>NC_139970.1:31461043-32720430 GCF_963993115.1 Abramis brama
CTTTTGGTCTTCTAGAAATAGATTAGAATCCAGAGAAGTTGCAAAGAAATAATGGCGGTGAGCTGTTTTTCCTCAGGCATGTGCCTCCTTGGCCCGTGTGGTCTACACGCCCTGGTGACAAGTGGCCCCTGATTGTCTGGTCTCAGAGGGGCAGGGCAGGCGCTGTGGGCCATAGTGACCACGCCGAGTTCACGCTGGCCCCACAGGCGCCTGCTCTCCGGGCCAGCTGAGGTCATAAACAGTGGACAGAGCAGGGCCCACGAAGGACACAAGACAGAGAATGGATCTTTCTGACCACATAAAGAGTTGGCACGTTTTGCTCGGTGCCCACAGGGAAAACACATTCCCACGGACACTTGCAATTGCTTATCATGCTTGCAAAAACGTAATATATAAAATATTGATTTTTAATACGTTCATAATATATGATTATATGTTAAATGTAAAATACATATTTACACTACCGGTCCAAAGTTTGGAATCATTACGATTAAAAAAAAAAAAAAAAAAAGTCTGCATTTATTTGATCAAAAATACCCTAAACTTTTAAATTGTAGTGTATTATGGTTTCCACTAAATATTAAGCATTGTAAACATTTATAATAAGAAGAAATGTTTCTTGAGCATCAAATCTGCATATTAAAATGATTTTTGAAGGATCATGTGACACTGAAGACTGGAGTAATGATGCTAAAAATACAGCTTGGCCATCACAGGAATTAATTACATTTAAAATGTGTTAAAATAGAAAAACTTAATTGTAATAAAATTTCACAACATTCCTGTTTTTACTATACTTTCGATCAAATAAATGAAACCTTGATGAGCATAAAAGACTTGATCCAAAAAAAATTAAAATAAATTATTTCAAGATTTTGACCAGTAGTGTGTGTGTGTGTGTGTGTGTGTGTATATAAGCATTTTTTAGATGCATTTTGCTGGCTGTAATATTTAAAAAAATATTTCATCCAAAAATAAAAAAATCTCAAATAATTTATTCATTTTGAAAAATGTCTCAATGTCCATGAAATGAAAGTCTATTTGTGACCCTGGACCACTAAACCAGTCACATGGGTATTTTCTTTTAAATTGAGATTATACATCATTTGAAAAAAAAAAGCTGAATAAATAAAAAGCTGAATAAATAATCTTTCCATTGATGTATGGTTTGTTAGGATAGGACAATATTTGGCCGAGATACAACTACTTGAAAATCTGGAATCTGAGCGTGCAAAAAAATCGAAACATTGAGAAAATCGTCTTTTAAGTTGTCCATTTTTGTTTGTGATAGTGCTGCATTCACTCACAAAAATAAATGTTTTATATATTTGCGGTAGGAAATTTACAAAATATCTTCATGGAACATGATCTTTACTTAATATCCTAATGATTTTTGGCATAAAAGAAAAGTGTATCATTTTGACCCATACAATGTATTTTTGGCTATTGCCACAAATATACCTGTGCTACTTGTGACTGGTTTTGTGATCCAGGGTCACATATGGTCCCATGCTGTTTGACTTTCATTATTAAAAAAAAAAAAAAAAAAAAAAAAAAAAAACACTAAGTTGACCACCAGTTGAAACATTTTTAAAAATTGTAAGGTTTCATAGAGTAGTGTTAGTGCTGAGTTTGGCGTAGGGTGAGAGCGACAGCACTATATCATTCCTTAATTAATGCAAGCGTGACAGAGATGCTTGTGGCTCTAAATCTTTTTAAGCAGTTACAGTTCACTCCCAGCTGCAAAATGTGTGTGTGAGAGAGGATGTGTGTGTTCTGTCATGATCCAAATGTGCCGGAAAATGGTGGCTGCCTTGAGGCGGGACCATCTAAGACACCTGTCTGTATGATCATGTAAAAGGTGAGCGAATCAGGTGATCTGGCATGTTGCTATGGATATGGCGACTCCACCCTAGTGCCACAACAACAAAAAAAAGTGACAATGTATCGAAGAAGTTTTGAGATTAATATTTTTAAGTATGTGCATGCATGTTGTTGTGTTTAAGAGAGAAAGAAAGGAAAATTTGTGTGCAGTCGTGTGTGGTATAGGAAAACCCGTTGTGCTGCAAAAGTTTATGAAAAATGATTGCCTCGACTCGATACTTAACTTAATTTAGTTGTGCATGTTATATTATGGGCCTTGTGTTTCGAGTAAACAAGGCAAAAATAAATTAACTCTTGCGACTTGAACGAGCCAAGGTAAAGTGGTTTCCATAAACAATTCAAGTAAACTCAACAAACGGAAAGTGTGTGCGTGTAAAATGCTGCTGAAGAAGGGGGAGGACTTATGGGAGTTTTATGATGTCATAAATACTTGTTCTGATCCCTGAAGATAAGCAATTGTGTGAGGATGATGAGGAACAGAGCGATGAAGATTAACCATTAATGATGGCCTTTGCACCAGGTCTCTAAGAAAACATCAAATGTGTAAAGCTGTGAGCAGCTGTTAAATGGATGAATGCTTGTCCCGGTTTTATTTGGTCTGATGGCCAGCCTCTATCTCTCCTATCTGCGCGCCATTCCACTTTATCTATCAGACCATCCATTCATTGGCTCAGCTACTCGTCTGTCTGCGCCTGTTGTTTGACTCGTTCTCACACGAATATTGGTTGTTTTTAAAATGCCTTTTAATAATTTAAATGGTTATGAATAACTTAATAGCTATTAATATGAAAATTCCTTATGAATTTAGCTTTTGATCACTGGTGCTGGTGATTTATTTATGTGAGTTTTAATGTGCGCCTTTTCGTGCACAAGTGTCTTCTAATTTATTCCGTTTGAATATGAGACCAATCAATCACTAAATCGTGGACGTAAGTGACATATTAATAAATGCACTTATCATATTTGATACTATAAATATAGTAATAGTAAACACTGATAAATAATTCTTTGTCTTCAAGACAGACCCCACAGACTATTAAATCTAATCCTTAATTGATATTTAATTTCCATCCTTGCTTTGAAGATCATGTCGATTGTGAAATAGCGGATAGTGGTTTTATTTAGGAGACTCTAATGACGAAGACATCGATCGTGAAGGTTATTTTGGAGACATATCACAATGTTTGTGATATTGACGTTTGAGCTCTGTCATCAGTCCCACTATTTTATGACCATCAGACCCAAGGCCATGGCAGGTGAGGACAGAGGTTGGACGTTAATGTTTGTTAAGCCCTGTACGCGGGAGGGGGTGGATTAAACGCTGTTCCTCATCAGGCAGCGTAGCTTGTCCTTGATCACTTTAACAGGTCGTTAAAATCATTAAAAGCACAACTCATCAGCACTTTTTGACAGCCCTAGCGTGAGAATGACTTTTCTTACCCCATCATCTCAAAAATGACATCCATAAAATAGTCGGTTCACCTTTAGCATTACCTCTTTTCAGGGTCTGTTTAAAAACAATAATGCCGTATAAAGCACTCGTTAGGTTTACGGTCGCAGTAAAAAAGCTGCGGTAAAAAGACCGGGCTGTCTCTCAGTCTTAATGATGCCGTTGTTTTATTGTGATGAGGCGTATGACTGTCATCAATAGATGGGGTGGATAGTGCACATGATGCTCTCCCACACATTACAGCTTTAATAGAGAATTAAACAGCAAGCAGGTAGCGCAACAGGCCAACAGGCACCACACTGCAAAGCCATCGATTTTCATTGCCTTGTTTCCTCATTGACTTTCATGCTAAAACAAATGGCTAATTGAGGACTATGAGGGAGGTCTGGTCATTGTTTATCCAATTATATATATGACTTGTGTAATAACAGGTGATGTGGTTTGTCTTAATAATGTGCTTAACGGTTATGATAGCTCATTGTCCGCATCTATATGGGGACTGGAGTAGTTACATTACATAGAAACATGTTTAATTTGATGCGAAAGACGTTTGTGGAAGTAGATTTGTATATATAATTTTGTAGGACAGTGACTGACCTCAGCTTGATCATTGCGGTAGCACCTGATGAAGATGGACATCCAAAAAGACGCTGTTTTTACAGCCTGACCATAATAATTTACACTTTATGAAATTGCAGGCCCTAAAAACACAATATCCCAGTAATCATTTATCAATCATAGCATTCCATGATCCCACACTGATGGAGACTCTACAAATGTTTGCAGTAGATGTATGAAGTACACACAAGACGTGGAATCAGTGTTGTAAAAATACATAAAATACATTTATTATGTTGTCTACGTGCATAAGGAAGTGATTTAATGCTCGAGCATTAACACTATGCAGCCTGGCACCTAGAAAACATTGTCGAGAAAGGCATATTTGTCATATTGATTCGACAAAGTTTATTTGTTATATTGATTCAAGGTCATCAGGCGCTTGGAAAAAATAATTTTAATGCATGATGACATCATAAAGTATTTGCTGGAATCATTTTGATGCTGTTATCATGGGATGACTGAGGTCAAAATGCCAGTCAGAGACACTGCCAATAAAACAGGATGTTTATTAAGTGAGACGTACTTCATTACGTTGCTCCATATGGTAATAAAACCATACATGCACTTATTATGTACAGGTAAACTTTGAACACCCAATAAACATTGAGGAGCTACAAATGCTATCAGCATTTTTTAAACATGATTTTACACCCAGTATATCTAATAAAAATCCTTTTCCAAAGTCATACTTTGTTCTCATTAACTCAAGCTAGGTGCACCTTAAACAGACTGACCTTTGATTGCACTTCAGGACACTTAAAACATTGTCCATCACAGTCCTATTAAAATAAAATGAAATTATGCATTTCTGTGTATTTTGCGGTTTGAATCATATTAATTGATTTTTTTTTGCGTAGGGTACAGATTGAGTTAAATTAATACATAGCCTCGGCATTCATTATTTAGACAAATAGCACAACGTTTGCCCTCCTGAATCAATTCTAATTGAATGTTTCTGTGGTTATATGGTGCAGCAGGTTTGCAGGCAAACCACAGGGTGTTCAGGCTCTGTGGAACATGGGAACTATATTATTTCTCACTATATTACTGATGGGAAAACCATTTCCACCAGTGGTGAGGACTGTGGCTAAACTCTACGTGTATTCCAGTGGCATGTGGTACTGGGTGTCTCTGGCTTCTCTGGCCTCACTCAAACTGGATGGCCAATGGTTGTTTTCATTTGACCTTTGCCAGCTGGACTGTATTATGATGTCAACATCCGAATCAATGACAAGAGATGCTGTTTAATGAACTCTCAAATCTGAGAACTCTCTTTCTGCAGCTGAACTTTGCAAAGCCCCGCTTTAATATGTTACTGACTACTCCCACCTTAGATACTGTTATTGTCCAATATTTTCTCTGGCAAGCTTTTTCTTTTTCAAAGATGATCTGTGTTATTGGATGGATTTGAATGCAAGTTTACATGAAATAAAATAAAAAATTGGCTTAACATTGTTGGAGAGGATACGAGTTTACAAATCTTTTAACAAATGTCATGCAGTGCATGCTGTAGATTAACCCCTCATTCCACGTAAAAAATCTACAGTACATTTGCTCCAGTATAAGTTACTAACTTAAAGGGGTCCTTGATTATGATTTCACTTTTTTAACTTAGTTAGTGTGTAATGTTGCTGTTTGAGCATAAACAACATCTGCAAAGTTATGATGCTCAAAGTTCAATGCAAAGGGAGATATTTTCTTTTTACAGAAATGTATTTTTAAGGACTACAACAAACGACTGGTAAGGGACTACAACAAGCTTCTTCCCGGGTTGGTGACATCATGAACAGTTCAGTAGCCCCACCCACTGATTCGAGCATGACAAGTAGTAGTAGGTAAACAGACGTGACGCTAACACTGGATCGGGCAACTAAGTGATAAACATGCATTTGAAGAGTGCAAAATGTTGTGCAGTGCCAGGTTGTAGAAAAACACAGTAGCTGCGTTGGATTTGCAGAGAGCCTGAAATAAAAAAACGATGCCGTGCCTTCTATATTGGATCCGACAGGAACGGCGCAACACACTTATGCGAGTAAAAAGTTTTTACTGTGTCACTATTGCTTTGTTACAGATCGTTTGATATGTACGGATTATGTCTAAACAAAATCACCAATGACCAGTAATTTCTGATATATAATGGTTCATGTAGGCCTACAGTCAGATGTTTTTGTCTCGTAATGTTTGTCAGTAAATCAAAGCAGTGACTAAACGGTCAACTTCACATTGTTTCTCTTAGTAGGATGAAAATAATCTGTTATTTAAACTGTGATTAAATTATACATAGAAAACGATCAAAGAACGCTTCCTTAACAATCGCTGGAACTGTCAACCAAACTTCGCACAGCCATTGAAGAGGAGTTGACCAACGTTCCACAGGCCATAATCACCAACCTTTTTTTTTTAAGGGGGAGTTCCCCCCGGACCCCCCAATACAGTAAAACTGCACATTTTAGAGTGGCCTTTTATTGTGGCCAGCCTAAGGCACACCTGTGCAATAATCATGCTGTCTAATCAGCATCTTGATATGCCACACCAAAACAAAAGTGTTGCGTTTATAGTTTTGTTCAGTGTACATTGTTTGTACTGTTAGTTATGATAAAATCATTCGTAAGTGTGCAGAAATCGAGTTACGATGACGAGATTGCTGCATTCACGCACTCAACATGTCGGGGCGGAGCTTAGTGAAGACATTAGAGGTAATTTAATGTAGGCTACTTTTTCTTCTAAACGCTTTGTACTCGTGTGTAGTGGGTTAAACTCAGTGTGACCAGTAAGATAAATATCCCCTTTTGGAGCCCTTGTGTGGTTGGAAGGTTTGTTTTAGACAAAAAAACACACAATGACTGAGTTCACCCATCATAAGTAGCTGGTATTTAAGTATAGGCAGACATGCACACACAAAAATACATAACAAATCACTATATTGCCCTGCCAGTATTGTGGTCATCTGCACACAGGGTTATGTTCAGGCAATATTTTGTAGGCATTATATTATAATGTCTTTCTGACTATTACTACCATTGCTGTAGTTTAGTTATTTTAACAAGGTTTATCTTGACTCTATCAACATCTGCTGCGTGCTTTCATATACTGTATCTAAAATAATCTAAAACATAAAAAAACCTAAATATATCATTGACACCACTCAAAGAGCACACCCTCATTTAAATGTTTGATTAGTGACCACAGCAAGAGCGACTAGCTACAATACAGCTACTCATTACAGGCACTCCAAATTAATGGGGTACAATCAGTAGGGTTTCCACATGGAGTACAATAAAAACAACATTTACACCACAGACTATGAGTCCAAATGTATTAAAATTAACAAAACCAATCACACCCTTTTGCATGATGGGAAATCACATTTAAAGGATGCTATTTTAACTTCTTTCTGTGGCAAACCATGCCTGTGGTATGCTTGATCCAGCAAATATCACAGTAAATCGGAGAATATTAAACGTAAAGCCACAGCGAATGTGTAGAAAATAGCTTTGCTTCTCAAAAGTGAATGCTAGTTGCTCCACACAAGACCATCATTATCGTCAATTGGTCCTTTTTTATGTAGTTTAAAGTCCATTTTATGTCCATAGATGAATCAAGAAAAATCAGTCCTACTTTAAACAAAAGGCACTTTTCCCAAAGGAAAAAAAAATGTCTACTGGGAATTTGAGCCCTAATTCTTGTCTCCTGTGTACATACTTGTGCAGTTGTTTTGCAAGTGCACGTACCATTGCTAATTGAATGAGCTTTAAACTAGTATCAGAAGTCACCTAAGCAAGAGGAAATGGGAACAATTAAGAAACCATAGGAAGATATAAAGACACGGCCATCACCTTCCATTAGATGCGGCCCCTATGGTCCCGGCGGCGGGGGTGTCCGTGCTGATTGCCGGAGCGGTTTAATTAAGAACCCTGTAAATGTGGCGCCCCCACACCATTGAGTCACGTGGTGGAATGTGTGATGGGAACAGATGCTGAACTAATGACAACCTGGTGACACCCAACCGCATCCTACCGCCTTCTCGAACTGTCTGTGGGCCAGACCCCCCACATCTTTAAGTCTCTCTGGGTGTGTAAGTCTGTTCTTCTATCTGCTGATGGTTTATAATGGTTGGGGGGATGGCGACTGGGATGACAGGGTGAATGCACATTTATGGTTAAGACAGGAACAATCATGTCCCTTGTATCTAAGCAGAAAACCTTTTTGGAACTCTGGTTTACCAAAAGACAATACATAGCAGAGGAAATATAATATGCTTTATGGATGGAGTCAGGGAGAGAACAAGGCTTCAGTATGGATCTCTCTAAGTAGTCGAGGTAAACTAACCTATTTGAGGTTCTATTGCTATTCTCTCTTTGCCCAGGTTAATGCGGGCAGCTCAGAGGTGCAGACACGGTTAGGAGCGGTTCATGAAGCCACAGCTTGCAAACAGATGTGCTACCCTGTGCCCTGATGCCCTGTGCCAGTTGTACACAGTTCTGCCACCAAAATGGCACATTCAAGCTGTTATGTTTAAAATCCTTCAGCTCTGGCTGTTATTTTGAACACCATTTGTGTGTTTGTTTCATATTTTAAAGATAAGCTCTCTGTTTGAGTCTTTCGGTAAATAAGGTAGTAAAATCGGGATTACCTATTTGGCAAACAAACTTTACTCATCACTTTATATTTGTATTCTTGAATTGCTTGTTCTTTGTTGCACTGACCTTTTGTATCCAATACACACAAATGAGTTTGTCTATTTGACCTTAAACACATTTTGAGATACTATCATCACTGTAAAAAATGATCGTGATTTTAACAGTAAAAGACTGTAAAAATGCTACAGTGAAAAACTGTTAATTGGTTAACAGAAAGTTTCCGTACTATATACGGTAAATAACTGTGATAGATCTAATGGTACATTTAATGTCATTTTACTGTAAAATACCGTTAAATTTACAGTTTTTGGAAGTAAAAACGAACAAGTCATTGTATAATTTACAGTGAAAAATCGTAAATTGACATTCCCACAATTCCCTGCGTGACACTTCACATTTGACGTATTTTTGTTGAAATAACTATATTTCATCATAGTTTTCTTAGTTTTTTTATAATCAGTTATGTACATTAGGGGTTTATGTTACATTTAATGTTGTTAAATTAATGTTTATTGTATTTTTAAAATTTCATGTGTGTTACCATTATGGTGTTTAATGTTTGTGTGAATGACACTGTGCACCTTCTGTATATTAATATTAATTTTCTTGTGGAAGTACTACTTGTGATGAGCTTTGAGTAATCATGTAACTCTCATTACTGCTGAGATTGTTGGTTTGTAAGTGTAATACTATGATACAAAACAGATATTAATACTTCAATAGGTCGTATACCGTTATATCATATTACTGAAATCCAATGTTAAATATACATGTTTAAAATGTTAAATTTACATGTAACTCCGTAAGTATGTTTACGGTTTGATGTGTTTTTTACAGTATTGTTCTGGTAACCACAGCTGCCAGTTTTTTTCCGTAAAAACAACGGGATTTTTTTTACAGTGATGTGGCAATAATAATATGTTTTGTGATGGGCATAAAACTATTAAAACAATGTATGGGCACACTAAAGCAAGACTGCTTAGAGTCATTCACACAGTCACAGATCAATGATACTTTTTGATATACAGTACTAGATAATAACTGATACAGTTAAAGCTGAAGGCTTAACCAATGGCATGTTCATGGAGTGTTTGGAAAAGCTGAAAATCTTTTAAGTTCCATTTGATGAAAATAAATTACAAACAGTAAGTGTTTGGGTGAGCGTAAAAATGGCAAATGAATAAACTTAATTTTATTCATGTTTTTATTTTTTTATTATTATTTTGTATTTCATTTATATATAAAAAAATGTGTTTGATATTTCATTTGGAGTTCTGGTAAAGAATAAAGCAAGTAAATTTACTGTTGAATCTGTATCTGATAATCTGTAATTGGACAGTGAAAAACTGGAACGTTTTTGTTCTGGCCATAATAATTCATTGTTTGCCTCTGGTTTTCTGTTACTTAGTCAGAGAAAAAGTACTGTAGCCTAATCCTCCTATACAGCAAGAAATGGAGTGGAGTCTGACAGATATTCATTGATATGCATTTGTCTTTTTTATCCTCAGTGTAATGCTGCATGTTTATTCTAGTGGGGCTGAAATGTGTAACTTTGATTCTTGTTTTGAGTGACTGAAGGCTTCCTGATTGATGAGACACAGACAAACAAACAGATGGCAGGAAAGAGGTGCATACGTATCCTCTCTCAAAGGCCCATGGGTAGTTTGAAGTAACCACTCATTGATACCGAGAGAGCCTTCGACACATTGGTTTTTATCTAATCTTAAGAGGTCGGTGCTGTTGAATCTCATTTGGCAGCCACTTTTTAATGGAATAGCCTTTATTTGTGGCTGTCAGGCCAGCTACGAGGGACAGACTTGACGTTTGGCAGCTTGTCGCCTTGCTTGGCCCTGATCAGTCTCTCAGGGTCTGCTAGCAGAGTGCAAAATCATGTTGCCTAACACAGTGCTGTTTACTGCCCGGCCCACCAGCAGCCCTGCTAACACGCCGAACATCTAATAAATAATACAGAGCAACAGACGGGTGGGGGAGGCCACCAGTGTTTGTGTGTAAATAAAGAAGTAGGAATGGGTTTGGAAGAGTAGAGTGTCTATTTATTTGCGAAGATTCAAAATGCAACACTAATGGTGTTCACGTGCAAGCTGTCATTTTGAATTCATGAATAAATGAAGCAAGTAAGTTGTCTGGTCAGTGAGTAAGATCCTGCTCTACTGGAAATTAGGACCATCTTTTAACAGCGTGATTCACTCAGGTGGACTTGGAAAGATCTTTACTGCTTTATTAAGCCTATTAAACAAGGGGGAAAGTAGCTCATTATGTGTAACGTTCCGTGACCGTTAAAAAAGTACACTCTACATAGTATGAATATGGGTAGTATGAATGAAAATTTAATTCGGACGTTCTACATCCACCATATTGTTACTGTCATGTGAACTACCAGCGTTAGTTGCGTTGCTTTACTTTCATTCTCTCGTGGCCTCATGGGATAGTAAAATGTCCATCGAATGTGCACTTCAGAATTTCAGCAGAAAAAGTATGTCATCCGGGGACTTTTTGCCTACTGTTTTTCAAATATGTATGCGCACATACTAGTCTTTTGGCATACTGTTTTTCGTATACTATATAGTAGGGAAGTATGTGATTTCAGATTCAGCCTTTGTTTCCGGTGTTTCCTTTTTGTTTCCATGGTTTCTAGTATGTTCTCATTTGTTGTCATGGCAACTCAGTTTAATTGATTTGGTGCACCTGCTCTTTGTTTAGCTCTTGTGTTACTCTGTGTATTTATAGCCCTTAGTTGTAGTTTCATCTCGTCTATGTTAAGTTGGTTGTGTTTCTCCTGTTCTTCTGTGTTTATTTTGTTTGAATTGTTTAATAAGGAAAAAGGAATTTTAAGGAAATATAGATGTTACAAAAAAACATTTATTTATTCATGAACTTTTTTTATATTTATCATAATGCTAAATGATTAGGCCTGTAATATGAGTTCATATGAATAAATGGCTGGTTTATGTCGATAAAGGGTACTTGAGTCTTACTGATGAAGCTGTGTTACTTGAAAAGGTGTGATAATTTATATGCGATGATGGTCCAACTCCTAAACCTAACCATGAAAAAAAAAAAAAAAAAAAAAACAGACATGAAAGTTGTACTTTTTTATTGTTATAAGAGCATTTTGGGAAACACTGCAGTATGCTGTTTTAAATAATTTAATTTAAAAAAACAAGTAATTACAATTTAAAGAATGTTTTTTATTTATTATTTAATACATTTAGATTAATTAATTGACGGTTATTTTCTTTTATCTTTTTTTTTCTGTGTTGTTAAGAGGACTGTCATATGAAGCAGATTAATGCACCAGTGCTCCAATATATCCAGCGCCTGCACAGAACTAAATATATATGCAGCATTGCCTTTCATGCTAAAACTGAATCAGCTAGCATTTTTAAAACAGTTTCTTGCATTTTAAAGACATGGCAAATAAAAAATTACCGCATGTCGTAAAAAAAGAGAAATACAGATTCCCCACGGAGAGAGGCAAGAGTTAACTAAATCAAGCCATTAGTGACCGAGTGGGGAAAAGCAAATGAAAAACTAGCTACGGTCTCTTTTATTGTTGGGTTTAATTAAATTTTCAGCTCTAATTACAATTAAGCCACTTAGTATGTATAATAATGTTTGCATCACAGAGCAGCACAGATGCAGTCCATCAGCGCAATTAAATATTAAACCAGTGGAGGCTGTACTAATAGTGGCGCAGCAAGAAGCCGTCCTGTCTGCGCGCCAACCAATGCAACTGGGACTCCCCGTACGGTCGTTCGGAGACCCGCAGAGCATCATCGCCATTCCCTGCCGCTGAGCTGTTTAGCTGTGCCTTGGTATTTTTGCCCTTTTTTTAGTTAGTAATGCTTTTACATCAAATGCTTCTCGAGGTGAATATAGGTCACTTTGAGGATCATCCGGTGGAAAAAACATTACTAACTGGGAAAAAAAGGCGGGAAAAATACAGACACATGGGTAAACAGCCCTGGAGAGTTTGTGAGAGTGTTTCTGAGCTGTGAATCGGTGGTCTAATGCAAAATTAGTGTTGTGTTGCCAAATTATTCATAAGCCAGGAATGAGTGCATTTTAAGCCCAAATGATAAATTTCTTGACTCATCCCTCTCTGCTTCTTTCCGTGTGTGTGTGCTAATGTCCTGTCCTCTCTTTCTGACGATAAAGCTTCACTCATCAAGGTGTTTTGCATTATTTAGGACACGGTGACCGCCAACAACACTAAACAAGGGTTTATTTGGTTCTGCTTTGTCAAGCACTTTGACAGCACGTATGTTTCCTCTCAAGTATTTAGCAATAAAGAGCAAACTTAGATGATTTTGTTTTGGGTCACATCGGCGCTCTTTACAATGACGGATATTCTGCCATGACCCAAGTTGTAGTCGAGATACTTTTCTTTTTCCATATTTATTTTAATTTCAGCTGCAACCATTCAAAATGAGCAGCAGCAGCTGATCAAACAGTATTGTTGTGATACAAATCAGTTGTTTTACCTCGGTTCGTAGTCATTCACGCCGTCCCTCACGCTGATTGTTGGAGTCAGTGCATCCCTTGGCAAGCTCCAGTCCTCCATTATGGGCAGAGAGGAATGTGTAAGGGTGCAGGATCTTTGAACTGTAAAGTCAGGCTTTTGGCTCGGCCGCCATCAAGGCATGCCTGGATAAATTTAGCAGCCATAGAATAAACCTAAATAGAAGGCTCCTCTTGGGGTAATAATTGGGTGTTGCTGCCCTACATTGCAAACACTGTCGATTCCAGTGAAATATTTCTGCACTGAGGCACACAAACAAAGCGTAAACACAAAATACATGAGAGAGGAAAAAAACAGACACGATCACAGAGTGGCGGGTTGGGTTTGTGTGTGTGTGTGTGTGTGTGTGTGAGAGAGAGAGAGGTATTATAGTTTTGAGGATTTTGAATTTCAATTTTACTTTAGTTTTAGTTTGTTTTAATAGTTTTGGTAGTTTTAGTTTTCAACCCTACAATTACATTACTATTTATTACATTTGCCCATAATGACACATACTACACTAGGTCTGGCTCCATGGGGCCTGGCCCACCTAATCATGAACTTGGCCCACCCTGGAAACCACCAAACCTCCCACGACCTCAACTATCTGGCCCGTCTTATGTTATAGAGGTCTAATCGGACAGGATACACTGACAATCAGAAGTCAGAAATAAATTTGTGTGAAGGCTATTTTCCCCCATAATTCCTTCAATGCAGAAAAATGGAATAAGAAAGAAATTTATATTTTTACCCAGAAAGTTTACATTACTTTTTTCAAAAGTGACTAAAGACATTTATGTTACAGAAATGCTGTTCTTTTAGAATTGTATCAAAGAAACCTAAAAAAAAAACCCTACCATTTAAACAAAAATATTAGGCTTCACAATGTTTTCAACATTTATAACGAGAAAGAAATGATTTCTGACACTGAAAACTGGAGTAGTCTTCTTAACTGTGCCATCGCATGAATAAATTAGATTTTAAAAACATATTCAAATAGAAAACACTGACTACGTTTACATGCAGCCAATAACCCGTTCAAAACCGGAATATTAGCAATAACCCGGTCGCGCACGGCCATGTAAACACCGGCAAAAACCCGGATATGCTCATATCCCAGTTTTTAAAAACCCGGATATGATCCCTGGGGTACCCCTTTTCTAACCCGAATATTTGGTCATGTAAACGCGTATCGGCATATCCCCATCAAAAGGAACATTGATTTGTGTTCTGCGCATGTTCTATTCGCAAGGAATCTTGGTCTTTTGAGGAGAGACGGCGCATACAAAAACCCGCGTGCAGTATACCGGAAGTAAACAAGAAGTAGAGGTAAACATGGCGAGGCACAGCACCACACTTTTGGAGCGAGGAGGAAAGCGCAAACAAAGGCGATCGCTATCTGCCCCGATATTCACTATCCGCGTGCTGCTGCTGTTGTTGTTGTTGTTGTTGTTGTCTTTGGATACAGGAAGAAGAATCGGAAATGACGCATATTGCGTCTTAAGGTTGTCTGTAGGTCCAGACGCTAACCGTGCGTAGCCGTTTACATCGGGATATTGCCGATTACAAATTCCATGTATACAGGAGTAACTCTCTCTGCTCACGCATGTAAACGGGTTATTCCGAATGTTTCAGAAACCCAAATAGTGACCTTAACCCGACCATAACCCGAATTTGAACAGCTTGTAAACGTAGTCAGTGACTTTAAATTTGTAATAATATTTTACAAAATTACTGCTGTACTGTATTTTTGATCAAATAAATGCAGCCTTGCTGAGGATGAGAGACTTCTATAAAAAACATTAAACATTCTTGCTGACCCCAAACTTTTGAACAGTAGTGTAAATCATGTGAGTGGATATTTAAATGTTGATCTGTATGTGCATGATATGAAAAACATAATGTTGCCATCAAAAATATGTGACGTTTAGGTTAAAGAGTCAATCTAGAGGTAACTATATGCACAAACACCCTTCACAACAACCAAAAAACATGTGGTACCTTTTGACAAAGAAAGCGTGAGATATGCACAAACATATTCTGAGAGCCCTATATCCCATGAAACACTACACCAGAACGTCAGACCCAGTGGTGAATGTCTGACAGAAAATAATGATATTCCCTTGTTTTTTCATGATTCGAATTTGATTGTCCTAAAATGCCTTGTATATACTTAGATATGAGGTTGCATTTATTCAGCAATCAGTATTTTTTTATCAGTTTGAGGTGTGATAAGCTGCTGTTTATTGATCGCTTTAAAAACGTTATCTGTCTTGCAATCTCTCTCTCTCTCTCTCTCTCTCTCTCTCTCTCTCTCTGTGTGTGTGTGTGTGTGTGTGTGTGTGGGCGGGCGGGCGTGGGTTAGATGGAGATGTTTATGACGAGGGATTATCCAGAAGTCCAAAGGGCACCATGACTGCTGTCTCTAAGTTTCATCTCCACTGGTTCATCACCCTGCAAAGCCAAAGGGGTCATCAGTTTGAAAACACTCAATAGTTGTTTAGGTCTGGTTCTATTACCTACATAATTATCAGAAATATTATTGTGTTTTCTAGTTGGAATAAAAACAGTAAAGCATCAAATATTATCTGATAATTTATTTGAATGGCTTTTAAAAGATAATTTACAGTCATTGAGACAGGGCATTATACACTCACTCAGATCTAGTGACGCAGGTAATCCGCAAAGGTAAATTTGCGTGTGGTGATCTTTAGCTGAAATGATCATAAACAATGGAATTGGCACATGCATGAAATATTTTACAATATAAACAATCATAATGAAAGAGAAGCAAATACAGAATGTTCCCCTCGTTCAGTATAAATATTTGGCAACTAAAGCAATAGAGTCAATCATGAAACAACCAACATGTATGGCAAGAAACTGCACAGAAGTTCTCATGAATTTAAGATGGGTTCTTCTGCAGTTCTTGTTAAGAGCCTCTGGGGGCAACACACACACACACACACACAAACATATTGTTAATCAATACAAAACACACATCCTCTGTTTATGAAGAACAGTCATGTAATATATTTAAATAAACGCACAGCTAGCAGGAAAAACAAGTTTATTGAAAATACATTTTAAACCCCAAAGAGATGCTTTTAAATGACAAACAATCTACAGTGAAATAATCCAAGTGAGTTGTTTCTCATCCACACTTTATATTAACAGAATGTATCTTCATGCGATGGACAGTCATTTCTGCTGGCCTAGCGACAGCTGTTACATTCATACTGGCAAGAATTAATGAAATGTGAATTTATTGAAATGCTGTTTAAAATGATCTATGATATGAAAAAATATGACCTTAAAATTGTGCTACTGTGAGTCAGTGCATTGTGAATTAAGTTAATGCCAATGTTACATTTATTGAGCGTTACAATTATCCCTGCTCTTGGCGAGATGGTAGTAGATTGAGAGGTAGTTAATGAATGTTGGAACTACAGATTATAGTCACTCTGGCGCTTGTTCTGTACAGACTGCTTGTTAGTGGCTTGGTGTGGCCATCATGTCATGTCATCATCTTCAACCTCCAAGGTCACAACGTCTCTGTTCTCACCATCAATGGCCACATTTTTCCCCCTGATGTTCCCTCCCCTCCCTCTCTCTCTCTCTCTCTCTCTCTCTCTCTCTCTCTCTCTAGTCTCCACCTTGCTTTCTTTCCTCTCACCCTCATTGTGCTGTATCATAATTTGCCTAACTGAAAGCAGGTGGGAAAATCATTTGACGTTGAGTGGGCCAGATGTGCTGCTCCCAAGATGTTGTCAGATTTGAAATAATTTTCTCAGCACTATTGAAACTTCACCAACCGACATGGCTCCGTCCCATATGCTGTCTTTCTCTCTTTCATTCTGTTTCACACACATCTCATCAGCTGCATGGCCCAACAGTGATTACGGGGCAGCTGTGAGTGGAGAGGACGATGTGAAGCAGTTTACACACACACAATTGCTATTAATGTCCAAGACTCGAGGGGCTCCTTTATTTATTTATCTCCCACAGTGCCGTTGTTTGGACGTGAAGCGCGACTGATTGTGTGCTGTTGTGTGCAGCAGAAGGCAGCAAACCGTGAGGGACACACCTGTTAGTGTACACCTCTCATCAAGAGCTGCTTCACTTCTGTTCCTCCATCTATCTGTCTGTCTGTCTGTCTATCTATCTATCTATCTATCTGCATGTCGTTCTGTCATTCTACTTATCTGTCCATTAATCCACCTATCTATCTATCCATCTATCTATCGGTCTGTAAATCTATCTTGTCCGTCCGTCCTTCTGTCTTATCCATCTATCGTTCTATCTATCTGTCATTCTGTCTGTCTGTCTATACTGTGCAATTTTAAATACATTTTAAGGCACTCTGTGGTAAAATATTAGCGTATTGCTTTGATGAGGCATTCTACCGTTAAAAAAAAGGCCTGACCAGACAGAGAATTGTCACAACTGTTTTTGATTTGAATCCTGATCTTTAGTCTGTGGATAGTCTCAGACAATGAGCTGTTCTGAGTTGGGTTTTATGGTTTTATGGTGACAGACAGTAATATCAACCATACGCCTTTTAGACAAAGAATGGGACGTGATCTCATAGTCGGCCTCTCTCATCCACTAATGACAAGGGCAGCGCTCCCTAATCCCTCTATCTTTCTCTTTATTTTCTTACTGCTTGTCTACTCTCATGTCTAACCTCTTCGATTCCCCCCCACACTGCGGACCAGATGCCAGTGTTGGCCAGGAGTCTCTGGAGGCTTCCAGTAACATATTGGCTTATAATTAATGAAATTAGCGCTGTTATCTGTTGTGAAGATCCCAGCTCTGGAATTAGACACTCTGCAGAAAGAGAGAGGGAGAAAAGGCAGGAGAAGGGATGGTGGTTGAGAATGTGGGATACCAAAATGAACAGAATGCCACTAATGAGGAAAAGGAATAGAGGAAAAGTGGAGTTGACAGAACAAATGAGTCTCCATCATGGCAAGAAGGACAAAAATAACAAAGGACATAGGACAAAGCCATCTTTAGCAGTGGAGAAATTAGACATTTTAAAATTTAGACCACACAAAGTGTAACTATGCATCGTGTATGTTAACACAGCGGTCAGAAACTCAACCAGCGTCTCACAGCTTTTTTCTGCTCCAAAAATTCCCCTGTACTTTATTTTGTACATTCCAGAGACCCCATTGGCCATCCATTTTTGGAACAGCTTAAATATGTTTATGGACGTTGAATAGCTCCAAAATTATTATATTTATTTTTAGTATTTGTTAGTATCAATAATAGTAATGCATAGTTATTCACAGCACAGTTGATCTTTAATAGAAAACGTGTAGATTAAATCTTTTAGAGGTCAAATAAACAATTAATTTCTTGTTTTGTTTTGAATCTTCTATAAGTTGCATTAGAATTAAATATCATATCTATAGCATATCACATATCACATCATATCATATTCATGGCATGTGACGGTATCATATTTTCATATAACGATAGCTTTTATCACAGTATTGAAATTTGTCCTCCTAACAGGTTTAATACCTTTTTCAAATAACAAAAAGAAAGTTTAAGTATAATAAAACAATACACAAAAATGTATAAAGTAAACCGATTTTCAAACAGATTAAATGGCAAAAGAATTATAGAGTACAATAGGTAACACTTTAAAGTGAGGTATATGCCAATTTATATATATATATATCATATATCACTAATAAATCCAGTTTCAAAACAAAACTACTGTTTTACCAGTCTTTATCATGTTAAAAATCTAAAACCATTTCTTTCACAAAAAAAAGTTAAATTGAAAAAATATTTATAATTTTTTTATTATTATTGTTATTATTAACAATATTAAAAACCATTGCAGTTTATCGGTAACACATTTCAAATATGGTTTAAGTTGCTAGCATTAGTTATTAGAAATATTGAGAAACATTTTAATTTAAGTTATTATTTATTAATGTATAAATGTATAAATATTCTATTGTTCATTGTTATTTCATGATTGGAAGTTAATTTGAACAATATATATATATATATATATATATATATAAATATACAAATATATAAAATTAAGATTTTTTTTTAAATGTATCTATATTAATTAAAGCTGTAACAGTAGCCTATTCTTCATTGTTAATTTATGATACATAATGCAATAACTTATGTTAACAAATTGAACCTTATTGTAAAAGGTTACTTTTTTTTCAGTCTGCATGTGTAAATCAATTAGACTATTTGTCAAAAAAGCAGATTTACATGAATACAGGGACCAAACCATTAAGGGCAGGCTGCATTTTTCACATAATCTATTAGTCCTGGTTTGGGTGGACAGTGTTTGGTCCTGGAGGAGTTGCGGTAATGACAGGGAACAGCACACGCTCGGCACTGAATGAGACACGGCCGCGTCTGCAGACACGTCGGCCCACAGGCAGCCCTCCAACATTCAACCTCAACTGCTCCTTAGGGTCACTTTAGCCAGAGTGCGTGGTTCCTGTTCCGCCCTGTGCCGATCACTGTTCACACATGCACACAAACACACACACGCCAATGAAGCATTGTTCTGGTTCATAGGCACATAAACGGACAGTTGGTGTGTTTTAAGGAGAATGTAATTAGTATATTCATAGAGAGGAACAAACATCACGGAAACAATTGCCACATGTATTATTGCGCGCACACACACACACATAATAGAGGTTTGTTTAGACAGGGTGGGTAAATTGTTTCTGTTTGGAGGATATTTATGATGCACGGCATGGCCCTGTGGTCCAGTGGCTTCTGTAATGGGTCTGATTAATGGAGCCTTATTAACAAAAGGTGGTTTGTTCAGACCCCGCAGGCGCCATGTAATACTGCCACTCAACACTGCTGTAATGAGCTGTTTGAGGAACACTGTGATTAAACACCATTACATGCTTACTAAACTCTTTAACTACACTCAACAGAACTGGGTTAGAAAACAATGATGCTTCAAAACAAAATGAAGGATGGATGAACAGACCGATCAATTGAATGATGGACAGACAGCTGGCTAAGTAAGTGAATGAATATGTAAATAGTATGTACTAATTGGAACAGAGAGAGCTAAACAATGAATAACAATAGTTAATAACAATGAAAAATGATGCTTTAAATACATTCTGCTATAATCTAGTATTTTTGCGGTAGGAGGAGTCATTGATGCGTGTTGGCACAGTTCCAAACGCACTCCCTGGACAGACTCCTAATTACGGCCGCCCGAGCTGAGGCCGCCTGCGTGTGCTGCCACTAACCTCATTCCACAATATCTAGTCCTCGCCGTTAACTAATCCAATCAGAGCTCATTTCAAACTTCACACTGGAGCACTAATAGAATAATGCCATCATATCAGCTCTGCACTGAAGGGGGAGGCACGTTCTGCGACCTCTCTCTCTCTCTCTCTCTCACACACACACACACACACACACACACACACGGATAAGCCGTATTTCTGGCCCTCCCCCCCCCTCCACATCCACTGGCACCACAGGGCTGGCAATAATAATTATTATGTAAATAAATACGCCAGCGGTAATCACATTCGTGCCACTGATCCAATTAGAGCGCTGATACTCGTGGGCTCTGTGCAGACCGGTGCCTGATAGGTAGAGTCTATATGTCTGTTTGGTCCCTAATGCTGGAGCCAAACTTCTGAGCTCACCTGCTCCATAAACATCCATCTACTTACTGAACACAACTCGACTATATATTCCCTTCCGAGGCTGCGTTTTCTTTTAATCAAAGGCAAACATAAAAAATTAAGCGTAAATAAAAGATAATAAAGCATTTTAGGCTTATTTGTTAGTGTATTTTATTGTTTTTCTGATTAGGGTGTCACTTTATTGTTATTATTATCAAAATTCTGAGAATAAATTATTACCACCTAAAGGCCGTGTCAAAATATAGGCCTAAGTGGAAAAATAATTTATTCTTAAATCTGTCAAACAAGAACATTTTTATATAATTTAGAAATATTTATTAATTTATTAATTAGATATACAACTATATAGGCTATGAATTTAATCAAATTATAATAATAAGAATGTTTATTGACCAACAAATCAGCATATTAGAATGATTTTTGAAGGATCATGTGACACTGAAGACTGAAGTAATGATGTTGAAAATTCAGCTTTGACATCACAGGAATAAATTACATTTTAAAATATATTCAAATAGAAATCGGTTATTTTAAATAATATTGTAATATGTCACAGTATTACTGTGTTTACTGTATTTTTGATCAAATAAATGCAGCCTTAGTGAGCATAAAACTCATCTTTCAAAAACATTAAGCAATCTTACAGACCCCAAACTTTTGAATAGTAGTGTATATAGAGATTGTTTTATTAAAATATATATATTTAAATATATTAGTATTTATATATAACAAGCCTGTGTATATTGTATGTATAATATATCTGTGTATACTGACAAAAAAAAAAAAAAACGTTAGAAAGATGTACAATACAAGTTACATTAACTGCATATTTTTGCAGCATTGTTAATGTACAGTATGTGAGTTTGGCATTTGAATTTTAGACCTCTGCTTTATTGTGTTCACTGTTGTTAAAACAGATATATATTCTTATTATAATAGTATTTTATCAGCATTCCTACAACATATCAATCTTGTTTTTTATAAAGCACAGCATTGAAGGCACTTGCTTTTGCCATCACATCTGCTTATGATTTTTGCAATTTTTTAGTTGTTTATAGTGACTCTGAATTTTGCCATTGCATTTGTTTCATGTATATGAGCAAACTGCTGTATTGAGTTACTCGCAGAAAGGCAAAGTATAGCTTCAGAGGTGCTGTAAAAAATGCTGTAAAATAACAGGACATTTTGTACAGTAATTTGCCGTTCTTCATAAATACAGTTGAATACTGTAAATGACAATACCTTTCATGAACAAACTATTAACAGCAAGCTACTGTTTAGTCTTTACGGTATAATACAGTATTTTATCATTTAGTCAGGCGTGCGCACGCTGTTGCTTAGCACACTCATAACTCATCTGAGGAAAATCACGACATCAAGTCCCATCAACAGTCAACAGGCCTACAGTCAGATGCGTTTAAAATTGCAGATCTATTTTATTAAAGAGAGAAAAAAGAATACAAAGCCTTATTAAAGGAGAAGATTTTTATATTTTATATCCATGGGTCTTAATGGTGAACAAATCGGCAAACTATGTTAGATAGCTTGTTCGTTAGCATTTATTTGCAATCTAATCAAATGTCTGAGGTATACGTTTTCATCTCGATTTGTTGTCAAATCTGCGTGAGAGACTGGGCCTTATTTGACCATTTGTTGTGTGATTTATAGAAATGTGCACTATGTAGCTCACAGTTACTAAACTGGCTGTCTCTGTTTTCAAGTAATGTATTATTCTGTGAGAGAGTACCTTCAATATTGAGTTGGACTAGTAAGATTATTTTGCTGTTAAGGTCTGTAGGCTGCAGTTTAAAAATGATAACTTGTAACATATGTGCTAAGACCTGTAACAACACACTTTGTATATGTCAGGCACATGCAAACTCATAGTTTTCATAGTTTCATGCAAACTCAGTTTTTTTTGTTTTTTTTTACTGTTGTAAGTTTTGTTTAGTGTTATTTTTATGACTGTATGCACAATTTCATTCTTAAACACAATAAACAGTATACCATTGTCCATGTTCTACAGATGTCTGCCACTGCACAGATCAGATTGAGCCCACCCTGCAGTCCACAACCGATAATGCTGGGTAAGTGTCAGATAAGCAAGGCAGAGTATAGAACATATAAAACAGTATTGAACAAACCGTCTAATTAATATATTTCTTTAGAGATCTTTCTTTTTCATTAACTGTATTTGTTGTCTTCATCAGTATTGAAAGCCACATCATCTGTGAAGGCATCCAGCAAAGCTTCATCACAGGGTTTTCCATCTTGCCACCTACTATGTGTTCAACTTACAATTCAAGAGGAAGGACATTGAATTTTGTTCAAAGGTAAATCTGAATTTTGTTCAAAGGTAAATCCTCTGCTAGTCATTAAATATCATTATTTGGATATTTTGCCCCTCTTCCCAGCTCTGTTCAGGAATTTAGAATTGTCATTTACTATAAGTTGTGCCATTTCATTTTAGGGTTAGTTCACCCAAAAATGAAAATTCTGTCATTAATTACTCACCCTCATGTCGTTCAAAACCCGTCAGACTTTCGTTCATCTTCGGAACATAAATGAAAATCTTTTTGATGAAATCTGAGAGCTTTCTGTACTCTCCATTCCTGAATTCAATGTTCATCATATAAAGAGATCAAGTCTCTTTAGAAAATTTGGACTAAACCAAAGTGTAGTTGTCATCTGTCAATGGAGGGTCAGAAATCTCCCAGATTTCACCAAAAAGATCTTCATTTTTGTTTCGGAAGATGAACAAAAGTCTTACAGGTTTTGTAGAAAATACAGTCTGCATGGTTCTGTCACTGGCAGATCTGTTCTTGCTATTAAAATTAAACTATCATTGCACCAGCCATGTGTAGATCTCTATGCTACAGCATGACCATTCTGAACAATCCAATCAACTAACATAGTTAATTGCTTTAAGGCACTTGTGTGTTTGGGAGAAATAAAGAGAGAGAGTTGAGAGAGGGAGGTAAAGACAGAGAATTTTATTTCACATTCAAAATACTGTTCTGAATTTATTTAAGGATAGCATTGTAACATACATTTTTATCTTCAAGTTTACAGGCCATAGTCCTAAATATCTGTCTGCTTAACACTACTGACAAAGAAATATGTTGCCGTCTACATTACTCAAAGATACTAACGTCTCCTAATGCCTCAAATCGAAGTTGAAGTTAAAGATGAAGATGACTCCGATAATTGCATAATGCAACAACTTATATGGTGAATGTAATGTTTTTTTTTTTTTTACTGTTTTCTGTCTTAAGTGCAATTAATCTTACCTCAACTAGTATCTTATGTTTCTCTATTATTGCATTTTAGGCTCATCAGTGTAAACTCTTGAGATGGGGGAGAAAGGCATTCACTGATAGCCAGGTGAATGTTGTGTCCAAAACACAGGGAAGCTTGTGCAGAAAAGGCAGCAACTCTGAATCCCCATGTAAAAAAACCCTAATGGACTTTGAATGGAGCTTTATTTAGTCATCTGAAGTCACGGTATTGTTCTACAACCAGATGCTTATGTTAAGTCACAGCATTGTGTTCTGCTCAGTCCATTCTCACCGGTGAAGTGGAAATAGCGTCATTTAATGAATATATTTGATACAATATTAGCTTTAATAAAAGCATAATGTTTTAAGGTCATTTGTTTGCAAGCAATTTTTAGACGTTTTCATTTTAGAATGGCAGTGATTACAGTACTTTAATACATTTTATAGTAATAGATAGTTTTATGGAGATTAGGAACATTAAAATAACAGTAAAATGGCAACCACCTGACAGTATTATACCGTACAGCTTATATTTATATATCTACAGCACAGTACTGTCATATTTTTTACAGTAATAAACTGTTGTTGCAGATGTACACTGTGTACAGTGTTATTATTGTTACACTGTAAAATTTCAGCATTGTACAGGTAACTCTAGCTGCCTGTTGTTTACTGTAATTTAACAGGGAATTTTTTTTACAGTGTATGGCACATCACTAGTAGGTGGTGAAGTCACTTATCAGTACTTGCACAACAAGTCACAAGTAAACAAGAAACAGCCAGTCCTCATGAATATACTCTGTCTTGCCTCTCGAATGAATATGTAGTAATGAGAAAGGCCTATTAGTTTAAGCGGTCCCTGTTTAGCGTGCATAGTGCCATAGGCCCTGCTGAAAACACTATGGTTAATGCATCATTCTGACGAATGGCTCCCAGAGCTGAGTCCCTGCCTTTTACATCTCAATCAGGTCATTCCTGTTTATTTATGTATTGTACGGGAGGAGGGGGAGGGGACAAGCCCAATGAATAGTGCATATTTTTTCTCTCTATTTAGTAAAAAGCTTTCACAATGACTGCGTGCATCCATACGGATTCAACATCTGAAATTTCCCATTCCCTCAGAGAGAGCAAGTACATGCGCACACGCCGAAAAGAGAGGGCAGAGGGGCTAAATAGATAAAAGAAATCTTATATACAGATGTGGAAAATGTCTGCATGAATTTCCCCCATATGTATTCTTTATATCTACTTTCTCCCTCTCTCACTGCCTCTCTTTTTTCTCTTATATCCTTCTTTTTCCCAGTTGGTCGCACGCTATTAAACAAACACTCTTAATATTTGGGCTGGCTGGCAGTTTGAATTTCATCTCATGGACGCATCTTGTTTCTTTCAAACCTTGACTGTTTTGACATTCGCTTCAATTAAGATATAAACAAGCAGGCCTCTTGATGGTGATGGCGGAGCCACTAATTTGCCTAATTGTTTGCAGTTGTCTGGGAAGCAGGGGCCTGATCGGCTGAACCAGAGAAGGGGAGACGAGGAAGGAGAGAAGGAGAGAGAGGGGAGGGAGGGAGGACGTAAGAGAGAGAGAGAGAGAGAGAGAGAGAGAGAGAGAGAGAGAGAGGGAGGGACTGAGTGATTAAGGCTCTAAAGACTTCCTTCGCCTGTTTATGTGCTAGATCAGCTTCAAACACGGCCATTAGACCACAATTACAGATTTGGACAAGGCAAGAGAGGCTCTGGGGAGGCAGTGGAGTGAGGATGTGGCCCTGGAGGGTGGGCATCCCAGACCCTAGGGACTAAAAGAGCCATCCAGATAAGCACCTCCAGTAAAGTGGTGATAAGAATTTATCAGCTGCTTGGACAGGCGAAAGAGTCGAATGACAGAACTGAAACATAACCTTTTTGAAGGAGACAGTGGGGACTGGCGATGAGACCATAAGTGTGTTCAGATTTTTGAGTCAAGTGGATTTTGAAAACAGATTAAATTGTATTAAAAGTATTTGCATTTTTATAAGTTGTATAGTTAAGTTGATTGGTAAAAAAGTATTAACAAAAGAGTCAAAGCTGAAGTTTCAAGTTTAGTTGAAATGTATTTATGTATTATACTGTAGATATGTTTGTGTGTGTATACAGTATGTATGTATATATATATATATATATATATATATATATATATATGAAGAGTTCAGATGCAAAAGCCTCTAAGTGCCATCTGAAATTTTCTTCTAGAATGATCATTTTTATCAAGCTCGTATATTTAAGTTCAGTAATTTCACTTAAATTACAATTAATAGGTGATTTTCATTGCCATTTAAGTGAAATTACTGAACTTAAATATACAAGCTTGATAAAAATGATCATTCTAGAAGAAAATTTCAGATGGCACTTAGAGGCTTTTGCATCTGAACTCTTTATATATATATGAGAGAGACAAATATTGTACCTATATAATAACCTATATAATAAAAAGCCTTTCTATTAAGTTCTAGTATGTTTTTAAAGAAAGTAAGGATAGAGGTTTTTAAACGTTTAAACCCAAATAACCTCTAACCACGATGATCCCTTTGTGAAAGATAGTTTCATGTACATAGTTGCATGTTTCCTAAATTAAATGATTAACTTTTATTTGTTATTGTACTAAATCCAAAATAAATGATTGAAATATTATGTGGAAAATATTTACTTTGTGTTAACACTATCTTTTTTCTACAATACAAGAGAAACATTTTTCAATTCAGTCTATTTGAACTTTTCACAATAAATATCATTCCAAAGCAGGTTTGGAGAAAACTGTGCCATTCAACTAGTGAACAAATCAACCTTCCAGTTACCAGCCTTGAGTTTTGTCCACTACATTACACCACCTAATAATTAAAGATGCCAGGTATAAGATATCAACTTGACCAGATGTTGCAAAACCAGAAGTCAATTGTGAGAGACAGTGGTGACCTTTGGCTGAATTTGTCACCTCTTTCCCTGGTGAAAGTGTCCTTAATGAATAAACCAATGATTCATTCACAGATAATGATGTGTGTTGGGTGAGTGATGACTGTTTGAGTGGTCATCTATTAGGCAGAAGGTCGCTGCCCTTAAAACCCATACAGTGCCACTCAAGTGTGGAGACCGATTCATTATTAACATACACACTTGAGCTGAAAGTGAGAAGAATCATTACCCTAGTGAACTGTTGACAATTCAAATTATTTTTGCCTTTTTACTATCAATGGAACAGATAGGGCAGGAAATGGATTTCTGTCATGACAACTCTCTCAGTATTTGGCATGGTAATGGGTATGACAGTGTTGATATGTTTGGTCTTGGCGTAATAGATCTGCTACGCTGCTGCTGCTTTTATTGCTACAGCTGCTGCAGAGTAGGTATTGGTAATACACACAACACGTTGGTGAGTAAGTAAGAAATGCTGCTGCTGTACAACATAATGTAGGAATTACCCGTAGCAGATCTATACAGGTGGAGCTGGGGAAGGTGGAGGGTTTTGAAAAGCGTGCTGCACTGCTAAGGCAAATGCTAACCAAGTATTTGAAGGTTGAGCACTCAAACTCATTAGCTACTGAAACAGCAGCAAACAATCAGCTGTGCCCTATGAGATTGCAAGCAGGTTGAGTTAAGGAACTATTAGCCTGCGCCATCTAGAGCTTCATGGCGGAACTTTGTATTTAAACCAGTGTCACATTGAGCACCATTGGTCAATGTATCTGATGCTGACTCCTTTTATGCTTCCGGAATTCTTCCGTGGGGCTCGAGACCAGTCTGGCTCTCGGGTTACACTCATTAGCACTCATGCCACCGGACTCGCTCCATTTCCATGGCTCTCCGCCCCGCCTTGTTTACCACAATAACTCGTATTGCAATCTTAAAAAATTCCAAAGAACCAAAAAGCAACATACAAAACAATTTAAGTTAATTTAGGTGGATAAATGATACCCCTAAAACCTTTGAACAAGTCACAAACCATAAGTATTAGAAGTAAATCATGATCCTGGGATTTACAGGATTTACAGTGGATTAGAAGAGGACACTTCCCTGTTAGCTCCAGTTAGCACTGTTTTCATTGTGACCAGTGTTTGTCTTCCCTCTATTGTGATTATTTAATGCAACCCTAACCTGTATGACCTCCGTTTTGGACAGGCCATAGTAAGGCAGTGGGTGGCCGGAAACAGTTTGTGCCCTTACTTGCTTTTGCTTGGTATCGGGCCAGGAGATGTGCAGCAGATGAAAGTGTCCCGGTGCAGCTGTGAATGCTATCATACCAGCCATCTGCAGACAGAATGCTGCATGCTGGAGCTGGAGAGGAGACAGCAGCTCAATGCTATCACTGGGGCCATCAGCCAATGGCAGCAAACAAGAGAGGCAGCCCTGCACGCGCTCAGTGGCGGCTAATTGAGTGTGACCGTGGGGACATGAGGCATTGTGCCGCACAGGTGAGCTAATACAGCCGCCCACACAGGGTAATGCAAAGACAATGCCCACACGCACGATCGCACACACTCATACATGCATGTACGCAAGACTCAAAATACCGTATCGCACACACTCACACGGCATGTAAGCAAGACTCAAAGTAGCGTACAGTTCAAAATATCTCACATCAAATCTTAGCATGAATATAAATAAATGAATGGACTGTGAGTAAGGTCTGTATCTTGTAGCCCTCTTCTCTAGTTATCATATTTTTTTTTTTTTCCTGGAAGATCTCCATGATTCCTCTGGCCGTCTTTAAGTAACCTAGACTGAAAGAAAGTTAATACCAACTGCTTTGACTGTCTTAATGACTGACATATAGCCCTTCACTACTGTGGGGTCAGAAATCAGCAGTGTTTCTTGTACATACTGGCCTGGGAACTCATTGATCACCACTAAAGGGAAGAGAAAGAGATGAGGACAGACAGTAGTGTGAGAAAATGTTACATATTGATTCACATATGTTTCTCAACTTTTGTTGTTGTCTTGGATACCTCCTGTGCCCAATCAGTAAGGCTCACATACCCCTTTATCAACACCAAAGCTTTATCATTATTATTACTAAAATGTCCATTAATAGAATTACTCACTTTTAAACTGGAAATAATGCTTATCTTTCACAAGTTTTGACAGTCATTGAATACATTTTTAGATGTGCAAAAAAACTCTTTTGTATATTCACTAAATTCATACAAATGGTAGGAAGGTAAAAAAAAATCATACAAATCTTTGCTTTCCTCAATTAGGAGCTGAATACAGTCTTTTTCAGGCCAAAGTGCCCTTGGTGGATAGACAGACGGAGCGGGACACCCTTTACATATTTTATTTAACTAAGCATTACATTTACATTTCGAGCCTTGCCTATGATACATTGGGCCCTATTTTAACGATTTAAGCGCATGGTCTAAAGCGCACGGCGCAAGTTCACTTAGGGCGTGTCCGAATCCACTTTTGCTATTTTAATGACGGGAAAAATGGTCGGCGCGCCCAGCGCATGGTCTAAGGGTTGTCTCTATTCTCATAATGAGTAATGGGTGTGTTTTGGGATTTACGTGTGTTAAACCAATCAGAGTCTCATCTCCCATTCCCTTTAAATGCCAGTTGCGCTCGCGCCATGACAGGTTCGCTATTTACATGATGCATCTCCAGAGGGCAAACGGTACTGCTCGTGCGCAAGGTAAAAGTGCGCGAGCAGACCATCTACAGGTCAAGTCGGATTCCACCATATCTTTATGTACACAATAATACTATTTTTTTTATTTACAAAGTTATTTAGTAACTGAGTTTACTTACCACTATTGTGTTTCACCTACCAAAAGTTGATGTCTGTGTGTGGCTTTTTTGAGTGTTAATGGGATATTGTCAGCATTTTAATAAAACAGGCAGGCACATTGTTCTTCGTTACACAACACTTATAGAAAACATGAGATAAAGTTCATAATGATTCCTTGAAAATTCTATACATTAAGGCTACAGTTTGCCTACATCTCTTGTAAGCTGATACAATTGAATGTTTCAGTTGGTTATTGTTATAATGATGGCAGATTATATGTCATGGCAACTTGCAATTTTAAGACAATCCCTTAAACTAATTAAGTAAATGAATTCAACTCAGTAAAATCCATGCATTTTTCTATGAACACCATTTGAATACTTTGTATCAGGGAGGGCCGCTGTTCTCTCAGCTTACTGGACTCGGGCTATTCTGAGCCCTGTTTACGAGCTCTGTGTCTTTTGCTCGGCATTCAATGCTGACCTTTAATACCATGAAGAGGCACAATGAGCACCAAGCCCATCATTATTTCCTATTTTTTACACAGACTTTCCTGACCAACAATCACTGAAGCCCACAGATTGTAAACGGCACCATCCGCCACAAGTGTCCACAGAATGTGGCCTCACGGGCGATGTTTAAGACGGCTATAGATAGAGCCCCTCTAAAAAAACCTCCATTCCACAGTGGCTGGGTTAGCAGGAGGGGGAGATTAGAGACATGGCTGGCTCTTGGGGTTGGTCTGCTCTGTCAGATGTTAACCAGCGTAGGGTGATTGAGTTGGCGGAAGAAGTGTATTATGTGACAGCTTGCTGATGAATATTGAATAATGTGTGTTGCTACATTAGCGTGGGATTGTGTGGTAATGTGACAAGTGTACATGTGTGCGGCACACATATACAAAAGAGGGTTCAAATATTTTCTGTGGGTGTGTGGATGTAAGGCAAGTTGACCACATGGCCTGGTGCTTGACGCCAATCTCAGACTATTCACTATTATGCAATATGCATTAGTAGTGGGGATTATGAGTGAGTTTACACTTTATGAGCGAGTCAGTGAATCATTCACTCGACCGATTCGTTCAAAACACTGATGCATTCAGGAACGAAACAAGTGACTAGTTATGAGTGAATGTTTGAATAATTTATTCGAAACCGATCAATCCTGATTCATTCAGGATTGAAACAAGGGGCTGCATCCGAAATCGCATACTTCCCTACCATAATAGGGGAAAAAGAGTATGTGACAAGAGTAGTATGTCTGAATTCACAGTGCTCATTAAAGAGTACAATGAATTCAATGGACACTTTGCTATCCCATGAGGCCACGGGAGAGGATTTGTGAATGGCAGTGAATCGACGTAATGCTGGTAAATGTAGTACGTCCGGATTATACAACACTCGTTCATATTATAGAACGTACTTTTTTAGTAAAGTAGTACCTACTTAAGAGAGTATGTGAGTGCAGACGGAGCCTGTGACTATATGAGTGAAGCATTCACTGTTAACTTGACAGTTGTATAAAAGCAATTTCATACTTGCACTAAGGATTTATTTTACCAGGGTGGCTCAGTGGGTAGCACTGTCGCCTCACAGCAAGAAAGTCCCCGGTTCGAGCCCCAGCTGAGCCAGGAGGCCTTTCTGTGTGGAGTTTGCATGTTCTCCCCGTGTCAGCGTGGGTTTCCTCTGGGTGCTCCGGTTTCCCCCACAGTCTAAAGACATGCAGGTAAGGTTGATTGGATATGCCAAATTGTCATAGTGTAAGTGTGATTGCGAATGTGTCCCAGCACTCTCAGTGCTGGGTTGTGACAGGAAGGGCATCCGACGTAAAACCTGTGCCAAATCATGTGTGAGTGAAGCGGACCCTGCAAATGAGTGGGAATAACGCTAAGACAGAGACAGACTAAGAATTTATTTTACCAACGCTTATCATCTTTTACTCATATTTGGTGCTTGGTGAGTTCTATTTTGTCCCTGATCATATTCCTCTACCACAAATGTATTCCAAATAAGGTGTTAATAGTAACCATTAACAGATTTCAAGCAACCCAAATGCTGCATGCCCTTAATGTGTGTTGTTCGCACAGGGTGTCACACTTTAGTTCTTGGTATAAAGTTATTTTTGCAGTCAATCTTTACAAGTATCTGCTTACTTGGCTAAAGGAACATATTAAGTTTAATATCAGGCTGTGAAAGACACACTCTGATAGATAAAAGAATGACAGCCATCAGTCTGGCTTTAATAAGGTAAACAATAAAGGGACAATCAGTGACGGGGAGATGGGCTGCTCAGTCACGTCTGGTACTGTGGTTAATGTCTGAAGCGAGTTCAGCACTTGCCAATGTCACGTCTGAATGGGTCAATCATTCATGGATGATGTGTCACTGCATAAGGAGGATATTAGAGGGAGCGTATGGAAATGAGAGAATTACATGTTAATGGACAGCCCATTGTTTTGATACTATGTCCATAGCTTTGCTCATTTGCGGGTGTGTTGCTAGTACTAGTATGTTGATCTTTCATGTTTTCAGGTTATAATTTCTATTAATATTTAAAACTTGTTTTAACTTTTTTTATCTGTTTACATTTTCATTTTAGTTCAAGTTTTAGTCATTTTGTTGTGCGTCTTTATTTCAATATTTATTGATTTGTCATTAACACAGATGTCTCAAGAAATGTCTACAAAGTACTATGTTCTGAACTGTGTTCAATTTTGCAGCTCTGTCCTCATAAGAGTGCCCAACTGTCAGAAAGCATCAGCTATAGAGAAGTGGAGGTGATTCACCCCGGGACCCCCTCGGGCAGGCCTGCTCCGCACACCTGTCATCATGCCCTGGCCGCCTTTGGGCATGAGAGCGGAGGCTGTGATGGCATCTCAGAGGAAATCTGTGAAATGCATTCCTTTATCAGAGCCATTCACATACTCAGTACTCTTATTGATCTTAGCCTGGTTCAGGCTCATAAGCTAATACAGGAAGATGTGCTTATATAAAAAGATGTTGAACTAGTCATATGTTTTCTGTGGGTCATGGGAGCTGAAGAATGTAGGCCTTGTGTCTGTGAAGAATGTGTGCCACTTGTGGCACAAAACAGAATTGGAAAAACAAGTAGTGTTTCCAAACAGTTTTCCCAAATATTCATACCGTCTGCAGTCGAGACTATATAGAATTTAGCTAATTTCTAAAAAGGTTAAAGATCTAGCCAGGCATACTCTCTTATTTTTCCCCCATACTTAGATATAGTTTGCTTGCAGTAGCTACTATATAGAGGTTATAGTTAGAATAGTTAAAAAAATGGTTAAAAAAACCCAGAAGATAGGTCAATTTAACAAAACCTTTTACATATAGCTCATCCCCATTTACTTGTGGACTGTGTAAACTAATCTAATTTAAATATTATATGTTTTACAATGTTTTTTTTACCAATACATTCTTTCTGAATTACAAGAAAACTGCAGATTCTGAAAAGTTGAAAAATCCCATCATCTGTAATGTAGACGAGGAGTGGGCAGCGCTGGTTAACTCTCAGATAGTGTGTGACCGTCTAATGTGTGAGCTGGTGTGTTTGTTCAGGTTTTTGATGGATGAAATCATTACATTTCCTCTCATGTTTTTTTCATGTTACAGAGGAGATTAGTTATTCTGGGATTTAGAGAAATGTGGCGCATTATACATTTTTAATTGCAGCAGCTGTTTGGCCTCTTATATTGAATATTGTGCTTGACGGGGATACTGATTAAATCAGACAAATCAAAGCCACTGCAACCCTTGTTATTTTTTTACCACAAATAGCTTCTTTATTTATTTTTTTTGCCACACGTATCTGACCCCTCACAATGCATCTCCTGCGCGGACTCCATAAACCAACCAAATCTAAATATCCCACTTAGTGAACAAAGTATCCCACCAGGTCCTTGCTTTTGAGGCCAGATATAACTTTGCGAAACGTGGAATAAAAGTATTCCTGTGTTTGTCAGAAGCCATTTCTATTTTTGCTGTCAAGCTAATTAGGGGCACCAATCAAACGGAGACAGTTTTGATTTTCATGCTCGGTTGAGGTAATTGAATGTTTGTTCATGAGAGCTGATTGGGTTGTGCTCATGTGAATGTTGTTGTTTGGTGCATTAGTGTCGTCGTATGACACTCTGATACGGGCCAGTGACAGATGCCCTGCTTTTGCCCGATCTCCCTTGGGACATCATCATGACAGCTCACATTTCCTCCCATCCTCAATCTCTCACTCAAATGATGAACAGGAACTCCACTGAGCTTCTCTGGCACTTATTCTAGTGTCAGAGATCTTTTCGTCAATCTTGATATTCGTGCTTAAAAGGGATAGTTCACCCAAAAATGAAAATTCTGTCATAAATATTTTCCAAACCTGTACGACATTTAAAAAAAAAAAAAAAAAAAAAAACACATATGTGGAACACCAAAGAAGATAAAAAAAATTCATTTGACCCCCAAGGGGCAAAAACAAAGAAAGCCATATTGGTTTGGAACAACATGGGAGTGAGTAAATCAGTGTTATTTTATTTATTTTATATACTATTATAGTATTTCATATTTTAAATTAGCTTTAATTTGTATATTTTCAATTATTATACATTATATATTTTCAATTATATATTTAATTTAAATTTTAGTATAAGTTTTAAACAACAATTCCTTTAAGCATTCATTTTTAGGTTTAGTAATTTTAATACTTTAACTGAAAAATTTCAGTTAGCTGCAAAACACTAAGTGTATGTTTTTCATTTAATATTATATTTTATTTTAGCATTATTTCAGTTAACAACTTTTAGTATTTGTTGTTTTAGTGAACAATAATAAGATAAAATATTTTTTTTTGGGTGAACCATCTATTTAAACATGGAATTGAACAAATGTATAAATGTATAAATGTTAATATAGCTTATATTTGAAAAAACAATGCAGAATAATGTTCAATGTCCAAAAAAATCTGTTTTAGAGACATACATGGAGCAGAGAAAAGCCAAACAGTTTGAGAGGAAGCACACTCTGGGTATTAGCGTGTTTATCAGTGTGTGTATTAATGTGCGGGAGTGAGATTAGGGGGGTGGGTAGCGAGCGTGCCAACGGGAGACCACAGGTGTGTGTTTGCGCTTCACCCCGCTGAATTCTGGGTAATAACAGGCATTGGTGCACCTGCGTCCTGTGCCGCCCCCTCTCTCTCACCTCTAATGGCCCCTAATCACGCTGCCATCAGGCCCTAATACCCCAGCAGCAGTGCCCTGGCAGCTGCCCCCTCTCCCCTGGCAGAGAGCTGTCAATCTCAGTTCATCTGTTTTCTGTCCATCACCTTCCATTCTGTGTCTAATCGCTCAGTTCTCATCTAAAAGTCACACAACATCAAAACTCCATAAATCTCCTAGACTAGATGTGTATTTGATGTCATGCAATCCCGTAGTGTTGCAAACCATTGTTTTCCAGGATGTTTTTGTCACTTAATCAGGAAATACGAGTCCCTGGTACAATTTAAAAAGCATTAACGAAGGCTCATACAACAAACAGAATCAAAGTATTTGTCAAAAAGGCCACACACAGACCTGCTCACAGACACATTGATGTAAACACAAAGCAACACAGTGTAACCGCATACAGCCACGACCTCACAGCTCTCCGTCACATGGAGTGCGACATCTAAACCTTTCCCACAGAAACAATGATGCCTTTTATTGTGTCCGCTTAAATCCCTTGGCCACATGGGCCCCTTGAGTTTCCTCACACGCACTTTTCTGTGGTTTGATAATTACAAACAGACAGCACAGTTTTAGCAAGTTTGGATGGTGCTTTGGTGGGCCAATATTTATTCAGGGGTGCGTGCTTCGCTCATGCCCAAGTGATGCCCAGTTACCCAGAGGGCCTGACCTGATTATCATATCCACATGACAAACTGAAGAAGTTGCTATGATCCCTCCAAACAGTGTCCAAATGAGCATACTGTGAATACAAGTCAGAATGACATGCAAAGTGACCAACCACAGTTACATGCTTTTAGATTATACTTCAGTAATAGGCTGCATCCGATAATAATCGCAAACTTCCTTACTATAAAGTAGGCGAAAAACAGTATGTGACTCATAAAAGAGTAGGCAAAAAGTGCCTTCCAAAGAGAAGTGTGCATATGATGGACACTTTACTATCCCATGAGGCCACAGGAGAGGATTTATGAATGGCAGTGAAGCGACCATGATAATGACAGCATGGCGAATGAAGTCCAGATTACATTCACACTACACACTCATACTATATAGAACATACTTTTTTTAGCTGTCGTGAAGCAATTAATTATTCAAAATAAGACAGTTTGACTACTCAAGAAAGTGTGCGATTTGCCCATAATTTAATTCATTTTTTTCAAAAATCTTTTTATTATTATATTAATATTATTAATTTGATTGAATTCACCCCTTGAATTGAGCATGCACATATAGGCTATATTGTTTTAGTGGTTTGAGGGCTTTTTTCCAGGGCTTGATTTTCATACTTGTCTACCTTGTTCCTATTTAAGATGGGCAGCATTCTTTCCACTGGGTGACTTTTATGAATGATCTCAAAGAGCAGGCACTGGTATTTGTTTTTTTTGGGTCACATTTTATATTAGGTGTCCTTAACTACTTCATACTTACATCAAAATGTAAGAACAATGTATTTATTGTGTTCATATTGTATTGCAAAACTGGTTTGGTATGGGTAGGTTTAAGAGTGGGTTAAGGTGTAAGGGTACTCAACAGTGTAATTAAAGATTTAATTACAGAAATTAATTTCAGGTGTAATTACATAGGTATTTTTGAAAATATAAATACAATGCAAAAACAACACAATAAGTGCATTGTATCAAATGTTAGTACACAGTTAAAGGAGACACTTAATATAAAGTGGGACCTTTTGTATGTATTTTCTGGAGACTTAAATGCCACTTACAAGGCTGCCCTTATATTCACTTTGCCACAGGATAATATCCATACAGTTATGGTATAACTCTGTCCTATTGATATGCGATAAAGAGCATCACACAGATGGCCATTAAAATATTTACATCAGAGAGAAAGAAACAGAATGAAGGAGCAGAGAGAGAGATCCAGGTCGCAAAAGCTATCAGCTGAGACTAAAACTCATCAGCCAGAAAACAAACTGGGCCACACATCCCTCTCTGGGTGGTCTGGCTCCACTGCACTCATAGAATGAGCGCTGACTCTCTTCCAGCGGATGCAACTGCAAATCCTGCCAGGGACCACGGGTTTATTGCTACACCCCTCCAGCTCCTGACGCTCTCGCTGCGACCGAAAAATCCTCTGGCTAATGACATACAGGCCTGAACCTGGAGGGGGAGAAAGGGTTAAAGCAAGCCAATTGAGCGAATAATAAGTTCAATTTAGGAGATTGGAGGGCTGGTGTGGAATGAAAACCAGAGGACACCACTGCAAGCTGTTCTGGAGAGGAGGGAACCATGGGATGGAGGGAAGCCTGGCAGGTGGCCAGAGACAGGACGCTGAGTTTGGGGCTGGCTTTAGTTCTGCGGGGCTGCATGAGGTCAAGGGACTGATGGGGCCTCACGTAATTAAACCAATTCTTACTATTGCACAAAATAATAAATAACAAAAGTGGTCATATATGCTGAGGCAATTCAGTGGGGTTAACGCCAGTGGAAGTTTATCACTTGTATGCAAATGTGCATTTCATAACCCACAATAAGCCCAAGAGAGCACACAATGGAATGAATGCAAAGAAGCCTCCAGTAATCACGTTGTAAAATGCAATAAGGCGTGGAATTATTGATGCAGGAAACTTTTCCTCAGTGTAGTTCTTGTTTATTGTGTTGAAATGAAAGTCAGGTTTGTTTTCAGTTGGGACAAAATGGATATTTTGAATAATGTCTGATTCTAAGGAATTTACTTATGCAAGAATGATTTATAGAGACACTTCAGATAGACATTGAAGCAATATGCTAGAATATTTTTCATTACTCACTAGATTGCAGTATCAAGTGGTTTATTTATTCAAATTCTCCTAAATGGATAAGCACGAAACACTACATTGTCATTTCCAGTAACATATTTCCTATTATGGTTTGTTTGATTGCTTTAATGTACAAGCGAAACTGTATTTTGTTTCTTTCCACTCATTTGTCTCCACTTCTAATCCCTCTACTAAATACAACATAGCATTGTGCATTAGTCACTACTTTCTTTTAACTTCTGTGACTGTAATGCGGACTAAGGGTAAAGCAATTTGAGCCATAGACTTGTAGACCACCCAGTTCAGTCAAGAGTTTGCAGGTAGAACAAACCCACACGCAATAGTTCTAGAATTCCTTGAATGCACTTTATTTAAACAACAGCATTTGAAAAACAAAATCAAAGAACAAAACATTGTCATACAAACAAAGAAGCCAAATGATGCACATAAGTTAATTATCACTTAGTGATAATGACAATGCATTCGATTGACAAGGAAAGTACCAATTCAGGAGTTGCAATCCTGATTCACATTGTAGGCGTTTATGAGTACAAAAACGATGAAAACAATGATGAAAATTATGAGATCGTCTAATTTTGTCATCTCCGAAGCAAAGAACTGGAGCATTGTGCTTAGTTCAGAGGCACTGTGAGATAAACGAAAGCATTAGCAAGACGAGCAAGAGCATCCTTCCTCAGAAATCCATGGGATATTGAAAATTATTATGATGCATTTTCTTCCTCTTTTGTATGTGATATTCTTCTGTACCTGTACATTTAATAGCTAAGTCACACATTATAAACACAAGGAAAATCAAAGTTAGGAACATTGTCCAAATCTAATTGTCTAAATAATGTGTGTAAATATTAGAAAGTGGCAATGGAGACCTTCAGCTTTTCCACCCAAATCGTGAAAGTCGACCTAATGTTATAGTGGCTTTGTAGATGAACAGATACCAAACTAATGACTAAAGCCTTTGTCTTAACCGCAACACTTCTCAGACATGCCACTCCAGGAGCCTGCTGCCTCTCAAGAAACGTCCCTCTCCACAAGACATGATCACCTCCACTTAACCTCGACACCACAGCATGAGAGACAACGATTACTTTCCCGCCTGGTGAACGAGAAAATGAGGGAACCGAGAGATGGTACAGAGAACTGAAAAGACAGAATGAAAATGAAAGACGTGGATAATTGGGCAGTGACCTTGACCTAGTACTCATCAGGGACTCTTGGAATCTTCTTTGTTTTCTCTTTGGCGTCACTCTCACCACTAACTCTGACAAAGATGAAGAGGAGGAGGTGATGGAGTAGAAGAAGTGCGTGGTTGTTCGCTCCCGCTGAGTGTTAAGCCACCCCCATGGTAGGTTAAACACCAGTCTAGGACACACAGACGCATGCGTGCACACGCTCTCATCATTTATGAGGGTAATTTGGGAGGTGTATATGGACGGACTCATCAGAAGTGCTTGTCTCCAGCTGATCTTGGCTCAGCAGGGTGGCGGGATTTGGAGAAGATGCTCGGAGTGTAACGAAAGAGGCGGTGCAGGCCTCCAAAAGTGACTGATGATTGACGGGCTTAAGTAAGGTGTAGATCAAGCAGGCAATCACTACCGTGTTATTAAAGACCTTTTGCAAAACCTGCAGGTATCCAAGATCTCCCAGTGAATATTGTGTATCTTGTCTTTCAATGCAACATCCAGCATTCGTTCCACTTAAAGTTCAGAAGAAGACAAAGCATGTCGACCACTTAGAAGGGAAGATAATACTTAAATGTAACAAACTTTAAAAAGTTTAAAAGTTATAGGGTGAAATAACCTACGAGACTGTAGACTGCTGTCAGTGAACAAGAAGAAAAGTTGCTGATTTAAGAATTTAAGATTTTTAGGGGGATTACGATGACAGTACCCTAAGGTTTATAACCACTTATGATTGACCATAAAGATCCGATTTGGGTAAATGCAGACCTGGGAAAACTCAGGCAAACAGCAAGAGTGCAATCGAAACAAGGAGACAATGCAGATGGGTAAATTGGATGGAAAATGGTTAGAAGAATTCAATCTCTCTAGAGAGGTGAGCAGCAGAGAACCACAACACACTCTTGGGCTGTCAATAGTTGCCAGGTAAGCACACCAGGCTCTTATGCCACTACCACTTTCATGTGAATTATTGTTACTCCCTGATCTTATCAGCTAGCTCAAGTCTTTAATGCCTTACTCTGTTCTTCACTTGAATATAAGTGAAAAATGTAGCATGTGAAATCATAAAAAGGTACAAATGATCAACGCACTGGATTAATCCTGGAACTTCTCAAGGTTATATACTTACAATACAACCCAACAGACATAACAGTGTGACGTTTATCCTTGTGATTGGGATGCCATCTTCTATAATTTCTGATAAAAATATGTTTATACCCATTTTTAACTAATGTTCTGCTGGAATGCATTACTCATAGGCATGTGCAGGTGTGGACACTGTGACTGTGCGAAAAGGGGCTTTCGCACCGGGTAGTCCAAGGAACTAGCAACCAGGGTGGTTCCCCGAGAGCTAAATGTTCCCATAGGGTCGTTGCATTCGCACTGCCAGTAGGAAGTGACATAAACCACACTTGTTGTTGTGACTTTTGTTTTTGACGGCGCGACGGACATTCATTTTGTAGGCGCTGAGAACGCCAGAGCCTGAGCACACAACACTCTCATTCTCCATCTTCATTACTTTACGATCTGTATAACATTCCTGTCTAATACGTTATTAGATAGAACTGTTATACAAAGGAAGTAAACAGTGTGTGAAAAAGTATTAGTGTTTGCCATGTGGTTGATGTTCAATGTCGCTAGCTGAGTCCCCTCAAAGTCGTGTTGCATTTTCTCAGTGTAAAGGTAGAGTTAGTTTGTGGAGTAAATATATAGCCTATAATATGTGTGTGTACATGGATTTTTAAAATGGCAGGTGCTAGTGTTTTGCATGCGCTCGGCCAATCAACGTACAATTACGTCACTGGTAGTTCCTATTGTGCTGGGTTAGACCCTTCTCTGAAGTAGGAGCTAATTTAGTTCCCCCCCAGAAGGCGTTCCTAGAACTAAAATCATTCCCAGTTCCTATGGTGTGAAAACGGCAAAAAGTGGGTACTTCCGCCATTAGTTTTAGGAACTATGAAAAGGTTCCTCCGGTGTGAAAGCCCCTAAAGAGTCAGGATGCTCAAAGTAATTGCAAGAACTACATCAGCATTTTGCACATTAAAGATTCTAAATAAAACATTTCCATTTGAAATAGACAAAACATGGACATAGACCACAATTATCACTTGTTTAAAACAAAAACAGTTTAAGGGTTAGCATATGGTTAACAACAATATTTTGTCTATTATCTGTGAAAGAGCAAGTAGCAGCTGATTTTTTAAAAACAAATCAGAACCCTGGATCCAAATGTTTTGCCATGGTGTCATGGACGATTTGCAACAGGTGGCCATGTTGCCTCAAGTTACACTGATCAAATTTTCAATCAGAATGCAGAGTTCATGCTTGCTGAGTTCTGATTGGCTCAAAAGAAGGATTGTCATCTTATGCACAAAAAGATCATAGAAATTCCAACGATTCCTCTTAATTCTATTGTTTTAATATTTAACGCCTCATCTGCCAAGTGCTGTTCTCTTTGGAAAAGTACATAATGCTGATATTTGACAGTATATATCACATGATTCACTCAGTAACTGCTTCTAATTCTTTCCTCTGTGTTTTGGCAGTGTTTCTTTCTTTCACAATGTCTATCATCACCAAAACATCTGCTGCAAGCCAAGAGCTGATATTAGACCATGAAAATAGAACTAAAAATAACAGCAAGAACAACCATAATAACAATAATAACAATAACAACAATAATAATTGAGGGTGAAGATAGCAATAAATAGTGCTGTGGAGATGGGTGTGGCTAAGTGTGGTCAAATCAGGACATTGTGGGCAACAGTCAGTAAAAGAGAGAGCCGTGGGAGGTGACGGAAGAGAGAAGGACTACCGCACTTTCTCACAAGCGCATTTGCTTGAAATGGTTCATTTTTCTCCACTAGGTCAGAAGCAGATGCTGTTAGACTACACCCTCAACATTGTCCTTCTGTCAATAGCAGTCAGTCCTTCTGCCTATTACGTTTTATTCTCTCTGTCTCTGAGAGAGCAAAACTGTAATGAAACCAATGGTTTAAACATATCTGTATAAAGCAAACCTTACAGATTAGTAGTGATGTGCGCAGTCTGTTTTGGGTGTGCATAGGTGGTGGGGGTAAAGGAGTGATTTCTTGAACTGTGTGGGACTGCTTGGAATGGTCGTTGTGGCTGGTTGTGGGAGGGATGGCGCGGTCATCAAAAGCGCCATTGCGCTAACTGTAGACCTTTCAGCACACCACATGTTTATAGTAGGGTTCCTGGGCTGGGCTGATGTGTACACCCAAGAGCTCATCTGTACCTCCAACCCAACTGACTGCTTTAGCAGTCAAGCACGGCCCTCCGTTGGCGACCGACAATGCCCCATCATGGAGGGGAAGATGAGGACAGCCACAGCCGCCCACTAGACTCCCTGATCGGGAAGGAGTAAAGTTGTTGGTGTCCTATAGGAGATCCATGGCTCATCTAAAGCTCTGTCCCTGCCATTTTAACCCTGTAGAGGTGAAGAGGGGTCATGGATAGTGGTATCTTATAATAGATCCTCTGCTTTCGGATTAGAAATGAAATACTTGGTGAAAGACTGTCTTAGCATGCAAGTTTGAATGCTTGTGACAACATGGGGTTAAGGCAGCCATCTTGAAACCTGCCTTAATTTGACGATTTACATCTAGGAAATGAAAGCTTTCCAGCACGCCAAATACTTTCCTTGTAGTACACTGTAGGGATACTGTAGCTTCTGTACCATCACATCCCTGTAAGTAACTAGTGAGGTATGAGGCCAGGAGTAGCTCACAACTAATTTTTCTACATCAACACTTACATGCCTCCTTAATCAAAATGCAGATCTTGTTTGATTTGGTCCTAAGAGGACACTCTGTCTTTGTCAGTACATTTCTAATCTATCCGCAGCACTCTCCTCTCCTACAGAATAGTTGTAAGTGCTCACTCCTTGCCTCTCCCCACCTACAGTATAGTCTTTGTGGAGGCTGTTTTATCTCTGATATTCTGCCTGATCTCGGGGACTTGAGGATGAACCACATGGGGGCAGGGAGCTGGGTCTGGTTGACCCCAGAGGCAGGCCTTTGTCTTTATTTTCATCTTGGCCAGAAGAAACAGCTGGAGTTGAGACAGAGTTGGCCCCTCCGACCGGAACACTCTCATGCCCACAGTAGATCTCCTCGTGCCCATCTTCACTGGACTCTGCATCCTCTGAACTGGAGAGCAGCTCCTCATCGCGGTATTCGGACACGTCTACACCGCCGCCCTCAGATCCAAGCTCCTTCAGTCGGCCATGATGCTTCACATGATAGCGCTGGTTCTGAAAAAACTTAACGATGGTGTGTTTGGGCAGATCCAATTGGGCTGAAAGGGTGTGAATCGCTTCCTGGTCAGGGTAGAGGCCCACATCTTGGATAAAGCTCTGTAAAATGCCTAGAGCCTCTAGAGAGATCTTGGTGCGGGAGCGAGGTTTCTTGGTAACGTTGCTAACCCCTCCACTGTTGCCTGAACCTGCATTAGCCTGAGGGTTCTCTTCGGCTCCAGAACTGGGAACCGGGTCCTCTCGGATTGGAGAGTGGTCCTTTAGCGGCTGCATGGGCTGTCTGTGAAGTGCCTTGTGAGAAAGATGAGAAGTTTTATTAGTAAACTTATAAGCAAGAGTCAGCAGTATGGAATAATTGAAAACTGCTTAAAAGTTCAAAGTGTCCTTTCAATGAATGTCTCTTGGAGTTAATGTCCTCTCTGCACTTAAGTATGTGATCAACTCTGGTAAAAATCAAACCAGACTGCCCCAGGCTATGATTGTTTAACTTTTTATATTGTACACATAATTCCACAAGATTTAATATTTTGACATTGCATCGTGTTTTGAGGGCATCAAGGCAACTAACAGCATCTGAGCTGACACATCAACCGCAGTTAATTCAACAGAGGAAGAAGCTAAACAAATACTCACCAAAACCAAAATAAATTACATCAAAAGAATCTGTTATGAAGAAATGTGCTTTAAAAAAAACATTACATTTGATGTATAGTGACAAGTTGGTTTTCATGTCATTTTGACAGGGATACATCCCGTCCCTTTTGGCATAGACAAGTGACTGCTAAATTTAACAGAAAAAGTAATGCAAACACCAAAACACAGACAGTCAGAAATGACACTTTTGACTTTGACATGAGATGTAAAATTGTTAGCATATGCTATATGATATTGTCTTGTACAAACACAGGGTAACTATTAGCATTTTCCAACAAGTTAGCAGGCTAACAGAGCTACACTATTGTTTTTACAGAGGTTCTGAGGCCCTCCATATGTTTCATATGTCAATGAATCTGCCATTTTCTTCTTGTGTGGGAGGCAAAATACGTAGGTATAGGGAGAGGCACGGAAGGGGGATTGGGGGAATTGAGTGCAAAACAGTGGTAAAATAGGATTAGGAGTAAATAGTATATATTTAGTACAGGAAAGAAAGAGGTAGGCTATCTGTGAGCTCTGATACAAGGGAAGGTGCAGTGTGTCACAGCTGAGCTATCAAATACTGTGGCGCTGTCCTGCTGAGTTTATGACCAGGGTGGGGTGCCCAGTGCCTCCACACTGGAATGCTAAGCTATAAATCTGCGGTGCATTAAAATTAAAGGACCTACATAAAGATAATAGTCATGCGCCTCTCTCTCTGTCTCTCTCCTGCTCTCTCTCTATTCCCTAAATAATAACAGGGTATTTTTTAAATAATATTGAGGGCAGGCCAGACCATGAAATTGCTCCGATTTCACTTGTGGGGGCTGTTTTGGGCTGGCGCTTTACAGGAAGTGTGTAGGTTTGTTCTTTTTTCTTCTCTATTTCTCCATAATGTATTACTTTCCATGTCTCAGAGAAACAAACAGAGGCCACAAGAAAGGATGAGAAAAAGAAATTTGAAGAAGTTTAAAGATGGTGAATAATTATATTGACCACAAGGCCTAACAGCACAAAATACTCGTTAGCTTAGCTAAAGAGACCACACACACACACACGCACACTGACAAACCCATTCATCCTGTATATGTTTGCTTGTTGTGTATATTATTTTATGAAATTCTGGGAACAAGTTAGTTAAGTTTCAAAGACACATGTACAGTACAATCCAAAACGCACAACACACACATTTAATAGCAACTTACATAGCATTGTTTTGGCATCCTAAGGGATATTTTCAAATTCAGAGATGGAGCGCGAGTCCTCTAAAATCCCATTCATAGTAAATCATCTAAGAGGCCTGTTCCTGTGCTCGGTGGACGCTAATGAAGAGTTTTTCTGCCAGGCCAGAGGAGTAATTCCATTTTTAAAATCCTTAGCTATAAAGCCAACCTCCGATTACCTCCACCATCCAATTCATTCACCTACTCAGTTCTTAAACAAAGTCTTCTCAACCACAGGAGTCACATTTGGACACAAGGCCATTTTATTTTCCTGAAAAATGTTTTCTTTCAATGTTCCATTTTTCCCCTGAACTCTCTTTTCAGTGTTCATCTCCATCGCTTCTTACTTTTCTAATTCCATGGACTCTGAATTCATTGCATTAAGAAAAAGTTTTTTGTTTTTTTTCTTTAAACACAAATCAAGGCAAATTATGGTGAAGTATGAAAGAATTATAGAACATAAAAAATTCAGTTGATTCTTAATGAGGACTGGCCCTCGTGGGGGCGGAGGCTGGATTAAGTGGGGCTGTGTTGCCACTGGAGATGCCATTAACAGGCAGATAAATATGTAATGATGAGAAAGACACTTTCCTGTTGGTTTGCTTGTGCATGACTTCACCTTCTCCAATTATCATGTGCATCATAATTTTTCTTTGCTACATTGCAATACCTCAGGAATGGGCGAGTGATGTATGTGTGTGTCTGTGTGTGTGTCTTGATATATTTTAAGAATAAGTAGAGTTCAGGCAATCCACAAAAATAAAAGAAACAGGCAACAAGTAACTAAGTACAACATGATGATTAAACCTTATTTATCAACACAGCACAAATTAATCACTCATCCTAGTATGAAAGCATGTTACTGCCTCAGAGTACAAAACAACTTTTTACAATTTTATCTCAAAATTTCTATTATTTTCTTTGTAAATGCAACATCTCACAAAGTGACTTTATATCTTGTAATTATGACTAGTACTTATGTCAAACTTAATCTTGCTATTACCTTTTTTTATTTTTTCACACTGAGGAAGAAACAGGCTTCCATATATTAAATTAAATCAATACTATATTATATTAAATAAAATAATTGATTAAACAAAAGCTGCAGGAATAAACTTGTTCACTGAGCTCTGAAAAAGGCCTTAATATCTTTATTAGAGGGTCAGTGTTGTCCGTGAAAATGTTTGCCATGCTAAGTGTGTGTATAAGCAAGCAAGTATGTGCATTGCTCGCTCTTCTCCAACCCCAGCACTCAATTGGGGTCCCAATCCACATGGCAGGGTCTAGGGGGCACTCCAGTGCACATCGCAGCATCCAATTTAGCAAAAACAAAGGAGAAATTATTCATAAGAAATGTCCTGCCAAATGAGCAAAGAGAGGCACTTAAGACCACGCACACACACTGCAGAAACAGCGTGAAGACGATGTGGGACCGGGTCAGCCATCTAGATTGTGTTAGTGTGACTGAGTTTGTCCCTAAGGTGAGATAAGCTGCACCCAGGGGCTCACACGGACCCATTCTGGCATGGTTGAAACCTTTAAGCTACACGGGGGGAAAAAAAGAAGAAAAATTCGCCATGATTCATTTTTTAAAAATGGGATGCAGCCTGCATCCCCTTGGGTGCTAGAGAGTCCGCAAAAAAGGTCAGACTTTTTTTGATTTGATAAAAATCAAAGACAAAAAAACAAAGTGAATGACAACATTCTTTATAAAACTGCTTTGGAACATTATTTATGTTTATTATTTATGCTCTATAAAAGGTCTAAATGTATTCTAAAAGGGTAGAGAAAAGATACATTGTTCATTTTATATAAAGCAAATGGTTTTTTTTGAAGATAATATTATAATAATAAGCTTTTGCTTAACGACAATACAAAATTCTGCAATGCTGTTCTTTTCAAGGATATCCATGTACACACCAAGCATTGTCTTATGCGACAACACAAATTACATGATTTATTTGGTCTGACATGTGAATGTAACAGGATTTCATGGTTTAAACCAGAGGAGGACTTGTGCTGGATCTGAGTTATGTTTGATTATCTTATAAGGTTAAAATAAATACATCAGTGTAGTCTGTTGGTCACACTGAGGTGGTTCCTGTTAAATAAACTGTATACATGTATGTGTTGCATGTGTATTCATTCATTAACATGCTCATGCATAAGCAGCTGGGACACATGTGCTGACTGTGGTGGCAGGCAGGCTGGAGCCGAGGGGGCTGCTGGGGATCTAAAGAGGGTCCCTCAAAAAAAACAAAAAAACCCCACCAACAACAGCAACATAATCATGTATGGCATTTACGTGTTGACAAAACAATATTGTCAAACCTGTCTAATTTTTTATTTCCTTTAGAAATAAAATAGTCTATACACAAAAGTGTCAACAATGGCTCAGTGAAGTGTAATTTAGGAATTTATTTAAATGATCAATACATTAATATTACATCACATTAAAAAATACTTTAAAAAGTGTGTGTGTGTATATATATATATATAAAAAAAAAAAAAAAATATATATATATATATATATATATAAATATATATATATATATATATATATATATATATATATATATATATATATATATATATGAATATGAATATGAATACAACAATGCTTTAGTAAATGCTGACTTTCCTTATGTGTTTTTATGGCCAAAGTCATTGTGGAGTTTCTAAAGAAACTTGAGTCATTACACGCGCGTGTGTGTATGTGATTTATGTCTGTGCGAGTGTTCCTTCTCTTCCCGTAATTATTAATATCAGGGCTGTGGTGGCACTGTCTGTCAGGGTGTGTCCTAATGGGGCATTTCCTTCTGCGCCCAAAACACATAAATGAGTATATTTACACACATACACATGCTGCCAGCAGACTGTTTATTCCACTAACATAAAAGAGAAAGCATGCGAGAGAGAAAGAGGCGCAATGGCCTAGCACAGTAACTGAGAGTTACTCTGTCTCCATTTGTTAGTACTTAATCTTAATACGGCTGCTTAACTTAAGTTAATAAATGTTAATAAACAGCAACCATTGTGAGTGAATTAAACCGCAATGCTTTACTGGCAGGGTGAGAAAGAAGAGTAAGTTAAAAGAAGGTGGAAAGCATTGATCCAAGTGTTTGTAGATTTATGTGTATGCGGTTTGTGTGTGCATGTATTTACATACAAGTATTAGTGTGTAGATGTATGTGCATACTGTGAATGAATGCGTGTCTTTGTTAATACTGGAAAAGTGTGTGTCCACAGTCTATATTATAATGACCCTGGCTGGCATAGGGGAAAGTCCATTTAATCAGTAGCGCGTTATTTGGAATTCTGTGTATGTGTATGTGTGTGATTAAAGAGGTTGGGGTGTGCTGGGTTATTAGATGTTGGCAGGAATGCTGCATGAATGATGCTGATATTAAAAATGAAGTGTCAAAGAAGTGTGCCTTCACACAATGAAAACACATTCATATTATATTAAGAGAATTATGCTTAAAATATTTATGTGGAATTCGCTTTCCCTCCACTTTTAACACTAAAGTCTTATACACTTAGGGGTCAAATTATACTTTTTTTTTACTTTTAATATTAATCAAGGTTTCTTGCAGGAAAAAAAACACACATTCTCTCTTAGAATTAAACAGGCCTTTTTTGGGGGGGCAAAAAAATACAGGCAATAGAGAGAACTTTAAAATAAAATAAAATAAAATAAAATAAAATGCTGAAAAGTTAGATTGTTACTTTTTTTTTTTTTTTTTGAATAATAGACTGAATATCTGGTTTTCACATAAATGCAGGTGGTTTTGTTCATTTCATCTGCCTGTCATCAGAAAGTTATAGAAGATCAAACTGAACATTTAATAAATGGTCTATCTGTACTGAGAGGAATCAAGGAACATTTCATTTCTCATAATATGACCATCCTGTAGTGCAAACGCCACATTCAACTGCTTTCTTTTGCCATACGTATTTGAAGTATGCAATCCGATGTTTCAAAAAACTCACCTGAGGGTCAGTGGGCAAGTGTAGTACAGTGTGCAGCCGTTCGCTGTGGTGATGTCGGGACTCTTCCTCGTACACTAGATCCCTGTCTGTCTGCGGAAGGCTCAGAAACCTCCGGATGGTACACAGGTTCTCCCAGAGAGTCCTGTTCTCTGGGCTGGGACTCTCTTTCCAGCGAAGCAGCTCGCATAGCCATCCCTAAAGAAAGGAAAAGGGTTCATTGCATATCTTGTTTAGCTGAAGGTATTTTTCCAACAATATCACTAAATAGTATCAATATATGCCTTGTCTACTTAGTTGGATAGGCTACCCACTAAAGCTCCGCTATAGGGACCTTCTTCTCTTTTGGGGCATTTATGTCACTTTAATATATAGGAATGATGGGCAGAATGTGATGTGAAACAACTCACCCATCATTCATGTTTTTTTGTTTTTTTTTATGACTGTAAAGTTTACTTAACAGTAAACAAGTACCACCACAAAGCATCACAAGTGCACTGAGAGAGCTGAGAGTGTGTGAAAGAGAGAGTGAAATGGTGAGAGATTAGGAAGATTTAATTATCTTTGCTAGACTGGTCCAGTCTTTGACACCAGCTGTTGTGTGCAGCCAACCTCTTCCAGCACACATTGTTAATGACCTGAGCATCTCTCTCTCTCTCTCCTTCTCCCTCAGCTCCTCCTGGCCAGCTGCAGCAGATGGGCGCGTTCAGCCGTGACCCCCCACCCGACCCCAGACCTGTGAGACCTAACCACATCTGTCACACACATTCATATATATACACACCACCAGAGCAGCACTTTGCTGACACATCTCATACACGCAAACATGCAAAGATGCCCCTGAAACATGCCTTTAGATGAGGTGGTCACACCTGCAAAGCCATGCCACAATGACACAGAGTTCCTCAGTAAAGTGAGCAGCAGAGACCAAAGCTCTCTCAGGCTATTACATGGTAAGAATTAGGCGCAGCTGGGAGTGGGATCATATTTGACTAAATCAATTATCTCTCTTTGATCTAAATGAGACAGAGACAAACAAATGGTCCAATAGCTTTTGAAAAAATCTTTATCAACACTCTGAAATGAATGCCTTTTCCAGCTAAATAATTAGCTGAAAGAAAATTAAAGAAAATGATCATTGTTGTCCTTTGCACTCAGACAATGTGGCCATTAACTTTTTTTATACCTGTCAATGAAAAATGAATTTAAAACAATTGGATATATGGATGGATAGACAGATAGACAGATACATAGATATCCACTACTGTTCAAAAGTAATGTCCCCAAGGCTGCATTTATTTGATCAACAATTCAGTAATATCAGTAATATTGTAAAATATGTATTGTAAATGTTTTTCTATTTTATTATTTGTTTAAATTAAATGTATTCCTGTCTTCAGGGTCACACAATCCTTCAAAAATCATTCTAATATGCTGATTTACTGCTCAAGAAACATTTCTTATTATTAGCAATGTTGAAAACAGTTGCACTGCTTAATATTTTTGCAGAAACTGTAAATTTATTTTTATGTATGACAAAGGAAAATAGAAATTTAAATTGCTCTTTTTATTTGCTCACCAAAGCAAATAAGAAGTGGGGTTTGCCAGGTGTTGATTTTGGACTCTTGGTCAACTTTATGAATAAGCTTAAAGCTTTTAAAACATAAAAAAAAATGAAAAAAGCAAAAGTAGATTCCCATTATGTGCTTTTTATAACTGCTACAATGACAGTTTACAGCTAGAAAATATTTGAGATTTTAAAGGCCTCAAAAGCACTGACTATTGCACTTGTATGACACATACACATACTTCTAGTCACAATATTATGCATTCTTTATATAGCTATCTGGAAATGTGTCAATGTAAAAGGTATGAGAACAGTAATCAGATCAATCTATGGAACACTGCATACACGTCTGTATGACAACATAAGTCACGATGACTCATTGGACAGAAGAGAAAAGCACTGAAAGAAAGAATGAGATCCTTTGGCAGGATCTGGAATGGTAAGCCAGAGATGAATAAATAGAAGGCATTTATCAGACTATCTGTTGATGTTGATGTTTTTGTTTATCAACTACAGAGACGCGCCAGAATCAGATATAAATTCCTGCACAGACGGACACCGTTACTTCCCCTACACTGACAGAGAAAAGAACATGTAAGCTAAGTGTAAGCGTAGTCTTTTCAAAATAAATCAAATCACATTGAAATCACTGGCTCAAATATCCTATCCCTCAATATTTTAAGCACATAAAAAAATATATATTTATTAATTATTTAATTATTTCCATAATAAAAGGGTCCCTCAAGAAGCTATATAAGTTCATAAATCCATTTAAGCAGAAGCACCTGAAAGCACCTCATGTAACCAACCTCACTTTTACAGTGTACACTTAGATGAATTAAATGTATTATTAACAATTATCATATGAAGATACCAAGTTGATTCAATTCTCCAGTACAATAAAATACAATGGAAACTTATGTATAAGATGTCCTTGAAAAGTAGAAGACAAAAGTATTATGTTTTCTCTGTGTATTTGTTATTTGAAAATAGTTAACCGAAATTAGAACTAGTTATTTAAAAAAATGTAAGTTCAGTTGAAGGTTTAGTTTTGCCATTATGTTATATGAAAGGATGGAAACGAGTCAGGATTATGAACAATAACGAGAAAATCTGGGTAAATAATTACTGAATCAGTTCTTACTTGGCTCTTATTGGCTGCCACCTTGGCAAAAAGTGCCTGAGACACTTTTGCCCGTTTCATCTCCTGCTGGATTTCATCGTAGACGGCTGAGGTGATGTTAACCAGCGGCTCCAGTTTCAGGGGAATGTCAGGGTTAGGACCACAAGTCTTGGACTGTGAGGGTCCAGTGGTCAAAGTTAAAAGTAACAAAGAAGACAGATTGGTTAGATATACATTCATACTGTAATTGCTACAGAGGGTACAATATAAGAACATTCATGGATGATATTTCAGACCCTTGTTTATACCTACAATGTACTGAGATTTCAGCAGATAAATCATTAAAGCATCCATAAGTAAACTCTTTGTAGTACATGTTTGAAGTATGGTGTATTGATTTTAGAGTGGTGTGTTTTCTCATTCATGTTTGAAGTTGCTCTGCAGGCACAGGCAAGTAATCTCACATTCCCCAGTAAAAACGATTGCAAGATAAACACATACAGACATAATAGTAATGATAATACACAACCACATTCCCTAAGACCAAAGAATGAGAACTTTGTTCTCGTATCAGAAGGATTTTTATTATCTGCATGGGTTCGTTCACAATGGTCCTGAGGTTGAAAGCAGACGCATTCATATGCTTCATACAAGCATTCTAGAAAGTCCACGCACCAGGTTCCAGGTCATTTAATATAAACATGCCATGACAGGAGCAAAGCCATGCTTTCCTGCATTTGTAATTTTAGAGGATCAAGGACAAAAGCTTGTGAACCTGAAGTTTTAATGGGTGTGTGAACCCTATAATCTCTAACAAACATTAGTATAAACAGTATTCCATATAAACAGTATAAATTTGACCTTCTGTAGTAGCTTGACTTATTGAGCATTTATTTTCAAAATGGGAAAAGTGTCATGCCTACAACTGATCACTACTCATACAGATCATGGAGGTCTTGGATGAGGTACACTCTATGAGGAAATGAAGTGAGTGATGATGTAATCCTCACCGAGTTTGTGATTTTGGTCTTATTCTTCCAAATAGATGCCCACGCGTCAGGAGTTAACTGTTCATCGATGCTGCGCTCCCACACTTTCTGCATTGGGAGGTATGGTGTGACATTAGCAATAAGAAGGTAGCAATCAGATATTATCTAGTTTGACCCTTAGAGGGCACTTTCTTGAAAGTCAGAGTGGTTGTTTTAGTGAATTATCCAAATTGTTATTCTCAGTATGTCAATATGTATTAATATTCAAAGACAAAATATAATTTACATCATACTAAAATAATAGCTGCGGTAATAACACTGACTTAAGGCTGGAATACACTACAAGACTTTTGCCCAGATTTTTGCCAGACTAGTCGATGCTAGTTGCCAAAAATCAGAGCCACTCAGCATGACTTATGACTGATTTTGTGGCATCACACATGATAAGCACAGACTCAAATTTTTTAGCTCCAGACTATAATTCCATCCAGTCGGAGGATCTAAAACTTGTTTGATATTTTGAGCTAATTTTAACACATATTGTTTTCATTTGTCATGCATCTTCTAGCAAAAATGTTGTTTTTTTCGTGAGTTTATTGTGTTCTGAACGACTTGAAAGTCTGGTAGTCCGTGAATGTTTAGTATATGAAGCCCAGTTTTTTTTTTATAACTATTTACAAAGTCGGTACGTGTGTGATGCCTAGTATTTTAAAATCTCTTCAGATTTTAAAAGTTGTGTAATATATTCCAGCCTTTACTAATCTCAGTTCTTGCAAAAACGTAGCTGTATAACAACCTGATACGGATTACAAAGAAAACAACAAAGTGTAAGCCAAATAAAACAAGTAAATAGATCACATGAATTCAGACAAGAAACCAAAGCAATCTCATAGGCCTACAGATAAACAATTCAGAATCAGACACAACAAAAGCTTTCAGGTATTTTTACAATCACTCAATAATACACACACAAATGCAACAGGGGAAGAGGGATTTGTAGGGAGCTGAACCTAGTCAAGTGTGAGAAAGCAGGGTACCTGAGAGAGGCGGACGCCCCCAGGGCTGGGGTTTGTGCTTGGGGGCAGACTCACAGGAGGGTTCATGCTGCGTTCTCGCTCTTCCTGGTAAATGCGGTCCCTCTCGCTCTCATGTAAGTTCAGAAAGTTCTGCATCGCTTTGAGGTTCACCAGCAAGGACTGAGAGGCTGAGCGTGGGTCTTCCTCTTTTCGCAAGATCTCTGACAGCAGGCCCTGGTGTACACACATAAACACATACATAAACACAGAGGAAGCAATTTTTTTACTTCACCTGCACCATGTAGGTCTCTACCCACAATTTGACTGACTGTGCACAATGTTGGATGTAATTGAACATAATTTAGACCTGCAGTGACTCTGTGAATTCACCAGGTGTGTTTTCCGCTGAGAGGGTGTATGAGAGGATCCAACCTCTGGATACCAGAGCAATCACGCAGAGCGACTCATAGATCTGAAACCTCCAACAGGACAACTTTGACACCTTGATTATCCTCTTGTATTTAGTTCAGTGCCAAATTAAACTTGATTAGTCCTGATTTGTACATAATTTAGTCTGTGTATGGGATAGTGACCAGGGCTAGCAATAAACCTTATAGATATTATGTTGTGATATTCTTTTTTTGTGATAGATGTTTGCTGACATTCAATATATTTCTCAATATTTATGTATTTTGCATTGGTCATTACAAAAACACCATTAAGATTAAAAGAGTGCATTTAAATCACTGCAATATTCATATGTTACACAAGCCAAATCATTACGAAAACATCATGAATATTCAATACATTGCCCGCCTAAGTGAATGGTATGTTCTGAAGAAGTTCTTTGCTATTTTACTTGGTGTACCTTCTTTCTTGTACCTTGTTTCCTCAAGGTTTCTCTTTTAACTGTCTCTATTCTGTGAACAATATGTGTACTATTTCAGCACTACTTTACTGTACCTGTGTACGGTTGAAGGCAACTCGAGCGAACACTGCCTGCGAGACACTGGCCCTTTTCAGCTCATCTCGCACCAGTTGGTAGATATCAGATGAGACTTCTGCAGCCGAGGGGTTGGACCCGGGCTCTCCAGGGCCACCAGACTTGCTGGGCCGCGGGATGGGTGGGTGATTGAGAAACTGCTGGTTAAGAGCCTGCGGGTGCTGATGCAGGAGGCGGCTGACGGCCAGCTGCTGGTTGATAAGATGGGCCATGGCTAACTGCTGTCTCACCAGCTGTGGACTGAGCTGGGGTGAGAGAAGCCCTCCGGGTGCCAAAAGAGGTTGCAAGGCGGCAGGCGGAGGTGGAGGAGGCACCTGTGCCCGTAGTGGAGGACTGTGATGGAGCTGCCCATGAGATGATGAAACTTGCGGCTGCCCTTGGGATGGAGGCTGAGACTGGGCTGAATTCTGAGGTTCTCCAGAGCCACCTTTCACAAGAGAGCTGGTGCTGTTCAATGGACCGAGCTGTGCTAGACCAGCCAGGTGAGGGGGCGGACGCTGGGCTAATACACAGAAGTCAGCAAGACCGTCCCTTTCAACTGTAGAGGGATGGATATGTGTATCAGAAACAAGATAAACTCTGTAGTGTTTTAGTTGACAAATCAAATACAGGTCTTTTCCCAAACAAACATCAAAATGTAGATGCTTACCCTTGATTTCCGAGCTTCCTTGCCACAAATAATCCCCTAAAACAGACACAAAGAACGCATGGTAAATGACAAAAGCTTTCACTTACTCAATCACGCTTACAATGAAACAAAAACATACTTTCATGAGTAGAAAGTTTTACAACTTCGGCTTACAATCGTATGACTGACACGTGAGTCATCCAATGGGGTCTCGCCGCACTGGCACACACATCTGGCAATGCGGACTGAGTGTTTAGCTCTGGGAGGCAAAGAGCAGAACTAATGGAGGGGGCTCGGTGTAACTCAACACCACTTACTCTGTCAGCGTGCCGAGGATCGCTTTATTCTTTGTTGACGCTCGCTCTCTCACTGCACTTGGGGTTTAGCCCCCACTTTGATCTGTCCTGCTGTGTAATTATTTCACTTTTTGAAGAGGCAACGAGAGGAGGAAAATTGTCACAGGCATTTGGATGCTAAGAGGCTTAAACAGCGGAGCTGTGTGGCGACTCCCAGTAGGACTTGCCGCTGGGAGACCCCCTGCAGCATTTTGGGGGAAGAAACAGTGGTTTCTATAAGGAAGTGAGGAGGCTTAGGTTACCCCATCCTGTGTAAGGAGTCATTAAGAGATAATGTACAAAACGCAGCACAAAGCTCAAGACTTGCTCATGACCCTGAACACCTTACCATGCTAGAAATGGGACATCTTATTAAAAAACAAAAACACATTCGCTGTGTCTGAATACTTCCCGACTATATAGTAGGCGAAGAACAATATGTTAAAAAGAGTAGTATGTCCGAATTCATAGTATTCATAAAACAAGAGTCGAAAAGTACGTGGATGACCTATTGCTTGACAAAGTACCCAATTGATAGGTGAGATTCTGAAGTGAACATATAAGGGCCAGTTTACTACTCCATAAGGTCACAGGAGAGGAGTCGGCAGTTGCAGTGAAATGACGCAACTGATGCCGTAAGTCATTTGACAGTGACAACCTGACGGATATAGTATGTCCGGCTTTCATTCAAATTATACACATTCATACTATTTAGAACATAGTTTTTTAATGGTTACAAAGTAAGTTCTTCATCAAATGTAATACCTACTCAGACATTATTCGATTTCGCATGCAGCTATGCTTTCCTGACCAGTCTACTGTGCTGATGTCAGGTTAGCGTCTTAGCCTTTTTTCCCCCCACTTGTTTTAAGATGGCACCATATAACAAAAAATGTAACCAAAAAAGTAATTAGCACAAGCCTTACCTTTAATTTTTTTGTACTTCTTGTACCAGCGACCAAACTCTTGGCATTTTGCAGTTGAGACGTTAGCATAGTAGGAACTATTCACTATCGAGGAGATCATACTCTGGAAAAAGTCCAAGAAATGAGAGAGGTCAGTAAAAAGGAAGAAATAGGAGTAACGACAGAGGATAACGGAAATAAACACACATGGTCAAGATCTTAAAATTGCAATGATAAATGGCCTATGAAACACATTACTGCGGAAAGCCACCCAGGCAAGGCTGATCGCGAACGCCGCGACAAGCTTCAAGCCGCAGTGACACAAGTAGAGATGAAGAGCCACACACATATGCAAACAATTGATATGAGGATCAACACCCACACAGAGCTCCACTTAAACACATCATGCACAGATATCACATAAATCTCAAAGATTGCTTGCTTACTTGGAAATGAGCACAGCAAGAATCTCGGATGCACACCCACATAGACACACGCATATTCTCTCTCTCTCATGGTGAAGTAATTTCTGGGTTTTAGAAATGGCCCATGAATGCGGGGAATTTGAGTAAATTTTGAATTGATGAATGAAACACTAAGACAATTTAGGCAACATTAAGCATGTACTGATGATATAGATTGGAACAACTACAATCACAGTGCAATATTGAGCCCAACATTTCCTTTTATGTTATACTGCTAAGTTATTAGTTTTGGCATAGATGTACTGTACCAGCAGTATATGTTTTACATATCATCTTAAATGACATGCTTTACATATCCTCTTAAAGCCAAATCTTTGTCTGTTGGATTTGAAAAAAAAAATGGGTAGCAACTGTACCTGTGAGAGTGGACATTCTTTGGCCAGGGTGCTCTGGTTCATCTCTTTGAGCAGTTCTTTAAGGGCGTTGCGTACTGTAGCGTGGTTCCACTGTTCTGATGGGAGGTCCTCCAGTTTTGCAAAGCTGTATACATAAAAAATTATTACTCATCCCTCCATTACAGTAATCATCTTCAATTCCAAATCAATAAACCATGCAGCAGGCCAGGTCAACAATAATATCACCATGAAGATACAGGGAAACAAACCTGGATAGTACACAACTACACAATGCCTACAATCCTCTCTTTTGGAGTCTATGTTTATTTCCTCAGCATCCAGAAGTAAACTGCAATCAGGAGGCATGAAAGAGCTCAAAAGTGCAGATAGAAATTGACCCTGACCTACAGTATCTCCTGTTCTTATATATGCACAGAGCTGTAGATGCTTGCTTAACTGTCTATTATTGACAAAAGAAAAATAATCCCCCTAATTATCTGGACACTTAAAATGTTATAATATATATTGAAAAGGGAACCTTTTGTACGTGTTTCCTCAATGCACAGAATAAAATAACAAAATTATTAATAATACAATATATAGTATAACACCAATTAATATTAATACATTCTTAATCATTGGTAATTAATTAATTATATAATAAATTATTATATATAACAAACCAATATTTTACTTTCCAATAATTTGTATACAGAGGATACAATATTTATCAGTTACATAATATAAAAAATTTCACTTAACAGCACAAACGTGAGACTTTCCAGTCATCACAAGACCATTAGGAGAAAAAAAATAAAAAAATTAAAAGTGCTTACACTTCATTTTTAAAATAAAATCAATTAAGGGTTTCAATTAGAAGAGTCTTATAACCTGATACCTCAAGATATACTGTTTAAATTCCACAAAAAACTTTTTTTTAGTTGTTTGTGCTGGCGATTTAAACCTAAATTTGGACCTGTAAGTATTAATATATTTATATAATAATAATTTGTATTAAATATATTTTATAATACATTCAATATTAATTAAAAAAATATGTTTTAAATAATATATATTATTTTTTATTTTAAATAAATAAATAAATAAATAAATATATATATATATATATATATATATATATATATATATATATATATATATTTTTTTTTTTTTTTTAAACATACAGCCATGAAGGTTATTGATATGCAGAGGGTTCTCTGCTGAACCAAGGGACTTTTGAAATACCTTTATTTTTAACTCTTTCCCCATCAGCGTTTTTGAAAAAAGTTGCTTTTCTAGCTTCATGCATTATTTTATTATCTAGACTTGAAAGTGGTTAAGTTTCACACAAATGCAGTGTTTGAGCAAAAAACTGAGAAAATCGTGGTTTTGTCAAAGACTACATCTGGATGGGATTCAGAATGATCAAAACACAGATGGAGTAGATCGAGTCCATCAACACCCACAAAGCATTTCATGTTGATGATCGCGTTATTTTACATATGATATCGCTATCTATAAACAGATTGTTTCTGCTTCTTCTTTTCCTGTGTTTTGATCAGGAGATTCTGTACTTGTTCAGAAGATGCCTTATAGCGCCCCCTACCAATCTACGTTGTTAAAAAGCACTATATAAATGAAGATGACTTGACTTTATAACAGTGAAAACAGAAAGCTGGTAATTTCCGTCTATGGCAGGGAAGCGTTGTCTTACAAATTACGGAAATTTCCGTCAATGGTGGGGAAAGGATTAAGAGTGCTCTGTGGTCTTGTACCTCTGTAGCTGGATGCGTAGCGTGACCATGTGGTAAACGTCCAGCAACATATCAGCAACTGTTGCCTCTGGAGCATCTGTCAGGTAATGGATGGGCAGGGGGTTCCAGCGGCCCACCTTAATGATGCCTGTAAGAAGGAAGCAGAGAGAGGGCGGGAGTCGATTAACCCTACTTGATCTCATTGTGCGCAAATTTGTGTAGCATATTTCCATGACATCATCAGAGATGGCCCCATGTCAATGATGGCTGTAATGAAATCTCAATAAGAGAATAAGTTAGGAGGGGCTCCACTCCACTGAGTAGGCAGCTCCACCAAACCAGAACCAAAGCTGGCACATTACATCATCACACCAGCACCCACTTACAGCAAAAATCAACATTAGAGGGTATACAAAACATGATGATTGAAAGACAGGGAACAAGGAGTGATTGAAAATTACGGTAGGTGGGAAACCAAAATGATTTACTGCATATGGTGAAATATATGATTATACATAAGATTTTTAAGCGACAAGGAAGCATAGTGGGAAATTAATGTGGAAACATGATGATTGAAAGACAGGGAACAAGGAGTGATTGAAAAGAGGGGATTAAGGTAGGTGGGAAACCAACATGATTTACTGCATATGGTGAAATATATGATTATACATAAGATTTTTAAGTGACAAGGAAGCATAGTGGGAAATTAGTCCTATATTTATCATTTGCAAAATAATTTAGACTATCTGTGGGTTATTGCAGCAAACATTTTGGAAATCACACATTTCGGAGGACTTTGTTTCCTTACTTCTCGCTTTCTGCTGTGCTTCCTTTTGTGCTATAAAAGCAGACAGCAAGGAACAATAACACCAATGATAAGGCTTTATCTATTAAATACTTATCAGGTCAGGAAGAAGCATCTATCATGCATACTGAGGGCCACACAAATAACTACGGGCCCAAGGGGCGCCCGTGGCTCTTTTATAACCGAGGAGTATATATAGGAAGCAGGAGCTCGTCTAGCGCATCGCAGCCTCTGACAATTACGTCCACCCCCAATCCCCCCCACCCCCCACCCTCCATTAATGGGCCGTCATAAACACAGGTCAATGATTGTATGATTAACCCAAATTGACTGTTATAAATGCCTCTTGTCGTGCAAAGGAAGAGACGAGCATTTATGGCTGAGGAGTAATCTGTAATCGGGGTGTCATTGTGAGACAAAGCCATATTTATGAACGATGCCATCTGATTGTTTTGTAAATACTCCAGGTAACTAAGGCCATCCCACAATGACCTGGGTGAAGGGACGTCAATTGCTTCCCATTTTAAAGGGATAGTTCGTGCAAGTATGAAAATTCTGTCAGCATTTACTCATGTTATTGGCAACCTACATGACTCTTTTTCTTCTGCAGAACACAAAAGCAGATATTTTGAAGTATGTTTCAACTACAGCTCATGCAGTGAAAGTGTAGTTCCAAACAACATTCGACCTCACTGACTGTTATTGTGTGGACAAAAAAAAAATCTTCTTTTGTGTTCCAATTAAGAAAGAAAGCCATACAGGTTTGGAATAACATGAGGGTAAATGAGTAGATGATGATAGAATTTTTGGGTTAACTATCCCTTTAATGGTTAATGAGAAATGTTTTGATGTGTTTAAATATTATTAAACACAATACAAATGACAGTAAACTACCAGAAGTCAAGCAGTGATCATCTTTTTAGAATTTTGAACTTTTTAAATGTATTTTTAGGGCAATTTCAGTGCATTTACCTGCAAATTTTCTTCATTGACATAAATTATTGAAATTATACTGAAGCTGAATAGGTTAAAAGATCAGGGTGAGGATAAAACCTAAGCAGCAGTGGCATCTACTGAGGGTGCCATAATTTTTTTCCAAGAACCACACTGTGCTATTAAAAATGAATTAGCTGAATCTATTATGCCCTCCGCTCTATTTATTTCCAGATGTCGCAATCATTGTCAAGATGCGCTGTACATGTAAACTGGACCCTGTGCTCACTGCATTATTAACCGTTTTCCAAACACTGCACACGTCCGTAAACACTTTTCAACACGCACTGCTCGTGTGCATGTGCGGTCAATGTACATCCCTTGTGCGAATGTATATATTCAACACATCCGACAACAGGACGTGAACCTGACCAAAACCAAGGGTGTGCAATGAATAGATATACAAAACACATCCACAAACACTCGCACAAAAGTATTTCCCATGGTCTTAAGAGGGACTGACTGAAGCTGTGAAAACTAAACAATGCTAATCACATTACTATCCACTAAATGAGACCCAGACGCTACCCAGCTTCCCTCTCTCGCTCTCTTACTCTCTCTTCTGTAATTTTTTTTTTGTGCTTTAGGCTGTTTGTGTCATCTGAAGAGCTCCAGCTGCTCAATCACACACAGACATGCCGATGGATCACTTACCTCCATCCAGACACTATATTGCCATGCCAGTGCTGCCACTAAAGCCTGATTGAATGAGTTCATTTTGGACAGAAACTGTTTTTGTAAATTAGCAAGGGCTCCATTGTTTCTCTCAGTTCAGTTCAGTGTTTGTGTTTTGACTAGAGATAGACATTCTGTGTAACCCATTCCACCGCTTTTTTCCCCCTATTGGCTGGTTGCTTCTTATGTGGGAGCTTATCAGTGTTAGAATCTAAACAGGGCCAATGATCTCTGTATAATATCAGTCTTTAAATGCAAGATATTTAAAGTGTACCTAAAGTATACTTGCAATAGTTCCACTTTAGCACAATCAAATATACTTCAGCACTATTTCCGGATAACTAAAGTGCATTAAGTACAGAATTAGTTCCAATTTAGCAGACTTTAAGTATATAAATTTAGCAAAAGTACAATTTCAGGGTATTTATATTAAGTACATACATGTGTAAATGTATTTGAAGCATACTTAGCATAAAATAATGTGTTTCAAATACATTTTAGTATATTTATTTTTGACTAGGGTACATACAAATAAAAGTTTTTTGCAAATAAAGAAAAGTGTGTAGTCAGTAAAATATTTGGGCAAGAAATATGGTACAAAATAAAAATTAATTATGCATAAATAAAGTTAAATAAATTAAATTATATATCAATAAAAAATATTGGCAAAACTATTAATACATATTTAATCAATATAATTACTCACAGACTCACACAATAATAACTCATAATAACTCACAGACATTATAAAACAGATTTATCCAGATGTATCTTGCTTCTCATACAGTATTTCTCATCAGCAGTGCTTGAATTCCTTCGACATATTATTCTTGAGAAAGTGTGACAAGCCTTATGCTTTAACAGATGCTGTTTCTGTCATCCAAAAGTGTTTTTAAACATTAAACGGTAAGCATACTGTAATTGCTGTAAGCGTATGCATTTGTTTCATAATATTTAATTTATAATTAAATCCATAATTTCATGCATTCATCTATTAGAGGTAGCCTACAATGTAAAAATGTGTATTTGATGTAAATTTGTTTGTCTCTTTAAATGTAAGGCGTGAGAATGAAAAAATGTTGCGTCGCCCCCGATGGACTGATGATGAGCAGACGCCTAACGAGGTTCTGAAACTTGAATTTAAGTTACTTTAAAATAAGTTTTGTCTCAAGTCAAAGGGGACAGTAAAGAGGATTTTGTAAAACTAAGGACTCAAGGACCTCTTTTCATGACAAGTAGCCAACGAGGTATTTGTTTCACATGTATATTTGTTTGATGTGTGGAAAGCATCATTTTTTTTGCATCTCGTTTCCTTTAAGACTGTATTGTATTAAATGCTGATGTGTTTGTAGTATGTTCATTTATGAATGCAGTTCTCACGGCATAAACAAGACGAGTCAAAGAATTAAAATGCCCGTTTTAAAGAACCGACCTGTGTCTGTGTTGTTGTGAAGAGGACCAAAATAGCCTCAGTATACAATTTCTTTGTTATTTTTTTTTTCTGTCAAATGTAAGAAAATGTTTAGGTGTGGAATCTGTGAATACTGTGACGTATGGGTGAGCAGTGCTTGGCATGAATAAATCATGTAAATTAACGTTACTGTAAACTGTTGACTGGTTACTGTTTTCTACTTTCATTCAATGCTATTTGAAGAGTTCAATGATTATAGAGGGAATGGTCTAGTTTTGTCAATTGCTTCCAGTTATGATTGGGGGCAAAGCTTTCTTATGTCAGAATTTATAATGGATGTGTTAATTATAGATTATTTTGTGCGCCTCCAAGTATGTTGGGCCCTAGACAACCACAACATGAGGGGCCGTCCCTGCTGGTGACCCTTGTAACAGCAATGAACTTCTATCCTCTGAGACACAATCTTCTTGTCTTTGTTCTAAAGGTATTTGTGGAGATGTATTCCCCAGACAGTGAATTAAAGAAGAGAGGCAAGTCAGACAGATGAAGACAATTTGTGTGATTGTGCCCCGCCCACCTTTAGATCTGTCCTCCTTCTTCAAGTCTGTGTTTATATTACTGGTTTTGCTATGATTTTTGAGGAACGCTGCTGTTTTGTCTTATTGTGCAATGCTGAATGAATGCCCACCGCAGACGTTTTGATTCCAACTTTGAGCAGTAGCATCAAATAAGACTGACATTTAGAGCAACTGAGATGCTCTAAATGTACTTTAAAGGCATAGTTCACCCAAAGATTTAAATCAGCCATCCTAGGTGTATATGACATTCTTCTTTCAGACGAATACAATCGGAGTTATATTAAAAAATGTCCTGGTTCTTCCAAGCTTTATAATGGCAGTGAATAGCCTTTTCTGTCCATAAAAGTGCATCTATCCATCATAAAAGTGATCCGGGGGGTTAATAAAGGCCTTCTGAAGCAAAGCGATATGTTTGTGTAAGAAAAATATACATATTTTAAACTTTATAAAGTAAAATAACTAGCTTCCGGCCAAACGAACATACGGATTCCACTTAGACTCAAGCGCAACTTATGCGAGTAATGCGACGTACTGCTGATATTTACGCTACGTCATGACGCGCTACACTACTTATGACTTCACAAGTTGCGTAAGTTGCTCTTTAGGTGCAAGTATACTGCGTATGGCCGTTTGGCCGGAAGCTAAAATTTTACTTTGTAACGTGTTAAATATTAATATTTTTCTCCATTCACTGCCATTATAAAGCTTGGAAGAGCCAGGACATTTTTTAATATAACTCCAATTGTATTCGTCTGAAAGAAGAATGTCATATACACCTAGGATGACTTGAGGGTGAGTAAATCATAGGCTAATTTTCATTTTTGGGTGAACTATCTCTTTGAGTTATGCTCTAAATGTACTTTAAGTGATCCATTTCAATTGCTGTCGAACACTTCAAAAGCCCCGAACGTCAGCGACTTTACCCCATTCACATGTTCAGTGTTGAACAGACAGCTCATTGCAACCAATCTGAAAAAAGCAATGAGCCCTGTTCCAATAAAAAGCGGTAAAATGTATGCCTATTTACAGTATGAGCTAGCATCATACAGAGACTGTGGTAATGTCATTAATGAATCATTTTTAACTTGGAAAGACTCTGTTCCTTGTCATTTTCCTCCCCCAGTACAAACCATTGTTCCCATTGCCACATTAAAATTCCTCCTCCCAGTGCTGGGCTTTCATGTGGTTGGCTGGTGGCTTGGCTAAAGCTTATGTGTATCCATCCATACACACTCACACACACAAACGCTACCTCACACACAGTCTGAAAATGTTCCCTAGCACACATACTCTTTCGGCAGAGCTAGTTTGGATAGATGCACTGAACTCCTAATGCTTGCTGCTCTGAATGACTTGGCTCCATTGAAGGGACGCCCCACTCGTGAAAACCATCTCTATAGTGTCATTATCAATCATTAGTAATATACACAGAAAAAAATAAAACAGGAACGGGCAGGCCTAAGAAATACTTTCAGAACGTATTATGGTTTTGGTTTTACTATAATATCATAATATAAGCATCTTACATCTGTTATGATATCAGATTTTTTAAAAATGTCTTGGTGCTTTTTGTACATACAATGAAAGTCAATGGGGTCCAATGTTGTTTGAAAGAAGAAAGAAAAATGCATACAGGTTTGGAAGGACATGAGGGTTTGAAAGTTTGTCTGGGAAAGACATGGTTGTCAAAAATGAGATAGAGAGGTGAAGAGCCCTGGCAACAACAATGATGGAACTGACTTGTTTCTGATTGGCTGCCAGGTGTGTCAGATGGCAGATGGAAAGCTTACTCACTTTGGTCATAAATCTAAGTAAATCAAAGGATTCGTTGAAGACTGAGATAGATCATCACCCAAATATTCTTCATAATTTTCCATGGTAAAAAAGCATACAGGTTTCGAACAAAATGACTTCATCTTCATTTTTGGGTGGCCTATCCCTATAAGTAAAGCATTTCTGCAAATGTCCACATTAAAAGACGGAATAAGTTAATTATCATTACTCAAAGAAGTGACGGTTCGGCCTCTATCAGGCAACAGAGCGTTTTTTCATCAAAATGCCCCAGTTCGACCTGTTGTGGCTGCATGTCAAACGTGGCAGCACAACAATGCGCTAGTGCTGTAATCCATCACCACTGTTAATTGTCTGAAGCCTTAAAGTACAGGTCTGTCCATACAATTCTATAAAAGTACTCAGACCCTTATAATTGAAATAAACAATATCTCCCAGTTAATTACTGGTCAGGCTAATTAAAGAAAGGCAGCGGTGCTGGGAGAGGAGCTTAAATATACCACTACGAGAGAGCTATGCAGGACACAATTCAAACAGGGAGAAAATAGATGGGACTCTGTGTAATTTTGGTTGTGAACCGCAGAGGAAAAAATGTATAATTTAAGCCAGAAATTATTCATTTAACATAAACGCTTGCTTTAAAAACAAAAAGTATTCATTTGAGAGGAGAGCTCTCCCTCTTTCCTTCTATCGCTCATTCTCTGCTCATTTTAGGAATAAACTGAAGTCAGTGCATCTTGCTAGTGCGCGAGCGAGCGCTCTTTTAGCCGTATCCCTCACCTTTTCTTTTATCTGGCCTCATCTGAACTGATGACTGTGAGGGTGTGTGGATTATATTGAGTCTAAATTGTTTGTTTTCCACTGCTGTCCTCTCCTCCTCCGTGTCCTTTTGATATTGTTTTGCGACCGTGCAGAGGTGACCTCTCGTGTTTCTGCGTTCAGAGGAGCAGAGCGTCTGGGACTTCCTTACAGATGTGGCGCCATTGTGTGGGCCAGACAGGACTATTCTGCCTTTCCAATCATAATGCCGCTTCTATCAATTTGCATACTTGTTTATTTTTATAGCACATTACGGTATTTTTGGAGGTTACACAAATGGCTTTAGGAGTCGCTGTGTGGGTAACATATTGATCCTGTTTTTGGCTCTTCAAAGGAATCTCTAAAGGGAGTGCTTTGAGTGAATTTAAAGACACGCTGTTGACCCGCGAGTGACTAATGTTTTTTCTTTCTTTCTGTTTTCGTTACTGTTTAAATTTAGTTGTCACAAAAAGAGAAAGGATGCTTATTTAACATTATTTTGAATAACAAGCTGCAGTCACACACAAACACAACCACGCAGCATTTAATTTTAAAAACTACAATCACTACAAAAACGTAGCAGACATTTCATCAGCCTGACTTAAACGATCATTTAATTAAAGGTTGAAACGTGGCCTTCAATTTTCGCTCTCTCTTTTCTGACAAAACTTTTAAAAATCCTTTCAATAAAATGCAGCACCATCAAATCACACATCAAACTTCTTTCTAGTCAGACGTACAGAACGTGAACTGTGACTCCAAAAAAATAAGTTCACATAAATGCCAAATGCTCAACCTATGAAGTAAATTGTGATGATGTCTTTTGTTACCATGGATCAACATGAAGTAATGACTGTTTTAAATTTTCTTCATACTTCACAGAATACAAGTAAACTCTCAATCTTCTGGGAGATGACAATCATGTGCACAACAATAAAGTAAAGCATTATATTGCTTCTTTGGCCCACATACTCATAAACATTCTCCATATACACACACAAACACACACAGAAAATGAACACTATGCGAGTACAAAGACCTCGAGCAGACACAAACATGCATTCCCACAAAGTTACCACATACACACAAATACAGTTCACACGCATCTTTTTGTGACGTGAAAGTACCACATTCTTTGCCTCTACATTTCCTTTGTTCTTGTTTAATGAGATTTTCAGACTGTCTGTTATTCAGTTATGTTGAGCAAAAGGCCTTCCTCCTCATTGTTCTCAGACACATAAGCCCAAAACAGTATATTCTCCTGTCAACATCTCAACAGCCAGACCTCCTCCCAGCACTACTTGCCACTCTAATAGCTCTGAACTGTAATGTAATGGCATACTAGTGTTTTACTCCCTGCATACTGTGCAGTGCATACTGTTCCATACTGTATACTGCCTAAAATCGAATGTGAAAGAGTATGTATTAAGGAATGATTACACATGCAGGTAAAATGCATGTTTAATTCAGGCATCTAGTTGTCAGAAATAAATATAATTATTTTGCATTTTGGTATCATTTTTCTGTAAGTTTCATTTGCATTAGGTATCAAAAAAACTTTTTACAGCATTTACTAATCTAGGTTCATTTCAATTTCTAAATAAACATAACATTATCATTTTATTTTGAATAAAAGAACATGAGTTACTCTAATGTATTATGAATGAATGCCAGTTAACAACAAATAATTAAGATATAAATATACTGTATATTATATATATAATTAAGATATATTTTTGTTATGCATATCTCATACATTATCTAGTGATGATGAATGAATCGTATTGTAAAGTGCTTCCTGAATGAAAAAGATGTACACTTTAGAATACTTTTAAAAAGTGCACGTATTACTGAAAGAATATAATTTAAATGTATCTAATTAAGTGCAAACTGAATGTAATGCTTTCGGACACGTAACTGCATGATAATTGCAATTAAATGAAAATGTGTTATAGTTTAAATTAATTAAATTCAAATTCAATTGTCGAATGTACTGACAAGCATTTATAGTAAACTAAAGTATACCTTAATGTCATTTCTATTGAATGAAATTTAGAACATTTAAAATATATTACTTTTCAAATAACACGCAACAGTTAAAATTATAATTAAGTACTTTACATTTGAAATGATAACAAAGTGTACTGTTATAAAAGTGTACTTAAGTCTGTTAAGAAACAGCCATAAAAGCCAAAATACAAACTTAAATGGCATTAATTATATATATATATTAACTGCAATAAAGTTTTTTTAGTTGTTTTTTATATACAGATTAAATTAAATTAAATCATTGTAAACTACAAGGTACTTTTTAACTTTTGGCAGCTAGATTAAATAGTAAATCAAGACAAAATGTTAAAATATCAAATAATGCTTCTGGTTTGTCACACTGGAAATGAAAGTAGAAGTTCTTGTAAGTTTTTTTCCTTCTTTTTTTTAAATGAAATTGTAGATGTAAATTCATCAACTGTGTTGAACTGGGCACTTTTGAACTCACCATGTGCCTGGGCTGCAGAACTATGGGAGTAGCCAAGGGCGAGAAGTGCAGTCTCAACAAGCTGAGTGAAAAGGATGTCCTTCCTGACCAGCACAAACTCGGCATGTTCCTCCCGGCTCTCTCCATCTGATATCATCCCTCCGTCCATCTGCTCCACCACGCAGAAGACTGGAATCATCAGACCTGCAAAACAGTTTTTAAATATTTAAATATTAAACTTTTAAAAAAATATATTCCATCCACTGCTCTATTTCTCGATCAAGTGTATATAACATAATTTTGAATAGTTGCCACGTGCTGTTCACGAGAAAAGTCTTTTCATTTGAAATCATTAATGATTAATAGGTTCATCATTGCATTTGAATAAGGTGGGCAGGGTCAATCAGTTGTCCACCGGCCCATGCAAATACTCAATATGGACAAACCGTCCAGATTGTGTATCAAACCAACCATCAAACCAGCCACATTATACTCCATTAAAGCTATCATTTTTTATGATGCCTCCCTCCACTTTGTCAGGGCAGCTGAGCTGATATCTCCTCAAGTCAACGGACTGCGTGCTAACGGCAGGGTCACTTAATAAAATTAGTTGCATGAGCCTCCAACGGATATGCAAACGTTTCTGCCTTGTTCGAGGTTACGGCTCATTGCGCTGTAACTTAACACATTATTTTAGTAGTGTTGACTTTGTTAACATTTAAGTAAAAAACGTTTATGATTAACCTGTAAAATATGTTGGCAAGTGATTTGGTGGGTACAGAGTCCCGTCTTTTAATGGGATGTCGGGATGCATAGTCATTCACGGCTTGTTGAGAAATAGTACGCAGTACCTAATGATGCCTGAAAAACACACATCCCACCCAAGTTACTTGGTTAATCTAGGCCTAACCAATCTCCGTTGGTTTGTTCAATTTCCCTGAAGTGCTCAAAAGCCTTCAGACTATTAATTAATACCCCTCAGAAATTATAGGCTGAAAGCATTAGGCAAAATCCCAGTTGTACTAATAAGAGCAGAGCAGTACTAAACTCTCTCTCCTAATTTATACACACACACACACACACACACACACAAACACACACACACACACACTTCCATACAAATACATATACATTTACGCATGGCTCCCAGAGCCCCTTGGTTTAATCAGTCAATTCCTATATTTCTATTTCCTTTCCATTAATCACCCTGGCTTCCAGTTCAGAATGCTCTTGTGGAGTGAATTACAGACCAGGGGCCGGTGCCAATTCAAGTAAGTGAATTTCCCCCAATAGGGAAATATAACTGTCAACACACAGCAGCTCCCAGCAGTCTCTCTCTCTCACTCTCTCTCTCTCTCTCTCTCTCTCTTTTCTGCTAGCTCCCATGGGCTCATCCCTGTATACCCTGTATGAGTACGGTTTCATCACAAGATAACAGCATGTGTGCGAAGCCCGTGTCTGACTCATTTTTATGCTTGTGTGGGTGTGGGTATGTGTGGGTATGTATGTGTGGGTATATGTTTAATTGTGCTGCAACACTCACTCTGAGTAAGTCTCTGTGTTTAATTGTCTGTTTTAATGCGCTTTAATGCCAGAACATATTTTTTCGACTTCTGTAGGAATGTTAAAGTATGTCATTTGTTAGAGTTATAGACTTATAAGCATATCTGTGGACTATACTGTTACTATAATTACTGCGTAATTGCTTTAAACTGTATATAAAAATGTGACGCTGCCATTGACTAAAGTAACAATATTAAATATTTTGAAATATAGCATTCTGCAAATGAAATGAACATTTTTAAATCAGCATTTTTGTTGGGTTCCCTGAAAGAATAGATAAACAGCCTATACAATTTTTATATTTTTTATCAGCCAGATAAAAGCAAAATTGCATTAGATAATAATAATAATGCTCATCATAAAATATACATTGAATTAACATAATTTTTAAGTTTATTTTTATAGTTTGTTTTTAAGTTCATTCCATTGGCAAATTGTTTTTCAATAATTTGCTGAAGAGGCAAAACATAAGATTTATATTTTCTCTGAAAAACAGACTTAATGTCTTGTGCAAATATGCAAGTAAATTAACTTTGTTTGACATACTTTAGCTGGACAACAAGACAAAAAAATAACAGATTAGGGATTTTTAGCAATCCAGGCATGTGTCTGAGTGATTTGATTCCATGTCTGACTTGTGTGTGGCCCACTCTTTATTGTTCCATTGTGGTTTGGAGAAGACTGCTTCAAGACAACCTCTTATTAAAACTAACCATTCGGCCCATCTGCCAGGGCACAGGAAGAGAGAGCCCCACTACTTTCCTCCTCCACCTATTCCAAAAAATTCTTAAGAAAATAATCTGTTGACAGAGATATTTTGTCAAATCAAATCTGCTTCAGAGGTGTACAGCAAATGATACTCACACATACACACAGTTGTGAACAAACACACAGTATGTGTTGCTTGGCCTCTGAGAAATATCTAATCAATATCTGATATGTGGCTTTATGATTGGCTGCACACATTGCTCGCTGTCAAGGTGAATTACAGCTTGACCTTGATGACATTTTGGCCCAATGCATAACATCAGGGATTACAAAGTGTGAGTGATGATAGAATATAACACTTGTGTTGTGGCTGTGTGTTGTTGGACACAGACTGCATGTTTCCTTAGAGGACAATATGTAACAGCTTTATTGTCAGAACCACTTTACCTTCATGTGTAACTGTATGCGGGTTTGTGGACATGATAATGAAGCAGTCACAACAGTATATATTGGTAGTGTATATATATTTTTATATATATTTAAATTAATTTGTCAGGCCAAAGGACTATTTAATTGACCTTGAGCATTTTAGGAGAAAAAAAAAGTAGAAACAAATGAGATAACTGTTAATAATTTGGCCTAGATAATTTTTTCCAATAATCATGAAGCTTGATAATGCAAGTCCAAATAAATAAATCTATCAAAAAAAAAAAAAAAAAAAAAAAGCGATATCTGACTTGTCATTTATTTTTGGAGAAAATCTAGATGAAAACCTGAATTAAAACAGTTCATGTCCATGTTATGTGTCAACTACCGGTGTGTAAAAACATATTTAAAGCCATTCAATAATCACAGCTGTGACCAAATATGTGGCAATTCGTTAGGATCACTGTAATCAATATGACCCCCTTTCTGATACACACGCTACTGTTGCAATCAATAACTGGCCATGGGGAATAAATCAGCACTATATAGTGCTACTTAATTCACTGAGCTTATAGAGGCCACAACACTCCCGTGAGCTGAACTACAGTGGTGTATGGGATTAAATTGATCTGCATCGTGCACTATGGCCGGCTATTTTAATAATGTCCGATAAAATTGAAAACCAAGCTGAATGTGTAGCTAGATGTGCTGTTTGATGTTTATTCACTTTAAAAAAGAATCTATACCAATTATATCACTAATAAAAAAAATATATTTGTTGAAGCAGTGGTGTAGTGGTTGGTTAGAATCTGTGCTCCAGGGCAGCACATTGTGCCATGGTGCAAGTGTGCGTGATGCTGGTTTGAATTTGGCCTGCAACATGTCCTGTTCCCAACTCTCTCACCATTATTTTCTCTCTTTCTCCACTTTACTACTATTTAAAGAGGAAAGACTAAAAAAAGGTAATATGATATAACAGAAATGGAGGGATAGAAAAGGTTGTGAATGTCTTACCGCTGAGAGGTCTCTGTGAGGCCCCATTGTGGCGACTGCGGTGACCTGTAGGACTGCCATTGAGTTCCAGACGGCCCATCTTTGGTGGGGGGCCACCGATATCAGGACTGCTGCTCCCACGTCGCTCGGGGCTCTCCCGCAAACGAGGGCTCTCTCCTCCGCAACGCTCCATCCCCCTCCACACTACAGAGGGAACACCAGCCAGAGGATAAGGACCTGAGACAGAGAGGGAAAGAGTGAGAGACCTAATGAAAACAGTATCAGTGCATATGCTTTTTTCTGAACATCATAAATTGTATATCCACTAACAAAAATGAGTAGGTGTTAGCATAAGGGTAAATGCATGGGTGATACAATACAGTTTTTCTACAATACAGTTGCTTTGGTACATTTCTCAGATCACAACTGAAATTCTCATGACTACATGTTTAACCTCCACATCATCTTGTGCACATCATTCTTTTGAACAAATAGCAAATGCTTTGGTTCATTCATGTAATTGATTATGCACAATTGTCTGCTGTTTCCTACATTATCAATTGCTTTTGTCATGTTGATCAAAATATATTATTACTGTTTCCCTGTTGAAGTCTTACCCCTCAAGGCATTAGTTCCTTGCATAAGTCATTAAATGCAAAATACATTTCAAAGGCTAGACTAAGACTACATTTCTTAGACTTTTATTTTGTAATTGTGACCTAAAGTAATGAACTGCGGAGGTGAATTTTTAATTGACAAATGAAGGGAAATGTAAAGGGCTAGATCAACCAATGAGCAACTAGTTCTCTAAAATAGCTCAGAGGTGCATCTCATGAAGCTTCATTTGGCAAGCATATACACGTTTAGACAGAGCACAACACAAGTGTTACAAATTCTGACAATGGAAGAACTACAAGAAAACAAACAGGGTCAACAGCCGGGAAGAAGAAGAGGAATAAGGATGTGTGGTGGAAGGGTATGGAGGCAAAACAGTGGAAGAGGTAGAAGAGGCCAAGATTGTAGACATGTTTCTGATTAAATAAGCACCATTATTTTGGACCAAGTTCTCAAATCATGACCTTACAATGGTTGAGGCGGGTCGAAAGGAACAGCTGAATGTTGGGAGAACAACCGTGTCCTCAATCATTCAAATGTTTGAATGTTGGGACATTCAAATCAATATCCCACATAGAGTAATGTGTACATTTGTGCTGTTGAAATGTATATATGCCATACAGATAAAGTGCAGTCTTGTGTAGACATAGTTTACATCTGAAAATACTGACAGAGTACACACTGTTATATTGACAACACGACTAAGCATTTTGAACAATGACACATGGACTTATTCCAATGGCACTGATATGTTCATTGACATAAAAACGTACTTTTGAGAGATTAACTAAGGATTTTGAGCAAGTCACAGGCTTTTGCAGATAATCCATTGTGTGGTGCTGTTTGTACGAATTGTTTGAGAAATGCACTTAAACTGGTTTGCAAATCTTAAGGATGATGCCAAATGTACCAAAGCGATGGAGAGATTTTTTTTTTTTTAATATAACGACATAATAATAAATTACAGTATGTTCTGTATTTTATTTCCAATTCGTGGTAAAATAAAAAATCACATATAAAAAATAAATTAATGGGTGTATTCTCTCAAATCTGGGCTGTCTAAATCGTAAAACGTAAATATAAAATGTACTGTAAGAAATTAGGATTCCCCCCCAAAAAAATGTTTTGGTCCTCACCATGACCATGATAATGATTCATTATTTTGATTAAATAAATCATTAATTGAGTCCAACCCTAAAAGGAATTAAATAAGAACTTGCTAAATAAATAAATTGAGATTCTGAAACCAAGTTATCAAAGTTCTTAAAGATAATATTTCATTCTTAAAGGACTGCATAAAAATTATGACTGAAATTCGATTAGCATTTTACTTTAAAAATTTTAACAAGAAAACTCACACATTGCTAACCTTTACACACAAACTAAACAGCTGCTGCTAACAGACAACAACACAAGGACATCCAACTCAGTGTCCCAAAATACAGGGAATAGTTTAAGAGGACGCTGGCATCTTATCAAGACTGTCAGCAAGCAGAGAAGCTGAGACCCAGTGTCTAGTTCTGCTTCAGCGTCTACGGGGAACGTAAACTGATGTGTGTGTGTATTTATATGTGGAGCCAAAACGTCAGACCTCTAGACAAATATACTATATGAAAGCAAAGATGCTCAAAATCTTTTTAGGAATTATTAAGTTACTTTAAGATGTTCAAATGATATCTGTATGTGTGTGTGTGCGCAAACGTAGTATTTTTGAATGCACGTGGATGCCTGTCCACATTTGTCTGAGCCAGGGATTTCCGTGGGGACAATTTCCAGAGGTCTTTGTTTTACAGCCAAAGCTTTAATATTGGTAATGCCCATCAGAGTCAGTGCCAGGCTGTACTGAGTCCGTGCCAAAAGTTAAAGACTAGAAACATACAGTACTCTCCACTTGAGCGCTTTCATTTGCATATCACTTATACAGAGGGACGATAGATAGATAGATAGATAGATAGATAGATAGATAGATAGATAGATAGATAGATAGATAGATAGATAGATAGATAGTCAGTCAGTCCACCTTCTCTGCTATTCTCCTCACAGTGGTTATGCAGAAAACATCAGTCTCTTCTCTGGACTTGACGAGAAAAACATAATTATGGAACATAAAAAAGTCCAATGAGAATTACAAGCTGGAGCTAAATTTTCAAAATGAATAATAAATTAAAAACATTAGCCTCTGCGTGATTAGAAACCTAACTCTGGTCCAGAAATCAAGTGTCTGAATTCTTTACAGTTTAATAAGCGGGTGGGAGGGGAAAACACTTTAAAAGCATTTGAATGGAAAGAAATGTGTTCGTGTGCTGCTGAGGGAAGAACTGATGGTCCACACTGTACTTTCACACTTACGCGCGCACACAACAAAGAGATTTACAGAGCCTTTGAGACAGTTTAATAAAGCTCAAGTGTGAACATACTCTACAACAATGGACATGCATGCTTATGAAAACACTTGCATATTATATACAAAATTAATAGCATCCATTAAACACAGCTTTCCAATTAAAACTGACATTCCCCCAGACTGTGCATATGTAGCCATTACCTCTCATTTCTGTTGTACTCATCATGCCAAAGTTTTTTTTAAATGGCAAATCTGAACTGCGCTGCATCTCAATAACAATAGAGGATAAGGTCCTAAAGTATAACAGATACAACGCGCTGCTGTGTAAGATCACTGTGATCCACTTCAACTCCATGAGGCGAACAGATCTGCTTTTAATTAACAGCTCGTCTGTGGGCTTGCCCATTAGACTTGCAGTCCCAGGGGTAAAATAAAATCTCTTCACAAAGTGTCTCTAGATGTTTCAGAAACTTGCACAGAACCAAGCGAGAAATCTAAAGAATGAAACCGCAAACGGACACAATGTCCATTGTGCTTGATGTGTTCACTGCCTTAAATGACTGAGAGCTTTTCATCTGTTTGCCTACAAGCTGCTCTGTATTATCAACCCTCAAAGTCTTTTATCGGTCTTAGTTCATCTGGCACTGATGGGCTGTCTTTGTTCTTTCCCTCACTGGGCTTCACAGGTTCAAACCTGTCTGATTTTAATGAGTCTTCCGATCCCAATCAAGAGGTTGTCTGAATCTCTTCTCCCATCTCTATGCCAATCGCACTCTCTCTCTCTCTCTCTCTCTCTCTCTCTCTCTCTCTCTCTCTCTCTCTCTCTCTCTCTCTCTCTCTCTCTCGCTATCTCTCTGATCCTCCTTCACCCCAGCACCAAATATTTGATGGGTAGATAAAACCAGCTCTAGTGTGTCTGCCGTCAATCACGTACGAAGATGACAATGGCTATGCAAAGATGGTGCTGTAAAAGTTTCTTCTGGTCAATACACACCGGCTGTGACAGATCAATACAAGCTTATTGAAGAGGCACACTAGTTATAATATACTATTTTGGATACTTTTGCAAAAAAACTACTGTGATTCAAAGTTTTGGAATTCATTAACTCAAACGCAAGGTGAAATAAATTGTGTGATTAAGATAATAAAAGCCCTATAATGCAGCACTAAAAGATCTCATTCAGATTTTGCTGATCTAATTGTGAAATGGCTTCTTCAATGCTTTATCAGCAGAGAGCGTATTCCTTTATTTCATCAACAGACTAGAGATAAATTAGTTGTTTGTGTCTAAATTAAAATGAACTATTAGAAAACATACACTGGAGAGCTGTTAATAAATTAAATTTAAGTTTCATATTCAGAGAAATTATGTTCTTAAGTTCTTAAAGTGATTATTCACCCAAAGAATTTAAATTCGGTCACCACATGCTGATATTGAAAATATTTCGAATTTCCCCCTCCCCAAAATATACTTTTTTCTGTCCCACAAAAGAAAGTCATATAGGTTTGGAATAACATCAAGGTAAGTAAATGATGACTTTTTACATTTTAGAAGGGCTATTCCTTTAGTTTACAGTCATCATAAAAGTGTGATTGGTCTTAAGTGCTGTCCTTCCGATTGGTTGACATCAGTTAAAAAGAGTAATAAATGTCTAATCAGTACAAGGTATCAGGAATATTCAACAAAATTTATGAAGATAAAAAAATGAAAGCAAGATCTTGATTCAGCATTAAGAAATTGCTTACAGTAAGGTGATTGATAGCAAGAAGCCTGTAAAATAAAAAAGTTATAGTATTAAAATAGTATTACAAATATGCAGTTTTTGTGTGCTAATAAAAAGCATACATACTAACCAGCCCTGACAAATGACACACAACATGCAGCACAACTGCACCTTACATATCAATGTTGTAAGGTATTCACAACCAGATACATGGTTCCATTTTTATTTGTAATGGTTGCAGCCACACATTACAAACATAACTAATGACTGTTATGTTTAGGGGTAGATGAGAGAAGCCAGACAAGGGAGTGGAACAGAACTCCGATCCCATGAGACTCAAATTTCCAAACTACGACGACCACACTGCAGAGACTCTTAAGCATTCGATATATACATTTTCTGCTCTTTCCCTCGCTAACCTTCCTCTGCCTTCCACATTGCACTTTTTTCTTTGGCAATAAGAGTGGCCTCTGCCAGTTGTACCACACGCAGGAAACTGAGGGCAGTAAACGACACACTACTGATCTGACTAAGCTCACACTGTCAGTCAGTATACACAGAAGAGAAAGAGTGATATCGAGAAATCCTGAGAAAAAAGGCAGATGTTTGGGAAAAGAAAGAGAGAGAGAAATGCTGCCTACCAAGATTACAAAAAAAAGCAGTTTCACAAATTAAGTATGAAAAAGGTTGTTTGACAAGAGTGTCCAATTTCTTGCTGCTTTCCAACTCAAAATAATAAAAGCCCTTTACCCGACAGCAGTTAATAACAACTAATAGAGACACGCATGCAAATGAGTAATGAGATAAAGCCGTGTGTTGTTACAGAACATGGTGGTATCGTGGTATCTCTGTGTTGACGACATGCTAAGGCGTTAACCTTATTTACCAGGGAATAGGGCTGTGATACTCATTTATTGCAGGGTTATTAAAGTATCGGCTCAGTCAGGGTACAGATAAAGCAGGTGAAGATGGTTGAGGGATTCGTATTGAAGGCCCCTCGGTGTCTCACAGGTGTGTGCGTTGGGAAGGGAAGAATAGATAGATAGCAGCTTATCACCCATGAATTTGATGGCAGATCAAACTGTAACCAAGACAGATGATTACACTGGAAACATACATAGTAAGACAAGCTTGATACTGGGACTTCCTTGGATATACACAAACACACACATACATATCTGATTCAGGAATAAGACCATGTCATGTTAGATAGAAGGGAATAAGTGTTAATAAGATAATAATGAATTGATTAGTGTGAGAGTAAAGAAACAAATATAGCTGCCATAATGTGGATGAGTGTGCAAATAAACTGGACTTGTGCAGAAAATATGTCGATTTAGATACAACGAGAGGGCGCGACAGACCTTCCGGGGAGCACGTTTAGTTCGCTAATAAACATCTTATACAGTAAAAGATTAAGAAAAGAGTAAGCAGCAGTTTATTATGTTCTCCCTAAATCTCTTGCTCTGACTCGCACATAGACAAAAGCAGACAAACACAAGTGTACACAAACACTCAACACACACAAACCACAGAGCAGGCTCACTGCTCTGACACTTCCAGGGACCACACATTGACTCACAAAAATCGCACATGGTAGACTACAATGAGCAGGGCTATAAAACACACATGAACACACACATATTGAGTTGGTGACTGCGGTCTAGGTTTAGGTGTGTAGTGTTAAATGGTTTGATAATATATAAACATATATATAGGGGCTAGTTGTTACACAGTAAGTTGTTACAAGGATTATTTCTAGCTGTAAGGTTTTGAGTCAAAAATGTATTTCTCTATAAGTGGTTTTGCAAGGTTTCAAAACCCCTACTTCAGAACCCTCCTAAATTGGAATATTTTTTTGTGAATTCTGTCCTTTCAAAAAGTTTTTAATAAACACAATAATGCCATAGGCCTACTTGCATGTTCAAGTAAGAGTCAACATAACGAAGACAGATTAAAAATTTTCAAGTTTTACAAGGCTATTTATAATAAATTTCAAGTTGTCATGTTTTTTAAAAATGTCATGTTTTTTCCCCCCGTAATGTACATTTGACACTTTTCCTGTTTCAATAGGCTAATTGTTTTGTGTTTGTATTATTGTTTTACTGTTTAATTTTTTTTCAGAAAAAAAAAAGTATAGCCTATATATAATTCTGATAATAGGGCGCTTGATAGCAGTTTCAATTGTGACAACTTACCCGCATATAGTGTTTAATGAACTGCGTGAACTGTAGGCCTATTCCTTGGGCAACAACGATCGAAATAATAGCTAGGCTATTGTCTTAGCCAAGACTTGATAGGCAATTCAAAAATTGTCTTTCAAAAATAAATCTATTCTGAGAAAAATGTTGCCTAATTTAGAAAAAAAAATATATATATATTTATTTATTTTAAATAATAATAAAGTTAACAACAATAAAATGACCAAATTCGATTGTCGTCAAAGTGCCATGTGGTTGCGGAGAGGCGAATGAAATGGCAATAAGTTAGGCCTTGCCGAGCTATTGGCTGAGAAGAATTAATAGCTATTCTACTAATTAAGTAATAGTTCTGGTCCTGCGTGATGGTCTGCCAGTGTTCCAGTCCTGCTATAATACAAAATATAAAAACAGATATGACAAAACACCTGTTAACCTGTCTAACGCACATCTGTATATCACTGCGCAGCACCAATAGGCCAGTTTATACTGTCAGGGACTAGATGTTGTAGCGGAAGAATATGGTTTTATGAATTTGCATATTACATAGATATTAGATAATGCTTTATTGAAAATGCATGAAATACTAGTATGAAGTAACCTTTCGTAAAATCAATAAGGTAATGCTATATTGTAAATACGCAGTAGGTCGCTGCGTGCCATTTTTTTTAAAAGTTTATTATTATGACATTCCGAGGCACTAAAAAAACTCTTCTCCTTTCATACACATGATCCAGCGGCAGGTGTCTTATGTGTTAAACAAAAGAATTAACAGGTATTGTAAGTACAAGCTAAAAAGGTTATGGCGCCAAACTTTCCCTGAAGTCGTAGGAGCTGGAGAAAACATGCCGTGAATAAATGTTGGATTTGATCCATTCTGATGGGCTCCCCAAAGCGCGAGATTAAAGGATCCTCAGCGGATTCCATCTATTGTAAAATGACTGAGACCTATAGACCTCTCTGTTACGGAGACTAATTAACTTTTTTTCCAGCCTTTTGGACTTGGTTAAGAAAACGTCTCCACTGGCTATGGGGGCCAAGTTTGTCCAAATGAAAAATGGATACATCAATGTAACTTTAAAAAGAAACAGAAAGATCTCTAACGCTGATGGCAGCTATATAGCAACCATATACCTCCCTCTTGCACAGGCATGATTTTGTGAGTGACTCTTCAAAACACTGCTCTAAAGTTTTAAAGTGATGTATACATAACTCAGAGTTTGAACTGACAGGGGAAAAAATATCGAATGTAACATAATAACAAATCATGTGCATTCGGCATGCGTTTTTGTTTTTGATTTAGCCATTTACTTCATAGTTCAGAGTCTAATAAGAGTACAACTGTGAACTGTGGTTCCATTTCCATGTAACGTGTATTGTATTCGACAACAGATTTCATTACTTAATTTTGAAATGTTTTCTTCAAGCAAAGACGGCTCGGTTCACTTACATCGCCCAATGTTAAAGAAAAATTCACGAGCTCTGTATGGAAAAAAATATCTAAATTACATTAAAGACTTGTATCATTAAAAAAACAACAACATTGTGCTAAAAAAAGCAGTGACGAGATTTTTTACTCGAGATGTTCTCTAATTTAGCTACATTGAGTAGACAGGTTTTTGGTTTATTTCGTCACATTATTATCGATCTGACAGATTAAAATAGCCTATCTCGGAACTATCAGGTGATAAAAGAAATATTGTATGGTTGTCTTGATTTATTCTGTGCTGTATATGTGTTAAATTGTACTCCTAAATGACCGTTTTTCTAGAGTTTCTAGATTGGTTCTGGACATTTTAATCAAATAAATGTAATTTAATTTAATCAGATTGAAAACAATTTTAAATTTATCGAAAAAGAAAAGTGTAATTATCTTACAAATATCTTTGAATAATATTCTATAATATGCTCTCTCTATTGCTTCAGGTTCTCCTAACAACGGCTCTTTCTCCTCATAAAAAAATAAAAACTTAAATAGCAGTTGTTTAACAACGTGAGGTACCTAAAACACAAAAGGTTCTCCAAAACATGAACCATCAGCGAAATGTCTCGTTACCTTTAATGAACGCTATCATAGTTGCTAACCTTCAGGAAAAACAGCAATAGAACAATACGCTAATGTTGTTAAATGAAAGAAAGTTTGCAGTTAAACAAATCATAAACGCTAAGGGATAAATTTTACTTGACACACTGAACATAACTAATAGCTTTGTTTTTATTTTGTTTTGGTCTTGTTCATTAATTTTACTAAATAATATAAGCATGACATTTTCGATATCAAGTCTCAGATTCCTTCTCTTGGAAAATTAGGATATCACATAAAATAGGTCTGAAAATGTCCATTACCAAATAGGCTACACACACACACACGCACACACACAAACACCATCACACACACACAAACACCATCACACACACACACACACACACACGGGGGCGATGAGACCAGAGAAAAAACGTCAAACACGTGTGAAGCTAGACTTGAGGCCTATAATCGTGTTGGGGCTGTAATAAAACAGAATTTCCCCTTAAAAATCTTTCTGTATGTCTCATAATTATGCATTATTTCGCTAGTCCTTTGAAATGTTTAAATAATAAAAAAGCTTACAATTATTTTTAAACCAGCTCCACCTCGAGGCCTTAAAACTCTGTTATCAAAGGCACACTCGTAGAGCGTAATAATTCATTAGAGAATATCGACAATCTGCTTTATTAAATAAATGGTTTAACTTAAACCGAATACAATATTCTTTAAAGAAAACGACAGTGCACAGGGTGCATGACTTTGGTCCTCTTGTCCTAAACATTCCTGACTTTTCAATTGAGTTTTAAACTTTACTGAACGATGCCATAATTCGTGTATCACTTTTTTTATTATTATAAAATTTAGGCTACAGGAAAAAAATCTTAAATTATTATTATTAGGCTGTTTAATAAATTACATTTTGGTGAATATCAAAAGTGTAAATGTTTCATTGGCAAAAGTCTCCCTCTCGTCTATTGCATTCTGCATTTTACTATTTCAACGTCAATCACTATCTAAGCTAAGTTCTATAACTTTCAGCAAATTACTTGTTAAATAAAGAAAATAACGTGACAAAGGTGTTGCACGTGTCTTAATGACAAGTAGGCTGTTATTAGGAATATATAAAACATCCTAGGCCTTCTCAGCTGCTATTTGGGCCTGTATTTATTTTCTTTATAAAGGCCTCAAATAATTCACTTTCATATTCAAACACAATATTTATGTTATGTCTATATTTGGAATAGTTATATTTAGATTCGAGATGTTACTTGGTTGCAGTAGGGTATAAACCCGTTGTTACTGTAGCAGTTACATGAATGCGCTAAGCATCGGATGAAAGAAGACGAAAGTTATTTTCTGTTGCACTTACTGCTTATGGCGTGTCGGTACCTCGGTTGGCCGTTGAGAGGGCTCTGTCCATTGATTAAAAGTATTGAATCCAGGGCTGGGCTTCTCGCTGCCTCGCGGAGGGCTGAATACGGCAGGGTTCGGTGTTGGACACTTGGGCTCCGTGCGCTGTGCGCTGAGACTGAGCCACTGGAACTGAGAGACTCCGAGCTGAGGGGTACAGGTAGCAGGAGACAGACAGCATGAAGAGAGAGAGAGAGAGAGTGCGCGCGAGAGAAAAGAGAGATAGAGCGAGAGAGAGAGGACAGTGCACGAGATTGAACACAGCACAGAGATTCCGAGAAGTTCCGAGAAGCGACCGACGACAATCTCTCCTGTAGTGCGGAATCTTGTTCACTGTTTACCGCGAGTTTGAGTCACGAGTGTCCGTTGCAGAACTGAAAACCTCAGCAGCGGGCGCAAAGAGAGCATCAAAATCTGAAAACGTCCGGCTACGTTGCTGCATGCACATAGAGAGAGAAACAAAGCAAAAACAGACGTCAAGTACCTGCTTTGTGCGATACGGACATTACCTATTACAACGGCGTAAAAATCTCAAGAGCAACAATGTGAGTGTGTCACTTTCAATCTCTCCCTTGAGCGGCACGCGGACTGACGGAGAGCCGAGAGAGGAGTGGGAGTGGGAGGAGGACTGGAGAGCAAACGTGGAAGTGTGACAGGGAGGGAGGGAGAGAGAGAGGGAGGGACGGGGCTGTACAAGGTAGGCTAAGTAATTAATGCATTTTATGTATAAGGTATCAATAAAGCGACATATATAGTTGAACTTGTTTTGAACAATATTTATACTGCCTGTGTTAACGTTCGTTTAGAAGCTTTAATTGTAGTTCAGTAATTTATTTCTGTCAAGAACTTGTTTGAGATCAATTGCACCCGGCATCCCTTTTCATTGTATTTGATTTTACGCGATCTGAAAGCATCGCTGTCGTGTCAGTTCACTTATTATTAAACTGACTGAAATGATACAGAAACGACGACTGATCTGCTCGACCGACGTAAAACAGTGATAACGACATACAGAAGAAAATATCGTGCATTCTTAGGGAAAAAATACATGGAAGGTTTTGTGGGTTAATTGGTTTAATATTAAAACGGATAATGGAAAAATCTTGTTTGGAAATGATTCAAGAGGCACTTTCACGTGAACACCGACTGCTTAAAATGCAGCTAATTCAGTTTCTGTGTCTAGGCTATAGCGGAGTTGCTGTTGTTGTTGTTGTTTTAACGGAATCACCTTCAATTTTTTTTTTCTATCATGGGCTATCACATTGAAAGTGACAGAGTCATTTCGTGAGATAGCGTTGGTAGAGATGACAAATCAAAGCACAAATGACACCAACTCAAGAAGCTGTAAACTATACAGGCTGGAGACCTTCTAGATTTTGACTGTGTATGATGTGCACTGGCAGCGCTAGTGTCCAAGAGGAACGAGCAGGAACACGGGGAAAAAGAGCATGTAGCTCGAGGTTTAGAGTATCACCATACAAGCTGTCAAAGTTCAACCTGAAAACTTAGTACTCGACAATATTGTTCCTAAACAGAACATTTACAACAGTTTGTTCATTTCTACAATATGGCCTCAGTTTGGCTGTCTTTATCTCAGATAGCTATAGCCTACTCTGTATAAGCTGCATCACGTGAGGGTTTAAAAGCATGCATACATTCCGGTTTACAGGTAGCCTATCATTCATATGCTTGTACAAAAGTATCTTACCTTTTTCCAGAGTGGTTTAATGGGAACTCATTAGCAATGGCGTGCAGCTGGCTGGTCTGCTGCTTTGAGACACTCTGGGGTGTGTGAGCGAACGCTGGCTGATTCTCCAACCTCATTCGTCACTATAATAATATAAGATAATGATCACGACGATGATGGTGATGCAGCGTTGCGTGACAGATAAATTGCAAACTGGAATTGAGTTATAATAAGGACTAAATAATACTATCGATAATGAACTTGTTAATACACAACTTGATTCTGTTACCTGCAGATCAGAATGAAGCCAAAGAAAACACTTTAAAATATTAGCTGGATGTCACTTCTCAACTGTGTTCCTATGTGAATTTGACGTTCCTGACGCAAATTTACGTAAACTAAATAGGAAATACCCTACATCCGGTGTACCCTAATCTTGAATAGGTGAGTGCAAGTGTTTCCATTTTGATGTATTGTGGCATACAAGGTCACCAACAAAATGAAAACATCTACAAGAATGTGTTTCCCATCAGCTAAAGTTATGCTTGCTTCATCATGCTCTTTCACTCTCACAACTCCACTATAACATTATGGCTAAGAATACACTCTAACAAAAAAATGCTGTGTTATTTCAACCCATGGTTGGGTCAAATATGGACAAACCCAACCGTTGGTAAATATCTTTTTAAACGCAAACGTTGGGTTTGTCCATATTCGACCCAAACATTTTTAGAGTGTACAAACAATTCGTTAAATAACAGGTCTATATTACACACACACACACACACACACACACACACACACACACACAAAGAAAACCGCAGTAAAACATAAATTATTATTACTGTTGTTGTTGTTGTATATATACTATAGGCTGTTATTATTAGCCAATTATTATTATTATTATATATCTGTGAATGCCAATGTCAATGTCTTGTTCGCTTTGTATGAAAAACGGCACATTTTTAAGCCTTTGGAATTTTCATGGAAGCAAACAAAGATCCAATCAAAATTATTAACAAAATTATAATCTAAATATTTGGGTTAGTATTTTAACCCACAATTATTAGATCGTTGTATTTTTCATCTTGCATGTTCAATAAAAAAACAAAAAAACGTCTATAACTTGAAATCACAGAGCGCGCTCTCTCTCTCTTCTCTCTCGATGAATATAGTTTCTGTCTGTATTTAAATGCTGTATTTGAACTGCATACCATAAATACGACTTCCTTGTGAAAATTAATATTTTATCGCCTGGGCCACAACAGCAGATTTACAGATGAGTAAATATGCCAAACTAGCATTAACTGAATGAATGAAAAAGATAGATAGATAGATAGATGATAGATAGATAGATAGATAGATAGATAGATAGATAGATAGATAGATAGATAGATAGATAGATAGATAGATAGATAGATAGATATTATGAACGCGTAGCCTACTGTACAAAACTGTCACTATACGGACGATTTTTTTGTCATTTAATAAACTTTTCTGTAAACGTATTAATTGTATTATATCAATATAAAATATCAAATTAATTTTACAAGCTCATTAAACTCTGTAAATATGATTATTAATTTTATTTTGTATGGATTTCACAAAAAAAAAATGTAACAAATTGCTATGACACTGCTCCCCATATATTGAAGAAAATGGAACTTTAACCAAATGCGAATGAACATTAGGCTATGTGGTATATTTGTCGCAGAGAATGCTTCTCTAATTGATGTGAACTTCTTGCACGCAATTGCTTGGTGTATCGAGCACATTTAAATTATTGAGCTCTGGTTTTGTAAACCTTTTTGAGCATCTTTCTTACGGTCCTCATGAGCTCTCCCTTTTCCATTTCTTGTAACTGGGGATCTAAAATTAGCTGACTACTTGGAGTCAAAACTACATTCAAGCAGAAAAGTTCAAACCGTGAAACAATTAAATATATATATATATATATATATATATGCCCGAGACTTCGAAACCAGAAAACAATTCAGGTTGAGAAAGTAAATAATAGAAAAGATGTAATTTCCCCGATGAATCTGTAAAACATGACAATAATTACGTGGAGGTTTGGAGCGCGCGGTGCTGTGAGACAAAGTAAATCATAGTGCACGTCTAAAAAAAATGATTGGATTGATCAAATAATGAACAATACATTTTCAAAATTTTCAAAAGAAATGTAATTAATAAATTAACTACTTTGTTGCATAATTATGCAAAGGTTTATGATTAGTTTATGCAGAGCGAAACCTAATTTAAATTCAAGGAAGAAGCTTGGCCAATTATTTTTTTGTAAGTAGGCTAGTGGAGCAGTTTTCGCAAATCACCATGTATACAAATTTGAAGGTAACTAGGAATTTACACTAACTTTACCTGACAAAAGGTAACACCATAATATTGAATCACACATGTTCGTCGTCTTGAGTGAGTAACGTGTGCTGAAAAGGGGATATGGTGCCTTCAGGTCATTACTGATAGGCTGACTGGTCTAGTATGTGGAAATAGCATCGTCTAGTGGCCAGAATCAAAACTACACCTCCAATTACTGTGATTCCAGAAGTAAGTGAAGTTGTATTATATTTGTTTTATTGTATGTGATTATTTTAGGGTTATACACGGGGCTGAGGTGGAGTGGAGGTGGTGGGCGATTCAAAGAATAAATTAATATTGTTTTCATTCTGTAACTAAATAAATGCACAAACGGATAACCTACGTGTAAATTGAAACTCACGTGAATCACTTCAAATTTCAAAGGTGACTATGATCAAACCGTGGAAGAAAGAACACAAGTTTTGTTATCAGAATGTCTAAACACAATTTCCGAAATTAGATTAGTAAAAGAATTTTATCAAGAACATTTAAGACAATATAGGCTACTAACGTAACGAGTAGCCTGCTACGAGTCAATATATAGAAACAATTAGTAAAATCATTACGCTCAATCTATTCGTTTCGCTACACCGTACCTTTGATAAATATTAATAGCCTACTGTATGTAAATCAATTGTAAATCAGTCCTATGTTTGCAGTAAACATTCTAACTACATTAAAGGAGACAATTCAATCCGTTGTTATTCCACATTTATTCCTTAATATTAATAATAATAGCTACATAATACAAGTATGCATAACGTAAATGAACTAGTCTCAGACCATTTATGACGTAAATGGTCTTTGCTTTAGGTAAAACAGTCAAAATCACTTAAAATTAAATTGATGTATTTTGATTATTGCAAAGCCAATATGCATATTTAGCCTATGAGAATAATTTTCGATGTTACAATAATATTCTGCAGTATGTGCATGCCACGTGACAGGCCTGAATTAAGGTAGGCTATAACTCAGTTTGTTTCATTGCATGTTGCATAATGGCAGTCACAAGTTGTACACTGTCATTAAAGACCTTTCATTAATATGTAGCTAGCTGAGCACTAACATTTCTGATACTCTGTTTTGCTAAACGCATAATTGTTTTGTATTCAATAATAGTCTATTTAATAGTCTTAATTTCAGAAATGTCCATGTTCGGCATTAGTTCAGCACTTTTAGACCTGGCAGCTCCTGTAACGATAAACTTTAGTTCTTCTAAAGTAAAACGTCCGACAGTTAAGATGATTTTAAAAGTGTGATTTATATCGACAATTATGTGCCTTTACGCAGCAGATAAAAACAATGAAATACAAAGGAAGTCGTCACTAGAAAATTAAATACTTTTTGCTGTAGTAGCCTATCTTAAATCCATGCCTTTTTTTTTCGTTACATAGGACGAAAATAAAGGTTGTGAATGGTATCATGTTATATTATTAATATTGCTACAATTATAGGCTATATGCATATTAGCTAACATTAGCCAATTATAATTAGGCAGAAACAAAACAACACCAAAAATAAATGTTAAACACATGTTTTGTAAACGAAACTCTAATTGGCAGGACACTAATTGCTTCCACTCAGAGGTCACGATTCCCCCTGTATTTTCCCAATAGTTTCAATTCCACTTAAGACCTTCATGTCTAAATCTTCCACAACAAGATTTTAAGAAAACATAATAATAATAATAATTTATTATTATTATTAGCCTATTATTAAAATTGGAGAAAGAAAGTATCAGGAGAGATTCATAAAAACAAAACCATAAAAAAAAAAAAAAACTAAAAAAAAAACTATGACAATTAACCTAAATAACTGCCATCGATATTCATGTGCCGAAAAATATAGGCCTGTTCATTTTTTAATGGACACATGGTTCTCCAAAAATATATATATATAAAAACAATATATGTTCTGCTTGTTTTACAAATTTACGAGAACGTTTCGCACGGACCGAAGTAGACATGCGCACTGCATGAGACCCCGTAAAACACCCTTCACTAAATCTAAAAACTACAGATTCTGCAGGTCCTTGCATTAGCCTATTTACCTGAAATGAAACCCGCCTGACCTGAGACATTCATGCAGGGGTTTGGAAAGCAAACGCGAGCTGTTAAGCGTGAGCACTCTGCACTATGTCATTGAGCAAAAGTATTTGACAGTTGGAATGATCTGTAAATACTTCATTAGACTGTGTATGAGTCCCCCTTGTGCCTCATGGTCCAGCTCTGGTAAGATTTACAAATGATAACATAAACAGAGTAAAAAGAAATTGATCCAGCGTTTGAAAGCGGAGGAGGGGCCCTTAAGAATGTGATCTGCCCACTTGACATGAAAACCAGGACGTCTGTTGGGCAAGATGAGTTTTTGACCCACCATAACTCGCGCAGTGCTGTTCCTAATGAATGTATTCAAGTTCAGCTGATAAGGAACCTCGTCAAAGGACGTCGCAAGTCTGTGCTGAAGGTAAGAAATTACAGCACAGTTACTGGACAAGGGGAACCTGCTAAAATGTCGAGGGCTGTGGGTGTGCTTTTGCTGATCTAACAACCCATCTTCAACAATGGGGAAAAATGCTTTATGAAGTAGGTTAAATATTGTTGCTTTTTAGAGTATTTGTATTTAAATTATAAAAGTTTTTTTTTATATTAAAAAGTAGTATCTTTTGAATGAAATACTAATGTATTTTATGAGTGTCAAAACCATGTGCAATTTATTTGAATAGCTTAAATTTCAATCAGATAATTCACAAAATTATTATTTTACTAAGAAACCAATTCTGATCATTAGAACTTGCAAATTTACTGACAAAATGTTTCAATGTATGTTGCAAACTTAATGCAACAATATTTTCTATTGCATATTTTTTATTTAATTAGGGATATATTTGTGTGTTTATGTATAAATAAATATTGTAAAAATACAGTATTATTGAACAGCAACTCTTCTCCTATGCCTATTTCTTTAAAAATCACTGTACTCAGCAGTTTAAAACTTAGAAAGGATCTTGTTTCAGCTATCCACTGGCCCACCCTGACAGCATTTTTCTAAACCCCAACAACTCAATCTTAGAGTCTTAAGACAAGTGGAGGTTTTCTCTGCATCTCTAGGAAAACCACAGGGAGCACGAGAACAGGCAAGCCACTAGATGTCTAGACAAAGAACCAACATTTACACAGACACATGATGCACCAAACACAAGGAGAACTGGCTCTTATCAAAGGTTTGTCTCAGGTGATGGAAAGGGCGGATGGGAGTTGTTTACAGCTACTGATGCTGATGCCATTTATGTCGTCACTAACTTAATAGGGACCAAAGTCCACTAGTGCTAGTGACCAGGACAATAAACAAATTCCTAAGAATGAGGTCCACAAACACAGTCCCGGTCACACATCTCAAACACAGCCCTGACAATACATTGCTGCAGCAATCAGTAAAACCCACTTGTAAATTTGGGCTTTACACTTAATCTTCAGCCAAACATTTGGACAGATGGGTATCGAATAAAAAGGTCTTACCCATTTTACTCACCACTTGTTACACCAGAATGCGGATGCGGATGACTCCGGGCACTCTTCATCAGGCCATCTGGCTTTTCTGACTCTCACAGCCTTCACTGACAGCAGTTTGGCAGAAGAACGGCCTAGTCAATCAATGAAAGCAAGCGGCCTGCACAAGTTTGGTTTCGAGACTGGGTGGAACTATGACACTTAGCGTGAATCATTTACTGCCACTCACCAATGAAGAACCGAGTCATTGCCAGCTAATGTCTGTGATTGGCTTGTCGTCTGTCAAACAGTCTGATTTACGGTTTGCTTTCGGTAGCTGATGATGGCCATAGGTTTGCTCTTGACGAACTTCAATAAAATGAAGGGTAAACCCAAAAGGGGGTCTCGTTCAGACGAGGTGAATTTTCTGTTCGGATGGGAACGTCGCATGAGCTGGTGAGTTTGTTAAAGAAGGGAGGGTTAAAGCAGTGAGTAGTATTACACATTACTGATCCACCTTCTCAGTTTTAAATCGTCCTTGGCTCTGTGAAGTTTCCCAAAGCTGGAATAGATTTACGTGTTTCTGATGCTCTAAAACACTGAGTGAAAGGACAGAGAAAATACAAAGAGAGAGAGAGAGAGAGAGAGAGAGAGAAATGGGGACTGGAGCCAGGTCATATTACTCTTACTTATTAAAATCTCAATCAGGTCTGAGAGCTCTGGACTAGAGCAGCCTGTCAGACTCAGCTCAGAGCAGTACCACAGAATTTGATCCTTCTCTTTCTCCGTGACATGTTTGTAGTCTACATTTCAGTTCATTTACAATTATGACTCAGTGGCATGCACAAGAGACATGTTTTAATGCAAAGTATCACAGATTTGAAGAAAACGGCTACAGAATTTGGCTGCAAACCTAACAGACATTTTTTCTTTGTCTTTTACGGTATTTTAATTTTAAAAGTTAAAAGGATGGTTGAATTTGCATCAAATCAACATTTAGTTATTTTTTTAGAAAATTATATTTCATAAAAAAATTAAATTCAAAACTGCTTTTTATAGGCTTATTGTAATGAAAATTAAACAATGTATAAAAATACTTGACTATCACTTTCCTCCTGCCTTTTTTGAGTCTTTGAAGTTGTTCCGTTTGATAATAATCTATGTGGTGTTGGGCAAGGGCTCTGAGGTCAGGGGTCGCACTGGTTCTGTGATCCTGTGTTTGTTATTGCTATGCTGCCCTTGGCCAGGTTAACACAGCGCCGTCATCTCAGACGTCTCACTGTGCGCTGCGGAGGGGGAAGGTGGAGGTCGCCCTCTTAAATGTGTTGATGGGACCTGGGGTGGCTAATCTAAAGTGGTGAAATGTTATCCCACTAAAGAGGGGGAAATGAAATTTCAAAGCACACTTACCACCATTGCGCCTGCTTCCCTTGTCAGAAAGACTGCTTGCCAAATCGTTGCACTGTTGAACAGGATAAGTGACAGCTGGAGGGAGCTCTCACACTTCAGAGGCCAACTAGTACTGAAACGCTGTGCTGTAAAATAATTAGAGTAAATCTAAGAATTTAGAGTTGAATAAAAAAAATTATGTAAATTGAATGGATTAAGTTCACGACTCTTAATATTTCAACCATTATTATGCCTTGCTTTAAAGAAACTTAATTTGTTGTCAGGAGCTCCTTTTCTTATATTATTATTATTATTATAATATATTTCTGCAACCAATAAACTACAAACTCCTAGATTGTTATTGGTTAAAAATAACAAACAGATACTAACTTGAAGAAATATACAAAGTCACCTATTAGGGATGCAATGATATTAAAATTCTGTCAAAATTTTTATATCATTGTTATGTTATGGCAGATAACCATTAAACGGCACATCATTAAATTCTATACTATTTTGTATAAATAAATTAAAAATAAATCCCTATCCTAAAATCAATCTTTTAAAAATCATCTCTTAAATTCTAGAAGTGTTTTTAGGCATCACCACATTATATTGTGCAGTAAGAAAAATCATAACAATTATAGTGTTTTTAAAGATTAATTTAAGTGACGGCAAAGGTAACCTAAATGTGAAAATCAATACATTGAAAAATAATAATAAAAAAAATCGTACTGACATATCTTGCATCACTATGACGTAAATTTTCCTCCAACAAAAATGGCTACTACTGTACGTCACTAATGGCATCTGCGTTGTTGATGCAGTGTAAAAATGACTAACATAAACAGAGCAGTTACAGTGAATGTACATGCACTTGCATCTATAAAGACTTCAATAAATGTGTTTACTTAGAGTGACATATTTACGACTGCTCACAACATAATATCTCTGCCACATTTCCTTTGAATCCAGGCACAGTTTAAGTCTGTTCAAATGCTTATCAAAAGAAGTTTAAATCTATTAAATCCTCTTTTATTGAGGGCTTCCTCCGGCTCATGGGACCAGTCGCCTTGCTTTCTCAGTCCTCTTCAGTAATACTAATGCAGAACACATTTAGGGCCATAGACCTCAGACCCAAGCAGTGGTAAATTGGGCTAAGAGAGCTGGCGCAGCCACTTAATCAGCCATTATTTATGGGGCTCAGTGGTTTAAATCAACAAGAGCAGGAACTGGGGCCAGACCTTATGGGTTTATAACTGCTGTCAAAATAATCACATACAGATATATTCATCAGAGTGCAAACCAGATCAGTTTAGCTCCCTCCCCTCGATGTTAGGAACCCCCCCCAGCCTTTCACATTCTTGACACTTTCCTCCTCTCCGATACTCCATCACATAGGAGCACGTCAGATAACCTTCTTTCCCAGCAGTGCCCTCTTGCTATATGTATTGGCTCGTCCCCATGTTCTTTTCACTCCCAACACTTTTTTTTAGGTAACACTCAGCTCTTGGACAATGACAGCATACCAACAGTTCATTAAAGAAAAGGATTTTGGCAGGATTGAGCAGCAAGAAGAGGGAAGGAGGAGCCAGAGCCATATTTAAAAGGAATGGAATCTCTGAATGAGTAATACATGACCATTTGGATCTGCCTGGTTTGGGAACAGAGGTATTTTGGGGCACTGGCCTGGTCTGACACTAAAGAACTGAGGAAAGGAGGAATAGCAAAGAAATAAGACAATGGGATACAAACTGCATGAGACTGAGATTCTGGGTGATCCTCATTCTCCATGTGCCATTAATTAACTTAATAGCCTTCAAGCTATTTAGAGGATAAAGACTCTCAGATGAAGGGTGGGGTCCAGCAGCAAGTACATTAATGGTTATGCAAAAAGCTTGATTTCGGTTCAGCATGATATATCTAATAAAATGAACTAAATGAGTGATGGCACTGAATAATAGCTTAGATTGTACACGCTGTAACACAAGTAAGACATTGTAAAAAGAAAATGAAAAGGTTTCTTGTGCAAGACATGCAGACTTAAGCGTTGGATGTGTCAAAAACTTTGTTGTATTCCAGCAAATTACAAATATAATCTTGGAGTGGCAATTAGGAATAGTAATGAGCATGAACCTGACTCTAGTTTTTGGCCTGTGTCATGCAACTATAATTCTGTCAGGACCACTATCGTCAAATACGATTGGCAACTGCATAAAGTTAGGATTGGCGGTATGATTCTGTTCTGGGCAAGAACTCCAGCCTAGCATGGATAAGAGCAGGGAGAGCAGCAATAATTCCCCTTAAGGTAAACAGAACAGAACCAACATGAATGTATTGCAGATATCATTAATTCAAGATTTTAAAGTACAACATAATTCGAGAATTTATTCTGATTCAAGGCGAATCAGAATGTCATACTGACTGGACGAGAGGAGGAGCTGGGGATGGAGGAGGGTAATTGGCTCCTCAGAAACGCGATAGTTGCTGATAATACTGTAGGAGCTTATATATGTATACAGTGATAGGCGTCGTATTCCTATAGGTAGACAGAATACAAGACAATTCACCTTCTTCATTTGATAACTCACACATCTGGTGATCTATTTGTCCTTTCTAACTGAAACGTTATCAATTAACAATATGGCATAGAGTTTGAAAAAATCTGGTTAGTGGTTACGCAAATCTTTGGTTCGACTAACTGCCAAATTTGTAATTAACTGCACTGTATTTATTGTTCAGCATGTGCCTGTGAAACCTGTCAGAATGATTAATGGTGACAGTGTTTGTTAGTTACAATCAGTGTGGCCACATACAGTTCATAAATAACTTACACAACAACTCAAGTGACAAAGATGCAGTTGTAGGAGAGTCATTATGTTCTGAATAAAGTTTGCATCATTTAAATGTTCAATTATTAGGGGTAACCCAAAGTTAGCAGAAAACAATTCAGAGCTAGTTTGGACAAATATAAAATGTATTAACTGTGCGTATGATTTGTAGTTGCAAAACATATCCATTTGCCATTTTTAAGCTGGCTACACAACAGACAAAACATCATGTCCTCATAACCTGGAGTTGTCGTAAAAAATGTGCCTATTCGATAAACCGAGCTGGACATTTTCTACGTTATAATTTGCACGGTGCAATTTTGACGTCTCTGATGTGACTTGAACTGGAAAGCAAGAAATTGAAAAAGCAAGTGGAAAGGTGATAGTGCAAATGATCCAAGTAGTGGGAAATGGCGTACCAGTTCCAGGGGTGAAAGGAGAAGAACAGCCAACACTATTTCAGCCTCTGTAGCACCTGGTTTCTCTCAGGAAGACTGTGTGGGGAGAGGAGAAGGGAATGGTGGTGAGCTCAGGGGTCTAGTCAGGGACAAGGCCAAAGCTGTCTCTGCTTTGTGCAGCTCTAGGTGGAATCAGAGCTGCAAGGTGGCTTGTGTTTGCAGGCTTGGGGGTCTGGCTAGAAGCAGCGTTTGGAGTTTCCAAACTGATTGGGATCTAATTTGTTGGCCTGACTGCAGGGAACTTTTTTCCAGCCTCCACCCAAGGGAGTCTGATACAGGAGCCCTGGAGCGCGCTGACTGACAGCCTGTGCAGCAGTAACCAATGCCGCGATCTGGGAAAAGGGACTGCGGAAAGGTGTGGAAGGGATCAATGAGCTATGATCGATGAAACAAAAATACAACACTTTTCTTCGACCCATGAAATTCCGGTCCAAATAGCTATTTGGAGAGCTCTAAACACGTGTGCAGTCACACATTAAAACGGGATTTTCACTCTGGTGATTTACAAGTAATCTATATTTAAAATTCTGTCAAAAAGCAATATACTACTATGTTATTGTTGTCTGACAATGTGCTTCCCAAACCTCAGCAATTGTACAGGTAATGTCCAGATTTTTTCAATACAAAAGCAGTCACCTTGTTATCTGTACCAGGATCAGATGGTATTAGGAATGGGACCAAGCAAACAGCTGAAGGCCGGGTATCCCTGTCTACATGCGCCTTTATCTAATCTACACGCTTGAGGATGAGCTGGACTTTGAATCCCAAACAGACAGTGTATAGCTTGCTTTGTTTGACTACAAAATAAAAGCCATTCAACTCAGGTTTTCCTCATCGGGAGGTCGTTGTAAATGTCGGCCAAAGTATCAATTCACACTGCAGAGAGAAGCAACAGAAAAGCATTTTGCATTTTCTGCAGCAGTCTGCTTTTTCTGATTACTAAAGTTAAAAGTTAAAAATAAAATAGGCCTACCTGCACTGTACAAAATACTCAGTTAATTGGATGGCTAAAAAAAGTGGCAGCTAATTGCCAGAAATTTACAATTTAAAAAAATATAGGCTACACTTCCCGTCCAAAAAGAAATTTCTATTTGGATTTAAATAGGCAAATGCTTAAGAGTCTATGACTGGATCATTATTGCTGTTATTATTATGTTTCTAGCATGTTATATGTTTGGCAACAGTTCTTCTAACCCTAGTTGATGGAGTGTGTAGCTTTTCATTTCTTAAACAACCATGTAGGAAGACACATCATGGCCATATTGCAGGATGACAATGTCAAGATTCATCAGGCTCAAATTATAAAAGAATGGTTGGGAAGGAGCATAATTATAAATAAAGAATAATTCAAAATTATAATTATAAAGAATAAGTTTCACACATGAATTAGCACCTCTGAGTCCAGACCTTAAATTCATTGAAAGTCTTTGAGATGTGATGGAGTAGACTTACCAGAGTGCTTGACTTTTGTATTATCAATACAAGATCTTGATGGAAATAATATCACAACATTTATTTCCATCAAGAGGTGCATTAATAACCTTAACTTATAACCTTATACCTACACTAAATAATTTAAATAAGCCTAGCCATAGCCTAAATAAAATTAAATGTAACATGAAACACCCTAATTTACATAAACGATAACACAATATAAGAAACACAATCATTTTAAATTAGATTATATGTAAGGCATCTTGCAAGTTTTTTTTTTTATTATTAGTTTTTTTTTACATATTTCTTATTTTTTTCCACAAAAATTTACAGTAAAAGTAATTTTTCTAATTTTTCTTTTATTGTATTACATTGATTTAAAATTTAAATGATTTGGTAATTCATACTTTCAGCGCATTTATTTTATAGTATATTATAGTAAAATGCTGAGTTAAACCATTTATAATTTTTCACTGTATGGTAAGGTAACTTACAGTATCGGTTTCAATACAAATTACAAACTTTTTACAGTGTGGGACATTGATTTAAATCATGTATTCAGTGTATTCACTGAGCCAAATTATTGATCCAGACACCTTGGTTTCATGTTGTTGCCTGGCAATGTAGCCTGCTGCAGAAAATGCTAAATGGTGGCATACAAATTAGTAAGGCTCATCAAAAAAGCCAATTAAAGCATCCTAATCTCAAAAAGACATTGTAAGAGTCAAATAAAGGTGAACCATCTCAACCCTTGTTTAAGGTCATGATCCTGGTGCACATGGGCACGTATTCATACACACAGGCGCGCGCGCACACACTCTCTGTCTCGATTGGCCAGAGGAAGCTCTGTTCATAGGTCCTGCCTGCCCAGCATCAGGCTAAGTGCTCTTGACAGCAGACCGCACAGTTATTAACTGTGATCCGCCACCACAGGGCCTGGGCACCGCGGCTGCGGGGAGGGTGTAGGATAGGCTCCACACCCACACAAAGACTGCTTTCAGCGTTCCAGTCCTCAAACATCTCTAATGCACACTTGCTGTACTTTCACATACATACATTTGGTCTCATTTTTAAAAATCCTACTGAACTTGTGGGTGTTTTTGAAATTAGATAGCAGGTAATTCCACTAACAACTCAGGCAAGGGCAACCTAACAACGTAACAAAAAAATACTGTGGTGTACCAGGGTACACTGATGGTATCAAATAGTGTTACCAATGGTCATTTTGTACATATTATGGTACTAAATGATTACCAAGTACAATGTTACTTCAAAACAATGTCACTGGAAGCTGAGGGGGGTAAAATGAGTGCCTCTCTCAGTTCCAGTTGAACGCAAACCATTATGGGATATTAGTACAACGTCACCGTACATTTCTGTACAGTAGCCCATACTTGCCTGTAAGGAATAAATGCTCTACTTAGGCTAACCTTGTGTCAAATGCAGTCCTTCTAATCAAGACCGGTGGTCTGAGTGCTGTTTGTGCCTCTGGTTCACATGACTCTACCACCTCTTCCTGAGGATGTGCATGCCGAAGTCCAGTTTCAGCCCCCACAGCAACGCATTAGCCTGTGAAATAGGGATGCAGACATTCTTAGGAGACTGTCCATAATGACAGTCATCTATGTTTAGCCCTGAAAATATTTCAAAAAACAGCATCTTGTCCTCACAAACAGATGGACTGAAAAACCCCAAGCCACTTTTTCCTGCCTGCGTTTCCCATAATTAGAGCCCACAACTCGCTGTTAAATAGTTGAGGCTTTTTTGCCTTTGAATCGACAGTCTTTTATATAGTAGCACAGCGTACACAGGCTCTCTGCGCCGTGGGACGGTGCTGGCCATCCACAGCCGCCTTCAAAGCACCAGTGGGCTGAAGACGACTGACATGTATTATTCTACACAAGCGCTGCCTTTTGTTCACCTCAGGCTTCTAGCCACAAAATAGCTGGATTTGTCCACCAAGTACTGCTATTTTGGATACCCTGTTTTTCCCATCTATGTGCCTTCTATATGTTGGTGGAGCACTGATAACCACATGCAATTAATCGTGACACAGATTGTTATTCTCATAGCTGAACCCTTGCAAAAAAAAAAAAAAAACGTTATGGGTTTTATTCAACTAAAATCGTATATTAAATAAAACCTATTTTTATTTAGTAAAGACATCTAAACTGCATTTTAAAGGATAGCCCATTTAAACTAAAAACATTCTGATCCTGGTTCAGACTCAAGATGAGCATAATTAGAGAAAATTAACCAATTAAAACCATTAAGTCATTAACAAAACATACTGCAAAAGTGAAGCAAAGTGGAACTGCTAGGTGGCTTTGACCCAGCACTGCCAGGAAGCCTCTGCAATTGTGCCATTAAAATCTACAGCCTGACAGGATTGTTTTGAACAAGAAAGAAGAAGAAAACTCGGTGGCATACATCCCAACTATGTGTGACAGACGGTTCCTGCAATACCATTGTAAAGAGAACACTGCCCTCATGAGGAAACTATTGTACTTATGTACCTATTATGAAAATATTAGTATAGATTCAACATATCATGAAGCCTCTCCAAATCTGTGTGCAACACAACAGGAGAATTTCTAGACTCTGATGATCGCTGTAATGCAAGTACAATGAACAAGGACTGAGACTTACTAACTTCAAAAATATACCAATTGCATTCGAGCGCATTGCTCTCCGTCCAATGGGCTGTTAACGGTTGTGAACGGATCAGTGCGAATCGGATCAGTCTCGGATTCGGAATCGTCTTTAATTCATTCGCTCAAAATAATTGTTTGTTCGAGAACCAGACATCGCTCCTCTCATAATCGCACTGAGGTGATTTAAACAAATATCAAGATTTGTGACATTTAGGCCACAGTGTATGCTGAATATTTCAGTCTGTAAGAAAGCACAAAATTCATATGGACAACTTTTATACGTTTATTGAGCTTCAGCTTTTGTGTTCTTTTTAAAGCTTGCATGCCCCATTTATTGAGCAACCAATTTTTCACTTTTTTTATTTGTGTGGAAGCAAGTAGCCCAGTTATACATGTTTGGAGAGACATGAAGGTAAGTAAATTATGACAGAATTTTTTTTTTTTTGATGAACTCGTCTTTTATAGAACTGCCAAGTAAACTATCATTTGTTTGTTTGGTACAGGGCACAATAAAGAGGACGAACAATATTATATTATAATCTATAACTGCACTTATGCATAAAGATATATTTGCAGAATACCACATTTAATTGACAAGAAAGCGAACGGCACTTATCAACTCAGTAGGTCTGAGCGATATTCTAGTGACTGCTATGTCAACCCAAATTCAAAATCTCTTAGGACATGTGGTGGACCACCAGCAGACCCTCCCCCACCTAGTACTAATATCATTGTGGGAGTGCAAAACATACATACTGTACATCCAGCGAGAGTTGTCAACCAAAAGGGGCGTTAAAAATCTATTCTGGAGGCCATTTGGGAGGGGAAACAGAGGAAAGGGGGCATAAGTCTTGGTTGAGTATGATTTGAAGGAAACCCAAAGCAGGGTAAATAGCAGGGTAAATGGAGAAGTCTGTGGCTAAGTGTTGTGGGATGAGGGAATGACTCTTCAGAGCAGATGCAAAGGAGATGTTTGAGAAAGACCCCCCATATACTCCACGCATACACTTTTTATCCTGCTAACAAGACCCTCAAGGAAACGCCTTATTTCATCCCTTTAATTACAAACGCTCGTAACACTCATATACACATTTGGTTTGACTGTCCTTTACATTCAAACGGATTCTCTTCATCCTTGTCACTCCATCTAACAAACATGTGCACAGTGTTCTCACACAGGCTCAGAGATACACAGAGGGGAATTCACAACATGTAAAACCACACTGTAAAACAGTCATACAAACAGATGCCTCTAATAGTTCCAGGCCACACCCTGACAGACGACCTCCCCAAGATAGGCGACCACCCGTCCTCTCACCCTGGACACGCATGAGGCTCAGGCCTGACTCAGCTCAGTGGCCTCCAGCATAGCGTAAGTAAAACCACCTGCAGCGCAGTCAGAGGTCATAACCACTACGGTAATGGGTGAACTCGATGTCAGACACATTCAGCTCTGAATGACACCACGCACTCTGTATTATCAGCAAACATGACAGTGATTAATAAACACACACACACATCAATCTCCATATGGAGTGTTCAGTACGGGAGCTTATTCCTTACCAAAAGGTCACGTGTACACAAGAAATTCACAAGCACAGTAGGTCTTATAAAGCTGGGTGGGATTCCATCGCATGATTAAAGACAGCAAAGGCCTTTGATCTGTAATGAGCTGTAATTAATGCATCTTATAATGTGGGCATTAATAACTGTTCTAAAAATGTTGGAATTCTGAGAAACAAATGCAGGTTTGCCTTCCTTCTTGCACATGATTTGTTTTAACATTAGAATTCTTACTTTTTTAGGCGATTAAAAGGTTAGATATTGAATTAAATGATAATATATTTTATATATATTAAATCTTTTCTCCACACATCCACGATGGAGAATGAAAACAGACACACACGTAACATGCATAACACCATGTTTAGGTTTGACTGTAATGTTGACATAATTGCAAAGAAATTGATACTTAAGTACATTAAGTAAATTGTAAAAATGCTAAATTGTTGTTGTAATTAAGATTTTATAATGTCTAAATAAATCTAAATGAAAAACTTGGGGATGATATAAAAGCAGTTGAGTAATCCTCTGCTTCCATCTAGTGGCAGTAATGGAAAAACCATGTAATTTAATATTTAAGTATTTGTTTTGCAGTAGATGGCAGCAATCTTCCACTTAACCATGGCACTTTTTCAAAAATTGTGGGTGATATTTAATTTGTTTTAAAAAAATAATAATAATAATAAAAAAAAACCTTATTATGTTACAAAATCAAAGTTTTTGTCTGGTTACATAAGCTAGTTGGACAGAAAAAGCAATGTTGTTGCCCTATATGTGTAATAGCATAGCAAGCAACATAGCATAACATAAGTGATATAAGCCTATTTTATTATGCATAATATTAGGCTACTCATCATATCGCCATGAGTGATAACTGTAGGCCTATATAGGCCTTCATACCTTTATTTTTTGCACGTTCCCCTCTTTGTTTTCCTTATTTAGGCTCGTGTTGGCAATACGTTTTGTCTTTTCCCATAATTTCAATGTTGATTTAGAACTTCTCCTGCTGGAATCCCTGAGACGAGGTAAACCCCGCTCCTCCTTACTCCTGTCCTGAGTGAGTGTGTAGCTATTTTTTACAGTCTATGGTGTGTAGCCTACTTTTTTTTAGGGCGCACACTCCGAATCCTGAACAGGTCTAATGACCTACACGGTGACATGATATTGACGTGATGTGTAAATGAGCGGAAAAACCAGTTGCGCATTGCGAATGTAAATTTATACAGGCCTACGTGTTTGAGTAAAAAAAATTGTTTAACTACTGACAACATTCTTCCGAATTTTAAAAACCTCGTCTTTTAGGCCTAGAGCATTTATTTGAAGAAAATGTCAACTGGTCAAAATAACAAATACGATGCCATGTTTTCAGACGTAGAATAATGCAAAGAAAACACGCTTATATTCATCTTTAAACAACACACTAACTTCGGGAGAGTTCAGAAATCAATATTTGGTGGAATAACCCTGATTTCCAATCACAGCTTTCATCTTGGAATGCTTCTCTTTACCTTCACATTGCCGATGGGTGAAAAGATTAAAGCAGCTCGGCTTTTGTTTGGTGGCTTATGACCTTCCATCTTCCTCTTGATCACAAACAAACAAGAGGTTTTCAGTGGGGCTCAGGTCAGGAGATTGGGCTGGCCATGACATGGTCTTTTTTTTGTAATTTATTACTAAATAAATGTTCTAAAAGACCATATTTGAAATTGGGAGGAAATTTTGTCAGTAGTTTACAGAATAAAACAAAAATGTTAATTTTACTCATATACATACAAATAGAAAATTCCCTTATTTTTCTAGAGCCTTCATTAATTTATAATGCATATTTAACTTGATATGTAAAATAGTTTATATAAAAGTACCAATCCTAAAAACTCAGAGACTAATCCTGGAGATTATTATTTGCTTCCATCTACTGGTCAAGTCAGTTGCTGCCTACCTAACAGACGATGAAATACTGTAAATTTTCACTGTAATCCCTTAATCTTAAGGAAATACAGCTAAGCAAGGTAAAAATGTGAAGCCATAAATAGAAATCTTACATAATAAACATACTGTTTTCATATAAAGTTATTATTTTTTTAATAACTTAAATTGTTTTTAACAATAATTAGAAACTTTTAATTTTCAACTTGAAAATGACAAATTATATTTTCCCCACTTGTGCACAAGTTATCCTAAAATGTTGTTCTGTTTTGTCTGGTGCGGTTCACAAAACTGCAAAGGAAATTGACAAACTAGAAAGAGACCCAGTGGGCTGAACATCTGGAGGGGTTGTGAAAGAAACAAGAAAGTGAGTCTGTCACATAAAAAATTCACAGGAAAGAGCTGAACTGTACAGTTGAAGAGGTCTTCTGTTTGAACTTCAAAACCCAAGTAAATGCCCCAGAGAATACAGACCCACACCCACACACACACCCACACAAGATTTGTAGCTTGATGAACACAAAAACTACACCAACTGCAAGAACCGTGATAAATCTGTTCTTTAAAACAAGCAGACCAAAGACTGAAGAGTCTAAGTTGAGAAAGTTCAATGAACTTACATTCATATAATTGTTTCTTTTTTAAAACACCTGAAGAAAAAGGTCTTGAAGACATACAGTGCTGAGGCAGGTGTTTAAATTGTCCTCTGGTTTGAAGTTTCAGTCCTCTTTCTGTTTTTGTTGTAGGTCTCAGGTCAACTGGCACTAAACATTATGCTGATCCATGAGTGGATGGTGGTTGACAGGTCATAGCAGAAAGTTAGTGTCCAACACTTAAACTGATGGAAAATGTCTTGAACTACTCATCCAAATAGGAAACGGGATATGTAAGGAAAAACAAATAATTTTATATTAGTTTTAAAATTAAAACTAATCTTGGGGGTGGGGGTGGCATGTTTAACCAATTAAAAAAATACATTCCATGAGAAAACAAGGCTTTTAAAAAACTTAAATGAAGGAGAAAATAATAATAAAAAGAAAATAAAAAACATTAACATCAAGCCTTCCTGAGAACAATCACAAAAAAAAACCCATTGCTTGTTCCTCAGTGTGCATTTAAAATGCACGTGTGTGTGTGTGTGTGTGGGGCAGACAAGGACAGGGCAATCAGTCCTGATTTACTTGGCTGGTTTGTCAGTATCCCTGCAGTCCATTATAAATCTTTTGAGATGGTGACTGTTTCAGAAGTTGTCTTATACCTGAAAAAAATATATATTTGTTGAATTTATTAACTCACAAATGCATAAAAACATCCAGAAACACCACAGTAGTCACACAGAAGAGGAAATTTTTTATATTCTCTCGATGTTCTCTCACCATCTTTCTGTTGGTCATCAAGCTGCTCCTTTGGAAAATCTACATCAAAGGTGACTATGAGTGATCCGCGGATATTGTTGTTGTCAAAATTTGGTAGGCCCTCACCCTTCTTCCAAATACGCGCTCCTGGCTTAGTGATTTTATCTCTCACAATGTGCACCTACAAGACCACAAGATGAGTCTCTGTGAGTTTGTGAACAGCCTTATTTTATACAGCAAACACAACGACACATGACAACAGGAGGATATTGGGGATGCACATTATTTTGTGTTCACATTGGTTATCAAATGTTGGATATCCACCTTAATGGTGCATGTCATCAGAATGAGTTGCTGTGCATTAATGCATGTACATGACGTGAAAAAAACTAATGTAACTTTAAATTTGATAATAAAGTAATTTAAACTCAGAATCATATATATATATATATATATATATATATATATATATATATATACACACACATACATATAAAATATGTACAGGCCAAATTTTACATTCTAACATAACCATAAATCAAGAAAAAAAAAAGGAAAGAAAAAAAAGTCAATCTGATGAAAGTAAAATCTGGGAAATTAAACGTGCCTTGTGGCCATCTAAATGAGTGATGTCCATCTCAAAACCGACCAGAGCCTCTACCAGAGAGATGGTGACGTTTGTGTAAAGGTCGTCACCTCTGCGCTCAAACAGAGGATGCCTGGACAAGAACAAATTTAAATGTGATAAACTGAAACACAATTTTAAAATCTCACTCTTTCAAACAGGTACATTCATTGAAAGTATATTAAACATACATTAAGAGTTCAATTAATTGTTCTTATCACAATAATATAATATTACTTTACTCTTACTTCAAAACTTTGATGCGGAATCGCAGATCTCCAGGCTCACCATCAATGTGCGGTTCACCTGTGGTCAGTCAAACAACAGATACACACTTGCTAAATCATGTTGCAGTATCTAGCCAATTCATAAAATTAAGTGTTACTATACTGAGTTATCTGTAGAATTATTTCCTATACCTTCCCCAATGAAAGGGTATTCCATCTCATCTCTCACACCCTGCTCGATCTCCACCTCTAGTGTTCGCTCTTCATTCACAAGCCTGGAAACAATGATACAGCATTTAATAGAAAATCATGAACCGTCTTGGTGAGTCAAAGTGAGAGTGATTATCGGGCAAACTTACTTGATATTGGGGCATTCATCACAGACTACTTCCTGTGTCATCTGGAAGCGACCCGGTCCTAACTGTGTGGTTCTCATTTCCTGCCGGCAGTTGCATTTCCTTTTGCCTGGCGCTTCTTTTGCTACAGGTTTGTTTCGTACCACCTACGTGTTGAAGAAGAGAGGAAACACAGGAAAGACAAGGAAAAGGAAAAGGAGATTACTGTACATTACCATGTGACTATGTACACTGCCAAACAAAAGCCTATAAAAGAACACAGAAGGTCTGAAGGAAATGGAGAGGGATCAAGAAAAAAAGAAAGAAACTCACCTCCACAAAATTCCCTGAATACACCTCTTCTAGGGTTACTTCAAGATCCAGGACGATGTCATTACCCCTGGGAATATCCCGGCCGGCCGGCTGCCTATTTCCACCGAACATAAACCCAAAGTCGCCGAAGAAACTTAAAAAAAAACAAAAAAAAAAACATATGAATATCAGTGCAGTCACAGTGTAGATTGAATGTGCCATTACAGTCACAACATTTTTGTTTCAAACAGACATGCTTCTGAAACTATATAAACAACTATGCATCATACATGAAAATCTCATATTTGACAAATCAAACAATGTTAATGGAAAATGCACAAAAATATCAGTAGTTAACTGTTAAAGAAAATGTTAAGGTAGGTGGGTGCCATCTTAATATTGTAGGCTTGTTTACCTGGAGAATATATCACCATGTGAACTTTGATGGCCTTCCTTTAACCCCTCCTCTCCATATGAATCATACTGTTTCCTTTTCTCCTCATCTGAGAGCACCTGCGTTTAAAAAGCACCATAAGAAAATAGTATTTTTACCCTGGAAAAACATCATTAACTCACTTATAGCCAATGTCAGAAATTAATTTTGCCCCCTGAAGTAGTTGTTCTACCTTTATGAGATTATTTTTATTTAACAGAAGAACATAAAGGACACTTTAGTGTATAAAGCCATGATTAGATATTATGAAATATACAAAATGTTAGATAGCAGATAATTTGCCACCACATTTTAAATAGCTGGGGTGGTTTTGTAGCTTTGTGTTGTTTTTGGCCCAGGCAAGCAACCCTGGATTAATTTCTAATTTCTTTCTTTTAAACATCCTGCTGAAAAAACACCTCAGATGTACAATCATAATCATATTATACTCATCCTTAATTTAATCATCCATAATTCCAAAATTTAATATATAAATATATTTAAGTCTAATTATTACTGTTGCATGTTATATTTAAAATATTTATTTATAAATGAAAAAGTATACTTTTAAAATCCTTTACAATATTATTTATGTTACAATGAAGTCGACCAATGCCTAATTTCCTTTAAACAATAAATAATTTACTGTGTAAAAATTAAACTTTGTAATATTGTAGCCTACAATGTGTACAAGCTACACTAGCAATCCACGTCACAAATCAAATGAATGACAATAAGCAGATATTTCAACCAATCAGAGGCGGCCACACATTTCTTCCAACCAATCAAATCGCTCCATCAGTTCGTTTCTAACAACAACGATAATGCTGGTCATATTCACTGGCATTATACTGACGTTTGGTTCAGAAATAATAAATATGTCTAACGATGCTTTAGTGACACAAAGCATAGCCAGTTCAAATATTTGTATTATAGTCACGCATAATATTTGCATGAAAACTAAGTCACATCAATTTGAATATCTATAACGGAGTAAATCTGTCTTTGTTCAATATATGAAGCGTGGTCAAAACGAATAAAAAGCCCCACGTGAAATGACTTAGCATAAACAGACATACCTCGTAAGCAGCTCCAAGGTCTGCAAATTTGTCTTGGGCATTTGGGTCATCTTGGTTTCTGTCTGGATGAAGCTGCAATGCCAGCTTTCTGTAGGCTTTCTTAATATCTTTAATTGATGCTGATCTACTAACCCCCAAAATTTTGTAGAAATCCCTCCTGAAAATACACATTATTTTAGAACTTTTGAATCATAGGCTACATCAGTTCATACATTCAAATTATTGATGAACATATACAGCTAACTTACATGGATACGGATGTCTATTTATTTAACATGTACATATTGACGAGGAAATCAGACAAGGAACAATAAAAGATATTCAGATATTTCTAAAATGTATATAAACATGTGGCATCGATGACAAGCTGCAGCCTTGTTACAGCAATTATCGGTAGGTACTTAAAAATAAAAATAAATAAAACAATGTCCTATTTTAAAAAAACACTCCGGGCTTTAAATAAACATTAAATTACAATAAATAACGAGGTTATATAAAGTAGTTTATGGCGAGATTCATCAGCATGATGCATGAACAGTGGCGTAGACCAATCACAGTGAAACATGTGTACCAGCCAGAGTAACGTTAGTGAGTTTATAATGCACTGAACCTAAACAATGAAAATAACACGATATTCACTTACCCAGCCAGCACTGTCACTATCAAATATAAAAGCAGAAAACACACACTCGACAGTTTCATTCCTCTAACCGCCATGGGTACTTGTGTTTCTTTCAGAAGTCCAATAAAACACACCGGCTTTCTGTGATGTCTATCAAAAAACCTCTTCCTGCTCTGCCACAAGTCCCGCCTCTTTTTAAAAAGGAAGTTTTATAAAAGTTCTATCGAAAGAAGACTCACTATATTAGACTCATTATATTATATTATATTATATTATATTATATTATATTATATTATATTATATTATATTATATTATATTATATTATATTATGTTGTTATGTTATATTATATTATATTATATTATATTACATGACATTATATTGTATTATATTACATGACATTATATTGTATTATAATATATTATATTAAATATACTATATTGTTTATATTGTATTACATTATATTATAAATTCGGAATATATATACAGAATATACCACAAGAGCTACCACTAAATATAAGATGGAACTTTACTTATTTGAATTTATACTTTACTTAAATACTTATATTTTATTATCACTATTTCGTTCTGCACGCAACTTTTATTTTGTTTTCATAGACGTGCAGAGAGTTTACACAGTGTACTTCCGGAAAGAAATGGCATCTTTGGATAGGGTGAAAGTGTTGGTCTTGGGAGATTCTGGTAATAAATATTATTTAAATAATCTATCGACCTTAATTTCTGTAACCTATAATGTGAATGTAAATTTAAAATGTAAGCGTGTTGTATAATATTCGACTCAAGCTGGAGGTAACGTTATTAGCCTGCCACATTAGCTTGGATTTCTGCAATACTAGTATTATTATTTATTATTATTAGAGAATATCTATCACGAGGAACTTCATCCACTTAGATGTTGTACAGAAATACTTTGTGAGCCTCGATATGTCACTCTCCTCTGATCAGTGTTATTTTATGTCTGTTGACAGGAGTAGGGAAGTCCTCTCTTGTACATTTACTTTGCCAGAATCAAGTTTTGGGGAATCCTTCATGGACTGTAGGCTGCTCAGTGGACGTCAGGGTACAGTGAAAATTATCAGTAATTATTATTAATTAACTGTGACATTATCATAGCAAAACCTGTCTTGATTCTTTGCACAGGTACATGACTACAGAGAAGGCACTCCAGAAGAGAAGACGTACTACACCGAACTCTGGGACGTTGGAGGATCTGTTGGCAGTGCCAGCAGTGTTAAAAGCTCTAGAGCTGTGTTTTACAATTCTGTAAATGGTTAAGTATCAGACTCAAAAATTAAAAGTTGTATTTTCATATGCACAAAAAGAAAAAAAAATGTTGGAACATTTGCAATGACATTTCTTTAAAGCTAAATCACTGTGTTTGTCTTTTTCCTGCAGGCATTATTTTAGTTCATGATCTGACCAACAAGAAATCCTCCCAGAATCTGTACCGCTGGTCACTGGAGGCCCTGAGCAAAGACTCCTCTCCAACTGGCATCATTGTATCAAATGGGTAAGTCAAGGTTAACTTCAGATTCTGTTAGAGTGATTGCATCAAGCATTTCTTCAGCTGAAATACAATGCTTATATTTTGTGGTAAATAAATCAGAATACAGTGAGCGAATATTTGATTATGTCTATAATTGCCTAGATATGCTGAAATAAGTTAATTCTGATGTTTTGCACTTGCAGAGATTATGATAGAGAACAGTTTGCAGAGAACTCAGTTCCTCTCCTGCTAATTGGCACCAAATTTGATCAGATCCCGGAAAACAAGAGGAATGATGTCCTGACCCGCACTGCCTTTCTGTCTGAAGACTTTAATGCGGAAGAGATTAACCTTGTGTGTGCCTTTTAGTGCTGTTATAATGTTTTTACCTAAACTAACATAATATTAAGCCAAAAAAAAAAAACTTGTCCTTTATGCATTCTGAGCTTTTTCCTGCTTTTCTTCTAAGGATTGTACAAATCCACGGTATCTTGCGGCCGGATCATCAAATGCTGTTAAATTGAGCCGCTTTTTTGACAAGGTAGCAACTTTAATTAAACTAAAGTCTGTATTTCCTTTTTGACCCTAATGATTCTCTGTCATTTTGTGAGTAAATGTCTGATATATCTCTGTGCAATGTATTAACATGTATATACGTTGTGTCTCTTTTAGGTAATAGAGAAGAGATACTTCACAAGAGACCCTAGCCAGGTGAGTGTGTGCTTTTCTTTGTTTACATGTGACTTCAATTGTGTAGCCACAAATGAGCATATTTGAAATAATGTTGTTTTGCAGTAGTTTTAGAGAATTACTTATACGATTATAAATCAAATTGTAGATGTAATTAATTTATAATTAGCAACCTATTGTTTTCTCTTTTTTCTCCTTAGATGCAGAGTTTCACAGACAGGAGGCGCTTTAATTTCAAGAGTCTGCACAGTGATTGAGTGTACACATATACTTTAGATTGGTGGGTTTAGTCCTGTTCATAATCTAAATAAGCATAATGAATATTCTTCTGCCATCATGTTCTTCTGCAAAGACCAATTAGTTTGAGGGAATGTTTTTTTGTAAATAAATAACATTAACATCCAGTTTACTCACATGTATCTCATATTCTGAGATTTTCTGTATTTTCATATTTTATGTTCAATAGCAATTTGAAATCAATAATTTGGGAATTTGAGGATAGGAGGACTGAGATAACCTCACAATAATCCTAAATTGGAAATATCCCATTTTTCCCCCTTCTCATGTTTACTCTTTGTACTAATGAGGTGACATGGACCCTTGTTTTCTTTGGTAAAAGGTCTTCTATGTTTATAGTATCATCTAAGGTGAGATGGCAGAGGGTTTTTTTTTTACTAAATGAACCATTTCTACTTAATCTTTAGGATCATCTGAAAGGAATAAAAGAAATCATAGATTTACAGTTTTTATTGTTGATCGTTTTAATTTAAAAATAATAAGCCTTTGCTATATTAGCAAGCTGTTAATACTTTGCATGTACAGAACTCTTTACTTGACACAACATTAAATAAAGATGCATTTGAATAAACTCTTTTCCACTTCTTTATAGGCTATATAGTATATAGCAACCTAGTATTTAATATAGCAACACTGCATTTCCTATATTCTGAGATCAAGTATTAGTATTAGTTAGTACCCCAGCACAGCCAGCAACATAGTCACATTAGCTGGCATTTTTCCATCCCTGTTTGAACAGACAATAATGTAGTTCATGTAATTTTCTTAAATCTTAAACATTTATAGTCTGATTTTTTTTATTAACAAATGTAGAAATATTTCATTTCATGTTATTACCAACCTCAAAATGCTGGTGTAATTCAGTCAACTATCAGATAAGAAAGCATGAATCACATTTTACTTCATGTGATAACCTACAGTATAAACTTGTATCATCTCGAATATTCATCTGTAATATAAATAAATAGATGTTAGACCCCCATTCATTGCCCAAGTGGGATTTGAATGTGTTTTTAAAATAGTTGAATCAGCTTTATCTAAAGTATTTAAGAGTAGTTGGTTGTGAGTGACAGGATACACTTTCAAATAAGACAGAACAACATGTAAAAAATACATTTCCTTAGAGACGGTGGTAGACATATTAACACCTAACTCAAACACACCTAACCTCACCACACACTTCAGAGGGGCTTCTTAGGGGGACTTTTCATGCTACTCAGAGCAAAGAGGCATGCAATCACAAGAGCAACAACTGGTTTTAGCAGGAACAGACTAATTTAAAAAGTATGAAACAATCACACACTTGCACACTAAACCCCACACAGTTAAAGTAATTATAAATTAAATACATTTATTTTATATAGCGCCGTTAAAAGTTACTTTCTCATGGCACTTTATATGAAAGCTTTACAAAAAGTCAAACACAACAATAAAAAAACATTACACTGTAAATATAATAAAAGGCAGATAACCAAAAACAACACAATAGAAAAACAAATCAAGTATATATCTAAAATAATTTTAAGACAAGTTTTAAAAATATGTAATGATTTTGCTTCCCTGATGTTAGGGTTCTCAGGGGTGGATGAAGGAGATGAACACGGAGATCTATTACGAGGTTTTAATTCTCAATAAGCAGACACAAACAAAACCAGGGAGCGTGTGCTCAGATACAGATATCCTAACGTAACATTGACCGACACTGAACAAGGCAAAACTCAGGGCTTAAATACAAGGGAGAACAGATCAAGGAAACAAGAAACAGCTGACAAGACTAACGAGAAACCAGGTGATACAAATGAACTGAGGGTAACCATGGAAACCAAGGAGTGGCGGGAAAACAGAACAAAGGAAAACATATGATCAAAAAACACAGAAGACAGGGGAAAACAGATCACAGAAAACTAAAAACACTAAAACAGAAATCAAAACTACAACAGTACTCCCCCCTCCCGGTAGGCGCGTCCTCGCGCCGTAGAAAGACAAAATGGGTGGGAGGGTGGGCGCCCTGGAGGCTGACGGGGGAGACACGGCAGGAAGCCTCCAGGGCGGAGCAGACTGAGGGCGTGGACACGGCGGAGCAGACTGAGGGCGTGGCCACGGCGGAGACGACCCCTCGGGCGACCATGGCGGTGCGGACCCCTCGGGCGACCATGGCGGTGCAGACCCTTTGGACGGCCATGGCGGAGAAGTCCCTTCGGGTGGCCATGGCGGTGAAGACCCTTCGAGTGGCCACGGCGGTGAAGACCCTTCGGGTGGCCACGGCAGTGAAGACCCTTCGGGTGGCCGTGGCCCCTCAAGTGGCCAGGACGGAGGCCTGTAGCCTGTAGCCCCCCCCCCAAAAAAAAATACTTGGGGAAAGTCCCGGGTCTCAGAGAGGGCTCGGTGCTGGGCAGCGATGAGGGCTCGGTGCTGGGCAGATCCAGCGGTGAGGGCTTAATGCTGGACGGGACCAGCGGTGAAGAGGACTCTGTGCTAGACGGGACCAGCGGTGAAGAAGGTTCTGTGCTGGACGGGACCAGCGGTGAAGAAGGTTCTGTGCTGGACGGGACCAGTGGTGAAGAAGGTTCTGTGCTGGACGGGACTAGCGGTGAAGAAGGTTCTGTGCTGGACGGGACCAGCGGTGAAGGCTCTGTGCTGGACGGGACCAGTGGTGAAGGCTCTGTGCTGGACGGGACCAGCGGTGAAGAGGGCTATGAGCTGGGCGGAACCAGCGGCGAAGAGGACTGTGAGCTGGGCGGAACCAGCGGCGAAGAGGACTGTGAGCTGGGCGGATCCAGCGGTGAAGAGGGCTCTGAGCTGGATGGGACCAGCGGCGAAGAGGGCTCTGAGCTGGATGGGACCAGCTGTGAAGAGGGCTTCGAGCTGGACAGAACCAGCGGCGAAGGGAGCTTCAAGCCAGGTGGAACCAGCGAGAAGAACCTCTCTGCAGGCGTGATGTTCTCAGTCTAGCTCGACGGCGGGCACGGCGCATACTGCTTTGGTCTCGGCAGCTCTGACGTGACGTGCGGGCTCAGCTGCACTGGCGTGAAGTGCGGGCTTGGCTGGACCAGCGTGAAGTGCAGGCACGGCTGGACCGGCGTGAAGTGCAGGCTCGGCTGGACCGGCGTAAAGTGCAGACTCGACTGGACCAACGTGAAGTGCAGGCTTGGCTGGACTGGTGTATTCAATGGCTTTTCTGACTGACATGAAGGCTGGGTCGAACATCTTCAAAGCCAGGTCTGCACTTTGACACCAGCTTATGAGCTCTGGGGACGAAGAACCCCGCAATAAATCTCCCCATCCTCTTTCTTCTTTTTGGGTCGGTCAATCTGTTAGGGTTCTCAGGGGTGGATGAAGAAGGAGATGAACACGAAGGAGATCTATTACGAGGTTTTAATTCTCAATAAGCAGACACAAACAAAACCAGGGAGCGTGTGCTCAGATACAGATATCCTAACATAACAACATTGACCAACACTGAACAAGGCAAAACTCAGGGCTTAAATACAAGGGAGAACAGATCAAGGAAACAAGAAACAGCTGACAAGACTAACGAGAAACCAGGTGATACAAATGAACTAATGAGGGTAACCATGGAAACCAAGGAGTGGCGGGAAAACAGAACAAAGGAAAACATATGATCAAAAAACACAGAAGACAGGGGAAAACAGATCACAGAAAACTAAAAACACTAAAACAGAAATCAAAACTACAACACCTGATGTCAGCTGGGAGAGAAATCCACAGTTTTGGAGCATATGATAATAAGTCATTGACAACTTTAACCAAGGCTGTTTCAGAGCTATGCATTTTCCTAAACCCAGATAGAAGGGGCTCGAACAAATTATTAACCATTAAATGATTGTGCAATTGAGACGCAACACCCTCTGGACGAAAGTTGCAAAAATTGTTTAAATCAGTTTTGCTTTTTTAATACAGTATGACAGCAGTTTTAAGTGCTGCTGGCACAACCAGTAGACAAGGAGTCATATTATAGTTAGAACAGCAGGGCACATATATCCGAGACAAGATTTAAATAAATTAAAAGGCAAGTACATCATTTTTTATTGTATTTTTTATTAAGTGAAAGCAATGTATTTTATTCTGTTCTGCCCATTTAAAAGCACTTTAAGCAAAAGCTGTAAAAGTGTGAAGTACACAATACTGCAATCAGGCTACTTTTCATTATTGAACTGACTGTCTTAGATAACAATATATTTAAATTATAACTAACTATTACTGATGAATGAATGTTTGTTCTGTTTATCCCACTAAAATAAGCTTCTCGTTGTCATCTCCTACATCTGGTGATCTTAACGGATGACTTAATGAATATTGCAGTTTATTTTAAGGGGTTTTATATGGTCAAAGAATAAATACTTCACATCAGAAATCAAGTGTTATCACCTTATTAATAATCTCAAATTGGCTGAACATATGGGGTTTTGACAGTTGCAGCAGAAACAGGTAATTAGCAGACAGAGATATGCAGACTTTTTAACCAAGTAGGAGATTTTTACATAAGCTTGAGGATATGTTTTATTTACACAGTTACCATTATAGGTATATGAAGCGATTCCTTGTGGTTTGTTTTTGCAGATAAGAGGACTTCCTGAATCACCCTAATGAAGAAGAAGGACAGAGGAAAAACATATATAATATAATATAATATAATATAATATAATATAAAACATAATATAATAATATAATACCTGACAAAAACCATGTTTCCCATCTGAAACACTACAGATCATTCTCTCAGAGTTGAAGTATTGCTGCCAGATTTCTTCACATTTTGAGTTCTCCTGCAGTGTAAGAGTGACTTCCCGCAACACATTTGATCCCTCTATTACTTTTGGGTTTGTAGACCCCCAACCAGCAATTGAGCATTTAACATTAGCTGATGTTTTTCCCTTTTTCTTAGGAAGAGTTTTTCCCTTTTTCCCTTTTTTCTTTTTTTCTTCAGCTACAAATAACAGAAAATAATTTAAAGAGTGCAAGCAAAGCGCATAATATAGAGTCACAGAGTGAAGATGAAAATACCTTTAGTAACATGATATCATAGCTGTAGTTAATCTCATTATCAGGTTGAAACCTAGGATGTCGGATGCATTTTAACACTTTGATTCTCTGCTGGCTCTTCTCGTCCTGCTTGATGTTGTGAGCTCCCAGAACAACCTCAACGTGGCCCTGTCCACAGAGGGCACTGCAAGGGAACACATTAAAAACTGTGTAAGCCTTGAAGCACTTGAATAACTAAAACACAGAATTACAGATAGATGAGACAGATAGATAAGCTAAGTCTTGAGGCTATAACCTTTTGAAAAGCATCATAAATAATCCTTCACACACATCCTGGGACATACTCATTCAAACAGTGGGCCGCTGTCAGTACATAATCCTCTTTGATCAGCATCCCTCCACATGTGTGATGTTTATTTTTAAGCTGAACAGATGCCATGTATGGTCTGGAATGAGGTTTAGCCTCTTTTCCACCAATAATACCACTCTCCATCCCACCTGTGACAAAAACAGAAGTAACACACCATTACCAGACGATTTAAGGAGGTATTGAATATACATATACTTTTTACAATTTGCATTCTAAGGATATTATTGTTTTTTCATTTAAATTATATTCAAGGTTAGAAATGTTGGAGAAATGCTCTTGTAAAAGGATGCACAATGTGAATTCAGGAAGAAAGGAATGAATAATATCTTACCAGCCACAGAGATACCAAGAAGAAGAAGAACAGCGTATAGAACCATGGTACAACTGCAACAGCCTGTGTTAAAGCATTAGTGTGCATATGCTATCAATAATATACTCAGACCCACTAGCCTCACTAGTTATATCTCCTCCCCCTCTTACCTCAAACCACAAAATGTGTGTACAAAATAGCAACTCAGGAATCATTACCAAATTTGAGTTACAGAGTAATAAAATACTCTACTCAATTAAGTGTACTGTTATTAGAAATGAAATACAATAAAAAGTACCTTAATTCCAAATCTCATGTTTGTTCAGATTATTTGTTGGTTTATTATAGTGTTGGTGTAACTTTATAGTGATCCCACACTGACTGACTGTGTACATAGTATTTTTATTCATAGTCAATGACTGGACGTTGGTTGTGGCAAGCATAAAATATCAATGTGTGACATCAAAAAGTTTTTGGCTGAAAAACAAACAATCAAACAAAACAGGTCGAAAAGAACCCTCTTTTTAATAGAGAACATGTTTATAACATACAAAAAGTGGGTTATTTCTAATTATAAATCCTATTTTGAAGGTTGTTGCTGGCCTTCTAATGGCATTTGTACTTCACATCAATTTTATGGACATTTTAATTTCATAACATCTTATAAAATATATAATGGTGCCTATAGTATAGTCTCTGGCCTAAAAAACTTAGATAGGCTCTAGCACTATGACCCTAGAACAGGGATGGGCAAACTCGGTCCTGGGGGGCCACAGCTCTGCAGAGTTTAGCTCCAACCCTGATAAACTCTCCTGTCTGTAGCTTTCTAGTAATCCTGAAGACATTAATTAGCTGGTTCAGGTGTGTTTGATTAGGGTCCCAGATAGATAGCAACCATCAAAACAATGTCAATGTGTCAATGTTAACTGTATTGAATCAACATCTCTTTTGTTCCAGCAATTAATGTTGATATATATATATATTTTTTTTTCATACATAAATCAATGGTAATGATATTGAATCAATGTTACAATGTGATGTTCCTTGCCACAGATCCTACGGTGGCCGAGAGAGCTCAACGCGCTGCAACTGAAGAAAACACATGCAAATAGAAAAACACCTGCAAATTAAGAAAACATCTTCATCTGTTTCACAACACGTGTGCTCCAAATACTCACAACACAACCAAATACAGAAACGCGCTGCAAATAGAACAGAACACAACGGAAATGTTTCCGGGGAACTCAATAAGTGACGGACCCGGCTAGGACGTGCTTACAGCTGTCTACTTTTATTATTATTTCATTTTTTTTTTTTGCAAAACATACAGAGATGACACGTTTATGACATACAACTTTGTATACAATATACAAAATGTATTTACAATATGTTCAATGTCATAAGAATACTAAAAAGAACAATGAGCTGAAGACTAAAATAAATAAATAAATAAATAAATAAAAAAAGATAGAGAAAAAGAACATGAGGGAAAGACATTAATCTATACATCAGTTACATTGTACACATTTTGTCATGTTATGTTAAAATAAGTTTCATAAGAAATGTTAGAATGCAGCTAGGGTCCAAATATGAGACAGCAAGTTTTAAAGTTGAGACACTCACACACAGATATAACGCATATTTTAAAAACTTTGTAGTATAAAATGTATATTTATTTGCAACAGTTATGTTAACAGCAATAATACTATATTTCTGGTAAGAACTGCTATTCAGCTGATGGACACGCGCTGCGTTGTCATGGGAACATCCCAGGTGAAAATAATGAGGAAATTACGTTGTCTTTCGTTGCTCCCTTCATCAACATAATGGCACACAAGTGCCCCGCTCCCTCCAAAGTGCCCAATTCAAGGGCTCTGCCGTCTGCCCTTTTAAGAGAGTAGGGCATAGGTAAAGCTCACGAGCAATAAGCACGTCCCAGCCGTCCGTCCGTCACTTATTGGGTTCCCCGGAAACATTTCCGTTGTGTTCTGTCCTATTTGCAGCGCGTTTCTGTATTTGTTTGTGTTGTGAACTTTTGCAGCGCGTTTCTGTATTTGGTTGTGTTGTGAGTATTTGGAGCACACATGTGTTGTGAAACTGATGAAGATGTTTTCTTAATTTGCGGGTGTTTTTTCTATTTGCATGTGTTTTCTTCAGTTGCAGCGCGTTGAGCTCTCTCGGCCACCGTACAGATCAGACATTCTGAATTTTAATTTTTAAAATACATTAAAGGAAAAATATTTTCAGATACACATCCAGACATCAAGAATCAGCATATGAATCTCAACAATGGTGACATGCTTCAACAACAAATTATGTTTTGGTAAACACTGTTACAAAGATCAGAAACTTGCATAAAATCCAAGAGTCAAACTATCCAACTAAAGCAAACACTGATCACAACAATGGTGACCAAACATTTTAAAACATCAACTACTAAACCTCTGTTAATTCTCTCTCTCTCTCTCAAAAAAAAAAACCTTCTGCTAAGATCTTGAGAGATTTATTGTCTTCTTTTATTTGCACTTGATTTCAGGCTGTGTGGCTTTAAGTCAGTTGTAATTGTTGTGTTTCATTTTCTGAGAGTGCAAGCATGATGTTGAACCAACATCACATTGTAACATTGACTCAACGCCATCACCATTGATTTATGGATGAAATTTAAAAGAAAATTCAACATTAATTGCTAGAGCAAAAGTGATGTTGATTCAATACAGTTAACATTGACACATTAACATTATTTTGATGCTTGCTGTCTATCTGGGACCCTAATCAAACACACCTGAACCAGCTAATCAATGTCTTCAGGATTAGAAAGCTACAGACAGGAGAGTTTATCAGAGTTGGAGCTAAACTCTGCAGAGCTGTGGCCCCCCAGGACCGAGTTTGCCCATCCCTGCCCTAGAAGGACCAAGCAATGAATGTATAGTATAGCAATCTATATCTTTCAACATAAACAATGAACAATGTTCTGTAGCTTCATTTGAACCAAAGTTCTACAGCTGATTTGATCTGCCTGATAAGATTATTTTTACTTTATTCATACAGTATGCAAGCTACTGTATATCACAGAGTATATTAGTGGACCCACATCCTCCCTGAAAACAACCAAGGAGGCAATACAGACAAATAAAGTTATATATATTTTTTTTTTTTGTTTATTTTTTTATGAAGTTCAAAAATAAAACAAAACTGGAAATGGCAGCAGGGAGTAGCCAAAAATTCGATGCTGTTTCAATCACTTAATGTTCCTCCTAATCCACGGAAGGAAGGCAGATATTTTCATGTAGACCTCAGGATACTTCTTGGATATACAGTTACCACGATATGTGTATGCAGCCATCCCTTGAAGTTTAGAGTCACAAAAAAGAGGACTGCCAGAATCACCCTAGAAAGAAACAGATGAAAGGCTTAAATGTATTCTGCCACTATGTGAATTTTTTGTTAATCATCTAAGTGACTTTTCAGTACCTGACAGAAAGCCCTTTTCCCATCGGAGATACTACAGATCATTTTCTCAGAGTTGAAATAGTCCTTCCACTTGTTTTTACATTCAAAGCTGAACTGCAATTTGAGGCTGACTTCCCGCAGAACCCTTGATGCTTCTCCTCTGGGTTTTTCCATACCCCAGCCAGCAATGGAGCATTCCACATGGGCGGGAACATCTTCAATGTTCTTAGGTAGATCGATAACATCCACAAACTTATTCCGCACAGCTTTGGCCTTCAACTGTAACATATCAATCAGTGAATACCAGAATACAAAAATAGCACAATCTGAGCACAAGCACAATCTGAGCAGCATGAATACCTTTAGTAACATAATATCATAGGTGAAGTTATTTTTTATATAATTGTGATGTTGGATGTGCTTCCCTATTTGGAATATCTGCTGGCTCTTCTCGTTCTGTCTGATATTGTGAGCTCCCAGAACAACTTCTAAGTAGTAGGGGTTTTCAATACTGTGAAAATATTTCACAGACAGGAGGCGCTTTAATTTCAAGAGTCTGCACAGTGATTGAGTGTACACATATACTTTAGATTGGTGGGTTTAGTCCCATAATCTGAATAAGCATATGAATATTCTTCTGCCATCATATTCTTCTGCAAAGACCAATTAGTTTGAGGGAATGTTTTTTTGCCAAAAAAATAAATAAATAAAAAGGAAATAGATTTACAGTTTTTATTGTTGATCTTTGTAATTTAAAAATAATAAGCCTTTGCTATATTAGCAAGCTGTCAATACTGTACATGTACAGAACTCTTTATTTGAGACAACATTAAATAATGCATTTGAATAAACTCTGTTAGTGTCCTCTTTTTCACTTCTTTATAGGCTATATAGTATATAGCAACCTAGTATTTTTATATAATATATAGCAAAACTGCATGTCCTATATTCTGAGATCAAGTATCGATGCCTCATGATTCTACATTCTGAAGTGAACAGCAGTTTGAGAGTGACTTCCTGCAGCACCCTTGATGAACTTCGTGGTTAGTTAGTACCCCAGCACAGCCAGCAACATAGTCACATTAGCTGGCATTTTTCCATCCCTGTTTGAACAGACAATAATGTAGTTCATGTAATTTTCTTAAATCTTAAACATTTATAGTCAGATTTTTTTTTTTTTTATTAACAAATGTAGAAATATTTCATTTCATGTTATTACCAACCTCAAAATGCTTTGGTGTAATTCAGTCAACTATCAGGTAAGAAAGCATGAATCACATTTTACTTCATGTGATAACCTACAGTATAAACTTGTATCATCTCAGATATTCATCTGTAATATAAATAAATAGATGTTAGACCCCCATTCATTGCCCAAGTGGGATTTGAACGTGTTTTTAAAATAGTTGAATCAGCTTTATCTAAAGTATTTAAGAGTAGTTGGTTGTGAGTGACAGGATACACTTTCAAATAAGACAGAACAACATGTAAAAAATACATTTCCTGAGAGACGGTAGTAGATATATTAACACCTAACTAGAATATTCGAAACTCTGGCTCAAACACACCTCCTAACCTCACCACACACTTCAGAGGGGCTTCATAGGGGGACTTTTCATGCTACTCAGAGCAAAGAGGCATGCAATCACAAGAGCAACAACTGGTTTTAGCAGGAACAGACTAATTTAAAAAGTATGAAACAATCACACACTTGCACACTAAACCCCACACAGTTAAAGTAATTATAAATGAAATAATAATACATTTATTTTATATAGCGCCTTTAAAAGTTACTTTCTCATGGCACTTTATATGAAAGCTTTACAAAAAGTCAAACACAACAATAAAATAACATTACACTGTAAATATAATAAAAGGCAGATAACCAAAAACAACACAATAGAAAATCAAATCAAGTATTTCTAAAATAATTTTTTAAGACAAGTTTTAAAAATATGTAATGATTTTGCTTCCCTGATGTCAGCTGGGAGAGAAATCCACAGTTTTGGAGCATATGATAATAAGTCATTGACAACTTTAACCAAGGCTGTTTCAGAGCTATGCATTTTCCTAAACCCAGATGGGGCTCGAACAAATTATTAACCATTAAATGATTGTGCAATTGAGACGTAACAACACCCTCTGGACGAAAGTTGCAAAAATTGTTTAAATCAGTTTTGCTTTTTTAATACAGTATGACAGCAGTTTTAAGTGCTGCTGGCACAACCAGTAGACAAGGAGTCATATTATAGTTAGAACAGCAGGGCACAAATAACCGAGACAAGATTTAAATAAATTAAAAGGCAAGTACATCATTTTTTATTTTATTTTTTTATTAAGTGAAAGCAATGTATTTTATTCTGTTCTGCCCATTTAAAAGCACTTTAAGCAAAAGCTGTAAAAGTGTGAAGTACACAATACTGCAATCAGGCTACTTTTCATTGTTGAACTGACTGTCTTTATAGATAACAATATTTAAATTATAACTAACTATTATTGATGAATGAATGTTTGTTCTGTTTATCCCACTAAAATAAGCTTCTCTTTGTCATCTCCTACATCTGGTGATCTAAACGGATGACTTAATGAATATTGCAGTTTATTTTAAGGGGTTTTATGGTCAATGAATAAATACTTCACATCAGAAATCAAGTGTTATTACCTGTTTATTAATAATCTCAAACTGGCTAAACATATGGGGTTTTGACAGTTGCAGCAGAAACGGGTAATTAGCAGACAGAGATATGCAGACTTTTTAACCAATCTTCTTTTTAATCCAGGGGAGGAAGTAGGAGATTTTTACATAAGCTTGAGGATATGTTTTATTTACACAGTTACCATTATAGGTATATGAAGCAAGTCCTTGTGGTTTGGTATTGCAGATAAGAGGACTTCCTGAATCACCCTATGAAGAAGGACAAAAACAGGAGGAAAAACATTAATATAATATAATATAATATAATATAATATAATATAATATAATATAATATAATATAATATAATATAATATAATATAATATAATACCAGACAAAAACCATGTTTCCCATCTGAAACACTACAGATCATTCTCTCAGAGTTGAAGTATTGCTGCCAGATTTCTTCACATTTTGAGTTCTCCTGCAGTTTAAGAGTGACTTCCCGCAACACATTTGATCCCTCTATTACTTTTGGGTTTGTAGACCCCCAACCAGCAATTGAGCATTTAACATTAGCTGATGTTTTTCCATTTTTCTTAGGAAGAGGCATAACTTTCACATATTTATTCAGCTTGGCTTTGTTCTTCAGCTAGAAATAACAGAAAATAATTTAAAGAGAGCAAGCAAAGCGCATAATATAGAGTCACAGAGTGAAGATGAAAATACCTTTAGTAACATGATATCATAGCTGTAGTTAATCTCATTATCAGGTTGAAACTTAGGATGTCGGATGTATTTTATCACTGGGATTCTCTGCTGGCTTGTCTCGTTCTGCTTGATGTTGTGAGCTCCCAGAACAACCTCAAAGTGGTCCCGACTAGAGAAGGCACTGCGACTGCAGGAAAAATGTAAAAACAGTGTATACCTTGAAGCATTTAAATCACTAAAACACAAAATTACAGATAGATAAACTAAAAAGTCTTTAGGCTATAACTTTTTGAAAAGCATCATAAATAATCCTTCACATGCGTCCTAGCACATACTTCAAACAGTGGGCCGCTGTCAGTACATAATCCTCTTTGATCAGCATCCCTCCACATGTGTGATGTTTCTTTTCAAGCTGAATAGATGCCATGTATGGTCTGGAATGAAGTTTAGCCTCTTTTCCACCAATAATACCACTCTCCATCCCACCTGTGACAAAAACAGAAGTAACACACCATAGTCACAGAGTGAAGATGAAAATACCTTTAGTAACATGATATCATAGCTGACTATTAAAGGAGGTATTGAATGTACATACTTTTTACAATTTGCATTTTAAGTATATTATATTATTTTCATTTATATTTAAAATTTATTTGAATATATTTTTATTTTCATTTATATTTTTCAAAACTGAGTTTTCAGATGTTATGCTCTTGTAAAAGGATGCACAATGTGAATTCAGGAAGTCTTACCAGCCACAGAGATACCAAGGAGAAGAAGAAAAGCGTATAGAACCATGGTGCAACTGCAACGGCCTGTGTTAAAGCATTAGTGTGCATATGCTATCAATAATATACTCAGACCCACTAGCCTCACTAGTTATATCTCCTCCCCCTCTTACCTCAAACCACAAAATGTGTGTACAAAATAGCAAGCAACCATAACTCAGGAATCATTACCACATTTGAGTTACAGAGTAATAAAATACTCTACTCAATTAAGTGTACTGTTATTAGAAATGAAATACAATAAAAAGTACCTTGATTCCAAATGTCATTTTTGTTCAAATTATTTGTTGGTTTATTATAGTGTTGGTGTAACTTTATAGTGATCCCACACTGACTGACTGTGTACATAGTATTTTTATTCATAGTCAATGACTGGACGTTGGTTGTGGCAAGCATAAAATATCAATGTGTGACATCAAAAAGTTTTTGGCTGAAAAACAAACAATCAAACAAAACAGGTCGAAAAGAACCCTCTTTTTAATAGAGAACATGTTTATAACATACAAAAAGTGGGTTATTTCTAATTATAAATCCTATTTTGAAGGTTGTTGCTGGCCTTCTAATGGCATTTGTACTTCACATCAATTTTATGGACATTTTAATTTCATAAAATCTTATAAAATATATAATGGTGCTTATAGTATAGTCTCTGGCCTAGGCTCCAGCACTATAACCCTAGAAGGACCAATCAATGAATGTATAATGTCTTTCAACATCAACAATGAACAATGTTCTGTAGCTTCATATGAACCAAATTTCTACAGCTGATTTTATCTGCTCGATAAGATTATTTTTACTTTATTCATACAGTATGCAAGCAGAGGTGGACAGTAACAAAGTACATTTACTTGAGTACTGTACTTAAGTACACATTTTGAGTATCTGTACTAAAGGCAATTTGACCAAAATCAAAAATATGGTCAATCTTAAAAGTGGCGTTTCCATCCTAATTATGCTTTTAAACGAAACTTTGCCTCGGGTAGATTAACAAAAAGACCCTATGCATTTTGGCGACAGTTATCCTTGAACATCAATCTGACGTTGGATTCTGACATCAGCCTGATTTTCATTTTCAAGCTGGGTTTGGTCTTCTAAATGCAAATTTTGTCATTGTTTTGGAACACACTAGCTTATAGATAAACGGCAAGGCTAAGATATATTCATACTAAAAGCCAAAAAACTTTAAATAGGGCACTATTTGAGGGAACAGCCATTTGGGTGTCCGAAACCATTGTGGACATTATTGAGTGCACTTCACATTCAATCCAACAACTGTGTTCTAGAAATAAATTTGATATTGATTTGAGGGTAGGCAGGCATAGATTCAGAGACATAAGGTACTGTAAGTATTACACACAACAATGCAACAACAATAAAACAATGCATTGACATTTACTTTAGATACTTAAGTACTTTTAAAAACGAGTACTTCTGTACTTTTACTTAAAGAGCAACTTGCAGGTAAAAAAAAAATCTAAATGAATATATAACCGTGTATGAAAATACCATATGAAAAGATAATGCAGGATTTAAAATGTTTTAAAACGACATAATGACACCAATTTAGTAGATAAAGTGAGCGTTTCTTTGACTGCTCGTACAAACCGCTTTTTTTTCAACATCGCGTCATTTTACGTCACACGAGGGAGACGTGTGCTGTGCTCTGCCGCAGCTCAGTGCAGAGTGGGTTGGTATTCAGTAAGAGCGGTCGTGAGACAGTGTGTTTTCAGTAGTTTTTGTATTTCAATTTATCATCGTCATGGTAAATTTATGTGTTTGTGGAGCTTGCAAAAACTCCAGCCTGACAGGACATCGAGTCCACCGGTTTCCTAACAGGAAAAAGGACGGTGCTATCTTTCGTGCCTGGGTGCGGGTTGTGCAGGTGAAGAGACGGGATTTCTCTTCCGCGTCGGCTTCGGAAAACGCGGTCGTGTGTAGCGTTCACTTCAGATCGGAGGATTATCGTCCCGGCGATATGAAGGAGTTCAACATGGGATACCGAAGTAAGAACCGGGTGAGACTCAGAGCTAGTGCGGTTCCTTCAGTGCACGCATCTTCGGGTTCTCCCGCTGGATGTAGGCGCGAGCACAACATCAACTGGCAAACGCAATGTAAGCGGAACGAAACTGAGCTAACAGTTACTCGTTATTGTGTTTGTGTGGACCGTTTATCAGTTTGGACCAGTGCAGCGCGAGCCTGATCAAGCAACACTGTAGCCTAACTGCGAGATCCAGTAAATAAAGAATTCGCCACTGAAGTAATAACATCGCTGCGAGATCTAGTGAGAAATATTCACATTTCTCCGTTATTAACGGATCAAACAGCGCTGACGTGAAAACCAGGAATAAACATTGTGCAATGAATGAACGAACTATCCAGTGTCCATAGATCAGCAACATTCACCATGGCTTTACTGTAGTAACACTAACTGCAACCATGGAAAGTTTGGCATTTTCCACTAAGGCCCAGTATGCATCCACCTCCCTGCAACACTGACTTTCCTCAGCTGTAAACATTGCCTCGCATTTCCCACACAAGCACCTATGGAACAAAAAATGTATCAGGAATAAATATCTCTCTGTCTCTCCATGAGAAACTGCTAAGTTATATCACGTAACGTTAGTCTGGGCGGATATTAATGAGCATGACAAACGCCTGATCAAAGCTTAGTTTCTGTTATTGTAAGTTCCAATATGTTCTGTCTAACATTAATCCTGGCCTGTCCCTGCTCTCTTGGCAGCCTAGCAGGCTCATAATTGTATGGCTGTGGTCCGTAAACAATTTCCTCAGCGTCCGAAATGTCATTGCAATCCATATTTCCCTGTTGTTTGAATCGACCGCTCTCCCTCGTGCTACGTCACGACTCTCGCCCGTCACGCCCATTTTCAGATGCGGAAGTAAAATTTTCTCACAAAAACGACTCCAGAAGCCACTGTAGCATATTTATAATTTTTTTTTAAAGAAAATCTAGTTCCTACATTATTTTTCTATACATTGACTTGTTGGGTCTTCTAACCTGCAAGTTGCTCTTTAAGTAAAAATCGGTCTTTACAACTTTTACTTGTAACCGAGTAATATTTGACTAGTAGTATCTGTACTTTCACTCAAGTAAGGAAGTTGTGTACTTCTGTATGCAAGCTACTGTATATCACAGAGTATCTTAGTGGACCCAGATCCTCCCTGAAAACAACCAAGGAGGCAATACAGACAAATAAAGTTTGTTTATTAGTATATATATGTATTATTATAAAAAAAATTTTATGAAGTTCAAAAATAAAACAAAACTGGAAATGGCAGCAGGGAGTAGCCAAAAATTCGATGCTGTTTCAATCACTTAATGTTCCTCCTAATCCACGGAAGGAAGGCAGATATTTTCATGTAGACCTCAGGATACTTCTTGGATATACAGTTACCATTATATGTGTATGCAGCCATCCCTTGAAGTTTAGAGTCACAAAAAAGAGGACTGCCAGAATCACCCTAGAAAGAAACAGATGAAAGGCTTAAATGTATTCTGCCACTATGTGAATTTTTTGTTAATCATCTAAGTGACTTTTCAGTACCTGACAGAAAGCCCTTTTCCCATCGGAGATACTACAGATCATTTTCTCAGAGTTGAAATAGTCCTTCCACTTGTTTTTACATTCAAAGCTGAACTGCAATTTGAGGCTGACTTCCCGCAGAACCCTTGATGCTTCTCCTCTGGGTTTTTCCATACCCCAGCCAGCAATGGAGCATTCCACACGGGCGGGAACATCTTCAATGTTCTTAGGTAGATCGATAACATCCACAAACTTATTCCGCACAGCTTTGGTCTTCAACTGTAACATATCAATCAGTGAATACCAGAATACAAAAATAGCACAATCTGAGCACAAGCACAATCTGAGCAGCATGAATACCTTTAGTAACATAATATCATAGGTGAAGTTATTTTTTATATAATTGTGATGTTGGATGTGCTTCTCTATTTGGAATATCTGCTGGCTCTTCTCGTTCTGGCTGATATTGTGAGCTCCCAGAACAACTTCTAAGTAGTAGGGGTTTTCAACACTGTGAAAATATTTAATGGCGAGGTTATTTTTTCATGTCAGAACATCGTTACAAACAAAATAAAGGCTAAAATACCTAACTTTTTAAAATCAGTTTAATAATCAACTGTTTTTGAATACTACATATTAACCAGTTTATTAAGGATATATGGATGCATACTTACTCCAAACAGTGGGCTGATGTCAGCACATAATCATCCTTAATCAGCATCCCTCCACACACATGTTCTCTTTTATACTGGAGAGATGCCATGTATGGTCTGGAATGAGGTTTAACCTGTCTGCCTCCTACGATACCACTCTCTAACCCTCCTGTGATAGAGCATATCATGGGAACTAGAGTTTACTTAAACTTAGTTTAACTTGAAAATATGACAAAAAAAAACAGAAGAAAAATGGTTATGAGCTTATTATTATTTATGTATTTCTCCTATATCACAATGATTTAAACTGTTTGAAAGCCATTGGTACAAAAATGTGGATATGTACATAAGTCTAAAAAACCAAATGGAATCTCATTAAAATATTCCAACCCAAAACAATCTACTTGAAGAGGTGAATGTCTTACCGGACAGAGAGAGGACAGAAAGCAGGAGACAGACGCTGAGCAGCATGATGTGTAAATGTGCTGATACAGGAATGGAATATGAAAGGCGTTTGACTCTCAGTGTTGCCTTTATACTGTCTGACCTATATTCTCTGTTGCATATTAAAGTATACAACGGAAAGGTGTAGGGGAAAGTTCTGACACACATAGGCTATATTAATGGCACAGTGAGTTCTCAGGTAAAAAAGTACCGTGAACTACACTTAAAGGGGCAGTTCACTGAAGGTTCATTTTGTTTCATTCATTGGTTCATAAATGATGACATTTATTCACCCTCATGTTGTTCCTAACCTGTATTACTTTACTTTCTTCTGTAGAACACAAAAGAAGACATTTTGAAGGATGTTGATAACCAAGCAGTTTTGGTGAACACTGACTTCCATTATATGGACAAAAAACACTGTTTTTGTTGTTGTTGTTTTTTCAAAGTATGTTCTTTCATGTTCCACAGAAGAAAGTCATACGGGTTTGGAACAGCATGAGGGTGAGTAAATGATGACAGAATTTTCATTTTTGGGTGGACTTCCCTTTAAGGATTATGCAAAAAAACAAAACAAAAAAACATTCACATTAAATTAATGCAAAAGAGCTTTAAGAAGATTCCAATTCATCACTGTGTAGTATAAAACCTCCCACTAGCTTAGTTATGATTTGACAGGAAAGGCTGGTATGATGACATTTGCTGTGGCATATGTGATGGCCATCAACTTTTGGCCCACAAACTACCACAAACACAGTCAGTTTGCCCTAATTCCTATTTCTATTTTTATTTGAGTGTGACCACAAGTTTCTATCCATTTTTTCTTATATGGAGGTTTTGCTCCAGTTGCAATACAAATCATGGGGTTATAATAGAACCTAACCTCCCACCTCTAAAATATCAACATAATACACAATTACTGTTAAATATTATTGATATTTATTGAACTTTTCATAAACACCAGTGATAAAAATTTAAGAGGCTGTTTTATGCCCCACTTGAAGGCCACATATCATCATAGACCAAAGACTCTAAGACTCAGTGATTTTGTAAATTGCAGCTCTGATTTATCCGCTTTCCTTCTTCTTGGTCTTTATGAAGGGTTGGTGCAGTACATCATAAAGCCTTCTTGCCTAAATGAACCACAATCAGGAAAAGTGATTAAGACACATACCCTTGGATTGGTTAAATGAGTCAAATGCACTTATTGTTAAAAAAAATTGTTTGCATCAAAGTACGATGCTACGTTACGAATAAAGCCAACAGTTCAAAATATGATATCAAAGTGTCTCTACAAACCTTCTGTGGACCGAGTCCTGGGCACAAAACTAGTTCCTCCTTAGAAGCCTTAATGATGCCCTCCAAAGACTGAAGAGATAAAATACCATCAATATAAGAACATAAAAGTATTTCAAGTTTTTTTATGTACACTACCATCCAAAAGAGGTCTGTAAGGTTTTTTAATGCTCTTGAAAGAAATCTCTTTATGTCACATGATTCTAATATGCTGATTTGCTGCTCAAGAAACATTTCTTATTATTATCAATGCTAAAAATAGTTGTGCTGCTTAATATTTGTATTCAATAATTCTTAATAGTTTTTATTTTAAACCAATTTTTTGCATCCTTGCTAAATAAAACTAATAATTTATTTAAGAAAAATAATCTTTTGAATGGTAGTGTAAGTAATAATAAGATGTGCAACATCTAAAGGAAAAGTATTCCTTACAGAAAAAGTAGACAGCAGAGTCATGGCATCTGTCTTATTGACAGACTTTACGGTGGTTAAACAATCTGTAACCTGTCAAATAAAAAGAAAGTGCGTTTTATAGAAATAACGGCATCAGTGTTTGATTAAAAGAAACCATACATAATAATTTCAGATGTATAAATAGATTTTTGGGCCCTAACCTGGGACAGGTAATTTTTCTCCACTTGTTCTTTCAGAAGATCCGCAGGTTTCTTCTCATAGGATTTAAATGTCTCAAGGTACCGACCTGCTTCTTCAGGACTTACACATACAAACAGGTGTGTTTAGTTAAAGGAAATAAATTAAAGCACTAAAAACTAGCAGGAACTTTAACAGCTCATATTTACACAAGCCACTAAGGAAATTCCCCTCCAGCTTGATTATTTAGAACTATCCCCTTACCTCCAGGCCAATATGAGGGTACAGTCAGCCATGATGCATATTCGAGCAAGCTCTTTCAGTGCATGATGAGGGTCTTTCTGATAAATGAGGAACACAGAAATGGGACATGAACATCAGCAGTCTCTAACTGAATTAAAGCTGCTTAAAACTTCAAAAACAGGCACTAAGCCAGCATTTATTTATTTAGCATTTCATTCAGAAACAGCTTTAAATAACACAACAAAAGAACAAAGAAATGCGAGTGTGAGTGAAACAGACAGACTCACCACATCAACCTGGATGAGCAATACTCTGAGGGTGAAACTCTGTCCCAGCTGTTTCAGACGCTCATGGATGTAGTTTGGGTTCAGATTATGGTAACGCACACTGTGGTCATGAGAGAGAGAGAAAGAGAAACTAAAAAATCCCATATAGTACTGATATATGTTTTGTTAATATAAACACTATTAAAAAAAGTGAATTTCAATTTGGCATTTGTAATTCAGTCAAATGAAACCACTGGTTAAGGGACTGAAAACTTCTGCAATGATTCATATATTAAACACAAAAAGCATAATCTTGCCATATACATAAAATTCAAAATCCAATTACAAATTGCATTTGTTAATTAACATTTCTCAGCTGATTCTACATTGTCTAAAATGTATTGTCATACCAATCATTACAGTCAGCCACAACATGTTTACTTCTTGAATTCTCACTAATTTTCTTTGCAAAAAGAGGTGGAGGATGATGTGGTTTCACACCTGACTAAGTGAGACGATTCCATTTAACACTTACAAAATGAGTTTAAAGTGCACGTACACTTGCTGGAAACCATGTTTCTATAATTTAACACTTAATTTGCCATTATAAATTAAGTATTATGAAATATTATTTAAGATTTCTTGGCACGAAAAGATCTGCACAGATGTTCAGTAATGGTTTGATAACAAAAGCCACACATCTCACACAAACAGAAAAAAAAAAAACACACATTGAAGTAGTACTTTGTCTTAGACAAACATTAAACTAAGCAAATAAAGGATAGAGTAGAGCTGGCAACATTTATGAAAGTGGCATTTTCATAAAGAGGACCTATTAAACTTTTTTACATTTTCAACTTTATTTAGTCTGTAAGATTAAGGTCTACAAAGTTACAAAGCACAAAGTCCACTCAAAAAGGAGTTATTCTCTATATCAGTAAGCACTTTCTGAACTCCCTGAAACACCTCCATTATAGTCTAGAGTATATATGAAGAGTTCAGATGCAATAGCCTCTAAATGCCATCTGAAATTTTCTTCTAGAATGATCCATTTTTATCAAGCTCGTAAATTTAAGTTCAGTAATTTCACTTAAATGACAATTAATAGGTAATTTTCTTAAGTGAAATTACTGAACTTAAATATACAAGCTTGATAAAAATGATAATTTTAGAAGAAAATTTCAGATGGCACTTAGAGGCTTTTGCATCTGAACTCTTCATATATTCCTCACTATACACTATATTCCTCATTTAAACTCATACATTTAAATAATAACCGAAACACACTCGAAACGGTTGTCAATCACAAAACACGAGTCCGGCTGACCAATCAGAGCTCATTGTGCTTTTTTGGAAAGAGGGGCTTCATAGAGACAGGAACTAAACAGTGTTAGTGCCATATTGGGAAGAGAGGTGCTGCAACAATGTAAAATATGTTAAAGATGCTCTAAGTGATGTTGGGTGACGTCAATTCTTGTTGACGTTTAAAGTATTGTCAAACAAAACGGAGGCTAGCTAGACCCTCCGCAAACTAACTCCCCAAACCCCACCCCCAAATCCCTCTTGTCGGTTATTGGCTGGAACAGTTTGTTATGTTTCGTGGTGCCGGTTAGCCCAGCTTGTTTTTGTTGCCGTTTGTGGAGCCTGTGGTGTCTGCAGAGACCGCGTTTTTTTACATTTTGTTCAGGGGACAGGCAGCTAGCGGATAGTGAGGAGATGTTTGCTGTATGTGACAAAAAATGTTTTGGCCTAAAAAACGTGTGACATCGCTTAGAGCACCTTTAAAAACAAAACAAAAAAAACACCAACATGAAAACCTATTCTGTTAGACCCCAAAAACAAAATCAATGGCATAATATGGCCTCTTTAAATATGCAAATCTGGTGCAGGTTTTGAGATCAAACAAATATAAATGTATTACTTTCTTTCCTCCATGATTGAGTGCATTAAAATCAGACAAGACGTGTACACTTGGGCTCAAGTGTGTACAATGAAAACAGTGACAGCACTGCTTCCATATTTATCTCCATCGGTGTCCTGCTGAAGCTTCTAGCTTTTCAATGTGTACATTTGGATTCCTATTTTGAAGAAGAAACATTGGCAACTGTAATATTAGAAATAATCTCACTGATACTATACATATACCCACAAACCAACCTCAGAAAAAGAGCACACGTTGTCCGTCCCAAAACGTAGTCTGGCACAACTTCTCCAAACTCCCATGGAACATTTCTCACAAACTTTAGGATGGGATTGCCTCTCTGTATACAGATTAAAAACATATATTAATCAAGTTCTATATTTTATTGTTATATTTTAATATTTGTTATATTAAAAATCAAGTAAAAGGTGCATTCATTAAGTTTTGATTTACACTGCCATTTAAAAGTCAGTAAGATTTTTCATGTTTTTGAAAGAAGTCTCTTCTGCTCACCAAGGCTGCATTTATTTGATAAAACAAAAAAACAAAAACAAAAAAACAGTAATACTGTGAAATATTATTACAGTTTAAAATAACTCTTTTCTATTTGAATATATTTTAAAATGTAATTTATTCCGTTGATGGCAAAGCTTGTAACAGTTCCACTATTACAGAATGTAATTTTCCTCCCGGCCACTAGGGTCACTGGGGAGGAAGTTGTCGCTAGGACATGGTTTGTCTAAGGTGAGGGAGAAAAGAAGGATTGGAAGTTAACAGGTGAAGGGGGGAAGATTGTGATTTTGCTATGTGAGAGGGTATCCCATTACTTACCTGTATTCAAAGTTAAGTGAATGTATTTTATGCTTAACTGGTGATGTTTTGACATATTGCTAAACGTTGAATGAGTATTGATATGCTCTTTGTTTGGAGTCTGTAGAAAACGCCTGCAGGAAGGAGTAATGTGGATACATAAATGATTGAAAGGACTTTGAGAGAAAGGAGATACTGATTTTTTTCCTTGCATCATTGTGGATTGAATTTTGTTGCTTGGACTCGGACTTCTATCACGATTTCTTTCAGAGACTTGGACCACATCTTTCAGGCCCCTTTGGACTCTTATCAGATAAGTTGTGTTTCAATGTGATTGTCTAAGTGATGGTATCCAGGGAACTGAGGGTATTTGAACAAATGGGAAATACTTGAATACTACTATTGTGTCCATCTGAGATTGAAACAAGTGGTTTATGATTGTTAAAGTACAGTTTATTTTGTTTTCTTTTGGGGTTTTGTTTTCAATCTTTTGTTGATTCATGTTTATTTTGGGGAGTTGTCATTTTCACTGTGCTATAAAGCAATATAAAGTAAGTCAGATGGTTCATTCACTCTGAAGATTCTGGTGTGATTTTAACAGACATTTTCCATAGGTAGAACCCCTTTTTTCTGTGTAGCCCTTTACCTGAGTATAGAGTGAAGGTGGTTACAAGCTGAATTTTAAGCATCATTACTCCAGTCTTCAGTGTCACATGATCCTTCAGAAATCATTCTAATATGCTGATTTGTTGCTCAAGAACATTTCTTATTATTCTCAATGTTAAAAAAACAGCCGTGCTGCTTAATATTTTTGTGTATTTCACAATATTAATATTTTTACTGTATGTTTGATTAAATAAATATAGCCTCGATGAGCATAAGATATATTTTTTTCAAAAACAAAAAAATCTTACCGACCCCAAACTTTTGAACGATATGTTTTGATGGCTTTTCTTCTTCCAAATGGTCTTGGGACTAATACTGGCACTTATCGACATGGAAGCATGAAGTCGATTTATTATATGCTGCTACTTCACACAAGAGTATTTCTCAATATTACTATACAATTCTTTATATGTGAGAATAAAGGGAAACAATTTTAAAATTAGGGGGAAAAATACTGAGCGTAAAGATAGGAAAATGATAGATAATGAACATACGTTATACAGACCTGTCGAGGACTGACAATAATACTGTTCCCAGATCCTAAGAGATGAGGAGGAATGATACGACTCTCCAAACTCTGACCTTCCTCTTTCGTCTGATCTTCTGTTGGTACCTCTGCTGGTCCCTGCTGTTCAGTCTCGGGTTTTCCTGAGTCTGTGAATGACGTACTAACTGAGCCGCTTCCAGCTGTGTTTACAGTGCTTTGTCCTGCAGCATCGTTCCTACATTGGGCAGCAGATATTTGTTTCTCTGATCCATGAGCTGCTCCCTGAAGCCCCCTGTTTTTGCTCTGAACAACAAACTCTGCATAGGACAGTGGTTGGCCAGGAGCTGGAACAGTTGAGGCCTCTACTTGACCATCTTTGGCCTTAAACAACGATGCCACCTGTGAGAATAAAAGGAACCAGGATACTTGCATCATTTCAGAGACATTGCCATCTGAATAACTTAATGTAATCTTAAAGGTGCCATATATTCTTCTGCAGCATTTTTTATTTTATTCATCTCTTGCAACTTATTATTTTTGTCATTTGAAAGTTACATTAGAACTGTCATTAAAAAACAAGGTGTTGGGCAAGGCTAAAACAATAAAAATCTACACATGAAAAGCATTTGAAAATAAATGTTCACTACTTTTCAAATGCCTTTTATGTATAGATTTTCTTAACCTTGTCAAAAGACTGTTCTAGTGAGATTATGAAAATTCATTATAAAACATCCATTTTAAAAGTTTTTTTTCAAAATGTTGAAGAAATGTAGAACTATGATGATATGTAGAACATGTTGTACTATGATGATCCAAACAATGATTGAAATAAAGCTATTACTGTGAAAATTTATTTTTATACATATTTGAAAAATTAAGATGACCCTACAGTTATGGTGTCACTTCCATCACACACACACACACACACACACACAAAAAACATTTCATTCCCACAAGTTACTGTTGCCTACTTGTTTCCTAAGGAGACAACAGTGTCAGTCAAGAACATGCTTGATATAAAATAAGATATATGGGGAAAACACCACAAAATCAAAATAATTTGATTTAAATATCAAAAAGTGTGTTTAGGAGATTTTATATTCAAAACATGCACAGTCATAACTGTGCTTAAATAATTATGTTTGATGTGTTCTCTCTCGCTCGCTATTCTAGTGAGAAAATCAAGTCAAAATAACGAGGGGCGTTTTAAAAATAAATAATGCATGGCCTCTTAGGGCCTCCGTAATGCGAGGATCTTCCAACGTTTATGATCCACTGAGGAAAAATGTCATATGGGTTTGGAAAGGATAAACATGGGGGAAAGGATAAACATGGGGGTAAGTAAATTATGATAAAACTGTAATTTTGAGTGAACTGACATATGGATCAAATGTATGAATCCAGCTTGTTGTGGTTTATTTTAAGTTCTGTATTGAGTGTTGCACTTACTGATCGAGAGTGGTAAGGTTATATGTTAGTTAGACTGTTGCAGTGTGCAACATGATGCAGTGCATCAGTATGAATTGAGTCACCAACACCTTGTTATGGCCAAACTTGCAGTGTGCAAACTTGCAGTGTGAAAGTAGCTCATCAAGTTGGTAACTTTAGATCGTGCTTGTTTAGTAACTTACAGTACATGCATTAAAGGTTAAGTCCCCTGGCTTAATATCAGTGGTGATAGTTCATGTATGAATGGACTTTGGTGAGGTTTGAACCTCCATACTCACAGTTATTAAGACCTCTGCTACTAACTTACAACACACCATACCAACACAATCATAGTAAGGAAACAAAACCCACCGGACTTCTTTCCTTTGTGAACGCCGAGTCGTCCAAATTGATATTGAATTTCTTTTTTTCCATTTATAAATGATCAGTGACTGCACAAATCATAAACCAAACATACTAGCAGCACATCTGCCGCCATCGCAGAAAAACAAAACAGTGTCAGACAAATGTGTCAAACACAGAAACATCGATCGATACGGAGACGCTACTGGTACTACCGGTACTACCCGACAGATGGCGCCCAAACCCGGAATTTATTATATTTGCTCAGATTAACCGAAAGATGTCGACATTGCAAAAGATTTTAATACTTTCACGATGCTTTTCACACACGGTGTCCCAAATGTAGCCTACCGATTTTTAATGTTATTCAAAATGTATTTTAAACAATATTGTACTTCCGTAAGCATTTGTACCATTTTATTTGACATTTTATTTTCATATACTATATATAACTCATTTTATACAATTTAAAACACTTGATTAAACCTTTACAGATATAGTCCTTGTGACAACTTCCACATGTGACAGCTAGCCCCAGTGCCTCCTATTATCAGTTGGCACTTTTGCAGTAGCATGGTACTTTCTTTTCCTTTAATATAAAAAATGATCATTAATGGACATTGACTAAAGTCTCATTCATGACTTTTTCATCTCAGTCCTCAGAGCATCATGTTAAATGTTTTTATAATGTTAGAGGTTATCCAATTAAGAAACCCAAAGTCTGACAGACATCTGTGTATGCCCATTTAACCCTGTTTGTGTGTGTATGTGGATGGCGTTTCGGGACGTCCTGCCACCGTGCCATAGCATCATGGGTCCCACAGACAGATGGTGCCAGCTTCTTTCTGAAGTCATGTTCATGCCCTCCAAGAGATGTGATGCATTTACACAACACGCACAAACCTTTGGCATCACACCAATGTATGTCAGTCACCTTTCAGGACAAATCAGACAAGATCATAAGTTGAAAGACAGTATGGATGCGCATAGACACACACACAAACACATTCACATACATGTATAAGCAACCATGAAAGATTTGTCTGGTTAAGTAAGGGTGTGACAAGGACACGGTTAGAGTTTTAAGGTGAGCGGGGCTGTATATCCAGCCTGTGGAGCAAAGGACTGTGGGTAAAGACATCAAGCCAATTAGCTGCTCCATGGGTATAACCTTAAATACGTGTCCTCATATTGAAATTATAATAATTATAATTTCAATATAGAATTTCAATATATATAAAACCTATAATAAATGATAACAGGTTATTATGTATAAGTATATAAATTATTATAACCTGCAATAAATTCTTAGTCAGGACAATTATGACTATAAAATCAAATAGAAAATACAAAAAGTGGCTGTATGTAATCAGATGTATTTTATTAATAATACAGTTTAGACACAATTGACTGGTCCCATGTAAGATTAGATGACATCTTATTTTTATCTGCATCAGTAAATTTTGATGTAAGTTGTTGGGAGTGTTTTATTCATGTTCAATGTTTTTTACTCTTTTTTTTATTTATTTATAAAAAAATAAAAACTTTAAATCAGTTCCACATTAAACAAGACAGTAATTACAGATATACATTACTGTAATTACCTACTTAACCTATAACTAAATATTTCTATAATAGAATATTCTTAATCTTATGTTAGATTACCTAAAAAAAAAAAAAGGTGGATATTTCGCCATCTCATTTTAAATTTACGAGGCATTTTTATCACATTCAATTACATTTTTCCCTAAAGCCCTGGTTAGTTTTTGACACTTTCAGCATATAAGAAGAAAACTTACTGCTGTCCTGTAAATGTTTTTTGGGGAAGAACACAACCAATCACACCCCACACCTCTGTAGACCTGAACTAGCTCAGTTTGTGATGGCAGGAGATGTAGGATCTATCCAGGCTAGTGCTGAATATCATGTGAACTTTTATTTCTTTCATCGACACTCATTTTCACATTCTTATTCTTGTTCTTGTCCAATAAAGGAGAGGAGGGATGCAACAGCAAAGTTACAGATGCACTAGTGCTTTTAATAGCTGGTATATTTAGACACTGTGTTTTCTGTTTCGCTCTTCCTCTGTCGCTCTTTCTTGCTTTCTCTCTCTGCCCATGTTGGCAGTGAGCCTGGCTTTGGCTGCAATAACGGCCACCTCCAGACCTCCAGCCCCTCCCTCAGGTCTCTCCTCCCCTCCCCTCGCAGACCCCATGCTGAGCCGGCTGTGTCGAGCTGTCAGCCCCCGGCTGCGGGCTGCTCCTGGGCTCCCAGTGTGTGTGTGTGTGCGTGTTGGGGCAGAGGGGTAACGGTCGGGTCCGTAGTGGCCGCTTATCTGCCCTGCCATCGCTGGGCAGGCGAGAGGACAGATTGGCCCTCCAGCTGTCTGACTGAAGGACTCGCAAGACCCCTTACTGAGGAAACCACATGCCCTGATACACAACACGCACATACACACACATATCTTATTGAGATCACCACATTCCCTGATACATACACACACCAAGTCACCCTCAGCTGTAACATATGCGTTTCAGCAGTACCATCCTGTGCCAAATGAGCCAAACTATAGGTTCAGAAAAAATGCTTTTTTCAGTATGAATGCACATGGCATTCACACATCATATCAGCACTGCTCTGGCGTCATTTAACCACACAGGGCCGAGTGCAATAGCCAATGCCATTACTAAAGTTCATACATTTTCATACAGAGGAAAAAAAGCAACTTAAACTATAGCCTAAGCTGGTTTTTAGTTGGTCAGACTGGGAGACCAGCAAGTTCAGCTTTGCCCTTGAGACCATCTTAAAGTACACCATCTTAGGCTGGTTTAAGATTTAGTTTTTTAATCTTAAAGAAAGCCTAATTTTTAATAACAAAGTACTGAAAAGTCCCATAACAGTGTAATTTCATTTTTAACATTTTTGAAAAATGCCCATTTATAATTTTATTTCATTTAAAAAAAAAAAAAAAAAAAAAAAATATATATATATATATATATATATATATATATATATATATGTTTGTTTATTTTACTCTTTGATTAAGTTATCACAGTTTGCAGATTTTTATGCTGGTTTTTCTTATAGTTGAATGTCTGAATTTGTGACAAAAGTAAAACTATAGAATCTAAAAGGCATTTGAGAAAAAAAGACATTTTAATTTGATCTTCACATTACAATTTTTTTAATATTTTTTTTATATAAATTATTTAAATAAATAAAAAAAACTCCTGGGACACAAAAGTTCCCAAACTTAAAGAAATATCCTAATATGTATTTAAATAAAATGAAGAAATCTACTGTGAGGAAGTGTGTGTAGGCTACCATGATAAGTAACTGTTGTTTATGTATTAATTGATGCATTAAAGTTGATTTTCAAAACCCCTAAGCTAGAGCATGATAAGTACAGTGTTGGTTTATTAGCTAAAAAACCTCACAACAGATCATGGCATTTGTCTCCTATTGCAGCAGACACACTAGGTCAGGAGCCCTGTTGTTGTCTACAACATTAATAACCTCTTCTCTTAGCACATAGACACATAATGAAGTGTGTTTTCTCAGTCAGGTTACAATACATTGGTCCCCACGTCCCAATGCCACATATTATGAGAATTCCCAGTCAGGCTTCGTTACACTATCTTACCTCCCCCACCCTCTAATCCTGGGACCAGCAATTCCCAAAACTGCCTGTTAGCTACAATATCAATGCACAGTTTTTCATTGGCCCCTGGTGGCTCCGTCTTATGTATGTACATCTGTACACACACATAGAGAGAGAGAGAGAAATTAAGGCTATTATGTGTGCTATACGAATATAACTTAGAATGTAAAGATATACAGAAAGTAGGGTTAAATGAGGTAAAAACAAATCTTTCATATCTACGTATGCACTTGTGTTTGTTGGTGTGGCCTTCGGGACAGCCAGACCGTCTTGAGGGCCTCCAGGGGCTGATGGTAGCAGACTGCATGCTGTCTGTGTACGGTCTGTTCTCCAGTTGTGACAGGGAGCAATTCCTTATGAGCGCAATTAACCAGAGAAAGGGTGCAGCCAAGACAACGAAGTCAAATATGTACCTTTAGAAAGGACAAGACATACCAAGAGTTTATAAAAGAAGATAAAACCTTAGGTTGGTGGGAATTAAGTTAGATGACGAAAAGACTGGATGAGCTTGGACGAGAAGGATAGGTGGAGCCAGGTGTGGAGAGAACCAGGACGCAATTAACAAAGACACTTAAAATGCCCACTAATGAGAATACAACCAAATCTCAAGAGGGAAAGAGCGAGGGCGAACACTGCCCACTGGATTTGAGAGGTCGTCAAGGTGAACATCTTGGGAATACTTCCTCACCAGCCACTAAAGCCTCAAATATATATGATATTCCATAACCTTCACAAATCACGTGCACTAAATGACCTCGTCTACCCACAATGCATCTCCGTCCAGATCCAGGGCTTCTTCCCATGACCTACTTCCCCCCCTCGTGTGGTGCATTGTTGTGTGTTTGCGGCTGCTGAATGCACCCTTCTTTTGTGGCTATTTGTGAGACCAGGGGGTTAAGACCCTTGTGTTCTCCCCAGTCTCCAAAACAGGCCTCTAAACAACCGCAGCAACAATAACAACAAAAAAAGCAAATGTTGATGGCAGCCGAACTAGGAAGCGGGCCGTGACGGCATTGCGCCAACACAGTGCCGCCTTTGTCAGCGCTCACATGCCGTATTGTGTGGCACGACATCATCGCCTCCCAGCAGCTGTTGCCGATGGAAACGAGCATGACTGTCAGCCGTGCTGGATTGTGTAATGCTTGGGCATCGGGCACGATGACTCAATGCGTGTGTGAGTTTAGATTGGGTTACCGTTTTTGCCAGGGTTACGTCTGGTTTTCATAGTTTACGACATATGCTGACATTCACATTTTTCAGTCTTAGTCCAGAAACATACTTTGTGCAAGTACCCAAATAGCACACATACGTCTCTAAGATGTCTGTTAAAGACTGCTTCATCTGAAAAACATCTGTTGTGTATAAATATCATCTTTTTTTTCTCCCAAAAAAGTTTCTCATACATTTTAAATCAAAATAATAATCTTAAAGGCAAATGTTTACTGAACATCTGACGGGAGACATCTTAGAGACTTATTGCAAATGAACAAATACCCTAAGAAAAAATCTTGCAGTTGAAATAATTTACAGTACATGTAATAACTGTGTTATTATTCAACTTTAACTTTAGCTAATTTAGCAAGATTTTCTTCAAACTATTACTCAACCATGGCAGCAATCGAAAACTTTTTGATACTTGAAAGAGAAAACTGACCAAAAAAAGAAGACATTTAAGCTAATAATAGCTATTTTGCTCCTTTTGGCTAAATCAATCTTGCATATTAGCAAGCGTCTGTATTCATGTGCCTGCATTGAGTATGTTTCAGGCCCTAGACTACTATGTAGGCCTACGTGAGAAGATGACCCGGATGTACCCGGATGACCTTCTACTTCAGGCGAGATTCTGAAGGGCGCATCCAATGGTCACTTTACTATCGAGGCTGGGAGAGGATTTGTGAGTGGCAGTGAAGCGAAGAAAATGATGCTAGCAGGTCATATAGCAATGACATCATGACAAATGTTGTACGTCTAGAGTACATACATACTACACACATTTATACTATATACAATATACTTTTTAATGGTTGCAAAGTAATTACTTTTTCAACAAAACTGCTACTCAGAGATTATGTAATTTTGGATGCAGCCATATGTAAATGCAGTCTTTTCTAATTACACAAGCTCTACAAGTATATGTTGCATTCTCAGCATTTCCACAATGGGTGCTAAAAAGTGCATTAGCATAAACCATGACACACCAAGCTGACATCAAAGAACTAGCGGCAACAAAAACAGACTTTGTTGCCTTGCGTCGGCCAAAAAGCTGCACTTGAACACACCAAAAGGACTACAAATGACTGCCAGCTAGCATGTGCTTCCTGCGCCTATATCTGTTACGAACTGCTCCTAGACTCAAAAGGTTGGAGATCCAAAAGCAGCTTTTAATAATGGGACAATCCAGACACATAGTCCAATGTACAGGCAACAGGTCATAACACAGGTAGGCAGTCCAAACAAACAAACAAATACACAAGGCTGGGAACAAGGCAAACGGGTAATCCAAAGGCAGGCAGAGAGTCCAAAAACCTAAATATATGGAACCAGAGAAATGCAGTGCAACAACATACAAAACTTTGCAGTGAGTGACAGGGTGAACCAGGCTTTTATAGGCAGACCTAATGAGGCTAATGATTAACAGCTGTATGTAATCATGGCTGATAAGGATTATGGGGAATGAAGTCTGTGAAGGTGTGGTAATAGTCCGGGTTGGAGTGCCCTCTGATTGTAATCCCGGGCACTCACACTAGTGAATGTTACAATATCAGCAGGTATCAATAGTCTATATTCATCATTCAAAAAAATGAAAGCTGAAACTAGGACTGCAGATATAGGCTACAGATTGTAAACAAAGCAGTGCTTGCATACCATTTTTGAATAGCAATCATGATGATCAATTTATGATGTTTTAATAACAAATTTCATCAGGAGCACGTTCAGATAATCAACCTAATTAGCACAAAAGGAGCTCTTAACTTTTTCCTATCCCAAACAGGGAAGGGGGAGTAGTGTTCGGGCCAAATTCTCGAGAGCCCTCCCCTCGGACGGCACACCAAATATGCTTTTACTATATTCGATTATATGTAAGGGTGATGTTGTGAACTTCATTCCAGGCGGCTCATTTTGTTATGAAAATATTTGCATATTGGTATGCTCAGGTAAGATAATGTAAAATTAGAAAAGCCTTCTATCTGTGCCATCTTGATTTCTTTGCTTGCTTTCATCACTTTTGCTTTTATTCTTGTGCACTGATTCGTTGGCTAAACTGAACAGTAGATCAGAGCGATCTCTCTCACCGACGGCTCTGACACCAGTTAAACATGCTGAACCGGGTGAACTGCCGCCAAAATGAACCCCCTCTGGAGCCGATGTGTGGAACACACCACAAAAACTAGCCTGATAAACCCTAACCTTGAAGATAATCTTGATGAGCAAGTGAGTTGAAATGAATTAATTTGTTGATATGTTTATGCTAGCTACCTGAAAAACAACATTTTAAGTAACTCTTCCAATTCATCCCAAAGGTGTTCAATGGGTTCCCAAAACATTGCCACATAGTTAAATTCCTTAGAATGTCATTGTACGCAATAGCATTAAGATTTGTCCTCTCTGGAATAGGCAAACTTAGTGGGGTGACCACAAACTTTTGGCCATGATGAAACGAGTGCATCAATGGTTTCAAGGTATTGCACATAACAGTTTTGTCAATGGGTGCCTATACTTTGGATACCAGCATGTCATGAAATTGCACAAACCCCAACACACACCTTACTTTCTCCACTCTTTTTCCCTACTCCATGTTTTTGTCCTCCTTCCTCCACCCTTAATTGCCCATAAATGTCAGAGTCAGAGTCTCCAATGTTCTTCCACTAAATTAACCCATGTTCCCCCTACACACATATTAACACACACACACACACACACACACACACACAATTAGCTCTCCTGCGCTGACTCAGAGTTGTTCATTAGTGCAGATAAACACCCAGAATTGGAGTTAAATCACAAAACACACCTGAGAACATTTATTTGAGCAGATCATCCTCCCCCTGCCTCTCGCTGTGTGTCTGTGTGTTTTAGAGAGAGGAAGAGAGACTCACTTGGGAAATTAACCCCTGTCTCACCTTGTTATTGTTGCTGTAGCTTGCATGCATGGTGCCAGCCCTGACTGCCTTTCCGAACTTAGGTTTCAAAATGTTGCCCTATTCACAAGCAGTTAATGCATGTTGCTAGAGTGCAACCGTTTGATTATGGAAGTAAAAATCCCATTCATTTTCTCCATAGGGAAACTGATTTGAAATGGTAACATAAACCTTAAAGACAGACCTACATGGTATATGCTTTTGTTGAAGCCACCAGCCAGCATTATTTAAATGTAAATAATTTCCCTATGTTCTCAGACTACTTATATACAGTATTTGTATATACTGTATATTTTTAACGTGGCCATTTTAGTAAAGGAGCATTGGATCCAAATGCAGTATAACATTTATTTAAACAAAACCACAAAAGTAAATCCAGGCAGAGAACAAAATAAATCCAGGCAAAGTAGGCTACAAGATATTCCAGACAAAGGAGAAAACAGAAACTAAGGGGCTGTTTACGCAACACCGTTTTTAACTAAAAACATAAAACTTTTTATGCGTTTTGGCCGTTTATTTACACGATGTTTATGTAAACAATAAAAACGCGAATCTGTGAAAACGATGACGTCATGCACATGCGTATTACGTGTTCAATCTATAGTGTTTCATCGCCATCTAATGGTCTGGCAGGCAGAAGAATAAAGCGTTTTCAGTCCTGTTTGTGGATCCGTGTGAATGGGGATCATTTTGTCAATGGTGTCGTCTGTATGCGGAAAACTTAAAGGAAACACTTCTCCATTTTAAGCATGTCGTGTAAACGTACCCTAAAACAAAACATAGCACATGAAACATCCATAGAGGACAACACCACACCAAAAATAGAAGAAACACTACACAAGAGAACAAGGGACAGGTGTGAGTGATTAGTTACAATGGTAACAAATGAGGTTAACTAGGCCTATAGAAACAAACAAGGAGAAAACAAGGTAAACACAGTAGATGCTTCTCAATACTCAAACTGATGCTTCCTCGTTTTCTTGCTCCTTCGTCCTCTAGCCCTTGACCCGAAAACCGATCAAACTCAGCCGTCTTGAAGTCATAAGCAAGGATACACAGGTGTATCCTTCCCTTGCATCCTAAGGGGGTAGAGCTAAGACGTGAGGAAAGGAAAAAGAGGATGAACAAATACAAAATGAGAAGCACCCAGGAACTAATCACAGGAAGTCAACAACCAAAACAATAGGAACCAGAATACACTTCAAACTAAGAGTCAATTGAGCACAAGACAGGGGAACAAGAGACAGGAATCATAATTATATTATATTTATGTTTAGTTGTATATGTGTGTGTGTATATATATTTTTTATATATATTTAAAGACGTTAAATACACAGTCTTGTAGCTTTGTCTTTTTGTCTAATTTTTAAATACGTTTTGGCTTCAAATCAAAGTTTGTTGTGTTGTGATTCATCTTGTAGTTAGTTTGTTTAATTGCTAATAACTCTAACGAATATTTAAAATAACTATGGGAAAAATACTTCTGTTGCACTCTGTACAAATTAATAATCGGAAGTTGTTTAAACTGACATCAGGGAAGAGTGGAATTACACATTGTCTGTACTGCAGTTGAGCGAAGTGGCACATCAAAATGAGGATATTTAATTCAGTTCAATTCAATTCACATTTTTTTGTATAGCGCTTTTCACAATACATATCATTTCAAAGCATGAAATGTGTCTACGAAACAATTTAGACTAGTGATCTGCTTTTCATAGGCAGGACTTTAGATACATTTTAGTTACATTTTTAGTTACATCACAGCCAATTTGATACTTTCTAGTTATTTGCAGGGGGAGATACATTCTTATTATAGAAAAATTTGACTGGACAAAAATTATTTTGGTCAGTTTTCCTCGAAGAGAGAGACTGTAGATTTTAAATGTGAATATATGCTAAAAGTTAATTGCAGATTAAATTAGTTTAACTTAATAATTTTTAGGTGCACTATATATATAGTCTCTCAAAGTTAACACAAATGATGGAGTTTGGCTTGCTTGCACTGTTTTTACTGCACTGACAGTATTGGATGAGAACAAATCTTGAACTGAATTGAGCTGGATGATGAGACCACTGTTTTCTGCAGTGCTTGCTTTATAGCTGATTCATTTCATAACTGACATCAACTGACTCAAAGTGAACACTAGATCTACCTAGCTGAATTGAACTCTTCTCATAATTGATTAACTTTACACAGTTATTGAAGTTATTGAACTGAACTGAATCAACACTGCACTGACTTGTAATAACTGCTTTACAGCAGAATTTCATTAGTTTTGCATCATTAATCATTATTTTCCTGTTAACAATCTGTATTGTATAAAATGCTATAGAAATAATGGTAACTTGACTTGACAAATGGACTTAAAGCCACAAAACTCTACTTTTATTAAAACTGATTTTTCTCCTCAACAGGAACTTTAGTGGAGATAAAGTGTGAAAGAAAGAAAGATGCAGGTGGTATCTTGTTGCCTAGGTGATGGTTGGTGCAGTCTGGGGGTTTCTATCCCTTTACACCCTGTTCACAGCTGTGTGTGAGAGAGAACCTGCTGGAAAAGACACACACACACACACAAACACAGCAATAATGAGCATCTTAGTGAAAGATGGCTCCATAAGCTCTGAGGACTGACAAACACGCTCTCTCTTCTTCTCACTCATGCTGTCTCTTCTCTGTCCTCTGTCACACAGTGGCGTCTCTCTTCTCCAATAGCGTTTCAATACTCTACTGTCACGCCTGCTGTATGGGGACCAGATCTTATTGTGCCGGCTTAAGACGCACACATTGAAAAAGAGGGTTTGTGTCAAAGGGAGAAACAGAGAGACAGAGAGAGAGTGAGTTAGAAAGGAGAAAAGAGCCCAGCGGGTTCTCTATGATATCATTGCACAGGGAAGAGATGCGTTCCATTGTGATAAACTCTTGGCAGGAATACAATCTGCGATGTAATGCTTTGGGCCGGTCAGGTGTGCGTGTGTCGGCGCGTGCACGCGTGTGTGTGCGCGAGTCAATCACAATGTTTGTACTGTGGGGGTTTGTTGACAGATGGTCAGGCTACTCGTAGCTGCTGTGGAACAGACACGTCTTTGTATCAAAAGAAAGAGAGCGATTGTCATTCTGTAACACTTTCGTATCCATCCATCCATCTATCTCTCCATCCATCAACACTCAAGTTCTCTTTACAAAGTTTTATGGTGATATATTTCACCTTTTTTAAGTTTCACACTTTCACCTTTCGATGTGAATTAGAAATATTGGTTTTGAACAATCAGGTTTGCAGACCCAAATCACGGTTAAGATCTCTTTAACATCTTGGTTGTATCTGTGACGGAATTTTTGTTTTGTTTTTGTTTTAGATAAATGTGAAATGGAATGTGAAGGATCTTGAAAAAGTGTTAAGAAACTTCTAAGTTACTCTTCTATTATATTTTACTCAATTCCTATGATTTAAAATGTGCTTATGTTGAAATGTCCTGTGCCCTATATGGAGGTAATTGATAACTTCTCAAAAACAGGCTCTGCATTGGAGTAAAAATAAATCATATGTAATGTCTATTTAATCTACAACCTCTCTCACATTATCTAATAAATTTAGACTTTAGTGACTAATATGAAAATACTGTTAAGCTGCAAGTCAGGCAGGTATGAGTGTAACCAATCAGAATGTAGAATGCTGTGGAGCACATGCGCGTCTGCAACTTGAATATTTTAACATACTGTAATCTGTAAGGTCTAAATTTGTGTGTATTTTTTTGGTTGTCGAGTTGCAATGCTGTGTCTGAATTGACTCCCAGCTGGTCCCTAATAAACTGCAAAGAGTAGGCCTAACTTGCGAGTGGTGTCTTGATGTTGCACAGCTTAGGCAGCACTAAAGAATCTTGCACAGTCTGGAAGTAGTAATGTAGTGATAATGGCTTACTGGATGGGATGCCGTCCCCTAGGTGGTTAGAGTCCACCAGGCAACTGGGCTGCCAAGAGCCTTAAGTCATTTTGAAAATGTCTATGACATTTCTCATAAACAGCAATGAGATTGATTGGAGACTACTGCTTAAGTCTCTTGAGAAAAGACCACAGTAATTTCACATTTGTCTTGTCTAGGGTTTCAGAAGATACACTGTCGTTCAAAAGTTTGGGGTTGATAATATTTTTTTAAATATTTTTGAAAACGTTTCTTATGCTCACCAAGACTGTATTTAACCAATACAGTACAGTACAGTACAGTAACTAAAATTACTGTTTTTACAGTACAGTAATATTTTGAAATATTATAACAAATAATATTATTATTATTTAACATTTTTTAATTTAATCTATTTTAAAATGTCATTTATTCCTGTAATGGCAAAGCTGAATTTTCAGCATCATTACTCAAGTCTTCAATGTCACATGAAAAATCATTATAATATGTTAATTTGGTGCTCAAGAAACATTTCTTACTATTATCAATGTTGAAAACAGGTGTGCTGCTTAATATTTTTGTGGAAACCGTGATGCATTCTGGACACTGGTCACTGGGGTACCTCAGGGATCAGTTTTTGGACCCCTCCTCTTTTCCATATACACTAAATCACTGGAACCCATTATACAGGCACATGGTTTCTCCTACCATTATGCTGATGACACTCAGCTCAACTTTTCATTTCAACCAGATGATCCCACTGTAGCTGCACAGATCTCAGACTCAGTTCTCAGCATGAATGAATTTGAATCATGCAGGTTTGCACTTCACAATATTAGGAAGATCAGGCATGATAACAGAGCATGCAACACAATTTCTCGTCCAGGCCCTTGACAATCTTCTAGCTGGTCTTCCAACATGTGCAGTAAAACCTCTGCAATTGTTTCAAAATGCTGCAACAAATCTTGTCTTGATTTGAGCCCAAGTTCATTCAAGACATTCATGCTTGAATACAGAATGGCCACAGGCTCTGCACCCTTCTACCTCCACTATCTCTTATCTACATCCCCTCCAGAAGCCTGCATTCGGTAAGTGAGCGGTGCTTTGTGGTTCCATCACAGAGAGGCTCAAAATTACTCTCAAGGATGCTCACTGTTCCTGGCCGGTGGAATGATCTTCCCAACCCCATTCGGACATTCAGATCCCTCACAATTTACCTAACCCTTAAAAAAAAAACTTCCTCTCTTCCATGAGCACTTAGCTTTAAAAATGATTCTATGCTTTCAATGTTCCTTTTGTCTATGTTCTCATTATTCCTTAATCCCTCCCTGTTCTAGCTTATACTATCTTGAACAATGACTGAAACTTTGTATCACTGGCACTTCTCATGTTTATTGCCTTCTTGAGATGAATCGCTTGTTGTATTCCTCAACTGAAAGTTGCTTTGGATAAAAGCATCTGTTAAATAAATGTAAATGTAAATACATTCAGGATTTTTGATAAGTAGAATAGTAAATAGAAAGTTCCAATATATATATATATATATATATATATATATATATATATATATATATATATATATTTCCCTTTTTATCAATTTAAAGCATCATTGCTGAATACAACTATTAAAATCTTATACTTACCCTAAGCTTTTGAACAGTAGTGTATCTCAACATTATAAACTTTTATTGCTCAGATTTGCCAAGACACAAAAATCTATTCTTAAATATAATTCTTAATGTTGAGATACACTTCTGTTCAAAAGCTTAAAGGTAAGTAAGAGTTTAAAGGGCTCATTGGATGCCCATTTTCCACAAGTTGGTATGATTATTTAGGGTCTTCATGTAAAGTTTGTAACATACTTTGGTTAAAATGTTGGTTGTGTAAAACAACACCCTTTTTACCTCCTCAAAAACAGCTCTGTTCACAGCGACCTATTTCGGTGCATGTCTCTTTAAATGATAATGAGCAACTGCTCACCCCACCCCTCTCTTCTGTGGGGCATAAAGTGCTGCCTTGGCAATCTGCCTTGGCAGACAGTATAGACCTTATGTAGCCCCGCCCCTTTTCAGCGCTACGCTTGTTGTCTTTTGTCTTCCGGTCTGTATTTTCACAGCGATCTTATGTATTTATGAATGTAGGGCTCGTTTTAAAATTTTCTCGGTCTACTGACATTTGTTAAGACATCTGCTTTAAACATTACAATCCTCATGATAACTTTCGTTAACTTTACATTAAGTAAATCCACTTCAAAAGCTAATTACTCCTGGACAGCAATGCCATAGTACGTTGACCTGGAGGGGACATGTTCGGTTCACTTAGTTTTGTCGTGGCCACAACATATAAACTCGTGGGAACGTGATAATATGTTGCTGCCACGAGATATTAAAGGGGTGGTTGATTATGATTTCACTTTTTTAACTTTAGTTAGTGTGTAATGTTGCTGTTTGGGCATAAACAACATCTGCAAAGTTACAATGCTCAAAGTTCAAAGCAAAGGGAGAAATTTGCTTTTAAAGAAATCGTTTTTTAAGGACTACAACAAACGGCTGGTAGGGACTACACGACATTCCTCCCGGGTTAGTGACATCACTAACCCTAAAATGTACATAAACCCCGCCCCCGGAACACGATTTATAGATTATCAAGACAGAATATGCTAATCAGTGACTAGAAGATAACTACACATAAGCTACATAAATTCATCAACCAATCAGAAATGTCCTGTTGCTTCTACATGTTGTCACTTCTTCTTGAGTCTCTCCATCATTGTCTGACTCTGGTTTGAACATAAAAGGCTAAAAGTTTTTGAAATTTTCAGTGCATGTCTGTGTGAGTGCAAGCTGTTGTGGCTCCGCCCTCTGTGCTGGGAGCAGCAGCTCATTTTCATTTAAAAGAACAGACACAAAACGGTGCGTTTTTGCTCACCCTGAAAAATTGACAACTTTAACATGCTATATAAAAATATCTGTGTGGTATTTTGAGCTAAAACTTCACATACACACTCTGGGGACATCAAAGTCTTATTTTACATCTTGTGAAAAGGGCATTATACCACCCCTTTAATTCGTGGGAAGGTCATGTTAAGTCGTGGGAGCGTGATAATAAATCGTGGCCACGAGATCATTTTGTTGAGGTAACAACATCATTATGTCGTGGCCAGGCGATGTAAAGGCCATGCGTGTGTAGATTCGGTTCCCACATGTTATAAAACTGGTAGCCACGAGAAACGGATGTGTTCCCTCAACATATTGAGTTGTGGCCACGAGAAACGGATGCCATTCCCTCAACATATTAAGTCATGGCCACGAGAAACGGATGTCGTTCGCTCAACATATTAAGTCGTGGCCACGAGAAACGGATGCCGTTCCCTCAACATATTAAGTCGTGGCCACGAGAAACGGATGTCGTCGCTCAACATACGATCTCGTGCCCACGACTTAATATCACGTTCCCACGAGTTTATATGTTGTGGCCACAACAAAACTAAGTGAACCAAACATGTCCCCAGCCGGTCACCATACCATAGAGATTTACAAAAACGGAAGTTCAAAGGCAATATTCTGAAGATGCTGCGCGCTTGTTTCTCTGGCGCATAAGGTCTATACAAATGACTGAAGGCGGAAATATAATACGGGACAGTCCGTCTGTGGTCGTGGGTGGAGCATGAGCAATATGACATCATATTGTTCAGAAAATCCAAATGGCTTGATTATTGAGTGTTTAGACTTTTTGAGGATTAAAAAAAAGGAGTGAATGGATTTATAGACACATTTATATGCAAATACCATATAAAAGTGAATTTTGCATCTGATGACCCCTTTAATACTTTTATTCAGCAAGGATGCATTAAATTGATAAAAAGGGTAATAAATGTTTTTGCACTTTCTATTTACTATTCTACTTATCAAAAAATCTGAAATGTATCACGGTTTCCACAAAAAATATTAAGCAGCGCAACTGTTTTCAACATTGATAATAGAAAGAAATGTGATCATGGACTATTTTTTCATTTCCCAAACAAGAAATAATTTCTTTATACTTTTTATTTCTATATTTTATGAATTTCAAATTTTTATAAATATTAAATTGATCTGAATACCTTTTTAATAATGTGTTCCCAAGAATCTTCATCTAAATCAAACCCCGCATTGTGCAGAAATGTTTCCTCCCTCACTTTGTAATATTTAGTGTTTGCGTGTGTTTCACACCTGTGTGAGACTCATGCTGTGCTACAAGCCTCCCTGTCCAGAGACACCACGGCAGTAAACAAGCATCAATGTCCCTCAGCAGGAGAGGACAAACGCCGAGAGAAGGTGAGAAAGGGAGGGCACAGATTCATTTTAGACAGCGATATGTTAAACTAGTACATCCTGGAATTAAGAAATAAATAGATAGTTGCTTGGCTACTTATCTTGTTTTAAGTCTCTCTTACTTCTTTACGTTATGTTACGTTCATGCATTTACAGTAGCCTAATATGCTTACACTAAAAGCCTTGCAGGCAAGCATTCCTGACAGTTTCCTTTTGAGGTGGGACTACTTTTCTGGTTGCACTTTTTTACAGTATGTGCACTTTCAATGTACTTACAGTGTACTTACCCATGAAAATACTGAGTAATGTAAGGTAATAACACGGGATAAGGTTAGGTTTAGGGGCAGGTTCAGGGTTAGTACCTATTATCCAGTTAGTGTCATTACAATAAGTACATAGTATGTATATGCAAAACAGGACTGTAAAATAAAGTGCTACCACTTTTCTACATGGATGACAATCAATGTAATTCCTGTGGGTGGTGAAATATGCATTTCCAATTCCAATTCACAACAGTATCTTGCATAGATATCAAGGTTAGCATTAATAGGTCCCAAATCAAAGTACATTTAAAATTGAATACCAAAGGGGTCGAAATGACATATGTATGGTAGATTTTCAAAGTGTGCATGTTACACTAACATTGTCCTTAAAGAGTTTGTAAACTTTCTCAACTTTTTCAGAAATAGAAAACTGTTCGTGAACACAGCTTTGAAATGCCATACCAAATAATAAACCTTTATAGTAATTTTATGGTAATTCATTTAATGTTTTCAATGTTCATTAAATGGATGGTGGTGACATGGTGGTATGTGGTTTTAAGGAACAATTTTATAATGTGTGTGTCCCAAAAATGTATGTACTTTTCCATCACCAGTGAAGGACAATAAAAGTAATTTTAATAAAATAATTTTTAATTTTTTTTATGTAATAGTTTAATTTTGAATTTTTTTCCCCTTTTTTTTTTACAAAAGGAATAGAAAAGACAATAAGTTGGAATATACTGTAAATAACTTGAAATACTATATAAATAACTAATATTTATTTAAATAGTTAAAACAGAACATTTTTTCTCTTTATCACCCTGTCTCTTCTCTGCATTTAGAACTAAACTGTCAGCATCTCTCTCTCTCTCTCTCTCTCTCTCTCTCTCTCTCTCTCTCTCTCTCTCTCTCTCTCTCTCTCTCTCTCTCTCTCTCTCTCTCTCTCTCTCTCTCTCTCTGGTTTTGGGTTAACTCCAACTCTCTGACGCTGTCTGACAGTATGCAAATATATGCAAACGAGGCTCTAGTCAAGCCAAGCAGCACCTGCGGACCTGACCAGTCGAGACCAGTAGTGACCTGTGCGTGTGTGTGTGTGTGTTTATGTTCTGTGTGTGTGTATGTGACCGTGCCCTTCCAACAGAGGGCTTTTTTTTACACCACCCACTTTTCTCACTGCCCTCCGTAAGCATAAGGACATTTGTACACAGGCTGAATGAAATGACTTTATAATCAGCACACGATATGTACAAAATAATAAAATCATCTGGAATTGAACTCTATTGAGCAGAGACAAACTAAAGTTGATTTCATCATCAATAGCTGGGTCCTCATTTTTTGTATATTCTTTGGGATATTGCATACAATGTTTTGAATGAAAACAAGATGTGAATGGAACATACAGTACTTATTTGCAGTATTTTTTATTTATTTTTAGTAAGTACACGTACTTTAATAGAAACACAAATAAATTCCTATATTCCTTAGAATATTTTCCTTAAAGTGGATAGCCTTTTTTTCCCCTTTGTGATATTCGAGTGAAACGGGTTCTCAATAAAAAATGTATAGGACAGGACTTTATTTTTTTTCCTTTTTTCCACTTTTTTTTGTTGGGTCATTGTCGTTTGCTATTATTGTAATGTCATCTGGGTGATAGGTTGCTGAAAGGGATATAGTATATTTATAAACTCAATTAAAATGTCAACTTTACAGGAATGCAATATTTTTTTTTACTTTGTTAACAATTTTATTTCAGATCAATTTTAAATCAATTTTTTTTTCTTTTTATTCAAAACATGGCATGTGAACATTGATTGATGTTATTCCCATGTATATTAGAAATGTTGGTAAACCTCAAAAATGTGTTAAGTAGCAAGTCATTTTATACACCTGCAGATTTTAGTCCATTTATGAATTCTGCAGAGCGGTGCGCTTTGATCCTGCCTGCTGGTTTTGGCATTCCAGCAAGCTGGAGAGGAGAGAATCTGACCCCTCTCCTCCCTCTCTCCCTCTTTCTCCTCATCTTTCTTTCCTTCCCTCCGCTGCCCTTGTGCCGATGTGTCTTTAGGTTTGTGCTGGTCAGCACAACGTCTGTCCACCGTCTGGCTGAGTTCTGCTGTCAGTACAGTTCCAGAGGGTGTGTGTGTGTGTGTGTGTGTGCGCTGACGCTTGGCATGGATGTCAGTGTTTCCCAAATGAGGAGAGGTGTGCATGTTTGGTTGGGGTGGTAGGGTGGGGAAAAGCTGAGGTAAGGTGGCTCAAGTCCAGACCTTGTCTATAAATGACACAAACCCTCATGTCTCTCTTTCACACACACAGACACACACACACACACACACAAGCGTTTGCCCTTCTCTGTCTCTGATCAGTGGCAGAGTGCACAGGGGAGAAGGAAGAGGGCATGACAGCATCACTCACACTGTGCGGAAAGCACATGCTTTGCACACACACATATGAAAGACTACTGTGGGGCTGGGTTTCTCTCATACCGAATTCAATGAGAAATGTACTTTCAAAAGCATGTCATAGTGGATCAGTTACTTGTAATTACAAACAGACAAGTATGACAAATATGGACCATGCTATAATCCTGAAAGCACTCATTTCAAGTTTAACATTTCACAATACATTCGATTCAGCTATGAAACAAAAGATACGGACACTCTCTGGTTGTCAAGTGTTCGTATACTGAACAGTGGGTTAAGTATACCACTATAATTCCCATGACACATGTTGGTTAAAAGTAATTGCAAAAACAGCAAAGAATTCAGAGAAAAGGTCTAGCATAATTTGTTTCCAGATACCAGTTGCTTTGATATTTTGTAACTATTTCAATAGCATTCAAGTGTGACTTAATTATCCCAGGTGAAAAAGACGTACTGTTAAATGTATTAAAAATGCATTAAAGTATATTTGTATTGTACTAAAAATATACTTAAGTACATTTTTTATATATTTAATAGTACGTCTTTTTCACCTGGGTATGTCAATACTTTGCATTGTTAATATGTGCATATACCTATATTCAGATTTTATTTTAATAATTGGCTCATAGTTTCCATAAATTACTTAACAATAAGATTAACACTTTAAGGTTACACTTTACAATAAGGTTCTACATTTCAACATTAGTTAGTTAGTAGAAAAGGAACATAAGCTAACTATGAACAATACTTTTACGGCATTTATTAATCCTAGTTAATGTTAATTTCTGCTTATACTAATACATTTTTAACATTTAAAAGCTGTTAAATGATAAAGTTAATTAATTATGAACTGACAATGGCTACAGTACAATGAACAATAGTATATTTTTAAATGAACATTAACCAAGATTTCAGTAAATTCGGAAAAATACCATTTTCATTGTTACTGCATAATACATGTTAACGTTGTAAAGTGTAACTAAATGTTCAATTTTGTAATGGCATATAAGATGACCAACCCAATTTAAAACTGAAATCATGCTTTCACAAAAATATTCAGTTATTTGTTGTGAAATTAAACTGAATGAATGTATATTACATATGTATTAGGAGGCATCACATGCATGTGGTTAATAGGCTACACACACACACACACATACAGTGTTTACTGAGCACTTTTATTTCATCTTTTGTCTGAACAGATATGCCTGCGAGTCTCTTGTGGTGAAGTATAACTGCACTTAGAATCATCTGGAAAGAACTTTGACTCAAATGAGGGAGATATTTATGGTGTTTGCTTAGCTGTTAAAGGGATAGTTATTACAGTTATAGTTATTACACCCTCAAGTTGTTCCAAACCTGTATGAGTTTCTTTGTTCTACTGAACACAAGGGAAGATATTTGGAAGAATGTTTGTAATCAAACAGATCTCGGTCCCCATTGACTTCCATAGTAGGAAAAAAATATACTATGGAAGTCAATGGGGACCGAGATCTGTTTGGTTACAAACATTCTTCCAAATATCTTCCCTTGTGTTCAGCAGAACAAAGAAACTCATACAGGTTTGGAAGAACTTGAGGGTGAGTAAACAATGATAGAATTTTCATTTTTGGGTGAACTATCCCTTTAAGAGCTAAGGGCTCTTTTTCTCAGCCCATTTTAAAGAAAAGAAACAATACATTTGATGAAACTTTAATACACTACAACATTTTACATAACCTTTCCACTCATTTATATAATGAGCACATTTTTGCTTTTTTAAATCATCAAATGTCTGCAGTTTAGTTTAGTTTAGTTTAGTTTAGTTTAGTTTAGTTTAGTTTAGTTTAGTTTAGTTTCCATGGCCTGTCAGAGAATTTAAAAACAGTGTTCCGGTAATATTTCACCACACTTTAAAATCATTAATTAATTTTTATATCAATAAATAGCACAATTTCACCAGGAATTACCATGGTAATAGTAGTTATGGGCAACATACCAGAGTTCATACAGTTTTTCCACCATACTTTACAATAGAGATTAATTTTAAAATATGATGTATAAAATGTAAAAATTTATGGAATTTGATGTAGCTATTTGTTTATTGGGTATTTACTTTTATATTATTTTCCTTACTGCTCTCTGTCTCTATTGCTCTGTGGAATATCTAGTCAAGCAGCACTAACAGTGAAAAACTAACCCGTCTAGTGGAGCACAAAGAGCATCTCACACACTCTGTGTGTGTCTATACACACACACAGACTCCCCACGCTGTGGCGGCGGGTTGACAAGCCCGTCTGCCAAACAACTCAATTAAGCAGAAAAGAGGAGGAAAAAGAAAGAGAAGGAACAGAGGAGAGAGGGAAAGAGAGAGAAAGAGAAAAGCCTGTTCCCTGTCAGCTGCGCGGCCGCCTCTGCGGGGCAAGAAGGGCAGGAACACGTCGGAGAGAAAGAAGAGAAGAGAAGAATAAAGGGAGGGTGTGAAAAGAGAAAGCTCTGTGATGTGTTAACTGGCATTCTGGACCCCAGGGCAGTGATGGGGCACAGGTCAAACTAAGAGCCACTGGGTCATTGCCACGCCGACAGGGACACCCAGCCCAAACAGTGTCTGTGTGTGAGAGAGAATGATTGTGAGTATGTGTATGTTTGCTCTTCTCTTCAGTCTGGAGAGAACTCTCTCTGTCCCAAGAGTGCGAGTGAGTGTGTATTTATATTGCACTTCACAGACTCTTATGAGAACTGAAACATGACTGCATTCTAGCTCCGAATGCAAAAATGCACCGTAGAACTTAATTCTTAGCACTCAGGAATTTATAAATGCTTTTTCCATGACATATTAGGTCATTCTGGGTTTTTTTTCTTTTCTATATGTTTTGTGGCATATAGTGGCTGCATAGAAAATATTTTGACACTTTAGTCAGACATTACATATGTGACTGTCATTGTATTACATAAAATATCAAGTGGGATATATTATTATAATATAATATAATATAATATATTTTATTATATTTAAAAGATGAAATGAAAAGATGTTTCAAAATGAAGACACCAAGTATTCAGACACTTTCTATTTGTTAAATGCTAGTGAAACATGTTCATGTAAATATGAAAAAACGAATTTACCACAAAAATGAACTTGAGATTAGTTAGAAAATGACTAGATGCCACTTGGTTTTATATTTTGTTTGGTAATGCGATGAAATGTATACATTTTTGGCTTAAGTGTCCAAATACCTTTCTTGTGGCAACTTTATTTAATGCCACAATAATTTTGTAGTACGCAGGAGAAACCAGAATTAATAGGCCTTAACTGAACGAAAATAACATGTCTGGAAGGTAATGTTTCAGATATCTTTGGCAAGACATTGAACTCTCTTTTCTAATGTCTATGTGAGTGTGTTTGACTGTTCCCATGCCACACCACCCTGAAGCACTCACAGTCTTCAGGGGCATAAGGGTAATGAGACGCTGTTATGGAAGCCAATAAAACTGTGTGTGTGTGTGACAGAGAGAGGGTGTGAGAGGATCGGCGGGTTAATGGCACAGGTCATTACTGGGCCCAGTAAAGTGTGTGTACTGGGCTGATCTGGCCTGGAGAACAGTAGGCAGGAATTTTGGGGTGGAGGGATGAGGGAATACAGGAGGTTTAATGCTCGAGGAGATAAATAAGAGGGGTGGGAAGAGGAGAGGGGGTCCCCTGTTACACCCGTCCCTCCCACTCTCTCTTTCATTCACATGTTCCAATTTATGGCTCAGCATTTCCTATCTCCAAGACTCCCCACGTTGAGAAGAGAGAGAGGGAGAGAAAGCAGAAGAGATAAAACCTTGATTTTGTGAATATGATCTTGAAAAGATAATACTCTGAAAATCACAAAAAAAGGTTTAAAATGTTTTTTTATTGAAATAATTTTTATTTAAATTACTTTTGTGAGTGTAAGTTAACCAAAGTCAGCTTAGTCATAATTTTTATTTTAAATAAATTATTTAATTTGAAATAGTAATTAAATGACTGAATTGGATCAAATCATTATTATCTTACTTGATAAAATATTTTTACAGTGCAGGATTGAAAAAGATTTTGTAAATTTTCTGGGGGAAAAAAGGTGAGTGAGTTAAGATGTTCTGTATGGTTACTAGGGTGTTGCTATGAGGATGCTAGAGTGTTCAAGGTCCTAGTGTTACATAGGGTGTTTCTATGTGGGTAATACTAGTTGCTAGGGTTTTGGGTGGTTGCTTACTGACCCCAAGGTACATGAACCCTCCCTAAGTTTCTTTTCAATAAGTCAGCTGCAACATTTAAGGCATCATTCAAGTTCTTAACAGAAATTGCACATTAAAGTTTAGGAATGATCAATTGTAAGAGTGGTGCTTACCAGCTAATAATGTAATAGCATATAGTGAATATGAAAATAAAACACTAAAACACTAAAAACATCTCAACCGTCGTAACTGTCGCCGAAAACGCAGAAAAAGATGTTTAATGCGCAGCTAAGAATACTCTACATAATGTGTGTGTGTGTGTGTGTGTGTGTGTGATATATCGATGACTCTCTAACCCTTCATAAGTCACAAAGAGATTGGTGTTTTTTGGCCGGGTTGCTGGAATAAAGAACCCGAAGAGTAGAGAAATAAATCCTGAGACATGTGCAGAGGCTCTGAAAGGAGGAGTGGAGATCTTCTCACACTCATCTTTTCACCCATAGCTAAGGATGGATGGCCCTCAATCAGTCTTAAACTTGGCCTGTCTCGGACACTAACACATTTGCATGTTTACCTAGCTAGACCTCTATTGTTATTCAATAAAGCGAATAAATGTAGGCTACATTTTTAAAATATAAAAAGAAAAAGTATTGAGTTTTTTAACATTAATTATTTTAGTATTTTTAAAACCATGTCCTTTGAGGAAGTCCCCAAAAAGAGATTTTGCTAGATTTTTTTTTTTTTTTTTACTCCAGGAAACATTTTTGGGCACCAAAACATTAGATACAAACCTGCTGATTTAAAGCAAAACACGAAAATAGTGAAGACCACTTCATTTTCACCATACATTTAGATTTGAACATGTTCGCTTTATTTGTGAGGAAATTTTTGCCAGTTTAGCCTTCATAAGAATCAAAATTTGTACATACATTCCTAACACACTTAATTAACTGGTTTACAAACATTTCCTCTAATTAAATAGTTCATGAAAATTGATTTGCCTGAAATTTTGTAAATTCACAGTACAGATGTCAGATATTCTCTCTTCAACACACAGTGGTTGGTCGGGCCATATATCAGTGAAGTATACCAGGACACATTGGCATTTAGTGGTGAACAATAGGACACCCCGTTCTACTTTCTCTTCTTTTGTCTCACTTTGTTTTGGCTGGATTTAGCTGCACTGATGAGCTGAAGAACGAACACAAAGAGAGAGCAGACCCCTACATTCTTCTCACAATACGCCTACCATCATCAGAGAGAAAGTTATCACCTCAGGAGAGTACGACAGGGGAAGATGGCTTTAAGAAAAGCACTGAAGTGAGGTGAAATTAGTGAGGTAATCTCTTCAAGTTGTCAGCGGACATAAGGCAGCTATATGTAAATGTAAGAGGTGGCAAGTTAAAGTGAGTGTGTGCGTCCTCGCAAAGAGAAGGGTTTTAAGTCGGAGGGTCTTACTTTGATCTTTCCCACTTCTCTGTCCCACCTCTCCCCCTCTGTACTTCTTTTTCTTTTTTTTACCTCCTTGTAAGAAAATCAAGGCCTATTAACCCTAATCTCACTTAATGGCATATACCTCTCCTTTTGTCCTGGGCGATGGGCAACAGACTCTTTCCATTCAGCCTCTCGCCCTCTTTCACGCGCCTGGCCGGACTAATCCCCTTTTGCTGCAGGGCCGATTATTCCTTGTATTTTATCATTATTCTTATGATTATAATCTGCATTCTCATTCATGCACCCCTATCCACAAGATGGAATTGCTTTTCCCTCTCTTTCATGGCTTTCACCGTGCCCCGACATTGAAAGAATTGCTTCTTCTTTTTTTCAACTGCCCGGCCTTCGGAGGGGTGGATGTCAGAGTTTGGGTGCAGGAGAGGGTGTTGTTTGTAATTTAGGTAAGTGAACTCCTTCGGTAGAAACACATTTTCTGGCCGTTTGAATGTGTTGTTCACAGAGAGTAATGAATGGCGCCACACTGGCCCGTGTAAATGCATTTACCTCGACAAGCAGCGAACGAGGGAGTGGATTATAGACGGTGAGGTTGGAGAAAGAGTGTGGGCTAATTATTATGGGGCTGATGTGAGGTTTGTTTGGGGAGTTGAATGGGGTGGGTTCAGGCAAGGCTGCGGTGAAAGAAAGGCTTCGTCCTTGTGCTGCAAAAGGGGTGCACAATTAATTATTTCAATCCGTTTGGATGCACACACGCATGCACAAGCTTACTCTGACAGAGAACAAGTGGAAAAAAACAGGATATGTGTTTAAAGATTAACTTTTGCACTAGTTTCAAACAACAGGCACACACCCACTGTTTCAGTATTACTAGTTTAATTCTAAGCAAACACAATATGGGAGACAGTTAAGGCTAGAAGATTTTGCAGAAATAAAAACTGATAATACTTTACCAAAAGTTTCAATTTGTTTACATTAGCTAATGCATATTTGCACATTCAAGTTTAAACCACTTGAAATGTTAAAAATGTAGTAGTATATGTAGAAATTGACATTAATCAAGATTAATAAGTGCTGTAAAAGAATTGCTCAAGTTTGTTTATGAAAATTTTTCATCATGTTGTTGCAAACCTGTGACTTTTTTTCTTTTTTTCTTTTTTCTTCTAATATTTTGTACAAAAGAAAGTCAAACAGGTTTAAAAACATCATGACATCGTTAGGTAAACTATCCCTAAGGTTAACAAATTGGACCTTATTGTATAGTGTTACAAAAAAATTAAATAACCAGACACCTCATCCTGCTCAGAGATTAAAAAACTGCATGTTGTGTTGTATTGTTCTTTTTTAGTCTTTCTCCAAGGCATGTTGGAATCACTTTGGGAAACGTGTGGCGGGATTAACATGCACCACCCGTGGGGTCCGGCACACCCCACACTGGCACACCAGGCTCTCCGTCATGCTGCTTGACCCCCAAGCCAAGGGCTCCTCCTGGGCACCCTGAGGCAGGAGAGGGCACTTTGCCACAGCCAGTTGCTGCTCAGGGGAGGAAAGCAGAAGCTGTCCCGGCCCGGTGAGAAATGGCCACCCTCCTGTCAGCAGTAGACGTGGTACAGTTCCACTGACACCCATCCCAATGCTGACCTCGCCCAGCAGACGCCTCATCTCCTGCAAGGAAGAACCTAGGAGCAGGATGTAGTTACGGGCCAGCACCAGCGTGGAGATTTTGGACAGGCGCCTTCCAGTCGGAGGGGCTCCAGTCGGGAGGTAAGGGTGCTGCAGTGCTCCCCCTACACCGGTGGGAGAAGAAGAGTAAGGTACCATTACTTCCCTTAAAGCATCCATGGCCACGTTGAGGTCCTGCATTCTCTTCCTCTCACGGCTGTTGATCTTTCTCCGCAGCTCCTGTTGCTCCTCCGCACTAAGCTCACGAGGGGGTTTCGAAGATCTGAGATGTCCCTGGAGACCCACGGCATTGGAGGTCGGTCCTCCTGCTCCTGTTACCCGTACCATTCTTGGCATGAGTTGCTGTAAAGAGTCTTCGCCCTGCTCTCTGCATCTAAAACCAGGCACAGCCTGCATTCTGAAGAAAATATTGAGAAAACATGAGTAAGATAAGTAATTGAAAATCAAATTGAGGGATTTGCAAATATCTTTGGGATTTATGTATTAAAGTTACGGTTCACTCAAAAAAAAAAAAAAATTTCATCATTATTTACTCACCCTCATGTCGTTCCAATCATGTATGACTATTTCTTTTGTGAAGAATGTGAAGAACTGTTTTTTTTTCCAAATAATTAAAATCAATGGGGCCCAAAACAACCTTTGTCAAAAAACACAACAAAACAATGGAACATTTTTCAAAATAGGAAAGAAAGTCATACAGGTTTGGAATGGCTTACAGGTGAGTAAATGATTACAACATTTTTTATCTTTGGGTGAATAATCTCTTTAAAGTTCAGTTGTCATATTGCTCAGTCTTTCTAGTAGGCAAAGACTTTACCTTCAAGCTCTTGATCCACACACTCCAGATCTTCTTCCGGGATTCCTCAAATAATATTAAAGCAGTTCACTTCTTCAAGTCCATATTCTAGTCATGAGTTAATCTTCCTTAAAAACAATAATTGTTAAATGCTCAATTAGATGGTTTGCTCTCTTGTCCACGTACTGTAGTTGTCCTTTATAGAGATCTTTAAACTGCGGCTAACTAACACGCTCCTAACTTTTGGAAGAATATGAGAGAAGTACTGCTATAATGAGCTAATGAGTTACTCTGTCACTCTCTCTCTCTCTCTTTCTGTTCCTGACGCCCCCTCATCTGCCCTCCATGCTAATGATTTGATCATCATTTCCAACTGTTAAAAACCCGGATCGTGAGCACATGCCTCATGTTTGTTGAATTGGATATGATGATGTCTTCATCTCAATGCAATACTGTGACATTTTCTTGCATGCATAGGATACATTGTGACATTGATTTTCAGCTACTGAATGGGGAAGCAAATGAACAAGTGAGCCAACAAACAGAAGGCCTAATGATTCTCGTCACAGGTGGCACACCGGACATACCCAGGGCAAGACTGATTGTAAAACATATAAGCGGTGCAATTGTCTCTTTTACCAAACTATTGACACACTTTCATTTAGCCTCCCTCTAAATGTGAGAGGAAGGAAGAGACGTAAACAGAAAGCATGTTGTTCACGTTGAGAGCGGGAGGTGAGAACATAGAATCTCCTGTTTGTCTCGCAGGGGTGAGAGGAGGGTAAGAAGGTTGCGGCACCCGGTCCCGGTGAATGGTATCATGGCATCCATGCGCACATACTCGTAGGCTCAGACAGGAAAGAGAATTTAAAAGAGCAATCGCAACGCCAGGCACCTGCAGGGCAACAGAACACAACCTGCCAGTGTGTTGGTGTGTGTGGAATTGTGTGTGCTTCTAGCTGACCTATAAAAGACAGCCTGTGATGGATTAGAGCTGGGATGTTCGTCAGCTGTATGTCTGTGAACGTGTGTGTGAAAAGAAACGGCAACCGAAAGGAGGGAGGGCGAGAAGAGAGGGCCGAAAGGGACACCTGCTCTGACACAGAGACAGAGAGAAGAGATGAAAAAGAGAGGGAAAGAAAGAACCTGGTGTCCACCCGCAACACCGCCCCCCTCCCGCTCACTCCGTCCTTCCTTCCAGCTTGTGGGGGGTTGAATGGGGTGGCGCGGTGCCGGGGGGCTCACATCCGTATCCCCTGCCCCCAGCGCCCATTGCCTCCGTGGGTTTCATAGAGAGGCTGGAGCAGGTCAGGGACCGGTGGAGCCAGGCAGCAGGGGAGATGAGGGCTATCTTTGTGGGGGCCAGAGTGTTTTCCGTCTGGGCCAAGCCGGCGAGCTTGGGCTAGGTCTCTGGAGCTGCACCTGGGGGTTCAATCAGCTCATTCACACCAAGCCTGTTTCCTGTAGTTACCAGTAAAACGCCTGGCTGAGGTGGTGTCCACTTGGCACCGCTGGGGTTCCCATCTCTGAGACACACACACACACACACACACACTTACGATAGCTTAATTATGCTTGTAATAAAAAGCTTGATCTGTGTCCCTAGAGCTGCATATATAAAAAAATATACACACACATTCACCGGCCACTTTATTAGGTACACCTTGCTAGTATCTTGTTGGACTAACTGTGGTGTGGTGGGCTGTGGTGTTTAAATAATGCTTGGTTGGTACTAAGGGGCCCGAAATGTGCCTAGAAAATATCTCTCACCATTACACCACCAGCGGCTTGAACTGTTGATTCAAGGCAGGATGGATCCATGCTTTCATGCTGTTTACACCAAATTCTGACCCTACCATCTGTATGTTCCAGCAGAAATCGAGACTCGTCAGACCAGGCAACTCTTTTCCGATCTTCTATTGACTTCTATTGGTGAGCCTGTACTAATTGTAGCCTCAGTTTCCTGTTCTTAGTAGACAGGAGTGACACCCGGTGTGTTCTTCTGCTGCCGTAGCCCAAGTGTGTCAAGGTTTGATGTGTTGTGCGTTCAGACAGAGATACTCTTCTGCACACCTAGGTTGTAATGAGTGCTTATTTAAGTTACCGTTGCCTTTCTATCAGCTCGAACCAGTCTGGCCATTCTCCTCTGACCTCTTGCATTAATAAGGCATATTTGCCTACAGAACTGCCTCTCACTGGATATTTTCTCTTTTTCGGACCATTCTCTGTAAACCCTAGAGATAGTTGTGCCTGAAAATGCCAGTAGATCAACATTTTCTGACATACTCCGACTAGCCCATCTGGCACCAACAAACATTTCAAACAAGTCACTAAAATCACCTTTCTGCAGATCGTCTTGACCATGTCTACAAACCTAAATGCATTGAGTTGCTTCCACATGATTGGCTGAATAGATATTGCATTAATGAGCAGTTGAACAGGTGTGTATACTGTATATACCTTTATTACTAATTTGTATAAAAAATGTATGTAGTGTTGAAACCTTTACTACTTATGAATCGTTACAAATATGGTCTTAAATTCTTTAATATGGTCTATAATTAAAAACTTTTTAATTATTTTATTATTTAAAAAGTCTTATATTTTTGTACATTTCTTTCCCTTAAACATACAGATACCCTCTGAAGTTTTGGGACACATTTCCCGATCCATTTCCTTATTTCTTGTGTTGAGGTGAAGGATCGTGCAGCACAAAGGCAAGACGGAAGACCAAAAAATAAATCTGTGCACCAGCAGAAACATCACAATACCTCTGTGACAGACACCTGCGCTTAATTGCCCAGAAACAAAAACACAAACAACAAGGAAACATTGAGCATAAAGAAGTTGGACTACCTGTGCTAACTTTGACAGCTTGCACTGCTAACTGTTTTTCATGATGTGGAAGGTCACAACACAAGCTGATGCAAAAAATCCGCAACATTGAAATGGAGAAGGTCTGCTTCCATATTCATTACCAGACCATGGACGCCGAGAAACGTCTGCTAAATGCCGAGCGTGATATTTCAACCGCCGGCTGGCCAGCCCTTCGCCAGCTTGTGTCCATACTGCACGTACTGCGGAGCTGTCTCGCACACCAACAAACCTGCATAAAGAAAAGTTCTAATGAGAAATTAACAGATGTCACAACTTTATTCTCTCTTTCTCTCGCCTGGAGGGAAGCAGGTGTGGAGGGTGAGGCAGGAGGGCCTAAACCTCCATCAGACGTTTCACGTTCTCCACAAAGTAGCTTCTAAAAATGAGTGTGTATCTCGTGGAGATGCTGTAAAACAGTTGACATGGGGGAGGTGAGCTGTCTAGAGCTTCAGAGCACTGCGAACGCTGCTTGACGTGTTGCTCTGGGCCGGCGGCCATGGATATGAGAAGATTACAAGCTGTTAATAGGGCGGAACCAATGAGCTGAAGGCTGGGTATTGTGACTCCCAGCATGCTCTGGGAAAGGTTGGCCTGGACAGAACGGTTGGCTTCTCAGATGGATGAAGCCAGGCGAAGAGTCACCCCATGGGGCTTTTGTCAAGTTGCCCGAAGAACAGTTGACACTGTTTCAAAATCATACACAGTCAGTGACGTCCAGAGAGTGTTGGGAATCATTCTTTAAACACACGCTCTGAAGCAGTCCTGCTGAGGACACACTGATTATAGCTGTCACGGGCCACTCAGTGCCAGCTGCCATGTGTGTCACATTTCACTAATAAGAGCACTCACTCTGACACGTCACATTGAACATATGCATTGCAGAACGCCTTGCCAAAAGGCTTCATGCGACAACAACAAAAAGTAAACCTTTTGTGACGCAGATTTCCATTTCATGGTTTTTAAAGTTTTTTTTCTCACCTTTTTGTTGATCTCTTTACAGGAATAAATGCAAAGACCGTTGTGTTTTGTCAGTTCGTTTTATCATTCACTTCTTTATCGATATTGACATGTAAATTGAGTGGTGAGGTAACAATTCCCAGATCAATTCCCACCCAAAGTCCTTTTTGAGCTTTCTACGAACACTGCTGTATCTTCAATCCACCATTATAGCTGTGTATTGTGAAGCTTCTAGACTGATATTCTCATTCATACTCAGGCAGTTTTATGTGTTACTGTTGTACAACATTTGTGAGTGTTAATTTGAATTGAATTAAAATGAACACAGTGCCAGGGCTATAACCACCATAGACTTTGAAGGGTCCCTCCCAATAATCACATTTGGCCTTAGTGTCTCCCCAATATTTGATCTTTTTGAAGCTGCTCTGCTACACTTCAGTACACATGCTCTTATTCTTAAGTAAATTTTTTAGGATGGTCCGCTTCAGAGGTCTAACAGCACTCGTCAAAATGATTGGCATCAAATCAAAGAAGGTGGGCTTTACTATTCACGGAAGCTGAAGATGAATTCCATCGCGATGCTTCAGTTTTAACAGTGAAAGAGGGCAAGGTAAGATGTAAGTAGATAAACATTTAATATTTGTCCTAATGTTTTGGGACAGAAATGTTAAACGACCCCAAGTAATATCCAGTGATGCAAACTACTTCGAAGTTTTGCCATTTTTTAATTGAAAATTCTTTTAACTAATTCATCATTTAATGTGACGGTACAAGAAACATTAACTGAGCCATCTTCGTATTTTAAAATAAAAATATTATTTGTAAACAATTCAAATTAATTACTTCACAATGAATTCTACTTCTTTTACTCTTTATTCCCCTTAATCCATTTAAATCTTCCCCCAAATATGGTTTGGTTGCCAATGTTGGTGATTTGATGTTATTGAAATTTAAGGATTATAAACACTTCTGTCCAGTTTCATTCTTTTTCTAAGTCAATGTCTAGTCAGGGCCATTACCAAAACGGCTGACAAGATGGGCTCATTTGCTTTAAAAAAGACTTTGGATTGAACTTCCCTTCCATAAGGGAACGTGAAGGCTCACGGGATGTGATAGATGAGTTGACATCACATTAGGTTTGAAGAGAAGACAAGGAATAACTCAGTGATTTGCTGAACAAACGAGACAACATGAAAAGCAATAAGAAAAAAACGGAAGCACACACACACCCACTGTCAAGATCATAGGCTAAAGGGCAGAAAGTCACTGGAGTAAAAGTTAATAGGAAAAAAATAATTAACTAAACAAAATTCACGATATAGGCAACAAAGCTTTGTGATGTTCCATTGTTTGATAATGAACATAGCATGCGTACAGAGTAAATTTAAGAGCTAATTTAGCTTTTCGGTGTTGAAACTTAACTATAGTGCCGGTCTGCCGTCCATTCAGGCCTGATGAAGGATGGATTCTCAGATGCTTGTCAAGGCGGCTGAAAACGAGTGAAGATAAATGAGAGAAAAGAAGAGTCAGGCGACCCATGCAAACTGAGAGCGGAACACCTCTATCACCCAACCATCCATCAACCGCCCTGACACATGCACACACAACACACACCATCTAAATGCAGCGATACAAGACAGAGCTTGCACGTGAAAGTGTGTGTGTGGCGACAGAAGTGGGCAGAGAAAGTTTCTCACTCCAAAAAGTTACTAATATGATTTTGCAGAAGGAGAGAGAACAAGAGTGTGTTCCCCTGTGGATTGAAACGGAGAGACATATGCCAGAACAGGATCAGATTGCAGGAAAAAGTCATTTAGAGTTTATCGGGTACACACACAGTTTTTTTTCTGAAAGGAGGAACACTGCTCATAAGATCATGTCTCTGAAAGGGTTCAGCTGGACAGCAACAAAGCCACAAACAAAAGGTCCAGCAGCCACAAACCCTCATTGGCCTGCAGAGCTCCCATGGTGCTCTTTGATGCTAAGTTGTCCTGGCCCTGTCCTCTTTTCACAGCGCATCCACACTCGGCCAGTCATGAATATCCAAGAGTTCAGCCCCTTACGGGATTATCCCCTCTTTCTTTAACCGCTCAAACATTCCTAATGCACATCTTTCTATCTATCTTACACTCCTTTGAGTCTCTTTTCTTCCTCTCTATTTCTCTGCTCCATCTGTCTTAGTCTCTTTCAGTAAACACATTGATCCAGGCTGTATGAGAGTGCATTGGCTTTAAATCATAGACTTGTAGGTGCACACAGCACCCCAGCTCATGACCTGCAAACAAACACACAGTTGCGCTGCATAAATGCTGGCTGTCTCTCTCGCTCCCGCTCCCAAAAGCCCAATAGCACTAGTTGCAACAGAGACAACTTGAACAATTTTTTTTTTTTTTTTACCAAAATGTTTGGTTTAGTCTGTTGGGTTATTTTTTATTATGTTTACCCAGGTGCTGGGTATAATGTTAAAAATATAATGTACATCACACTGTTGTGATATTGATGTTTTAACATCAAAAGACTGCTTAACACATTTATTCTCATTCTAAACTGAAAAAGTGCTTCAAGCATTATCTAAATTAAATCAAATTAACATCTAAATTAATTAATTAATGTAAAAACAAAAATCTAAAAACATTACACACACACACAAAAAAAGGAAAAAGTTAGACAGTTTATAAAGGAAACAATTGCAAGTTGCCGTTTTAGCCACAGTTCTGATAAAGGATTTGCATTTCTATTTCCTGTCTTGTTGGCCAGTTTTTACCAAAAAGAAAATGAGGAGGTAAATCACAAGTGGATGAGAAATAAAGTTTATGCAGCAGAATTTATTGCCCATTTATAGTTCCAATCAAAAAATTTTTACTAATCAGACTGATTAATTATGCAATCATCACATGACACTTTCCTAATGAATCTCAATGAACTAAAATAAAAATGTCTTTTACATGAGGATGTCCTCGGCTCCATGGGGTGTGTTACATAAGGAAGAACAGATGATGGAGGGTGAGATAAACACTCGTCTCAGGGGACGTGTGGTCTCATATGGCCACTGTACAGGTTCCTCAAATCATCCGTCTGCTTCTCCTCTAAAATGCACTTCTTGGAATGATTATGTGATGAATGACTGACACTTGCAATAACGATGATGGATCAATGAAACCGAGAGGCCGAGAAACACATTTTAGAATTGAAGGAGACCGAGAGGATAACTTTACTTCTCTCCCCGTCTCTCTTTCTTGTTACTTTCTTTTGTCCCACAGTGCTACAGATGCACTTCGTTTATTTGCTTATTTTGGCTGTTTTTTTTATTTACATTATTTGTGTTTTTCCACCACATTTGATGCATCTCTTCAATCCTCTCCGTCTAATCCTTTGGACTAACAAGGCCCAGTGTTTGCCTCTGAATGTCCCAACATCTGTGCTGAATCAGAGGATTTAAGAATGGTTTTAAGATCTGAGTTTAAAACCAACACACACACACACACACATAAATATTAAAGACTAAACAATCTGTGGAAATGCTATGCATGAGGCTGCTCTAGTTTGGCATGGATAAATGTTAGCTATCTATTCAAAAAGTTTCATTTAGCCTATATAATAACTTTTTCTAATAGTAGCAGATTATGTACATTCAGTTTATTGTCTTTGTCATTTTGTTTAAGTGAACTGATCTGTGAATCATTATTCAGCGGCATAATGAAGTACCCTTATATTGGCACTTCCTGATCACTGAATGATGACACGTTAGGTAGATTTGCTTTGCAATATTTGTCCGTGCGTTATTAGTGATGCCTATTAGTATCTGTAAATACAGTAGCCTATGTGTCAGTAATCAGTGAGTGAGAGGAGACCTTCGTTAAGGTGTTCTCTGTTCAGTGGCTCCGCGGGGGAGGTGCTGCTCTGATTAATTTGGAAACGTGATAGCGTGTAATTCTCATTACCTTTCGAAGTAATTGCATTTTACGCGGAGCAAATGGGCGAGGCGGCAGAAGATTACTAACAAGCAGATGTTAGTGAAGGAAGACAAGACATCAGCAGCCTGTTTGCTTTCATGGAGCTCAATCTGGAGTCGAAATTAGTATTACACTGACTGCTACTGGGTGGATGTAATGAAACTTTTTTTCATTGAAGCTTGGAAACTTACGTAAAAAGATTTGTTGTTGTTTATGAGCCCTTTTTTGTTGAATTTAGACTATTTAGTTGTGAAATGCTGAAATGCCCAAAATGCATCTGATAAATCTGCAAATAAAATATGCAAATGAAACAGTATACATCAATAAAATATCTCTTAAAATAATCAGTTAACGTTTGTCTATATAAAATAAAAATAAATGCCTTTTTTGCTGTGCAAAATTAATATGGTGAATTATTATAATAATATAATATAATGAATTTTAAAACAAATAAACACGTAGCAAATATGAATATTCAAAAGCCAGCTTCACTCCGTATCGTTCCAGCTCAAAAATCCCTTGGAAAACATTGCAACAGAAAGAGCAATCTGCCATCCAGCTGCTGGCGTTTAGTTATGTATTCCACCTAATACTCCTTTATTTATTCCCTCCATCTCGCATCTTCTTTTTCTGTATATTTTGTGTAGTGCAAGACAGCAACTGCGTTTTTTGCATTCTAAATAAATGATCGTCTCCTTGAGGCTTAAAAACATGAGGGTAATCTTAATTTTTCGCAGAATGATGGCCTTCATAAAAGTTAATAAGAAAATCTACTTTTGGTCTCATTTGGAAAGCTGCCCAAAGCAGAAGAATTGTTTGCTTTGACAGGTAAGGGTGTTCACAGGTGACATGAGAAGTGAGGAAATGAAGGCGAATTCCACAGCTCGATGTCATAGATGTGCCAAATTACGGAAAAGTCATTGTGACACATTCCTTCTATCTCAATCAACTTGTTTTCTATATGACTGTATTTATATTTATATTTATATTTTGACTCAGTCTGTCTGCCTGTTTTATCAATGATTAGTGTTCCACGTTTACGTTACCGGGTTAAGATAAACATAATTTTCATTTGAACGCAAATGGACAGTGGCGAACGCTTTTTAAGTGCGCAAAAGTTGAGCATACATTTGTTTAATTTCGTTAATTAGAATGATCAATACATTTAATTCATATTCTCTCTCTGTTTTGTATTATTACTGATATTTGGTTAAAAAAGAAACTCATTCAGTTTAGTTTAATTTGCCTGTATACATTCTGATAGGATAATGCGTAAATCATAGAGGTACAATAACTTTTTATATAATAACAATTATTATAGAATTTATCAAGCATTAGTCGTCAATAATGCATTTCTATATAAATATAAACTACATAAAACAAAAAATAAATTATTAATCTGTAACCTGTGGTATTTAAAATAAATAATGCCACACAGAGACTGTGGTTTACCGTCTGTCAATAATCTCGGCTCAAGTTATTAATCATTCTCAATCTTTTTAGAACATCTTTGTTCCAGTTTACAATAAATAAATGGTGTCGGCCTGAGCACTCTCTGTTTGTTCTTATCACGAGCGAATAAGTGGTTATTGTTTCCGGGGGGAAAAAGCATACCGTTATCTAAAAATGTAAAAGAAATGTTTTGAACTTTTTTCGTTTACGTTTTAAGTGATAGATAGATAGATAGATAGATAGATAGATAGATAGATAGATAGATAGATAGATAGATAGATAGATAGAGTTCATGTTTCCTTTCATTTTGAAAGTACTTTGAAGAATATATTTGAGCTTCCATACTGAAAAGAATATTTAGGTTAATTGATCAAGCACAAACAAGTAAATAAATGCATCAATTTAAAACATTTATTTTACAGTTATGACAAACATTCACCGCACATTAATTTGAAAATACCATCAAAATAAGTAAATAAATATCATTTTGCACTTTATTATAAAAAATAAAAGTTGATAATTTTTCGCATCGGCAATGACGGGTAAGTTTGTGCAGAAATAAGTAAATAAAAACAACAAAGATGGAAAGCCAGAAAACTAAAGAGAGAGAGAGAGAGAGAGAGAGAGAGAGAGAGAGAGAGAGAGAGAGAGAGAGAGAGAGAGAGAGGTGGATCTTTCCTGTTACAGACAGCGCTTGGCAAATGCATTCTGACCCCGAATATAAACTAGGAAGGTAATATAAAATCTCTCAAACTGTACAAACGCTATCTACATATTTACACAGCATACAGTCCTATTATGTTTTCAAAACTTTCGTTTCGTCTAATAGTGATGGCCCATGAAACTATTTAGCCCTCTTTAACTGAGGCATGAATTGGCCGGATTTATTTTATTAACTCTATTTCACATTAAACTTGTTCTTTCGTAGCAATCTCAGGATTGAAGGCTAAAAAGAGTAAGGTATACCATTTTCACAAAATTCATACACAGAAATGCACATGGATAACCCTAATATCTCTAAAGTGTTAGAAAACTCTATGTTAGTGGCTTTGATTCATTCTTCTTCGCTTCAGATCTTGTGCTTTCCAAATTGTTGAGTCATGATAAACACGAGATAATACATTTTTTTATATATATATATAAAAGTCTATGGTTCGTTCTCAGAGTTCTGTTATCAAAGTTCAGTACTTTATTTTGAGTCACTGGTCAGTCGTGGCATGCTGACGGTGCTCATACCGGACACATGAGGCGGAGGCACCTGGCACATGCTACACGGACACGGGATCCCGGGACCCCAGTGCTGGAAACCAGCGCCGAGTGGCCCTGAGTTCGATGGTGCCTTGAGGAGTCCGTGATGCGGTCTGACGGCTGAGAGACCCGGGCCGGAGAGAGATGCGGCACTGGAAACTGCTGGTGGTAGCAGAGGATGATGTACCGGGTGAGCGGAATGCGAGACAGCAGCAGGGTGACCCGCTAACGGAGCGGCCGCGTGTGCAAGGGTGCCGCACCCGGACGGGTGGAAACCGGCGTGATGGGCCCCGCTCCCTCCACCGTAGATCTCACTCACGAGCCGTTTCATCTCCTCCAGCGAGTTGCTCAGCATAAGGATGTAGTTGCGTGCGAGCAGCAAGGTGGCTATTTTGGAGAGCTTGCGCACGGATGGCCCGTGGGCGTAGGGCATGACCTCACGGAGCCCGTCCATGGCGATATTGAGGTCGTGCATGCGCTTCCTCTCGCGGCTGTTGATCTTGAGGCGCATACTCTGCAGTTCGTTCTCGGATAGAAGTTTACGGTCCTTTTTGGAGAGCATCTTCAGAGCCATTGCGTCCTCATCGGCGCTGGAGCTGCCATGCAGATCTGCGCCTCTTAACTCCGGAGGAGAATCGCTCTGCGTGGAGGAGACGGCGCCGGAGAAACCCACGGACTTCTTGACTGCGGACAGGAAGAGATCATCGCCTTCAGGAGAAGAAGGTCTACTGGACACTCGGCTCGTGTCGGAGTCCATGATGTTCAGTGCGCTCGCAGCTTCTCACAGATGTCAATATTCCTTTAAAAGAAGGTAATGATTAAAAACAAATACAAAAATACATTTTTACAATGAAATAAATGTAATTAGAAATTAAAAACTAAAATAAAAAAATAAAAAAATATATAATATGGTTTAATGAAATGCAATACAGCAAATTAAGAGTAGCCTATGTTCTAGAAATTCATATAAACTCTCCAACTCCATAAGTTCCCTAAAGTAAAGCTGTTGAAGTTTGTTACACAGTTTGCGAGTTTAGTGGCGAAAAAGCAAACTAGGCCTATAAAAAGATAATTTTGAAAACAGTTAGAGATTATCTAATAGCTAAATCATATAATAGTAGCATGTACAAATTACTCAACTGAATAATTGGAAGGAGAACATCATTTAATCATTTAAATCATGCTAGGCGTTTACTAATTGTAGGCTACATTGTTTTTAATACTTTTTAAAAAGTCATCAAATCATTGCATTTATTTTCTATATATTCAAACTTACCGGTAGCAGGTGCAAGCGCGTGTTGTGTATTGTTAGTGTGTTATTCCAGTTCACTCGTGCACTGTTTGTGTTTGGCACGCCCGAGAGTGACGAGGGGTATTTTATAGTAGGTCCCTCCTCCCCATCACCCGGGGACAAGTCACCGGGACAATGTCAACGCTTTTCCGACAGCCCGTCAAGAACCAATGAGCTCCAGTGGGTGGGAGTCCGAAAATCTGATGTCATTGCAAAAAAAAAAAAAAAAAAAAAAACCCCGAGGCTTCATTAACTGCATTAGACACACTTCGCATATGGTGCATCCTTACAGTCACAGCATCGTTGGGTTTAGATTACACTACAGTGAGTCGGTTGAACAAACTGCAATCTGTACTGAAGCTACTGAGTTAGTTAGTTAGTTAGTTGAGTTAGTTAAATCAGGTGGTGCATGCGTCCACAAGTAGGCTATAGCTGAAAAAATTCAGGGAACTTTGTTTGACAATTTTGTACTGTGTTTAACTGTCCTAACTCTAAATGCACAGCACAATGTTGGGAAATTAAATGGCAATAAAAATAAATAAAATAAACTGCACTCAAGAAATTTATATTTTCACAAATTACACTATAATTAGACTATTTGAAATTAATTGGTATTTAAAATAACTATATATATATATATATATATATATATATATATATATATATATATATATATATATATATATATATATATATATAGTAAGGTAGCCTATATGGTAAATTTGGCTATAGCCTATGTGGTGTGAAGATGGATGCCGATGCAAGTTTTTCTTCGTGATCGTGTGTGTAGCCTATTTCCCGCAGGATTGAGCGCGGCAGTTGCAGACACTGTTTTGCGGTTTGAATGCGCTCATATTGTTTTAACCCGGTGACCCCATGCGGGCGCCTGACAGCTGACTGATTTCAGCCGTTAAACGCATTTAAAACGTTAGGAAACGAGGCGTGCAAAATGTTTTTAACGGTTATGATCTGAAACATTTCAATTAGGCCAATATGTACGAACAAAAGTTTTTGTTTGGGGTAGAAGAGAAGGACATAGACATGTAGCTGGCTACAGCTATAGTAGCCTACTAATGTTTATGAGAAATTTACGTTTCTCTTATAGCCTACTTTGGAAATTAATTGAACATTGAGCCTGCACAAACATACATATTTGGCGCTATGTGTATTTAGATAGATAGATAGATAGATAGATAGATAGATGGATGGATGGATGGATGGATAGATAGATAGATAGATAGATAGATAGATAGATAGATAGATAGATAGATAGATAGATAGATAGATAGATAGATAGATAGATCCTCAAAAGAGTCTGGAAATGTGTTTGTTCATATCTGACTCCACAGGTGCAGATTTAACAGACGCATCAGTGAGTTTAGGAGAGACATCACCAGATCAAGGTCTTTAACATATTTTCACTGAAGCATCTATGAGCTGTTGTTGTTTGGTTGTTTTCCCCGTGCGGACAGTCCCGTCTGTCTGTTTGCTTGTTTACTCTCGTTAAATACGCTTATGCAAATGAGTTGGTTTAAACCGTCGGTGTCGGAGAGAAGTTGTAGCTCAGTTCCTTCATTATGAATTCCGGTAATCTCACTTGTTAAGTGTACCAAAATGGTAATATATGCCGCGACTGTCTGGATTAGAAACGGGGGGACAGAAAGAGCCCTATTGTCGAAGCTGCAGTTTATTCCTCGCGCATATAATTATCTGAAATGTCACCCGGGGAAGAATGCAATGCACACAAATTCACACACACCCACACACGACACACACTGACTGACAACTGTCTTGGGAGCAATTACAGAGAGAGAAAGACAGGGGTTGGTCTGCCCTCGATTCATCCCAACTTTGGTAACTGTAGTCCGCCGAGAATGTTGCCAATTAAGGCTAATTAAGAGCATCCATGACTGACGTCATTACCTCTTGATTTAGATTACATTGAGGCAATGAAAAAGATGTACTCCTTCTTACAGACCTGCTTAAACAAGACTTAATGCATAAACACTGGCCACATTACAGAGTGATTACAAATAAGCAGCCAATGTGAAAGCCTAATGAGCAATGTTCTTAATTGTAAGTTTCTGTGGATCAGTTCATAATGCACATTGTCATTGTTGCAATTGTGATTATTTAATGTAATATGCATACAATTTACACTGATGCAAAGTGATGCTTTATTCCGTTTTGGCATGTCTTTTTCGTATTTATATTGCAAAACATTTCAATTAACCATTTTCCCGAGTTTCCAGACAGCATTTTACAGCTTATTCAAACTTCACAGTTCAGGTGCAGAGAATTAAATCAACTGAAATGATAGAAATACAGAACTGGCTACATTTTATGTCGTTCAGTCGTTTAATTAAAAGCCATTTGTTTAACGCAACACCTTTCCTGCCTCAGAGAAAGAGGGAGAGAGAGAGAAACGTTAGAGACGAGAGCTTTTGCCACCTCAGGGTGAATGAATGTTAGCCTGGCTGTTGAGTGTGGAGGGAGACTGAGTGCTAATTTCCGCCTGTTGGCAAATCCTCTTCTTTTCTCATTACCTTTATGAGATAATGATGTGTTTGCGTGTGCATTCCAATAATGAGGTGGGCAGAAGGTGTGTATATGTGTAAAAACTGTTAACCCCAAGAGCTACATTAGCCAGTGCTGTAACTGCAGTCATACTTAAGTTAATGAATCCAGCTGGAGTTCACTTTCAGCTTTTTTCTGTAAAACCCCAAACTCAACATAAGCACAGTATAGTACTTTACTGTTATGTCACGGCACTTTTTTCATCTTTAACATTTTCTGCTGTTCTGTTAAACAGAGGTTCTTTTTAATCTTCTTTTTGATCCTGTGTCTGTTTGTTTCGCAAAATAAATGAAAATTTATTCCAAAATCTAAAATTTAAAACCACTAGTGAAAATGATTCTATTTTGCATTATTTTTTAATGGATCCTTTTCACATTTCCGGGGTTCTCAGAAGTGGAAGTCGTCATAATTGTGTAAACGTCTATAGCGGTGAATGGAAACTACAACATCTCAATTTGCTCCCAATAGCACAATAATAATAATAATAATAATAATAATATATTACATGATTATGTTTCTATGAGTTTTCAAAATAGAAAAAACAACAAGAAAAAAGACTGTAACGATACCCTCATGTCACAATGCGATACTGAACTCACTATATTATTGCGATACTCCAAGACATGATAAAAGGTTCACAAAAAATGTACTGTTGATTAAAATGCTTAATTTGGTATTACATTGGGGGTGTAACTGAATTGGACTTGGTGCTGGTGACCCAATGCACAGGACAATAGTGACACCAGAATAAAAATATTCATGATTCTGAAGCTGAAAATACAGAATTATTTTAGACAAATATGTCTGCACACTGTGACTGACTAGATATATTTAAAATAATGTAGGCCACTTTTTACTGGTAACATAAGACATTTGGCATTATCAGGACCCACAAATATTCCCCCATAGCATTATTATACATTACATTCAACATTATATATAGTAGTTTAATGTAGTACTGACACTAAAACTCTGAAAACTTGATTTCTTTCTCACACAGTAATTTTTATTTTGGGTGAACTATCCACGATACATATTGTTGCATTTTTGTATTGCAATATATTGTGACACGATATATTGTTACACCCCTAGTTACAGTTTTACAGAAGACTCAAATTTGCTGTCACTCTTTCAGCCGTTGTATTGGAAACATCCACACAGCGGTGTTACCTAGTTTTCTGAAATTATTGTGGTATTGTGTTATAAATGTACATTACATTTTTTAAAAATTAAAATATAAAAAATGTATAGAATTGCAATATAACTGTTGAAACGCATTGTGAAAAGGGTCCATTAAAAAAATCATTAAATTATGTTATCAGCATAGAAAGTGTAATTGAATTGAATAAAAATTGAATTGAAAAACGAACATAAATTTCACAATTTAATAGTATTTTTGTCTTCCTTTTGCAGTCGAACTGCATGAACTCCACATCTTAAAGCTGGTCATGGTAAAGAAGTTGAAATGATCATCGTCACAGATTTGCATAATATTGATAGGTGAAATAGTGCTCAATATTAAATATTTTTTCCCATCATAACTTGCAGTTCAGTTTAATTAACTTCTGCACCCTCATCCATCCTGATTCCTTTCCCTCACCATTCTCACTAAACAGCCTTATTTCTTCCACAATTATTCCAAACAGTTTTGATTCAGTGTAGCATTGCTTTAATATCAGAAGAAAACTTTCACTCTCACCCTCTACATCTCTCTTTCTCTCTCCGTCTGGGTGGCAGTTGGGCTTGTGTTGTGTTGAATGCCAATAGTGAAGAGCAGCATATGTGAGCTAGTCTTAATCCTGCTAATCTTCCCTCCAACTGAAAAAGAAAGAAAAAAGAAAACCTTTTCTCTCAAGTTTCTGAGCCCAAATGGCTTTCTAAAGAAAATCAAAACATGCATCTTCTTTCCTTTCTTTCTTCTCATCCAGACACCTCATATACATAGTGAATATAAGTGTTGATGGCATTTTTAACATATGGACATCACAAATTTCTGGCCACAACATCTCAATAAACAGATCCCCCCACCTCTTCCTCTCCCTGCTTTTCTCCTCTATTACAGGAGTGTAAGTTGTTGGGGTCTACACAAGTCTTTTGTCCCTACAACAGCCATTAGTAGGTAATTAAGTCTTAACATAGCCTCTGCTCCCCTGGCTACTATTACACCCTGCTCAAATGGAACGGCTTACAAGCTCCTTTACACGGCTGGACAAATTGAATGGTGCTCATCAGGCTCTGCCTATTATTCCTGCCACCCCATCTGGCTGCCAGCGGATAAAGGGGGATTTGCAGGCGGTGGTGAGGGGCATGCAGGCCGCTGTGCTCAGGCTGAGAGCAGGAGAAAGACCAGGGGCTTCACTGGAGAAGAGCCCCCCCTCCCTTTTTAAGGTGGCTGCTTCTTTTCAGGAAAAAGCTGTGGGATTTGCTGCAACCAAATGCTACAAATGTTACCACAACCTGCTCCCCTGATCCTGCAAGAGGGAAAGAAAAAAAGGAGGGGTGCGTTCTTGTGTGAAGCAGGGGGATGCTGAGATGGACCCTGAAAATGAGATGATGTCAGTATGGATAATAATCAAGAAAAAACATTTTTGTATCTTATGAAACCTGCACCTAAAGGAAAACACCAAAAAATAATATAAAATTTTTCCCATCATTTACTCACTCTCATAATGAAAAATAAATAAATCATTTTACATTTTTTAATGTCCATAAAATTAAAATGGAAGTGGTCCAGTGTGTTTCGTATGAAGAAAAACGGCATAAACATTTTTCAAAATATATTCTATTGTGCTCCACAGAAGAAAGTCATATAGGTTTGGTATGACATGAAAGTGAGTGATGGCAAAAGTCAATATTTCAAAGATTTAATTGTGCTTTGGAGTTGTACAGCGCCAATGATATTGAAACCTTTTTCATTAAATTATAATTTTTTTTGTGTGTAAAAATGCTAACAGCTTGTTAATTGGTTAACTGTGGGTTACCTTACCATTTATCGGTTAAACATTGTAAATGCTTTAACATCACATGCACAAAATAATGTAAAATTTACGGTAAAAAAACAAAACAAAACAGTAAAAGGACATTCCCAAAGTCCCTGCATGATGTGTGTTTTGTTTTATATTTTCTGTTATTTAGTTTATTGCATTATTTTAGTGCCATGTGTGTTACCCTGATGGTGTTTTGTCTTTTTGTCTAGAATCTCTGATTCAGCACGTGACTTTCCATTTTACCACCTGTATTATTATGATGGTTATCACGGTCATTTCTGGCAACAACAGCTGACGTTTTTTATTTAACAGGATATTTTTAGTGTAGCTACTCGCCTGAACTCAGTCAATCTTAGAAGTAACTAAGAGGTAAAAATAGGAAGGGACCAAAAAGACTGCATATGAAAAATTGAGACACAGAGCTCTCGCTTCCAAAAGTCATTTGAAAGAGAGCATTCCTGTACTATTGGTTCCTGGTCCTTCACTCAAACACATGCACTTACCCTCGTGATGTCTAACGAGGGGTCTGGCAGCTTTATTACGAGCATCCCCTCCCACAGGCAGGCTGAAGCAGTAACAGGTTGGGGTTTTGTTTTCAAAGGAGGAGAGTTGTTGTGGGGAGAGCTGCCCTCTGTGTCACCCTTCTGTTCCCCAAGTGCCTGTGCGCTGTTCTATTGTCTCTGCCCAGATTCTTTAGTAGGTATACATCTCTCCATCCCTCCTCTGCATCCCGAACTTTCACAGCAGCCAGGGGTCGAGATCATCTATGTCAGCCTGACACTGAATGTTCACCAAAAACCTGAGCATCTTCAAAGAATGGGTGGCACTTCCTGTGGATATTCTGCAGAAAGAAAGAAAGGAAAAAAAAATGAAAATCTCCCTTACTTTTTAAAGACTTTATTAATATCTAAGACTTTTCCAGCCTTGGAAATGACCTGTTTAAAATGACCTGATATTTACTATAAATTTGTTCCTGCAACAGCACATTCATGGGTTCAGTTCCCAGGAAAAAGGAGAAAAAAAAGGAGGTAACATCTATATTCAAGTCTAACAACATTTTACAGCACTGAAGCAATATAAATTAAATTAATAATCTATTTCAATCTTTTTAAGTGTTTTTCAAATGTTTTATTTTCACTGTTTTTTATTTTTAAATTGTTTATTTAAATTTTACATTTTCATGATTTAATTGACGCTTTTCAACTACTCACAAACCCTGCAGTTCCCTCACGAACCCTCAGGGGTAAGCAAACCCCTGTTTGGAAAACTTTTCAATACCTGTAGGTTATGCCAACAAAATTAAATGTATGGCTTAGATAAGATAGAAATGGCTCCGTACTGATAAAGTACATATGTTGAATGCATTGTGAAATTAAAATGAAGTAATAAAAACAAGATAAAATACATATAAAAATGGAATAGAATCTATCGGATTATGGAAAACTCACTCTAGTACACTCATTCGAATAGAATATTCTATGAATAAACATTAAGTTCATAAACATCCCCAAATTCCGCTAAAACATAATTCTTTTGGCAGAGCTCAGTGATCATAATAGTGTTTTGATGTGTATGTGCGACTGTGTTTCGCTGCAGATACGAAGGAATGCCGTTGGGTTTTCTCACCCCTCTGGCAGCGTCGCTCATTCAATTCTTTTGCCATTACGTTGTCATCAAGCCATTTGGCTGCTCTGGCCTCATAAGTGCGGCAGAAGAAAAGAGCTAGTTGATTCAATTAAAGCCATACCAATTCAACTCCACTGAGAGCCAGCCAAGAAGGTTCTTTCAAAGAGAAAGGAGAGGGAGAAAGCGAGGAAGGTAGAGGAAAGCCTTTTATTCCCTCTTGTCTCAGATTTGAGTGCAGATATTTAATGTCGTCTAGGTAGTCTAAATGTGTCTTCCATTGTGCATTTAGTAGTAGTGTTTTTTGCTAAAATGGTTTAGCAAATGCATACATGAAGCAAAAATCATGTTTATGCTTGTGGTCCTCATGGTCTGTCTGTGCATGTGTTTGTCGCAGGGGCCAGCAGTGGCCGTTTGTCACTGTGAATAGGCTCAGGGTGGTTCACATCATTGGGGCATTGAAGGTGTCTCCTCCCCTGTTGTAAAACAAGGGTGTGTGTCACACGGGGACATAGGAGGCATTGTGCTCGTCGCAGGGGCTACCGTACCACCCAGAGTGTTCCCTAAATCTAATCCCCCCTAACACCTCCCCACGACCCTGTCCGGCCCACGGCCACAACCCCGTCCTGACCACTACCCGCACAGGAGAGCGGGATGGACTGTGAAGGTATAAGTCAGGGATGGACATTGGGGCTCCGATGCGTACGTTTATAGAAAGAAAGAAAGCGTGAGATGAGATTGAGGCCTATAAGAGGCGAGGGGGCGTGTCTGTGAGTTTCCCCTAACAAGATAGGTCAATGGGATGATTGATGGCTGCAGAAGTGGGAACAAAACAAGGGGAGGTGATAAAAATCAGAAAAGAGGGGAAAGAATGGAGAGGGAACGAGGGTCTTGTATCCGAGTTAGGGACGTCTGTGCGAGTGTGAGAGTGTGTGGGAATATTTACTGCCCCGCAGAAGTGGGCGGCTCTGAGTTGTTGCTAATTAGCGGGGAGGCATCTGAGCTCTGTGTACTGTGGGTGTATGGAAATGGCAAGTATGCAGGGGTAGAAGGAATACGACAGGATATTTGGGCGAAAGAATGGCTATGCTGACCACCTAAGATGACCCCCCCACACACAATCGCATATACATACCTAAAGTTACACACCCCTCACTACTTTCCCCCGCCCTCTACAAATTGATGTAAATGAGCAGTGCTTTTAAAATAAAGGCAAATAATTTATGGGCAACTGTCAGTTTCCTGAGTCAGAAACACACACACACACACACACACACACACAACCAGCAGGGCTCTTAAACTGAAGAGTTCAGGCTTGTGTTTTTAAGAGGGGTCTCTTGTCATCTGAAGTACTCTGAAGAGGATCTGCAAACTATCGCAAGCAAGGACACGGGCAAACAACACATTAGGACATACATTCATCGGTACAGTATGCCCAACACACAAGCTGTTCCTTATTTACTAGCTTTTACTACCTTATTTACTAGAAATTACTAGCTTTTGTTTCTTGGTGCAGTCAACTGGCAACAAAGACTTTGACTTTCAGAGTCAGAACTCTGAAAATCTGACCATTTTTATGTCAAAATAAAGGCCTTCTCTTTTTTTGTATTTTTAAGTAAAAAATAATACAAATATATATATATATATATATATATATATATATATATATATATATATATAAAAAGATTAATAATTATATATAATAATTAATAAAAATATATTAAAAATTAAGATGGACCAATCCCCTTCTTACCTTTTTCCACTCCTAAATCTGAAGTTTCCATGTTTTGTTCTGATGTTCTGAACCTCCTACAAATTTTAAATTGCCCCTTTTTTCTTCCAATTTCCTTTAAAACAATGTTGTTTTTAATGTCATTTTGATCATGTTGGACATCAATAATCTCCCCAAAAAAAATGTTTTTCATTTCGAAAATATCAAACATAAATGACACCATTAATGCCTGGAACAGGAAAGCTGCTGGTCTTTCAAGGGAATGAGCCGTGTCCATAAGACACTTGATCCCAGGTTACTCTTAGAGGCATTGTGCCTGTAATTCAGTAAGTGTGCACTTAGTTACCTTGCATAAATATATCTGATATATATCATGACAAACTTTTTCATACCCTTTACACAAAGATAGATCTGACATAATACCCTGGTACACCCAAAATTATACAACTCTCAGGGCTCTTTTGCAGCAACTTTTCCTTTATTCTCTTCTCTCACCAACCCATCTGCTCTTCTTGGCACATTCAATTACATTTCACCTTGAGAAAGAGAGTGAGAAAAGCATCAGGCTCTAGTGAATTGCAACAATTACGATAAACAAAACCCCCCATTGCTAATGGCTGCACATTACTCCACTGCGGAGAATAACAGATACAAGGGATGGCGATATGGAGGGATGGCGGTTAATATATATCATTAACCGCCATCCCTTGTATCTGTTATTCTGATATATATTCTAATATATATATATATATATATATATATATATATATATAATATTAATTATATTACACATACATGCCCAACGGATTTGGACCTGTTGCTCTAAAACATGCAAACACACCACACAGTCTCTGAAGTGTCAACCCTTAATGTGTATAGATACAAGCTCTAATTGGATTCCTACAGGGGAGTCAATTTTCTTCAAAAGGTGTTCAAGTCAACCCTTATCCAGCAAGTAAAGCACACAAACCCAAAAAATGCCTCTCGTTAGACTTCCCACAACACACACACAGACACAAGGTCAGCACGCATAACAGTTTTCTACCATGTTTTGGATTGGGTTTCAGAGCCAACACCTCACACACTGTCATCAGCGAGTTAACACCCAAGTCTCAGTGGTCACGCTTGCCAGGTTGAGTGTTTAACTGACAGGTGGGAATGAGGGAATTGTATATATGTGTGTGTGTGTGTGTGTGTTTAGCAAGCAATCTGTAATGAGGGGGCAGTGTGTGTTTAGGCCTGTAATGAGGTGTGAGAGAGAAGCGAAGACCTTAATAGGCAGCAATTACTGAGTGTGTTGTCATTGAGCGAGTCTATTTGTGTTTCGGTATATATATATGTGTGTGTGTGTGTGTGTGTGTGTGTGTGTGTGCATGCCCATGTTGCAAAGGTTACTTTGACACCTACTCTCTAGCAATTCCAGTAGAGAACATTTGACTGACAGCATTTCAAAGAGACAGATCCTATTTCAAAACTAACTGTTGCGTGCATGGTCATGTGGGCATTAAAGAGTATATATAATATGATCCATTTTGTCTGTCTTTATGACTATATATTTATATATATATATATATATATATATATATATATATATTTTTTTTTTTTTATATTATATAAAAATACTATATTTAAATATTATTATAATAAAATAAATTATTCATATTTATATATATATATATATATGATGTTGTACCATTTACACTTTGTCACAGCTGGTCATGCACGAGTCGGGATATATAAATGTATGTTGTGCTTATTGGGACACAGGTTCCAATCCAGCTTGCATCTTTTCCTGATCGCACTTCCTATCTCTTTCCCCACTTTAATGTCTGTCTTTTTAATTAAAGACAAAAAGGCCACAGACAAAGAAAAAAAAAACATGAAGTAAAGTTACACACTACGTCATCTCTCTCCGATGCTCTTTGACTTTTGGGTGACCTGGTGACGACCTCCCAGGGACACGCTGGTTTTGGGATAGTCCCCAGGCTGACCTCATCAATTAAGATGACGATGAGTTCAACAGCAGCAAGCCACCCCATCGCCATCTTTCTCCCACTCTTGCTCACCCTGTACATCCTTTGTCTCCATTAGTTTCCATCTCTCTGTGTGCATTCCTTCATTAGACACATCTCTCGTGATCTCGGTCCCTGTTGTCCCTTCTTTGACATTGTCTCACCCTTTCACCTCAGTTGAACTTCATTTGCCCTCCATTACAGTAGTTCCTCTGTTACATTCCTTCCGTAATTTTTTCAAAAACAAAATGATAACCATTTCTCTCCATGTCCGAGTGATTTGTGGAGGCACAGTCGGGTTCAAAAGTCCACATTGAAAATATGATTTAAAAAAATCTAATTTTAACCAGGAGATAAACAAAATCAGGTAAATATAGAAATATTATGAATATTTAAGACGCTATTTCTAGGTCACTAATCAAATAAATACATTTCTGATCTGACCACGTAAACTTTTTACAAAAGGTCATAATGTTCTTGCTTCCATTTAAGCACAAGATCCTCTTTGGATCATTCTCAAATCATGCAGGAGAACATGATCATAATATTTTGAAATTACTTTCTTTAAGGCAAACTTTTCACTTAAAGTATTACACTTTAACGAAACATAACGTGGAAAAAAATAGAAGCATTTTCATAAGTGGACTTTGAGCCTCTTTGCATTTGGGGGTGCTGGTATCCAATGAAACAGGGCCTGTCTAATTCAGAGACACAGTAAAGTATAAGACATCTCAGCATGTTTGAGCATGTGTATGCAGGACACAGAGAAAAAGAAGAAAGAAAAGCGAGAGAGAGAGAACATAGCTCTGATCTCTGATGAATATGTAAATCCTGATAGCGGCTTGCTCTCCAGGGGACCCCCTTCACCCCTGCTTTCCCACCCCACACAAGAGACGAGGGACCGGGCCGCACTGAAGCTTAGCGGCCCGAGATCTTCACTCCCCGGATGATAATCCCACTGTCCAAAGGCACGGATAACGAGAAGAGGACCATAATCCTATTGTCCCTCTGTGTCACATATGTCGCTTAACACACTGTCTCTCCATCACAAGACTTCATCCAGAGCTGCAACAGATTGGTCCCCTCCAAAAAAGTGCTTGTTTTTCTTACTGTCCCTCCCTCTTCCTCTAAACATTTTTCACACATAACCCGCACACACCAAGACCTTTCAGAAAAACCACACAACACGGCATCATCTTCACAAACTCCTCAGGCTGGGTTTGTATCAATATCGCATCTCCATATTGCTGTGTGGGTGGCATGCGGTGGGGTGTGTGTGAGAATATATGCATGTGTGTGTGTGTGTGTGGACGTCTCAAGTTAAGATGCACCCCTCGTCTCGCCCGCCTACCTCAGCCCTACGGCGCTTTGTGTCAGAGAGGACCTGTTGGTATCCGCCTTTGTCATTGAGTGTGTATGTCCATGGGCATATGGTTGATCCACCTCCAATAGGTTCATGTAGGCAGAAAACAGCCATTCATACGCCTATTCAGTCAAGCTGCTAGAGACACAGATTACTATGTCATAACACAGAGGGAGGGAGAGAGGGAGGGGTTTGGAGTGATAGCGAGAGAGAAGAGCGAGAGAAAGAGAGATTACTTCATAAACTTACTCTGATCTCTATGTGTGTGGCGCTGCTCTAGCGATTGAAAAGATAGAGCCATTGTCGTTCTTTCAGGCCTCGACTTCAAACACCTAAATTTGTTGCACCAACTACGCCGAACTTGAGAGATGCAGTGTTTGAATGCAAGTCTGTTTTTTTTCTGTTGAATCAAACTCCTTAAAGGGATAGTTCACCCAAAAATGAAAATTCTGTCATTATTTACTCACCCTCAAGTTGTTCCAAACATGTATGAATTTAATTGTTATGTGGAACATAAAAGAATGTTTGTAACCAAACAGCTGAGGGCACCATTGACTTCCATTGTATTTATTTCCATACTACTGTATGTAAGTCGTTGGGGCCCATCAACAGTTTGGTTACTGACATTCTTCAAAATATCTTCCTTTGTGTTCAGTAGAAGAAATAAATTCATACAGGTTTGGAACAACTTGAGGGTGAGTAAATGACGACAGAATTTAACATTTTTGTGTGTACTATCCTTTTAAGGCCTGATGGATTTGCACAAAAACGCTGAAGTGCCGCTAGTGAACGCCATTAGCATCTTGTTTAATATCTATATTCTAAACTCTAATATGGCAGATTTGTTTTCCAAATTTGGGGAGCAAAGATGGCAAATATGTGTGAGATTGAGATATCCAGTCATGAAACCTAGCATTATAATGCAGCCTTCATGTGATATCGGAATATTTTTTGGAGTTTATCGAGTTCAAGAGTTTTGTTGTCAGAAACAGTAGGAAATATGTAGGATGACAGGTTCATTCTTGATTATTTCTTGGGGAAATCTTATTAAGCCAAAATGTACGGCTGATATTGAGGCAATATCCAATTAATTTTTAATAAAATGTTCCATTCATTGGTAACCATATAAACATGACCTGAGATATTGTATACATTCACTGCAACTAGATACGATTCTGACGATTAAGGAATTTTAGTCAAATCATTTTTGCTATTTTTGCTGTATAAAATCAAGTGGTTATGTCTATACATACAGTGCTGTGCATACGTTTAGACACCCATGCTAAAGTTGACTAAAAAGAGGAATTAAAAAATCATCTTTTGGAAATTTAAGTTAATGCCTTAATTAAAAAAATTAGGAAAAATCCAACCTTTAAGGACACAAATTTTCTTTGTGAATGAATAATGTATCGTAAATAAATAAATGTTCTTCCTTAAAATACAGGGTGCATAAGTTTGGACACCCCTATGTTAAATTCCCATAGAGGCAGGCAGATTTTTATTTTTAAAGGCCAGTTACTTAATGGATCCAGGATACTATGTATCCTGATAAAGTTCCCTTGGCCTTTGGAATTAAAATAGCCCCACTTCATCACATAGCCTTCACCATACCTAGAGATTGGCATTGAGTACTTTCCATAAGATCATCTTTCAATGCAAATCAAAGCAGCTATTAGGCTAACTGAAATAAAATCATGCCAATCTCTAGGTATGGTGAAGGCTATGTGATGATGTGGGGCTATTTTAATTCCAAAGGCCAAGGGAACTTTATCAGGATGCATAGTGTCCTGGATCCATGAAGTAACTGGCCTTTAAAAATAAAAATCTGCCTGCCTCTATAGGGGTGTCCAGACTTATGCACCCTGTATTTTAAGGAAGAACATTTATTTATTTACGATACATTATTCATTCACAAAGAAAAATTGGTGTCCTTAAAGGTTGGATTTTTCCTAATTTTTTTAATTAAGGCATTAAGTTCAATTTCCAAAAGATGATTTTTTATTCCTCTTTTTAGTCAACTTTAGCATGGGTGTCTAAACTTATGCATAGCACTGTAAATACATCTATACAAAAAACAATAAATTAAAGTCCAATCTTGTTTGATCCCCAACATTCTTCAAAATATCTTCTTATACAAAAACCTATTGTAACTGTATGTAAACGTACTGACTTTGGTGGATTCTTGTGGTGCTATTGAAACATTGCTCTGCATCCTGATCAGCCTAACACAGCATCCCTGTGGAATCTGTATTACAACCATTGGCAGTCAGGGAAAGTTTTTCGGGAAACCTGTTTGAAAACAGGTTCCATTACTTTCGCATTTCAGTTTGCTGCTGTTAGAGGCATGACATGAAAAGTTTCTGATTACTGCACGAATATCCTTCAAGTGTCCAGTTTCTCTAATTCAGTGTTTACGTAAAGTTCACTTTCCTGACCTCTGCACTGTCTACTTGTCTCACCGGCTTGTTTGTCTCTCCCTCACGGCTCAGTACTGTCAGGGTTATTCTCTGCATGTCCATACTCGATCACCTTTTCTGCCCTCCTAGGACAGAAAGCCTCTCCTTCTGACAGTAATGGCCATCACTGTCTCACTTCCTCTCATTCTGATGACCTCTCGTTCTCAGGCCCCAATCACTTGTTCGCCAACAGTGTCAACACTGTCATTAAAGGCACATTGTCCTTATTAATTAATGAGTGCTGTTGTTTTTTTTCCCCCTCTCCCTCTCTACATACTTATTCGGATTAACATATTCATGAGTCGGCCAGCTTTGCAGCAGCTTGCTCGCGAATGGGGCGGCTCTGTTTAGCCCCTGTGTTTTTGTCTTTCTCCATACCTAACCTCGTTTGCTGGGCAGATCCCTGAACCATTAAAGCTCATGATCCCTTTATGCCAGCGAGACTCAGACAGGAGGGTCGGGTTATGAACCCAAACGCTGCTGTTTCACGCACCAGTAAACACACCCTGGATAATAAGGCTCAAATGCTAAGTGTTACAAACTGATTAAAATGTCTGTGTTACAACTTTATCTAGCCACAATAAACAATGCTCCTCCACGAGAAACTGCGGCAGCTTTTGATATTGTCCCAGAACTGCCCAAATGTTCCCAGCCCTGGTTATTTTGCAGGGTGATCACACGAAGAAATGTTTATTTGATTATCGTATGCAGGAACATAAAGCGTCATTAACAATTAAAAAGGAATGTTCAAAATGATTACTACAAATATGAACTAATTCTTCACTGCAAACTTAACCTAAAAATCCCTGATGCTTAATTTGCAGTTTAATCTTTGTATGCAAGGATACGCAATATATTCAGGACCATATCAGTTATCAGTCAATATCAACGTTTTTCTATTTATTTGTCAGTATTGGCTAAATGCTTATTTGCTCTCTAAATCACATTTGTCATCATCTAATGTTCACTTAAAGTTAATCTTTAAAAACTCTAATCATTTTATAACAGTGTAAATGAAATCTCAAAATTAATATCCATTTTTCATACTGTACATTATATAGCTGTGATGCCTCATTCACTTGTAGCTTTTCAAATGTTTGATTTTTTTAGTGTTTTATTTTGAATGAACAGTATTAAGACAAACAGGGCCATAGCTGGACCTTAAAAATGTGTTCCATTTGGAATTGTGGGGCCCCTTTTGCCCTGCTAGCGACGGCCCTGAAGACAAATTAGTATAGAATAAGCCAATAATTAGCGGCTTACAACGTTGGTGAATCCCTAATTTGATTTATATACAACAGTCAATAATCTCAGACAAAAGTTTACAGTTGTAACATGATAAATAAGAAAGTATTAGCAATTAACATGTACATTAATATTGCGGATACACAAGATATTAGTGACCACATCTGTCCACATCGTCCAATAATGTTTTCTTTCGGTTATTAGACAGATCTTGGGATATGATAAGATCAGGGCTTATTTATTTATTTATTTTCTTCCAATTCAAACATATTCTTCTGTTAAAGGTACTAAATCATTTTTTTTCTACTATACATTTAACAGTTTATTTTTCATTTAAATTCCATATCAAAGCTTTCATTTTAAATTAGCCATGATGTCAGAATGTATTAAATAAATAAAATAGTTAAGTAAATAAACAAATAAAAATCTATGTCAGTGTATATACGTAGAAAACATAACAAAAGGTGAGAATGTAGTGAAATTATTGAAAAAAATGGGAAGGTTTGTGTGCAAGTGATTTCCATTTTTTCCACTTCCTTTTAATTTCCTGAGGAGTGAAAGCAAGAACCCCTCTTATTAGCCATTATTGGTTGTGTCCACCACAAAGCCCTGCTAACTGCTAAACATTTACCTTACACACACACACACCGAGACACAGACTGAATCTGTCTCTCCCTTCAACTCACTGCCCCTGCTTACACATTCACTCACATGCACATACACACACACTAAAACAGTCTCTATCTCCAACTCTTCACCACACACACACACACTGACACACCAATTTGTAGCCTGCACAGTCACATTGTTTGTTGAGGCTTGCAGTGCAGGTCGCTTCGTTAGCTTGGCCTTTAACGAGCTGCTTAATTGAGCTGTCTAGCGGGCCACCTGTCGCCCTGCACCTCATTAGCATACTAATGCTCCTACATTGTGCTGCAGTGACAGCCAGAGAGAGAGAGAATTGAGGGATAAAGTGGCCGGAATGGAGACAGAAATGTTATGATTAACTAATTTTTTACAATTACTAAAAAAGGATATATTTAGGTTTGTTAATCTGACAAAATTATGCATATTATCATACTAGAATTAAAATCATAATGGCTTTCCTAGATACGATTTTATTATATTTACCTGTTCCATGTCTTGCAAAATATTACAATTTAAATGTAAAGAATGACAATGACATGACATTTCAAAGCCTGAAGGTGTTACCAAAAAAAATAAAGATTTATAAGTAAGACGTACTGTTTGCAACCAAATGTGCTGTGTTGAGCAAATTATACGGCTTTTAAAAGCCAAAATTAATTTGATCACTGAGCTGGATGCAATTGGGCAATGCTAGTGCAATGATCGTGGAAAGGATTAATAGGCTTTTTCACCTTTGTACTGGCTGCACACAGTTGCTCAAGTGCCTGCTTTCATTCAATTCATGACATGCAGCTGCAGCACCAAAGATCTACCTGAGAGAGAGAGAGAGAGAGAGAGAGAGAGAGAGAGAGAGAGAGAGAGAGAGAGAGAGAGAGAGAGAGAGAGAGAGAGAGAGAGAGAGAGAGAGAGAGAGAGAGAGAGAGAGAGAGAGAGAGAGAGAGAGAGAGAAAAAAAAGTGTTTTTGTCAATGGTTAAATGGCTTGACAGGTATTGTTGTGTGTGATTGGAGCATTCAGTACAGCCTTGGCCTAAATTTGCCTCTAAACACACTATAAACTGGAGAGGCCTTTAGACCTCACACAGGACACACATGGACATGTGATTCACACACTTGTTCTGCCAAACACAAACTAAACTTTTGAAGACAAGCTCCACACTTGCAGACACTTTTTAGCCCTGACCCTCGGAGGCCGAGTCCCCACCAGATGGAGAGCCGTCCACCTCAACCATTGATGACCATGAACTTTAACCTGGAACAGGCTGACCACTTGCACTGACCGTCTGACAGATACCCACACAAAATACAAAATCGCACACAGTTCGTACTAATGTATATCCTGGCTATTCCTCTGGCAAGAGGGAAAATTTCAGTGGTGAGGGTCTGCCAACGGTTCATTAGATAAAGGATTCTTGCTCCCACTTAACATCCCAGAGAGACACTTTAGAAAGGCAAGACAAACATGATGACACTTACCAAATCTGTTTGAAAGACCAAAAAGACTTCCTGTTTGCAGAGGAAGCAAGTTAAAAAGCTAAAAGTCCAAAAGTATATTTGCATGTGAGCTTGTGTATTTGATGTGCACTAATGTGACAGCAGAAAGCTGGCACGGGGAAACCAGCTCACAAAAGATGAGAGGCACCACACTGGGCGACCTGCTCTGCTCTTTTTCAGTCCCAGAGAAAAGTGCAAGATACTTTACCTTACTGCGAGAGGACAGAGGCACAGATGCCTGATCATGTAAAATACCATTTATTTAATAATAATAATAATAATAATAATAACAACAACAAATAATTTAGTAATAAGTAATAAAAGATATCTATATAATTTAAATATCAAATTGTAATTGATAATTAATTATAATTAATACTTTATTAAACTGTAGCCAAAACCAAAAATAACAACATTTATTTTGTGATTTTATAAAAATTATTTTAATTATTAAAATTGTAATTTTCTAATTCAGCTTTCATAATTTAAGTTAATAGGTTGTTTAGTGGACCTGTTAACTTTTTCTTTAAATCAGTTTTCAGTAACAATACTTTTGTCAAGATTCAAAATAAGTGTCAGCTGATCACATTATTCATTGCTGAGCAAGACTGATCTTTAAAAATAATAATAATAATCGGCCTGGCCGTTGTTAACAACCTTTTTATTATACATGCACACCATTGAGAAAGAGGGCAGAAAAAGGCAATGGCCATAGAAAAGAGGTAAGAAAAGAAATTGAAAGGTGTGTGTGTGGGGGGGTGATGATCTGAAAAGGTGGCTGTGGAAATTTAGGGGGGACAAAGTCACATTCATGCCGTACACGCATTCAGTTCTGCCGGTAAATACTGGGTCTGGACAAACCACCATATGCTAATCACCATAGCGTTTTCACGTCAAAATCAGCATCCCTGTCCCTCTTGCTCCCAAACTCATTCTTCCTGCCCATTCTTTCCTCTCCCCCCTGTTAATTACCGTATGTCTTTCGCTTTGATAGAGAGTCTCTTGCACGAATTAGTACAATATTGCAGTCCCCTTTAAAGCCCAACCCCCCCAGGCTCCCCCTTCTTCCCCCCAGTCTTGCTGGATTGGGCAACCTTGTGCACGTATTGGTACCGGGTTTTTCAGTAGAACACTTGTCAGTGGCATGCATATGGAAATGTGAGTCTCCATTTTAGCTGCTAACTCCGCATCCCCTCTAAGGCCCCTTGCTGTGTGCCCCCCACTATCACAACTAGGGGATGCTGGGACCTCATGCTGGGGGCAACAAGGCGTTGTACTATTGAGGGATGGACAGGGGTCAGTGGAGGGGTACACTAACAGACAGGACACGCTTCTCTGGTCAAACACCAGCCCACCCCTATATTCTGAGCTGGAAAGGTTCGGCCTGACATTGACCAGCTGTCATATTTATAAAGCGGTTCTGGTTAATGTATGGAGTAGAATTGTGGGTTAATATCTGAAATAAGAACAATAATATGTATTACTTAAGAACAGACATATACAATATATGTAATGATTTATCATTAAATGACCATTTTAATAATCATAATCCTTACATTTTTACAAACAACTCTTTCATGGATCAAACAATTATTTCATACAAATGTGTTGTGTTGATCATGTTGTGATATTTTATGCAAGTGCCATAAAACCAAACAATTATCCTCCTTGCATCTTAAAGTGAGAAAAAAAACCTTAAAAACAACTTTTAAATGGAGTAGGACAGGGGAATATGATGTCATGAGAAAAAAATCCCTTTCATTGTATGGACTAGTACGACCTCACTGTAGTAAAAAAGCCTCTCAAGGACATAAGCCAATCAGAATAAGAATAAAAGAGAACACAGAACCTAATCCGCAGCCCGCTATCAAACAGGCCTCTTCTGCACAAGTGTGAGCGGTTGAGAAATGCTCTCTCCGGGCGTACGTGTGTGAAAGCGAAAGGTGTTTGTGGGAGAAAGCGAAATGACAAGTGTGGGTGTGTGTGTGTGTTAAAGAGAGTGTGTGAGACTGGCAAGCTCTTGACCTGCGGCTGTATGCTGCTAATCCTCTGATCAGGATGCCAGGAGGACTGCGGGGCCTCAGGCCGGCCCCTGATAGACTGTCCCGCTCACAATAATACACTGAGACCTCAGCCCATTTACATCCCACAGGCTGTCAGAACCGCTCACACGGTCCACACATTTGATCTCAATAGAGATGGAGCCCAAATAACTACAGAAGCAAAGTAACTTGTTTCTGTATTATTCCACATAATTGTGTAGTGAAAGAAGTGTGTTTACACTAAACAATGCAACTACACGTAGCATACTATGAGTACTCGGATGACGTCCAACTGAAATGCCAAAAAAATACAAAATATTCAAGTTGCAGACGTGACCACAACCCAAATTTTACAAATGTGAGCTGAATGCTTTAGATCACACCACATGTGATTTATGCTTAAATATTCAAACTAGTGTTAAAACAAACAGCAACACAAACACACGCATATGAAAGAAAAAAAAATTCCCTCAACTAAAATCAAGTAAATTAGTTCCATGTAGTACAAAAACATTATTTGAGATGATTACTACCCTACTACAGCTTAAGAATGGCAGGAAAGGTAGAATTAGTTATGATTTAGGGAAAAAAATTGCAGAGAATAAAAGCAAGAAAAAGTAAAGGTAATTTTTTTTTATGCTTTAGACCAGTTTGAACCCTCTAAAATTCAAGGATGATCTGCTTGAATGCAGATACTGGCAAAAAATTGTAAAACTGGTTGTCCTTACTAAACAGCACAGCCATGAGTAACCTAAAAACCAACATGAAACAGCTAAAAACATGATCATTTATACGCAGGTCAAGAAAACGTTTTAGCAAGTCAAGGCCATTTTTTGACAGTCAAAATACGAAAAAGGTGTGCAAAAAACAAAAGTAAGGTCTGCAGACTGATATGACTGCTCCAGAAAAGTATTTTTCAACGTTTCGACCATCTTTTTTCGACCAATTTTTGACAGTCAGCATAAAGAAACCTGTTGTCCAAGAGCGTAGAGAAAGCACCAAGCGAGTGTGTGTTTCTGAGTAGAAGGGGGTGGGGGTGAGGAATCTCAGACTGCCAGGCAAATACTTACCATTTGTCTGTGTAAGAGCGTCTGCAGGCCCCCAAATCCCCACGTTTTGTACGAACAAATTGGCAGAACGTGGGGTCTTGTTTGCCCAGCCTCTTTGGGCGGCTGTGGGAAGTGGGTAGGGCTGATGAGAAGTGGGTGGGAGAAATCCCCATCAAAGAGTGCCGTGCCTGGGAACAGAAGAACTACATGCCCTGGTCTGAGAACTGGCCTCCATCAGAAAGAGTGAAGTCTAAAGTAACCAGTGGGGAGACTCATCTGCCTGACCTGACCTAAATACAACTGAAAAGAGCGAAACCAATCAAGAATTTGACACTATCAAGTATGTTTCCACAAAAAATATTAAGCAGCGCAACAGTTTCCAACACAGATAATAAGAAATGTTTCTAGAGTTCTAAATCAGTTAACAAATATAAGCAGTTATAATAGGATTGTGTTTGTGTTCACAGCCTTTAAACTCATACCTCAATAAGATGCGGGTGGGTGCTCAGGAAATGAGTGTGTGGACGGACCGCAGGTCTCTTTGAGGTGCGTGTAGCCTTGCGTGATGCCATATGATGATCAGTGCCTCTAGCTAGACGTGTGACTAATCCTGTTAGTCTAAACACACCCGTTTCCTTTTATCTCACTGTCTTTCTGCCTCTCTTCAGTTTCCAGGACACACTTCTCCCTTCACCACCTGATTTCCTAACCATAGACAATCACTTTAGAAATTAGCCATGAACATTTGAACATCTGTATGTCAGACGGAGCAAATGTATTAAATGTTATTATAATATTCGGTTTCTTCTCTTTAGGATAGGAGAGAATGGGTTAAGCTATGACACTTTTTACATCAGACTCTAGGCAAAGAGAAATAAGATTATTACAGATTGCCTGCTATTAAATTACATTAAGCACCAAAAAAAAAAGAAAAATCAATGAACAAGAAATGTTCAAAAAAATTAAAAAACCTTACCGATCCCAAACTTGTGGTAGTGTACATTCACATTCGAACTGCAATTCTGCATCCTGTTTGTTAACTCAATTCAAATTCAGAATTGAAGTGTAATTTAAAAGGCATTCTCAACTTCATTCTGAATGGCACACAACACTGTCATTCAGTTAAAGGGGACTGTCAACTATTAAAGAAAATATTTTGAGTTTGAAATAACTTGATTTTCAGTTAGCACATTACTGCATTACATTAAGTGCTGACTAAATGAATAGACACTGTCATTTTATATATTTTGTTAAGAAAATTATTTTATTTTCAATTTCAAACTTCATATAGAACAAAGACACGTTAAGCTTTTATTGGTGCACTGTATTAAGTTGATACTCTGACATCTCTATTTCAGTTTTTTTTTTTAACTGATGAGCTTTCCTTTACATGTCAAGTTACATTTAAAAGTTTTCAAAATTAAGAAATCATAGAGCTACATTTACTTCACATTTACTTTTTTCAAAAACAGAGAGTGCCCTCTGCTGGATATTCACCAAAATGCAATTTAACACTGTCAGGCAGATACAAGTTTGATTAGTAATGCCTGGCAAGTGTTTCACAGTCTTGTTTTGCAAATCACTAAAAATCACAGCAATAAATAGCCTACTCTTTTTTATTTATGCAGTCTGATACAGATCCTATATGAGTGATAATGATGAAGATACTGATATACTGGTTGAACTTTTACTTCCCGCTGAGCTTTAGGACGTCTCTCACCATAGCGCCAATCCCATCAAAAATCAAGTGCAACTTTGTTTCACACATGAATGCAGGTGTGGTCACCACCTTATTCTTCTGGTCCACATGAGCTTCGTAAGGATGGAAGGTTAAGGTTAATTCAGAAAAACAAAGCTCTCATAACATTAATGAGAAGTAAATTAAATAAGACAAGTTGAAATCATGACACTAAAATGTTCTACTTTTTAAGTCATAATTATGACTTGGTATGTAATGATTATGACTTTTTATCTTACAGTATGTCATAATTTTGACTTCCAAAGAGAAGAGAAGAGAAGAGAAGAGAAGAGAAGAGAAGAGAAGAGAAGAGAAGAGAAGAGAAGAGAAGAGAAGAGAAGAGAAGAGAAGAGAAGAGAAGAGAAGAGAAGAGAAGAGAAGAGAAGAGAAGAGAAGAGAAGAGAAGAGAACTCTGTACAGGTAGGATATGGTGACTTCTGTAACAGTATGTTTGGCTCCCAGTGCAGTGATGACTTGTGCAGTACCAGCATATGGCCACTTCCCACCTTGCTCCTCCTCATGACCCACCGTCACATCCACACCTGGAAGAACTCTTGCCGCCAGCACTGGAGATATACAGCACAACCTGGTGACCAGAAGACAAGGAGTCAGTGCTTTATAAGAATAATAAATAAAAAAAAGCATGCATATAAAGTCTGATTTGACAAATATAATCTTTTTATTTCAAAGCACATCATAACTTCTCGCAAGCACCCTTCTGAAACCTAAAATGAAAAATAGGACACCCTACAGTCTTGTACAGACATGATCGCATTGGACACTGTAAGTCCACATAAATGTGCCATTTGGATACCTATTAAGTTCTGTATCGATTACAAAGTTTTGCTACTGACTTATAAGGCCGTAAATGGTTCAGCTTCTGTGTATTTAACAGATCTTCTATCGCCCTACAATCCACCTTTAAGGTTACAAAACTCTGGACTTTGGTTGTACCTAGAATATCCAAGTCCACTAAAGGAAGGAAAGCGTTTTAACATTTGGCTCCTAAAGTCTGGAATAGCCTTCCTGATAATGTTTGGGGCTCAGACTCACTCTCCAAGTTTAAATCTAGACATCTTTTTAGCCAAGCATTCACATAATACATCTCTTAACCATGTACACCAGTCAAATCAGATCAAATGCAGATGATTACACTTAATGTAATGAACAGCAGCTATGCTAATTATTTTATATTTGCTGAGGTATCCTGAGGTAACTAGAGAGTACGTCAGCTCCAGTTTGGATCCAGCTTCTTATGAAGACTTCAGATGCCCGAACACCTGTGAAGAGATGACGTCAACTCCTGGACTTCAGATGATGCAAGCTCTGAATCAACATGCACCAATGCTAAATTTCAATATATTGTAATCATTATGTTTACAACTTGTTATAATGACTTAAACTCATTGTTTCTGCCTTAAATTAATACATTGTTAGCTAACTGTGTGATTTGTACTCTGTGTACTTGGACACAGTCATCTCTGATAACAGATCACTCTAAATTGTATTGTAGACGCATGCATTTTTCTTTTCAGACTGCTTTGAAATGATATGTGTTGTGAAAAGCGCTACACAAATAACTGTGAACTGAAATTTGGGACAGGGCCTTACTTATCATAGCACTTGAAGTTCTTGAAATTACTGACTTAAAATGCATTCCTTATTTTGTTCAACTTTAATAACCTTGCCAGCCATTGTAATCTGGTTCTGTTTTTTTTTAACCTATAAGATTATAAATACAAATTTAAATAGTGTTTAATTTAATTTTCACTTTTCACTTTTTTTTAGGCCTTTTTATTGTCCAGACCTCAGGAACATACTTTAAATGATTGCAACACCAACATTACAAGATATTTCCATATAACAATACTTTTTAACACATAAAAGCACAAAAAGACCCCAAATCAGTGGACTTTCCACCTTATTTTTAATGTAAGAGCGGACACAGCCATTTGTAAGTTGAACGTTTCTGGCCTTTGCTGTCATCCGCTTCCAGTTTTGTTATGTTGTTATGCATTTTCGTAATTATAAACACACTGGTTTGTAGCGCAAATAGTTTTACCGTTCACAGCACTTTGTTATTCTTGTAGTTATTTATCTATAGAGGCTAAAGAATCAGAAGTCTCACATTCATATTCTCTTACTTCTGCGTTGTAAAATAAGGTGAATATAGATAGTAATTTGTAACGACTTACCCAATTGGCTTTCCTGCTTTATGGAAGTCCTTTAAAACCCGCTCCACTTCCTCATTCACTTTACAGTCCTTCCCATCAATAGCAAATGTTGACCTGATGATGGTAAAGATGCAGAAGACAATATACAGAGAGATGAGGACTACAACAGGAATGTCAGTGGCAAATTAAAATATATCTAAATGCAAGCAATGTTTATCAAAAAGTTTTTAGCATTGGTTTTATCTTTAAAACTTTTTTTTTAAAAGGCAAGTCCAGTTTATCACATTTAGTCACAGCACTCACAGGTTTTTAGCTGCACCGAAACCACCAGGGAAGATGACCGCATCATGATTACTGGCACTCAGTTTTGCCAGGTCAGTGATGTTGCCCCTTGCGATACGCGCTGATTCTGATAAAACGTTCCTATATAAAAAGAAAAGTTGAGAGAGTTAATAATATGTTAATAACTGAACTCCTACAGTAACAAAAACACAAAAGTGTACATATATGCTAAGGTATATAATGAATTGTTTTGACAGTGTAATCTTTACACAGAATTTCTGAGAGGACACTTCACCTTGACTCTGTCTCCACTGGCTGACCTTTGCCATGGTCTATCACATGCATCTGAAACACATCGGGAGCAAACATCTGAACCTCTGCACCTCCCCGACTTAGATGCACAAGGATTCTACATACACAAACATACAGCAAAAACGAGTATTCACGCAAAAGAAAAGAGTTCAAGCAATAGCTTGCATAAAGCAAAATAGCATAAAGACACACATTTGGGTTACAATGAGAGAGAAAAAAATCTGAAATAGGACATTAATTGTGACATATTTTACAGTAGTAGCGAACTCCTAACGCAGGGGTGTCCAATCCTGTTCCTGGAGGGCCACTGTCCTGCAGAGTTAAGCTCCGACCCCAATTAAACACAACAGAACCAGCTAATTAAGGTCTTACTAGGCATATTAGAAACTTCCAGGCAGGTGTGTTGAGGTAAATCGGTGCTAAACTCTGCAGGACAGACAGTGGCCCTCCAAGTTTGGACACCCCTGTCCTAGGCCCTAAAGTCAAATTTGGCATGAAATCCATGCAACAAAGAGACCTTCTGTCCCTTATAGAAGTAGATTTTTGGGAATCCGCTGAGTAACTAAGGAAAGAAAAATAGTATAGAGACATAAAAATAAAAAAAACTAGTAAGTTACTCACGCTGATGCCTCATGGATTTCAGTGCCATCATAAACACCACATCCAGACAACACCTAGTGAATAAAAGATTAAAAGTTAGAACTCAGAACTCTTGTTGGCGTGTGTTTTGTGACGAGCTGGACAGCAATAAACAAAAACATATGAAAAGCCCTCCGGATTACTTAAAACCGATAGATCAATGTTCAACTGTCTTAAAGGGATAGTTAGTTCACCCCAAAATTTTAATTTTGTCATTACTTACCCTCATGTTGTTCCAAACCTGTATGGGGTTCTCTCTTCTGTTGAACACAAAAGAATATATTTTGAAGAATTTTGGTTACCAGACAGTTGACGGCACCCATTGACTTCCATAGTAGGAAAAAATACTATGGAAGTCAATGGGTGCTGTCAACTGTCTGGTTACCAACATTCTTAACAATATCTTCTTTTATGTTCAACAGAAGAAAGCAACTCATACAGGTTTGGAACAACATGAGGGTAAGTAATGACAATTTTTTTGGGGTGAACTATCCCTTTTATGATACTGGCGGCTGGCTGTACTCTCATGTCACCAGGAACTCAACTCGCTTTTCTCCTTTATCGATTAGTGAAGGTTAAACAAGAACTTCAGTATGAATAATACTGTAATATTGTTGCTGTGTTCATACTCCGCTGCCCGTCGGGGTTTATTCTGAGACAATTACTCACCGACAGTGACTATTTTAAAAGTGTCACTGATGTTGTATGCAAATGACCAACTTACACAGGGTGACATGAAGCGCCTCTACCAGAACTGAGAAATAACTACTTTCAGAACACAGTAAAACCCCCACTGAAATGCAGATGTTCATGAAATCTATTAATTTCACACAATACAGCTCTAAAATGGGACACTAAAACGTGTAACGTTAGGTATTTTGACGAGCGCCAACAACAGTCACGTGCAACGCCAGTTTGGGTCTGTATAACTAAAGTTACTTACAACAGCGACTTTTGCGCTACTGCAGTTTGAAGATGCATGAAACTGTGCAGCAGCAGCCGCATATCTGAAGTGGGCAGTACGAAACAGCGAGCGCAGAGCAAACATGGTGTGGAGCGAGGAGGACATGGAGGACCAGTGCCTTCTTCGGCGTTACTGATGGATGGAAAATCATAGAAACATATCGCCACCTACAGTTTATGTACCAACCCACAATCTAGGACTTCAAAATGTGCTGCATCAGAGTAATTAACAATAACATGACAACGTAATTACATACATGAGCTTAACTTTATATATAAAAATTATATATATATATATATATATATATATATATATATATATGTGTATGTGTGTGTGTGTGTGTTTGTCTTAATTAGTTTAAAGACCACCATAACAACCTTTCACCATTTTTTTATTTTATTTTAAAGTTATAAACTAAAGTGAATTCTTAGATACATGAAAAAATATTACAAATACAAAAGTGCAAGCTAAATATTTCGCCAAGTGACAAGTTCTCTTTAAAGGTGTCCTTAATTTCCATTTATCAAAGAACAGCATCATAACATCTTGAGTAAATGTTTGAAGTTATTATTTCTAGATTTATGTGGTTCTTATTATTAACTTATAATAATTAGGGATCACTAAATGAACAATTAGGAAACTGGATGCACACATAACATAAAATAAAAAATATATTTCTTATAAGTGTAAAGCAAACTGGGGGACAGTTTCCAAAACAAGACATGTCCCTAAATGGAATTTTAGCAGGGAATTTCCACAAACACCATCTTAACTATTTGGTGGTAAACTGTACGTACATGTACAAAATAAACTCCAATGACACCCCATTGCAATTCTGAGCAAAACATCTGGGATTGGTGCAGCAAAAATATACTAATGAACAACAGACACTTAACAATTATACAGAATGCACAAACTTGGACAGGACTTTGCCTGCACTCTTGAGGCGCTCCAGTCGCTCTTTCAGTTCTTTCCTTTTACGTGCAACAGCGGAATCTTCTTGGATCAGCATTCCTGGATTGATCCCTCCAATCATGGCAAGCATTGCATTCTGAAGCTTAGAGATGTACTGGTCCAGCATGTGATACTGGACTATCAGTGGAACTTGATTAGCCAGACGGTCAGAAGTAATCTACAAATACATACAAAGTACATTCAAATACATTGTAAACCACAATAAGCTAAATTAATATTTATTTCAAGACTCTGCCGCAAATAATTTAACTTCTCCTTGCATATATGACATGTTAAAAAAATTTGATGTTAAAATCTTTCTGCTATCCCAAGATGGAAGACAGAGACAACTACAAGAAAACCAACCATACGTTTTTGGAAAACAATCATTATTCTTGCAATTGCTAAGTGGCAATAGTGGCAAAAAGATTACGCACAGAGATTAAAGAGAAAAGACTCCTAAATCTTCAGGTATGTGAACAGATGCATAAATGTTTCAAATGATTACCGTAAAATAGGCAGTGAGATGTTGTGTCATCTCGCGTACATCGGCACTGATGAACTGCCTTTGCACAAGAACTGCTTGACTTTGTTTTACAGTGTCAAGCTGATTGCTGTACAGATGGTCTTGGGAGTAGACAATCCTCTCCATCTTAAATTGAGACTGTATTTTCTCCTCAGCTTTCTGAAACTGCTCATCGAGAAAATCTTCAATTGGATCTTTGGTGGCCCTTAATAGGTGAGAGAAGGCCTTGAAATGAGAGCTAACAAGGCAGTTCACACAGGAATGAACAATGTCTGTAATAAAGGACACAAGAAAACAAAACAGCCAATCAAAGGAGTTACAGTAAGACACAACATAGTATATTATATGCATACTTGATATACGTCACCGATTTTATGCATTTTAATTTATTTTTTAGCATGCAACACTGCAAACCATCTTGAAATACTGCCATTCACCTGTGACATCTTTGAGCAGCTTTAAAGCAGGTTCTTCCAGCTCCTCAATGTGTTTCTTTACAATGTTTTCGAAAGTTCTATAGTTCACAAATCCAGGAAGCTCCTTTCCTCTACGAGTCCTAACATACTCTTCTACCTCATCTCTGAGGGTTTCCTCCACTAGAGAGAAAAGATGAAAGTAAATCATGAAGTACACACCCCTGCAGCACAAAGGGTTAAACTCAAACAGCATGTATATTGCACGCCCACAGAGAAGTTTTGATGCTGCACAGAAGTGGCTTAAATTAATTTATGATGGAACTCAAGAAATAATCTCACAAGCTTGATGGTTGATTGACATTAATTGTCGAGAGACAACAAGACACACTGATTGTCCTTTAAAGGCTACATTGGCTTGGTAGTGTAAAGACACAAGGATCCTTAACTGGGTGAACTGCTTTCCTGTAATGAGATTATTGTAGAACAGAATCCCTCTCATTTATGTCATGGTCAAATGTTCACTGATTTATTAAAATTTGAAATGTCTAGCACTAACCCATTATAAACTACCTGTAGCGTGCCAGATTTAAACTTTCTGTAAATTAAAGATATAAATAATACATTATTTTATCAGAGAAAGTGCAAAATAAAGATAATAATATTAAAGCACAACATAAACTGCACAAAGCAACATTACTGTCACTGATCATTTAAAATGTATGCTACAATGCAAACAAAATATTATTTATAAACACACTCTTTATGGTTTTGTCATCCAGAACGCGTTTCCATCTTCCAAATTCCTTCCTGATTTTGGTGAAGACCCTCATGTCTGAGCTTAGATCTTCTTCTGCCCTTTTTACTCCTTCAAGGGCATCATTGAACTGGCGAATTTTCTGCAGAGTACAAATCTCATCAGGTTATGAGATTTAAAAAAGGCCACATAAAAACATGTGGGGTGCAACATGTACAGTTATTCTGTTAAGATTTTTACCATAATCAGAAAATTGCTCCTCTCGTGTTCATCAGTTGGAACTCCATCTCCCAGTGCTCTAAGATCCGCAGTCGTCTTCTCTAATTTCATCTCAAGTTGTTTCTGCAACTGTGGCAGCGTTTTCTAAAGGTAAAGAAATTACACGAAAATGGAGACATTTACTCTTTTCTGTCAATGTCTCTGCTGTAACTCTTTGTTAGGGCTGAGTGATTAATCAAATTTTATTTTTGATTTATTAGCTAAATATTATACTGTTAGATAGACTTACATTTAAAACTTAAAGCATTATTTCATTTTCTATATATTATATTTGTCCTATTTGTAATTTCAATATATTTTAATTGTATTAATGACTGTTTCATTGTCTTCAATAATTATTTGAGGACTTTTTTAACTTACATTAGTCTAGTATTACTCTAGCATTAATTTCCGCTTTGGTATCGAAATTGGTATAGAGAATTGTGACATTTCGGTGGGATCTAAACTTTTGATATCATAGCAACGTAATTTCCTTGTGAAAAAAAAGAAGAGATTCACATGGCCATATAACCCTATCCTAATTATGATAAATAATGGTGATTTCAATATTGATCAAAATAATCGTGATTATGATTTTTGCCATAATCGAGCAGCCTTTCTCTGCATACGCACAGTAATGTGTTCAACCAATTCTTTTGTGAGTCTTTCTGCAAGAAGGGGTACTGTAGCTTTTCCTTCCTCAAGAAGAGACCTGAAGGGAAAGAATGAATTTAAATTAATGACAAAGAAGTTGAGGACTGCAGCATAACTACAGCATTTTGCATATGTTTTATGAGTGGGTTATGTGAAACATGTATAAATATATAAACAGTGTTGTTGTTGTGAAACAACAGCAACAACACATACAGAAAAATATTACTAAAATATAACGTGAGATGAATGTCATGAACATTATATATATATTAGATTATATTTCACATAAATCACACCATTGTTTTTCTTCCACAGACATGAAATGGCTCATGCTTCAATTGTGAGAGAAAAGACTTGCCTGAAATGAGCATGTTCATCAAAAAAAAGTCTTTCTTTTTCCAGCGCTTTGACCAGATCAAGCTTCTCATTGATGTCTTGCTGGCCTCTGCACTTTACGATCATGTAGCCCTTCTTCAGTTGTATCACTTGATTATTGACCGTTCTGACCACCGTCTCCTCCATGCCTTTGTCCACTAAGTCCGGTTTAGTCAGAATACCTGCAGATATGAATATCTGTCTATACACTCTTATCAGTGTTTTATTTTACCATCAAGAAAACAGGAACAATGTATTTGACAATACTTCACTTATTCAGTGAAATGTTACGTACCCAGGGTCCTTTGTCCAGTTGAATCTACTTTGGATGCCATCTGCAGTGCCTCAGTGGTGGCGATGTCAATGTTTGCAGGCACCACAACCAAGCTAATGGTTTCTTGTCTTTTAATGAACTTTTCAATGACATCTTTTATCTGTTACAGAAAAACAACATTAGTAATTTTGAAGGGATAGACTTTATTCCTGAATAAAAAAAATATAGGTTTTTGGTTCATTATAACCTAATAATAATATTATTAATAATAAATAATAATTTATTCACAGTTGAAATTCCTATAACCATAATAACCACCTGCTCCAGCATTTATGTTTAAGAAACGGTGTGTAAAGGAGCTGTTATCCAAAATATTGGAATGCTGTAAACATTTCGAAACATTTATATATACCGTACAAATAGTGTCTTACTTGTTTCTCGATGTCTTTTGGCTGGTTGCCAGTGGCAACTCTAGCAATACCTGGCAGATCAATGAGAGTGAGATCAGGGACATCACTGGACTGGATCTCCAGAGTGATCATCTCATGACTGATCCCTTCTCCCTTTCCAGCCAATAATGTCTGAGCTATAAAAGAATACCATGTCACAAACATCCCACAGACGACAACACAATTAATTCAACCATTTTAAAGACTCAATAAACTGTATCTGTATACACTTAAATGTGTAGGCTAAGTATACAGACCATTTAAGACAGCATTCTCTATTTCAGCAGGGTCCTTCAGTTGCTTTATTTGATCCTTATATGACAACAATCCATGCCAGTTGTTGTCCTTCGTAATTTTCTTCAGTTTCAGTACCAGAGGACAGCGTGTCACAATACCTGTGTTTTAAATACTAGATAGTCAGTTTCTTATTTGAATAGACTTCCTTACAATTGAAATGTTCTAAATACAAATAAGAGTAAAGTAATTCAAACACTTAAGCAATACAGTATAATACAGTAAATAAATTCAGATCTATGATTCAGACAGATGAACGATAGATAGAACGATAGATAGAATTGTGCTCATATTACCTGTTCCCCTAGGCAACGCCACTCCAGACAGGGCTTCCAACACAGAACTCTTTCCTGAGCTCTGGTCACCTATGACAGCAATAGCTGGCAGGTTCAGGTCCTTTTCAACACCTAATGACCTGAGAGAGTCCACTAGGTCAATGCATGGGCGGACCTTCTCTTCATAGTGCTGGCTAAGACCATTAATCTGATTTCCTCCCTTGCGTGGAGACATGTCTGCAAAGAGAAAAACAGACAGTAATTCAGCCAGAGTTCTTATTATGTGGTCAACGTTTTATTCAAAAGTTGTTTATAGAGTAAATATGGATAAAGCACGTTGTTACGGCGTTGTTGTTGTGCGAATAACTCCTATTTTAATTTTAATAACCTAGAGTCGAATGCAGTGTTGACACCATCAGTTTTAGAACTGTTTTCAAACACAATTCAACGTGAAAGTCTATCAAAAAAGAAACATTCAACTGTTTCCTTAAAACTTTCCATGACTTTATAGCTTTTCCATACCACTGAACAACGAGAAAACAAAAACGCAGGTATACGCACTGGATTCATCAACGGCTCCGCTGTGAAAGACGTTACGCGCTGGCGCGCAGAGTTTTAGTAAAACTTCACAACGTGGAGAATTTTTGAATATTTTACGTTTTGTTGTGCATTCAACAAAAAACAACTCTTTGTCGAATGTCGAGGAAAAGTGTCTCCAATTTCGTTCGGAATGGAGTTTGTCTCATCAACAGGCGGGAAATGGGATGTTAAAAAACCCCGGGGTGGATCCCTATGCTATGTAACTCTTTTATATCTCTGTCGCTCCGGTCCACTTATTCACCGGTCCGGGCTGTATGTGTTCATGTGTATGTAAAGTGCATTATTAGAGCTGAACATTATCTACCTATATATCCATTATATTATTCACACTGTATGTACAGACTAACGTTAGTCATTGACCGTAGTCAAGTTAGACACCATATTGAATCTAAAGCGGATGAGAGGCTGCTTCATGTGACTCTGTGAGGAATAGACTGAAGGTGATGATACACAGACACAGAGCAACTTTTTGAGCAATGTTGCTGGGCAATCTAACCGAGCGATTGTTGCTTGGGCACTTTCCCATTGAAAATGGGCAATACATTTCTATCTGGATAATTTAGATCGGTCGTGGGCCCTGTGTCTCATCTGGTTGCCCATTCATTGACGGCAACATTGCCTAGCAACATTGCTCAAAAAGTTGCCCTGTGTGAAATGCTGTGTTCGAAATCGCCCCCTAACCCACATTCACCATTCCCTACATTAGTGGATGAAATCGAGTGAGCGAATTCGGACACTGAGTGCGCAGGAAGGGCTATCGCTTGTGCATAGTTTGTGCTTGCTGTTTAATAATAATCATTTGACTCTGCCATGGAAACTAGCATGTATAGACATTAAATAAACAATTTAATAATTAATTAAAAAGTAATTTACCTGTATGATGTTTCGCTGGACCAGCGCGGTTTGGAAAATGGATGGATGATTGAATCAGCTGCGTGCGCCATCTCCTGGCCGACGCGGGAATTCACTGGTGGAAAAAAAAAAATACGAACCTCGAGCCGTCGCTCATTGCCCGATCGTCTTCTGGTAGGGATGTAGACTCGTAGGAGTGAGTGAAAGTAGGAGGGAGCTGACCCTGTGATAGATCTGTAAGCAAGCGTCAATGCCTTGAACTTGATGCGAGCAACGAGTGGTAGCCAGTGCAAAGAGATGAACAGAGGGCCGTTTTGGGCTCGTTGACGACAAGACGAGCTGCAGCATTCTGAATCTTTTGTAGAGGTTTAGTTGCACATGATGGAAGTCCAGCCAGAAGAGCATTTTTCTAAAATATACTAAAGTACAGTTATTTAAAGTGTGTTAAAAGTTGTATTGTGAAAATAGGCAAAAGCATGATGCTAATATACTTTTAATAGTATATTTTTAATATATTTAAAGATAGTAGGCTACAATTTTTTGTTACATGTACTAATGAAAAAGGAATATATTTCAAATACAATAAAGTATACTTTTTTCACTAGGGCTTTTAAGGTAATCAGCTAACTTAGCTAGTTATTTTTATTACTGGCGTTTTATTAAATTTTCAGTATTCGAATGTTAGTGAGAATTAGAAACATAAAACACTTTTAGATATCAACAGAATACGGAAGTTAATGCATTGGCACGGCTTGGCAGCTCCTCTTCTCTCTCTACAGTACATAGAGGTACAATATGCCACCCTCTAGTAGTCACAGCCGAACAGCTCCTGAGACACCCTATGCTTTTCAGGCAGGTCTTTTCCTGTAATTATCATAGGACAAAATATAAAATAGGGCAAAAAAAGTGATTTTTTTCCCCCTTCTATTTCTGCTTATTGGGGCAACATTAGGCACACCAACTGTTAGGTATACTAGAGAGAAAAAAGTCCATGTAAACCATAAAATCATGTCAAATGTCAAAAATATATCTTTGCATCATTTCTATGTTGAAATGGAAAGATTATTAGACTGAGAAATGTTTATTTTATTTATTTTATTATTTTAAGGAACCGTTCAAGACAGTAAAAAGAACATCCATTGTCCAAATGATTGTCCTCTTTTGGGTCATCATGGGGATGCTGGGAGTGGGACCTATTCAGATATAAATGTCTCGCATGAAAACACACCACAATTATCAAAGGAAATTTCAATCTAAATTAAACAAATTTAATCTTTTCTGTAGGGACAGAGATGTCTTTAATTTCCAATCATCATAGAACAGCATCATGAGTGCAGTAAAATTATGACAAATTATTCACGTTATTAATGCAACACCAAGGTCAAAAATTTGCAATAAAATAAAAACAAAATATTCACAAACAGTATTAATCATTCAAAATAAGACCAGAAACATACAATAAGAAAAGTATTACGAAAATTCTTTCAATTAATTCATGCCAACTTTAAAATCAAGTAACAGTCAGGAAACATTATAGGAGCAAGTTTTCCATGTAACTGATTGATGTATATCCACTATAATAGGGATTTTCCAGCACCATTTATTTTATTTTTTGCTTTTTATTTTCCACCAACATTTTAATTTGCATCTATCCATTTTCCAAATCACTTGTCCTAAGGCCGAAGGGAAACAGCAGATCAAGATGGCCAGTCCATTACAGACACAGAGCAAAAACACACACACACACACACACATACGCACATTCACACTTGCGGGCAATATACTGTCTCCAATTGGCCTGACCTGCATGGCTTTAGATTTTAGGGGAAACCAGAGCATCCAGAAAAAAATATGCACCAACACGGGGAGAATGTGCAAACTCCACACAGAAAAGCCTCCTGGTTCAGCCAGGATTTCAACCAAGAAGCTTCTTGCTGTGAGGTGACAGTGCTACCCATAATTATGTAGAATGCACAAACTTCGACAGGATTTTGCCTGCACTCTTCAGGCGCTCCAGTCGGTCTTTCAGATGTTTCCTTTTACGTGCAATAGCAGAATCTTCTTGGATCAGCATTTCTGGATTGTTCCGTCCAATTATGGCAAGCATTGCATTCTGAAGCTGAGAGATGTACTGGTCCAGCATGTGATACTGGACTATCAGTGGAACTTGATTAGCCAGACGTTCAGAAGTAATCTACAAATACAAACAAAGTTCAAATTAAATGTAAACACAAAATATAATTAGCACAAATCAATATTTGTCACAAGACTTTGCCTCTCATAATGCCATTGATTATGTAAAAGGTTAACTAAAATTCTTTATTCATTTTAAGATGTTTTTTTTTCTGTTCTTTTTTTCTTCTATCCCACGTTTAATGTACAGGATCAGTTAAATGTAAACAGTTCAAGCTGTGGTAGCTGTTTAGAAGGAAATTGACTAGTTTGCAGAGGAATGAGTGGTTGGAGTATTTAGAATTTAGAATTCAATCGTTATATTTTGCAGTTTTGTTAGATGCCTTTTGTGGTACACAGACTACACACTTCACCCTTTCAAAGAACAAAGATTACTTATTAGATATACAAACCTTGAAATAGGAGCTGAGATGGTATACCATCTCACGTAAATCTGCATTGCGCAGCCAATAACTATTTATGGGTTTTTGTTTTACATTGCTTAGCTGGTCACTGTAGAGACTGTCTTGGCAGTAGACAATCTTCTCAATCTTAAATTGATAATGTATTTTCTCCACAGCTTTCTGAAACTGCTCATCGAAAAAATCTTCAATTGGATCTTTAGCAGCTCTCAACAGGTGAGAGAAGGCGTTGAAATGAGAGTTAACAATATGGTCCACACAGGAGTGAACAATGTCTGTAAATAAAAGAGATGAGAAAGCAGAGGAGTTTATCAGAGGTAAGATCATGTATGCATAATTGCCACTAATTTTATGCATTTGTATGATTCTCTCAATCTTTTTTAAAAGAAGAATGTTGTCTCTTGTACAGTAACAAATCATATAAAATTTAGGGGAACAATTTAAATTGAGGGCACAGTAAACCATCAAACATTATGGTGATATTTACCTGCGACATCTTTGAGCAGCTTTAAAGCAGGTTCCTCCAGCTCCTCAATCTGTTTCTTGACAATGTTTTCAAAAGTTCTGTAGTTCAAAAATCCAGGAAGCTCCTTTCCTCTACAAGTCCTAATATACTCTTCTACCTCATCTCTGATGGTTTCCTCCACTAGAGAGAAAAGACAGAAAAAATTGTTTGAATACAACCATTGGCGTTTTGAACTTGCAACTTACAACATTAGTTAAATCATGCTTTTAGTATGCTTGCATAAGTAAGTTACAACAAGCAGTACGTCAGTCATCAGCTATACATCTGTGTAAATACCTCACATAAAATCTCTTTATGCTGACAATATTTTGCTCTGTTTCAAATATTTCAGTTTCCGTTCCTGAATGTTTAAATCTCATATTTGGTACACTTTTGGGTAACAAAAATTAATTGGAATCCATCAGCATTAATGCCCCTTGATGATGCAGCTAGATAGGAATCTAACAGCTTACCTTCCTTGATCCCCATAGTTAAGCGGTTTACATATTTGTTAGGGGTGTGAATCGTCACTGATCTCACGATTTAATTCGATTACGAATATCATGTCAACGATTCGATACGATATCAAGAAGTGTCGCATCCTCACTTTTCAATATTACTGCACATGCCTAAATTTTCATCAATGCATACAAGCAGTCAATATGAACTCCTTTTTTATTCTATCTACTCTATCTACTTCTATTTTATATTATGCCCCTGTTTCACAAGATGTCCCCAGAATGTGTCTGTGAAATTTCAGCTCAAAATACCCCCCAGATAATTATAGCTTGTCAAAATTGCCCCTTTTTGGGTGTGAGCAAAAAACACGTTTTTGTGTGTCATGTACGTATGTGTACGTCTTTAAATGCAAATGAGCTGCTGCTCACCACCTGTAAGTTTGGCATCGGGCCAAAAAAAAAAATTTCACTACTAGATGGTGGGCCAGAACATAGTCAAAGGATAATTTAAGAAATTAATTGATGAACAGAATTATTCCTTGGCATCCTAATGTACTAAACTGCATTTTTTTAATTGCGTGCTGGAGGTACGCTATTATGTCATGTGCAGAGTGATGTTAACATTTAAGATAGCTGGTGAGAGAAAAATGGCACTATCAAAGAGTCTAAAGAGGAAAGATGACATCGAAAATAGGGCATACCAAGAAGAATGTCAAGACAACAATGAGTTCATCCTAGTTTTGTAAAGGTAAAACCGGTGTTCGACCGAATTTCGATCCCCCTAGCTTTGGTATTTGGTAGGTTTGGGATTAGTTGTGGGGTAGAGGTTAGGATTAGGGGTGGGGTTAGGATTAAGCAATCAGGTACTGACTTCAACAAGGGGGGTAATAATTTGGCAGGGGGTCGAAACCGGTGTGTCTTGATCCACAGACTCTTTTGAATGTCTTTCTGAACTTTTCAGATGAAAAGCTCTCAATTCATCTAAAAATAAAACATTTTTATTTTGAAGGCAATATCACTAAAGACGAAGTGATTGTGAATAACTGTTGCTGTCGTGAGTGACAGATCTATTTCAGAACCAGCCGCTATCAAAATAATCTGGCTGCAGGCGTGGGCCAGATATTATTGCTGGTGGGTCATTTTCTGCTTTACACGAGCTTCGGATACTCCAGCAATAAAAAACGTGAATTTCACTCATCCAAAATCTCAAACTTGTTAATTTTGTTGTGTGTGGTTCTAAAAAAACAAAACAAGCGCTACTTGGTATTTTTATGTTTATATGTTTACTTAAATGTTGTAAAGTGCTTTAACAAATTGCCTCCTAATTTTTTACAGATAAATTGCTTTAATACCAATTATCAGGGTGGCCTAGGACTTTAGTACAGTAGAATACTTCTGCTGTCAGGAAAGCCAAATCAAGTTCTTATACCTGTCCTGACCTGAGCACAAGCTCTCATTCTAATCCTAAAAGTCTTAAATACTTATATATAAAGTCTCAAATACCATATTTAAATACTTTAAGTCTTTAAATTCATTTAAATTGATAATATCACATGTGTACCTAATTACTGTTTGTCTGATGAGTGCCCAATCTCTGAACAAAAAGGTTTCAATAAGCGCCACCTAGCTGTAAATGTAAGCACAATAAAAGCTCATGTTGTTTTCCAAAGACAGCTATTGATTACAATGGTCTGTATCTTAAACCTGCATTGATTGCTTAACTCCACTGTAACTGATTTCCCACACAAATGTTAATGCTTTGATGTTAAAGCTAGAATGTCCACTAATGTGTTTATTAACAAAAAAGGCATGAGTGGAGAAAAACAAGGCAATTTTTTTTAATCAAAATTTTCATAAAACTGCTATTTAAATATATTATTTCTATAGGTTATACAAAAAAAGACAAAAAAGACAAAATAAATAGGCTGAATAAAGAGCCTAAGTCCCTGCCCTCCGCTTCTGGCTCATGGGACATTTCGGAAAAAAATATGTATGGTAGTCAATGGCGAGAGACAACTTATCTTTTTATTCCGTCTGAACTGTGCCCGGAATTAGACATATGATGTTTGTCAATTTAAAAGATAATTATGAAAGTCAAGAAAGTCGCAGTTTGTCATAAAACAGAAGAGTAACATTTAGTTTTATGTGAAAATCGCTCAATGAACTACATCTCTCGTCTCGCATGTACTATGTACGTCACCGTTGCTCGTATGTGTGCAGTCTGGTACAAAACACTCAGGCATGACGGCGTAACGTAATATATATATTTATATATATATATAATATATATATTTTTATAATATTTTTATAACGTAAGACTATAGAAAAAATGACAGACGTTAGCTTCAGTAAAGTTAGCTTCATTCATTGAGAGAAAAGGTATGACGTCGCATGTGCGCCTTTTGGGTTTGTAGTCTTTGTAATTACGTATTTTCACAGTCTTATACCTCAACAGTTTTACATCAAACTGCGACTTTCTTGACTTTAAAATGATCTTTTAAACTGACAAACATCATATGTGTAATTCAGGGCACAATTCAAACGAGATCAAAATATTTGTTGTCTCTCGCCATTGACTACCATACTATGGCTGTTTCTCAATATGCGTTCATCAGTGATCTTGTGTCCTTGGCTGTGTCCAAATTCAGGGTCTGCATCCTCTTTAGGATCCTTCCTACCCGGTTGAAGGAGGAGGGGTCCTCCGACGACCGCAAAACCCGGAAGTCTGTGTTTGTGAATTTGGACAGCCTACCCTTCTTTCACATATTTTCAGAGGAGAAAGGCCGCGAAATTTAAAAATACTAACTTACTGTTACTGTGTCACGAAATGTAGCTTTAAGAGTTTTTCAGTCGACAATGTAGTTGTTTAAAGCTCAAATCTGTGGTTTATTTATAAAGAGAGCGCCATTTTAAAAATGTTATCTGACGGTTTCGGAGTTGTGAGATCCAGGGATCACCAGGCGCTCAGCGCTCATGTACCCCGCCGAGAACAGCCTTGCCTCGGCTAGTGCTTCAGACGTTCTGACGTTCCGCTGTCAGTCTAGTGAGAATAATTCGTCTTGTGTTTATCTAACGGGCGATCTTTGGTTTCATTAATCTATAATTTGTTCCTTGGCAGATTGTTGTGGCTGAGGGCAAAGTGAAGTTTCATAACTTTATATATTTAGGCTTATTTAACTTTAACGGTGTAGCCTGCTGTATGTTTGACTGAATCGTTTACTTTATTTCTTGACTTGTATAGCTTCTTATACCTTTTAAAAACTGAAATTTAACAAAAAGAGACAGGGTTGCGTCATTTTATTTTATATAGCCTATGTAATAATATTTTAAAATGTATAAATTTACATTATTTATTATTGTTATTATAATAATATACCACTTGCGATTATCAATCTATTATAGTTATGCTGTTAAATTATTTTACTATTCATAGTAACTATTTAACTTATTATTTTTATTGTCTATATTCTGTAATTGATATTTCATATTCTATTGCTATTATTATAGTATTATACATAAACTATATGCTATTATCAATATATTATTATTATTATTATTACATTAGTACTTATGATATTATATAATTGTACTTTTCATTACTATTTTACTTGCTGTATACTGTTTGTTTATTTTATTGACTAAACTATTTACTATTAGCCTACCTCTCACTTTATCTTATATTTACTATTTGCATTGCACTGTAGTTGTACCATATCATATGTATTACCATAAAGGATCCATCAGTTATCTTTGTTATTGCTAAAATCGGGTCAATGACAGAATATGCTTTTCCCACAATAAGAAAACTTTATTTAATTTAATGTGAAAATTAAATTATATCTCAGTATGGGGGTGTTCACAATTCTTATCCAAGAATGAAAAGCCAAATACATGACAAGCCTGAGCTTTGGCCATTCCTTATTAAAAAAAAAAAAAAAAATTCAACCACTGAAAATATATATTTTTTTGAAAAGCCAGTTTTTAAAAAACTTACATCGAAAAGCATACTCCTCTCCCACTCCGCTACCGCTCGCTTCTTCCGCCATTACGCTCTGCCGAAAAGAATTATGGGATAGGTAGGACGGGAAAGGATCCACCACACCCATCCTTCCAATTCGGGGAAAAGGAGGACGTATTTGTGGGCCGCATTTGAAGGATCCTACGAATTTGGACAGCCTTCGTCGCGGCGCTGTGACGTAACATCCTTCAAATGAGTACTCCGAAGGATGTAGACCCTGAATTTGGACACAGCCATAAGGTCCTCCACAATTTCACCAACTACCTCCATTGTTTAAAATAAATCAGCGTCTGTTCACGCGGCCGGCTTCAGGTCATCACCTCTTGATGGTCGACTGTGAGTGACGTCACGTCCCAACACGAACACGCCCCATAGCATAATCCCACCCTTGACACTGATTGACAGGTTTCCGTGTAAGGCATCGGAAATGGAAATACTAGGGATTGCGATTCCATTTGAGTTTTGGCTGGCTACATACACGACGCTGAGAAAGCGAAAAAGCAGACGTGGTAATTGAAATTGCTGTTTAAATATGACAGGGTCAAGACTCGTAAGATATGGGAAACACAGTTGCAAACAGACTTTGCATTTCCATTTTAAATTTGGCAGTCACTGTGCGTTCGCTTAAACGAAAATGCAAACGGTAATGCGCGATTTGCATTTGCGTTTGGATTATGTCACATTTTATGCGTCCACAAATTGAAAACGCAATTGCAAATACAATTTGCAATTCCTTTTGAATAATGTCCGGAATATCATTCCATATCTGTTCTTTGCGTTCTTGGAATTGAGAAACAGCCAATATTTTTCCGAAATAAGGTCCCATGGTGGTCCACCGGAAGGGGAGGGACTTAGGCTCTCTATAAGCTGATCAATAGCATGTTAAATGGTGATAGCCTATACGGTACACCCTTTCTTTTACTGTCTATGGGTACACCCCCCTAAGCTCACAGAATTGGTTAGACCCAAGTCTTCAGCAGCCAATGACACCCGTTCAAACTGATTTATAACATATGCGTGTTTAACACGCTGATTTGTCACATGCAAACAACGCGTATTTAAAGCGTATTTCACGTAAACAACGCGTTAAATACGTGTTAAAACATATTAAAATTCACGTGTTTTTGGTGCACATGGCTTTCCATACACTGCTGCACATGACCCAGATCTCGTCCCATTTTCTCACAACTCTTTAAGTTCATTTAAGACGTTATTTAACTCATTTAAAACTGAGGACACTCAACAAAACGGACATTTTGGTATAATTGTGTGTTATTATTACGCAGCGCGTTCACATGCAGCGCGTTCTCTTTTGTCTTTTAGCGCTTGAATGACATTTGCATGAAGAAGAACGTGATTATATAATGTAACGCTAGCCAAAGGATGACAGAAAAAATGGATGCTGCGTTAATTGCGTTAAATATTTTTAACGCATTAAACAGAAAAACATTATTCGCATTGCCAAATATTTGATGTTTTTACACGGCACCCCTGCTCTCGCCAGTTGGGAAAAGCTGTTCTACGCGTTTGTCGTGTAACCTATACTAAAGTATGTCAATCATCATTAGAGTGCCACCTTCAGGCTGAATAACGCAAGGACATTACAATTCTGCTAAAAGTGTGTCTGATGTGTTCAGCAATTTAGGATAGAAAGCTTACAAAATGTTTTTCATAAACTAGCGCTAAGACCCAGAATCTGCTCTACCTAAATTTACAGCATTAAAACATTACTTTTAAATTTACAACAAAATATCTGAGTTACTTTTTCAAATAAGTAATGCAAGTTACTTTTCCCATTTATTGACTGACACCTCTCCTGTTCCCATGCTGAGAGAAATCGGGAGTAAGTGCAGAGGTGTTGTTTCAGCACAGCTGAAATGTTTGTTTGAGCAGTGCCCTCTACTGTGCTGGTGTGAATTTAATTCATTGCTTATTCATTTCAGTTTAGGTGTGAAAAGGCCTTTATATTTACCAAAAATATTACAAGTAAACCAAGTCCAGGTTAGAAAGAGTAATGTAACATTATTTTCCATAAAAAGTAACGTCTCGGTTACATAACCCTCATTCCATGAAGGAGGGAACGGAGTTGCCACATCGGTGACGACGAATAGGAATCTCTCTTACCAGCTGTGATAACAGCCTTTTTAGCGCTCTCAACCAGTGCACCGTTACCAGCTGTGAGAACAGCCTTTTTTTTTTCTCAGATGTAATTCATGCAAACCATGAGAGAACTTGACCCCGCTGCAATGCCGTAACACCAACGAAGCGAAGCACTTCTTCCAGAAGAGCTGACTTGTTTGTAGAAACACATGCTTTCTAGAAAGCAGAAGACATGAACCACTCAGCTCTGAAGTGAAAAGCTAAAAATGTGATGCACCTGTTATTCATTATATACCCGCGTTGCGAGGCGGAGCAGCTGATGCAAACAACGCATACCAATGAGCATTGGCTTGTTTAGTTACACTCGAAGTAGATTGGCCTCTCTAGCGAGAGTGGCGTCAAACGTGACCGACTGAAAGGGAACCAAGTGGTGCAATTAGTTACTTTTTAGGGAATAATGTAATATTGTAATACATTACTTTTAAAAGTGCAAAGGACAAGACTATCCAGAGCTGGCCAAAAATCGCTGAAATGTTGTTAGATAAATTAAAGTCCTGTTTTCCTAAGCATGCTTATTTTGACCCAATTACACGTATTTCAATGTAATCAGTTCTCATGGCATCTGTTTGTATAGTTCATTGGAGTTTTGATTTATGTTCAAAAAATCTAATAAAATAATCATAGAACAGGCTGAATGGCACAAAGCGACCATCAGTAATACAACTTCATCCCAGAAACAAAAGTTTGCATAAAATGTCACTACTTGTGGTTGCATCCCACAAGAGAGCAGTCCATCACTGGATGCAGGATCATTTAAATCAGGGTAATGCTATAATGCTAATGCAACAATTCTATTATAAACTCACTCTTAATGGATTTGGCATTCAGGACGAGTTTCCATTTTCCAAATTCCTCCCTGATTTCGGTGAAGACCCTCATGTCTGAGTCTGAGTTTTTTAGATCTTCTTCTGCCCTCTTTACTCCTTCAAGGACATCATTGAACTGGCGAATTTTCTGAAGAGCACAAAAAAAAAAAAAAAAAATTTAATCCAAGTAAAAACATTGGTGGGGTGGAACATATACAATTAATACTTCCAGCTTAGGGTTAGGTCATTAACAATAATTTAGGACAAATATAATGAAACTTCATAGAAAACTCAGAAGTCTAGCTGGATGGTGCCGGTGAGTGTACATTAATGGAAATAATAAAGTTGAGGACGTTCTGTGGCATTCACCACCAGATATGTCCAGTAGTGTTTTTTTGTTTTTTTTACCGTAATCAGAAAATTGCTCTTCTCGTGTTCATCAGTTGGAACTCCATCTCCCAGTGCTCTAAGATCCTCATTCGTCTTCTCTAATTTCCTCTCAAGTTGTTTCTGCAACTGTGGCAGCGTTTTCTAAAAGTGAAGAATTAAGATGGAAATGGAGACATTAGAATGCAAAAAAAAAAATCTGACCCTATTCTGACTTTAATTTACTTCAGTCTTTTGTTTCTTTAAGGCAAATTCTAATAAACTAGGTATGTCATGTAACTTTGCTTACGCACATAAATGTGTTCAACCAATTCTTTTGTAAGTCTTTCTGCAAGAAGGGGTACTGTAGCTTTTCCTTCCTCAAGAAGAGACCTGAAGGGAAACAATCATTTCAATAGTAACAAAAATGTTTTTGAAGACAACTGGAGAATTTTGCATAATTTATGTGTAAATATTAACAAAAAAAAGACCATTTTTAAAATGCCACACAAATGTCCCTGATACCTGACACACATTTCAGTGCAGTCTGTCAAGTGCCCTAAACACTGTAAACTGCAGAACAAAAGTCCAACTCTGAGGATGCACCTCAACAAGGGTGTTTCAGTGGGCCGGCCGCTCAGCGCTCATGTGCTCATTGCACAGCGTCATATCGGCCAGTCCTTCGGGAATTTGCCGCTGGTTCTTATGTAGATAGTGGTTAAACATGAGATATAATTCATTTGGGGTATATCAAACGGGCAATCCTTGGTCTTATTAATCTATTACTTGTTCCAGAGCAAATCGATTTTGGTTAAGGGGAAAATTAAGTTTCATAGGTTATTTCACTTAAATCCTGTACTAGAGAGCTGCTTGTACGTTTGACATAATTGTTTGCTTGTGTTTATTCCCTATTGTCTTTTATAATGGCTATTGTTGTTAATTTAAATATTTTTGTTCATTAAATAATATTTTATATAAGTATGCCATATTTGGTATTGAGAAAGGATCCTGATATGGACTTGAGTGGAACTTAAATTATTACGCCTTTAGATGGCAGCAAAAACTGTCTTTATGCTCTTTCAAGCGGTGTCTCACTATGGGATCCACCCCTTCCGCGTATTCTGGTGGTGGTAGTTATGTATGAGGCCTATAATAAAAGTTTACCTCTTAGTAGCGTGTGTGTGTGTGCATGTAGCATAGACAGCGCGCATCAGAGAGTGCGCGTCAGAGAGAGCTTAAAGTGATATTGATGCTGGTCTCGGGTCAGGTTGGGTTTGGGCTGAAAAATTGCAGACGTTGTCGGGCTGGGGCCGGGTTAGGACAGGATTTTTTGGCCCGTGCAGGGCTCTAACGACCCGTGACCCGTGGTCTCTCCTGTTATGCAGAGATCTACTGTCACAGGCAGGGCGGGGAGATCTTTCATCCTCAACCAGAACACTTGGCACTATGGGCCTGGCCAGTGAGTGGTTCAATTTGAATACAACCGGTCTGTCAGACAGCCATATCAGAACCATACAGAATGCTAGAGCTTTGTGGACGAGGTCTCTTTATGAATGCAAATGGAGCGTGTTTGAGCGCTGGTGCGTGGCTAAGCATGAGATTCCCTTTCAGTGTTCAGTGGCAGTAGTTTTCATCATTTCTACAGGATTTGATAGACCAAGGGAAAGCGTTTTCAACCGTAAAAGTGTATTTGGCTGCTATATCTGCTTGTCACATAGGTTTTGAGCATCCTTTAGTATGCAGGTTCATGAAGGGAATTGTCAATTTCAAAACAGCTTTCCCCTTCATGGGATTTAGAACTTGTACTTGATGCTCTCTCAATGTCCCCATTTGAGCCACTGGACAAGATTGATTTCAAAATATTGTCGCTTAAGACGGCGCTGTTAGCCTTGACTTCGGCAAAGCGTGTAAGTGATATGCACTTTTGGTGCATCCAGCAACACGGTTCATGCCCGGGGATGCAGGGGTAGTTCTAAAGCCTAATCCTACCTGAATGCCCAAAATAGTTAATTCTATCACTCCTTTTGAGCTAAGAGCTTTCTATCCACCACCTTTTGCTTCATCAGAACAGCAAAAGTTAAATGCGTTGTGCCCAGTGCGTGCTTTATGCATTTACACGGAAAGAACCAGAGGGTTCAGGGAGAGTGATAAGCTGTTCGTATCTTGGGTGAAACCACGTACGGGGAAGCTGATTACTAAGCAGCGTTTGTCGCACTGGATAGTGGAGGCAATTTTGTTGCTATTTTCCAGTAAGGGTCATGTGCCCCCAGCTGGTTTACGTGCACACTCAACAAGAGGAATGTCAACTTCGTAGGCTCTCTTTAAAGGAGTCACAATACGGACATTTGCAAGGTTTTATAAACTGGATGTTACAGCTCAAACTTTAGCACATGCAGTAATGAGCGTAGGAGTTTGAGTCATGAGTCATGACTCATGACTCGTCCAGCCCTGGAGGCGGTTCTTGTGGTTGGCAGGAGACTATCTGGCAATACGGGAGTTAGGATATCCCATAGTGAGATACCAAAACATATGCTTGAATGAGAGCAATAGGTTACTTGCATAACCCCGGTTCTCTGATAGCATTAAGTGAGGTGTCTCACCAGATCACCCTCCTTGCTGTGTGAAGCGAGGAAGAGGTGTGCTTGTTTTGAATGTCGTTATGACGTTGTGTTGCTCCTCTTATACTGAGGGGGTGGGATAGCCACCTCGTTCCCTTGTGACAAGTTCTACATTTTTAGAATTAGTAACGGAGGCTTGGGCTCAACTGTTAAACTGTCAACTTGAGATTTGAATCCATGGCGGAAGGAAGTAGTTCTGCACAAAAGAGGGTTTTTAAAGACACTCTGTTGTTCACACAGCCATATTGTGCACTGCTACTCGTGTAATATTGCACATATATCTCTCACAAACTTCTTGGCTTTATTTTTTTCACTCTACTTTTTTTCTTACATATATGGTTTGTGTTAGATATTCTTTTCTTGCCTGAAATGAGCATGTTCATAAAAAAAACGTCTTTCTTTTTCCAGCGCTTTGACCAGACCAAGCTTCTCATTGATGTCTTGCTGGCCTCGGCACTTTACGATCATGTAGCCCTTCTTCAGTGATATCACTTGATTATTGACTGTTTTGACCACTGTCTCCTCCATGCCTTTGTCAACTAAGTCCGGTTTAGTCAGAATACCTGAAAATGCAAAGAGAAAGATTTTTATTATTTTTATTATTTCACAAAACAAGATAAACTATACAGACAATAGTTCACATATTCAGTGAGTAGCCTATTTGTACCCAGGGTCCTTTGTCCGGTTGAATCTACTTTGGATGCCATCTGCAGTGCCTCAGTGGTGGCGATGTCAATGTTTGCAGGCACCACAACCAAGCTGATGGTTTCTTGTCTTTTAATGAACTTTTCAATTAGATCTTTTATCTGTTATAGAAAACCAAAATTAGGGAATGCAGTGCTGCAAGAATCAATGCATCTAGAATACATACTGTTATCTGATATTTAAGCTTTGACAGATTTTTTTTAAACTGAAGATTTGTTGACACTTATATGGTGTTTGGGGTCCGTTCAGACCCTTTTGATTTTTCATTGTTCCCTTCATCTCAGTGGCATGAGACTTTCTGACTAACCCCAAATCAAGAAAAGTTGGGACATTTTGAAAAATGCAATAAAATCAAGAATCTGTGATTTGTTCATTCCCGCAAGAGAGAATTGTCAACAACAACAAAAAATCACATTCCTCAATGCAAGATTGCAAAGAATTTAGGTCTTTCACAATCTGCCATACATAATATTGATTTCAGACCATGCTATTAAAAAGTTATGGATTTCGTGTCGATAGACAAACCCAGTTTTGTTTACCGCATTAACAAAATTTAGGCATGATGACAAAATGACTCTAAGGCTGTATCTCTGCAATGCTTTGGCATACTGACACCAAACTTTGACCACACCACATCAAAATGGACACAGCACCAATAGGTGGTGCTGTGTCCATTTTGATGTGGTGTGGTCAAAGTTCTGTGGTGTGATGTGGTCAAAAGTGATGAACCATTAAATCAAATTACTAGTGACTGTATATGATTTTACAGCGATCTGAAATCATTTAAAAATGTCTTTAATTTCTCGTTGTTGCAGTTGGTCTGATGCTCCCAGCCATTGGCATGTCTTATTGTATTATTTGCATTTGTCTCCGTACAGTAATTGCTGCTGTGCTTGCAGCTATATTTTACATATGTTTTTATATAATCTTATTCTAAAGTTAATTATTTTTTACATTTGGTTTATTGAAATAAATAGTTAATACAATCTGACTTCATTTTTTTTTGAGGAATTTTAGCTACTGTATATTTTTATAAAATTTATGTGGCATTATTACAAAAACAGACACTTCAAGACACCTCAAACCTCAACAACAAATTCTAAATTTTCACAAAAATATATATAAATTAAAGCTGCAGGCAGCGATGAAAGGGCCCTCACACCTGTGCCACGGCTTTAGGAAAACAGAGCACGGTGGGCAGTATGTAAATATAGGAGGACTATGTCAAGTCATTTGTATTTGTCACACTTCCTGCTAACATGTGAAGTTTGGGGCAGATTGGACATCGTATGCCTGAGTTACCACAACTTCCTCTTTTGTGGCATTAATCGCATACATTAGCACTTAGCCAAGTGTTGCATGATTTAACATGTTTCTATCATGTTTCGTACTTAATGGCATATTTTAATATGTTTCTTGGAGTGAATTACAGTGTAAAGCATGTCACTTCCTGTTGCCAGGAGGTGGCGCTATTACTATAACTGAATATGGGCATGCAGATGTCTTCAGGGCAGGACTCTTATCAAACATGTCAAGTTTGGGGCAGGTCGGACATTGTATGCCTGAGTTACAACAGCTTCCTCTTTCATGGCGAAACATCAGAATTTGTCAGGCTGCCACGGACACACCCTTCAGCGAAAACTCAAGATCTTTACAATATACCACCGCTAAGGCCTTAAGATTACACTGACCATACATGATGTTGATCTGGTTAAATCTCTATAAGGAGTTAATTACAGTGTAAAAAGTGCCATTTCCTGTTGCCCACAGGTGGCGCTATGACTGTAACTGAATATTGGCATGTAGATGTCTTCAGGCCAGGACTTTAATAAAACATGTGAAGTTTGGGGCAGGTCCGACACTGTATGTCTGAGTTACAACAACTTCCTGTATCATGGCGAAACATAAAATTTTGTCAGGCCGCCATGGACATAGCCTGGTAATACCAGACTCTGCTACTTCACTTTGCTTCGTAGACAGAGTCTGGAATGGCATAATAGAGAAGTGTTTTCTCTCTTGCTAGGGGGCGCTTGTCTGAAGTTTAAAATCATTGGTTACCCGTAAGCCAATCACATGACGTTTGGTTATGGCGTGTGTTATGCGCATGCTCAGCCGCATCTAACTTCCACTGTAAACACATGTATGATGCGAAAACAAAACCATCGAGCGAAATACCGGAGTAAACATGGCTGTGAACGACTTTTGCAGATTATGTGAAGTAAATCTACGCATCCACGGTACAATCAGCATCTACGTCACGGCTCTCAGCCCGCCCTCTGTTCGTTGATTGGCCCGGCCGTCCGAAGGCCGATGGAAAACTGAAAGATAAGCTGCTATCTCAGACTGACTACAGAAGCGAAATGAAATTGAGCGGAAGTAGGAAGTCTGACGTAGTCAGGCTACCATGGACACACCCTTCAGCGAAAACTCAAGATCTTTGCAATTTAATGTCGCAAAGGCCCTTAGATTAGACTGACAAAATATGATGTGGATCTGATTAAATCTCTAGGAGGAGTTTGTTAAAGTACAACGTCTGGAAATGGCAAAACCTGCACCAATTTTGCAGAGAAAAGTCAAAATATCTCACTTCCAGTGGCGGCTGGTGAAAAATATCTTAGGTGGGGCTGTCATATTCAGCCGGTTTCAATAGTCTGGTAACCATGGGAGTATTAGGCCTACTTTCTGCCCTTGGTATGTGTATTGTGCTTTGATGTTTATTTTGTTCTATTCCTTAACCCAGTCCCAGTGGTTCTCAAACTTTTTAGAGTTGTACCCCAAGAGGCTTTAATATCCTTCTGCGTACCCACACTCTTCAGTCACACCTTTTTCTGTAAGGGACAATATTTGCCCCCTTAAATCGATTTTTTCAAGTGCATTTTGACCTTTACAAATACCTTTATAAAATAAATAATGCTTTGAATAAAAAAAAAAAAGTTAAATAGATAAATATGCAATGATGGTAAAAACGAAGTGATGCTTTTAAATATTAAATTAAAACCGCCAGTAGGTGATGAGTCATCGAGTCATTCATTCAGTAACGAAGCAAGTGGCTGTATTTATGAATTAATCATTGAATCATTGACTCTAAAGATTCGTTCACAATCATTGCTGTGTGCTGCAGTTCTGCTGTGGCTTTCATTGGAGCTATCAGAGAATGTCTAATAGGAAGAGAATTGGCACTCTCTGCTAACTTCCGGTTTCTGGACTGACTGCAGTAACACGTCTCTGTCCATGCGGGGGCGCTCGCAGGCGAGTGCAGAATGAATGGAGGTCTATGGCGAAATACCCATCAAAATCCACTTTTCTCAGGATATAATTTTTTGTCTAGTAATTTGAATGTTGTATTCGAAAGGAGATGCAAAGAAATTACACATTGCTGGGTATTAGATTTTTTAGAGTCACTTATTTGCTTTAAAAAGTCTTTTAAAATGTCAATGACGTCATACACATCGTACGACCAGAGATACAGCTTTACAGCAATCCTTCAGTCACTATGGTGCTTTCGCGCTCTGCACTTTCTTTTCTCTCGAGGCATCGACAACACAGCTGACACAGGTAAACACACGTGCTAGAAGAGTTTTTGTTTTGTTTGTTTCTGGTCCCGCTTCGGATACCACGATGCCATCAAGCGGTATCTCTGGTCGTAATCAGTCCTTCACTGACCAATCAGCGTTAATTAGCAGAATGCTAGCGTGTTATGGGCAACAACAACTCAACCTGTAAGAAATCGAAAGGACATAAGTACTCGTTCATTCAACTTTCGACCTATAACCCATGTTGAACTTGCAAAACCTACAATAAAATCTGAGATTTCTCAACGGCAATCGGGTGAAAGAGACACATTTAGCCGCCTAGCCCCATAGACTCCCATTCAGTCTGCACTCGCCCGCGATCACCTCCAGTGGAATTCTAATGGAACTGCAACCAAGATCTATACAATGGGGCTAATAGGAAGTGCCAAGGCTCTCCGTAGACGGGCTCTGCTGTTACCGAATGTTGACTGTTTGTCCGAGTGCGTGGAGGGGGCGTGGCTTATCCATAGGTCAATTGGCTAAGCTGCTCCACAGACCCGCCTCTCTGTGGCAATTTCTCCAGCGCCCCAGAGCTGATGAGACGTGCACGCAGGTAGAGGAAGATGTGTTGAAAAAGCAGATTTTTAATTTCTATCATATTTTTCACATATACTGGGTGTATTTAATATCTTAAACACACAAATACTGACAATTTGTATGTATGATTTATGTATGTATTTACTTATTTATTTAATGAGTGTGGCTCATAAACTGTGGTCTGGCTCATGGGGGGGGGGGGGGGGGGGGGGGGGGGGCGGCGCCCTAGCGCCCTCTATTCGCTCCGTGCACAATATGGCGACCGTTGACGTTCGAACTTGAGTGTGTGGGCCAGTACTTCCGGTGAAAACTTCCGGTGATCTGACAGCGAGAGCGAGAAACCGCGAGAGCGGGAGACAACAGCGACCGAGTTCCATTACCACAGAGATATGTTTTCACAATGAGTGTTTTTAGGATTCAAGAGAGGTGACTTGCCTTTCAGAGGATGACAGCCTCAGCACTTCATCGTTGTGTGCCGTTATGTACCAGTTCGTCACGTTATAACAGAGAAGTCAGCTTTCATGCATTCCCCGTTGACGCTGCGGTACGGGCTGAGTGGATACAGAAGATCCGGAGGGATGACTTCAACCCGACCAAATTTTTAAATGCATATAATTTTCAGTGTATTTCACCTGTGCGTTTCTGTGCTTTCTATTACTGCATTTATTTTGTGCAAGTGAGATGAGTAAAGATCATAAATCATTATCTGTCTGGTGTTTAAGCAGCACACAGTATTGTACTACGTGTAAAATATACACAAACTTACCTATATTAAATTGTTTGTGGTACCTACAGTTAAAAACGTAAATGTAAAATATGTGATGATAATATTGATCGAGCAATTGATGCAAGTAAGTGAAAATATATGCGCAGAATTGAGAAAATAGTATTTATGGAGATAAATTGTAGCCTATCACAGGGCAAACATGTGAATGCTCACTGTGTATTTTATGCAAACAACTCTAATCGTAGCTGTTTGTCTATATTTACAGTAGGCATAATTGTCATTGCGTATGCGTATGCAGCATTAGTCAAATACAATCTTCTGTTCGTGAACAGTTGTATTTCATTCATTAATCTGACTATGCATCCGTGCATTTAATTGCCATTGGCTCATGTGATAGTAATATGGATCTTAGTAGTATTTTAAGTGATAATTGATTCTATAAACAACTATAAAATATATTTTTCGGCTTTCTCCGGCTCCCTGCACTGGGCGTAATGCGAAACCGGAAGTGTCTACCCACACACTCGCTGATCCGAAATCCAAAATGGCGGCCACGTGCAACTAGCCTATTGGCCAGCCGCCCCTGCTCACTTCCTGTTTGGTTTTCAGATTTCGCCCCTGGGACTTTTTTGTAGATATTGGCCTGTTACATGTGTTTACCGAATTTCATACCTGTACGTGAAATGTAGCACCAATTGCCAAACCCATATTGCAATTCTGACGCGTGTGCAAAGTTTCATGAGTTTTCGAGCATCAGGGGTGCAAACAGCGCGCTTTTCGGCGCCTCCCGCTTTTTTCACGTCAGTTTGGGTGACTTGTGTGAATCGGTGGGGTGGGGTTGAGAGGGTCTGATTATAATTTAACCAACAGTAATTCTGGATTGCGTCCACCAACAAGTAAATAGGAAATAAGCGAATCAGAACACTGCGCGCCAAACCAGCAGTATGTGCGCGAGCGTGAACCACTAGTGTTTCTGTCTGACTCTGGATCTGCCACTGCATCACATTTCTCTCTGCGTGGCGTGGAGTGTCCGTTTTTATGTCGGCTCTCTCATGTTAACCCAAGAAGTCCTCGCTGCAGCCTGTAGCACGATGACGTAGTTGGATGATCCAATACGTATTGGATAGGAGGTTCGGATCATTTTGCTGACTCTCTTGTTCGATCTCGTTCATCAAAATGAATGAATCTTTTTTCGAGTCATTTCGTTCATTTAAGGGGCTTTAAATGTTATACTTTTAACTGGCCCCGAACACATCCACCTACGCAATCTTGATCATATTCTGAATTAAGAAATCATTATAATGCAGTCAAAAATAATTTACAGGGAACATACATAATTTACTTTACCTTCCGAGTCTTTCGTTCATTTGTCACGTTCATGAACATAATTCGCATGCGCTGGTCTTAGGTGAGATGACGTTCTAACCTGTGTAGTAGCCTACTGATAAATAGTAATAAGTAATTATTGATGAATAAGTAATTATTTACATAAATGTGATGCTTTCCTCTCTCTCTACATACATGCAAAATAGTTAATTTTACAACATTTTAAATCACATGATTTTAAACCTAAATGTGATGGATTTATTGCGTGTATACAGAACATTTTAAAATAAAGCATTTTATTTTATTCAGGTCATTTGCTGTTGAGTGAAAGCAAGAAATAATAACAGCTAAACTAAATCTTGTCAGAAAAAAAAAGTTCTTAATGATATTTTTCCACAGTGCTCTGTACATAAGGTCCCTTAAAATACGGAATCGTCCCGTATATATTTACAAGTAAGATGATGCGTCCCGTATCAAATCAATAAGGGACGGGATTTGTCCCGTATTTTTCATTAGGCCCACACATAGTTGAATACAAACATAAGGATTTTGCAGTATGGATAATACTAATAGCAAATATAAAAATATCAATTTCACAATTAGTAGAGAAGCTCATTGCATGATTGCATTTTAGCGTCTTTGTTTCTATAGCGACGGAGTTTTATATAAAAAAACAAAAAAAAAACTGAATTTAAGTTTAATATACAAACTGATCACAGCAGTCAGATCACGCAGTTGTCACTCAAGTGATCATTTATATTTAACTTAAATTCAGGTTTTTAAATTTTTTTTTATTTGTACAGACCAAAACGCACCACCGCGCATGCGCGTCTAGTACGTATTGAATCATCCAACTACGTCATCGTGCTACAGGCTGCAGCGAGGGGTGTCTCCAAGAACTGGGCTGCGTTCAGCCCCGACAAAACGTTGCACAACGTTTTTTAAACAGAAACGGTGATGCGTTGAACACACTGTTCTGATGACGCAAGAGTTGCAACTATGGCAGCTGAGAAGGCCATTCTTTGTGTTCTTTGTGAAGAATTTTCGGAGCCTGATGAAGTCGGTATAAATATGTGTTTAATACTACAAAATATGCCCGATGTTACAGTTACTGCACTTGCCGCCCAGAACAAAAGAGAACATCCCAATCGAGTGAAGGGATTGCTGAAACTGAAGCACACATCTTACCTAATGCAGACTAAAACACATTTAGCCTCACATACTGACTTTATTTGTAGTTCATACTGTTTTAATACCCTGTATTTTCTTTCTCATTTTTAGGAAAAGCACTTAATTACCATTGTTTATTTCTATACCAAATGTCATACACTTTCAATGAAGCTAAAAATATAAACAACTACATCATTATGTTGATATCCTATATTTTTACAATAAAACTTTCGACAAACATGTCTTCTAATATCCTCAGCTGTTGTGTATACCGAGCTGCATGAACACATTTGTAAATTACTTTCCTCGAACCCATTATGCGAGTTCACTTTAATACCACGTGCTTTATGTTGCTGCTGATTGGACGGCAGTTCTGACACACCCACCAAACAAGAGAAAACGCATCTCAAACCCCGTTGCACACCGGTGCACGCCGTTTCCAGGAAACATGACGTTCAACCCGGAAACCGTAGCAAAACGTTGCGCACCGTTTTGAACTTGAACGTGCCCCTGGTTAGAGCTTGTGTTAGAGCACAATGCCTGCGTGACACACACACTTCTCGAGCCGCGCCGAAACCGCGTGCTAGAAATAGAACCGCAACCGATGCCTATTTTTCACGCGACACGCAAGAGTGTTGGAAGTTTTCAGACAAAATAGAAGGCGCAAATACATATTAATAAATTACATTTTGATGCTTGAAAGTCTCTCGGTTTTGACAAATGCATATATAATTGTAATTTAAAAAAATAGGCCTAATTATCGATTTTCAAATATTGCCCCTGTCAATAGGCCTACAGAACGAAATATTCTGTAGCCTATTTTGCCGTCAATACTGCCGACGTTGTCTTTGCTGTATCAGGCTATATATATTATGTTTAACATCCAAATGGTCTGTCGGCGCACAGAGCCACGCAGTCGCAGACAGCACGTGAAGTTCGTGAACACCGAATTCCCTTTTCTTTCTTATCTATTTGTGTTTGAACAGACATGTGCACGAAAAAATAAGCCAGTGTCCGTCTCAACGAGTTTCCCCGTGAACGCAGTCAAAATAAAACGGATGCGTGTCATTACTGGTGGGTTGGGGATGGTGGCAATGTAGTATCTGGATATTTGCCGTGGGACGAGGGCTTCGATTACCTCTCTCTTTTTTGACCATACATGTGTTTGCACCCCTGGAGCATCTTGAGGCCCTCAAAAAAGCGCTTTGGAGAAGAAGAATACTAGTAAACAGAGCAAGTCCATTAGGGTCCCTGTTACGTCCAGAGACGAAGTAATTATTGATTTTATTTTTACTTCTAATGTGTCTTGTTTCTTTCTTGCTTCTACTCAATCTGCCTGGCAGGTAGTTGATCGCTCCCAGCTGTAACTGATTACCAATTAAGAGTGAGCCAGCATAAAAGCAGAGCTCCAGCTACCAGACGGCGAGAAAACGTTCCCCCAAGAGCTTTCTCCAGAGCGTTGTCTTTCTCCTGTTGCAGCTACAATTGGTGGTTATTGAGCTGCTGATTATTTTATTTTGGTATTGTAGTATTCTTGTTGGTTCATTGTGATATTTTTCCAAACACTTACTTTTTGTTATGTTAGTTAAAGAGGGTTATATTCTTTATCTTTTGAGTTTGTTGCTTGATTAATAGCTGCTACTATTAACATCTTCTTTAGCAGCTACCTTAATGTTTGCTTATTTGTGTTTTGGGTTTATTGGTTTTATTTGGAAGCTGTAGGGAGGTGGATGCCCTTTTGTTTGAACCTGTTTTCTCCTGTTTTGGGGCTAGTAAGGGAGTTAGGATATAACTCTGTTATTTTTCTTTTCTTTTCTTTGTTAGTCTAGTTAGAGGTAAATTATTCCAGTTATATTGTCTTTTGTTATTATTTTGGCCTTATCCTCTCCTGAAACTATTGCTTCCTTTGTGTTTTTCTTTGTATTTGATCCACGAGCTGTTAAATAAAATCTTTTTCTGGATACTTGTGGCTTGTGGTGCTGTGGCAGGACTTAGATTAACGCTCTTTAAAATTTGGTTTTACTTTGTTGCGTCCCCATTTACCCCTAGACTTATGTGGGACGCAATAGGGTCCTCTCACCATAGGTGCTCGGGCCCTAAAAAGTTGTGATAGGAGCAGTTGGCCAAATCCAGAAACATGAATGGATCTCTGTGGCCCTCTGCTGGCTATATATAGTCAAAATACTTTTTTTCTAAAACTCCTACAGGTTTTTTTAACCAGCAGATGGCAGAATTCTCCCTCTAACACCTAGATCAATATACAGAAACTCATATTTAATTTAATTCATCATTAAAGTAATTTTCCCAGAAAAAAAATATTTAATTTTAATTTGTAATATGCAAGGTGTAGTACAGTAATTTGTAGTACAATTGTAGTACACACACATTCATTATAAATGGCACAGTCCAAATTGTACTATTATTTTAAACGTACAGTATGTAATTTTTTTCGCTGCTAGGGGTCGCTAACCTCTTACAATAACAAAGGCGTAGATTGATGACGCAACATTTGCTTTGATTATGGATCTTGTCGTCAACGTCAAGCCGACCGATCTAATAATGTTTATGGATGAGTAAATACATCAATGTTTTTATCATGACTGTGATATGAAGCAGTTTGGGATTGCTAAGAAACAGCTATCAGCTCCAAACGCGACGCGAGTCCTGCGGATATAAAAGGAATATGGACATTTCATTCTAACGAACTACACGCAAATGCAGAATTACAACTCACAGGTCAGTTTATTAGACAAATTAAACTTGTGAGGTAACGCAGCGCTGTTTCACTTGGTCTAAAATTACACTAGCACACTAAACTGCATTTGAATGTGTTGAAATGTATGTGTTAGTCTGTCTGTATGAGACTAGCAGTAAGCTAGATCAACATTAGAATAACATACAGATCATATTCTGACATTTTATCATTGTTGAACTATATAACATTGATTAGTTTTATGTAAATGTGCTCACCTGTTTAATAAAGTACATGTAGGAGCGGTCGAAGTCTCGGACGTGGAGCTCCCGTTTATATACTGTCTATGGGAGCTCTCGGCATCTCGAAAACACGCGCTGATATTGATTCTCGTTTTAGTTCTCCTTTTTTATCCAAAGTCTGCTTGCCATGGTCCATAATGTTTGAACGAAACAACAACAGCGTGCAGATAGATATTGCGAACGTCATTGTCCACGTCTGTCGCCTTGGTTACAATCAGAGGGCTCTGGTTGCTATGGCAGTACGAGCGGAAACCAGGGACAACGCGGATATGACGGCATTGACGGCGACAAAACGGAAATAAAGAAACGGTCCGTGTCTTCGAATTAAATTACAAATTTCTCCTGGTTTGAAAGTTGTTGGAAACAGTCGGGATAATGTAAGTACACAACTAAAAAAAATATATAACATAGATATAGTGATTTTTGCTATTTTTAAAGCAAAAAAGTTACATATTGTGCCTTTAAATAGTAGTCCATTTTTAACTCACCCTTCAATTCATGCGTGTCATTTTCACGCCTAGAGGAGGCAAAGCGGGACATTGACAAGCATCCGCTAGTGGACCAGCGTGTGTATTACACGCTTTAGCGTGATACCGGGTTGCGCAGCCGGTGTGTCGCTGGCCTGAGGAATCCCTTCGCCTGTGGTTAAAAGCTTAAAAGCCAGCTAGATGCATGAGTGTTTCAACCAGGTCCGGTGTCGAACTGGGTGAGGCGGGGCTTTAGTTCTTTGTTGTATTCATCTGCTACAGAATGTGTAACATTTTTCTGTCAACTCTGCATAATCCTTCGCGATCGATATCGTTAGTTAGCCCAGGGAAGCGAGGAAACGGAAGTGCCGCACAAAAACCGGAAATTGGACCCATATTTATTTCCGCGTTCAAAAATAAGGTGAATAGGGAGCGAGCGGTGGTGCTGAGCGCGCATTCTACAAGATAAGACATTTATCAGACGCACGAATCCTCCGCCATCATCACGCGATCAGTGAACTGTGATTCTTTCTGCACTGATTGTGACTGCAACTCGTGCTGGATGAGCAGAGCAGACCTTTACATTAGTTTATAATGGGTTTTATTTTTTATAAAAACAGCAAAACGACAGTTGAGACGAATGTGAGTGTAGCAGTGGAAACTGGAATATTCTATGCTTATTTCACCCTTACGCTACGTCATGGCAATATCGCAAGACAGCTTTTCACTCGACGGGAAATCTCGTCACAAATATCGTGGCACGAGATCTCGTCACACCCCTACTATTATGGCAAGCCGTTTTAGCTTAAATTGTACCCAGCGTTACTTGTTGTAATTGCATTTTTACTAGTAAGAATTCAATTAGAGAGCTCTACAATTCAATTATTACTAGTAACAATTCCAATTAGAGAGCTCTACAAATGAATTTTTACTAGTCATGTGTCCATTGACTTCCATTCATTTTTAATTACGGAGCTCTACAATTGAATTGTTAGTAAGAATTCCAATTAGAGAGCTCTCTATTTCAATTGTTACTACTAAGAATGCAATTGCAGAGCTCTTTAATTAAATTCTTACTAGTAACAATTCCAATTAGAGAGCTCTCTAATTCAGTTGTTACTAGTAAGAATGCAATTGCAGAGCTCTTTAATTCAATTACAGAGCTCTGCAATTATACATATCTTTAATTCGTTTTTTTACTAGTAAAAATTCAATTAGAGAGCTCTGTAATTGTAATTGTTACTAGTAATAATTGAATTGTAGAGCTCTCTAATTGGAATTGTTACTAATAATAATTGAATTGTAGAGCTCCATAATTAAAAATGAATGGAAGTCAATGGAGACATATGACTAGTAAAAATTAATTTGTAGAGCTCTCTAATTGGAATTGTTACTAGTAAGAATTGAATTAGAGAGCTCTGTAAATGTAATTCTTACTAGTAATAATTGAATTAGAGAGCTCTTTAATTGTAATTTTTACTAGTAAGAATTGAATTGTAGAGCTCTCAAATTTAATTCTTACTAGTAAAAATGCAATTACAACGAGTAACGCTGGGTACAATTTAAGCTAAAATGGCTTGCCATATACAATAGGCCTTTATCTTATTTCGTAAGCAGTGTACTCGCACTTCTGGTGGTTACTTAGTTACCTTTAGATCAGGGTTCACCAATCTCGGTCCTGGAGGGCCGCTGTCCTGCAGAGTTTAGCTCCAACCCCAATTAAACACACCTGAACCAGCTAATCAAGCTCTCACTAGGCATACTAGAAACTTTCAAACAGGTGTGTTGGAGCTGGTTGGAGCTAAACTCTGCAGGGACAGCGGCCCTCCAGGACCGAGACTGCTTTAGATGAAAAGTAGGTCAGTAAACTTAAATAAAATTGCAGTATAGACCAGTGTCTGTCAATATTAAACCGCATAAAGACTATTTAAATAGGAATCATGCATGTTCTGAGTGTCTTTTCATTTACCACGCATTTTCATTTACCACACACACACTGAGGCACGCATGACGCTCGCGATGTTTTCAGCCTATATGAGGACATTAATGCACTTCATCAACACAGCCGCTCTGAGAGTCACTTCAGCAGCATTTTAGCTTCATTTGAGAAAAACTATCGTCATATTATAAAACACAGAGAGACTCAAAGGTCTACACGGCAACCGTCAAAATAAAAGTTTGGTTAAACCTTTGAATAAAGTTTTGCTTAAATCATTACATTTTAAATAATTGGTTATAACAATTTAATTAAACCATTAAAATGGAAACAAGAAAACAAAAAAAAGAAACTTTTGGGAGATGCAAGAGCGAAGTAGTCCAGTGATAACTGGATAGATAACTGGAATAACCGGAAGACGCAGTACACTGCTTCAGCAATTTTTCGCGGCTACTTCCGCCATTCTATTGTGATGCGATAAAGGCCTATTAGTGTCTTACTTGTTTCTCGATGTCTTTTGGCTGGTTGCCAGTGGCAACTCTAGCAATGCCTGGCAGATCAATGAGAGTGAGATCAGGGACATCACTGGACTGGATCTCCAGAGTGATCATCTCATGACTGATCCCTTCTCCCTCTCCAGCCAATACTGTCTGAGCTATAAAAAAACAACAACCATGTCACAAACATCCAATAGATGACAAAACAGTTAATTCAACTATTCTAAAGGCTTACAGGGAATTAAAGTTCTCAATAAACTGTATCTGTATACACTTAAATGTGTAAGTATACAAACCATTTAAGACAGCATTCTCTACTTCAGCTGGGTTCTTCAGTTGCTTTATTTGGCCCATATATGACAGCAATCCATGCCAGTTGTTGTCCTTTGTAATTTTCTTCAGTTTCAATATCAGAGGACAGCGTGTCACAATACCTGAGTTGAATATACTAGATGTTCAGCTTAAAGGTAGAGTAGGCAATTTCAGAGAGGCTATGCTGTCTGCACAAGCAGGGTGCGCAGAGGTATGGAAATGCCAACACTATCTAACGATCAACTCGTACGAGTGAGTAAAAGGTGGCCAGTTCGTACGACCTCACTTGTATGATTTGTCTAAACACAGTGATTGATTGGTTTAGGGGCGTGGTCAGAGGTAGGTCATTCATACGAATTCATATCGTATATATGGGGGAACATTTAACATATAGCAAAAAGTGTTTATAAAAAAATTGCCAACCCTATACCTTTAACAACACATTATTCAGACTAATAAAAAGGAAAGAGCAAACAGGTATTTTCAGTCTGTTGTGTAATGCATATTGTGCTATTACCTGTTCCCCTAGGTAGTGCCACTCCAGACAGGGCTTCCAACACAGAACTCTTTCCTGAGCTCTGGTCACCTATGACAGCAATAGCTGGCAGGTTCAGGTCCTCTTCAACACCTAATGACCTGAGAGAGTCCACTAGGTCAATGCATGGGCGGACCTTCTCTTCATAGTGCTGGCTCAGACTACTACTCTTTCCCTTTGAAGAACTGCTTGGAGACATGTCTGAACTCTGTCTGGAAAATATGACAAAAAGAAACAGTTCTCTGTAGATCAGTGATATTGACCAATTGTCAACCAATGATGACCTATCAATTTTAGAACTTTCAAGAAAGAAAGTTCAACAAAGTCAACAAAAATAAAGATAGGTTACAGCCTTATTAAAACTTGACCATCTTATTAAAACCATGATGACATTTAAATGTCTGTCTATAGAGAAGTTTAAAAAACAGGTTAATGCAAAGGATTCATCAGGATCTTCACTGAGTGAGACACGTGCTGAGACATAGATTGTGTTTTAAATGCCTGTATATTTCAGTCTTATTAAAACGGCAGTGCCAGCAACAGAGGAAAACACCAAGGTAACAGTTCAGAGGGCTGTTCCATAAAACAAGTTTATAATACAAGCCAGGCTTATTTTAGTTAGTCAGACTTATTGTTGGTGGATTCTGTTACATGCAGCAAACTTAAAATAGTTCAAACTCAGTTACTCTGGCAACTTATACTGGGAAACTAACCTGGTCCAGGGCAGGCTAACTGTCAGGCTAAGCCTGAGTTATTACACCGTTCCTTTAACACTGACTGACAGGAACACAATGATATTACCACTGACTCTCTTGCATACCATTGTTTGAATTTATTAACCACTATCAGTCCAAAAATAAATATACAGTATACAGAAAATCAACTTAAGGCTACAATGATAAATGATACAATATGACCTATACAAACGTGTTCAATTATTGTATATGAAATGTTTATGTTAACGTTGATATATATATATATATATATATATATATATATATATATATATATATATATATATATATTTATATATATTTATATACATACAGATGCTGATTAGACAGGTATGCCTTAGGCTGGCCACAATAAAAGGCCACTCTAAAGTTTATTAAAGTTTAAATACGCTAACTAGTTTTTACACTAGTTTATATTACATTAAATACAAGATACAATACAAAAACTTTTCTAATGTCTCTCTCTCTCTCTCTCTCTACAAACACTTTTCTTTTAATATAATGTTTATCTAACTTAATAAAAACATTTGTATTCTGCCTTTCAGCTGATGAAAATAATTTGTTCTTTAGTTCCTTCCAGAAAACTCCATTACATCACAATGTAACATAACATGTCTTTATTTTACGTCATTTAAATTCAACATCACAAAGGCAGCAAGCAGATAACTATTTTTGAAACAGTCCAACTAAAATCCAACAAAATAAATAATGAACAAATAAAATATAAAACAACATGAAATTAGATAATTGACAGTCTTATATAGCCTATATTAAGAATATATTAAACCAAAAACTTTAATATTTTTAGAAAGGATGTGAATTAAAACAACCACAGCAGGTAGCAAGTTGATAAAATCTGTTAAATTTAAATTTACCAAATTATCTATTTGTTTTCTGACAGTAAACACATGGAACGAATCACCGCTCCACATTTTGATTGACAGCCGTCACAACCTACTAGTGACCGTGTTTACTCCTTTCCTTTCAACCATTGGATAGGATTTAAAAAACGGCTGTTGTATTTGTAGGCTACTTCTGACGAAGCGGCAAGCGCTGTTAAAAATGTTGCAGGTCGTAAAGTAACGTAAACAAGGTTAACTTATATAAAAGCAAATTCGGGCTTTATAGATTCTGCACTGCTAACATTGGATATTACATTACTACATTATAGTCTAACATGATAATTCATACATGCATCACAGTATGTCCGGATTTTGATTCGTAAACAGTTGGACGTTTTACATAATGTTATATTGATATGAAACACAAACAAACAAACAGATCCAACTCTGAAATTGCAGTTTATTATTGAGTCAACAAGAAATTACAATCAACGCGAAATCTACGTTAATTACAATGTTCTTTTACAGAACTCGGCATAACAGATAGCGTTTTTTTTGCCTCCTGGATGCGCGCGCATGTGTATAGATGGGTTTCCGTTTCTCGAATTACCCATTATCCTCTGCGGCGCGCCGCCATGTTGTGTGTCAAAGCTGTCAGTAAGCCACTGGGAGACACGGCTCATTCACTGTGCTGCATTAATAGAAAGCCAGTTAATATAAAGTATTTTTGACTCTTTTGTGTGAGATAACGATGACAAATTCCTTCAAACCTGGCGACAAGGTTAAGGTTATTTACAGGGACACATTAGACGATGTTTGCAAGGTGAAAAACTATGCCGCAAAAATAATAAATAAAAGGCTTTCTTAAAAAGGCAAAATAACGCATGCACGTTTTCTTAATATGATAATCAAAAACCAACAGACTGATGAAAATGCGGGACATTTTCTCAATGCGACGGGCGGGACAAGGGGTTAAAATGCTGTGCGGTACAACGCAAAGCGGGACGGGTGGTCACCCTCCTCCCGCCCTTACCAAGGCTTCAAGTCCTAGCTGTCATGGACATCATTGCTGAGAGACACTCATCCTCATTGCCAAGCCATAGACGTCCCGGGATCTACTGCCACGTCTACATGCTGTTCGCTTTAAAGACATTACTAAAGTGTCTTAAATTATCTGTAGGCCTATATCAGGTGTTATTTTAACGATTCATGAAGAATCACTGTCTGGCCATCTGAGATTTAGAAATGGAAACATCATATTTTGTCGGTAGCCTATGATAGGCTATATTACAGCACTATTTTTTTGGCGAACGTGTTTTTATGACGTGTTTTCATGTTGATCCTGGAATGACATTACAATCAACCAATCAGATATTTGAAGGACAAGTTTACAGTTTATGTCAAGTTTGCTTACAAACAGAATAATAACGATTTGAGCGCAGAAAGTCGCTCCACTCCATTCCAGAGTAACAAATTGAGGTTTTTTTCTCTCTCCATTTTTAATGAAAGACTTATTGAGAGAGAGAGAGAATATAATAGAATAGAGTTTATGAGATGGAAGCAGGTACTCACTCTGTTCTCCAGCGCGCCTCTGTGATGTGAGATGCGCTGACCGTGTTATATAAACGCTTAAAGTTTCACTTTCCTTTCATCTGAAACTGCACAATGTAGAGGGAATTCTGGTAAGCACAGTGGCAGTGGTATTTTGCTTTCATTTCATGGTTTCGTTGGGCTGCTTCTTCAGTTATCAGTTTGTATACACATTTTGCATAGCTCTTAGGTTTCACATTACTCACTTTGACTTTGTTTACTCGATCCTTAAAGCGCCCCTGCAGGTGAAATTGTATAGAGATATACTATACAGAAATGATGTACAGAAATATTAGGCTTGTTTGAGATGCGCCTAGCCTCGCCTGAAATGTGTGCGAGAGTAGGCGGCTGCAGTGAGGGGAGGAGTGAAAAAAGCGCAGGCAAGACGGACAGTTCTCTCTTCTCGCAATGGATCTGACACCTGTGAGATCAAAGATGGATATCGCGGGATTCACGATATTCACGCTCGTGCACGGTGTTGCTAATAAACTGGATGTAATTTAAGTTCTGTTGCTTTTATATTAAAATAAATAAAATGAACAAGACACCCAAAGTACTTGTTATTTAATTCCATTCCAAATACATGTTTATCAATATTTTTTTCTTTAATACAGACATATGTGTTTTTATTTTTTTTATTTTTTTATAAAAATTCAATTGCATAACCCAAAGAGATCGCACTGTCAGATAGTTTGGGAATATTCACACATAAAATATACACATAAAACATGATATTAGAGTTTTAAATTCAAACATTTTAAAAGAGAACAATACATCACAGTTGTTTAAACCAATGAGCATTAAGCTGTGTCGTCAGCAAGTCGTTTCCCATCATGCTTTTGATCAGCGCAGTCAGTAGGCTTGTTCGACTTGAACCGGCGCTGCACAGACCGATCGGTGAATGACATCAAAGTACCGCGAGAGCGAATAGAAAGTAGACGGCTCCTATATGCTTTTGAATTGCTCTCGCGGTACTTTGATGTCATAAACCGATCGGTCTGTGCAGCGCCGGTTCAAGTCGAACAAGCCTAGTGCAACTGCGCTCGGCTGCAGAATCCGACACATCCGCCTTGCGATCGCGAGAGATTTTTGACATACGTCAGCATGACATCAGAGCAAGGCGGACCGCACTCGGACACATTTCTAACCGGCATGCATCTCGCGCTGATCACCGGTGATCGATTCTGCGCAGATTTTGCTCATCTCAAACAAGCCTATTGTTATTACGATCTGCACAAGTTATCATATGACACACAACACATTTTGTACAACTTGTTCTCGAACAAACCATAAATCCTTGTCAATGCAAAATTAATTACAGCAACTTTCTAGAAATCAGTCTGCATTTAATGTAGGCCTATTGAAATGTAGGCCTAACGGTGCGTTTCCACTGGCGCGTCGCGAGCGGAGCGGAGCGAGCGTTTTCAATTCATTCCTATGGAAGTTGAGCTTCACGCTCGCGCAGTGCATTTTGGGATTGACAGCGGACCGGAGAAAGCGTTGAGAGCGACCGAGAGCGTCAAAAAGGTTGGGCAGTTCTCGACTTTATGCAAATATCAAGCGAATAACGCGGTCGGCAGCCAATTGCTGTGAGGTTCGGGATGTGACGTCTGTTTTGAGAGTTTAAAAATATGCAAATTGTGCCGGAGTTTATGCTGGATTTAGTGCGTAAATCATTTTGTTTACAAATTAGACGCTTTGCAGTTGTTATATATATGTTAAATATTTTATTTTGGATGGGTTCATTGTGATTATATTGGCTGGGTTTATAAAAGTTTATAAAATTGAAAGGATATATTTGCTTGGGGCATTTGGAAACAAAGCTTGTCTATTTCTAAATGTAATCGCGTGCATCGCTGATGATTATACTGTCCGTGTGTTGAAAAAAACTTAGATTAAACACACTCGCAACAGACACACCCCAAAGCGGAGACGTTACGGTGCGTGTCCACTACAGCGGCAAAACTCCGCTCAGTGCCGCTGGCAACGCTGTAACGTCTCCGCTTTGGGGTGTGTCTGTTGCGAGTGTGTTTAATCTACAGCGTTGCCAGCGGCACTGAGCGGAGTTTTGCCGCTGTAGTGGACACGCACCGTAATGCTGCGTTCACACCAAACGCGAATATGCGTCTGGCGCGAGTGATTTCAATGTTAAGTCAATGATAAGACGCGTTTACGCGCGTCTGGAGGTCTTGCGGCGCGAATGATGGTGCGTTCACACCGGACGCGTGATTTCAATGTTAAGTCAATGCGACCACTCGAGGCCGAGGCTTATACGGCCTACGCTGTCCTCGTCAGCGTCCTCACCGTTAGGTCCACCAAACATACCTCCTGGAGCAAATTGTGAAACTCCTGAAACCCTCCGGAGGGTTTGGTGGACCCGAGTACAGCGACGGTGTCCCCTACGCAGCTGTTTCTGCTCTCCAGAGCATATACGAGCGGTGATTCTCTCGATTAATGCTAATGCTCGATAAACAAAAAAAAGATGGCCGCCAACAGGTTTCGAAACTTTCGCCTCTGACGCGCGTAAATTTCGCTTCAAACTGTTGATTTTACGCGCGTCAATTTCGTTCTTGACGCGCGAATGCACACAAAGTGGTCAAGCGTATAAATAGACGCGGCAGGCGCGAATTTGACGCGCTATTCGCGTCCGGTGTGAACGCACAGTAAGAGGCCTAATTTTTAATGGTCCTCCTTTGCACCTTTTACCATTAGACTGAAAAACAAAATACCAGTATTGTAGTTTTTATTTTATTTAAGACAGCAAATAGAACAAAGAAAGTGTTGCGCCAGTATGTGGAATGTGACGTGGATAGTGACGTGGTCCTCGATGTTGAGCATTAACACGCAGACCCGGGTGGAGCATGCGCGTGGGCTACTTGTTGTTGTTGTATATCTTCTGTATATCTTCAGCGACTCATTGTACCTTATCTTTACACTGGCGTGGTGGCAGCGTTACCGTAGTCACTCCCCAGTTAGGTGAGCTCATGTGAGATCAGTTCACACTATAGACAATGCATAAACGAGCTGCATTGTGGATTATCTCCGCTGGTGAAATGCGAGACTTAACCCATGGTGAATACACACAGCACCGAAACAATGGTCCCTCACAAAAGTTGAGACTGTGAATTCATTTGAGAACTGGCGTCAGACACCGAGTTCGCTTCATTTCTAGTTGACGGTGCGCACTGGGAAAAGAAGACGAGAGCTTCACCATTCGGAGGTTTTACAGATGATGACGCAGATGTTCCCGCGGTGCAACGGCGCAAGCGCCAACAAAAGTTTAGCATGCTTGAGCTTATGCTGGGGCAGATTGTAAACTACTGCCCAGTTATTTCCCGAAATACTATTGTTAAGCGCTCTACATGCATTGATCTCATATGGCAGACTACATTATGGATTCCAGCCAAATGCTGCACATTTTATTGATTTTTTTCTGCTATTTAACTAGAGTCTAATGAAGGACCAGAGGATTTGTACCAGAGATTAATGGCTTTTGTTAAGGATAATCTACTATGCAGAGACTCTGGCATTATTTACGGAGGTGAACCCATTGCGGAGGATGAGGAGCTCTCCCCCACGATAGAAAACGTACTCGGTTACTAACGTAACCTCGGTTCTCTAGAAGAGGGAACGAGTACTGCGTTGAAAACGCTAGGGGAAAAACTCTTTTTCACGAAATACTGAAGCAAAAAATTATCCTTTAATTTTGAAATAATGTAAAGCGCATTGCAGCAGCACGCAGCCATGGGCGAGACGGCTCGCTCGCTCATTGGCTGCTCTGCGGCAACTGCATAAGCCTATCGAGCGAGGCCTGTGGTGACGTCAGGCCAATGAGGGCGCTTCGCGCCCTCCTCGCCACTTCCCGCCGAAACGGGCGTGGCTTAGTCCTATAAAAGGAGCTCGAAAAGGCTGATTCACTGATTTTATTCATCGCCGAAGCGAACCAGAGTGAACCGTACGCACGGCCAGAAAACGCAGTACTCGTTCCCTCTTCTAGAGAGAACCGAGGTTACGTTAGTAACCGAGTACGTTCTCTTACGAGAGGTCTCTCGTACTGCGTTGAAAACGCTAGGGGAACCAGTGCAAAACGCCGTGCGTACTGTGATTAATCACCCATAAACCTGGAACCCAGGATTTATCAAGCATAAATCACTAGAGGGACTCACAGAGAGTCCTGGAACAGGAAGGGAACCCTTCTGCCCCTATATGGTGACGTCCACTGACGCAGTAACATGACATCACATAGACAAGGCGGGGAGCCTGAACTAATGTGGGAATATGTGGGTCTTACGCAATACTGCCCATATGATAGCCGGCCACTGATTTGATTAAACTGACAATAGCTTAGCCTGTAGAGCGGGGACCTCTAGGTTATAAAACCTAATAAATGTAGACGGCGAGGCCCAACCTGCCGCCATACATATGTCTTGTAAGGAAATCCCACTAGACCAAGCCCACGATGAGGCAACGCCTCTCGTGGAATGCGCTCTGACACCCAACGGGCACTGAAGACCCTTGGCAGTGTAAGCTAGCGCTATAGCATCGACTATCCATCTGGACAGGCTTTGTTTCGAAACAGCCATTCCCTTGGAACGTCCACTGAACGAGACAAATAGCTGCTCAGTCTGTCTAAAGACAGAAGAGCGAGACACATAAGCTCTCAGGGTCCTTACAGGGCAGAGAAAACTTGAGTCCCCTTCCTCGTCTGACACCGGCAGGGCAGACAGGGAGATAACCTGAGCCCGAAACGGTGTGTTGAGGGATTTTGGCACATAACCATGCCTAGGTTTGAGTATGACTCTCGAGTCACCTGGCCCAAACTCTAAGCACGCCGCGCTCACCGAGAGCGCGTGCAGGTCACCTACGCGCTTAACTGAAGCAAGAGCCAACAGAAACACTGTTTTGAATGACAGATGTTTGAGGCTAGCCGTTTGGATGGGCTCGAAAGGGGGACCTTTCATGGCCTCCAAAACTGTAGAGAGGTCCCACATAGGGACTGAAGGAGGTCTGGGAGGATTCAGCCTCCTCGCTCCCCTGAGGAAGCGGATGACTAGATCGTTCCTCCCTAATGACTGACCGAGCGTTGTTTCAGAAAACGCTGTGATAGCCGCCACATAGACTTTGAGCGTGGAAGGGGCTCTGCCCTTATCCAACAGCTCCTGTAGGAAGGAGAGAACCTCCGTCACCTCACAATCGAGGGGTGAAAGACCCCGAGCTGTGCACCAGCTGGAGAATACTGACCACTTTGAGGCGTAAAGCCGTCTGGTTGACGGTGCTCTAGCCTGAGTGATAGTGTTTAGCACCCTTACTGAGAGATCAGCGGGTACCCGTTGAGCGCCCACACGTGGAGGGACCACAATTCCGGGTGAGGATGCCAAATCGAACCCCTGGCCTGCGAGAGGAGGTCCCTCCTCAATGGCACTGGCCACGGGGCAGTGTCTGCTAGCTGCATCAGGACTGGGAACCACGGCTGGTTCATCCAGAGCGGCGCTACGAGCAGCACTGAGCATTTCGTTTCCCTGATCCGTTCTAACACCTGAGGCAGGAGGGAGACGGGGGGAAAAGCATAGAGCGGACAGCGCGGCCACGTTCGGGACAGCGCGCTCTCGCTCTTGGAAAAGAACGCGGGGCAGTGAGCGTTTTCGTGGGACGCGAACAGGTCCACCTCCGCTCTGCCGAATCTCTCCCACAACAGCTGGACTGTTTGCGGGTGTAGAGACCATTCGCTCGTAGGAATGTTGTTCCTGGACAGTCTGTCTGGACCCAGATTCTGGATCCCTGGCACATGCACTGCTCTCAGCGAGCGCAAGTTGCACTGAGCCCATAAAAGGAGGCGTTCCGCCAGCCTGTACAGGTTTGAGGATGTGAGACCGCCCTGGCGATTTATATAGGACACCACAGACATGTTGTCCGAACGGACTAAGACGTGTTGGTCCTTGATTTGGGGACGAAAACGCGTCAGCGCGTTGTCCACTGCCATCATTTCCAGGCAGTTGATATGTTGGAGCTTTTCGCGTTCTGACCACAGGCCGAAAAACGCTCTGCCCTCGAGCAGCGCTCCCCATCCCGATGTGGAGGCGTCTGTCGACACCACTAACACTCTCGAGGAAGTCCCCAGGCTTACACCTGATTGGTACCAGTCGCTCGACTTCCAAGGTTTTAGAGCTTCCACACAGCTCTGATTGACCCTGAGACGCAGCCAACCGGATGCCCACGCTCTGCGCGGTACCCGCTCTTTCAACCAGAACTGCAGAGGGCGCATGCGGAGCAAGCCCAGCTGGAGAACTGATGATGCTGAGGCCATAAGACCTAGCATCCTCTGAAATTTCCTGAGCGTGACGGTCGCGCCGCAGCGAAAAAGTTTCGCCGTGCGCTGAATGTCTAGCACGCGCTGTGGTGACAGCCGCGCTATCATAGACTGTGAGTCCAGAACTGTGCCCAGAAACGAAGTCGTTTGACTGGGGTTCAGCGAACTCTTCGTCCAATTGACTCTGAGACCAAGATTCTCGAGGTGATCGAGTAAAATGGTCCTGTGCTCCACGAGCTCTGATCGCGATTGAGCTAGAATCAGCCAGTCGTCCAAATAGTTCAGCACTCGCATGCCTCTGAGTCTGAGAGGCGCGAGCGCTGCGTCCATGCACTTCGTAAATGTACGAGGTGCCAGGGATAAGCCGAACGGCAGGACTGTATACTGGTATGCCTGGCCCTCGAAGGCGAACCTCAAGTATCGCCTGTGACGTGACGCTATCTGTATTTGAAAATACGCGTCCTTCAGATCTATCGACATGAACCAGTCTCCTCTGCGAATTTGCGCGAGGATTTTCCTGGTCGTGAGCATTCTGAAACTGCGTTTCATTAATGCTTTGTTCAGCCGTCTTAGATCCAGTATGGGTCTGAAACCCCCGTCTTTCTTGGGAACCAGAAAATATCTGCTGTACAGCCCCTCTTCGCTTTGAGCTTGAGACACAGGCTCTATAGCCCCTTTGCTCAACAGTTTTGATATTTCGGCGCGAAGTAGGTGTGCTACTTCTGAATTCACCGTAGTCTCGACGCGCGCTGTGAAGCGGCGAAGACGTCGATAAAACTGTAGCGAGTAGCCTTTCTTTATAATGCCTAGCACCCATTCCGAAACCCCTGGAAGCGCTGCCCATGCGTCCGCATGGATGGCTAAGGGCTGGATGCGAAGCGCGCTCTGTTCGCTGGGCGACAGAGGTGCTTCGGTGTGCTGCAGCATAGGCGGGATGCCCGCGACATTCGAGGCGGGGGGCGCGCTGATCACAGCGGGCAGAACGCTCGTCCTCAACCCGACTACGGTGCTTAACCGAGTGAGGGAGGGCTGAGCGGGTCCCGAAGGACTCATGGTGTCTGTGAGTAAGTGTGGGCACGGGGAAGCGGGCACATTTACTGCTTTGGACGCGCTGTCTGCCTGGGCAGAGCGAGCGCGCACAGGTTTCGTTTTTACAGAAAACCTGTGACATGTGTGACATAGTGTTTGTGGGCACTGGGAAGTGGGCACGTTTACTATGTTGTTTGCGCGATCGACCTGAGTCGATTTTATGGGCGCGCGCCCTGTGTGAAGGGCTGTGCTTGTGTGTAGGGATGGGCACAGAGGAGTGGGCATCAGCGCTACATTTATTGCACCATCGGCCGTGGCCGGGATACCAGAAAATACACTCTTTACAGGATTTATCTGGGTAGCCGTAAAAACGGCTTTTGTGTGCAGGCAAGCGGGCAACTGTACGGGCTTGCGCGTTGCAGAAGACGCTGAGACAGTTGCAATTCCTGTGACTGAAACAGCGGCGCGCTTGGGTGAGAGTCCGGCCGCAGCGGGACTCACACACCGGCGCTTTCCTAGGCATGCTAGGATGTTTTCGGGGCTTCCGGTTTCACCACAATCCTCGGCCGCGGCCCACGGGGAGCGGGGCGACGGTTGGCAGAGCGAGAGCGGGGCCTCGAGCTGCGTTGCTGTCGGTGTTGCGACGAAGCAGCAGGAGGGGGAGGCTGTGGCTGAGAGCTCCGTGGGGCCGGTTTAGCATGACTCGCTGAAGAGCTAGAGCGCTTCGGGAGGAAGTGCTTAAAGGCTTGAGACGCTTTCTGGACCTCGGCGAATCTCTCTACGAACTCGTTGACAGAGGATCCGAAGAGGCCAGCAGAAGATAGTGGGGCGTCGAGGAACGCGGTGCGCTCAGAATCAGCCATATCTGAAAGCGTTAGCCACAGATGTCTCTCAGCTACAGTGGCGGAAGCCATACACCGTCCCATGGCCTGTGCAGCGGACTTAGTAGCGCGGAGAGAGAGATCCGAAGCGCTTCTTAAGTCCGAGAGGCAGATCGCATCAGGTCCCATCTCATCCAGCTGACGGAGAAGATCTCCCTGAAAGATCTGCAGTGTAGCCATGGTGTGTAGTGCAGACGCGGCCTGCCCAGCGGCGGAGAAGATTCGCGCGAGCAGCGTCGACGTCATGCGGCAGGCTTTGGATGGCAACACCGGTTTCGTCCGCCGTCCAGCAGAGGGCGGGCAAAGATGGGTCGCTATCGCCTGTTCCACCGGCGGAAGCGAATGGTAGCCTCTGTTTTTAGCATCGTCTAGCGTAGCGAATGCTGGTGAGACAGACGAACGTGTTCGAGCTGAAAAGGGAGCGCTCCAAGCCTTCGCAACTTCTTCATGAAGCTCAGGAATAAAGGGGGCAGGCTTGGATTCCGGAGAAGTGCGCTCACCAGGGAGAAAGCTACCATCCAGTCGAGTCCGAGAAGGGGGCTCCGGAGCGGACCACTCAAGGCCGAGGCTCGCCGCGGCCAGCGAGAGTACGCGCATCAGCTCCCTCTCGATGTTAGCTCTTCTGTTAGGTGTACGGGCAGGAAGCGCGAGATCCGCAGAGCTCGCCCAGTCTTCACTGCCCGAGGCTAACAGAGAGCACGAGTCATCATCCCCCGACGCGGCTTTAGAATCAGCTTCCTCTGCTGAAGCGGCGGCAGACAGCGGTCGCTGAGCATCAAGAAGTGATCCAGGCGAAACCGGTGAAGCAGGCGGGCGAACCGGCGAGCTTAGTCGGGCTGGAGAAGGCTCCGGGACCCGCTGAGAGCGGCGCTTCTTACGGCGCGGCAGTACAGCGGGAGATGCAGGCTCGGAGAATACTGCCAGGCGAGTCCTCAGAGTCACCATAGGCATAAGCTCGCAGTGAGGGCAGCCGCCGTCAGCGAGCGCGAGCACTGCATGGTCTTCACCCAGGCAGGAGACACAGATGACATGACGGTCTCCCTCGCTGAGTGGGGCTCGGCACGAGCCGCATTTAGAAGGCATCTTGAAAAAGACGCGAGCTCTTTTACGAGTGTGTGTCGCAGGGCGAACACACACACACACACAGAGAGTAAACAGAAAAAGGATATGGGCGCCGGAAAGCGCAGCAGGAACGGCAGTCGAAGGCGGCGTGGGCCAGCAGCTTCCGTGAGTGACTCGTCCCGCTGAAGTGCTTCTCAGACGACGCGTTGCTTCTTCTCGTGATCCAACGATGCGTGAGCTTCGCTGAAGAGATGAAAAATCAGTGAATCAGCCTTTTCGAGCTCCTTTTATAGGACTAAGCCACGCCCGTTTCGGCGGGAAGTGGCGAGGAGGGCGCGAAGCGCCCTCATTGGCCTGACGTCACCACAGGCCTCGCTCGATAGGCTTATGCAGTTGCCGCAGAGCAGCCAATGAGCGAGCGAGCCGTCTCGCCCATGGCTGCGTGCTGCTGCAATGCGCTTTACATTATTTCAAAATTAAAGGATAATTTTTTGCTTCAGTATTTCGTGAAAAAGAGTTTTTCCCCTAGCGTTTTCAACGCAGTACGAGAGACCTCTCGTAAGAGGACTTTGTTGTTCTCACTTAGCTTCGTCTTATACACAGCGACTTGCTGAAGCTTGTAAAGCAGAGGTATGGCACAGAGTTATGGTCACGCACTCTGGCGTCCATTAAACCAGAGATATCTCAAGCCCTGTGCTCATTACTAGATGAGCTGCAGTCATCAGAGGATGCTAGAGCCATGCGCTCGGCTGTGTCTAACCCCAAAGCTGGCTTCACTGGGTCAACTAAGGAAATCCTGCCCGAAGCCTTCAATGGCCACATCCCCATTAGGCTGTCCATTGACAGTGGTGCAACAGGAAACATGATAAGGGTGACGTGTGCCAGCAGACTGGGCCTTAAAGTCTCCAGTAGTATACGCAGTCAGCTCGTCAGGCAGACGGCTCCTCGCCATTGAAGGTGGTGGGAGAGACACGCACACATTTTCAAAGAGATGGGCACAAGCTCTTTTTTCAACGGACTATGGTAGAAAACCTGGATTCTGACATTCTTGTTGGCATCCCCTTTATGGAATGTAATGACATCTCCATCCGCCCTGCTCGACATCAGGTCTGTGTGGGGTCAGACATACAGTGAGGAAAATAAGTATTTGAACACCCTGCTATTTTGCAAGTTCTCCCACTTGGAAATCATGGAGGGGTCTGAAATTGTCATCATAGGTGCATGTCCACTGTGAGAGACATAATCTAAAAAAAAATCCAGAAATCACAATGTATGATTTTTTAACTATTTATTTGTATGATACAGCTGCAAATAAGTATTTATATACTTTTTTATAGGCTATATAAAATAAAATGACACAACCCTGTCTCTTTTTGTTAAATTTCAGTTTTATTGATCAATAATAGCAATTATGAAAGTATAAGTAGCCATACAAGTCAAGAAATAAAGTAATTAAACGATTCAGTCAAACATAAGTCAGCAGGCTACAACGTTAAAGATAAATAGCCTAAATAATTTAACGTTATATAAAGTTATGAAACTAAAACTTTGCCCTCAGCCAAAACGATTTGCCAGGGAACCAATTATAGATTAATGATATCAAAGATCGTCCCACAAGACGAATTATATCTCATGTTTAACCACTCCACTAGACTAGAGAGCAGCAGCAGCTCTAGCCGAGGTAAGGCTGTTCCAAGCGGGATACATGAGCGCTGAGCAACCGGTGATCCCTTGGATCTCACATCTCCGAAAACGTCAGATCAAATTTTTAAATAGGCGCTATCTGTATAAACAAACAACATATTTGAGCTTTAAACAACTACATTATCGACTGAAAAACTCTTAAAACTACATTTCGTGACACAATAACAGTAGTATTTTTAAATTTCGCGGTCTTTCTCAATAAAGAATAACTTCCGTTGAACGCGATCCCAACTGTCTCCTGGTCTTTGCTTCGATGAAAGAAAACACTATACTTTCGCGAACTAGTCTTAGATTTTTGGCTCAACATCGATAAACCACTGCGGCACAGTTATTCTCTGGACTCTCGGTCCAGATTATCAAAATAATTATTTTATATAGGCCTAATAATTATTAAAAAAAATTGATAGCTATAAAACTCAGAACTTCGCGTCATTAGGTGAGCACATTTGGCACGTAATTCTAAAGAAGCATGCAAACTTTTATGGAGATCGGGCCATAGGTGGGGCTATAACTGTTAAAAAAAGTTGTAAAAATACTGTATTCATATGGAAAATCACATGAAAAGGCTGAAAATGGGCATTTCCTGTCTGATTTACGTAGAACTTCACGAAATTTGGTGAGCACATGCGTTACATGATTCTAAAGAAGCGTGCAAACTAGAGATCAGGCCAGAGCTATTACACATTAAAAGGTCCAAAAAAACCAAAAACAAAAAACACTAGATTTCCATGATAAATGACCTGAAAGTGCAGAAAGGGGTATTTTTCCTCTCTGATGTGTGTGTTTACAGACTGGCTATATATTATGTAATCAGTCGCCTAGTTCAAGCTGATATGAAGCACATATCGCTGAAACCCTATTATAACTGTTAGAATTTCCAAGGATCAGCATTTTTCCCTAAAAGTGATTGGGCAGACCAAACCATAAGTCATAGAGACTTAGAATAGACATAGAATCTTTAAGGGATGGTAGTAGCCTACCCACCCGTCTACAACGTCTCCAAGACTTGCCCCAATCTCCAGCATGGTGGCGCTACAGCGACCAAAAGTAACTCTTAAATTGGAGTTGGGCTCTGTCTGTGATTGTATGACAAAGGATGTGGTGATGGCCACTTGGTGGCGCTATAAAAAAAGAAAATATGAAAACAGCTATAGCTATGCAGTCCGATTGACTTGCAGTGACATGCAGTGTCTTTGTCCAAGGTGCCGCGACATTCGCATACCTCGAAAAGGCTTTAAAGGAACACGCCAACTTTTTTGGATCTCTGTGAGATGAAAAGGGTATTTATGGAATTATCTAACTCTGGGGGATACGGTGAATAAGTTAATGCTGCTTGCAGCTATATTTCTGTATTGAAGCTGTTTGTGTGAAGTTAGGTCATTTAAGCAGTTTAGAAAGTATAGGCCTATATATAACAGTGTAATTCATGAACAAATCTAATAACTACATATATATGCAGTAATATATAGGATCACACTAAACAGACAAATATGAAAGATAAGATTATTTATTAACCACACAGTGCACAGATCAAGGAGAAATAATCAAGTCTTATTCTTTAATGGAGCTTCAAATAAAATAATGCAGGCTCGGTGGTAATAGACACATGCATTAGCCAGCACACCGTACAATGGCAGTAAATGGCTCTGCACGCCACTCTCTAGTGGTCACAGCCAAACAGCTCCTGAGACACCTTGTGCTGCTCAGGCATGATTTTGCTTTTCATCATAGTCATGGGACTTTCATATATGTAGTAATGGTTACCGATGACAACCGTCACACCCTTGGGGCCGCACATTGCTCCATCAATCCTTTTAAATTGTGTTATGCTTCCTTCCTTCACAGGCTTACGTGGGGTGACTTTCAAGTCAACATCATAGATTGTTTGACCTATAGTAGAAAAGACAGAGTTTTCTGTCACTATAACAAAAGCTTGTAGTAAGGATCTACAATAGGCCTACTTTGAATGTGACAGAACAAGCATTCCAGTGATTATACCTTTGATGACATGAGCAATGTGTTTGTCTGCGCACACAAAGGCAGCATCTACAGGACCCTCAATTCCCAGCACCTCCGTCAGGGGTTTGGGGTAACCATCTAGGTGTGTGTGTGGCTCTCCAACTTTGTACACAAACACTTGTTTATCCTGTGCATGGAATATAATATACAAGAAGACATTTTCACAATAAATTAAAATACAGCTATAATAAAGCCTGGTAAAAAAAAAAAAAAAACTGCTGCACAAAATAACCTTGATCATGTAGAGATGACCTTCATAAGAGAAGACTGCATCCACTTCACTGTGTAACTCTTTAAAAGCACTCTCAATTGTGTCTGAATGAAACTTATCACCAGTTATGCTGAGGAAGTGGTGCCCTAGGGAAGAGAAACGAAGATTATTATTATTGTTGTGTGGGTGTGTGAAATTGCATTTGTTAAAATAGTGGCTTGCATTTGCATGTGTACATTGGTATACATTTTTAAGAAATAGCACAATAACAAGAGAGCTTTCGATGCCTTACTGATATTCGGACGGACTGTACAATTGGGATTTTGCAAGTGATTTTACTTTTATATATACATTTAATAAACAAAAGATTAATATTGTGTAACTTACATTTTAGACACATTATGGTCAGTTACATTGTCTGTTTTTGTTCTGCCTATATACGAAAAAAGTAGTTGAAAAAAATTGTGCGAACAACGCATATCTGAGTAACAATTCGCATTTTCAGTGATTCAATGACTTGCCTCCCAATTCGAATCCTATCCACCCTAAATATTAGCCTGATTAGGTCTTTAATAGTCCTTATATTAATGGCGGATAAAATGTCAAATGAGATGCAGGGTCTGCGTTTTTGAAGGAATCGTTTGATTGAATTATTCTCAACTAGTCACTTGCTGCCACCTACTGGTGTAATGTAGTGTTGCTTTCGTCAACGAAAATTATGACGAAATATTGTCGTCAACGAACCGTTATCACCTGACGAAAACGAGACGAGACTAGACGTAAATGCATGGTCATGTGACGATGACTAAAATACATGTATAATGCAATATCGTTGACGAAAAAAAACGAGACTAAATGTGGTTTAAAAAATAAAAACTATGCTAAAATGTCTCTTCATTTTCGTTGACCAAAACGAGACGAGACGAAATGTTAACGTCACGACGAATGAGAGAGTTGTGCGTGAACCCATAGCTTTGTCGGCTTTAAATTCTGGATTGCGATCTGGTCACCCGATTATCAGCGAATTTAACCATATATTACTCCATTAGTTATTCTATTAAAATGTCTCATTGATATATTTGACACATTCCTAATCATTACTTTTGCTGGTTCTTTGTGACAGCTGTTATGTGCGTTATTGGCAGCGTCTCTTGTTACATGAACACGTCACCGCATCAGCACCAGAACATGGAGATTTTATTTTAGAGTATAATCGCACAACCTATTCGATATTTTATAATTAAATAAACTAATCGAATATCCAAAAATCGTGACTCATCCCTGCATGGAATCTCTTGTTTCTTTTCCCAAATCTTCACTCACGTCACGTCTCACCCATTTTCTAAAGGTATTATAAACGTTTCTTAGTTCGCTTCTAATTAGGCCTATTATATTCGTATTCTTTACTGTGGTAAAGTAGAAAAACGCTGTAGGACAGATAGCCTACATTTGTACTTGCATGTCAAATTCTTTTTAACACAGTTTGTGCTTGTTATATTAGACATTGGGCGCGAGTTTAGTTGTAAAGCGCGTTTGACACGTGTGGGTGATTTTTAGTTTCACTTTCTCTGGCAGCGCAATCTCAAACACAGCCTAAATATCTCGCCCTTGTGGAGGATAAAATTCGCTCTTCAAACCAATTTACATCAAGTAGAAAACACGAAGATATCATAAAGAGATCGATATCTTCGTGTTTTCCTGCTCGTGTCCCACATCCAAAGCGCAGAGTGTATTTTTTTTAATAACCCCCCAACCACCGCCGGTAGTTGGTCCATTACCGCGGTGGTAAAAAAAACCTGCCACCGTCACAGCCCTAAATATAGGCCTACTAAATAGCCTATAATAAGCCTTGTTTGAAATTCTATATTGACTGGGTTAAATAAAATCGCATTACTAAAAAGAGACTAAAATACAATTTTCATTGACTAAAACTAGACTAAAATGTCATCAGTTTTCGTTGACTAAAACTAGACTAAAATGTCATCAGTTTTCGTCGACTAAAACTTGACTAGACTAAAAAGAGTATGAATGTGACTAAAACTAATAAAAACTAAAATGACAGCCTGACACAAAGACTAGACTAAAACTAAAATTAAAACAGGCCGCCAAAAACAACACTAGTGTAATGATGTAACCTGAAAAAGAGTCACTAAAATTACTTGTCCCTGTCTAGACAAAATAACAATAGGAAATTCACCTCTGAAAGCATATACACTGCCATCGTCGTCAGATGTAATAGCATCCAAGTGCACACGGCTGCACTGTTCTCTCTCAATGTGGTCATCATTAGTTTTTTCTCCTGAGGGAGATACCAATAGAGACACCCTATAAGACTCCAAGTTCTGCTTTTTTAATGCATGCTTTCTCAAGCCTTTTAACTTTTCCACACTTGTTACGCTTACCAAAATGTGGGCATTTCATGAAGTAATCACGGCTCTCCTTTGGATATTTGCCATGGACTTCTCCTGTAATGGGGTCAAACTTGGAGAACTGATGTCCATGGAAGCAGTAATAATGACCCATGTAACGGAAGGCTCCTGTGCAGTTGGGCATGCTCTTGAATTCCTTTTCATCAACCTTCTTCGTCTTCATATCGAAGTGGTAGATTTCATCACCTTTGGTGGATTATGAAGGAATTTAAACCTACAAAATCTTCTCAACATACTTACTATCCTTACATGTTTTCCATTATAATTAATCAAAGAAATATAATACGATATTACAATACCTTTGAAAAAGACTACGGTGTCATTAGGACAGGCTGGCTTGGGACACTCCACTGCAGCATCCAAGTGGTCAGGAATTCCAGGGAAAACTTCAGAGATGTCTTTGGGATAGCCCTTCTCCAGTTTGTGCTTGTAGTAGCTGAAGACCTTGTGGTCCTTCAATGGTGTTAAAGAAGATGTTAGTTTACTTGTCTGGTGTTGATACATAAAGCAAACATCACAGTGGATTCGACAAATAAATTGCACTTCAGGTAATGTTAAAATTACCAGGAAGAAGAACTGGTGGTCATGGTGGTCTGGGCTGTCTTCAGAGTGCATGCGGAATGCAGCATCAACATGTCCCAGATGATGATTGTCGTCCAGCTCAGGGAAGGTTTGATTAGACAGCTCAGCCTTGCCATGGAAACCCTTGAACAAGTGGTCACCTTTGGTCAAAAGTCAACGAGAAAGGTCAGTTAAAGGGCCACTCAAAAAAAAAAAAGAAAAAAAAAAGGATGATGCAATCCTACATTCACTCTAAAGAAAATTCGAATTTCTATCGTTTACATTGATTTATCATTACTTTTTACCAATTTTTTTTCATCTCTCACCCTTGAAGAAATAAGGAACTCCCTCCTCGTTCACAGCGACTGCATCAAACTCCATTCCTGCACAGCGGTCAAGCTTAGCACCATGATGCAATTCATGCTTATGTCCTTCAGGTTTGTCTGAACCAAAAATAATTAATATCATGAAATATGTGTCTTGATGAAATCAGAATGTGCTGATGTATCACTTTCATTTACTACCCACTTAAGGGAAAATTGTTTACATCTGGTTATTGAGAAGACCCACCTTTTTCACCTTTTTTAGCATGACCCTCCTCATGATGCCTGAACACAAATAAACAAATACATCTACGTTAAAATTAACCATTACAACACACTGTAACAGCGGGCCCTTTTCATTAACCCAAATTATGGAGCCCCTGCAAAATATCTCTAATGATAACAAAATGGTATATCTCTAAATCAGCTATTTGACCATTAGATTTATTTATAAAATTGTTTTTATAAATAATTTAATCAAAAAACAAATAAATCAAGCAATTAAGGCAGTTGTCTGAGATAAAAAAAATAAAAAAAATTGTACTGTAAAACTGTACTAATCTACCATATACTTGAAACTTGCCATTGTGCCATACTGCAAGAATAGTTGTCCCTTATGATAAATTGCTTATGTTTCTCATTTATAAGTCACTTTGGATAAAAGCTTTTGCTAAATAAAGTGAATTCAAGAATTTATTGAGTTAGAGACCAAGTAATTAAAGTTGAAAAAATCTAAATGTTGGTGCACATGAACACATAAAATCCCACTTCAAACTTTTTTGCAAAAAAAGAGTAGTTATTTTTAATGCTAGGTTAAAGTAATAAACTTGTGATGCTAATCTGAACACATTATTCAGTATTTGACTAATTTTAACATTGTATGTACTGTGTTGACATGTGTCTGTGTGTATACTCACGAGGGAGCAGCAAGGCTCAGCGACAGAGCCAGGCACAGAGTAAGCGTTTGAACGAGCTTCATGATCAGCAGGGTCCTTTGGTGAGACAGAGCTCAGCTGGAAAAGGTAAAGCACAACCTGATGACCCCAATTTATACACTCCACCAGGGACTGCCTTGCAAGCACGCTGAAGACAACACGTACGCCCCCGTTTGCACAGAGCGTAGGAAGGGACATTCAGTAACTTACGTGCCAACACAAAACAACACGCATACGAATGCACGTTTGCACACTTCCCCTTACTCCCCCATTCACCAGCTGGTCAAGGTACATATGATTTTTTTCAAGGAATTTCTGGTGGGGTATTGGGGGTGGTACGGGTAACATGAGTTGCACAATGCAAAGATCCATCCATCGTGAATTAGACTTGGCATGAATTAGTAAATAATTAGAGACCCCCTTTGCAGGTCAGCAGTCATTGGCATGATAGTTTATAGTACATGCTTTAGCATGCATCTTCAAACATTATTTAGGAATATAAGAGTAAACTGTACTTTATGTTGTGTATAGTATTTGCATGCATTTTGTTTTCTGAAAGGTTGGTCAGTACACTTTTTTTGTGCCTTTTTTTGTTGTTATTTTAATTTGTTGGGACATTTCTTGTAAAAAAATTAAAATAATATAATATAAATATTCTTGTAGGAAAAAATATATATTAAGTCAAGAATGATCAACCATCAAGTTAACACGTCACTAAGCAGTGCAAGTAGAAACTAGCAATGGCAAGCTTGCATAAATTGTCTCCTGTAGTCGTAATACTGATTGAGATGTTTTAACCTGTAGAAAATTAATTAATGAAAAGATAATGAAAACAAGTTATTGAAATGCAATGTGTACTCAAATGTATGTATGCTTTGTCACTATGTGCATGCACAGGGTCGAATTTTCTAGAAAACCCATGTGAACCGGGCCGTGTTACCTTTTTCCTGGTGGCAAATAACATAGATAATCAATACGAAGTGCTGACCTCTGCAGTTTAGTTTGATATGGTGATCATTAACAGAATTTTTTTTGCGCTGTCGCATTTCATTGCGCAGTACTCATGGAAGCATAAAAGTGTTTTGCAGAATTCATATTAATGCAGAGACTGTGATAGAGAGACTGACCTGATACATCACTATATTTTATAATATTTATTTGAGGGGTTTTCAAGCATTTTGAATGCCACCCAGACCCTCAAATATGCTGCTATTATTGTGAGGGACCCCTTTCTATAATATAAAGGCAGCTACAGTATATAACTGGCTTACAGAGATTAGCATCAGCATGCAACCTTGCATGTCTCACTAGCCAAACAGACTAATTTCATGAGATCTATGAACTCCTCTTCCCTGTCTCGCTGCCACTAGCCTAAAATACTTAATGCTTAAAAAGCAAATGTAGAATGTACAGTTTAGAAAAGTATATATATATATATATATATATATATATATATATATATATATATGTGAAAATAATCTGTGAAAATAATCTAACCTTAATTGAATTAAAACAATTGAAAAGGTATGTATGCATATAAATGTAACAATGAAATAAACATTTTTCTCTAATACACATTGGCCCCTTTTTGCCAAGATAACAGCTCTGAGTCTTCTCCTATAATGCCTATTGAGATTAGAGACTAGAATCTCTCCAGATCCTTTAAATTCCCAAGTTCATGTTGATACACTCTACTCTTCAGTTAGAATTCAGATCACCGGACTGGGATGGCCATGGCAGAGCCTTACTTTTGTGCTCAGTGACCCATTTTGTGTTGATTTTGATGTTTGTTTTGGATCATTGTCCTGATCCAGCAGTTTATTAATCGTACACCTGCGGTACTTTTTTATCCCTGTGTGCACTGTGCACTAAACCCATCTTGTGGGTTTGCTGCCAAAAAACTCTTTTTTTGTTTTAGTTTCATCTGACAACAGTTTTTGGATGAGAGCAGAGGATTTTTCTTGAAACCCTCCCAAACAACTTGTGGTGATGTAGGTGCTGTTTTTTTTGTTGTTGTTTTTTTAAGGCTTTCTGACCCCAAGACTCAACTAATCTCTGCAATTCTCCATCTGAGATCCTTGGAGAGTCTTTGGCAACTCAAACTATCCTCCTCGCCGTGCATTAAGACAATATAGACACACATCCTCTTCCAGGCAGATTTGTAACATCTCCTGTTGATTGGAACTTCTTAATTATTGCCCTGATGGTGGAAATGGGAATTTTCAATGCTTTAGCTATATTTTCTGACAGCCACTTTCTATTTTGTGATGCTCAACAATCTTTGCTGCATGTCAGAACTATATTCTTTGGTTTTACCTATGTGATGGATGATTAAAGGAATTTGGCCTTTGTGTTACCTGATTTATTATTTATACTCTTGTGAAACAGGAAGTCATATGGCTGGATAATTTCATGTTACTAGTCACCCTGGTGTGCTAAAAATGCTAAATATGAAAATATGAATATACTTGTATATATGTTATTCATAAGGAATTCTAAGGGTAGCCTACCCAATAATTGTGGCCAACGTGTAGTATAGAAAAACATTAATTTCTTAATGTGATTTTCCCCCTACTTTAGTTTTACTTTTCATAGGCGTAATTTGCGGGTGGGACATGTCCCCACCACTTTTTGCCATGGGTTGATATTGTCCCCACCACTTTTGAAACATCTCGCGGCACGGATGTACCAATACAAATAAAACATAACAGAGCATTCTAGCGCTGCCGCTGCGATCAGTGGCGCGGATGTGTTCTCTTGTGGCTCGCGCACACGCCGCACTGTCTTCACTCGGACGCGCGCTTCAATCCGTTGCGGAGACTCTTTATTCGTTCCGGTGAAATCACAAAACAAAATGCACACAAACGTGTCCCTGGTTGATATACAACCACTGATAAACATAGGCTAGGTCTAATCGGTTTTGATGAGAAAAAAAAAAACTATGCGAGTGCGGATTAGAACCCACGACCTCTGACACGCTTGGCAAAAGGTGTGCCCCTGGACCATTACAGTACTCTACTGCATATGAAAAGTTGGATCTATCTATTTCACATGAAAATTTTCGGCACTGACAACATATATTAGATCTCATTATATGACCAATTAAACCCACATACTATTTAAATCGATTGCTGCACACCCCAAAAGGATAAACAATACAGATTTTTTTTTTCCACAGCCTTCTTTGATCATATTTACCAAGGGCCATTATTTTTTTTACCACGACTGTATGTGTACCAACAAAACCACCTGACTATGTCACAGCATAGTAGACCTTATGCATTACTGTGACCTTGAACATGGCATGTAGCCTACATATTGCTACGTGCTTCAAAAATGGTACGCGAAAAAGGATATTTCCCGACTAGAGAAATTAATTTAAATAGGCAATGGAATCAAATATAACGTTTTTATTTATCTTACACAGAAATGTTATTTTAAGGATGATGATGTGATAAGCTAAAAGTTCTCTAGCAAGGGCCAAAATCAGTTTGTAAAGGATGGGACAAGTGTGTAATATTTATTTACATTTATTATGTTTTTAAATGTTACCATAACACATAACTGCTTTAACAATAGTGGTTAGCACTTCCGGTCAGTCATTATGTCGCATTACAAACATTAGGCTACACATATTTTTCTCACTCTCCCTATTGGTAACATAGCATTAAAGCGCATTAAGTAGTTTTGGTAATCTTTTGGGTAGTTACCCACCAAAGAACCAATAACTGTTGTTAAAACAGTAAAAGTAGTGTCCAAGGAAACAATAGCAATGTTTCAACCAGCAAACAGCGAAGTGCTGCGAAAAACAATGGTCAAAAGACTGTGGCAAGTAATGTAAGTAAAGAGCATTATGCATAGCTAATGCCCACTGCAAGCAGTTAAGTAATATGCAGGGTCAAGGCAAACCAAACTGGGGTTGTGAAAAGAAAAAAATTGTGCACCTATAAGGACAAATGAGATCCTTCAAATTTCCTGCATCTACTGTGATAGCCTATAGTTGACATATTCAGAAAGTCAATTACATGCATATGCAGCAGAATGATGTGTGTTCTGCAGTAGCTATATGTGAACAAAATGAAGCTCTGGCATAATCCAGCAGTATACAACACAAACTAACACAAACACTGTGCCCCTAAATTTAAGATGTCAGGGCAAAAATGGGCAAAAATGCCCGTTTGGTTTTGGTTCAATGGCCCATTCACAGGCATTTACTTAATTCTTGAATGAATCAGCCATTTGAGTGAATCTAATGTATTAATCAATGACTTACTCATTTAGACATTTACCACCACCTACTGAAAGTTTATTTTATTTTTTAGAGTATAATTTCGTTAAAAAAATAATTTCATATTTTGGGTAGGCTATAGTTTGCCCAAAAATGAAAATTCTGGTTGTTTGCATTTAGGCCTACTCACCCTCAGTTTCAAACCTGTATGACTTGCATGTTGGTAAGCAAGCTGTTTTAGTCTGTAGAAATATCTAAATAGGCTACCAATTCAGATGCAGCTTCGAAAAAAAAAAAAAAAAACGAAAAAAACATGGCTGTTGTAGCCTAAAAGTTTGTCTAATAAATTAGATGATGAATCAAATTAAAAAACAAAATCTTTCTAAAGCCACTTTTTGTAAAGTCTATTTGATACTTTTCTGATTTAACACAATAATGACTTTAAATGATCTTTTGGGGCTAATTTCTCAGCTGGATTTAATGTGTGATTAAATTGCGATTAATAAGATTAATTAACCGGCACATCATGTTAGTTAGATTTAAAAAAAATGTATCGCTTGTCAGCCCTGTCTCAACATAACAACAAAAACCCTGTCAGTTAAATTATGTAACAATATCATCCCCTGCAGCCTTGTGCTTGGCACAGCATTCAATCACAGCATCCAGAAACTGTTAATACACAATCTGATATCTGGCATGTCTGGACTTTGTCTGCTCAATGTTTACATAGCCTTGTGTTACACAGAACAGTTACAGATTTGATCCTTTCTGAGCTGAACCATCTCTGCTCTGTTTTCTTAAGAAAATATATCTGTAGCTGTAATATTGAGCAGAGCTCCAAGCAACAAATGCAAATGCAAAGTTATAGGCTTGTGTGGGAGGGAAAATTGATTCATGTGAGAGGAATAAAAGCTAAATGCTTTACTCAGACCCAGATGCAATCATTTCAACATCTCAGATCAATTTCAATGTTTCTCTGTGTGTATAACCCCTTTACTCTTGTCAATTAATTAAAGTGGAATCTGATCTAGAAAATATAAGTGAAGGATCCTTATAATGACTGAAAACTTTACATTTTTGACAGTCTGCCAACTGTGAAATGAACGAGGAAGAAATCTTTAAGCACTGGTGCTGGTGTGTTACTGTAGGCAGGAAGCTGGCTGTGAATTTACTCCAAGCATTATTCTCTGAATTCCTGGTCCTGCCTTGCAAATGCAAAAATCACACCAGAGGATTTCCAGGTCATCCCAGAAAAAGGAAAAAAGGCTATTGTTGAATCTTGAATATAAAGAATAATCTTGTGCCAGAAAGGTTTAAAAAAAAATAAAAATAAAAATAATAATAATTGTAAGTCTATCAGGATAAAATAACCTAATATTTTAACAACATTTACGGGTTTTATTTCACCCCAGAATAAAAACAAATAATGAAGCCTATTGTGAGATTATTATTTTTTGCATTATGACATTTTCATGGCACTTGATGTCTGAATCTACTGTGAAAGTGACACACACAAACACACACACACACACACACACACACGTCTGGTACACTATCTTTGTGGGGACTCTCCATAGACTTAATGGTTTTTATACTGTACAAACGGTATATTCTATCTCCTTACACTAACCCTAAACCTATACCCATTACAGAAAACTTTCTGCATTTTTACATTTTCAAAAAAATATAATTTAGTATGTTTATTAACCCATTTCCCTCATGGGGACCGCTGGCCATTTGGTTCCCACAATGTAATATAAACCAAACGCACACACACACACAGTGACACACAGTCACATATCTTTTATATATTTCTATATTTGTTTCCATTTCCATTTGCTTATTTATATTAGGAATATTTCTTAAAGGTTTACCATTTTTAATTGCAACTGAATTAAACTGGCATCTCACACTACTTGACATACGCGCCCCCTCGTGGACTACTATGTTCGCGTCGGAATAAACCAATCAAGATGCATGAAAACTTGGAGCTCTAACAGACTTCCATGGTGGGTGCAGCGCGCGATGTGCTCTATTTTTTGCAGACACATTAAGTGATTTGCATTTGTGAAAACCTACAGGAATTATCGACGGACACGACGCACAATAACATCACGCTTCATGTAACCAAACATCTACATTACACACTGTACAAAAACCAACGCGTCGGAGTGCGCTGCGTGGAGCGACACTGTGGACATGCGTGGATCTGTTGCAACGCTGAAATTGTACCGTTGTATCATGAAGGATTCAGAGGCTTTGGGTTTGTGCTGTCCAAGTGTAGCGTGGTGAGCGTCAGGTGGGCGTCAGGATGATGAAGATGCGGCACCTGCAGCCTGCCGAGTCTCCGGTTCCAGTCAATTAAACGGTTGGCGATTCAGAACGCTGGAAGCGTTGAGGCAAGGGTTCTACATCTTTTTTTAGTTCGATCCGCTGAGTTCTTATGTTGACTTCCTGGATAATTTATTTTACAGAACTTAGTTGGACATGGTGTAGCGTGTTAAATGGTAACTGAAAGGAGATAGTTTCAATTAGAGACCAACTAGTGTGTTTATGATCAAGATTCAGTGTTTTCAGATCCAGCCGGGCTGAACTTGACGCTTTGATAAAAGCTAGTAGCCTATAATTATTTTACTGTAGCCTACAATGTGATGCAAGTAGCCTATAAATGTTATTCCCAGTGCTTTGTAGATTACTTACAATTTGTAGTCGTTTAGCTCAGTGGTTCTCAAACTTTTACACGTAAGTACCACCTCAGAAAATATTTGGCTCTCCAAGTAGGCTACCACCATAATGACCAATATGAAAATACAGTAGCGTAGTAAGCCTCACTATTCAACTAACGTTACAGTTATGTACAGCTCAAAAATGAGGCCGTTTTATTTCTAATAAGAATTTGTATTATTGTCAGCCACTTTAAACATTGTAAAAACACAGTTTGAATATTAACACTGCACTGTGCTGCTTACATAAAGGTAAATAAAAAAAACTTAAATAATGATTAAATTTAAATGTATTGCACCTAAAAGTGAAATAAAAACTGTACTGTACTTAAAATGTTAAGTAAAAAAAAAAGTAGGCCTACTCTGCTTAATAAAAAAAATTAACACAGGCTGTGTATTCATGTTTAACCGTTTTACACGTAGGGCCTACATTTAAAATATTCTGGCTGACCCCTGTGAGTTTTTCAAGGAGTTCAAGTTGACCATTATTTAGAACTGATCACTTTATTGTTTCCATGGTGACGCGTCATTGCTTGTCATGTGACACCGCAGACTGATGATCTGCTTTTATTTCCTTTTTTATTCAAAATAATCTAATCTGACTACTTTTAGATTATTTTTTGATTCAGTTTTTCAAAATCACATTTTTTTAACTTTTTTTTTTTTTTAAACTGCCAAGTCACTTATTTGTATGGTATGGTACAAAATTTTGTTAAAACACAATTAAGCCTTTGGAAACTGTATAACAAAACTGAATTAGCAGTGTTGTTACACATACATTTAGCCCATGCACGTGCTAAACTTGAGTAGCAAATATTGCCATGTCAAAAGAGCTCTCACAAAAGCTATAGAGAACAAAGTGTTTTATTACATTAGAAAATTGACTTCCAAAACACTAAAAGTTCCTAGAAACACAGCTGGCAGCATTATTCATAAGTTTAAAATTTGTTGTACCAAAAAACCTTTGAAGGTTTTGAAGAAAAACACAATATCATTAAGGGGAATAAAATGTTTGATCAGAGGAGCAACTGAGAAAAACCCATCAATTTACTGCCAAAGACTTGCAAGATGACCTGATGAAAGGGGGAAAAAACATTTCAATGCAGAGTATAAGAACAACACTAGACAAGCATGACCTTCATGTTGGGACATCTTGCCTAATGCCACTATTGACCAAGAAGAACATAAAAGTGACTTGAATATGCTAAAATTCATTTGGATAGTCCTGTGGAGGTGGTCTAGTCTTGTTATGGGGGTGCTTTGCTGTTGCAGGAAGTGGAAATCTTGAATGTATAAAGGACAATGAATTATTTGAAGAAATATCAAGCTATTTTGGCAAAAATGGTGATAACATTGGTGCAGAAACTGAAGCTTGGTGATCAATGGACTTTCCTGCAGGACAGCCATCCCAAAGTTATAAAGAATAAAAGATTCTGCACAAAATTTGACTTTTGGGGGTTGAATAATTTTGTACATGAATGTTTAGAGCCAATTTGATTTTTTATTTTTCATCAATTTTACGTTCTCAGAATCACTCAAATGTGTATTAATAAACTTTCTATAATAGTTTACTGATTGATTAGTTTACTTTTGTTCTTGGCAAAAGAGCACAACACGTCACTCACATGTGATCACAGCAATAGCAAACCACCATCCAATCAATTCCCAATGGACCAAATCAAGTCCCGCACTACATTTTTTTCTTTTGCGAGAAGCCGTTTCACTCGGATGCATGTCACAATATGGAAGAAAGGACTATAGCAACTTCCATTTCATACCTACTTTAAATAGTTTGTGTAAGATAGTAAATTTGTGATGTGATCTATGAGTAAAATATGTTTTGTGTGAAAATGACCTGTTAATTTGTCTATAAAGCCAGCAGATAAATTCAGGACAAATAATATTTTTTTCATTTTTATTATTTTGACGCCTGCATTACATGCACATGCTGACATAATTTTTTTTTTTTTAAACGCATATATTACTTACTTGTTATTCATCTGACTCCTTTATCCAAAGTAACCCACAGTACAGTAATTACAGGGAGAGCCCCCCTGGAGCAGTCTTGGGTTGGGCGCTTCCCTCGAGGGCGCAATGGTTAGAGGATTCATGGATCATCTGTAACAATTTGATCCTGCGACCTCTGGGCAGACAGCCTGCATCTTTATCCACTCCACTTCCCTACCCCCACCACATGTTGTTGTTCAGTTAGTTTTTGATTTAGACATTGTGTAAAAAATACACTGTCAGCACTGTATTTGTTGTAATGAGGTTGCTGGCTGTAGAGGGAATGCACTTCTGTTTTGTTTTATGGATTCTAATAAATTGCAGACATGTGAGGTGTATTTAGGGCAACAATCTGGATCCTGTCCATGAGTTCTCACTCTCTTAAGAGAATGTGTATGGACAAAGGAAGAGAAACACTATATGACATCATGCATCTGTGTTTAAACTTTGACCCCAAACCCTAACTCCTCCCTTATTCTCTCTCTCTCTCTCTCTCTCTCTCTCTCTCTCTCTCTCTTTCTCTTTCTCTCTTGCAGTCAGCTATTTCACTTCATGCCCTGACATGTTGAGGAGCAAGAGGGGAGGAGATAAAGGACCAGAAAAACCGGTAAGCAGCTGGGAGCCGGTGAGAATATGCAAAAGGAGGAGCAGATTTCAGTCTGGCCAGCAGAACCATAAGACCTGCGAGGAGGAAGATAGGAGCAACAGAAAGACGTGAAGAGAGAGAATGTATTTGAGACGAGTGAAGACTGCCACGGAGAAAACAAAAAGGAAAAACATGACCAGTGTTTATGAAAGGTGAGATTTTTTTGTTGTTTCTCTTTCACTCTCTGTCTTTCATTCTATCTTTAATTTTATTTCTTTATTGCTTAGGACAATTTAAGTTGAGGGTTGAGTCAGCAGCTTAACTTGCTTGAATATCCAAGCCCTCACTTTCATGGGAGTTTGTCAGATACATTCTAACCCTCTTTCTATTTCTGTTTCTGTCTCAACCTTTCCTTCTCACATGTCATGGGCGAGTTAAATGCCAAGCTTTCATTTAAAGGTGAAGGGTGTAATTTCTGTGCCGCTAGCATCACCAAACGGAATTGCAAAAATAATGACTGTTTTCAATCAGTAAAAGGATTAATGTTTTTTGAGCATAATAGGTAAAACAGCACCACCTGAATTCGGGGGCTTGGGAAGATGTTTTAGGTTGGGGGTGCTGTGTTTTTTTGTTTTGTTTTTTGGGTGGGGGGGATCACCACATTTGAATGAGAAACAATATTGAGTCTATAAAACACGTTAGACATCATGAAGCACATCAAGCGAACCGGTGAGAACACTCATTTAAACAGCATACACTGGGGCATTTGACTGCACATCACATTTCTGACATCAGTGATGCTGCTTGCAATAGTAATGCAACGGGTTAAATAAATAAAAGGTTTATTGAGCTGTCTGCACACTACAATAAGATCCTGCACAACAACAGGAAATAAAAAAATGAACACAAAAAACCTGCCTACCAGGTGGACTTACACTCAGGAGTAGAGCGGACTAACACTGCAACGGTCACAATATGGCGTCACACTCATACAGTGTGAGCAGCTGGGAGCCGGGGATACAGTGTACGAGTGTGTATGTTTTAAATAACGTAATTCAACATATAAACAACACTTTTTACTAGCCCACTTAAAGTGTTTATTATAAATTCTGAAAAACAGCTGCAGCTCCTCCAGCAAACCTACTTCCCACGCCCCTGTCAGAATTGCATGGGATTTACATTACAGTATGCCAGAAGTTATTCATAAAGTGACCCAATCAAAAATGAATTTCCCTGAAAAGTTTAAACACTGTGGTATTATGAAAACATTCACAGCAACATTGGCTCAACAACCATTAGTTGGGAATGGCACAGTCTGTTTATACGACCAATGGACGTATAATTAGACAATTTAAGTTTAAGTCATTATTAAGAATTGTTTGTTTTTTTTAATTATTATTTATATAATTTTAAAATACTTTCCTTTGTAAATGTTTTATTTTTTTCTATATGTTTTTATATGCCGACTTGTTTACACTTACATAAAAAATATTATTATTATTATGACTTGTTTCTGCATATTAATTTGGGTTAGGAGAAAGTATTTAAACATTGACAGAATTACACCCTTCTCCTCCAGCTTTATGTTTGTTTTGTCTTACAGGGCTTCCGAGTAGCAGCATGACTTGGACCTACGGGATTGCAAAATACAAACACACCTGCAGCCAACAGTTATCTGAGGACACTCTCTCTGACTCTCCAATCCGGAAACCTTTCAATTTGCATATAGCCCAACGCAACCCTCTGCTCTTTCTGTGTTAACTCTAGTGCAAACATTGAAGGTTTGAAGAGATTCTAAGAGCACCTGCTTTGCTTGTTCTGTAAGGGACTATGGAAGAAGGTACATCCTCATGGTCCGTCCCTGTTTATCTCCAGAGGGCCAGATGAGGAGCATGTTACCCAGCTTGTTACGGGGCCGGCGGTTCTACTGCCGTGAATGGGCTCTCGAGAAGCTACAAAGATGGCTGGAGGCGCGAGATGCCGCCAAGGCTGTGGAGGGAGCGATCCATGTCTCTCCAGGGGTCCTAGTGACTGGGGGCCCGGGCACGGGTAAGACGGCCCTCTGCACAGAGCTGGTTTGGCCCCAGTCGGAAGCATGCAGGGCGGCAGGGTTTGCATCACGGTGTTTGGCCTGGCACTATTGCCAGCGAGAGGATGCGAGCAGTATTGAAGTGTGGAGATTTGTACTGGGGCTGGTTGAACAGCTGAAGGAAAGTCCTCTACTGGGACCAAACTATATGAAAGTGATTAGCAGTGCTGCTATTGCCGCTGTGCTGGAGCCCCTCCACTGCCAAAGAGCACCTGATGACACTTTTAAAAGGTTGGTGTAGATCTATCACAATTTATACATTGCAATGTCACAATATTCTAAGTTGATTGCAAGTTTTTTTAAAGAGCATGTTTCTTCTGACCTGTATTGTATGAAATTGTATGAATGAACACATAAATTATTTAAATTATTAATAATTACAGAAATTGTTAGAAGAACCTTAATTATTAATGCAATATCATGAGAAAAAGAATCACAATTTATATCAGTATGTCATGATGTATATAAAACAATGACAATTTTTCTTCTTGATTCACAGTAACTTACATTTCTTCTTGAAAATCATGTTTTTAAATAATGTAGAAAATGATACAATTTTAATATGGATTTTTATATCTTAAACATTCACTATTTCAGCAGTTCTAATAATCACTTTGTCTTTACTCAGAATTTCTAACATTTTTCTGTTTCTGTTTGCTCTGCAACAAATCACTCTCTGTTCAAGAACTCTTTGAACTAATTTCTTTCTGCCTTAAGTTCTCCAAGCATTTCATGTTTGCTCTCCAAGCATTACTTCTGTGAGAAATCCCAGATGTTTCACAGCTAGGCCTTTGGTGTACCTTACACACTCCCTCTGTATTTCACATTGTTTGTGCAAGGAAAGTGACGCTTCACTGGGGCCTTTGCTAGACCAGAAACAACAAAATATCTAAGTCATTTAGAGTGTCAGGCTTAGAACATTTTGTATTTCAACGATGAGTTATAAGGTAAAAAAATAATAAAAAGGTAAATCGTCATTACAGAAGTCACTTGTTTTGAATGTAATCCACACCACTTAATCTTGTTTTTTTGTTTTTTGTTTTTTTTTAAATAGTGTATTTCTGTACAATCCTAATCAGTTATGCTTAGATAATGTAAATGCCTCAAACTTTGTTCTGTTATTGAGTAAAGGTCATAAACTATTGAAGCACAACCCAACTGACATGTAGACATGCACATTACCCCTATTGTGCTTTGCATGTAAACAGTTGTGGAGCCATGCTGAGGGCTTATTCAGTGTTTATATGTCTTGTGCATATGACATTTGGGGGGGGACATGGGGGGGGACATGGGGGGGGGGGGGGGGGGGGGGGGGGGATAAAAGAAAAAACTGACAATTTAAAAATCATGCAAACACATTTTTCTTATATTTGCTGGTTATTTATAATAAGCTGATGTTTTTTTTGTTGTTGTGTCTGTTATGAATATAAATGCACTCAGTGCATGGCATCTTGCTTGAACAAGGTTTCTTTTATTGTTTCCTACCAAACCCTCCCACCCCCTGTATTCTCCTCCTCCAATCGTATTTTTCGTCTGGTGCCCCTCAGAAAGACTCTGTCAAAGGCAGGAAAGGGGGCTATTGTTCTGCTTTTCTGCCACATATATTTATTTATTTATTCCTCTCATCGCAATAATGATGCCTATTCACAGTTATCACAATAGCCCAGCGTTCAGTGCAGATGGATGACGCTATTTACAACCTTCAGGGGAAAAATAGGGGTAAAGAGGATCGTGCCACTAGTTTCTGGAGTTGGTGAGGTCGCCATGCTGACAGCTTTCTCTATTCTCTCTTTTTTTTGCTTTTCAGTGTTTGCTCTTACACTAGTTCTTTCAGCTTTCCCTCACAGATCTGACGTACAGGCCCACATTTCACATTTGCCTTACACATGCTGACAAACTGCTGTGATGTTTTTCGCTGGTCCTGGCAAGAGATTGTAAGAAGAGTTAATTTAGAGGTGAAATGCAAGTGTCACTCCCTGCTGTATGCAACATGCTCTCTGATGTACATAAGCTATCCTTAACACTGTCTTCAGAGTGGAGATAACTTGTTGTCTTATAAATAATGTTTATTTTATCTGGACATGAACTTTTGTCATAAGGAAATAATTTTGTCTTTTGTCAGTTTGAAGCTCTACATAGAGATATAGTTGGATTAAACAGAAAATGTATTTTAAGAGTATTGTATTGAAAAGTAGATCGCTAAATGTTTTGTCTAGCGAAATGGAATTTTACTTTTGTACTTTTGCCATTGTAACATATTTTCAGTTTCATTGTAACTCCTGTAATCTTCTGGCCTGACCATGACCACAACCTTTCTATTTTGTCCTCTACTGAAGTCAAAAAAAAAAAAAAAAAAAGGTGTCACATAACTGTTCTTTTGAGCTTGATCTCTTAACCCTTCTCTGTTTGACAACTTTAACTAGCATGACCATTCTCGGGGTCAAGACAAACCCATAGCTTGTCTTTGTGGACATGAGTCAGGAAGTACATTTATTAGGTTGCTCAGCTCAAGCTGTGATCTGTGAGCATGTTAAAAGGGCATTAGCTCAACAAATTATGTGAGCCCACGTGTTGGAGATAAGGAACCGATAAACACAGCATGCTTGTGATTTATAAATTTTATGGCGGGAGTAAGAGAGAGGAACTTCAATACTGATCCGTTTAACCATAATAGACAGAATGAGGTGTGTTGCTTAAAACGCTTTGCTATCAAAGAAAGTGAGTGTGGATCTTCATTATTATCAAAATATGAGCTATGATTATTCTATAGAGAACGCAATGCTTCCAGATTGGGATGGGTTTTTTTTCCAATTCATTTTCTCAATCGCAATTTAAAAAGCAAAAACAAAGAAAGCCAAGAGTCAAAAGCAGTTAAGAAATAAATAAAAAAAAAAAAAAATAAATAATATATATATATATATATATATATATATAATATATATATATATATATGTATATGTATATATATATATATATATATATACACACACACACACACACCGCTCATTGGAAAATACAGATTTATTTATACACGAATAGCCTAAATGTGTAGGTAGTTCAAATTGATTAATTCATTTGCAGTGCTTCAGTTGTAGATGGTTGCTCCTGAGCTCTTTGCCACAATTGACTAAATTTACACAAACATAATCCTCTGCTCATGCCACTGATTTAGGTATGTATGAGGACTTTAGGTTGTATGAGGACGCTCAAACTGTGTTTTGGGAAATCAACCTATGGTTTGTAGTTGTCTCTGCATATTAGGCTGGGATTGATGAAAGTATTATATTACATAATATAATATAAATACATAATAATATAAGTGTTTGATTAACAGGGCAATCATATAGTGAGTGAAGTGGGTCAGTAATAAGAGTAAGACAGATAGGTAATTATGAGTACCTTCTCACTGTCTACTGGTATGCCCTAGAAGCAACAGGAAATCACTGAGCTTCCATAACACTGAGTCACGATGCCTCTGCAACCACACCTTAAGTCAGAAGAAGTGGCCAAAAAGAAAGAAAGGCTGAGGAATAAGAAAGCTTTAAAAAAAAAACATCCAAAGAACTCCCAGCATTTTAAAGGATGTTGTTGGGTTTGTTTGTTTTTTTCAAAATAAATTTGTCACATGATTCCATTCTATACAAAACAATGCCACATTTCTGAACTCTTGTTTTGATGTCAGATAAGCTCTGTTTTAGTTCTGAATTGACTTTCATTCATATGTGATGACATCTCTTTCCTATTTCCAGTTCTTAAAATGATTGATTTTTTTTTTTTCATTTGCTCACTGTTGTTTAAAGAAATATACATATCCTTGCTTCTCCTTCCTCCATTCTTCTGTTTCTTCTACCAAACTATTTTTGCCCTATTCCTGGTCACATTTTTTATTAAATTAAGACTTTATATATCAGTGTCTTGCAGGTAAGGTTGATTCAGTTTTAAAAAAGTAATATGTCTGTGTGATTTAAGATGGTTTGATACTAGCAGTGGTCACTTGCTATCAGTGTTCTAGCTGAATACAATCAATTGTGCAATCATGCTGGGTTATGCCTTTACTTTTGTATAATATATTTTAAACTCCTCCTTTGGTTTTTCTTTAGGGCAGTATTAGAGCCTCTCATGTCCTTGACACCACCAGCTCACAGTGTGTTTATTGTGGTGGATTCGCTGGACTCAGGGTGTTGTGGAGGTAATGGAATTGGAGAACGGTCAATAGCAGGATCTGCAGCCACTCAGAGTTCCTCTATTGCAGAGCTCCTGCTCAGATACATACAGCTCCTGCCTCCCTGGATCTTGCTGGTCTGCTCTGCACGCCGACAGAACAAATCCATATGCAAGATGTTCTCAGGTACACACTTGGATGATTCATAAACCACTTCATGAGCACTGAAATGTGAAATGATTAGCTTTACTGCTTTCTGTTGTGAATTGTTCATCTGTCTTTAGAAACATTTTTAGCAACAAATGAATAATGTTCTCCACACTTGTATGACCACCCAAACATTCAGTATTGCCAAACATACAGCTTATGACTGTTTGTTCTTATATCAGTATATTATTGCCGGGTCTTATGAGATGAGGGTCCCATAGCTCTTTGTGGATGACATCTGAAGTATAGCATTAAGAGACTACAATCTTTTGTACAGTAGTTGTGTGCATAGTTCAGCCTTTATAAACAAATTTGAATGCAAGGTTCTGAACTTAGGCTTGAAAAGCCTCGAGGACCATCATGTTTTACCTCTGCCCACGAGATGAAAATACGGGAAAGAAACTACTGTTGTTGGTCTACACAATTTGCTAAAAAACAGATTACAATTATTCTGACAAATGCTGCAATTGTAGTTATGATAAACATCTTATACTGCTGCTGCTTAGATACCAAGAACAAAAGACTTTGGCTCCGCTGCCAATAGTAAGACATACTCTTTAAGGGTGTTCACACCTGTGTTCTCTTTAAAATAACTTTTATGTGCTCCTGTGATGGTGGTAATTTGTATTGTAACTTAGAGCAGCAAAAAAATAATAATACACAAATGTAAAAAATATGGTGAAACTACACTATTCATAGTTTTCACATGATGTCACACCCTTATAGGATTAATAATAATGATAATTCGTTACATTTATATAGCGCTTTTCTGGGTACTCAAATCGCTTTACATAGAAGGGGGGGAATCTCCTCAACCACCAATGTGCAATATCCACCTGGATTGCCCATCTGGAGGGCAAAACAAGGCTTTCCTCCTTTGTCCGCTAGTCATTTTTACCAGGTTTGTACTAAGTACTAATGTAGTACGACAGTGTTTTAAAAAAGACCCAATTATACAGTGTACACCTTATTGATGATGCAAAGCAAGTAGATGAATCCAGAATAAAAACGCAACGTGCGGTTTCTCGTTAAGCAGTTTTCCATAGAAGATACATACATGCTCGCCTGTATATAGTATACATCATCAATAAGTTGTATACTAAATTTGATCTTTAAAAATCTTTTTCCCGCGTTAAGCGTTTTAGAATGTCCTGCTGTTTTTAGTAATTCAAATACTGCAACATATGCTGTATATGGATCACATTCACAAGTGTCCAAAACGTGCATTTTGTTCACTTATTTTTGTTTTACTTTTGAGATGGAAAATGGACAGGCCTGTAATGTTTTGCCCTCCAGGTCTCCACGCCATTCACGTGACTGAAAACTATGAATAATGAGACTAACATGCAGTTGTGATTGTATAGATAACAAACAGAACATGCTGCTGACTATATATTTAATGAAATCACATCTTTTTGTTGCACAAGACCATTTTAATTTTGAAGCCCGAAAAAAACTCTTCATGATGCTTTATTCATTGTTGTATCTTATTTTGTCTCTGATTTTGCTGTGTACACTGCTCTGATTTATCCCTTGCTTTTCTACCCTGCAGGTTTTAGGAGGTTGTGTCTGGATGACTTAAGAAAGCCTGCGACTGTACGAGATGTACAGCAATATATCCTGCGGAGGCTTGACCAGGACGGGGCTTTGAGAAGACAACTTGCACCAGATACGGCTGAAATGCTTAATCTTTTGCACATCAAAAGTGGTGGATGTTTCTTGTTTCTTGAACGAGTACTAGATGGTGTTGCACATGGTCTAGTAGGACTTAGAGAAATTCGGGACATTCCTGGCACACTAAATGGCCTTTACCTATGGCTCTGTCAGCGACTCTTTCCTAGAAGTCTGTTTGTCCATATTAGGCCTTTGCTAAATATCCTTTTGGCATCCCCACAACCACTAACAGCTGATCAGCTCTACACTATTGCTAAAAGCCGTGACTCCTACCTTGGGATTGGAGACTTCCAAGCACAGATGGGTGCTCTGGCATCTCTGTTTGTAGATGGCCCTGAGGGCAGTAAACTCCTCTTTCACAGCAGCTTTGCAGAATGGTTAACTGATGTCAAATACTGCACACAGAAGTTTTTGTGTTGTGTGAAGGATGGTCAACTTTCTCTGGCCATGTCCCTCTCTTTTCGAGCCAGTAGTTTGGGTACTGAGGAGACTTGCCAGCTGGCCCAACACCTCCTCAGCAGCGGAGTCCATCAAGGGGAACCATCCCTCTTGGCCCTGTGGTTGCTATGGACTGGAGTTCCATCTCTTAATAGTGCCAGAAAAGACTGTTCTTCTAATGTGCTATCACTTCCTCATACACCTGTATTAGTTCAGCAAGATGTACTTCAGCTCTTAATGAAAAGTGGAATTTACCCTGCAAGCTGTTCCCCTGACAATAGCTCCAGTGTGGGGGTTCACTGTGTTGGGGGAGGAGGCAGGATAGTTCGACGAGCATTACAGAGGGAAGACTCTGTGAGAGCTCTTCTTGACAGTGGCATCAGTGTGAACCGTACAGACCCATCAGATGGACGGACTTTACTAGCATCTGCAGCCCATGCTGGACTTGTAGATGTAGCTGTATTGCTGTTATGCCGTGGAGCAGACCCTTCAGTGAATGACAACCAGGGGCAGACTGCACTGACGCTAGCTGCCAGACAAGGCCATGCTGGTGTACTACAGGTGTTGCTAGAGTGGGTGCAGGAGCAAGGAAGCAAGAGTCCTGCAGCACAGGCCCTGCTGGAGCATGTTGACAGTGAGGGATGGACTGCTCTTCGTTCTGCTGCATGGGGTGGCCACAAGGAAGCTGTGCGTCTACTTCTGGAAGCTGGGGCAGAGATTGATGGGTGTGATTCAGATGGCCGGACAGCCTTACGAGCAGCAGCATGGGGTGGACATGAGGAAATTCTGTTGACCCTCCTTAAACATGGTGCTGAAGTAGACCGTTCAGATCGTGAGGGACGTACTCCACTAATAGCTGCAACCTACATGGGTCACAAAGAGGCAGTGGAAATACTTTTGGATGCTGGGGCTGATTTGAATCTTGCAGATGGGGATGGACGTACTGCTCTCTCTGTTGCTGCATTGTGTGTGCCGTCAGCAGCTGGAGGACGAGGGCATGGAGAGGTTGTAAATCTTCTTTTGGAGCGAGGTGCTGATCCAGAACATAAGGATAGAGATGGAATGACCCCTTTACTACTAGCCTCTTACGAAGGGCACGAGGAAGTGGTTGAACTCCTCCTGGAAGCTGGAGCTGATGTAGATGAAAGTTCTGGAGCTCATCCCTCTGCTGTCACTCCTCTTCTTGTGGCTGCAGCTATGGGACATGCTGGCACAGTTAATCGTATGCTGTTTTGGGGGGCAGCAGTGGATGGCATTGATGGAGAAGGCCGCACCGCTCTCTGCTTGGCTGCTGCAAAGGGTAGCGTTGAAGTTGTAAGAGCACTGCTGGACAGAGGTTTGGATGAGAATCACAAAGATGATCTGGGCTGGACTCCACTGCATGCTGCAGCTTGTGAAGGTCACAAAAGTGTGTGTGCAATATTGACAGAGCGAGGTAGCATGGCACGTGTGGGTGAGCTTGATGTGGAGGGTCGGAGCCCTCTAATTCTAGCAGCACAAGAAGGGCACTGCAGTACAGTCAGGCTGCTTCTAGACCGAAAATCACCCATTGATCATCGTGCATATGATGGACACTCCGCACTCAGTGCAGCTGCTCTGCAGGGACATCGGGAGATTGTGGAGTTATTGATGCGTAGAGGGGCTGACACTGATGTCCGTGATGCTGAAGGAAGACCTCTTCTTTATTTGCTGATCCTGGAGGGCTGTTCAGACATGGCCACTCTACTCATAGAAAAAGGTGGTGTCCCTCTGGAGTCAAAAGATGCAGAAGGGCGAACTGCACTTCATGTAGCAGCTTGGCGAGGAGACTTGGAAGGTATTGAACTGTTGCTGAAATATGGAGCTGACCCAAATGCAAGAGATCTTGATGGTCGGCCTCCTTTGCACTCTGTGGCATGGAGAGGTCATGCAGCTGCTGGCAGGCTGCTCCTTAGGGCTAAAGGTCTCAATGTAGACCTGGCTTGCAAACAGCAGGGTGCTACAGCGCTTAGCATTGCTGCTCAGGAGGGGCATGCTGAAATTGTGGCCATGCTTTTAGAAAAAGGTGCAGAACCAGACAATGTGGATCGTTATGGTCGCAGCCCAGTAAAGGTAGCAGGAAAACAAGGTCATTTCATGATTGTGCGACTTCTGGAAAACTATGGTGCAAAGCCCTTTTCAGGTCTCATACCGTTTTCACCCAGTGGTGCTCCCAACACCTCTTACCTTTCAGCCCTTGTCAAGACCCGTACGTCTCTTAGTTCAGGAGAGGTGGGTGTTGATGGAGTTACAGCCACATCTTCTCCATCCTCGACCTCAGTTTCTGCCTCCTGTTCCCCAGCTTCGACTGCAGAGCGTTTCCACTCCATACCTGCCTCACAGACTTCCTCCTCCACCTGCCACTCCCATGCCACAGTACAGACCGTGCCTGCTGACAGCCTAAATTTCATCCAGCAGATACAACAACATTCACTTTCTCGTTCCCGCAGTCGGCCATCCACCTTGCCTCTTCATGGCTCCAATCCTGCCAGTCTTCAGGGCAGAGCATCTAGGCATAATCAAAAGGCTGTACCCAAGAGCAGTCCCACACATGAACAGTGCACCTTCACTGAACTGCCTGACTCAGAAAACCCCTTAAAAGGGCTTGGATCAATGGGGGATGGTAACTACCTCTTAAAAACTAAAACTCCTTACATCATGGAGGATGTGATTGAGAAGAGCCACAAACAAGCTGGAGTTGATCTAAAGTGGAACTCTGTTATGGCTTCCTTAGGGGTGATGCCAAACCAAGAGGGCCCAATTAGACAGACAAAAATTAGGGAAAGCCCCCCTTTGGGGTATCCACCTTTTCTCATCCAATCCCATGGACAAAAAAATGACTGGGGAGGAATTCAAAAGACATCCATGTCTCCAATCATTGACGTTTCAGCTATTTCCCCACATAGTGCCTTACCTAATGAGTCTATGTTTAACATGACAACTACTGACCCCCAGCTGAATCTCAAACAGGCAATTAAGCTGCAGTTTGAAGGGCCGACCAGTGCAGCACTTTACAAGCGGGAAACTCCACTCTGAGGTGAGGCATTGAGTTTCACACATACAAGAACAATACATTTGTCTTGTAATTTGTCAATTATCTAATAATTAATTGATTAAGATTTTATATTTGTATGTAGTATGTCCAAAATATGTGTTTTATCAGGCAGTTTTCAGATATGCCAGATTGAAGTAAACCACACTGTACTTTGAGCTGCAGTATTTATGATTGTAACTTGGAATGTCTGGAATTCTAATGACAACTTTGTCTGTTGTAGGCAAACCTGGGCATTTATGATTTCAAGGAGGTGAGGGTTGTGTGGGTAATCACTGCACTGTGTGGGAGATGTTAAGAGTAGAGGAGGATGGCAGATGAGAGTGTTATAACACACTGACCTCCACCTCTCTTTAACCAATTGACCCCAAGGCACAAAGAAGAGGGAAAGGCCTAGAGGAACCTGAGTTCAAAGGCTCAAGCTGTGTACATTCCAGAGCTTTTCCTCCTTATGCCGTCACAATGGAGAGCAGCTGGCAATCTCTCATACTCTGTCACACAATTACAGGAAAATATATTTACATTCAGAGGGACACTTATGGATATTTCCTCTGTTGGTGTTGTGAATTTACAAAAGTTGATATATGTACCCCAGGGATTTTTGTGCACATTATAACTCGGCATGAATGACAACTTTTCATAGGCCGAACAGCTGTTCACTCTTTTTTCTTCATACACACACTCATTGTGCTAAGAAGTGCCACCTTTATTTTATTTTGTTCAAAAGAATGTGGTCAAAACTGGAAGGTATCTACAATTAAAATATTAAATGTCTGTGATTTTCAGTACATGGTTTACTGGTTTACACCCAGGCTTGGACTTGCTAAAAAAGGGCTTTTCAAAGCGCCACTGTCACTTAGTGGCTTTATATGCTAGACCAGGTCATTAGCAATGTTTCTGTCCTTTAAAGGTGTTTCAGGACATAGATGTGTCACTACTTATTTACATTGAGTTTTTAATTTTCACGTACCATCTACCTATCAGCAAGGCAAATTAACATTTTAAAGCTTCATTCCAATTGAATTATATAGAGAGATGGGAAAAAGAAAGTGAGAAGTTATTGTTCTAAAAGCAGACAGATGTAGTTAGGGAAGGATATATAATAGATCTCAAATACATGTACATGTTCATCAGAGCATGACTAGATTTGAATGGAAGGTCATAAAAACCTTATAGGTGTGACAGGAAGAGAAAGTGATGTGAATTTAACACACTGCCATAGGTAATTTATAGTGTTTTGTATGTTAAAATTTATTGAGATGCACTAATTAAAACAATGTATATGATTTTGTGTCTTTGTGCAAATTTGTATGGAGAAGAAACAAGCAAACCTGACACCCCTTTGGTTTGCATGTGTAACCCCTACTCGCCTCACTCTGAGCAGGACTCGAATTGGCATCTCCGGCATGGGAGGCGATTACCATTTTTGCATTATTATGATTTCATTGGTTATATTACAAAATCAGTGAAATCATAAGAGCTTCATAGTATAGTTCACCCCAAAATATTAATTCACCCTCATGTCTTTGGAAAGCAGTATGGTTTTCTTTCTTACATGGAACAGAAATATTTAGACAGAGTTTGTTTTTTGTATTGCTCTGTAGTGTACAGAAATGTAAATACAAGAATGAATGAATGAGCTTTGAAAATTGTGGAAGGAAAGTTTTTTAGTTTATGAATTTTAAGTTTTAGTCGCTTACTTTAACAGAAACATTAATGTGGACAGGGACATGGAGATTCATGATTAACAGAAAAAAAGATTTCAGATGTTTTCTGTCCTTTTGAGTTGGTGTGTAGCCTATATTTCCCCTATGGTTTAAATGTGAAAATGTCACACATTCTTCAGTGAGCTTTTCCTTATTTGTACATCCTCAGTAATGGTTAACTCTTGTTTCTTCTCTCTCCCTCTGTCTCTCTGTCTCTCTCTCTCTCTCTCTCTCTCTCTCTCACACACACACACACACACACAGACACGTCTCTCCCTGTGAGGGGTATTTTTTATTGCCTCTCTAAAGTTTACTTGCTACTTCCATAAACCCCCTAAAAAGCAAACAACTGTGGCTGTGTGCAACAAGCAGAATTCTGCTACTCTTTTGACAATTTGCCTGTTGGTCATACAGCCACAAATATGGACACTGCTTATACTGTAATGTACACACAATAGCCACAGGATTCAGCAAAAACTGTTACACACAAACACGCTGCAATGAAAGGTTTATTGTTATTATTATATGACCAAAGGTAAATTTCATTAAGACATGCGCAACACAAAACACTGTGACAAACTCTTCCTCTCAAGTTTGTCAACTAGAGAAAAGCTCCATATTAATAATTATCCATAAGCACATTATTATAGGTTGCACGAGGATCTCAAATATGCAGCTGCATACTGAGACTTGTGGTAAAACTGTTACTGTTACAACAAGCTAGGACTCATAAACGCAATATCAAAAGGTTCACTAAGCCATTATAATCCATTTAAAATTCTCTTTGAAACATTTTAATTTCTCAGACTACTGAGACATTTTAAAGCATGTCATTTCCATTTTAAAAGTTAGTTATCTGTGTTCTTTCTTTTTTTTATTCCAAGACATAACTAGTCTTTACCCGGCTGATGTGGTTTGGGGTTGCTAGACAAACTGCAAACTCAGGCATTCCTCTATAATGAAGGACAACTTGCACCCAGTTCTTTTATAGGTGGGATTTTTTTCCCCTGTAGACACTGCAGGATACATTTTTATTTGAGACGTTTTAAGGGCCATCTAACATTCCTTTCTAAATAACATTCTTAGATGCTTTATTCATTGCAACCATTATATGGGATCGCTCAGACAAGATGGCGGTGTAAAACATTTTTACAGTAAGTCTTAATAAAGCACACTATAATATCTTTATTAAAATTATTAAAAATCTTAAATAATAATAAAATAAACAATGGAAAATTTACAATTAAAATATGTATTGTTAGAAAATATGTAATTTCCTACAACAATTCTAGAATGGAGCAAGTGGAACAGGTTCTGCTTTCTGGGAAGTTCATCTACCCATGTTTTCTCACAAGATAACATCCTACACTGATAAAAATAAACAGATTATCTGCAATGAAAGTGTGTCTTAAACCACTGTTAAAGGTCATTCATTGCACATTAGGGGAAAAGGGATGTGTGGACTTGTGATGAGAACCTTAGTTAAATTAATTCCGGATTCAGTCTCGCACAAAGTTAAAGACGAGGTTCCGCTTCCTGACAAGGAGACACCACATCCTCTTAGAATGTAAACAAGGGAGAGGAAAACATTTCTATTCAATAGCAAGCCATTTTTAGGGCACAGGAAGGATATCACAAAGCATGAAACTTTTATTTAAAAAAAAATCTGTATGAAACGAAAAGATAAACTCTTATGTAGACCCTCTTAGAAGTAAGCAGATGTCATTTTGATTAGAGTATAGCCATCCTGGTCTTTGTGAACAAGCCAAAAGAATACGTTTGGCCTAAATTCAAACTGTAAAGATATGGCAGACTGGGTGTGTTTGTTAGTCAACATGCCCTATTGAGCTTCGAGAGGCTCTCATTAATACAGCACGTCGTTATAGAACTGGGAATTAAAACATTCCAGTGGTGCTGGTTCACTTTTTAAGATTTCAGTCTTACCAAGAATATTTCACATTCACCAGTTAAATTCCTGTTGCTATTCCAGGTGTAAGCAGATTAATGATGAACAGAAATGCTCAAACAGAAAAGCTTTTTAATGATATATTTTAAGAACAGTAAAAGACATTAACACATATGTAATAATATATATTTTAGAAAGCACAAAATGTATACATTTGAACAGGAGCCTTGTTCATTATATGCATTTGCGTTATGAATGGTTTAATTTACTTTAAGCCGTTTTATTTTTAATTCCATTCTTCATTCATGAAAGATCCTTTCCAAAGCATTACAAAATTCATTAACATGTGCCTGTATCATTACTGCCTCCTGCTGGTAAGGTTCTTCGGTTTCAATAGCATATAGTATTGTCAAAAAGTCATGTATTGTGAAAGAAATTGCAATCTATAAGCAACAGAAGCAACCAGGGATTCAAAACTAATGTCAAGACACACTCTATGTAAATCTACACTGCAACATGCCAAGGTCAGTCAACTGTATTCTATCTGAGTTTTCCTTTTAAAAAAAAATAAAAAGTAAATAAAATGTCACACAAAAGTCACACACATCACCTTCACCCCTACAAAATATACCACAAAATATTATTCTGGTCAAAAACTGGTCACATGTGACTGTGATACTGAATTATCAAATGGGTCATGCTGCACAGTGTGTGGTTAAATGGTATGTAGATAAGAGGGATTTCAACATTTTTTAAATAAACATCTAAGTAAATATAGTATTCATCTCTACTCTTATTGCTTATTGTAGGTTGTCAAGCCCTGCTATATACCATGCAGTATGATATTGCACTAGCAGCAAATAGTAAATTAAATATATGTTGCCAAATACTCTAATCTCATACAGTGACATCTTTCTTTTGAATCTTGAGCTTTGTGGTAACTTCATTTGTACTGATACATTTTAATGCAGTGGTGCATGCTATCTGACACAACCAGGAGATCATGTGGTAAAAGTGCCAGTCCACGAGGGCTGCTCAGTCCATCAGACACAATCACTCGTCCTGCCCCTTCAGAAGGATAAAGAAGCACTCTATGTTTTTCTCCCCAGTCTGCCACCAACACAGCCCCATCCTTATCAATGCAGAGGCCCCAGGGACAGGAGAGTACAGGCCCTAAGCTGGAACACACACCCAGGATTCGTAAGGTGTCCCATCCTGGTCCTAATATCTTCACACAAGGCTCCTGCCCCGTTTCACTGCCTCGCTCAGACACTGCGACCAGACCAGAGTGCAGGCATGCTGCAACCAGATAAGGCCTGTGGAAACCGGTCACCACAGTGCGTTCCAATCTGGAACCAGTTTTAGGTTCAAGTTTCAGTGCAGTAAGAGTACCCTTTCGTATATCTGCAACTAGGAATTCATCTCTTTGGGTGACTGTCACTCCCCTCGGTGCTTCCAACTCATCTCGAGGCACTCCTGCAATGTAGGGTCCTCCTCCAAATGTTTGGAGGAGACGCCCATGCCGACTAAGGATCAGGAGAGCCCTCTCAGCTGCACAGCTCAGAGCAATCAGACCCTTGGCATTAACGGCCACATCAAAGTAATTACGGCAGCGTCGTGAGGAGCCTCCTAAGTCGTTACTTGTTGTCACTTGTTGTAGGACGTTGCCATGGGCATCAGTTACCTGGACACGAGCATTCCCACAATCAACAAGGAACAGTTGACCTTGCGGTGTTGCGTGGACACCACTGGGTAGCGTGAGATCAGCACGTCCTGAGCCTTGTTTACCAAACTGCCGGACAAGGCGCACCTCCTCTGGTGCCAATGATTCCTCATCCTCCTCTAACACTAGGAGGGCTGGCTCACTCCTCTCTCCCCGCATTCTGTTCTCATTTAGAGAATTCTGCCGTCCTGCTGTAAGGTGGTTCAGTCTTTTCTGAGATGAGTTATCGATAACAGACATAGAAAGCGAACGAGGCACTCTACTGGAGCAAGTAGCGTGTGGTTGGGTGCTCTTTTGAGAGAAGTTACCATGACTGGGACAGGATTTAGTCCGTGACACCTCGCATTGTTTTTGGAAGGTGGAACTTGAGGACATTTGATTCTTGGAAACAGACCATATGCTTGATTGCGGTGTTCTGGTTTCACTGAGGGGTCTGTTACAGTAGGAAAGGTCAGCAGCTGATCTGGAGAGGCGAGCAGTAGGACGCAGGGAGTTGGAGAAATCCCTGGGGGAGCTGACAATGAAAGTGTACCCAGAATCTACACTGTCTGCAGGGGATGGTGCACGGTTTTGTGGGTGGTCATCTGAGGATGCACTTAATTGGGAGCAAGACCTGCCATGAAAGAAGTGGTTGTTGCTGCCTTGACTAGAGATGATCTCTCTGGGGCTTTGTGGTGATGAGTGTGTGCCATATCTTGATGTTTCTCTTGAAGATCCGGTCCTTCTGGCATGATTTTTATGGTCAAACTGATTCAAGAACCAGCCACCTTGTTCTTGGTGACCTTGCTCTGGAGATGGAGAGAGTTCTTTTTGCCTTTTTGCTCTCTGTGAAGCAAACTGTGTGATTGGTTCATTTTGTATACAAGCAAATTCCTCACCCTCTAACTCACCATGACTAAGGGATGGTACAGCCAAGAAGAGCTCATCTCCTTTGCATTCAGATGTAGGCGATTCACACTCATCCTCCTGTGATGAATCATGTTCACATGGGACTTGTTTAGGGGACCAGTGACGCAATTGTGGGGACTGGCGTTTTACCTCTTCTCCTGATTCATCATCACTTCGGGCTGACAAACGGAGCTTCCGGACAACCCTCAAGTTGCTACTAGTTGATGAGTGCCTTTGATTAAGCCCAGGAGATAGGATTTGGTTCTGCCCAGGAATCGTTCCATCAGGCGTACTCTGGCCTTCTCCACCGACATGAGCCCCACTGCGTATTTCAGTGGCATGGAGGGAACACATTTGCCCCAGCTGCCCACAGCCTCCTACAGGAATATGAACATTGTGATCTTGCACATTGATATCACCAAAGGTTACAGCGTTTGGTTGGGCACTTGGTTTAAAAGATACACGTTTGAGTGTAAGTGAGACTTCCCAAGGCTGGACCAGTTCTGTAACGCCCTTAAGAAGCTGGTCCCGCTTCTGATCCCCCTCTCGATTTTTACTACCATCACCACCACAACTTTTCCTTATTAGCTCTCGAAGTTTAATGACTTTATATAATCGCTGGTCTACTAATCTTTGTCCAACCCTTATGGCTGCTCCATTCTCCCTCTGCACCTGTTCCAGTCTGCGCTGTAGATCCCTGTGATCCTGTTCTACCCTTTCCAGTAGACGGTGCTCCTCCCTTTGTGCTCCAAGCAGTGCACGCTCCACACCTCGAACTACTGTCTGCGCTTCAGTCACTTGTTGCTCCCGCAGACGCCTGAGGTCTGTTTCACATCTTGCCAAATCACATAGGGCCTGGGTAGCCCAACATGGTAAGGAAAACGAAGATCCTACAGGAGTAGGCTTTGAGTCCTCATGACCTTCTATGTCTGACTGTGCTGATGAGCTTAGAGGGGGCTGTGGAGATGTACTACGGGAAGTCTTGTTGCTCACTGGAGAGCCAGTAGACATCTTTGTAGAGAATTTGTAGAGGCTATTTGCAGAGGCTTGTATCAAGGCCTATTTTGGACCTGTTAAGAAAGGTACAGAAAAAGTGGGGTTAATATTGAGGCCATTAGAAAAATTTGCTTCATTGCACTAAACGTATTTATCATTAAAAAAAAATATTATCATGGTAATCACAGAATTTTTTAACAATTGTCTTTGTCTAATAACTTAATTAATATTAATATTGTGCTTTCAAGCACAAAACAAACTGAGGTTATGAAATTCATCAAATGATTCTCTCTCAGGTGAAATATTTAATCTTAATTATTTGGATATTAATTTGATACATTTTACTGTCAAACAGGTTTCACCAACAATCACATTTTACACTCAAATTAGCAGATCATTCTAAAACTCTTAAGGGAAAAAAGTGGGGGAAAATCCAGATTGGGACACAAAATTGAAATTTCATGAAGCATGTCTCGTAATATTTTAGTCTCAAAGTGAAAATTAAAATGCAGTGAATGACCTACCTATGTGAAATAAATAAATTATTTCATTATAATGTAGGGGGGAAAAGACGTAGTTGCTCTGCTGCAACCTATGGCAACCACAGCCATGACAACAACAGGCATAAAAACAAAGATTACAGTAAAAATAAAAAATAAATACATCAATTAAAGAATATGGATGTGATGTAATGTAATATATAGTTAAATGCATCAATTAGTGCAGGAAAGATTGTGCTGAAATACTTTTAAGTAAGAGTAAAACAAGTTCACTGTGATACAACTAGGGACTTTAAGCAACAGCTACTGATGGAACGGCAATGGCGACCAAAAGTAAACTGTTAACTGCCTTAGCCAAAGAATGCAAAAAATCACTAATCAACAATAAAAAGGACGGCATAATGGATCATTTAATCATTTAACAAAATAAGTTAAAAAAATTGACATTTAAAAAAGCAAGAAAAATGGTTGCTTTTGGCATTAAATATTCTGGTTGGATGATCATCTAGATTGTTCACAGGTGTTTCTTGTTAGTCAATACTAGTCTTGATATAGACCTCATGTTTCCATATCCTGTCTAGTTTTGTTTGTGTAACTGCCATCTCTCATATAACCTAGTCAAATTTACGCTTTTTGTCGTGTCCGTGTCGGTGTCATTGTGCCTGTGTTGGTGTCCATGTCAAATTCACGTTTTTTGTGTGTCGTGTCGTATTCACGTTTTTTGTTGTGTCGTGTTCGTGACGGCGCTGGTGCCCGTGCCGGTGCCCATGCCGTTGTGTCCGTGTCGGTGTCCGTGTCCATGCCGGTGCCAGTGTCGAGGTGTCCGTGTCCTTGTCCCTGCCAGTGTCCGTGCCGGTGTCCGTGTCAAATTCACGTTTTTTTGTTGTATCGTGCCGGTGACCGTGTTGGTGTCTGTCAAATTCACGTTTTTTGTTGTCATGTCCGTAACGGTGTGTCCGTAACGGTGCTCGTGCCGGTTCCGGTGTCCGTGTCCTTGTCGGTGTGTTGGTGTCTCGGTCCGTGTCGGTGCTGGTGCCAGCGGCGGTGTTTCAGTTCTGTGTCGGTGTGTCCTTGTCCGTGACGGTGCTGGTGCCCGTGCCGGTTCCGGTATCCGTGTTTGTGTTGGTGTGTCCGTGTCCATGTCGGTGTCCGTGTCCGTGTCCACTTATTTTGAAATTCTCATAGTCATTTTTCCTGTTTGTCATGTGATTATGTCGTGCTTCCCTAGTCTTATCTGTCATATAGGGGCGATTTCACGATTTATGATCGTGGACGATTCAAATGTCTCCACTAGCCTATCTGCTTTTGAAGAAATATCGTAGTATCGTTCTGTCAGTTGCAGTTCTGGCGCCTCCGTCCCAACATAGGCCTAACTTACTGTACAATGCAATGTACATTCACATGTTAATGCAGAGGTAGAGTTACACTCAAGGGATTCTGCTATTCACAAAAGTTTTTTATTTGCATGTGTTTTAAAGCCTTGCTCGTTTAACATTTCATTCGCGTTACTTTAAATTATATACAGATAGGCCTACAAAAAATGCCACATAACTATAACTATAAAATATAACATTTACTTATCTAATCTGTCACGTATTAACGACAATGGCAAATCAGCTGTTCTCCCGTAGTCACTGATCTATATAATGATCAGTGTAATAATATAAAGTCATTTTATATAGATCAGTGCCCGTAGTATGCTGTAGAACGTCACGAAGTTGCTTTTAAAGTCACGCATGCGCAACAGAATGCCGTTGTCGTTCCATCAGCAGCTGTTGCTTAAAGTCCCTATTCTCTCAATTATTGCAATGTTATTGCAATTCTCTCAATTGTTGCAATTAATCGTATGATCGTTAACGCTGCTATTACATCAAAATATCTTATAGTTCTGGATTATATCCTGAGAAATTTTTAAAAATAAACAAGCTAAACAAAGTAGCAAACAAACAAAATGCAGAAATAGGAGAAATGTGTGTGTGTGTATGTATGTATGTATGTATATATATATATATATATATATAATTTTTTTTTTTTTTCATCTCGACATTTTTTAATGTTATATCTAAGAAGTTTCTTGGAGACAAAAACACATCACTCAGCCCATTGTTTCAGGCTCTTGTACTGACTAAAGTAAAAAGCTTACTCTGGGAATTTGATATGGTTTGCTGTCTTGAGGAACAGTTGCTGAACACATTTGAGAGGGCAGATAGTGAAACAAGACCAGAGAACAAAGGATGCACATTTTGTTTGTCTTCTCTGACTGTCTTTATATAATCGATGGAACAGCTATATGGAACATTTAGTTGATTATGCAACTGATTATTTCTTTGCCGTTTATTATTATTATTTCTATTACTTTGCCTATTTAAGAGATGCAAAGAAAATATTTATTTCCCACTGGCTGTACTGATGAGCATTTGATAAAAACAACTTTGACCTTGACTGAGATGGAAAGCTGAGAAACTCTGACAGAACTGAGGAATTGAGGGAACCAATGACTGGCAAGAGAGACTACTGGAAAACACATGGCAGAAAAGTGAAAGCAAAGGCAAGGGAGAGACAGATAGAAGAAAGAGAGTCTGAATATTTCTAGGACTGAGGAGATCATTAGCATTTCAAATTCAGGGAGGCAGACAGTTGAACGAAAGAGGACAGCATATATGTGGGAGGCAAAAGAAAGACTAAAACGGAAAAAAAACTGAGAAGTGCACATGCTCTCCATTGTTCACTTGTATTCTCACTCTGCAGTCTTCTTTTTCGGCACTTCAGGCTCCTTCAAGCCCAGTGTGACATCAGGCACAACACTCTAATACTTAATTCATGATGAGGTATGAAGCAGTCGAGTCCAAAGTGTGCATGTGTAGTGGGAGGAAGAGATATTGAAAGTAAAGAAAATTTTTGTTATTATCAGAGGACATGAATATTCATGCTGTGAATACACCGTCTGATAGCAGTGTGTAGTTGAGATGCATGATAAACAACGCAATTGCTCTAAGATAAAAAAACAAACAAAAAAACAACTACATCTAACACACTAAGTGGGATAAATGGGAATGAACTGAAGTAAAAGTGGATCAATTACTTTAGTTTATCAACTAAAGTTAAAGCTTATATTAGTTAAATGCACATATACTATCTTAGAACTTGACTATATATATATATATATATATATATATATATATATATATATATATATATATATATATATATATATATTAGTCAAGATCTTGTATACAAGTTAGTATATGAGCATTTAACCAATCAGGTATTTCAATATATATTCACATGACTATATATATATATATATATATATATATATATATATATATATATATATATATATATATATATATATATATATATATTAGTCAAGATCTTGTATACAAGTTAGTATATGAGCATTTAACCAATCAGGTATTTCAATATATATTCACATTCAGGTATTTGAAATTGAACCCTCTTTGTGTAATGCTATTTTAATGGCACTTTTCCTGATTGGTTCTGCTCGAGAGACAGTGCTATAAAAGAGAGGAGGGACAAGATAAAAATATAGATGTCAGCAAGAAATACCAAGCAGAAAAAAGAAAAAAGACATAAGGGACTGTTCACTGTCACTCTATTTGCCAAATCGGCAAAGTTGTCTCTGTGTAAAGTTTTCTATAAAAAATAAATAAATAAATAAAAAGTCTGACAAACAAAAGCTAAAACTTTATAAGCACAATATTAAAGCGATTTTTTTTGGTCAAGATGTATAAACATTTTTAAAAAGTTTTTAAAAAGTCTTAGTCCACAGTCAAGGTGAACTTATGTCTTTTGTATACTAATTTAGAAAACTGGAGATAACACCAATTCATTACAAATTTTAACAGTCATTTGCATTATTGTAACAGTACATGCAAAGTCATTTGATATGGTGCATGTGTTTATGTGTTCTCCTGTGTCTTTTCCTCTCATATTACTTCTTACATTATCTATGAGGGGTTGCTGCAGTTGAACTCTGCGTATTGGCTTTGCACAAGAATGACAGTAAACAACAGCAAAAACAATTATTTTTAGTGCACAAATAACCATTATCAAACTAAATCTAGGTAAAAGCAATAAAACTAGTCCTCTAAACAAACTGCAAACTGGCAGTGCCAGATAACAATATGAATAATTTCCAACTTATTTATAACCACATAAATGTAAAAAGCAATTCACAATTCTATTCTTTAACTGCACTTTAAAAGCATTGTGAAACATTTAATTCCACTGTATTGTTTAAAAGACAATTCATTAAAAGAAAATAAAAATTGTTCAACCCAAAACTAACCAGAAAAGAACTTAGTATTGAAATAAACTTGACTGTTTATTACTAATCAAAAAAATATTTTGTCTTCAATTATAAAATTGTATTAAATTTGTAAGTCTTACCTGTGTGTCTTTCACCTGCTCCTTTGTCACTGCCCTCCTGTCTCTCAAGCAGGTTTTTTTCCTCTTGCTAGTTGTCCCACTGTTGCTAGGAAACAGTACAAAACGAATTAAATTAACTACCAGTAATCTAAGTAGACCCAAAACACCTTTTGCGAAGAATGAATTAAGCAAAATTAAAACTATATTCTAAATTTAAAGGTATTTATCACAACATGCAATTAAACAAAATTCAGGGACTTTATGGAATTTGAATAGCCATCATTAGTTCTACACGTCTCCTGCACCTTATATGTTTATTTCAATACAGGAAACAATATATTTCAAATACAGCACCGTTATGAAATTCCTCGTACTTAGAATTTTTCAACATGATAATTTTCTGCAGTTAATTCAATTCAAACGTATATAGACCATACCCAATTTTTTAGGTAGGCCATTTATTATATATATACAGTGGGGAGAACAAGTATTTGATACACTGCCGATTTTGCAGGTTTTCCCACTTACAAAGCATGTAGAAGACTGTCATTTTTATCATAGGTTCTCTTCAACTGTGAGTGACGGAAAATCACAGAAAATCACAAAAATCCAGAAAATCACATTGTATGATTTTTAAGTAATTAATTTGCATTTTATTGCATGACATAAGTATTTGATACATCAGAAAAGCAGAACTTAATATTTGGTACAGAAACCTTTATTTGCAGTTACAGAGATCATACGTGTCCTGTAGTTCTTGACCAGGTTTGCACACACTGCAGCAGGGATTTTGGCCCACTCCTCCATACAGACCTTCTCCAGATCCTTCAGGTTTCGGGGCTGTCGCTGGGCAATACGGGCTTTCAGCTCCCTCCAAAGATTTTCTATTGGGTTCAGGTCTGGAGACTGGCTTGGCCACTCCAGGACCTTGAGATGCTTCTTACGGAGACACTCCTTAGTTGCCCTGGCTGTGTGTCGGGTCGTTGTCATACTGGAAGACCCAGCCACGACCCATCTTCAATGCTCTAACTGAGGGAAGGAGGTTGTTGGCCAAGATCTCGCAATACGTGGCCCCATCCATCCTCCCCTCAATACGGTGCAGTCGTCCTGTCCCCTTTGCAGAAAAGCATCCCCAAAGAATGATGTTTCCACCTCCATGCTTCACGGTTGGGATGGTGTTCTTGGGGTTGTACTCATCCTTCTTCCCCCAAACACGGCGAGTGGAGTTTAGACCAGAAAGCTCTATTTTTGTCTCATCAGACCACCTGACCTTCTCCCATTCCTCCTCTGGATCATCCAGATGGTCATTGGCAAACTTCAGATGGGCCTGGACATGCGCTGGCTTGAGCAGGGGGACCTTGCGTGTGCTGCAGGATTTTAATCCATGACGGCGTAGTGTGTTACTAATGGTTTTCTTTGAGACTGTGGTCCCAGCTCTCTTCAGGTCATTGACCAGGTCCTGCCGTGTAGTTCTGGGCTGATCCCTCACCTTCCTCATGATCATTGATGCCCCACGAGGTGAGATCTTGCATGGTGCCCCAGACCGAGGGAGACTGACCGTCATCTTGAACTTCTTCCATTTTCTAATAATTGCACCAACAGTTGTTGCCTTCTCACCATGCTTGCCTATTGTCCTGTAGCCCATCCCAGCCTTGTGCAGGTCTACAATTTTATCCCTGATGTCCTTACACAGCTCTCTGGTCTTGACCATTGTGGAGAGGTTGGAGTCTGTTTGTTTGTTTTATTGAGTGTGTGGACAGGTGTCTTTTATACAGGTAACGAGTTCAAACAGGTGCAGTTAATACAGGTAATGAGTGGAGAAGAGGAGGGCTTCTTAAAGATAAAACGAATAGGTCTGTGAGAGCCGGAATTCTTACTGGTTGGTAGGTGATCAAATACTTATGTCATGCAATAAAATTCAAATTAATTATTTAAAAATCATACAATGTGATTTTCTGGATTTTTGTTTTAGATTCCGTCTCTCACAGGTGAAGTGTACTTATGATAAAAATTACAGACCTCTACATGCTTTGTAAGTAGGAAAACCTGCAAAATCAGCAGTGTATCAAATACTTGTTCTCCCCACTGTATATTATAAACTTTAATTAATCATGCATTTATTTACATAAAAATGAACAATAAAGCACTGGTCTTCGCTCATGGAAAAACAATTTTCCGTTAACTAACTAGACTGATCTGACATGAGAAGAGAAATTTCAGTTACTGGATAGCCAGCTTCATGAGTCACTAATCAACAAAATGGTAATCCTGTGGGAGTTTGAGGACCTTTGGCTGTATATCAAAGTGTTCTCTTCACACTGTACATCTACATCTATGAAGAGCACTTAACTAATCAAGACTTCTGATACAGCACAGAGTAAAAGTCCATAGTACAAATGGAAGATCTAGTTGCTTCTACAGGTAGTTGCTGAAATAATCTAGCTTTATGCACATCTATATATCACCTCAGGAGGCCGAGTTACACTTAATAACACAAATAATCATGTACTAGATTGATTGAATCTTCAACATGAAATAATGGTGAATGCAAGTCAACAAGCTCATCAGATACAGCTAAAGTCTTGTGTGAACAATGGCCACTTTAACTATCGAACGTATAAGTGTTATTAATTACAGTAACATGTATAAATAAATTGGCTCAATTACAAAGCATGTGAAGAGGCAAACCTTATGTCTTTGATCACGTTTAATATAATTTAATTAAAAGGGGGCGATTGCATCTCACTGGATCGTCTGTGTAAATGTTGAAGTGCAATAATCCAGCTCCATCCAATTATGTTCATTATGAAACTGCAAATGTGTTTGAGAGCAAAAGTGTGATGATTCAAATGGTTTAATTCACATGTCCTTGTTAAGGAACCCATTTGAACCAGTTTATCCCTAGTGTTAATGAATACAATAACTATCATACATGTACTAAAGTGTAGCTACATAAGGTGGTAATTATTAATGCGTGACTTCTTCCATGGCCATGGTAAGCATTTCAAGATATTGATTAGTTTATGCCTTCCTTTATTCAACATTAAAATAGGTTGAATTGCAGGTAGTGCATTTACTTACCTTAGTTTGATGTAAGGTTTATAAAAAAATAAAATAAAAAGTTTTTGAAATGTCTTTTTAAAATACAGTAAAAAGTTTTCTGTTTTAATATATTTTAAAATGTAATTTATGATGGCAAATCTGAATTTTCAGCAGCTATTACTGCAGTCTTAAGTGTCACATGATCATTCAGAAATCATTCTAATATGCAAGAAACATCATTACTATCAGAGCTGAAAAACTGAGCTATGTATTTATTCATTTAGTGAAAAATGCAATACTTTTTTTTTTTTTTTTTCATTATTGACCCCAAACTAACAAATCTAGTGGGCTAATTGGAAAGAATGTATGAAAAGTTAGACAAAAGAACATTTTTGTGAAAATGCATGTTTTGCCATAAAAAATAACTTTACTTGTCACAGCATAAGAATTATGCAAAACAAAATAAATACCTGATAAACACTGATTTAGCAAACTTGTAAGTAACTTTGAATATCTTTACAACAGTGATTTTGTGGCGTGACCCAATGCTTATGAAAGACATGACGTCTTTCTTCCCTGTAGCAGCATCCTCTGTCTATGATCCAGTGAAGATGAGCAAGACTTCTATCAGAAGATGGGGAAGAGACAAAAATCTCAAAGGGCAGGAACAGAATCTCAATAATGAGCATGGAGACTCAGAGTGAACTGGGTCATTGTTCTGACAATATTTAAGGTTTCATCAAATCTGCAGCTTAAAACCAGACTATGCACCAACCAAAGTGAACTTACTCAAGTGTCATTTATTTTTTAAAGAACATTCATCTAAGAAAAAATATTCTGCTGAAGTCCGAGATACAGATCAGAGAAAGGCTAAAGTGTATATTCAGGAAATGTGATCATTCATATTTCACATACATTCTTGACCATAATGTCTAATGTATTTACAATCAATCACATCTCATCAAACCATAAATAAAAACAGAGGATCTCATCTTTATAAACTCATGAGAAATAAAGACCAAGAAGCCAAAGGTATTGCCAGATAAAACATTTATAAATTAATAAAAACATTCCCTTTTAGTGTTTGTTTGTCTTTGAAGGTTGATTTAAATCTCCATTCAGTTCCACTTTCCTCCATTTTAAATATAGAAAAATATTTTGACAACATTCATTATTTTGCATGAGTTTCCATACAGTCCAGTAGATTATTGAATAGATAAGAGATAAGTAAATTATTGAAGTGGGGTTCCAGATTGCAAATTTAGTTTGTTTGTCTGAAAAACTTTAACCATCTTCACTTACTCAGAAACAAAGAAACCAGTTTGCATAGATAACAAGCGACAGAAGTCCTTGTCAACACCAACGTTTCATTCAAACAAATGGACAGAATGAAAAAATAGGAAACCAATTACATAAAAAAATCAACTTGTGCAATGTATATTGATCAAACAAACACTTTCCAATAACAATCAATGAGTGCCTGATTTTTTAAAAATTTCAAAATCATACACACTTGAATACATGTAGAAAAAGAAAAACATGCTATCTGCACCACATCGGCATATAATTACATCCTCAAAACAATGGGCGTTTCTTGTGCATTGGTATCTTACGACACACATTAATTGTATAGGCCTATATGATTTCTAACTTAGAAACTGTGTTTAATTTCCACTGTCTCCATAGAGATAACTGAACACTAACATGTATGTACCGTTTCATTCTTCAACCTCTTGCTCTTTATCTTCCTTTTTCATCTTTCTCACCCACACAGACAAGAGCGTTTCAGGGATGTGAGCAAAAACTATTTTTCTTGACACTAACTCAGCCTAACATTATCCTTGATTATGGAATTTACATGCTAAACATTTCAGATATCAACAAAAGCAGAGAATCATCACACTAATGTCCCACACAGACCTTATGTGGACGGGTGAAGGGATGGGGGATAGATGCATTGACAACTCAGCAGCTAGAGGTAACCAGAAAAAAAGACTTACAATAAACTGTCTGCTATCTATATAAACTGATAGAAAAATATGCCTTAAATGATATTTGATTGAACCGAATCATCAAAACTAAGACAAGAGAAGCAGCAAGAATACTGCATGGAACGAAAATTAAGTAGCCTAACTGAGGTAATGCGCATATGGCTTGTGCATGATAAAATAGCTCTTGAATGGATGATTTCAGATCAGCAACACTTTTTCTAAGACACATATGGAACAAGGGGCAAAAACCATACTGTAAAAACACACACACACACACACACACACACACACACACACACACACACACACACACACACACACACACACAGTTAAAAACAAATGCACATGCATGTCCTTAGCTTCCATTCTGAAAATTAAAGTGTCTAAAGTATTTTGGCAATAAACAAATTAAATCAAAAAGTCAAACGTCTTGTGGCGGTTTTTCTATTATGCACAATTTACGGCTGATTTCACTCATACTCCATAACACTAGCAAAATCAAGTAATGAACAGAAAGAAAGAAAAAACACTTGGTTTCAACACTAAGATGGCTTATGATTCACATAACTTGGCTCACTCCTTAAAGGGACAGGTAATTAAGCAAGCTTCTCTTTGCTCGTACCAGTCAAAAATTTAAGACATTAGCACCTAGTCAGACGCCAAAAGGGACGCTAACATCCAGGAGGAGATCTTTGTGGGCAGAAAAATCAGTGCCTTTCCAGAAACTGAAGACGATATGTAATGTCATGCTGGGTGAATGTACCATATGCATTTCCCAGAAACTCACCCAAAAATCTGTCCTAGAAAATGAGCTGCTGCAACCGAGAATAAAAACTAAAACTTTAAAATGCAAACTGTCCATCAATGCTTCATTTTATTGGGACAGAGGCTAACGAAATGAAACCTCTACCCCTTTTACAAGCTCTAACGTCACTCTAGCTGCTGGACAAAAAAGATGTGTGCTAGAGATTGGAAGAACATGTTGGGATTTTTGTCAATTGTTGATTTTTCAGAGATGTCTCTGTAAAGAGGCAATTCCTGCTGCAATACTGAGGATATGTTGCCCAGCATGTGATTGGTAAACAGAATCTGACATCTCATCTTTTAAAAAAGACCAGATGATTATTTTCATTATATATTGGTGTGATCTTACAGACCTATACTCTATAAAAGACTAAATAACCACCTGACATTGCTAAAATGTAAATGACACTTCTGCACCCATAAAAGTTTAAAAGAACCATGTGTAGTGAGTCTACATTAGCTAGTCTCTGAAGTGACATAGAAACGTCGGGAGTGCAAGTTTACGACCAAATTCCTCCAGCTTAAAGGATGCAAGTCTCTCTGAGTGTACAAAAATCATTATACACATAGATATTTTATATAGTCTATATACAAGATTTATATGCACAATTTCCTAAAGATTAATGGATAAATGGCCCTGTACAATTAAAAAAAATTACATTATGAACATGAGATTATTAACAAGAGATGACCTCTCTTCACCTTTAAGAGCGATTGATTTTGCTGTCTCTTTGAGTGCATCATGTCCCATGAAAAAAAGACTTTTGAAAAAAGAGGTGGAAATTTGGAAACAAATTTTGGCCTGATGTTATTCCTCAGTGCCTTGACTGGGTGGGAAGGGTAGGGCTACGGCATGCTCCTGTGCAAGAGCTGCGAGCTCTTTGAGAAACTCGGAGAAAATGACAGCACAGTAGACTGCGTTTTTCACCCTTAGTGCCTCTGCCTGCTTCTCCAGGCCAGAAGCCCCACCGGCCGCGCCACCCCGGAACAAAGCACTGTGCAGGGACTGCCCTCCATCTCTCACGTGGGCCAAGGCCAACTGAGCTGCATGTCGAGCTCTCGTAGGACTGTTGGTGTGCCTCAAGATAAGATCGCCCAGAGATGGCTTTCGGCTTTTAACTGTTGGAGAGATAGAGAGAAGAAATCAACAGGGTATCTACAGAGTTTAAAAATTAAATTGAAGACTTTATAACCTTTTTTTGAGACCTGCACACATAAAATCAATATTGTATGTCCATACAGAACAAACCCATACTACCTCAAAATAAATCATGTATATTTTAAACAGGCTGTGGCACACATTCAACTGCAAATCAGGGTAACTTCAAATTTAAAATACTCAAGACATTAAATATATACACGAAATATGGAAATGCATAAGAATTAGAGGTTGTTCAATATTGGATTTTGCTGATACAATAATAATGTGTTCAAAGAAAGATTATAAAAAGATAATTGTGCCTATATTAGTAAAATCTATATACTGTGACAGGCGGCCAGAGAGAAGCCACAAGAGTTTTCATTGCCTCTCATTCACCTACTTAAAGAGTCTGATCGACGGAGGTTGGGCACTCCCATGGGTGAGTCGGACCAGTCTAACTTTCCTCTCGCAACCAGAAAGCGGCGAGCCTTTCTTAACAGGACAGGGAAATCCTCGTGCGTTGCTGCAAATGCCTCAATGCGATTTTTTACTGATCCCAGCACCTGAGAAATGGAAAGTGAAAGTAAAACCAACATTTTGGATATTCCTTTTGATGCAATGGATTTACGTTTCAGTCAAATCAAATTCAGTCAATCAAATTGTAAATTGCTTACTCAAACTTCACCCCAGAACATTAAATAGATTAATATAATTTAATTCTAAAAGAAAGAAAAAAATGCCAGAGACAGCCAAGTCAAAATAAAACAAACAGTTTTTGAGCTGTCAAAACAAAGATTTCCAGTCAACATAAAACAGCAAGAATTGGAGAAAAGTGGAAAAAGTTATGAAAAAAAAAATTGAAGAAGTGTTTTCTTTGGAATAATGTATTGTACACCAATAAAATGTTCCCAAAAAAAAAACAGGATCATGTTTTAAGAGACTAAATAAAATCTATTTTGTTTTGATCAGAAAATGTAGAAACCAATAAAAAGAGCAACTGAGAATGATTCAGTCATTGCATATTTCGTATCAAGCAGTCATGCTGATAGAGTCATATTTGTTCTTTATGTATTACCTGTATGAGTGATTTAACGCTGGGCTGAAACACCATGTTGGTGTTGAGGAGGAAAGAGCGTAGGAGTGGCTGAGGGTAACAGGCCAGCTGGAACACAACGCCCGTCAGCAAAATGTTCACATATAGGGAGTTCTGCATCATACTCTCCAGTTTACTGAACAGGACTGTTATAAATGGACCTACACAGAGGGAGAAGCGGAACCAGTGACTTATGGTTAGCTCTTGCTGAACTTGGACAAGTAACATAAGCACTCAAATCTTTAATTTGGTCATCTCTACATCGAGAACCTGTGTACGGTTGAGCAAGAGGTTGTCCGAGGGGTCGTGCGGGGCTAAATACCCCAGTGGTAGAGCTGTCAGGCTTTGTTTCACTGGAGCGCTGCTCAGTCTCCACTGGAAGGCAGTCCTCATCTGTCAGGCTGGGAGCAGGAGCAGTGCGGGATTCCCGAGAGGACTCCTCTGAGCTGTGTGAAAGAACCCTCCTCTCTCTTACACGTTCCTCCAGCTCCCTCAGCTCCTGGTGGAAAGCCTCAATGCTGATTCCCTGGCCTTTCGAGTCACCAGACAATGGCTCTGATGGCGCCCGCTCTAGCAACTCCTCAATCAGACGCTCAACGGACTCTGGAGCCCTGCTGTCACGGGGCACTGTGGAAGTCTCTGTCAAGCCAAGAACAGGAGACAATCTTTGGCTCTCACTTTGCAGACACTCTTGTGCAGAGGAGGGCACGGAGGTTTGATGTTGCAGATGGGGCTTCAACTGCACCTGAGATGATTTCAGCGCCGATCCTACATGGAAATCTTTGAAGTCGACTGGGCCCATACCCATCGACCCGTTCATCCCCGACTCAACCACACCGCTATTTACATCTGACTCCCTCTTCACTTTCTTAACCTCCATTCTCTCATCCACACTGTCTGTGAACTCCATCTGCCCCATCCCATTGTAGAGTGCTGGATGAGGTGCTGAATGAGGGTGTTGTGACACTGTTTCCACAGCACCTGTTATTTCTGTAGAGGCTGATGCAGAAGATTGTAGGGGTACAGTGCTGGGAAGAAGGCTGCGTTTCTTACTGCGGGGTGTCAGACTGATACAGTTCTTGCTGATGGTAACATCCCACTCTCCACTATCTCGATCTGAACTGCTCCACTCGGAACGAGCTGCAGCCACCACTGCTGCCCTCTGCTGAGCGGGGTCCATTACAGAGAAATGCTCTGGTACCATACTGAGGGAGGGGTTGGACGAAGGAGGGGGAGGTGGAGGAGGAACAGAGTTTGGAGAAGGATTTTCTCCATCATAAGGTGCAGACCAGTCTCGACAGCCCCAAGAGCAGAGCTCAATACCCTTCCGAGCATCACGCAGATACTCTAGGTAGCCAGTCTCTCCTTCTGAAATGTCTGGGAGTTGGTGCATGGGGCTGTCAGAAGAAAGAGGGGAAGAAACACTACCACGAGGAGAAGGGGGAGCATTCTCTGAGCCAGAAGAGTTGGCTTGGCCTCCTGAGCTTTGCTGTCGAATAAAGAGAGAAAGGCGGGAAGGAGTGCTGGGTCTGTGGTGAACTGGTGACTCTGAAGTAGGACTACCCAACACTATAGGCAAAAACAGACAGAAAATACATGTTGTAGGTATGAACCTCTGCAATGTTTTTTCAGAAATCTAAAAGCACATTTATTGTGTCCGTAAATGTGCCTGACACGTGCTTACTCTTACCCTTTCCCCAAAAGGCAGGTTCATCATCCCGCTCACTAGAGGGTGCTGAAGTGATTCGGCAGCATTCTGGTATGAGGGAAAGGAACTTGTCAGCTGATTTGCCATAAAGGTCTGTTTCTCTGACTGCCCTCCGCTGACTCAGCATTACATGTGTGCATGGCAACAGATACCTGGAAACACACAAGAAAAATCATAGCAGCTTTATCTTTTACACAAAATGATAATTATTTTAGTCTCTTTCCCTAAGTATGAGCAGTAGTGACACTTGCCTAATAAAACTACTAATAATGCACTATAATCCTTTCACAAACACTTATAAATGATCTACAAAATCTTATGCTTTACCAAGGATGCATTCAATTTGATCAGATTTTTTGACAGTATTTCACACACCCAAGCACACACAATACCTGAGAACAAGCTGGAGCATGAGGTCTTCACAGTTGAGACTGAGCAATGTCTTAAACAGACTCAGAGAGACCATGCACAGCTTCAGAGAGAGAGGGAGGAAAAATGTAACTTTAGTTACAACGTAACTTCTATATTTCCATAACCAACAGCACTGACAAGTGTTTTTTCCATCTATACATGCACCCCAGATACAGCGTAAGCTAAACTGACCCGTGAATTGCTGCTGATGCGTGTGAGTAGTGTATCAAGGATGGTGTCGTTGTCATGGCGATGCAACAGAATGAAGCGCAGGAAGGTCTTAAGGAGGGAAGTTTCTGTGATACTGCGTAAAAACAGGTCCAGATATGCCGTGCTTGCTATCATCTCATCCACCGACGACTGACGGAGGAACCATAAGAGACAGAGACAAAAGGAGAGAGAGAGGGAAACAAAATAAGAGAAAATAAATTCCATTCAAAACAATATTGTATAGTGAATGAATATGGAAACTGCCATCTATGCCAAACAGGGCCCAGTTCATTATGGTTCACCTTGTGCAGAGCGGGGCCCATGACTGGCACCAGGAAGCCGTTGTGGAGGTAGTCAAGGAGTTGGCAGCGCACAAGAGGGTGTGCCACCTGTACTACAGCGTTGCAGAATTCAAGACTGTTCATGAACAGCACTAGAGAGGAGACGCCCATCCAGTCCTCCCTCCGCAAGGCGTGCCAGTCGTCGCCCCGTACCTCAATCTTCCGTGGCAGGGATGAATATAGTGCACTCAGCCCGGTTGCTAGCACCTGGAATTTGGGGGGGAATTTGCCAACATTATTACATAAAGTTCACCAAGCAAGCTCTGCCTTTTAAACATCAGTTGGTGATGGCTTTAAAACCTGACTGGATGTGAAAACATTTGCACATCTGAAGCCATGCAGCAAATTAAGTCTGTAGATTTTGCAACAAACCTTTTTGACTAATAAACTGTACAAGTAAACATAAAATTTACGGCTGCTTCACCTTGTGTAATAACAGCCCTTAACTGTGGTACAATCACTGTAACACATAGGAAGTTTTTTTATTGCTATACTACAACAAAGAGTGTGGTTCTTATTCCAAACTAGGGATGAGTCACGATTTTCAAAAATATTCGATAAGTTGATTTTATTATAGAATAATCGAATAGGTTGTGCGATTATTGTCTTTTAAAAAATTCCCATGTTTTCGGTCCTTTTTTTAATTTTATGATCCCATCTTACTCATCTCATGCGGTTCCCTTTTCATATAATCAACATAGATGAAATGTAAAAAAATTACATTATATTATTTGTAAAACATAAATATGAAACGTATGTTTAAGTTTTTTTAACTTGAGGAGTGGGTGGGGTGCGATTTCCGAATAATAATCAAGTAATACCCAGCGATCTTCGAATATTATTTTTGCTTGAAATGCCCATCCCTATTCCAAACACAGTTATTCTTTCTCAGACATCTTAACATGGAATAATGGTATGGTCAAACTTAAAAAATAAAATAAAAAATTGGCTAAATTTCCTGTCCATTGTCAAGTGTAGCAATGATTCACTGCTCATACAGAATTCACTTACAAAACAAGAAGCTTTCCGTTTATCAACGTGGCATATTTGCATGAAAATTTGCTGAACATCAGTAAATGTGACCACACCTTAATGCTCAAATATGTTGAAGAACATCATTCATTCATGTCAGGGCTGGTTTTATATGTGGAACTTGGCCATGTCTTCTAGAGCCACAAAACAGGCAATCAAAGAAACTGGCAGCAAGATCTAATGCATCTCTGGCATAAAAATAGCTATATGTGACATACAGTAGAAAAGAAAGTAAGAGAGAGAAATGTTAAGAGACTGAGACACTGCAGTAGCATGGAGTCCTAGATGAGACCTCCAGTCGTATATGTGTTAAGTGGGTCACATGAAGGCTCATATATTATTCTCGTGAGGAAAGAGGACAGAGGGGAGGAAAGCAGCACATCCACTGGACCAACACTGTAGTCAAACACTGTAATCACAGAGCACAACTACAGACGACAAATGGCCTTTTTCATTCCACAGAAGCCAATAGAATGCAACCCAGAGAAAATACTACAGGATTTTATGTCTCCACTGAAACAGCTTTAAAAGGCACATATGAAATCAACAAGCGACATTCAAACTGCATAGCACAGACAAAAAAAGCACGATAACATGAACAGAATGGATATTCATAAAGACATGCTAACAGTGAGAAAAGAAAAGAACAGAAGGAATATACAAATTAAAGACTGCTTCTCTAACTCTTCTCTGCCCTTTAATAAATAATCTAGGATACAAGCTCACTTTCAAAAACATGAACAGAAAAGATGAGGTAAGCATACACAACAACAAACACACTCATGCTTACTGGACAGAAGTAGGAGTTCTCAGCGATGTAGCGTGCAACAGCGTGGTTGCTGGCAGAGGTTGCCATGACGAGGAGTAGCGCGTCACGGGCCTGTTGCCCCAGAGAGCCGTCTCGATGGATAAATGGCACCAACAGTGAGAAGATCAGCAGGTTAGTGGGACCCTGCTGTACCGGCCCACACTTAAATAACAACTCCAAAATGGCAGTTTCTTTCACCATGGACACACATACCTGACACAAAAACAAATGATTTACAGTTATAAAACACAAATTAATATCTAATTATGCATGAAATTATTGTACATTACAGAATGTTTTTCCCTTGCCGGTCTAATTTGGGCTCATATTTTGGCCCATTTAATTCCATCTGCTTTTGTTTCTGTGTTGATTGTAGAGCTGCGTGATTCAGTTTTTGTTGTTGTTTTTTTCAAATAGAGATCACGATTCTGAACAGACAACTAAAAATAATGTACGATTAACAAGAGATTCTGACAAAATGTTAATTCCTGCAGTCTATTTAAAAATGTTTAATTAATTTGAATGAATAACACAAAATAAAAAAAGTCGGTTTGAATGAATGATTCAATGACTCGCTAATTTCATTACTGGATGAATCAGCGTTTTTGAACGAATCTCTTGAATGAATGTATCAATGATTTTTTTATTTCAAAGTCAATTGTCGCCTACTGGTGTAACAATGTAATTGATATAATCCTTAGTTGAAGCAACATATGAAAAGACTGAAACGTATTTGTGATTCAAAAAGTGATAATAAAATTCAGTTTCAGGATACGACAAATAGATTTTGACAGAAGGGGTATAATTCATAAGTAGGCCTATTACAAGTGTCACAGAGAAAGTAAAGAGTTAATGGACAGAAACCAATTATTGCAAAAAAAAAAAAAAAAAGAATGCAACAATGTCCTTCAGATATCTCCAATCGTGTTTACGTTTTGATGACTTATAGCTGAGAGGCAACACAAATTAAACATATTGTAAATTCCAATTGAAACATTATTGAAAGTGACAGCACACTTAGGGCCGTCTTTCCAGAAATAACAATGGTTAGTTTTAGACATGCCCCTACTATACAAAACAAGGTAAAACATGGCTTGGTTCTTTAGTGGGTGATTTTATGTGTGGAGGGTGCAAGCATTGTCAATACATGGTCAAAACAAAAACTTGACTTACTTAACTGTTGGTTTTTTTCTGGAAAAGTGTATCCAATTGAATATTTTATTCAATTCCTCTTCCTCTTATGTAACTTACAGGTTGGAATGTAAATTTTTATATAGGTCAAACAAAAAGGAATTACATTAAGATTGAGAGTGGCTGAACATAAATATGCTATTCGCACTAAAAACTGTAAATGAGGATCTATAAACTTATTTCAGTTCTTCTGTGAGAATCTACAGAAATAACGATACTGTGTGGTTGAAAAGACTGTTTGTGGTTTCATATCTATAATACAGGACAACTTCCAGTGTGTAAAAGTTTTAATAGACACAGGAGAATTGTTGTCATTTAGGAATAAGATTGTGTGTTTGAATCGAGATCGTGATCTTTTAACAATGTTGCAGAATGTTTGGTTGGTCCTTGAAAGACAAAGTTATATAAATTGTAACCCACTCCCTACCACAGCCCAAAACTTAACAATAACCTAAACCATAAATTACATGGAATTGATAGGTTTCGGTGGTGTACAAACCACTAACTCAGTTGTAAGCTCAACAATAAAATCTGATTGGCTGTCAAGGAATGTTGCGAAATTCTGCTAAATTAATTCCCATGTGATTCAAACAGGTGTCAGAGTCTGCCTGTCAAACACCTGATTTAGCAGCAGTACGAGGCTGGACTCTAGGGCAGAAGGGCAGCCCAGCTGGGGATCCACACATGCTCCCAGCAGGCTTAGCAGCGGCTGCAGCACTGCACTGTGCAGGAGCAGTGGCTGATGTGACTGTCCGATCAGCATCTCAAACAGTTTCAACAGCTCTAGCTGGCTGTCCGGATCCAAACCATGGCGCACATGCCACTGTACCAACTCTTCCAGTATGTTCTCTGCCACCACCATCTCCAGAATAGGACCCATTGCTGCAGACATTCCACAATCTATTGTCACATAAAAAAAAAACTAATTTATATTATGCTAAACAGTACAAATGTATGCTCCATCGAGCTCACAGGAGAGTGTTTTAACCTGGTGATTCAATGTCTCCCCCAGCTGGTCTCTCTTCAGCTAGCAGGCACAGCATCTGATCTGTGTGATTGCGAACTGCTGTGAGATCATCGGCACAACCGCCCACTGAAGACTCTCTCCGTTTCAACACACCCGACACCTGACAGGGAGACAGGGAACAGTTCAATTCTATTTATGGTAAAGCCAAAGAGGAATAGGTGTCTATATTGATGTTAGGGCTGTGTATCGTCACATACTGCAGGGAACTACACTAACCTTTTCCACTGGTGGCACTTGCGCTACTAACTTTTTCAGTTACTGGCGCAAAACATGATTTGGTCGCACAAATTATTTATAGTAAGCCGCTCTGGATAATAATGAACAATAATGAAACTGTATTGCATACAGATGTGCTTTTTATTTGACTTGCCATCTTTTAAACCACATGCCTTCTTGTTTTTGTTTTCTTTAACATTGGTTGGGATAGATTTACTGCAATAGAAAATACAGTACACAATAAAGTGCAAAATGGATTTCAACATGCTATGGTTGGCACAGATGGGCAGACTCCTGAACTCTTAAGTAGTGATGCACCGATGTGAAAATTGTGGCCGATACGATAACCGATATTAATATTGCTGTTATGGCCGATACCGATATTTACCGATGTCGATATCTCTGTATAGAAAACAAATTTACTGATAATCAAATAAAGAGATATTTTCCAAAACACTTTTTTTTTTTACTTTAGAAATGACTGATATTGGGCACCTTTACCTGTGTGCAAAATGTGTCACACATAGGACACACATGCATTATATTGCATTGCATATAATGTGTGCTGGTCAACTTGTCTAAAATTAAGAAACCACTAAACAGTAAAAAAAAAAAAAAAAAAAAACACACAGGAACATTGTTTACAATTAAGATAGGCTACTTAATTTATTATTCCAATATCCAAATATGATACTAAATATACCACAGGGAAAAGGGCTTCTATTTGTGACGTGCTGTCTTTGCGTTTGAACATTGCACATTGTAATGAATTATCTTGGGTTTAGTTGCCGTCTCTGCGCGTTGTTGTGAGAATTGTTAGCCAATACAAACATATTTATAGAAAACAGTTGACAATGAATAGACACGAGTCCAATAATAGCATAACGAATCACTTATTCTAAAAATAATATCAATTATAAGTTAGACGAATCCGACATATAATGAGGGCTGTGTTAACAGTAAAACGTCCGTCATTTAACGAATTTTAAAAACACGGATGGATAATACAAAATGCTTTCTGACATTTTGACAGAAAAAAAAACAAGCAAGAACAAAATTGAAACTATAGCCCATCAATTTTCATTTTACAATTATCTTCTCTCTCTGTGTGCACGCGTCCACGTTTGTGAGAGAGAGAGAGAGAGAGAGAGAGCTCGCGCAGCACTGATACAATGGTACGTTTTAATCTAAGTAACGGTCGCGGGGCTGAAGCCAACTTGATGTGTTGAATGCTCAGAGCACGTTATAAAATGTATTCTTAAAATACACATTTCTGTTTTAATAAATGCTCATAGTAAATCATAGCATATTGCCTAAAACATAGGTACAAAAATAATCAGTGATACATTTGCGACCCATTAAAAATTAGGGTCGCAATGGCATTTCAAAAGGTCGCATATGCGACCATTTTGGTCGCAGTGTAGTTCCCTGTACTGCTTCTTGATACAAGTATCGATACAGCTGCCTCTGTATCAATTCTGTGGTTAATTTGAATACAAGAGCAGCGTTTAAAACGGAGTGGGAATGTGCTGAAATTAATTAATAGAATATAATTTATAGGTTAGAATAAAGTTTAATCTGGCCTACAGAGGAAAATAACTGGGGTTGCCTTGCCTGATATCATGAGATGTAATCACCCAATCAGAGCTTCACACTTGTGCAATACGGAAAATATATCTACTATGTGTTATTTTTCTCAACCTGGCAACCATGAACACGTGCTCTGTCTCCAGTGGATAAAAAAAGCTGCCTTTCTGAAAACACCGGTAAGCTAACAGTATTGCCATCTCCAGTTTGATATTGTATACACATAAAAGTGTGATACATCAAGTCTTTGCACAATCTGTCTCATATTATGGCTCATATTATAAAAAAATATTTTTCTGACTATTATGTCATATGTCAGGTTTTACAGGGTTAAATTAGTATTTAAAAGAAAAGTTACAGGAACAGTCAAGTCCCTAGATGTCCTGTTTTTTTGATTATACATGTTGTTGAGTCCATAATGCTAAACAGAGTAAGACATACGTATGGTTTTGCAAACAAAGAAGCTAACTTTAAAAGGATCCCTCATTTGCATTTCTTATGAAAAAAAACAGAAAGTTTACTATGTATTAACCATACCAATAATTCTTAAACAATAATTTTTAACACCTCACTAAAATGTAAAATGCATCCATTTACTGTATATGAATGGTGCAAAAAATTTAAATTTATATGACTGCCGTCGTACTAAGGATATTATTTGCACAATCAGTATGAGGGAAAATAAGCCTATGTGGTGTCTCACCTGTCTCCAGTGGTTCTCAAACACCATAAGGCAGGTCTCGGGGTCGGCAGTGCATGGGCTGGACGGGGCTGCATGTCGACCGGTCCGAGTGCCTGGACCCCTTGGATTTAAACGACTTAGCCAACTCATCTTAACTCACAGGCTGATCCAAATCCGATCAAGAGGTCAACAGGGAAAGAATAAAGGGGGAGCAAGGGAGAAGCACAGAGAGGGAGAGAAAAGGGAAAAGGGGGGAGGGGGGGTAAGGCGACTCACAAAAGGTGTCCAAAAACCAAGAAATGAAGAGTCCTGCTTGATGAAGTAAGAGGTAAAAGCATAGAGAGGACGGAATCCTGCTGATGTCTGCAGCAACAGTCACTGTACACCAGTGATCAGTGTGGCTTGTCTGCACTCCCTGTCATCCAGTTTGCAATCGGCACTATACTCCATACCGATACATAGACTCCTCCGCACACACCTGCATGGACGGAGAGAGACGGAGAGAGAGAGAGAGAGAGAGAGAGAGAGAGAGAGAGAGAGAGAGAGAGAGAGGTCAATGATGACACATTAACACCTGCAGGTAAAACACAAACAGTGCAGCCAGTCAGTGTAAAGGTTAGTTTCTGTGGGAGATCGAAAGTACAAGACAGAAGGGCACAGCACATATAAAACTCCAAACTGTAACTATTTTGATAATCAAATAACATGCATGTAAATATTATTAATTACCTGGTTCAAAAACGGGTCTGTAAGAAGTTTTTTTTTTTTTTTTTTTTTTTGATAAAATTAATTTTTTCAGCAAGGACACATTAAATTGATCAAGTAAAAGAGACTGGTGTAAATGGATGCTGAAAATTCAGTTCTGTCCTCAGGAATAAACTACATTTTATACATCCTGCCTGCATGTACGTCTAAAGCAAAATTATGGTACAGTGTGTGAATATTAATTGAGTTATGCAGATGTTGCTTGGTAAAGTTCCTGGAGCAGCCAGTCAAGTAATTTAATACATATTCATGATTCAAGCATTCACCATAATAGGATTCATCATCTGATTAATGCACATGTAACGTCTGCCTTAAGTTAACAAGTTTGGCCTACTGGGTAAATTAAATATTCATGAAAAAAAGCATCACCTTAATAGGAATTACATATAAAAATAAAAAATAAAAAATCACCAATAAAGGACAAGTGAGCTTCAGAGTGATCCTACCAAAACATGTTAGCATAGCACCCAGAGTTAAAGAATTAATTCTTTAAATAGAAAGTGAAAGTTTCAGTCATAAATAAATGATTCAGCAGCATCTCACCATTTCAGATTCTCAGTCTAATCATTATAGTGTCTTGTAAAACAACTTGACCCATAACACAACAGGCAGAGGCACTAAAACACTAAAATACTGCAAGTTCATCTATCTATTTAGTTGGTTCTCTAGCATTTCTGAAAACGTACCTGCAGACAACATCTATATGGCTTCCTGTGATGTTACACACTCCCACAACTCTTTCTGTGGTCTTAAATGCAACAACACTTCCTGTGTTATTATCAGTACCAGTGACTCTTCATATTGACTTAGCATTCCTTTGAGATTACTTTAATTTCAGTACAAACAAGTTCAGCACAGGGGAGGACAAATAAAACAGAATCAGAATAAAACCCGGATCAAAGAGAAATGGGTCAAACAATTTCAGCACAAAATTCGAAAGCCCATTTTTAAGGAAGCTTGCTTTGCACTGAACACACACGCTCCACCCTACCATTCATTAAAAACTTCCTTGACTGTGACAAGGAGTAAGGCTTCCTTCCCTGCGAGAACTCCCTCAACCCAAGAAAGACAGTTCACAATTCCAATAACATAATGCTATAGAGGCTGTCTCTTGAGGAAGGGCCACTGTACAAGGGAGGAACCAAGTGTCACAAACTCAGGGGGATACAAAGGCTTCTTGGTACTAGATTGGATACTATGAGTCACAGGCAATTTCAACTACAGCAGCGTCACATGTTCCAGACCAATTCCAACAACATCTACTTACCACCAGTGCACATTTTCTAGCCAGCAAAGAGGCGGTATGATAGCTTGGCAAAGTTTTTCCTTTAATTAGTTTAGTGCACACAGTCCAGCTGACCACTTCCTATGATACTCTATCTCTCTCCCTCGTAGTTATTGCTCGAGTTGGTCACTCACTAGTAACGTCACAGCCAAATCATACTGTGCAGCAGCTGCAATGAATGTGTTATCGTCAACGCGCATAATAACTGAATTGCTCCTCTGTAGGCATATGCAAAAGACTGTACCATGACATTTATTGTCTATAAACATTGTCCAGTTTAGGATAAAGAGTTCCCTAGTAGTAGTAGGTTCTATAGTGTCAAAAAACACTCAGGCGTTATACTCAAGAATATCATGAAGCAGTTTCACAATCGGACATTTGAGGCTTCAGATACCATGTTAATATTAATAGCCTATGATCAATATTAGCTGCCACACCAATGCAAAGACTAATTTGTGCACTTCATCCAGGTCTTAGTTTAGTGACATTGTCTTTTATCTGCTTCACAAATCCCAAGAATTTTTGGCAACACAAGATCTTAATCTATCCTAGTCAACTGATTCGTTCAAAAAGCTGATTCACTCAGTAAGGAAACACCACCGTGTGTGGCTTTGTTTTGAACTATTTTCGTTGGCGAAATAGAGCAAAAACAGGCAATATGGTGTCTAAAATGTCACTTAATATTAACTTGTTTATTAAACTTGTATAAAATCAAGTTTAATAAACACTAAGTTTAATAAACACTCGTGATATTTATTACTAAATGATATGAGACTAAATCACGTAGTGAAAGCGTGCACTCTAAATGCCCACCCACACTAGTCTAATCTACAAGGCTACATCACGTAGAGTATGCATGCACCCTCTGGGTGTGTGTGAGGGATAGGCTATACTCGATAATGTCAAATCGCACATCGCTAAAACAACAATTACGATATTATCGCAGACGATATACATCGCACACCCCTGCATATAGGATGCGTTTTGATGAATTTATTCTAGCCAACCAGCTAGCCAAGTGCTTCAGTTTATTGGTGTTCATTAACTCTTCAGCATTAGCTCAAATGGCAATGCCCAACATTATTGTTATGATTGTATATACTCATCTGTATAGTTTATATGCGAGTCAGAGGCGTCTTTTTTTGGTTTTACGTCATCAAATTGGGATTGGCTTGTGAGATCAGCCAAATTTAGTGACTACCGATCGAGTCATAGAATGTGATTATTGGCCGATACTGTTCTGCGGCCGATCGGAGCATCCCTACAGTGTTCAATTTTATCTCTGCATATTTTTTCAACAGTACGCCTATGTTTTCATTAAAATTAAATGAGAATATTTAGTTGCCCATGTTTCAGCGTGTTGTTCTGGGAAGAGCGCATCCACAACAGGAGTAGCACTTGCTGGCCAGCATGTAACTTAGTTCAAGTTAACTTGTATTTGCATCCTTTTGTGCAGATAAGTTGTAATGTTATGTTAATGCTGTGTATCAAGAACATCTGATCTCATACGAGATGTGTCATATAGAAGTCAAAAATGCCCATCCCTAAATGGGACTAAACAGTGGAGATTATCTGAGCAGTCTAGAGAGTCAGTCAGCTCTGCTTGCTTACTGACTGCTTAATGCCCCAGGGAGAACAGTCAGCTCCTTGTGTTTCACTGTGATTTCTTTATCGACCCTGCAACCACAAACACCAAAGATTCACACTACTGGCGTATCAAGATTCAGATCTATGTCTTAAAACATTAACAAAAACAAAGAGTTGTGACTCACCAACACTTGCATGCAAACTTTTGGGAAATTGCTTTTTAGAAGTAACTGTAAGAATCAATAATTGGTGAGGACAACTGTGCTGAACCTCAAACATTAAGGACACGTAGAGGAGACACCTGAATCATGTTCTTAAACATGATTCATAAGTCATTAATGCAAATGTGTACTGCTTACTCTTACTCAAACCAGGTCATTTAAAAAAAAATTTAAAATCTAAAATTCCCAAAGATAAAAATTTATTTGAAGTGAAATTGCGGCTTGCAAAATCAAAATGTGCGCATGTTTTGAAGTTAATTGCATTAAATACATTGCTTTGGAATAAAAGTTGCAGCATGTTTCAGATGATATAGAACACAACTACAGAAAATACAGTATTTGTCTATACGATGCATATTTAGAGATGCAAATTTGGTAGTAAATTATATTTTCATATAAAACACATTACAACACAATTCTGCCAAATTAAGTGGAAAATAATTGGTATAGCAATGACTTTGCATGTTGACCTATATTGCAGTGCAAGCCAAGGCTGTTTGAGAATTTGACAGCAGGAAAAAAAGGGGTGGAGAGAAAGAGAGAGAGAGAGATAGAGAATAAAATGAAAAGGGCTCTCTCTCTCTCTTTCTTATTTGGCCTGAGGTCAGTGAATCATTAGCCAGGTGTCTGTCTCAACGGCTCACAGGTAAAGTCTTAATGGTAGGTTAGCAGATCAGGAGAAGGTAAAAGAGCGTAATGACTAGAATCACATAAGTGCACTCTTTTAGCTGAAGAGGTCATGGTAACCTAATGGTTTAGATCTGTGCTGCTAACCACTAAATAAAAATAAAAGGGGTTAATAATATCACAGATCTTAAATCAAATGCAAGTTAACCTTGCACAAAAGGCACTGCCCCTAAATATCCTGTAGTCCATCTCTGCTTAATATTAAACAAGGCTGTATTTTCCAAGATTAACATTACTCTCTAAATATAAGGCTATTCAAAAGAAATGGCATTTGAAACATTTCTTCACCACCAAATGTTTGTACTTCCTTATGATTTAATTTTTAGGCCACACATTTACTTCTCTGTTGGCATGTTTCATATTTATGCCAATGGAGGTAACAAAATCTAATAAAAGGAAAAAGTGAATCATTAAAAACTATACATGACTAACTGCATGGGAATCCATCTAGAGAGTTTTCACCACTGACAGTTGAGACTAAGAAGGAGAACAACAGAACAGAGAAAGAGAAAGAGAGAGAGAGAGAGAAAGAAAGAAAGAACAAGAGCAAGTTTGTTTGCACTGCAGGTCACATTCATTCCTTGGGTTTTAATCATCAAGAGTTCAAAGTTCAGTCATTCTGACACATAAATGAGTTTAGGACTGCTGTGGCATTTACTGAAGGGAATGAACCTGAACACAATGGGTCAAAATGACTCCAGCAAAGGTATGTTTATGTATGTATCTGTGCATAAAAAAGACAGAGGAAGAAAGTCTGAAGTACAACTTCACCAGAGCACAAAAAGTTGGTATAGATTCATGGCACAGAAATGTTGCTTTGGCAGCTAGCCTATATGGCATGCTATTGACTTTATGGAGCAAAAGTATGATTAAATCAGAGATACTGTAATTAACTAAAACGAAAACCAATAAAATAAAACATTTTCACTACTTGACATAAAATAGACTGAAATCTGCAGACCCTTCAAAATCTCCACTTCCACTCATAAGCCTTTCATTATCTCCCATTACAAATGTAGAGCATGCATATTCAACCCATGAACCCTCAAAAAGCAAGTCTCATCAAAAAGCCAAGGACATATATGCTGTCTACTCTTATATTTGATAAACACAGCACTACAGCTCAACAGGCTTTTATATGAATGACACATGCCAAAAAAAAAAAAAAGACTCAAATGAGCAGCTTATATTGCTGCCACCCAATGCTGTCGGCATAATCATATTCATAAGAGATTGTTTTCAACCATACATCACATCTGTATTGCATACTGCCATAAGCAGACTTTGACCACATGATTATATATGTTTTGTACTGAAATTATGCACCAAAATACTTACTAGCTCCAACAGCCACATTTTGAGTATTCACGTTACAGAACAACATAACACAGTCATTTTAAAAGTCTGGGTTCATCACTTATGACAACATAAACATTTGACCGGTTATACTATAACTGTGCAGGTGAAAAGCCACTTACAGCACAGCAAACAACACCACAAAAGAATCGTTTTACTGGCTCATTCCAAGAAGATGACCTACACATACCAAACCAGCTGTCAATCACATATTCAAGTTTATTTCAATGCAGCTCCCTCTTTCATATTTTCAATATGAGTATGTCACAATACACATTCCCACGCAGTGATGTGTCATTTTAAACACACACACACACAGGGCACTGAACGGTTAAGAACCGTTATACTATGTGATTAATGTCAAGAGGGATAACACAAAACATGCCTAATTTTCTCGCTTGCAAAATGATCGTGATTTCTCTTTGATCTTTCACTGGCAGTTATAATTCTAGTCTCATCTGTAAGGAGTTTCACCGTTAACCGCACGGAGAGCTCGCAACGGGTCAGATTTGATTTGACGCCGTCCGTTGAGCTCGAGAGCGGAGCGGGAAACGAAAGGTGACGAGGCCACACAGTGCGATTCGACCAATAAAAAACGAGAAAAAAAAACTTACGCGAGCGAGTGCTGTTTTCCGCTTCGTCCTCCGCCGTAGCCTGGCTATCCTCAAACAGCGATTCTGAGATTTGTCAACCTCTCCCTTCGTCCCGCAGCCATCTTTCTCCTCAGATTCCACGGACACACCCACGCGCACGGGACGCTGTGTGTGACGTTACATTGGAGGGAGGCGGTCATGGCGAGAAGTGTGTTGTTTTGCTCGGAGCGCCTCTGCAGGCGAAAATGGTGAACTGATGTATCGAAGTGGATTATGAATATTAATTATATCACGCCGCGTTGCGTTGGTTTGAACCCCTTTTTGGTAACCTTTATGTAGCGGCCAAACACGTCACGTGACGTAATTAATATTGATGCGTTGGCCATGATAAAATGCATCCGACCACTGCTATGCTGAAAAACACAACTTTGATATAAATGCTGCCATCAGGTGGTAATAGATAGATACTTGATAAATTATTTTGGAAGTAGCCTACAAAAAAAACTATTTTTCATTCCGTTCCCCTTTATCCTATTTCTCGCCCAAGGCAATTGTAACTGCGAAATGGCAACACTAGCCAAATAAAATGAAATCTATGAGTGTCTGTGAAATTGAGACACTAAAAGTTTAGTTCTAAAGTTATTCCAAGTGGCAAGTGCAGATATAATTTTGTATAATTAGTCATTATAAAAAATGTTAGTCATTATTTTAAGTCCAAGATAGATACTTGATATATTATTTTGAAAGTAGCCTATATTTTCCATTCAGTTACAATCTGATTGGTTCACGCAGATTGCTGAGCCAGGAGGAAACTGCTTACCTGGTTCCTCTGGAGAAATGTTGTCATGGCAATGAGCATCACATAGTACAGGTGTTATATGGGTGGGGTTGCTTGTTGTTGTGACAGCTATGTGTTCAAACAATGGTTGTTATAAACTCACTTACCTTCATATTCTTTTGTAAATACTAAACATGAACACAAATCGCTGGACAAGGCTTTTTGCATGGCAACGCAAGATCAAGAATGCTGATGAGGAAGAGAATACGGCAAAAGAATCAAATAAGACGAAGAAAGAGGAGACTCCAAAAATAAAGTGAGTTTTAGTTCAAATATTTTATTGTCACATTTGTTACTGTATATTGTAATGTAAAAGCATTATGAAGTTTAAGTCTGACACCAAACTACTCCAACCTCCAATACACACAAATTAAATTAATAATTACAGTTCTTTGTTATTTTATGCTATAAAGACTAACACAAAATGTTCTATATGCTGTCAGCTGGAAGGAATGGATAATCGATCCATCTGAAGAGTTTTACTATACATGGTTGCAAATTATGATACTCCCTATCTGCTACAACTGGGTCATCATAATATGCAGGTAGGAAAATATTAAGTGAGGTTTGACTATACGCTTTAATAACATTTATTTCATTTTTACATTAAGATGTGAATAATATATTGAATGAAAATTGTAACTGAAATGGCAACATTAACTGTGAGTGTCTGTGAAATGAAGACACTAAAAGTTTAGTTCTAAAGTTAGGGTTAGGGTTAGATATAATTTGGATTTCAAGTCTTAACATGTTGTTAATTTACTAAGAAATCATTATGCTTGTGTACCGGGAGAACTGAAGCTAAATGGTCTTTGTTGTTAAAAGGACATGTTTCTATACAATTGAAGAGACATATTTGGCAACATGGCTAACCTTGGATTATATCTGTGACTTGGTCTTTGTGCTTGACACAGTTATTGGTTTTCGCACAGGTAAGTGTGCATCTTATCTCTTTTTTTATTTGTTTGTTTAATTATTATCTTTGCATAGCCTATTTATTTAACTTTGAACTTCATTTTAAATTTTGCTTCTATACAGATTGACTTTACTATGGATTGATAGGCTAAATAAATTCTTTTTTAAAAATACACTTTTAAATATATTTTTAAAAACATCAAATTGCTTATTTCTTCTTCTTCTTTGTTGTCACTGTACTAATGTTCCCCCATCCACATTGGCCGTCTGGAAAACCTAGACAGCATTTTTTAAAAAGGCTTTCTCTTTAAAGGTTTTCTGGAGCAGGGTATCCTGGTGCGAGACTTGTCCCGTTTGAAAACGCGTTACCTACGCTCCCCTCGATTCAAATGGGACATTGCCTCACTGTTGCCCACTGATCTGCTCTATCTGAAACTGGGGATCCACACACCTCTAGTCCGGGTCAACCGTTTCCTGCGCACGGGCCGTTTGAACGAGGCCTTGGACCGCATGGAAACGCGCACAGCCTATCCGAACACCTTCCGCGTCGCCAAACTCATGCTGTATATCTTCGTGCTCATCCACTGGAACGCCTGCATCTACTTCTCCCTGTCTAATTACATAGGCTTTGGTGCGGATCCCTGGGTCTATCCCAACATCTCCGACCCGGAGTTTGCTTCCACGAGACGCCAGTACTTCTACTGCTTCTGGTTTTCCACTCTCATCCTCACCACAGTGGGTGACACTCCGACGCCCGAACGCGAAGAAGAGTATCTGTTTCTGATCGCTGACATGTTGATCGCAGTGCTGGTGTTTGCATCCGTCGTGGGGAGCATGGGGGACGTGATATCAAGCTTGCGTGATCGTGACAACGTGTTTTTCCCCAATCACGAGCTGGTGAAGGGTTACCTGCGCAGCCGGCGCATCAGCAAAGAACTGCAGAATCGCGTCAACGACTGGTACCAGCATCTGCACATCAACAAGTGGGTCTTCCTATTATAGTCTGTGAGCCCAAAAAGCAATATTTAAAGACACCAAATCCACATCTACACTACTGTTTAAAAGTTTGGGGTCAACAGGGCCGGATTTAGGCACGTGCATGCTCATAAAATTATTTGCCTCTAATGCTAAAACACTGTAAGACAGTTCTATCTTTAGTATGTAGTATGTAGATACCGTAAATTAAATATAATGCATCATTCCACATCCGACAATTCTACATTAGGCCAATTTAGTAGTTTTGTTTGCTGTTTTGGGGTGGTATAGTCTGTAATGACAGTAAAAAACGATAATATTAATGTTAATTAATGACAACAACCATAATTTTATTCAGCTTTTAGTCAGCCATCACAGGAATAAAATACATTTTAAAATAAGTTAGAAAATGGTTATTTTTAAATTGTAATAATATCTTAGAATATTTCTGTTTTACTGTCTTTTTTTATCAAATAAATGCACCCTTGATGAGCATTAGAGACTTACATCAAAAACATTACAACATTTTATCGAACCCAGATTTCTGAGCGATAGTGTAAATGTAAAAAAAAAAAAAAAATGCTAAATTGCAAAAGAAAACAAAATATTCCAAGTGACATCTGCAAAAAACAATGCTAGATTTTCTCAGAGCTAAATCTTAGCCATTTTGTTTAGTCATACTTTTAACCAATTGTTCCAAAGTTGATTAAAAACAATTTTTAATGTTTGTTTACACCCAAATTATGTGTCTGGAACAGAAAGATCACACGGGAAAATGAGATTCTTCGACATCTTCCAATCACACTTCAAACAGCAACTGCCGTGAGCGTGCATCTGCCCACTCTGTCTAAAGTCACCATCTTTCAGAACTGTGAGAAAAGTCTGTTGGAGCAGCTGGTACTTAAACTCACCCCACAGGTTAGAAAACAGATGGCACACCTGGGGCCTGCTCTTCATACGTGGACTACTCACTTATCTGGATTTTACTGTTAACGATTTGACATTATCCAGGATTGTTAGGTCTAGACACAGCTAGTTTAACTCTTTGAGAGTACACTTTGCTGTTTCATTATAAAGAAATTCAAGTTTATCATCAGGTGTGTCATGTTGTTTTTTAATATGATAAAAAAATATTGCTGCCAGCAAATTGCTGCATTGCTGATCATGGTTTCGAGTATCGATACATCTGCCCTTTCCAATGAACACAAGGGCTGTGTCCGAAATCACTCTTTTAAGTAGGTACTTATTTTGAATAAGTTAATTACTTCACTACCGCTAAAAAGTATGTTCTGTGTAGTATGTGTGTAGTATGAATGTAATCTGTATGTACTACATTAATGGCCATGTTGTCATTATCATGTTATCTACTAGCGTCAGTTGCCTTGCTTCACTGCCATTCAAAAATTCTGTCCCGTGGCCTCATGGGATAGTAAAGTATCGCATGCACACTTCAGAATCTCGCCGAAAGAAGTTGGTTATCCACATACTTTTTGCCTACTCTTTTATGAGTGCTGTAAATTCAGACATGTTTTTCGCTTACTATAGGGAAGTATGCGATTTTGGATGCAGCCAAGAATGCGCAGTAATCCAGATATTTTATTCAAATCAGCAAGATTAAGAGTCAGTTAAATCTAGTCTTGCATGTTGTACTTGACCTCAGCAATATATATTTTTTTATGTTTGCTGTTGTCATTATTATACTTTTTATGTATACTTTATAGTAAATCTTACAGTATTATACCAGAATCTCTTCTATCATCTTTAGGTGTATAGCCCGGGAGAGTACGTATGCAAGAAGGGTGATGTAGGTCATGAGATGTACATCATTAAAGAAGGGAAGCTGGCAGTGGTGGCTGATGATGGAGTCACTCAGTTTGCTGTTCTGGGGGATGGAAACTTCTTTGGAGAAATCAGTATCCTGAATATCAAGGGTATGAAATGCTAAAGACCAGTACAGTATTCAGTACACTGTAAAAAATAAGTTGCTTTTTTAAAATTTTAAGTACAATCAGCTTACCTCTTGTTATAAATTGCTTAACTTATTTTGATTAATTAAAGCAATGCAAAAACATATGTTGTCATAACTTACTGATCATATCATTTTCAGCGTAATCATATTCCTTATAATTAGTATTCACTACAATAACAACATATGTCCATCATGATTCAATTTCTATTATTTCCATATTCCACAACAACAACAAAAAGCTTTTTATTGTTTTCGAAATATAAAAAGTGTTCTCACATTCCTTTGATGGCTTAGAAATAATAAAGTAATTCCCTTCTGACAGTTGACCTGAGATAACACATTCTCCACAAGGTTTAAGTGGAATAATTGACCTAATGTTTTTAAATATATTTTTACTCACCCCCATGCGGTTGCACCCTTGTTATTTTCTATCTTCCATGAAACACAAAAGGGGAGCAGAATGTCAAAGCTTCTATTTTTCATACAAGAAATGTGGATAGTAATTTATACAACAAGAACAACAACAACAAAAAATCCATATGGCTCATACAGTATATTTTACAATATATAGTTGAATCCTATACAATAACAATGAAATTTGTTTAACACGGAAAACTTTTCCCTGGGTTTTAGACTGGATTACATTTATGGAGCTTTAGTGTGTTTTTTGGTGCTTTTGTTGTATGGAAAAAAAAAGCTTGAGAATCTCATTTTGTGTTTCACGAATAAAAAAATATAAAATGGGATTCGGCCAGCATAATAGTGAGTAAATTATTAAAAAGTGTAATTTTTGAGTACACTATTCCTTTAACTTTATCTCCAAAAGAAAAGCAAATTTAGCAGTATTAAAACATAATAAATCACTATGAATAACACAAATTCATCACAACTCTCATTAATGCACAGGTAACAAATCAGGAAACAGACGAACCGCCAACATTCGCAGCATTGGTTACTCAGATCTGTTCAGCCTATCGAAAGAGGACCTGACTGAAACACTTCATGAGTACCCTGCTGCCAAGCGCCTGTTGGAGGAGAAGGGTCGTCAGATCCTGACAAAGATGGGGATGCTGGAAGAGACAGATGAAGGGCAGGGAGAGGTAGAGAAAACGGAGGACATGGTGAACCGTTTAGAGGCCAACCTTGAGACGCTGCAGACCAAACTGGCTCGGCTGATAGCTGAACTGGAGTCTAGTGCCCGCAAAATGATGCGAAGAGTGGAACAATTGGAACTTCAGACAGACGAATGGGAAGGCATCGTGGCTGAGGGTGCACAGGGAGAAACAGAAGAGCAGGAAAAAGTAATAGGGAGGGAGATTGGGGATGGGGAAGGAGAAGGAGAAGGAGAGAAGGAAGATGAAGAGGAGCCAGTGGTTGAAGGAGAGAGAGGAGAGGGTGATGGAGGAGAGGAGAGCCTGGGAGAAAAGAAGAATGTTGGAGGAAATGAGATCAGTGAAAATGAGAAAGAAGAGGCAGAGGAAGAGCTAATAAAAACAGAAACGCATCAGGATAAGAAAGGAGATGAAAAGTAGGTAGAAAATATATGTAAAATATACACTACCGTTCAAAAGTGCGGGGTCAGTAAGAATTAAAAAAAAATATATTATTCACCAAGGATGCAAGTGATAACAAAGACATTTATAATGTTACAAAAGACTTATACTTGAACTTCATCAAAGAATCCTATGTTACGGTTTTTAACAAAAAAATATTATGCAGCACAGCTGTTTTTAACATTGATAATGGGAAATGTTTCTTGAGCAGCAAATCATCATATTAGAATGATTTCTTATCAAGTGACAATGAAGACTGGAGAAATGATGCTGAAAATTCAGCTTTGCCATCACAGGGGTAAATTACATTTTAAAATATATTAAAATAGAAAACGGTCATTTTAAATTGTAATAATATTACAGAAAATGACTATTTTTATACATTAAAAAGCATTCAAAAAAATTTACCCCAAACCGTAGTGAATAATATCATTGTACCATAATATGCATCCAAAAAAAAATTGGAATGTAGAAAAAATAAATCTGTACCCTGTTAAGTTTTATGTGATACATTAAAGGAAAGTTTATTACAATTTGAGAGCACTGTTTTTTTGTTTTTTTTTCATTTAACAAAGAGAAATTAATATTTTTGTATATTATATATAATTTTAATTGAATATATATATCAAAGCTACATTACATGATCCCACTAATAGCGTTGCTAAGCTCCATTTAGACGCTAGGTGGCAGCACATACTCCAGTTTCACAGTTATTTTGATAAAAACATGAAACCAGAGGGCATCAGTTTGGAATTGGAAGCAAATGTCTCATGCAGTTTCTAAAGGAATTGAGATCCATCTTAAAATGCTTTAAAAAAGAGAATTTATTGAAAACAATAAATTTATTGTTTTTTCATTAAATAACACCTATACAGAGGGGCCATGGAGGGAACTCCAGTAACTGTACGGCCCACCCAATGGCCCACCTTACATGTCAGCCAGGTTCTCATGGTGTGAAATTTCCTACCATGCAGAGTTCATTGTTTGTTAGGTTTCTTTCCACTTTATTGTTCATTGGTGAAGAAAATGATAAAAATGTAGGAAATCTGGATTCTGTGTAATCAGTGTTGAACTGGGTTCAATGCTGTTTATCTTTGCTCAGTGTGCTTCTGTGATTGCAAACTCCATTGGAAAAGGGAAAGCTGCAGTCAGCAATCAATATACTGCAGTGCAGTTTATTCTAATAGTCGCACCCTCTTAATTAAGCAAGTCTGATGATGTTCTTCTTCAATTAAGCAACAAATTAAGAATACTAATTGCGTTGGCTCAAGCTAATTCTTATGCATGCCTAACTATGTTATGTGTATTATCTATTTAAATTGTTAATATTGACATGACTTTTAACTTGGTTCACTCTCGCACTTCTGCTTTGGGCTGACACACTGCGATGAAATCAGAGGTACTCTGTGTTTGTTTTGAACACATTACAGAGCATGTGCATGTCTTATCTTCCTTAATAACAAATCAAGTGAAATCAAATACAGAAACAGCTATTCTTCTCTCTCCTCATGTTTGTTTCTCTGTGCGGTGGTGGTGTATCAGGGGCCTGTCACAACTACACTCCTGCGCAGAGTCCTGCTGTGGTAGCAAATTACTGGCCCTACCACTGGGTGCATAGCGCTACCCACTAGCGCCGATCGCCTAGTGTCCTCAGGTTAGTCTCTTAAAGAATATAACTGCACAAACAGCAAAATGGGAGCCTATAGTTCTCATATAACTGAAAAAAATCAATTAGTGGTCATTAAAGTGATTAAGAGGAAATTAATAACAGCACTCAGCTATCCACCTTATTTTTAAGTAAGAGCAGGCACGGCTAACTTGAATGTGCAAGTCTTCTGGTGTAATTTGCTTCCAGTTATTTTACCTGTACAAAAACAGTCTGTTATGCTGCTTGATATTGCAAACTGATATTTGTTATTATGTTATTTTAATTTATTATCGTAATCATAAACACAATGGTTTGTAGCGCAAATAGTTTTTACTGCACTTTGTTATTTACCTATGGCTAATGAATCAGAAATCTTGCACATTCAAAGAAAATAGCTTACTTCTGTGTTACAAAATAAGGTGTATGTTACACAGAATGCATACTTAGTATTCGTAATAGAGTGATGCAGGGATGGCATCAAAACCCGGAAGACTGATTCCCTTGAGATTTTCCTATGGGTTTTTTATAATGTTTTTATTTTTTATTTTTTTTATTAATATGTGGTAATGTCACACCCACCAGCTGGAGTGCCCTTGATTTCCACCAGTGGGCACTCCTCCCTTGTCCTTTGCCATTCAATCATGAACTACATTTCCCATAAAACTTTGCCTGGACTCATTATATTCTGATTACTGCAATCCTGTTTCCCATTGTTTATTCAGTCACTCATTGTGAAGTCTTGTATGGGTCGCACTGCATTTTTGAGCGCTCTCTTTTGTCTCCTCTTTTGGTTGTAACGTTCTGCCTGATTTCCTGGATTCCCCTGTTTTCCTGTGCTTTCTACCCTGTTGTTTGTTTTGGATTGTCTTCCCTGTGGTTTTGAACCTTGCCTGTCATATGGATTATGATTGTGGATTACTCCTAATAAAAGCTGTGTTAGGATCCTCAACCCGTGTTTCAGATCAGTTTGTGACAGGTGAACATAAGTCAGCGATACTTGGACGTTTTGTTCTACAACATAAATTACACACACCCATATCAAAAAATCATTTTAATAAAGCTGTTATGTTTATTTTAAAAAAGTATGTTTCTAATAAGTAACAAGATAAGAATGTTCGTAGTGTGCAGTTTACATTGTAGAACAAAATAGTATCCAAGTATCATCAATTATGTTTACCACAGACCTTATTTTACTCATAAAATAAAAATAACCATTTTAAAAACCCATCTCGAAAGAACCACTGGCGAATTACTCTTCCGGGTTTTGATGTCATCCCTGCACCACTCTGTAGACCTTATGCTTCAGAGAAACAAGCGCACAGCCATCTTTAGAATTTTTTGTGTGAACTTCCGTTTTTGCAGTAGATGAAAAAAAGTTTGTCACAACAAACTTTGAGGTTGGCTTGAGAAAGTCTGACCAGAAAGTTTGAAAAAGTTTGAAAAGCTTGAAATTCGAAGGTTTTCAGTTTGAAGTAGTTTGAAGTTTCCTTCATGCTGTGGAAATACAAAACAGAAGACGGCATGAAAAGGTACGGGGTTACATAAGGTCTATATAATGAATGACTTTTGAACAACAACATTTATAATGTAACACTAAGAATCTATTTGCACTTCTTCCCGCACCAAAAAGGAAAAGAATTACATATTCAAATGAGATAAATTCAATATATTCCATTCATACATCTCAGTGAAATTTCGCAGGTGTTTGAGATACAAGTGTAAATGTTGCTATTATTGCTTTAGATGCCCAGATGTTCTCTGCCAAAAGAGACTTGATATCCAATAAAACTACAATTACAGCGGAAGACGCAAAACCATGGAAAAGAATATCAGAAAAGAAAATCTGATGTTCCCTGTCTTGCATAAATGTGCAAAATGTGTAATGCAAAGTTAAAAAAAAAAAAAAAAAAAAAAAACCAACCTGTCCACAGAATAGAAATAATAGATACCATCATGTTATATCATGTTGTGTCCTCAACTTTGCACTTTTGGCTGATGGTATGCTCTCCAGGTGTTCATTTTACTCTCTGAAAGTAACTGACCACTCGCTTTAGCCATATTATTAATTTTTCGCCTGTCAATCACAATCTGTCATGGATTATGTCAATTTAAAGCGTGTAATTCTACATCAACAACCCGAAAAACAAAGCGGCCCTGCGCAAATCAGACTTGAGCAGATGGCACATAATTGCCTTGAGGTGGAAACGCGGCGTCCATTTTACAGGTCTCGCGGGAAAATACAGGTGCGTTTGTTTTTGTTTATTTTTCTCTCTAATCAAAGTATTGCCATGATCATTGGAAAACTGTCAGTTTAGAGCGTCATAATTCACACAGAGGGACGTCAATTCATGCTCCACTTATACTAGGGAATTGTGGGCAAACCAGGGAAGGTTAACCCTCTCCACAAACACCTCTCTGTGATAGATGCATCATCTGTTCCTCAGATTGGAGGAGGAGATACCTATAAATAGCCAATTGCAAGTTGTGATCATAACAGCAGCCAGAGCTACAATGGAGCAGGTGTGCAAATGCTTCAAAATTAATTTTACCCAGCATACACACAGCTTTAGTGGTGTAATATGTTCTATAATTTCATTTATAAATGTGTAGTTCTGAACTGATTGGCAAGTGTGTGGATGTGTGTCTGCTGCTAAGGCAGATAGGAGGAAAAAACTTTTCTGGACTTGGTCTAACTAAATTCAGGTACAGTGTTTTACCGTTTGGTGGTGAATGAACATTGTCATATCATATATTTGTCTGCTTGTTTACCATTTGTAATGGCTTGTAAGTTTTGTTATGTATAACTGGTTCCACGGCATTTCCCAGTAATTAATTATCTAAGCAGGGACACGCAACTGACACTCAGGGGAGGATGACAGAAGCTTTTAAACAAATCCCTGCGCTTCTCTGCTTGGCTGTCTGTCACCTTCAACACTCACAGACTACATCTGTGCACCTTCCCAAATGCCAGAGTATGTGTCTTTCTGGCATTTCACAACCATGCTGCTTCCAGATCCCTGGCACACTTTCACGGAGCATCCACACATACAGCGATTTGCAGTGACCGGAAGTCATTCATTTTCAATGAAAGTTGGCGGTTTATGGCGACATGATTGACAGCAACTGTTGGTGATGCAATATGAATTCCAAAGTCCCTATTAAGGCAAGTCAGTTCACTCGGCAGCCATTTTGGCAACACCCCGGCAGGGCAGTTTTTTTTCTTTCTTGGCAAGTACAGATTCTCTTCATGGAAACATATTTCCACCACATATAGGGGGGAAAAAATGCTTTGGTAAATCATAATAAAAAGTCATAATTATGCCACAAATAGTCAAAACTTTTATGTACATAAATGTATGGGTTGGGTTTTAACATAAAAAGATTTATGTTGCAATTGAGATTAAATCACAATTATGACAGTAAAAATTATGTGATGTCATAATTATTTTTAAAAAGTCAAATGTATTATACAAATGTCATAATTATGAAAAAGTCATAATGTTAATTGTGGCTTAAAGTCATAATTATGGCATAAAAATTTTGACATGTCATACTGTTCATGTCATAATTACAACTTCTGTCACAATTATAATTAACCAAAGCACTTTTTTATATGGCAGAAATTGGCTTCCATACCCCTCTACTTGAATGGGGAACATTCAAAATATCCATAAACATTGTTTTAGTTCAAAATATTTTTCAGGCTGAAATGCACATTAGACTGACAATTTCTTTTTATCATGAGTACATGATTTTAGAAAATATCAGCTTAACAAATTGTCATATTTTATAAAGACATAGAAAATGTGCTTTGCTTTGCAACATGTGTCAGGGATCAGCCAGGCTCCATTACCATTTAATCACAACGATCACTATCACCTGAGTATTAATCACCAGCACCTGCACGCCATCTGCTCATCACCACAAACACTTATAAGCACACACCTCACTCTGGCACTTTGTCTGGTCTTGTACATGAGTAAGAACTCACCTCATTGTCTTCTCCTACCTGCATCATTGGCAAGTATCTTCGTCTCCCAGCGAGTGTCTCCTAGTCTCCAGTTCGTCGTCATCGTCGTCGTCATCGTCGTCATCGTCGTCGTCATCGTCGTCATCGTCGTCGTCGTCGTCGTCTTCTTCTTTGTCGTCTTGCAATCACTTACCTCTCTTCCTGTGCCGGTGTGTGCTTCCACCATCATCCGCTCCATCATTCACGACCTCCTCAACCATCTAAACAGAAAAGACTGTCAGTATCTCCGTTCATCATTACTCATAGACATTTACCTTTAAAGTTTCCCGCTACTGCTATTTGCTTCATTATGTAAATAAACCTGTTTCTCACCTCTACGATTGTTGTTTGGAGTCTCTGTTCCGTAACAGAAGATAAGACCAACACCGTTGAGAATAAGTTCCCATGATCCATTCCAGGAGGCCGTGGATGCACTCAAGCGAGCATTCACCGGTCACCTTCTCTCCCTCACCACCAGTGGCCTCCAGTCCCGTGGCCAATCCAGCGCCCTACTCTGGTTCGGCGGAGGATTGCGACGGATTTCTCCTTCAGTGTTCGCTGGCCCTGGAGATGCAGTCGCCCCGCTTCCCCACCGAGAGAATGAAGGTGGCTTTTATTATTTCCCTGCTGACGGGGCGAGCGCTCCATTGGGCCCAGACCATCTGGAACCAAAATACTGCCGTTACACAGTCTCTGAGTAACTTCACCTCTCACTTCCGTGACGTGTTTGGGATTCCAGATGGCGATTCATCAGTCGGTGAGCAGTTATACCATCTTCATCAAGAGAAAAATTCTGTTTCTGATTATACCCTCAAGTTCCGGACCCTAGCGGGCGCCAGTGGATGGGATAAGCACTTGCTCCTCACCACCTATCGGCAGGGACTAAATCCGCGTCTGCGACTGCATCTCGCTGCATACGACGACGCCATGGGTTTAGAACGGTTCATTCAGCTCGCCATCCGCACCGATCGTTGTATGCAGCCCTGCTTGGAAGACCTACAGGGTCAGCCGTCACATTTCCTGCCTCGCCAACCAGAGTATACCAGCACTCCAGAACTAGTCCCCATGCAAGTGGATAACAGTCGTCTCACAATCACTGAGTGGCAGAGGAGGCTGACCCAGGGTCTTTGCTTGTACTGTGGCGCTGGTGGACATATCATTACAGCATGTCCCATCCGTCCACCATTTTCCTATGGTGAGTGTCATCCATTCTTCCTCAGTCAACATGAAACCCCTCACCACTGAAGTTATCCTTACTGCCTCACATGTCTCTCTTCCAGTACACGCCCTCCTCGACTCTGGGTCAGCTGGAAACTTCGTCTCCGATTCCCTCTACTGCCAGCTCAATCTCCAGAAAAGGCCCACCAAAACCCATTATCAGGTCCACTTGATAATCGGTAAACCTCTCAATAAGAAGAACGTACGTTTCTCCGTGGGACCTCTCCAACTGCAAGTGGGACAGCTGCATACTGAATCCATCTCTCTACTGGTTCTGGAGAATTCCACCGCTGGTATCATATTAGGGCGCCCGTGGTTAGTGCAACACGATACAAACGGGCTTCATCGTTGCTGCCACATCGGCCATGGGACTGCGCCATCGACCTCCTTCCAGATGAGCCAGTGCCCCACGGTAAAATCTATCCTCTGTCTCTTCCCGAACAGAAGGCCATGGAGGAGTCCGTGGAAGAGGCCCTCCAGCAGGTTACATCCACCCTTCCACCTCCCCTGCAGCTTCGAGTTTTTTCTTTGTGGCGAAAAAAGGCGGAGGCTTGCGGCCCTGCATCGATTACCGAGCCCTCAACAATATAACAGTCAAGTTCCGATACCCACTTCCTCCCTGGAACAACTCCGTTGAGCAGCCATGTTCACTAAGTTGGACCTCCGCAGCGCGTATAACCTTGTCCGGATATGTGAGGGGGACGAGTGGAAGACCCCAGCTGGACAGTACGAATACTTGGTCATGCCGTACGGCCTGGTAAATGCCCCCTCCGTATTACAGGACTTTATGCACGAGGTGCTCCGGGAATTCCTCCATCGTACCGTGAACGTCTACATCGATGACATTCTGATACATTCTCGGAGCCTGGCCTAACATCGCCACCATGTTGCGGAGGTTCTCCAACGCCTCTGAGAACATCAGCTCTTCCTTAAAGCCGAGAAATGCTCATTCCATCAGTCTGCCATCCAATTTCTCGGTTACAACATGAGGTCGACGCCTCCACCACCGGGGTAGGAGCGGTGCTATGTCAGCTGCAGGGAATCCATCATGTCTCCATCAATGCGTCTTCTTTTCCAAAAAGTTATCCCTGGCGGAGATCAATTACGACATTGATAACCAAGAGCTACTGGTGATCAAGCTCGCATTGGAGGAGTGGAGACACTGGTTGGAGGGTGCGAAGGAAGAATTCACAGTACTCACAACCACAAAAATCTCCAATACCTCCGAAGCCAAATGACTCAAACCCAGACAGGGGTTGACAGAGTCTCTGTTCTGTAACAACATGGTCTGATACTTAAATTTTGAATTTGAAGCTTGGTATGGTATAGTAAATTAAAAAATGTTTTAGATAGCAAACATTATATAATTGATCAAATTAATCAAAATTTGCTTTAAAAATCCTTTAAAAAATATCTAATTCCATTAAGCTGCAGCACATGTTGAATCTGCAGGGCTGCTATCCAAGCCTAGTGCATTTCTTTCCAACTGAATATGCAGAAACCTGGCTCAGGTGGTCAATTTAAAGATGAATGGCTCAGAGATGCCGCTAGGAATGCACCGGAAATAGGATAGGGCATGAATTCCAAACAAGCTCTGTGGAGATTGGCGGCGCTGTATAATACCTTTCTCTTTTTTTATCAAACTAATAAATTACAGCCCATCTCTCTGATAACTAGGAAGAGAAAGTGCTCGATTTAGACCCCAGATGTGACCCAGGGTTACCTGGCAACTGGACAAGCTCAGGAAGAGGAAGAAGAAGAAAAAATAAAACATTGAGCTAACATTGACTGGTTAGAGAAAAAAAGAAACAGAGTGGGAGACAGAAAAGTAAGTACATAGAAATGACCTTTCTGTTTCATGATAACCTTCTCTTGCTGACATTTCTTCCAATGAAATGAGGCAGATTTAAATGTCCGTGTTACATGTGCGGTTTGTCACATAACAGTGTTGTTGTTTATGTTGTCTAACACTTTATCACCAAGGTGCACTGCAAATCATCCTGTCCTATCTTATTTAAAATGTCAACACTCTGCATGAGCATGGATGTGTCATTTTTTACATTCTTTTCCTCTTCCCCATGTTTCTACCCTCTTAAAAAGGCAATACAGTATTTAGTGCTGTTCATATCCACTGGTGCATGTTTAGTTATGCTAGAAATTGCAGCTTCTTTGTTAGGTACACATGTTGCCTGAAGCCTCAGTGAGTAGAAAAGCTCTCTGAACACACAAGCTGGGGCCCATTGCATCTATCTATCTATCTATCTATCTATCTATCTATCTATCTATCTATCTATCTATCTATCTATCTATCTATCTATCTATCTATCTATCTATATATCTATCTATATATATATATATGGAATTTTTTGTAAACTATATTGCACATTTTGTGGTCACTTAAAGTGTTTTATGCCAACATAATAAAGAACAAAATAAATAAAAAGACATTATCTGGTATATGTCCAGTAATAGTTTATATTTTTGCATTTCTATATACGAAAAGCAATGGGTTTTTTTCTGAGCAAATAAATAAGTATAAATGAAAGTGAGGGTGTTTTTCCAATTAACCAGCACTCATAATCTCAAGAGAGAGCCAATTAAGATTATGGACTTTGAGCAGTCATGTCCAGACATGCCGTATAGTCTGATCTGTATCATAGACACACATACACACTCACACAACAAACACAGGCCATGTTTTCTCTTTCATCTGGGAAATTCAGCATCTTAGACCCTGAGCGCCTGCAGGACATGACCCCTCTCTTTCTTTCACTCGATCTGTCTCTCTTACTCAGACTCCCGGGGTACATTGCAGATTTCACTTTACATTCTGTGATGATCACCCAATTTACATCTTACCCCTCTCCCTTAGGCATCATTACCACGGCAACCTGTCCCCTCAGAGACAAAAGAAAACAAGACTCATATATTTCCATCATAAATACACACCACACACATTCACACAGTGTTTCAGTTGTGGCACATCCCTCGAGGGTGTCTAAACTACAGGGAAATAGCCATGTAAAAGTAGAAAAGATACTCTAGGCCAGTGCAAACCAATCACGTGACAGCTCATCCATATTATATCGCAAACTAGAAGAAAGCAGCACCCAATCAAAACACCCAGTCACCTGTATAAAAAAGTGGACAGACAGTAAAATTGGGGTTGGGGAGAGAAAGAGAGAGAGAGAGACGAGGGGGAAGGGCCTTCATCATAGGGATTGCCATTCTTCATTAGAGGGATGATTATGGTCGTAGAGGAAAGGCCCAAGGGAAATAGTGTGATTTTTTTTAGGTGAAAGAGGCAAATGAATTGAGAGAAAGAAAGAAAGAAAGAAAGAAAGAAAGAAAGAAAGAAAGAAAGAAAGAAAGATGGGTGAATACTACACACAGACAGACAGAGAGATCTGTCTATATCTATCTATAGGAAGAAAAAGAAGGAAGGAAAGAAATTTGATGGATAGAGAGATATCTATGAGAAAGAAAGAAAGAAAGAAAGAAAGAAAGAAAGAAAGAAAGAAAGAAAGAAAGAAAGAAAGAAAGAAAGAAAGAAAGAAAGAAAGAAAGAAAAAGGGAAGAATAAAGAACAGAAAGAAAAATAAGGAAAAAAGATGGATGGAGAGACAGATGTATCTATAAAAAAGTAAGAAAAAGAAAGAAAGATAGATAGATGAATACTATAGAGACAGAGACAGACAGACAGAGAGAGATCTGTCAATATTTATAGGAAGAAAAAAGAAAGATAGAAAAAAAGGACAGATGGATGGATGGACACAGACAGAGAGATATATCTATCTATCTATCAAGAAAGGATGCTGTAGATAGATAGATGGATAGACAGACAGACAGACAGATAGATAGATAGATAGATAGATAGATAGATAGATAGATAGATAGATAGATAGATAGATAGATAGATAGATAGATAGATAGATAGATAGATAGATAGATAGATAGAGAAAGAAAGAAAGAAAGAAAGAAAGAAAGTCACACGGGCAGCTGCTATTACAGCTCTCCTCAGGCAAGATACCAGTTCCTCATATCCATGTGTCCACTCCACTCCCATCATCCACAAACACACACGGCCGCACAGACATGACAGAGACGAGACATGATGTGAATGCAGAGGGAAAACTAACAGTCTCATGGACAAAGCAGATGAGGTCGAGTCCACATCAAATACTCAACGATAACACAGGTATTGAGGCACAGGCACATCAGTACAAGTTTATGTATATGCCTGTAGGAATCTGTCACTTTGCCTTAAAATAACATGGATCTGTCCTTGTGAACCTTTCACTTGTGATCTGTCTGTTAGTTTCTCACCATGACCACTGCAGTTGTTTTTCCTTCAGTTCACTTTTTGCAAGCCTATATTCTCCCTCCCTTGCTTAGTCACCATGACACCATATCTGATCGATAGGATGCAGTCATATTTCAAACTCAAGGAAGAATATTGCAGTCGATGGCGACCAGCCCGCCTGGCAGAGTTTGTGCTTGATTGAATATGAGTACAGCATGTGACCATAACAAATATTTTACCATTCAAAAGTTTGGGGTCAGGAAGATTTTTTTTTTTTTTTTTTTTTAACGTACCGACCAAGCCTGTATTTATTTGATCAAAAATAACAGTAATGTTGTGAATTAAAATAACTTTCTTATTATCAGTGTTGAAAACAGTTGTGCTGCTTCTTATTTTATTCAGCAAGAATAAAGTTTTGATCAAAACTGAAAAAGATTACAACAGATTGCAATCCATTAATTTTTTTTTTTTTTTTTTACTTTCTGTGTAATCTGTTGTAATCTTTTTTAGTTTTGATCAAAACTTTATTCTTGCTGAATAAAAGTATTAATTTCTTAAACTTTTCTTCAAACTTTTGATATGTAGGCTAGTTCATGTAGATGTATCAAAGAGAAGACTCCGAATCAGGAAATGCATCAAACAAATACTGTGTCCTTAAAAATATTATTTAATGTTAAGTTGGGTGAAGAAGTAGAATTTTATGTATAAATAATGTCTTTATTAATACGAGGAATAGGCGAAAGTCCTTGCAGGGTTGTGGGTAGGGCATTGTGCTTTCATCATAATCGAGATAACAAGACAAAACACTGTCTTTAGGGTTGAAAAAGTGATCCTCAGTAATTCATCTCTTAGATTAGGTCTTGATGGGACATGAGACCCTCTAATGTCTCTCTCTACACATGCCAATGACAACACTACAACTAAAAACGCTAGTTTAAAATATTTCATTTTCATTCCACACTCTCTTTATTGAATATAATATTAAACAAATGGATAGCACAGATAAGCAGAAAATCTGTCTTTAGAATATAATAAATTGGCACATTTTATCAGACATAATTTAAATGCGTTTGTCAATTTCCCATACCCTCTAGCAGCATTGAAGCTAATAAATTATTCAATTGAATAATTAGCATAGAAAATATTTTGCATTTGCATTTGATTCATACCTACTGAAAGTTCTATGAAATCTGATACTGTCTTTTGTGCTCCTATGAAATTCAGCATATGCATACTTAATATATAATAATAATTATTATTTAATTTAGGCAATGCCTTATATGGTTCTCCAGCACTGTCCATGGTACTGAATTTCCCACATTTCTCTTAACCTTACAGGCCTAAAACACTTTAATTTGGATCACACAGAAACTTTAAACAAATAAAACGCAAAGAAACACAGCTAAAATAACAAAGAGAAAAACAGAAAGCTTGTTAGAGAAAAACAGATGGTCTTTAAATTCAACAAAGGACTCAAGGGAACAAATTCTGGGTGCAGACATGACCCATGCAGCTTTAATGCACATGTACCGGTGTGTGTGTATGTATACAAGTCTATATATTTACAGAAACAAAGCTGTATTAAAAAAAAAAAAACAGAGATAATAGCTCTCTTCTCATGTGCACACAAACAAACACACACTCACACATACAAAGCAGAATTAAATGAAAGTATTTGGGGGTTCCATTCTGTCACATTATAGCAGATGGTGTCCAGTTCAAGCCAGGCTGGTACAGTCCCTGGAGACGAAGTGGGAGGGAAAAAGAGAGAGACAGAGAAAAGCAAAAAGGGAGAAAGATGTTGGGTACTCTCTTAACTCCCTCTTTGTCTCAGTTATTTACACCTCAAAGATTGTCCTCGGGGGAAAGGGCTGACCAATTCGTTCTTTCCGCCCAGGAGTGCATCCTCACATACGCATGCAACACACACACAGACATCACCCGCATTGGGTTTCTTGGATGTATCCGAAAAGGCCAAGTTAGGTTGTTGCTTCTTTTTTTTTTTCATTTCTGGGCTTGTCAAACTCTTCAATTGCCTCTGTGCAGGTGCAAAGATGGACCTTTCCAATCATATCCATGCTTCTACACCCAGATTTGCCTCCAGGATCTCTCACAGGTGCAACATTGGCCCCCGGCCGGCCTGGCACCCTACCCTCCTGCTCATCAGCACCACTACCAAAACACACACACATAAACCCTCTGCCCCCCTTCTTGAAGGTCCAGCTGATCCCCACCTGATCCCAATTCATGGGGGAGGAGGAGGTGTTCTGATCTGAGCTCACCCTGGAGAGGTGAGAGAGAACAAAATATATGCCATCGCTCATCTTTTCTCGTCTCCCTCTCTCTCTCTCTCTCAATTTCAAATGAGCTTTATTGGAATGACTGTGTAAAATAGCACAATATTGCCAAAGCAATAGACATATACAAACATATAGATAAATAAAAGGGTGGAAAAAACATTTCCATATTATACATAGATATATCACAATAAAAATAAATAAACAAATAAGCTCTCTCTCTCTCTCTCTCTCTCTCTCTCTCACACACACACACAAGGATAGTAATTCTTTGTGTTCCTGTCAGATTAATGCCAACAATAACATCCAAAACCACATTAGATAGTGTCTTTGAGAATCATATGCATGCATGTGCATGTTCGTATAGCATTGTGCATCCGTGTGCATGAGTTTTATTGTGTATAAAGGGCAGTATGTTCAACCAAGGCTGAGCTCAGGTGTCCTGTGCTGATGAGCTGCAGCTGGCTCTCATTGGGGCTGTAATGGGTGCTATCCAGTGCCTGGGTCAGTCATGCAGCTGAGTTTCGACTACCCTCAGTTTAACAATCCATGTTCAAGCTCATTCAGCCTTCTAAAAGTATAGAAGTTATGAACTGTACTTAATGAGGCAAGTCATTAAAACCCATAAGACTTTAATCGTCAATCTTCAAAACACAAATTAAGATATTTTTAACGAAACCTGAGAGGTTTTTGTCCCTCCATCGTGAGTCCGGGTAACCAAAAACTTAACAGATCTCAAACAGATATGATGGCATTGAAAAAAATAATCATGTTCTCATGTGGATGAGTAAATTATAGCAGAATTTCCATTTTGATGTGAACTATCCTATTAAATGATTTTCTGAATTAAACTGTTCCATTTAAATTAATGTGTCCTCCATGACAAGTTATTGTGATCACTGCAGTTCTATGAATAGGCATGTAATCATTTGCTTAATTAGGTGTAGGATTCCCAATGAATGCCAAAAACAAAGAAATGAATCCCACATTATACAAGTTAGTTCTAGTTCTCAAATTTGCTATTCTGAATTCAGTTATAAAATCAAATGGGACTTTTCAGGCCTGTAAGCCTCCAAACAACATCAAAGGTTTTTCAACTTTTTTCAAGACTTTCTACTCTTCTATTTGAATGTATTTGATTTGAAATTCACTTTAATTCTATTCTTCTTTACATTCATACATGTCACCTTAATTCAAATTCAGGAATTTTACTGGAATTTAAAAGGCATTCTCAATTCAGTTCTAAATGGCACACAGTCTTAATGCATACACATGCATATCTGTAAGACTAAACCGAAATTAGGCAGAACCACATTTGTATCAGCTATGCAGTCTATTGGATTTTTTGTAAACATAAAATCTGGAGACAAAGTGGATGACATGGTGAATATTTTGTATTACACATCAAAATAAAGCATTGGAGATTTGTTGATTTAAATGAACATGAATCAAATCTTGGCCCGGCAGAAGGTCTTCTTATTGACCGCGTACTTGGACTGAATTAAGCCGTGAAATGAGCTGCAATCCATTGTTCTTTCACCATGAACAACAGAGATCAATAATTATGATCTCCACCAGCCTTCCTAAAACCAAGGGAACATGACAACACATGTTCCCTTCAGAGTTGGCATATTCTGACTAAACCAAATTATACAAACATACACCCTTTACTAACAGATCCATGCCCGGACATAAAATAATACCAATAATATTGCCCAAAAGGCATATAATCTTCACTTGTCTCTTTCCAGTCCCATTGTCTTTTTCCCTCTTTATGCCCAGTTGTCTTCTGCATCCATGTCCTTCCCTCTATTGTTTTTCTCTCTCTAGGTCTTACTATTTTCATACCCCTCCACTGGCCCTGGGTCAGACATCCTGCCTCCATCCATCTCTCCATCCACCCATCCATCTTTCCATCCTTCCAGCAACATCAGCCAGCTGCCCCAACACACACATACACAGACACACACACACACATAGAGTAGACCTTAATTCAGTCAGTGAGGTCCTTGCCCCCTTCCCAAAGCTATGCCCAGATCTGAACACATGCACCAGGCAAAAAAGGGCAGCAGAGGGGGGATGGGTGACTCTGGAAGCCATATGCCTCTTTCTCACATTTGACTCTGTGTATTTATGTGTGTATGTGTGAGGAGGAGAGGGCTGTTTTGCTGGAAATAGCGGACCAGCTGACTTTGTTCACAAACAGAGGGCAGAAATAAGAGGGTTTTAATGGAATCTAACACATCTCATCAGCCATGATCAATAATAGTCTAAACATAATCAGTCTGAGGATGATATGTGGATCCCGAAGAATTCCAATGATTTCATTTTATATTAAAGACATTTTTTCTCATCAAACTTGGTATCGAACTATACATTCATTTTACTGATTATATTACAACTGTCTTTTTAAATCATTTGCACAGACTGGAAAGATCTATTTGTCATCGACATGTCTATTAAAAGGTCTTTATGTGAACTTTGGCAATACATTCCCTCTGTTTTACCACCCATGTCCCTTTTATCTTTTATTAGAAATATCCTATTAAAATTCTGTTTCTCGTTGAGAAGAGAAAAGCTTTCCATGACTGTCCTTTTTATAATCACACAAGCAGAATCTTGCATTTTACAACAAATCATTACTAACTGGATTTCTTTTTCTTTCTTTCTTTTTTTTTTTTTTTACTGGATAATAGAAGGATTGATCTTTGCAAGATCATGGGTTGATGAATAATAATTTCTTATGTACTCGTCCCATCAATTTTTGTGATAAGTCATTATTATGACTTCTGGAGAGCTTAAATTTGGTGAAAAGTTTTTAAAATGTGTAGAATGAACTTGTGATCATGTACATTTTACAAGGCAAACAAAAGGAATAGTTAACTTTCTTTTGGTGCTGAAGTACAAAATCCTAGCAATATTGTAAACAGGTAGGCTACTTGACAAAAAACATGGATGTAAAATGTTTTCAATCACCATTTTTAGATTAAAATTTAAAGGAGGCTGCATTTTTAATGCTGGTTACCATTCTGCACCATTTTTAATAATTTTTTTTGCTGTTTTGCTGTTCACTTTCAATAGCCCTGATGTATTACAGTGTATTTTGTTTAGTATTTTGTCAAATATTTATCTCAATATCTGTAAAAAAAAACACAACAACAACAACAACAACAACAAAAAATAAAAAAAACATAACATTAACAGCGATGACTTATACAATTTTTAGAGACATGCTTCATGTTACACTGCAGGAAATGCTGTAATCCGACGTCATATAAAAGTGATGTTCTTAAAATATCATAACTGAACATTTAATTTAGTTATTTTAGCTGAAACTTTTACACCTCTTAAACACAGGCGTGCAACCCATACGTTTCGGCCAAACTAGCCTCAGGCGCTCCTTTCAATCTGGTCGAGAAAGAACTCGCTGAGTGGAAGGAGAGAGAAAAGAGGGGGTGGGACGGAGGTGTGACTGTCGTGGATAAGTGCATAAAGTGAATGATTTGTAAGAGGGAGAGAGAGAGAGAGGGAGAGAGAGAGAGAGAGAGAGAGAGAGAGAGAGAGAGAGAGAGAGAGACTTTATAGGGAGCCAGTGGAATGTTATCTCTCAAATCATCAGAGGCACGAGGACAAGCACGCTTGGTTGTAAGGATGGCTGGAGCAATATTATCCTAATCCGCGGGGAACAGAAAGGAGGACAGCCGAAGACGACACTTTCTTGTCGCATCGATCTTATCTGAGGACGCGTGTCCATTGTTATCCGCGCACGGGTCAGAGGGCAATACATCTCAGAGCGTGCGTTACCGGTCCTGTTATTATAATATCCATTCTGTTAGACTGCTCACGGAAATTTCATCATACAACAACACGAATCCTACGATACCGGCCGCGTTATAAGTGGAATTAGTGGCGAGGAAAATAGTAGGCTGAGAAATGCTGTTGCTGATGTTAAAATAAAAATTCAGAAAGCACAATGGACAGATCAACATGAAACACTAAAACAGATTTGATAAAGGGGATTTGGGGGAATAAACTCTCGTCCTATTCATCATCAATAGAGGTGAGTTTCAAATCAATTTCATAAAATGTTGTGGTTATTTTAAACACTTTACATTAGTGTTAATGTTACATGCATTAAATTGCACTATTTAATTATTAGCTATCAACAGACTATGGCCTAATTATGGGCAGTTCCGCAAAATAATTATGTACATTGATATTGTATATTTTCATCGTTTTATCATAACAACATCTTAATTTTAATTCGTTTAAACTGTCGCAATTATGTCTACTTAAACCTAGCCATTTCTACTTTATGAGTTTTCAGAATTTCAACTCGATCTTCATCATTAAAGTGTTTGGAAAAAGTGCAATGAACTAATCTGCAAGCTGTCACTTTGGCACAGCTTTGATTGTTTCTTTAAAATTTAAGACAGCAATTAAAAGTACGTTTTCAGTTGTAATACATTGAATTTGTTATGGTGTTAGTTCATTTGCATCCCTCAGATAATAACATAGTAACATTTTAATGTACAGTGTGCTCAACAAATCTTGGTGGCGTTATAAAAAAATAATATATATATATATATAAAATAAAAAACATTCAACCATCTTATAACAAAAAATAAAATAATTGAAAAATATATATATTTATGATTCACCATGACTTGTATCATGCACACTTGTGTCATCTGGAGCTATAGGCTTTGCATTTGCATTTGCGACAGATGGTCTTCTATGACTTTGGGTTTGTGACAGTAATTGATTTCCATTAACTTTTGCATGGAACCAGTGAATATCCCATCTACTGATGGTAATGTGTGCTGAATAAGCTAAATTGCAAAATGCACATACGACAAACATTTTACAAACATTTAGGACCTACTAAAATGTTTTTAAATTCACACAAACGAATAGCATGAAGCTGCATGCAAACAGTGTTACCCTTAAAATTGCTAGAGGTGAAATGCCAGCATTACATTTATTTTAATATGTACAGATTACTATTCATATGTGAAAAACATAAATCCTTTGTGTCTAATCACCAGGGCAATTAACAATTAGTGCACTTTTGAAGCTTTTATCAAACGGATCTGAAAATGATGCTGAGCCCCGATCAGACGGATCCGGACCTCACCTGGGCACAGCCGGACACGGAATGTCTGAACATCATGAAGGTGGAATGTGTGCCTCGTGAGCCCTTTGAGGCCGAAGATGGCAAGACTCGCGCACTCGTGCCAGCCGGGCTCACTAGAGAGGAGAAGAGACGGAGGAGGCGCGCGACTGCGAAGTACCGCTCTGCGCATGCCACGCGCGAGCGCATCAGAGTGGAAGCGTTCAACGTAGCATTCGCTGAGCTTAGGAAGCTGCTACCAACACTTCCACCCGACAAGAAGCTGTCCAAGATAGAAATACTTCGTCTTGCTATCTGTTACATTTCTTATCTTAACCACGTTTTGGACGTTTAGACTAACTTTCAGCACATTATACAGCATTTTGAAACAAAATCCTACAGGTGAAGAATACCTAGGCTACTTTTATTGACGTGACAACACACAAATATTTAGAGAAAAGGGTAACACTTTATAATTAAGTAATAGGCCTATGTATTTGGTATTGAATTGACCTTAAGATACCCAAAAGAACAAAAAAGATAGAAGGAAGTCATATATGTATTCTGTTAGACAGTGTTTTCAAACGTTTCAGTAACCACAAAACACGGCTATTTAGCCTTGATGAAGGTTATTATAAAGAGTTTTACGTGTTGCAATAAATGAAGCTTGTTGTTTTTGACACTATAACAAGAGTTGAGGATAGCTATTCAAAGAGTAGCTATCCTGTTCAACACATAAAATCATAATCTCAGTTGTTGTGGAGAGATTTGACTTGGACTGGATCTTCATACATCATTGGCCTAAGCGAAACAAATAACAATACCTTTCGCAATCTTGATATAAATCAAGCGGATTTTATAGGCTACCATCCGTCTGGGCGGAATAAATGTATAGGCTGCATCTGTGCTGGAACAAATCGTAACCTTGTTGTTAATTTATTTCTTATTTTCTTTTTACATTTTTTTTTAATTTATTTTATTTATTAAGTAAGTTATGTGAGTGTTCTTAAAATAGCATACAAAGTGTTTACGTACATGTAAATATTTAATGTTTTATTATTATTGATGTCGCAGAGTTTGGGTTTACTGTTGCTTTTCATTTGCACTTTTCATTGACAGTTTTCTTAGGAGTAGGAGGGCCTTCGCTGTGTGTGCACTACGGTTATTATAATGGTGTTGCTGTTGATGTCCTGTCCTATGATAACAAGAAGCACTTCCCATCGGATAGGATCTATTGCTGTACTGTATTGTTTATTTTGTTTACAAAGTGCTCATAGATAGCGCCTTATGGGTACCAGATGACTTGTGATGAATTAAAAGTACCATTAGATTAAATTAAATAAATAATAATAAATGTCAGATAAATAATTTGGTATAATACATAACGAGTTGCTTGATTCCCATCCAAGTCTGTAAGCTACCCATAGACGCTCTCTCTGCTGCGACCAAAAATGATCTCAAAGTAGTTTATTTTTTCTTTTAGAAACTATTTATAGAGATTATTTGTTTACGTGATTCTTGTGAACCTTTTGGAAATTTTATAGTGAAAAAATTATCTCACATTTGCCTCATATCCAAAGATTACCCTGTTAATTCGGGGTTTTGTCCGTCATTTTGTAGTGGAATAGCCAGTAGCCTACACTGGTTTGTATCGCAGTTTTTCATAACTATTTTAGAATAAATAGTCAAAGAAAATATTAATTCAACGCCGATTCGTCTGTTGTAGTTTTTGTATAAAACAATATGAAATTAAAGATATTGTACCAATAAGATGTTCTCTATCTTCTTTAACAGCCTACTTTTACGCTTGTCATTTCAGACGACAACTGCATTGAAATAATGAACTATGGCTTGACATTATAAAATTCACTGCCGTTACCATTATTTTACTGTTTTAAAGAAGATGAAAAAAATACCTTTTTCATGCTGTCACACATTCACAGTCATCTCTGCTCTCGGCCCAAAGGCGACTTTCTCCCCAGAGAGGAGACAGGTGCTTGTCCAGACGGGCCAAGGCAACCAAATTACGACCCGTCTGCTGCGTCCCGTGGGAAAAAGCAAGATAGCATGTGTGTGCTCGCGCGTGTGTGAACGTTTCCAATTCTTGATTCACATTAATGATCATAACTTTACTCAGCTGATGATGCTGCAACTTTTAAATTATATACCGTCGAACTCAACTTGAGTCACTCAATCAGAAAAAAATGGCTTAGTTTAGGAAAAGATAAATATCTTAAATTTGAAAATTAAACGTATCCCAGGAAGTGCAGCATAAAGCTCCTCGCACAAGCAAACAGGCTGATAAGTTTGTGTGTTACATGCTGGAAGTGAACAGGCCTTAAAGGATTGTAATGAATGGCCATCAGTCCCGCTGTATAGGCTACCATATGTCTGAGAGTATGTCACGGAGAAGGGTCGAATATATTAGCCTTAAACTCAGGTAGCCAGATTAGACGCTGACCCTTCATGCAAAGAGCCAATCTGTCGTCTCTACATGTGTCTTACATAATATTCATTAAAAACAAAACGGCGTACCGGGCGTATATTTCATCAAACAACGTATAATAGGCTATATATCTCCCTCTGTTTAAAACCCTAGTTGAAAAATCTATCTATCTATCTATCTATCTATCTATCTATCTATCTATCTATCTATCTATCTATCTATCTATCTATCTATCTATCTATCTATGTCCCGGGTCAATCCTTCCATTGGTTAAATTATTTTGGAGCCAGATGGAAACGGACGGATGAGAGACAGATGATATTAAGGGTGTTTATAAAGAAAATAATAGAAAAAAAACTGCTTAGAGGATAAAACGAGAGTCAGTCTGTTCTCATTAGCTCGTGCATAGAAAGTGTCACACTCAGAACAATGCGACCAGGCTGCGCGCGCCTTCCCGGACCATCTGTGCACGCGTCAGACATACAATGATCCGATTTTCATCACACAATGACACACGGACATAGGCCTAGTCGGCGCATGTATTTGTAGATACGTGCATTGAAGAGTAAGGCTACAGATTTATAACCTTCCTTCAGATATTTGCACAACACCCACATTAAGGCTACCAGGATTTTGTAAGAGCTTGAAGGGGAAAATTACTTTTTCACACACAATTAAGTTGCTGTTGCGCTACAGGCCAACAGTAATTCCAAAAGATATTTGGTAAATGTATGAACACTATTAACCAAAACTAATTGCATATATTTTACCAGCATGCAACTTGACACAGGCCTATCTCTTTAAAAAATATATAAATAAAAATGCATATTTTATTGACAAATATTGACACCCATCAAAACACTTTGGATGTCACTCATAATAACAGAATGCATCTTGAATTTTTACAGAAACCTGAAACGACGACAATAATAAAAACAACAAATAAAAAACAATCATGACACCGTTGGGTGCACTACATCTTACGGAGAACAAATTATTCACTCATTTTGTAATATGTAGCCTAAGTTCTCCTAACTCTCTCTTTATATTCATGAATGTTCAAATAATTTTTGGGCCAGTATAAACAATAAAAATAAATAAAAATAATAAACAATAAAACAGACAAAAATATCCTTCCATTTAATTTTGGTCTTGGGGCACTGCACATTTTGTACGTCTCTTCTCTTTCATTTTCAGTAACAGCCCTGAGATCACCAGCTCATTAGCAGAGAGCTGAACGGGTAAGATAATAGAAAAATTGTGGGTTTATGCGATGCATAAACTTTGTGTGAGCTGTTTACTAGCGTCCCTTGGATAAACCATTTATCTGGTAGGTCTGTAGAATAATAAAGATGACTAAGAACGTCACATATAGGCCTATTTTATTACTACTGCTACTAGGCTAGTAGCCTACTACTAATATTAGTAATAATAATGTCACATGGAAATATTTAACCCTTTCACGCATAGTGGTCACTACATTGGACAGCTATTAAAAAAGCATTTTCTTGAATTTGCACGGGTTTTTATGGCAAAGTTGCACATCAGCCTCTTCATTGGACCCTGGCGCATCATCCTATAAATTGCAACCAAGTGGCAAGCCTTTGTGTTTCGATTTTTTCCCCCTCCAAACCAAGATGGCCAAGGGTCAGTCAGACATGCCAAGTTGCTCTGGAATATCCACCCATTCCTTCTATCCTAGGAGACTCTTGTAGATAAAAAAAAATATTGCAGCATCAAGCAATATCTAATGAGTCATATCACAGTAAAATTTTCCAAGTTTTGATTTTAGATTGAGAGAAAACTCTGATTAATCACATGTCCACTGTAGTGGACGTCATGCATCAATTGCTATATTTCAGCTACAATTCATAATTATAATGTGAATATTGTTTTTGAAATTTAAAACTTAAAAACTTAATCTGCAGTGACTTTTTTTACTGTAAATAAATGTACTTGTATTATTAGAATGTAATTTTCATTGACATCAAAAAAAGTCATGTGATTACATAATGTATGACTCTTGTAATGCATTACTTTACTTGTTAGATCAAAAAGTAATCTGATTTCGTAATGCATGTTATTGTAATGCATTTTTTTACTCATAACATCAAAAAGTAATCTGATTACGTAATGCATGTTACTTGTAATGCGTTTCTTTACTCATAACATCAAAAAGTAATCTGATTACGTATGCATGTTATTGTAATGCGTTTTTTTACTCATAACATCAAAAAGTAATCTGATTACATAATACATGTTACTTGTAATGCGTTTCTTTACTCATAACATCAAAAAGTAATCTGATTTCGTAATGCATGTTATTGTAATGCGTTTTTTTACTCATAACATCAAAAAGTAATCTGATTACGTAATGCATGTTACTTGTAATGCGTTTCCTTACTCATAACATCAAAAAGTAATCTGATTATGTAATGTGTGTTATTGTAATGAGTTTCTTTACTCATAACATCAAAAAGTAATCTAATTACGTAATGCATGTTACTTGTAATGCGTTTCTTTACTCGTTACATCAAAAAGTAATCTGATATGGTAATGCACATTACTTGTAGTTAATTACTTGTTAGATCAAAAAGTAATCTGATTAGGTAATGCATGTTACTTGTAACACATTACTTTACTTGTAACATCAAAAAAGTAATCTGAATGTGTTATGCATGTTACTTGTAATGCATTACCCCCAACACTGAACATTTCAGATGAGATTGAAAAAAACGTATCGCTAGGTTTTCTCAGAGGAGGGCTATGATAGAAATGTGCATGTCCATCTTGAACATAATCAGAATTATCAGCTAATAAGGGTAAATCTCCATACTCTGGTGCACTGGAGGGAGCATCTGAGTGGTTTCCACAGTTGTACCTTGACAGATTGTAGAAAAATCTGATGGAATCACGTCCTCATGTTCTGATATCAAAGATACGCGAAGTGCAACTTGTATGAAGTTGTATGAAGCCTTTGCAATATTTTGCATTTATATTTTTTGTATATATTTTATAGTTTTCACATGATTTGATATAATTGTATTGATTAGTTTGTTACATTCACATACTTTATGTGTTTGATTATTGTCTTATATTTAATATAGTATATCTTAAGTTTAAACCAACCGCATGCTGTCCACTCAAGTGGACATCTGAAGATCTCTTTGAAAAATTTGTAGAAAAAATAAAAATAAAAATCAATTCTTGTTTTTCATGCCCCAAGAGCAATAAAAACACATAGGAAAAAAATCCTGACTGAGGTTATCATAATTCATGCATGAAAGGGTTAATAAATAGGCTATAACTGTGTGTGTGTGTGTGTGTGTGTGCGTGTGTGTGTGTGTGTGTGTGTGTGTGTGTGTGTGTGTGTGTTCACAGAAAAATATGATCTCTTTATCTCTCAACCAACAACTACAGTGTTTTTGTTTCAAATTGCCTAAGAGAAGTCCAAGTCTGACTTCCAATAGTACAATACTGTAATAAAAGTATTTGCCGCCCCCTATTGGTCAGTGAGGAGCAGTAAAAACGTTTTTTTGTTTTGTTTTTTTTTTGTCAAGTGTACACTGTACAAAATACAGTCATGTTTTAATAAAATCGACATCTTGATATATAAAGACACATTTGAGATTTTAAACCTTTATTTATAAGTCATTTATCTATCAGGTCATTTATTTATAGGTCATTTATCAAATAAGCAAACATATACACATATTTGTAATTACATTGTGAATTTAATACTTGTAACTAAAATTGTTATGCTGACAGGCCTATTATTTGTAATTACATTTTACAAAATGATTTAATAAATTAATTTTGCAAAATATTGCAAGAATTGATTTAAACAAAAACAAAAACTGTGTCTTTCTGACCAGCCAAAATAAAGCAACCACATTCACATGTGTCAAAAGCAAAGATACCTGTGCGTATTGCCAGAAAGAAAGAATGACTTTTATATCACTCTAAATGGTTTCTCAGTATCAAAATAAGCTTGTCAGTCCACCATTATTAGCAGTCATTTAGCATGATACATTTAGCGGATACGTTCATAAAAGTGACTATTACAGAATAACTCAAATCTGTTCTCAATACACAGATAACAAATATATTTACATAATAGGCCTATTTGACAATGTACAGTACACTACCAAAACAGGCTAATAGGCCTTTGTGTATTTGTAGGGATATTCTTAAGTAGGCCTATATTGAATGAATATGCTGTATTTTATTATCTCCAGCTATTCTTTAAAATATTGGTCCCTTTGTTTTGTTATGACAACAATTATCATAACCAAACAACCTTATTTTGTCGACCACTGTGAACGAACACTGGAAAAAAAGCTTTAAGTGGCAGGGACTGTGGATGGAATATGTGGGGGATGGAGCGGTAGAAAGCTCTCTATGCATCTCTCTCGCTTCATCGGTTTAATGGGGTAGCCTATGTATGATAGCTGTAGTCAGTAAAGATTGCAGACAGAGAGATGTAAAGGAAACAGAGAAAGAGAGACAGATAGAGGTTTGTAGATGTGGATATAAGATTAAAATATCATGGGACCTGTTTAACAAAAGCAACTGAGTGCTGTTGCTGCGTATAACACCTTAGGCCACGGGTAATCAAATCGAGGTTACGATTGTTGAATGTGCTTTTATTCAACAGTTCAATAAACAAGCAGTTAATATTGAGTAACTTACATTTTAGACACAATTGCCATTTCATTTTTTTGTTTTTCCCCCATGGCGCAGACGAAAACAGTCAATGCAGAATCAGAACCATCAGAGCAACTCACAGGTGTTTCGTTTGTTTGTCCCGGATTAAAGGGGTAGTTTACCCAAAAATTAAACATTTAACATGAATGCCTAAAATACTCGTCATACTCAGCCTCATGTCGTTCCAAACCCGTGTGAGTTTTGTTCATCTTTGGAACTCAAATGAAGATATTTTTAATGAAATCTGATCAGCAAGCAAACATAAACAGAAGCTCAATTGAACCTGCTTAACACACGACAATGAAACTCATTGGTTCTCACAAGTCAAGCGAACATGCTTGCGCTTCCGTTTACCAAATCTGATGTGTGAGTTGATGAATATATGTTTCATCAACCTTGGAGGGATCAGGAGGATCAGCTGCACTGGTTTTCCAATTGCCGCTCGCATCAAATTCAAAGCACTGATGTTTGCCCACAGAACAACCTAGTCTGCACCCCTATTACTCCAGACCTACATCCAGAAGCTTGCGTTCTGCAAGTGAACGGCGCCTTGTGGTGCCATACCAAAGAGGCACAAAATCACTCACAGACCTTTACCTGGACTGTTCTCTGCTGGTGGAATAACCTGCCTATCTCAACCCGAGCTGCTGAGTCTTTAGCCATCTTCAAGAAACGTCTAAAGACGCATCTTTTTTGGCAAAACTTGACCCATTATTACTAACACTTACTATTCTATATTCATATACACATATACATATACATATACATATACATATACATATACATATACATATACATATACATATACATATACATACATACATATAAAACCTTTCTACGTGTAGGCCTACTGTGCTGGACTAACTGGGACTGGTCACGTCCCATTTGCATATTGTTGCCCTATTGTTAGTTTGATTGCTTCTATTGCTCTCCTCATTTGTAAGTCGCTTTGGACAAAAGTGTATAAAAGCCTAAATTAAATCTGTTGATCATATAAAGTGATTGTGCAGGTAAATGATGACAGAACTTTTATTTTTGGGTGAACTAACCCTTTAAGAAGTGAGTTTGAACAAATCGCTTGAATCAATGGGTCAATGACTCACTCTTAAAGAAATTCACTTGTCGCCACCTACTGGTGGAACTGTGTGCATTGCAGGAAAAGTCACTTCCTGGTAAATCCCCCACAAATGCATACTGACAGAAAAAATAGACAAATAAAGTGTTAATACAATAATTAAAAAATATATATAATAACGTAAACGTGAACACACACACACACACACATATATAACATATACATATATATATATATATAGGCTATATATATATATATATATATATATATATATATATATATATATATATATATATATATAATACTTACTATTCATATATATATATATATATATATATAGCCTCTAATTAGACATACAGACTGGTACAGATGTACATGTGTGTGTGTGTGTGTGTGTGTGTGTGTGTGTAGTACCAGTGTGCTTATGACAGGGCGATAACTCCCCCTAGCGCTGCACACTGTAATGAGTCTCAGTCCCTCCACCTCTTCTGCCAAAGTGTATCATCTGTATGCTCCGCCTGTAAAGGATACTATCTTTACTGCCGTCAGATTGGTCGCAATGCATGGAAGTGGGTAAATCTGGGTACAGTGTATTGATCATCGGATCATTTTATCGGGGATGTTGGTGTGGCCACTATAGGTAAGTTTCTACTATAGCCTACCTATTGTCTATTCTTTTGTGCTCACTGCATTGATCTAAATACAAGTGATCACCTTTTGGCGTTAGAAGACACTGGAATGCATGATGTTAAAGTTCTCACGCCCAGCTGCTGTCTTTAAAATTACAGATTTAAGTCATTGCTCATACAGAATATTGATTATAGTCCTTATGACAGGGTTACAACGAAAATCATTAGTGATGCTTCCATCCTGACGAATTAACCCGTAAAATTCACTGTGAAAATTCATACTAATAACACTATCGATACATTACACTTGAGGCTAATATAGAAGCACATGTGATGCATTTCTGTAACATTTCCTCTAATAATAAAAAGACATTTTCTTATTGTGCAGTGGGCTGACTTCTTAGTATGATCATTAATCTCGTGTCTCGTGGCATCGAGTCGCCTCTAAAAATGCCTCTGGGTGGATCACGCTCGCACCATGTGTGCTTGTTAAATACATTTTTTTGTTGTTTTATCGGATGTATTAGAGGCAGTGATTCCCTTTTTTAAAGCACATGGTTGGCATTCCATTGACTTGGGTGGTGTATCCATGACTAGAGATGTCCGATTCGCAATAGAAATGTTCTTTTGAGCCGAGTCATTTTAACCTTTCTGTGGAACCAATTCTCGAAGCAGCAGAGTAAAGGATTGACAAAACATTTCATAAAGACAGAACTAAATATAGTTTTACAGCTGGGGAAAGTGATATTAACATATAACCAAGGAATGACCACGGAATTAAAAAAGAAAAATCATATGAAAATAAAAATAAAAGACATGCAGTTAAAACCTATGGTTAAAACCAGCCTAGGCTGGTTGGTTGGTCTTAGTTGGTTTAAGCGGGAAGTAGCTGGATTAAGCTGGTCTCCTAGGCTGGTCAAGATGGTCTTCCAGCCTGGCCAAACTGGTGTTCAGCTGGTTTCCCAGCTTGACCAGCTAAAACCAACCTGGGGTGTGTTTCCTAAAACAACTATCGCAAGTTCCGTCATTATCAACAGGGATGAATGGAATTTGCGACCATATTGGCTGACGATGCTTTTGGGAAACGTACCCCATATCATCTAAAATAAGCGTCCAAAATTGTATACATTATTTTAAATCTTAAATAATATAGTGTTTTTATAAACATTTCATTGTTTTATTCTTATTTTTATTACTTTTATTATTATATTTTCTAATTATTGTATTAGACTTTTCCCCCCCATAATTTAACATCAAAATGCTACTGCTTCTGGAGCACTTTGAGCTATGAAACGAATCGGTGAATCTCCTTTCAACCTGTCTATTGAAATGAACCGTCCGAACGAACCGATTCTTTCAAATGAACCGGTCTTCCCAACGCTGTCATTTACGCCCATGAGCTACATGCGATTTATGACCTCTTGCGGTTCCCGTTTCTTTTCTTCATCTCAGAGTGTTCTTAGGCTGAGGGGTTGCACTCGAAATTATTATTGCAAAATGAAACGAATATATGTTCAATATAAAAGCGGATCATTTTTGTTTTGAATGCGTGGTGCGCATGGAGACAACGAACGGCTTTGCAGGAATGAAACAGATCATTGTGCCTTTTTTACGTTGCGTAAAGAATTGCGTTGGATTAGGTGCCGCCGGAGGGTAAATTGATGCTTATGTTTAACTTTAATTCTGATTGACTAATCTTTTGTTTATAAGGTATAGGCTAAATAATATAATCATGACAAAAAAGGGGTGGGGTTGATTATCTTTAAAAGGGTGCATGGGTCTGCAGTAGGCTATTAATCTATCTTCTTTTTCACATAGGCTACAAACACTTATGGATGTGCTTATTATGATTGCTGGCTGAGTTTACTATTTAAGTTCACATTATTCTCTGACTTTGTTCTCAATTATTAAGTGTGGAATAACAAATGTTTGTTATAATGTTTAGTCAGAGCATATCTCCAAAATTAAGATTAATTAAGATGGGTTACAACTGTAACACATAGGCTACAGTTTTCTTCAGATACAGGTGTCCTTACTTAGCCTACTGCAAGTTGTTATTGTAAAATGTGGTCTGTAACATGCTCCTTATCTTGACTTGCTTATCAAGTGACATGTCTATTGCATTGAGTAGGCTATATACTGTCACTGTGATTTTGCCAAGTAAGACATGTTCCTAGGTCAACATATTTTGTTGATCCTGGAACAACATTCCTGTGCAAATATTTAGTCCTAACCCTGCCCCTAAACCTAACTCTACTCATAACTTATCCCTGAAATCAGAGGTAAGTGATATGTGAATAACACGGATGTAGAAGCACCTAACCCTTGATGTAAGCCTACATTTGACATACACTGTAAACTTGTCCCTCAAATCTGATTGGTTGGTTGGAATGTTGTACCTGGTGAAATCACATCCGTTCACCATAGAATCACACTGCTCACATCTGACGCAAATTCCCATCTCAGGACTTCCTTGTGCTTCTTGGTCTCTTTCTTAAGGAAACTACTGCCAGCTAAACTAGGCCAGATAATGATGTTGGACCCTCATATCAATGAATTGTGAAACATAAAAAAGTACTTAAACTTATACAGGTATTTTAACAGAGCCTGTGCATTTCTGAAACGTTTTGTATACTGTTGTTCTGTCTGATAAGCAGTGGAAGTGCGTGTTTCTCCTCTTAAAGCACTAGAAATAAGCAATGAGGCAGTCTTTCTTGTAAAGCAGACATTTTTTTTGTCTTTTGCACATCAGAAAACAACACAACACTCACTTGCAAACGCTGGCTTTTAATCTGTCAGTTCAACTCTTGCATTTTATATCTGACAGCACATGAATTATGCATTGGCCTATCTAAAAGTTTGATGTTCACATGCACTAAAATAACACTAAACTTTATCTCAAGAACACCGCAAAAAAACAGGTCTCCCACATTGTTGTTTGAGTACCTGGAATGTATTTATAAACCATCTTTATATTGCTACACACACACATATGTCTTTAAAATGGGATCATTTCTGATGTTTAATACTTCAGTGTTTCTTTTTTGCTTAGGTTTCATTGTTTAAAAAGTATTCCAAGGAAGAACACGGAAAGGCGTGGAGTCTGAAAATGTTGGACTTGATAAGACATTCAGAAACTCACTTACACATGTTTCTTCAGTTTTAATTTCATAGTATCTTATACTGTCCACCACAACATATGTTGACCTGGTAACACTTCTAGCAAAGGCTTCTTCAAACAGCACCCAGGAGCATTAACAGCACTTATGACAGGGAAGCCTTGCTGTAAAATGCCTCAAAAGCTCATGTGTTGGCCTGAGCTGCAATCACTATGCTAACCACACAAGCATGTGGTGTTTTTACAGTGATATGAAGAGCGATGGGAAAGACGATGGGCTATCCAGCCAGCGTCAGTGGCCTTTCAGGCATGGACAGCAGTTAGCACTCTTAAAAAAAAAAATTATTTATTTATTTATTTTTATTTATTTGCAGTGATGCTACAGAAGAACCATTTTCAGTTCTCCAAAGAACCTTTTCTTCTTAGTTAGTGTGAAGATCATTCTAATCTAAAGATTGATGGTTTATTCATTTTTATTAACTCATTGATGGTTAAGGTTCTACTTGAAACATTCAGTGCTAATATAATCTTTATTTTTAAGAGTGTATGAACAGTTTTATACTAACTGTCACTCTAGACAATAAGTGCAGTATTTGTATACAGAATAATGCTGGTTTATATGTCATGATTAATATTTTAATATTGAGAGTTGGATGTTTCACAAGCGCATGAATGAAATGCATTAGGAACATATGAATGAAAACCCATGGAGTAAATGAGGACTACACAGTCACTAACAGCAGCTTTTGTGATGTTTTTGACTACTATTCGTGTGTGTGTGTGTGTGTGTGTGTGTGTGTGGTGGTTTCCCCACATCTACTCCTTAGAGACAGACTGCACTCATAGTTTGAGAAAGAGAGAGCTGTTCTGTGGATTGTGCTGGCTAAATATAGAGCTACCAATGTTTCTGACACAATTATTTAATTTCCATCTGGCCTCAACGCCCAGATAAAAGTGAGGAAGGCTCTATAATGCAATTTTTCTATTTCCTAGTCTTACTCTCTTTCTCTGTCCATTTCATCATAATATACACACACAAACATGTTATTTACATTTTCTGTGATATGAATTCCTTAGGGAAACCTCCAGTAGTCTTGGAGAAGAGCTAGTGTGTGTTGAAGACATGACAAGGGGGGAATTTGGCAGGAAATTATTAAGAAAGGGGAGAAATGGTATTCGTACATATTGCAGGCCAGAATCGAACCTGTGCAGAATAGCTTCAAGCATTTTGACATTTTTTGAAATAGACAATACTAAATTTAAAGTAAGCATGCAATGCTAAAGTTTTTTCTTCCCTATTGTGATGTCTTGAGTGAAGTGGCTTCTCAGACAAGGAAAAATAAAGGGGCGGGACATGATTTTGTCCATCGGGATTGATTGGATCGTCAGTTGTGGTTTGCTATCAGTGATTTCATGCGAGTGATTGGTTGTCCCACCCTCATGCCGAAAAACATGTAAAGAGAAGAGATGTCATTGCGAGAGGGAGGGGAAGTTATTTTGATTAAAGATTAAGAGCGAACATGAATAAAAAAAAATAATGATGTGCACGGATAAATAATTTATAATTTAGATTTTTATGGTGAATTTAAGATTAGCTGATATTTGCAGATATATATATTGTATCTGTGTATATACATGCGTACACGCATACCCTGTTTTATTTCTATCTGCATTAATATATGTCAGTTTATGTGTGTTTGCTTTTATGTGTCAGTCACGCTTGCTCAATCTGAAGAATACAGTGTATTTTTTTCTCTGCTTCTGTACCTTTCACTCTCACTGTCCCTCCCCCCTTCGCTCTCGTTCTTTCTGCTCTCTGATTCTGTCTTTCTGCCTGTCTTGTATTCTTGTTTAGTAAGGTGAAGACGTGTTATTGTTCTGCCTTTGATCATCCATGACTGCCTCTAGGGCAAATGTGAAAGTCTTCTGTGTGCAAGTGTGTTTCTACATGTGTGTATGTGATATGCATTACTCAGCGCTTTTGAACATATGTTAAAGGCTATGTTGGCTGAGTGGCCCTCTCTGTCAAATGATGTGTCTTAGCGCTGTAGGTGTAATGGCTGTGAAAATCTGAGTTTTGATGGCTAAATGTAAAAGCCTCCAGGGACTCTCCTGCTCCAGTTAGCACTGCATTCTGACTATATGCTCTAGTAGCAACTGTCCATCAGCTCACATTAAAATATGCCACTGTTTCTGCAGCGTATGACTTACTTTCTTCTGCAGAACACAAAAGGATTTTTTTAAATAATAATGGTTGCTCATTTCCAATAAAATGACAATGAATAGGGAATGGAGATTTTGAAGGGCACAAAAATATTATAAACGTGACTCATATTATGTCTTCCAAGTCTTGTGAAGCCATACGATAGCAATGTGTGACAGACAGGCTGAAATTGAAGGTCACTGGTCATTGAAGGAAGATTTTTACAGTAGATTTTTCAGAGCCATGAAATTCTTGTGAATTTAATGGTGAAGATACTGTGCCCATTTATGAGACCATAAGCTGAGGCCCAGATTTAGACTAATATTACGATTTGAGAACTGAGCCCAGACAGAAGATATTTTGAAGAATGTTTTAACCATTTTTGCCCATGCAATGAAAGTCAATGGGGTGCAAAACAACATCAGACCCCTTTGGCTTTCATTGTACAGACAAAATTAGATGTTTTTTTTTCTTTTCTTGTTTTGTGTTCCACAGGGGGGGGAAGTATGAGGATGAGTAAATGATGACATGAGGATGAGTAAATGATGACAGAATTTTTATTTTGGGTGAACTATCCCTTTATAATAAATAAATAAATAAATAAAAGCACAGAGAGATTTTATTTTCACAAATCAATGTACAGTCTTACAATATACAGAAAGATCACTTCCTATGTACATATTTTTTTTCCTTTTGTTTTTTCTGTTCTTCTCTATGTGCGAATTTGAATTTCTGATAAATACGAATCTGAGATGTATGGTAAATACACAGTATCTGAAATACAAGTGATGAATGTTTATCAAATTTTGCATTTCAATTTAAAAAAAAAAAAAAAACTGTTCGTTTCTCCCGTTTATTGCTTATCTGAACTCTGAAAACTGATTAAAGTCAATAGAGCAAGCCTGGTAAGATTAGAAAACTATTCACCCTGAATTAGGAATCTGTGTATCCCAGATTTCAGATTTCAACAGCCTAGACAGTTCATCTAGACAGATCACGTATCAAAGTCTTCAAAACCTTGCATTCCTGCTTTTTACAAAAGAGATTTACGTGGCCTATGCTGCCCTGTGAAATATGCAGCAACCCTTGAATTGTCTCTAGAATAGTAATGGATCGACACACAGTGTTAAAAATGAGATAAGAAGAGTGAAACCTGTCTGAAGTTGTTAAACATTTGGCTGTAATTGCTTTCTTCTACTTCATGATAGGATATAATAATAACTTGAAAATGCTAAGCCCCCAGCTTCCCTAACCTGATACACTTTCTGTTAAGGCATATGAGTGTACATGGAGTAACTTTAGAGGAATTCTTTGTGTGTGTGTGTGTGTGTGTGTGTGTGTGTGTGTGTGTGTGTGTGTGTGTGTGTGTGTGTGTGTTTTCAGGGCACTATGAGGTAACCCCACAGGAATGCAATGTGTGCTTGTCCAGGTCAGATTTCTCCCATTGATAAGAGAAATGAAGACTTGAAAGTGGTCAGTCAGTGGTATCTTGGCAAACTCACATACCACACATTGATCAGAAACATAGTTTATCCATAAATTCTTAGATAAACCAGCAATTGAGATTATCATCCCATTTAAGGTAAACCACATGCTCAAAACAATTGTTTTTTTTTCTACAGTACAAAGTTTACTATCATTCTCTTCTGATTTCAAGAGGATGGTATAAATACCTGGCCTGGTAATACCAGACTCTGCTACTTCGCTTTGCTTCGTAGAGAGAGTCTGGAGTTCCGTAATAGAAAAACGTTTTCTTTACCGCCTGGGGGCGCTAGTCTGAAGCTTAAAATTATTGGTTACCCGTAAGCCAATCACATAACGTTTGGTTATGACGTGTGTTATGCGCATGCTCAGCCGCATCTAACTTCCACTGTAAACACATGTATGATGCGAAAACAAAACCATCGAGCGAAATACCGGAGTGAACATGGCTGTGAACGACTTTTGCAGATTATGTGAAGTAAATCTACGCATCCACGGTACAATCAGCGTCTACGTCACGGCTCTCAGCCCGCCCTCTGTTCGTTGATTGGCCGGCTGTTTTCAGGCCGGAGGAAAACGGAAAGCTCTGACGCGGTCTCAGACTGAGTACAGAAGCGAAATGAAATTGAGCGGAAGTACGAAGTCTGACGTAGTCAGGCTAATAAATACCTATAAAATATATAGATGTTGATAGGCTTAAAGAATGCAGTTAGAGTAAATACTTGCAGTGAGTAGCGCAGTGAATTTTTTGTTGGACTAAATGTATTAAATGTAGGCTAGGCAATTTCGGGGAAGCATTCGATCCCAACCTCCCTTCAGAGTGCTCTTCAAAGCCACGCCTCCTTCAAAACACATAAAAATGCACACAGCCAGAGCAGAGTCTGCAAAGCGTCATGAGAGACAATGTTCTGTCATGAAAGTCTAGATGGCACAGGCTGATAGGTCCTTAACTCAATCTGCTTGCAATCACATCATCCTCTATAGAGCACAGCTGATGTATCAGTAGCCAATGAGCTCGCTGCTCAACTTTCAAATACTTGGTCAGCATTTGCTGTAGCAGTTGCAGCACCTTCAGAAACTTCCCCAGCTCCACCTGTATAGATCTGCTATGGGTAATTCATGTATGCTATATTGTTCAGCAGCGGCAACTCTTACTTGCTCACAGCAGTGTGTTGGGTATGTATTGGCAATAGCAAGATCCGTACTTACTCTGCAGCAGCAGCAGCAATAACAGCTGTAGCGTAGCAAATCTATTCTACCAAGACCAAACTGGAGCAAGGTTTAAGGCTCAGGGAAGAATGAGGTGGGAACCAGCGATCGTTCAACAAACTTAGACAAATAAGCAAACAACAAAATGAAAGTAAAGTGGCAGCCCATCACAGATGACTGCCTCATAAATTAACAACAACATACAATCCAGGCCTGGTCCTCTCTCGTCTTGCACTGTCTTCACTCCTCCTTTTATCCTTCCGTATCTCCTCGCAGGTGACGCTCATTAGCACCCGTGCCACCGGAATCACTCCGTTCCCATGGCTCTCAACCCCACCCTGCTTGCCACATCAACATTGTAATATCCATTACCATGCCAAACAGGAAATGGCAGGAAATGTGAGAGGAAGAAAGAATAATGCAGAATTTAATTCCATCATGATGGTTTAATGCAAGTGACTTGTGATGGAATAAATTTGCTGTGCCATGCTGTGATCAAATTTTTAGACTTGTAAATCCTCTTATATGTGTGTATGTGTGTGTGTTGATGTGTTGGTTGCTTTCTTTGAGATGGCAGGTGGCACTAGAGCCTGTGTGCACTCCAAATGAGTAATTTATGAGTGGATAAATCAATGCACAAGGTCTGTGCTGGAAGTCTCAGTATAGAGCCTTGATACTCTTGGCTTGCTAGCCTCATGATAATGACAGTGTGATGTTAAAAGTTTTTTCCTCCAGAATAACTCTTTAAGTTTTTGTTCAGGGCTTATGAGTAACATTACCAGGCCAGCATGCTGGCTTAGGCTAAATGTGATTTTGTGGGAAAATGCATATGTCTGCTTTGCGATGGTGTATTTGATGGTGTACAGAGCACCTAACATTCAGTGCAGAATTGCCTGAAGGCGAAGAACTGAGGACCAAAAACGCTCAAACAGAACAGAACGACTAAGAAAAATAGCTTCCACAAGAGTTCAAGTGAGCGGGCAATGGAGGCATAGTAATGAAAAGGAATATCTGAATAGTAATGAACTACAGTAGATATCCTAAGGATCATACCTTCCATTCTTTAATAATTTATCACTAGCAGATATATTCCAGCTAGGATGGAGGAAGCGGAAGGGAAATGTGTTTTTTTGCAAGCAAAATAAATTTAGTCTGGCTTCTGAACTGGCTAAAGTTGTGCAGTCCTGAACCAAATGCACCTTGAGCTTGTTGTTGTAGAGGTGCTTTACAGTGCTTTAGGCTTTGCTGCTTGTTGTTTCTGTTCTGAATGTATTTGTTGTCACTGTATTGGAGAAAAGCAATGTAAAAGAACGAAATGTGGGCTGTTAGGTTGAGTTTTAAGGTTTTTTTGTGGTTAACAAATGTGAAGATTTTTTATTATTAAATTAAAAAATTCTACTTTAGCGATGCAGCAGTGAATCTAAAACTTAATTTTTTTTGATAGTTTGATAGTTTGAATTTTTAAAGATAAATATATAAGTAGGTTGAGAGTGTAGAAAGACTAACTTGATAATTTGCTGTCTTTCACGGCAGTGGCGGTCTTAACAATACATTATTGTTAATAAATTATTATTCTATGAAGAAAATGAATGGTATTTTTATTTCTGGAACCAGACTACTGCGCTGTATTGCAGTACTTTTTTACTGACTTGATATAACCTTGACCTTTTTAAGAGCTCTGAATTCAATAATGTACATTATTATAACATGATTGTATTGTATTTGATGTATTTATGGTATAAGATAGGAGTTTGTTAAAAAATCTCTTCCTTTCTCTTTTTCTCTTTAGGTTAATGCTTGATAACAGAAAGCCCCTAGAGACGATCCTGTCAACTTGCGCAACTTCATGTATGTCCTGATCATCGTCTGCACTTTCACTGTCTCTGCATTCCTCCCTCTGCTGTGTTAAACCAATCACAGCACAGACAGTATTGCCATGGACACGGATTCCATCCACTCTGGCTATTCCCACCACTCCAATAGGTCACGAGGGTCAAACAAACAGAGGTAAAGGGCTGAACTGCCTCATGTGCATTCATATACACATGCATACAGTACACATCATACTCTCTTTCTCCTCTCTTGGTTTTTTCCCCAGATTTATTCATGCAGAAAATGTATATTATCATCATGAAAAGATTTTGCATTTATTTCAAGCTTCAAGTGTATTAACGAAATTAAGTGAATTTGTCTGTGGAATGATTATGTTGCTCATTAGTGACGGGATGTCTTTAATTACTTTCAGATTAAATTATTGAGAATTTGCCTCTGATGATTCTAAATTATTAGTTTGAAAATGTAATCAGTGTCATAACACATTAAAGAAATATTCTTGGTTAAAGGTTCACTCAGTAATTTTTCTTCATTAAAAATAAATACTAGTCTCACAAATATAATTAATATGAAATATGCTCACATTAGATGAAGACACTATTTGTGTAATTCTAGATGCATTTAAACAAACAAAATAAGGCCTGTTGGGTTGAACTTCAAGATTTTTGTTTGGGTGCGCAACAATTGTGAAATTTTCCTATCATAAATAACGGTTAATGCTTGTATGATTTTTGCTCACAGATTTGGACTGTTTTGACCACACCCACTGTAATTAGGAAGTTATTTATTGAGCTTCACTATTGTTTGGTTTCCTATAAAAAAAACTCAAGTGAAAGGCCCAAACAGGCCTGTGGAATTCCAGCATGAAAGCAGAGAATGTATGCATCTTCAATGAGAAAGCCTCAAATGCATGTCCTCTTTCTGTTGGCTTTCAAACTTCCTGCCACTTTTTACTTGTGTATCTCTCTTTCCTTCGTTAATACTCCTATCAGTCAATAACTATTTTTGGATGAATTCGATCATCTATCATCTTCATATCTTACGGTAATCGTGCCTGTTTAGGACTGAGTCTGGTTTCAATCTTTTGCATGGCAAAAATGGTCCGTGTGCAAATGATAGTTAAAACAGTGATTATTAAAACATATTCACTTTATTTTTCACACACCAGTTTCAGACTGTCTATTTCTCTCTGTCTATGTCTATAGCATACACTGATCTGGCCACTTTCCCTTGACTCAGTGGGCAGGATTACATTTTTTCTGTCCAATTTCCAAACGAATCTGACCCACACATTTGACATCAACACACATTTATAATGCCTGGGTGGGGACGGACACCTCAGTGTGTCACCAGGGGCTATCATACTGCCTCTCCCATTCAGCCTCAACACCCAGTTTATATAACTTCTAATTACATTCCCATGCTTCCTGCAGGGTATTTACAATACTGCAATACACACAAAGTTGTGTAGATCTGCACTGTTGGGAAAAGGGGCTTTGTTGTTTTATTCATTGATTACATTTTTAAAGAATCTTTTTGGGAATTCAGTGCCAAGACCTTTAGCACTGTTAAAAGGAAATATAAATAAGTTTAGTCTTGAAGCCATGGAGGGAGAACAATTAGAGAATATGGTGTGGTGTAGCAGTTAAAGATCTGTTTGAGGTTAAAGTTTTTATTAAAAAAAAAATCATTTTAAAATATATTATTTTGAATTATTATTATTATTAAACTATTTAAATTGTTTAAACTTTTTTTTTTAAATGTATAAAAAATATGAAAATATTACTGGAGAGCTTATATATTTTTTAATTCATATATCTTCCCACATCATACCCAAAGTACCCACCATAGACATTGGTGGAAAAACCAGTGGTGGATGCTTTCTCCCCAAAATTCAGAGTAGTGGTAAACAAATAGAGTTTTTTAATAATTGATTGTACATATACATGGCTGTCCACAAATCTTGAACTTTGTACTTTGTTGGATGTTGTAGCAGCTGTTTGGCTTAGTCCCTCAGGCTCAGCTGTAGATGTTCTATAATACGACACAATCTCGTTCCCGCTATGCCCAGGCGTCCAGGATTAGAGTTAAGCAACAGGGGGGTCGGGGTCTGTGATGACTTGCTGTAAAAGGACAGGAACATGTTAAGGGTTGCATTGGAATTAATGTTTTAATATAAGTTATTTTAGCTAATCAAAACATGTACTTTTATAAACTGTCAACCAGCTTCCAAACTTAACAGTTTGAAGTCATTGTAAGACAAAAGCAATTCTCTAATCCTCATAATGCATTCTCTTTATACATACTCACTGATCTATAATCAGAGAGTCACTTTAGAAAAGTATAGTTGAGTAATTCTCAGATGGTGGGTCGCATATCTGTTCTGATAGGGTCACGAACTAGGGTGACCACCTGGTTATTGCTCTGTTGCAGGACATTATGTGATTTTGCGGGACAATGCAGGACACGTGTGTGAGAGATAAAATGACTGGCACTCTGTTTACCCAGGTTCGAGTGAAACAATATAGCCTATTTACTCTATAGAACATATTCAGTCTGCTAAATAGAATAAACTAAGCAATAGGTAAAAATCACATTTTATACTAAAATAAATTTCCTTAAGTTGCAACTTTTTTTCCCTTTTATTAGACTATGCAAACATTAAAGGAGTTTTACCGGATTCAGTGCATCTTGAACCAGTATTTTTTGTTGGATCTGGTAGGTTTAATCAGGATGTTCTTATCCAGAATGTGTCTAGATGAAGTCCTGGCTGGTGTAGCTGTATTTAACAAGTTTTTATGAGGTCCACACTAAATCCTTTGCTCAGTCTAGTTGTCAGCAGCGGAAAAAAACCTTCTGTACTAATGTGTTGGTTGATCAATTTCCCGCTCTAGCTAGAACATACAGCTGCGCACATGGATAAAAGCCAATCTTATTCTTAGTATTTCTTATATTTCTTATTGTAATATTGTAAGGGAAGAAAAACAATACAAAGATGGGACACAGTTTACGTCTTCCTGGACGCGGGACAAAGCTCCCAATTTGGTCACCCTATCACAGACTGCAAAAAAAAAAAAAAAAAATGCTTACTTAAAATTTGTACTACTCTTGTGCAGTGCAAGTATAGTATACTAAAACTAAAACCATTAAAAAAAAACAGTCTTGAAAAAAAAAAACATTAACTGAAATAAAATAAAATATAAAAAAACTTAAACATTTTATTTCAGCTAGTTGCCAAGGCAAAATTTATCATTAAATAAATAACTTTCTCTAAATAAACTAAAACTTAAAACCTATACAGGTATACATATTTTTTTAAAAATGACAAAAACAAAACTATAACTAAAATGTTGAAATGTAAATGAAAACAAAAAATGTTAAACTATATCTTAATCAAAATATGAACAAAACTATAATAGTATATCAATGATATTAAAATAACATTAATAGTGTTTTTTACGATGGTAAAATTAATAACTTTTAAAAAAAGTATCATGATACAGTTTGTTTTGTGTTGTGAATTATTAGCTAAAAAGGTGAGAACCACTGGTATAGTTTATTTTTCTCCAGTCAAAATATTAAAATCCCAGGCGCATCTTCTGACGTCCGACTCTATTGAAATAAATTGACAGTCAAATTTTCCATGTGCAGCACTATTTTTGTGGGGATTGTTGTTGCACTGTAGAGTGTTCCAAATCATTATTTTGTGAGGTTCTATGACCGTTAGGATGCTAGGTTGTGAAACGAGCATCAGTTGCTGTAACAATATCATTTTCATGCCTCATTGCTGTATATTGTTAAACACAGACAGCGTGTGATCTTTGCAGATATTTGCAGAGTTATTTGCTGATGTCAAGATTTACTCAGAGCGAGACGTCTATTCCTGCTTCTGTTTGATAGAATGTGTGTGTGTGTGTGAGAGAGCGTCTGTGTGCAATAGTGCTGTATTTGTTTGTGTTTATCAGTTTTGATTTATTCTAAGGCTTACCAGACATTAGCTATGACTAAAAAGACAGGATTGAGCCAGAGAGAGAGGGAGAGAAAGCTGTGCTTGGATTAGGGTCGTCACAGCTCACTGCCTCTAACCCAGTTTGCACCAGATGCTCCAGCTAGGGCATGGACGAGACGGCGCTAGAGGAAGCCAGCACGTGTCAGTGAGAGGATGAAGAGGGAGAATGATGATGGTGGTTATCCTGTCATTAGTGTGAGTGTGTTTCCCTGCTCCCATCGCCATGGCGACAGCGTTTCCCTCACCTCCGTCGCTGTGTGTGTCTCTCTCGTGCAGTGAACGCAGCAGCAGGGATCGGCACAAATCACACAGCCGTGACAGCAGCAGCCGCTCAGACAAAAATGTCACCATCAGTGCATCGTCAGCCCAGCCACAGCAGCCGGATCAAGGCTCCGCCCCCACAGATGCCCAGGTGAGTCAGACACTGGATATATTTGAGAGAATCAATGTGATAGTGGGTATCACCATTGTGCCCTTGATGTAGATCCCTTAACTTACTCCAGAGGAACTGAACCTGTAAATTGCTTGAATCAGTCCCATGCTTCAGACTGACAAGGATTAGATTAAAGCAACTGTGATGCCTGGCTGTTAAAAGAAAAGAAGCAATAACATTTTTTTTTACATTAATTGGAATTAATGTTTTAATACTAAACATATAGCAAATCAAAGCATGTTTTTTAAAACGTATAATTTTATATAATATCCATTATATTTTTAAATAAAAATGAAATGTTACACGACCTTTCAAATAATTGGAATCAATACACCAAAAAAAAAAACTTTTATTCAGCAATTATGCATTGATAAAAAGAGGCTTCTATTATAAACATTATCAACCCTAAAACTTTCCAATGGTACTGTGTATATATACTGTATTTTTTACATTTTTATAATTATCTAATCCTTATTTCACTTATTACGCTCATTCCAAATGTACAATAAAAATAGCCACACATGCACATCATGAATACATATTATAGTGTATAGATGAACAATACAAACATTCTTGTTGAATTTAATGCTGCTTTGCATATGCATTTGAGCAGAATATATGTATGATGAAACTGTATGTGATGTCAAACGTGGGCATCTGTCATCTATTGAACTCTGAGCTGTACCTCAGCAAACACTGGCCATAGTTAAAGAGGATAACAGGGATTTCAGACAGTGACATGCTCCAGAAAACAGAAAAATTCATTTTTTTTTATTGAATGTTCTTTGCTGCCAGAGTAATTCATGTGTGAAGTGCTCAGTGTTATGCCAGATTAAATTAAAGGAATATTCAGAATTTAAACCTCAAAGAAATGTAGTCCCACCTCAAAAGGACAATTTAGACACATTTACAGCTCAACTAAGAAATATTGTTAATTTATATAGTTCTTTATCAAAATTACAAGCTTCACATTTGTGCTATTTTTCCGCTTGCCTGCTATTGCCCATTGTAAGAGCAAGCCTCAGATGCGGTTCATGCTGTTTCACACCTCATGCATAAACAGCATGCAAGCGGTGCTGCAGCTTAAGTGCAATAGCAGGCTCGAATTGTGTTTTCGAACTAACATCGTTTCTGTTGGATGAAAGAGCTGGAGCTTTATACAGAAAAGTGATTTCTGGGTTACCACAATGAGTATTGGGAGTGAGCAGTTGAGAATTATTATTATGAATGTGAGCTGCATGATCCCATTTACATCCAAACAGCAATTAATCCACAATAGAATCCAAACCCCAAAGATAATAAACATTTTAAAGGATCTGGGTTCAATTGGATTTACTGATTTGCAGTGTTCGGGTGTTTGCCAGTGTGTAATTGCATTAAGGCAGATGTATTTTTTTTTTGTCAAATGGCAACATTGTGTTAATAAAATGGTTCATGGTGTTGTTTTCAACTGATTTTCTGCTGAGTTCAGCACGAGTTGCAAAAATAGGCTTAACAATGAAACTTTACTGACAAAATAAATATTTGCTGCCTTTTAATATTTATACATCTGTTTTCCTGTGATATTGGTTATTGTGATGAAACAATAACCTCATTCACACTGGCATAGTGATTATAAGTGATTATGCTGGAATACTTATTAGAGAGACAATGATTCGAGTGTAAAGTGTGTGTGTGTGTAATGAGGGGTTTTTGTGTGTGTAGGCAGATATGGAAAATCGGAGCGACACACATCTCAGTATGAAGGGACGTCGCTTTGTACTTCCTACAGGGTCTCAGTTATTCTGACCTACTTGGCTCGCCCTCAGGGGCAAAAGGCACACAAAGTTTGTATAGGTCCTCATGCCTGTCTACATTAATTGTGTAAACACAGTACATTTCTCTTGAAAGGACTTTAGGATATGGAAGAATTCCGATTGAACAGACCTAGTTCTGAAATTTTAGTGCATTATATTTTTTTGGATCAAACTGAATAGAAATATATATATATATATATATATATAGGATATATATATATAAATAAATATATATATATATATATATATATATACTATATATATGTATATATATGTATATATATGTGTGTATATATATGCATGCACTACCATTAAGAAGTTTGGGGTGAGTAAGATCTAAGTCTCTTTTGAAAAAAATATATACTTTTATTCAGAAAGGATGCTTTAAATTTATCAAAAGTGACAGTAAAGACTTTTGTTATTTTTAATAAATAATTTATTAATTACATTTTTAATAATAAGAAATATTTTTTTGGGCACCAAATAAGCATATTAGAATGATTTCTGAAGGATCATGTGACACTGAAGTGTGAAGTGAAGACTGCTGAAAATAATACATATTATATTATATTATTTATATATAATAAATAATACATTACATTATTATATGAATAAATTACATTTTAAAACATTAAAATGTTTACAGTTCTAATAAGTAAACAGTTATTTAATAATATTTCACAATGTTGCTGTTTTTACTGTATTTTTGATCAACTAAATGCAGCCTTTACATTTTTTTTTTTTTTTACAATTGTGTATATGCAAACGAACATGAACCTTCCAATAGCACCATTTCAGAATTGTTAAACAATAGGTAGGTTTCATCTTTTCATAGATCATTTAAATTACAACGGCAGATCGCTTGATATAAAAAGGAGCAAATGCGCACTGGTTTATTTTATAAAAATATCATAGTAAACCGAGGAAAGCCCCTGGCACTGCTAACAGGTTAATGCCGTGGCCTTGAACGGCTGTCAGGCCTATTCTTCCCTGTGTAATTTCATCATGTTGGCTCTGATCTTCTTTCGTCTTCCTGTCATTCAGCCTGGGCCTCTGGAATGTTGTCTCCAGTGAGGAAACTTTAGACGTTAGTGAACAGAATGACTTGGAATAGCAAGCATGTAAGTCATAACTGGCGTGCTAAGAAAGGGCCTGTGTTTATGTTTGCTTGTTGTGCCCTTTGAGTTTGTCTTTCTTGCTAGTGTCATTTTTATTTATAAAATGATAGATCTAGCTCTGTAATTTGATTCGATGATTATCAAAGGCTACATATATATATCCATTGCTTCAACCTTAAATTAAGGCACATGGTGATATTGTCTGATAATCTAATGCCTCTTTGCCTCTCTAATGCTGCAGTTATGACATATTTTTGTTAGTATTTTAATACATTTTGAAGCCTAAATACAATTGCCAGGAGTAAAAAGTTAAGCATAGGCTACAAACAAACATCACCACCATTAAGCTTCCAACAACTCTCTCATTCTTTATTTTAAAAAAACATTTTCCCTGAAAATTTGAGATAGAATAGTTTGCAAGAGCACAATTATAAACACAACGAGGCAATAAAACTGGACTAGTGAGTAGATGAGTTTTCCTGTGCGTTTAATGTTCTCAACAACCTCTGTTGTTCAATTTAGCCACCTATTTAGTAAAAGCTTTATAATATTAGCCACCTGTCAGTTTAGTAAAAATTTGTTTCTTGAACTAATGTTATCTACAGACCTTGTTCCAGGCATTTAGTCAAAAACTCATTTAAAAAACAACAACATTGATTTCAGGACGATGGAACCAGACGTGCTAAAATACTAACTCGTTTCTGGGTTTTGCCTACAAAAAAACTTTATCCCTGCAGCACTCTATTGGCCCCTATCAGAGCCTCATCACCAATGACAGATGTCTATTTTAGTCCCTCCCCCTTCACCCCAGATTCACTGCTTGAATCAAAAGACTGCTTGAGTTTGATTCCTCTCGCCTCTCATAGTTACTAGCCCAGGGTCATAATGACATACATAAATCTTACCTGTCAAAGGCCGCTTCTAACCTTTCAAAGTCAGCTACAATGTCCCGGGTTCAATACAATTTATTTCAGAATCAAGAAAAATGCACCATGGACAGTATCTGTCAAGTACTACTGTGTATCATTTTAAATCATTATGCTCTTAGTGTTTTCATGCCTGTAATTCTATAATAATGAATGTATCCTTTATGTTCCTTTCAATTTAGAGTTGTAAATCTGAGCAAAATGCCTATGCGGGTTTATTTTGGAAAAAAATGAGAGGAAAAGGATGGAGGGTGGAGAGGAGAGAGGTGCAGGAGTTTCTCACACTTGTTTACCACTCCCTCTCTTCCTGCTTTTCTTTCTGTGGACTGTGGCTCTGTGACGGAAATGAGCTGTACACGAGTCAAGCAGAACACTAAAACACATGCGCGCGCACGCGCACACACACACACACACACACACACACACTATTAGCTGGGTTGTGTGCTTCTTTTGTCTGTCTCAGTGGGGGAAGCACATTCAGCAATGTGGACTGTAGGCAAAATGGAACAGATCGGACCACAGTCCTGTACAATAGCCTTCCCTCTGGTCACAAAGACCTCATTTTTAAACATATTTTTATGGAATTGTACTTGAATAAAATATAAATAAAATTGTTGTGTTTGTGTTAACCAAAAAGAAAATTCTCTCATTTATTCACCCTCATATCGATGACTATTTAAACTTGAAAATCAAACTTGAATATCATAAATAATGTGAAATATCTTTTTAAAACGGGGGTCTCATTTCAAATTGTTGGCGTATTAACACATGCTTTCTAAGCAGGGTTGCCAGGTTTTAACAAAAAAAACGCGCCCAATTGCTACTCAAAACTAGCCCAATCACGTTCCAGGGGGTAAAATCCACGTTTTTTGACGGGGTTCCCGCATTTCGGGGAGTAAATATTGTGCTATTGGTATCGCTTCAACCCGCGGACTTGACAAACAACCCGCGGCAACAGAGTAAAAGTAGCCCAATTCCGCAGGAAAACCACAGACTTGGCAACACTGTTTCGAAGTATTGTCAAGTTATAAATAGTTCAGCTTTGGAGTTCAGCTTTTATTAGGCACATATTGCTGTTTATGTTTAACCGATTAATAAGAATGTTTCTTGTCCTTCCATGTGGGCCACTTCAGTTTGTTGCAGCCAAGATTCAGCTCATGAAGTCATTTAGAACCCAAATGTAATTTGCATTGATATTAAACAATGCTTTGACTGGTTCAACTGATTTCTTTAAAGTGCCCCTGTTGTGCGTTTTCAAATATTACCTTTCATGTAGTGTGTAATTTAGCTGTAGGTGAATGTAAAAGGTCTGGAAATTTTTAATAATCAAAGTGCATCCCTTTAAGAGCAGGCGTGCTTGTTCTATAGCGGATTCCTATTATAACGGCGGATTTGCCAGGCGCACGCGAGGAGCGGTTCACAGCCGAGGAGACCGACGTTCTCGTCAGGGACGTTGGGGATGGAGAAACACACCCAAATTAACTTCGGTTAAACAGGCGTATGATAATTTGGGTAAATGTGTAAGCTAGATGTCTATCTTAAACTGTCTATCTATCTATCTATCTATCTATCTATCGTAATAATGTATGATTTGCAAAAATTATAACTGCTGCATCTGTGTGTAGATGAGAGAATCAAAGTGTATGCGCGTTGAGCACACGCTACATTGATTATGGCCCTTAAAATAGCATATGAATAACATGCGCAACGCGCCACTGACTTTAAACTGTTTTTTTTTCGGCCAGTGGCGGAATTGTTTTCTAAACCTGCAAAATAACATGAGGGAACGTTTGCACCGGAACACGCCTCCTCTTTGCGCTGAACCGCCCCGGGGAGCACAAGTGTGTTTCTTAGTTAACCGACGTGCGTCTGTGGAGGGAAAAGTCCGCTTTGCGCGGGTGCAAAATAGGAATGATACATGCGTCGGTGTACAAAGTAAATTGCGCTGGGTGCAAGATAGGGCCCCATTGTCTCCTAAAAGAAAGAATCAATTCTGGAGTTGTCAGGAATTCCAGTCTCACTTCCTGTTACATAATTGCATAACAATGTAACAAATTTGCACAATGCCTGCCTATGATTGGCTGCCTGTGAATAACGTCTGCTTTGACCCGCCCTCAAACACTGTAGTTGTAGCTGAGGCCTGGAATAGTTTGGTTTGTGTTGTTGACATGTTGAGAAGAATTTAAATAATAAATCTTATGTGCATCTGTGTTTGTGTTTCCACCACCTTTTACAACACAATATGCTTCTTTAACCTTTTCCATCTGCCATTTCCTCACTTCTGATGATCATCCGTAAAGTTATTTTTGCACAAGTGTTGCCGCAAGCTCTAAACTGTGTAGAACAGAAAGGAAATTTCTTTTCTTTCTTTCTTTTTTTTAAATTGTCAAATGAGCTCAAACCATCAGGCGTAAACAACTCACTTTTAATGTGTCACTATTCTTCTCAATTACCAGTAATCCCTCCATTTTTCTTTTGTCGCATATGTACGTAACCCCTATTGTATTTATTTATTAGTTAGTCTTATTCTTTGTTTCTCTAAGAATCTGGGTTCTTTGGTTCACGTGGAGTCCATCAATACCAGGTTTTGCAAGGTTGGACTCGGCCATGTTGCGAAGTTGCATCAGTGTTTTTCTTAAACTCTTTGCATTGAACTTAGTGAATATGTTCAATAGTTGGCCCAGTATTTGATGCATGTGGCTGTATTTTGTGTCTATTATTATTATGATAATAATATTGCTGTTTTCTCAATTCAGATTAAATTGGCTAAACTACATTACCATACAAAATACAGCCTCTATTCATACAAATAAGCAGACAAATCCATAAATAAATATATAAATAGTTGCAGATGAATAATGTTTAATGGAATTCTAATCTGCACTGCATTTCACATTCTAGTGGCACTGGCTCAGACGTCGTTCTGTTAGAAAGTTCTCAATTGTTGTTAGTGTGTCTCTCAGTTCTCAATCTCATTTATATGTAGATGTATGTGAGTTTTGGGTATTTGCCATTAATATATGCTGATGAGGGAGATCTAGGTACTTTCATACTGTCTGTCTAAATTAGCTTTGAAGCAGATTTGTCATCTCACAAACAGGGAGGGAAAGGGGAGCAAGTCAAAAGCTGTAAATTTGTTTTTTTCTTCTGTATTATTGATCAATGATAATGGGGCTTTTAGGAGTATGTTGAATTTTTTATGTGCATGATACAATGCTGTTCCTGTCCCACATCTTGACAGGATGACAACTGGGGCGAGACCACCACAGCGGTCACCGGAACATCAGACCACAGCTTGTCTCAAGAGGACTTGGCTGGCTTCGGGAAGGAGACGGATGGTCCAGTAGAGAAATTGAACTGTATACGCTTCATTCCTTTGGCCCTCACCCTCCTCCTGGGCCTGCTGGTCCTGGTCACCCCCCTGTCCTTCCTGGTGCTGCCCCAGGTTCTGTGGCCGGAGCGCCTTCAGGCTTGTGGTACTGCCTGTGAGGGCTTGTTTCTCTCACTGGCTTTCAAGCTCCTCATTCTCTTGCTGGCTGGCTGGGCGCTGTTTGTGCGACCAACGCGAGCCTCCCTGCCCCGGATAGCAGTGTTCCGCGCCCTGCTGGGGTTGCTCACACTCCTCCTGCTGCTCTCCTATTGGCTGTTCTTTGGAGTGCGCATCTTGGACTCACAGGTATGGGCAAATGTGTGTGGGCACCAAAAAGAGTCAAGAGAAACATGTTGAGATCTGTGGAATTGCATTTGTTTAACATTTCTTTTAATAATATTGTTAGATTCAGCTATAATATCTTATTGGATAAGCCATGTTCAAAACCACATATAAAATTATATATGTACACCTGTGACCATGGATCATTGTTTTTGCAATTCCAAATTTTCCAATTCGCTGAAATTACACACTTCAATTGTAACTTACATTTAGGCTAATAACTTCAATGTTAGGCTACTTAGTATTATTATCATCATCATCAATAGGGTTAAATTGGAATATTTTGGAATGTTTTTTCACTAAAATCATGTAATTGTTTGTAATTTCATGTTCCTCATAAATCTTATATGTAATTCTCAGCAGCATTTAAATATTGGTCTGTATTTATTTATAGGTTCAGAAATTTTTTTATTTTTTATTTTAATCACTATTTTTATTGTATATGTAAATGGGGAAGTGAACTAATGAACTATTTTGAAGCATTTAAGCAATTGTGTATGATCAAATTATGATTTTTATTTATTTAATTATTAACCCCTTCAAAACAAATTCAGTGCATGTCATTTTGACCCCCTTGGTTTATTGCTTTACTTTCTGTGCTTGACAGGAAGAGAACTACCACGGCATAGTGCAGTTTGCAGTATCATTGGTGGATGCTCTGCTGTTCATACATTACCTGGCAGTGGTTCTGCTGGAGATCCGGCATCTGCAGCCCTGCTTTTCGCTCTGTGTCGTACGCTCCACTGATGGAGAGACTCACCATTACAACCTGGGACAACTCAGGTGCCAGCTGATGACCAAAACACTGAATAAAATAACAAAGTCAAAATAAAAGTTTCCAATTAGAACCAAAAGTTTAACATAGTTAACTAGTCCTTTAGAAAACCATCTATGTAAATATGTGTCCAAGAGCTTAGAAACAATTAAGCAGATCAAAGGATCCATTTGCAGTGATTTTTTTTTAGAAGTGGGTTCTTCATTGAAACCCGAGAACTATTGAAGACCCTTTATTTTTAATAGTGTTCTATGCATCAAATCTGCAAACCAACTATGCATATTAACATGTAAAAAAAGAAATTGTTTTGCCTCTGTAATTGCACTGATTTTATGGCTGAGCTGCTTTATTGCTTAGATATTATATGTGCTATTCTGTATACACAAAATTGTGTGTGTGTGTGTGCACTGTTTAATGCATTAATAACGAGTTGAGGTTGGGCCAAGGGAAAAAGGTCCATTAATCACCCCATTACAGACACTCCCTACTTTGCCCTGCGTTACTTCCCCTCTCCCTTCCTCTCTCCTGCCCAACGCTTTCCTTTGTTCTTGCTCTCATTGTTTCATTGGTTGGACATTTGTGATCCAGCGCTACTGCAGAGTCAAGTGGCAGCACACACACAATAGCAGAGTGAAATCTATTAGTATCTGACGTCTGTTTAATGAAATATATTATGAAATTGTCTGTTCCTGTGTTTTAAGAGACACCCAAATCCCTATTACCAATGGACATGACAAGGTTTTTTTTTTTTTTTTTTTTTTTTTTACAACGTTGATCGGTCTGTCTGTCTCTCTCTCTCCCTCTGTAGCATTCAGCGGGCAGCCCTCGTAATTCTTCAACACTATTATAAGGATTTCTCAGTTCACAACCCTGCCCTGCTAACGGCTTCTAAGTCCAGGGCAGCTAAACATCTGGCTGGGCTGAAAGTCTATAATGTGGATGGTGAGTTTAATCTGTGCAGAATCACTGTCTGTTTTCTGACTTGATGCTTATTGTTCTCTTGACCAAGAAATTCTGAATGATTCATTTTGGAATGCTTATAGGAAAGGCATCAAAATGTTTATCCTAGACAGCAATGAGAGCCTATGTCTCCTGCTTCACAGGCTATTGTTCTGAGTAATAGACTCTAGTAATGTCTCCTTATATCTGTCCTATTAATCTGTCACAAACTGCAAATTGAAAGTGTGTTATTTCAACATGAAACATTCTCATGTTCTTACAACATCAAATTATCTGAGAAATGCTATCCACATGAAATGTAAATGCCATTTTAAAAGCATGCATTGCATCATAATACATTCATATTACATTCATAATCCATATTACATTAACTTTTTATGACTTTGTATATCAATATGCATAAGAATTACTGGTACACTTTACAATAAGGTCTCATTTATTAACATTAATTAATGCATTAACTAACATGAACTAACAATGACCAATATGTTTTTACAGCATTTATTATCCTTTGTTAATGTAAAAAATAAAAGTTCATGTTATTTCACAGTGCATTGACTTATGTTAACAGATAAACAGATAACAGACATTTAGTAAATGTCGAAATTAACATGAACTAAGATTAATAAATGCTGTAGAAGTATAGGGTGGGCCATTTATATGGATACACCGTAATAACATGGGAATGGTTGGTGATATTAAAGTCCTGTTTGTGGCACATTAGTATATGTGAGGGGGCAAACTCCTCAAGATGGGTGGTGTGTACTAATATATACTAATGTGCCACAAACAGGACTTTAATATCACCAACCATTCCCATGTTATTACGGTGTATCCATATAAATGGCCCACCCTGTAGAATGTAGTTAACTAATGTTAACAAATGAAACGAATGAAAAGTGTTACTAAATTACTTGCAGTATACACATAACAGAGCATTATATCAAAAATCTATTTTGGTTCTCTTTTTTATTTTTAAAGAAACGTATTTGTTTTGTACAGAGCCCCTAAGGGGACATGGTTGTGGCAAAAAAAAAAAGAGATGTGAGGGAAAACAAGTAAACGCTTTTGCATCCTCTTACAAATGTTTTGCGTTCCCCTGAGAAACGTTGCGTTCCCCCGAGAAACTTCGTGTTCGCTCGCAAAACCTTTTGAGCTCTTTGTTGAGTTTCTCAGTGGAACGCCAAAGCTTTTTGCGACGGAATGCAAAACATTTGCAAGAGAATGCAATTTTTTTTTCCTCCATCTCATATTTTTTTCCTTCACCATGTCACATTAGGGGCTCTGTAGTTTTGTATATGACCACCTTTGCTCTTCACCAATTATATCAACAATTGTCTCATTTGTATCTATTTGTATCCCTCATGAGGAATTTTAATAGAAACATTTGAGACTAAGTTGATACTTGAGATCAAGATAGACCACCGTTAAAAGGGTCACATCCTACAATTGGTTGCGTCAACTTAGAACTTAGTCCCCTGAGCTGTGAAAGACCAACCTCTGAGCAATAATATTGTCTTGAACTTGGACCAAAAAACAAACACTCATGCACACTTCTAATACAGATACGTGGCCGTGTAAATCGCCACCAATATCTAATAAATCTTCTGTTTGATTGTTTCTTTCTGCAGAGTTTAAAGCCAAACTGAAAAGCTATCTTTTCGATTGTAAGTTCGGACCGTGTAATGCATTCTAAAATCCTTTCACAGAAACAATGAATTGTCAAGTGCTCCACATGTCTTGGTTATTTGCTTGTGCATGCAGTCATTGTACACCGTGCACAAGGTCACAGACTCATCCAAAAAACAATCGAGAAATGTATTGAGAAATCCTTCTACATGTCTCAATTGCCATGAAGAAGACTCTCATCTCTGCACTTACTAAGCTGTAAAAATGTAAATAACTACTTTCTCACCCCAGATCTCAAACACACCCAGTCTCTCTCCCTCTTTGTCACTGTTTGACATTTATGATGTGCTGTCAGCACAAGAAATACACACACCATGATCCGGAGATGCATACTTGGGATCAAGATACCCCCTTAAGCACTCAAGCCTTCTTCATGCCTGTGGCTATCGAACCAGGCCAGGAATGTGTGTGTATGAGTGTGAGTGTGCACGTATATAAAAACCAGCAGTGCGTAGCTCTTTTTGTGCTTTGCACGGATTGCCAGAGTATTAATAATGCATCACTAGGAAAAAAGATTCTCCCCTGAAAAAAATTCCACATCTCCTTTTTCCCAGGTTTGAAAGCCTTCTGAATACTTGTTTTTGTCTGTGGGTATAATTATTGTTGTATCTTATTTCTCGTAATGGTTCTCCTTGGTGTTAGTGTTTGTTTGTTTTTTTGTTTTTTTTGTCTTTGTCATGTCATTCACAAAAATGTAATTTCTGGAGGTGATTAATTGAGTTATAGTACGGATCACAGACCTGCCCTGCTACAGAGGAGAGTCAAGCTGCCCTTGACATGCATTATTAACCATATCTGTGACCTGAATATGGATAAATATGCATAAATTATCCTGTTCACCACATTACTATGCACACTCAGCTAATATGCATTACGTATAATCATCATAACCTGATTCCACATAAAGATTTACTTGACTGCCAGTGGGCTTTTTGCAGTAGATACTGTTAAAAAGTTTTTTTTTTTTTTTTTTTCATGTTTTGAAAGAAGTTATATAAACGGTAATAAAATTTTCAATTTAAAATAACTGTTTTCTATTTTAATATATTTTAAAATCTAATTTATCCCTGTGATGGCAAATCTGAATTTTCAGCATCATTACTCCAGTCCTTAGTGTCGCATGATCTTTCAGAAATTATTCTAATATGATTTGCTGCTCAAGAAACATTTCTTACTACCAATGATGTAAACGTGTGCTGCTTAATTGTTTTGAACAAACCATGATAGTTTTTATTCTTTAATGAATAGAAAGAAAAGCATTTATTTAAAACGGAGATCTTTTGTAACATTATAAATGTCTTGACTGTCACTTTTGATTTATTTAATGCTTCCTTGCTGAATAAAAATATTAATTTCACACTGACCCCAACCTTTTTATGGTAGTGTATATGACCTGTCTTAGCCTGATGGAAAATAAACTGAATGATGACTGGATGTAAAAAAAAAAAGAAAAGAAAAAAGATTAGATTGGTGATTTAAATTAGCCTAAAGCATTGCTCTTTTTTTTTTTTCTGTTATCAATATTGTCAAACAAAGAAACTGTTTGCTCATTTAATTTAATATTCAGACTGTTTAAAAGGCATACTATATAATCCTCATGACAGTGCTTTTTAATTATCACAGCTGTTAAATTACATTTTATATGATAATCTGCAACAGTATGAAGGCATGTATTTTTGATCAGGCATTACAATCCCTTGGCCTTGGGGTCAAAGTTTGATAGGAATTTGCATGACATCAGAAGGATAACTTTTGGTAACACTATAAAACCTTGACAGACTTCGCAATGGGTCAGTTTGTGAAAGGTATCCGTTTTTCTTGTGATATGGAACAATGTCAAGATGAATTTTATTTGTTTTTTAGTATATTGAATTGTACTTGCATCTGTTCTCTCTCTCTCTCATAATGTTGATTTTTGTCTTTCCAGGTGCTGGAAGCGATGCTGCAACAGCTCAGTCTCGAGCTAAAATAGCAGCTGCCGCTCGACAGAGAGACACCAGCCACAATGAGCTGTACTACGAGGAAGCTGAGCATGATCGAAGAGTCCGAAAGCGCAAAGCACGGTAAGACAAACAATAGAGTGGCAGAGTTTGTGGAAAAACAAGTATGAAAGTGATACCAGAGCATGCAGTTAAATTGTGATATACAGTAAAAACATTTAAAATAGAGTTGTGGTTTTAATGAAACTACTGCAACTTAATATGCAACGTTTTCCAGGCTGGTGGTGGCCGTAGAGGAGGCGTTCACACATGTTAGACGGCTGCAGGAGGAGGAGAAAAAGAAGCCGCCGGGAGATGAGATGGATCCACGTGAGGCAGCACAGGCCATCTTCCCATCCATGGCTCGAGCACTGCAGAAATACCTGCGCACCACCCGCCAGCAACACTGCCACAGCATGGACAGCATTCAGGCCCACCTGGCGTTCTGCATTACAAACAACATGACCCCAAAGGTGAGACTTTGACACGCTTTCTCACAAAAGTGGGTGACATTAATCTAGACTTCTCCCATTTGACACCACCAAATGTCTGTAACAGGAGCACTTGCACACAATCGATATGAGTGAGAGGGTTGTATTGATTTTAAGCCATTCACATCTGTGTAAATGGGCAGATGTTAATGACTTATTAACTAAAGTTATAACAACAACATACACTTAGTGCATTGTAGCACTAATTGTAACCTCACATATAAACTAAATATTTTCAGAAGCCTCCGTTCAGGAATAACATTTGGAATGAAATTGATTTTTTTTTTATGAGAGCAGTAGTATGCAAATAACTGAGCTGTTGACTGTTTGTCTTCAGCAGGACACCCATTTTAACACAAAATTATAAATTCACCAGCTACTATATTTTGAGAAATTTGTGAATTTTTACTTGCCCTGTGTTATTTTCTGAACAACTTGTGCTTGCCTGGTTTCAAAACAAAAAATATAAATTAAATAATTTAGTTTATGTGTAAGAACTTTTTTGGAAACATTTCTTGATTTACTATAAATTTTACATACATTTCCTTAATAATAAATATTTATATATATTTATGACATATTTAAAGGCATAGTATTTATTTTATGCAAGCGGCAACCTTCCTGTCTCTCTCTTGAAAATCAAGTGTAGCGTCAGTTCTGGCAGGTCACGTTAGTCAAGCTCGCATCAGCTGACTCTCAGCTGATCCACGTCTACCTATAGCAGTGGTTCTCAATTCCAGTCCTTGTGACCCACTGCTCTGCATATTTTGTATGTCTCCCTTATTTAACACACCTGAACCAGATCATCAGCTCATTAGGAGAGACTCCATGAACTGAACTGAGTGTGTCAGATAAGAGAGACATACAAAATGTGCAGAGCAGTGGGGTCACGAGGACTGGAATTGAGAACCACTGACCTATAGGAATACGACGCCTATCACTGTATACATATATAAGCTCCTTCAGTATTATCAGCAGCTATCACGTTTCTCAGGAGCTAATTACCCTCCTCCATCCCCAGCTCCTCCTCTCGTCCATTCAGTATGGCATTCTGATTCCCCTTGTATCAGACTAAATTCTCGAATTGTTGTACATTAAAATATTGACATTAATGGTACTTTTTTTTTTGGTTCTGTTCTGTTTACCCTAAGGGGGGTTATTGCTGCTCTCCCTGCTCTTATCCATGCTAGGCTGCATGGATGTGCAAGGAGTTCTTGCCCAGAACAGAACCATACCGCCAATCCTAACTGTATGCTAATTGTCAATTGCATTTGCATTTGTTGGTTCCTGACAGAACCAACACGGAAGTGACTTAAACTGCAATTCATCGACTGGTCGCTAGAGACAGGGTGCAAAAGAGAGTCAATCCATGTTAACAGCAGAAAAAAAATATGTTTACAGCCTGGTACAAAAAGTGGTTTTGGTCTGTATAGCTAATTTTGCCCTTCAAGACAACTGTGAGGGGGGTGAATTTTTACTGGGGGTGAATATGGACACTACGTCCATATTTTTTTACAGTCTATGATTTTATGTCATGAATTTTGTTTTTCATCATATTTCCCATTCTTGTGTATGAAATCAATAGAAATGTAAATGATTTCCACTCACAATTTCTCCAATAAATGTTTGAAACTTCATCCGCAGTTAAAACTGACACACTCAGAAGAGAAGTGACGACCGTATTTACTGTAGTTTCAGTATGTACGTCAGTTGTGATGTAATTTTTACAATTGCACACTGAATTGTGATTGGTCTTTTCTTTCTCAATTAAACTGATCTGTCTGTACTGCATATTACTGTCAATCTCTCTGTCTCGCTATTTAATTATTTACTCAAACATTTTTACTGATGTTTTAGGACAAATCTAATCGATTTTAAAATATTACACAACTTCTAATCAAATCAGCTCACTGTACAGTACTAGCAGATATCACTGAAGAGAAATGATGCTGCTGTTGTCTGTTAGGCGTTTCTGGAGAGCTATCTGATGGCTGGGCCTACACTGCAGTACGGGAGAGAGTGTTGGCAGACCCGGCAGTGGACGCTGGTCAGCGAGGCGTCTGTCACCAGTCCCCTCCATCACGGCTCTGAGTTCCAGCTCAAATCGTCTGACTTCAGCTTAGTGGTCACAAGCAAAGCTATCCCTCACCTCAAACTCAGTGAGGAGTACGTCCACCCCAAGTCCCACAAGTTTGTACTACAGCTACAGTCCGAGACCTCCGTCTGATGGATTCAGTTGCTTTTGTCCATATGGTTTTCTACGCTTGTAAATTTTGGACTAGTACTATTTTGTTTGAAATTCTTTTTCACTTTTTCACAGTTTATAATATTGGATGTATTTTGATACAATATTTGTTACTGCCAAGAACAGAAGAGGAAAAAAACGTATACCTGTATTGTATGTATCGATTACCTAGTGCTGACTGGTTTGATTGTGTGTTTGTGCTGCTTTGTATGTTACTTTTTTGCAAAGAGCAAATGTTAATTACGTACTCTGATAAGCACCAGACCGAGGCATCATGGATAAAGCTTTTTGATTTAGCTTTTTGCAAGTAGATATTGTTGATCATATCTATTTTTCTGGGGCATGTATGTTTTTTCAACTGACTGAAACATAAATTAGCATCATGTTGGAATTCCATGAGATTGTGGTAAGGTCGGAAACATCAGTTGGAATTGTCAATGCCATAATAGTGGCATGAAAGCCAAACATACAAAATCATTTTCAGCCTGCTTGATTTCAACAATTGTTTTATGTTTGGATAAAAAGGGGTAATATATTGAAGAAAACAGCCTTTCCTGTGTGATGAATAAATTGTGATTTGTAGTTCACCTCTTTTATTGTGTGGTAATTAAATTGTTAATACGGTATTTTTACATTTAATTTATTTTTTATCGTGCGTAATACATCATCGATAAAGCAACGACTTGTGTTTATAAAATACACGCCCATTAATGCTGCCTAACACATTTATAAACCTTGCTCTTGACTGTGTTTTTGTTCAAGCTTGAAATTTCTTTGCTTATATAGCAGGAAAAAAAATATAAACCTGTCATGCCTTTTTTTTTTCTACTGCTCTAGTGATGTTTTCCAATAAGGATAATATATGGTTTCTTTTTTATGTTTTATATTATTTCTACATTTTATAGCTGCTACAGCATATATTTTCCCATTGTGTATTGTCAGTTCTGTCCTATCTGATCATATAAACCCATCTAATTCAGTTTGTCAGAAATTAGTTATGATAAAGCACAACAATCTATCCCATAACCCATTACAAATCAAAAATCAGTGTCTCAAATATTTCTCATCCGTGTTAAATTTTCTAAGGAGAAATATCCCAGATTAATTTTCCTGAAGATCCTGGTTTTATTAAAAGAGGTTCTACAGAACCTCTCAGTTCCTCTCAAACAACAGTAGAAGCATAATTTTTTTATCTGAAAGTTTAATATTAAACATTAACAATTTTGATCCTTTTCACAGTGTTATATTTGTTGCAAATAAGTTTTGAAATGTCAAATTATCTTTACAGAGTCAATGCTTTGCCTCATTGTGTCAATGTAAATCAAAGCCTTTGGAGGAGCCAGGGAAAAAAATGCTTTGGGCAAAAATGTTTAAAACAAGGTTCCCCCTTTCAAATATACATTTCTGTGTTTTGCTCTTTGCTGTAATGAATAGTGGCACTGTTTTCTGGCCTAAGACTTAAATCAAATCAAATCCTCCAAAGTTCCTGATTGTAAAACGTTTCATATTGGACAAACATGTTGGGTATTTCTTACATTATATGTTCAGCAAGATAATGTTCATGATTTGTGGTGGATTCTTAGTCACTTTCAAACTGGAATTTGTTGTTGTCTTTAGAGTTGTAACCTGTATATATATGTATGTATATATAAATATGGAATATTTCATGTATTAAAACTGTACTATATGTATATATTTATTTATTAGTGTATGTAGTTTACAATCATTTTTGTGTACACCTCTGCATGTGCATATGTTTTATTACTGTAATCACCATAATTTCCACTGTGGATATAAAAATATAAAACCTTTTTGGACAGTTGAATTGCATTCAAATGGATTGTCTAGATATGTCTGACATGGACTCTGAGACAAATTAATGTTCTGATTCTGATGAATAATTGAGCAGCCCTTTCATTTGTCACATGCTGATTGTCATTGTTATGGTCAATGAACAATTGAGGCTAAGCATATTTATTTTTAGTATCCTTTTTAGTCCATGTCCTAAATATAATGTTGATCCTGCCATTTGCACTAGAGCCATCTTTGTTATAAATAGCTGACTGAAACAGGCTAGTTAACAACAAATCTTTAAAGTATATTTTATCTACAGTATTATCAGTAAGTAAACAGCAATGCTATAATTTTAGCAAACTGTCTAATCCATTAACATCCTGTCAAATGTAAAACATGTTTAAGCATTTACATTTTGACATTGTTGATTTGACCTTTTTGCTGGGATCAGTATAATCCTGATTTTTTTTTAGATCAAAGGTATCCCAATCCTACTAAAAAGTGATGATTTGTACCAAAATTGCGTTTTGTAATCTAATCTGATTTCAGAATCCTTTTTCTCTTTTGAACAACCCATTTTCAAGATTTGATCCAATCCGATAGCCGATCCAATCTGATCAGATTACTTTTGAACAACTGGGCCCTGGAGATTTATTCCTGCAGAGTTCAAATCCAACCCTGATCCAACACAGATGTCTGTAATCAAGTGCTTCTGGAGATCTTGGCTGTGTCTGAAAACGTAGGCAGCTGACTTGTTGCCTTGCTGCCCTATCGGGCAATGGCTTTGCAGGCACAAAGGTACCTCACAAAACTGATTTCGGACAGACTTGTGAGGTAGCGTAACATTTTAATGATCTACAGAAAAATAAAGAGGGATTTGATAAAAACTAAATTAATATTTAATGACTACAATAGAAATGTAGCTAGAAATTACAAAAAACATTTATCAAAAATGTAGGCTGACTGACGACCAGCCGCAACTTTCAGACACCATCTTTATTTTTCTAGCATTCGGACATGCCTTGATGCCGTCTGATCTTGGAATGCGTCCTCCGAAGGCACAATTTATCAGTTTTCGGACGCAGCCCTTGACTGTTTTACAAGGAAATGGCTGCAAAGAATATTGCACCTGAAAGAACAATTTACCAGATCATCAGGAACTTCAAGGAGAAAGGTTCGAGTGCAGTGAAGAATGCTTTAGGACGTCTCAGAATGTCCAGCAAGGAAAAGTGATTGTCCGGAGAAGAAGGTGAACGCTACCATGAGTCCTGTGTCATGTCAACAGTGAAGCAGCCTGAGACCATCCAGGGAGTGGGCTCTCGCAATTCTGCCCCAAAACATGGCCAGGAATAAAGAATGTTATCAAAATATCCTTGCTTTTTCCAGACAGATAATGAAGTGGCTCGGAGATCATTCCATTGGAATTTTAGATCTGTGGCCAGGCAACTCCCCGGATCTTAAAGTGCCCCTATTATGCTATTTTAAAGTTTCCTAATGTTGTTTTGGAGTCTGCTACAACAGGTTTACAAGCAACAAATGTGTAAAAAAAAAAAAAAAATGAATCAATCAGATGAATCAATCTCTCTAAATCCCTCTTTTCCGCGAGCTGCTCTGCTCTGATTGGCCAGACAGCTCAGTCTGATGTGATTGGTCTACCGCGCACAGCGCGCGTGTCGAAAACAAAAACGTCCATTGCCATAACAACGTCACTTCTGCGTGTCCTGAGAACAATTTTACCATATCAATCCGAGCGCGAGTCCGATGATGAAACATTGAAAAACCTCCATCGCAAGGATGACTTGAGCAGGACGTTTCTCAGTGATTGGCTACTACTTAGTTTGAGGTACATTATGAGAGGTTGCAACTGTAGTTCCTCACCATCACCATTAACAAGTGCATGTCCATCAATAAACCGATTATTTTACATGTACTAATTTATTTATAGAGTATTTATCTAATATATTGCGGTGAACACGTGGAAACTGTATCAATAACAGTGCATGTATGCAATGTATACATTAGCTGAGCTCTAGCGTGAATGACTGATGTAACATAAACGTTGGTAAAACAAATATTGTTCCATGCTTAATCTTTCCTCAAAGTAGTGAGAATGACAGACAATCTGCATTAAAGGGATGGTTCGGAGTAATTTCAACCTAGGGTCCTTTGCACCATGACCTCGAGCCAAACCCCTTGGTTGAACATTATTAAAGTTAGAGCTTATTTAGAGATATCAGCCGAATGGCTTAGTGCCGGCGCTAATGGATCCAAGGTTGTATCTCGTAAATTACCCCACTAATAATGCCCGGAATGGTACCAAACTTCTACAGTAGTACAACAAATAGGTTCTGTACTCATAAAACGTACATCAGGAGTTTATTTAAATAACACTTGCCTGATGGCTTATGCTACCGCTAACACGGACGTCGAGGTCACTTCCATGATTTGGGAAAAGCCCGTAAAAAAAGTCCTGGCAGAAAGCGATGCATTTTTTATTATTTTTTCCAAAGTGTTGACAACTTAGTGTTAACTAATAATTGTTGCAAATTGGTACTACCAGTTTTGGCTCGAGGTCATGGTGCAAAGGACCCTAGGTTGAAATTACTCTGAACCATCCCTTTAATATACACAGTTTTAGGTAATAGTGGCCCACAGCTGATTAGCAGAAGTATTCAGTAAGACAGTAATAATGTGAGCTAACCAGTTAGCAGGAGATATAACACAATATAAAACTCAAAACTAAGTATTTTGAACACCGTCTTTCAAGAGCAAGCGGTTTGCGAATCCTGCATTAAACTCCGAGATTTGAGAAGCAGTCATAAGTAAAATAAAGGGAACACAGCAAAAGTTTAGGATAATACTGCTGTGGAATCATGGTAAAAATGAATTTTAACCACCAAATCTTCACATGCTTGTCCTTGGGCAGTGAAAAAAAAACTGACTTTATCTTCACATTGTAGATAGCGTCCATCTCTATATTAGAGATAGACGCTTCACAGCGTCTTCTCGACATGATTCTATATCCACAGGAATCAGCTGCAGTGTTTGAGGTTCAAGTTTTCCCTGGTGTCTGCACGCGCAATAAGCTAATGTTTCGTCTTGACGTCACAACAAAATGGCTTATGACCCGTTTGAAAAATGATTCATTTCATTGACTCAGAGTCGACTCTTACTTTTGAAAGACAATAACTTTATATATATAATATACGTATACGGTCCACTTTCAGATTTAAAACTTTGCAGGACGTTTACATTCACTTAGAGCTATGTTACACACTACATGAAAGGTCATTTTCAAAAATCCATAATAGGGGCCCTTTAATCCCATAGAGAACCTGTGGTCAATCCTCAAAATGTGAGTGGCCAAGCAGAAGCCCACAAAAAATAAGGCAAGAATGGTTCGCCATCAGTCAGGATTTGGCCCAGAAGCTGATATCCAGCATGCTATGTCAGAGGTCATGAAGAAAAAGGGTCAACACTGTAAATATTGACTCTGCATATATTGAATGTTTTTGCAAGTAAAAGCCTTTAAAACTTATTAAATGCTTATCATTGTTTTCCACCATAGAAATGTGGAAAAAATAATCTACAAATACTGAAGCAAAAAACATTGTGAAACACAAATTTATGTCACTGCCAATACTTTTGGCCACGGCTGTATGATTTTGCTTCAACTCCACAATGCACATGATTTGCTTTATCAATGCTTTTATTGATTTGAGAAGTTTCAGAGTAGGTATTGAGAGGAGATTTAAGTGAAGTTTAATTTAATGTCAATTCCGTCTGCCACAACAGCAGTTTCTACAGGAGCAGGCACATATATCTGAAAATATCATTTTGACTAGTCAAAAATAAATTAGGGATGTCTCTAATTACTATTGTGTATGTATGATATGTCAGTTGCAGATATCTCTAATCATCATTCTGACTAGTCAAATTTTAATTATGACTAGTCAAAATACAATTGTAACCATCTAAAATATATTTATGGATGGTCAAACAACCATAGTTTAATGTGCCAATTTCACCTGCTGTGTGATGTGTTCACTTAAATGCCCACTAGGGGGAGTTGTTGTATTATGTGGAGAATGACTGCGTGACCACTTGTGTTTTTTTGTTGATCAAAGCCACTTGGAAGGCAAGCCGGCTGCAACCTTAAAGGCACAATATGTAACTTTTTTGCTTTAAAAATAGCAAAAATCACTATATCTATGTTATATATTTTTTTAGTTGTGTACTTACATTATCCCAACTGTTTCCAACAACTTTCAAACCAGGAGAAATTTTAATTTAATTCGAAGACACGGCACGTTTCTTTATTTCCGTTTTGTCGCAGTCAATGGCGTCATATCCGCGTTGTCCCTGGTTTCCGCTCGTACTGCCATGGCAACCAGAGCTATGACCCAGAGCCCTCTGATAGTAACCAAGACGACAGACGTGGACCACTGTAGTTCACAATGTCTATCTGCACGCTGTTGTTGTTTCGTTCAAACATTATGGACCATGGCAAGCAGACTTTGGATAAAAAAGGAGAACTAAAACGAGAATCAATATCAGCGCGGTGTTTTCGAGATGCCGAGAGCTCCCATAGACAGTATATAAAGTTAACGAGAGCTCCACGTCCGAGACTTCGACCACTCCTACATGTAACGTTACTTTATTAAACAGGTGATCACATTTACATAAAACTAATCAATGTTATATAGTTCAACAATGATAAAATGTTAGAATATGATCTATGTTTTTCTAATGTTGATCTAGCTTACTGCTAGTCTCATAAGTTACAGACAAACCAACACATACATTTCAACACATTCAAATGCAGTTTAGTGTGATAGTGTAATGTTAGACCAAGTGAAACAGCGCTGCGTTACCTCACAAGTTTAATTTGTCTAATAAACTGACCTGTGAGTAGTAATTCTGCACTCGCGTGTAGTTCAGTAGAATGAAATGTCCATATTCCTTTTATATCCGCGGGACTCGCGTCGCGTGTGGAGCTGATAGCTCTCTCTTAGCAATCCCGAACTGCTTCATATCACAGTCATGATAAAAACATCGATGTATTCAGTCATCCATAAACATTATTCGATCGGTCGGTTTGACGTTGACGACAAGATCCATAATTCTTAGCAAATGTTGCGTCATCAAACTACGCCTTTGTTATTGTAAATAGGTTAGCGACCCCTAGTGGAGAAAAAATCCCATACTGTATGTTTAAGACAGTCTAATGCTGCTGTACGCAAGGAAGGAGACAAAGGGCCTTTTTTATTTTTTTATTTTTTTAATTTTTTTATGGATGTCAATGGTCAATGCTTCACTACGCTGAATAAACTGCTTTTGACCCTGTCCGAAATGGCACACTTCATATGCACTTTCTTTCATTCTGGACTTACAATGGCTGCTGTGTGCCCGTGTCTATTTATAGAGAATATATACAGACCCTTTCCAAAAAATTAGAATATCATGGAAAAGTTTATTTATTTCCATAATTCCATTCAAAACGTTAAACTTCCATAGATTATAGATTCAGGCAGGACCCACAACTTAAACGATTTCAAGTATTTAGTAGTTTATTTGTACATAATTTTGGCTTCCAGCTCATAAAACCCACGAAAACAGGATTTCAAAAAATTTGAATATTACATGAAATCACACAGTAATTACACAGTGATACCATGGTCATTGAACCAGGTTTTGGTTATTTTGGCAGTGTGGGCAGGTGCAAATCCTGCTGGAAAATGAAGGAAGCATGAAGTGCTCTGAAAATGTCCTGGTAGACGGCTGCGTTGACTCTGGATTTAATAAAGCACAGTGGACCAACACCAGCCGATGACATGGCTCCCCAAACCAACACAGACTGTGGAAACTTCACACTGGACTTCAAGCATATTGGATTGTGTGCCTCTCCATTCTTCCTCCAGACTCTGGGACCTTGGTTTCCAAATGAGATGCAATCAGAAAAGCTCTCATTTGCTCTCAATCATTTGCTCTCATCAGAAGAGGACTTTGGTCCACTGTGCTTTATTAAATCCAGAGTCAACGCAGCCGTCTACCAGGACATTTTCAGAGCACTTCATGCTTCCTTCATTTTCCAGCAGGATTTGCACCTGCCCACACTGCCAAAATAACCAAAACCTGGTTCAATGACCATGGTATCACTGTGTAATTACTGTGTGATTTCATGTAATATTCTAATTTTTTTGAAATCCTGTTTTCGTGGGTTTTATGAGCTGGAAGCCCAAATTATGTACAAATAAGCAACAAAATACTTGAAATCGTTGAAGTTGTGGGCCCTGAATCTATAATCTATGGAAGTTTAACGTTTTGAATGGAATTATGGAAATAAATAAACTTTTCCATGATATTCCAATTTTTTGGAAAGGGTCTGTATATGTATATTATTATATTGCTTTATTTCTCTAATGTCCTTTAACCTTGCTGATTATACTTATACCAGTATTCTAGTACTGTTTATAGATCTTTGATTTGTAGCCTACAATTAGGTTTATTTATATTTTGTATATTGTTTTATGTTTACAGAACCACATGACATTTGCACAATAAATAATCTACAAGTACCCCATGGTGTGAGACGTAATGTTCTAACCGGACATCCTGTAGCCATTCAATACTCCGAACCAGAAAAGATAAAAGAGTGAACAGCAGGTTTTAAAACAACTTTACACCTTTTAATTTTGTGCACTATCTGTATGTCCTGCAGTGTGTAGTACAGTGTTCCACTACATGATAGTGTCACGTTCAGGCTTGGACGCAATGACCAGAACTGATGTAAAACTTAAACACGTGGGCTTATTTGCATTTATGGCAGAAACACAATACTTGAGATTGTTAATAGCAGATGAGAGAGACTTATATTGTTAACTTTGAGTCTTTGTCTTACAGACAAGATCCATTAGTGCTGCGCAAGTGGCGACTCGCAGCTACTGGTGTTGGCGTGCTTTGTTTTGTTTTTTGTTTTTTTTAAAAAGACTTTTAAAGACTTTCTTAATACTGTTTAATGCTGAGATCTTAATGCTCTATATCTTCCTGGAAGAAATTCAAAGGGGAGTAAATGGAGAAAATGGGGGGTAATTGACTGAGATATTGACTGAGATCCAACTGAGTTTGTGTTTGTTCAAATCACCTCAGAACTCGGCAAGAATTCAATATTCTCTGAATTTCTGTTACAATGGTATAAGCCCTACAGCGTGAAACAAACCGTGGAACGTCTGTACCCTGATCTGGGAACTTTTTCGCTTTTCAAGCAAAAATAAAATCGCTCTAGACAAAATGATTTAACATTTAAAATTAGGAGTTGTCAGAGACTGAAAAATCTAAGTCTTTTATTCTGGAAAATGTGCAGTCTTTTCGGAAAAAAACGGATGAGCTTCAAGCTACAGTATGGTGAAATTCCAGCATTATTACAGGAACATTTGTGGGGAAAAAAATCCTGTTTTACTTTTTTTTTTTTACTTTCTCCTCTAAATTTTTTTTAGATTTACTTACAGTAAGATGTGTGTGACCATCATATGACAGTAAAAGAGCACACACAAACCTTATTCTAATATGGAATTGTATTGGAATGGTAAAGAATGTTGGTACATGACAGGAGGGCCTCCACTCAAGGAGACAATATGATGAACAAGTCTAAGAATGTTCCACATATGGTTGAAATACCATAATTGGCCTTGAAAGATAACATTCTGGGAGTCAAGACTATAAAGGAGAAAGGATGCCCTCCCTTCACTGTCACACTCTGTGGCCACTCTGTGTGACTGTACGACTGTCCGACTGTACGACTGTGTGACTGTACAACTGTACTAGAATTTTGTTTACCACCACACCTCCCTGAAGGTTCTCGAGGCGACGGTAAAGCGACTCAAATTTGGCCTTACTCGTAGCCCAGCCTCCCTCATCGTCATACCATTGACTAAGACATGGGCAACTAGAGTGGTTTGAATTTCATCTGAGACTGCTTGTCTTCTTGCCCTTGCCCTTCCTCCTCCTCCTCCTCCTCCTCGATCTCTTTTCTTCATGTCTTTCTGGATCCATTGTTCCAAAACTCAATAAACTGATTTGGGCCCTTTTTTCTATCTATTGAAGGATCTGATTGATGTGTGTTAAATTTTGACTCTTAGTGTTTCCACTTGGGTAATTGTGTACTAACTGAACTGAAGCTGTGCTGACTTGAGTGAACAATATTGAATGCTAGTGCTTTCTAAATGACAGCATGGTCTAGGCAATGAGAAATGAAGGGATTTGTGTGTAGAGTTTTGCAGTGACAGTTCAACAAATCTGACTCATGTGTCAAAACAGGGAATAGTGTTTATAGTTTAGGTAAATGGGTGTGCTTTTTGATAAATGGCATTATGGTTTTGAAATTTTAGTTCAAAATCCTGGTTATAGTGTTTAAGCAATTGAGAAAAACTGTAATATTAAGTGATGTTCATTTTCAACACAGTTGTCAGTATTTTTTACAACAAAATAATAGCTCCAACAAAAGCCACAGCAGAACTGCAGCACACAGCAGTGTTTGTGAACGAATCTGCGGCTTTGAGAATCATTAGTCAATGATTCAATGATTAATTCATAAATACCCACTTCTCTTACCAGCCCTATCCACCGCATTTATTGTTATTAATGGATACTTTCGTGCGCTTCCATGTCCAAGTGTCTGCTATCAGACCCGTTGAAGTGCAGTTTCTGTTCATGTGTGTTATGTTAACCCTATAGTCTACCCTACATACAGTTAGGGTGATATTACATGACTTAAAATGTGATATTGTCCGCACACCTCTTGCGTTTCGTTTGGTCATACCACAAGGTGTCACTGTGGCTTCAAAGCTTCAGCACTGCCACTCTGAGCTCGATTGCTGAACATAGGCTGCATCTGAAATTGCATATTTCCCTACTATATGGAAGGAAAACAAAAGAAGAAGACAAAAGAAGTATGTCTGAATTCACAGTACTACGGAGGCCGAGAGAGCTCAACGTGTTGCAACTGAAGAAAACACATGCAAACAGAAAAACACCCGCAAATTAAGAAAACATCTTCATTAGTTTCACAACACGTGTGCTCCAAATACTCACAACACAACCAAATTAACGTGCTGCAAAAGTTCACAACACAACCAAATACAGAAACGTGCTGTAAAAGTTCACAACACAACCAAATACAGAAACGCGCTGCAAAAGTTCACAACACAACCAAATACAGAAACGCGCTGCAAAAGTTCACAACACAACCAAATACAGAAACGCGCTGCAAAAGTTCACAACACAATGGAAATGTTTCCAGAGGACCCCAATAAGTGACGAACCCAGCTGGGACATGCTTATTGCTCGTGAGCATCCCTATGCCCTTCTACTCCCTAAGAAGGGCAGAGCCCTTGAAGTGGGGACTTTGGAGTGAACAGGGCACTTGTGTTGTGTGCCATTATGTAGCCGTTTGGAATGCACTTGATGAAGGGAGCAACGAAAGACAACATATTAATTTCCTCATTATTTTCACCTGGGTTGTTCCCGTGACAACGCAGCATTGCTGTTAACATAACTGTTGCAAATAAATATACATTTTATGTATATTTATGTATTTATCTGTGTGAGTGTCTCAACTTTAAATATTGCCGTCTCATCTTTGGACCCTGCGTTACCTAACATTTCTTATGAAACTTATTTAAACTTCACATGACAAAATTTGTACAGTGTAATTGATTAATACCGTTCCCTCATGTTTTTCTTCCTTTTTTCCATTTATTTATTTAGTTTTCAGCTCATTGTTCTTTTCTCATTTCTGATGACATTGAAGATATTGTTAATACACTTTAGATATTGTATACAAAGTTGTATGTCATAAACATGTCATCTCTGTATGTTTTGCATAAATAAATAAATAAAGTAGACATTGTCCCAGCCGGGTACGTCACTTATTGGGGTCCCATGGAAACATTTCCGTTATGTTTTGTCTCTATTTGCAGCGCGTTTCTGTATTTGGTTGTGTTGTGAGTAGTTGGAGCACACATGTGTTGTAAAACTGATGAATCTTAATTTCTTAATTCTTAATTTGCGGGTGTTTTTCTATTTGCATGTGCTTTCTTCAGTTGAGCTCTCTCGGCCACTGTACTCATAAAAGGGTAGGCAAAAAGTACTGCATGATCTACTATTTCTGGCAAGATTCTGAAGAGTGCATACTGGAGAGGATTTGTGAATGGCAGTGAAGCAACACAACATAATGACAACATGGCAGATTTAGTATGTCATCCATACTACACACATTCATACTATATAGAACATACTTTTTTTAGCGGTCACAGAGTAATTACTTATTTAAAATAAGTACTTACTCAAGAGAGTATGCGATTGTGGATGCAGCCATAGTAAGCATCGATGCTCTTGGTTTTCACAGTGCATTGTAGGACTTTTCAGGGAGCGAAAGTTTCAGTGCACTGGAAGGAGTTTTGCCATTGAGACAGACTCCCTGATCAGACAGCCCTGACTATTGAACTAGGGAACTGATTGAGACGCATCTAACACTGGTGGACTCTATATTGGCCAGGTTAAATATAGTTCCAGTGACAAAGTAGCCTACTGTAGCCCTAACCATGGCCGCAAACAAGTGTGCTGCTGTTGTGCTCAGTACATCTCGTCCTGATCAACTTCTGTTGCTATATTCCATTGTGTTTGATAGAGAGTTTGATGTTCAATATTTTCATAATGTAGGTGTCACGGTCGTGGCTGTAATGAAGTGCACGACGAAGGAAATACTCAAAATAAATCTTTAATCCAAGAATCAAAACAATGACCAGGAGAATAACCACAAACACAACCACAATACACTTAAATACATTGGCAAACCAAGGAGCTTGGTTTATATACAAAAGAAAGTGACTATAATTTGTAATTTATACCATTTTAAATATTTAATGTGGGAAATATCCCTTATGAACCCTTATTTAACAACTATAAATATTCAAAATACTTAAAAAATAAATATTTAGCTTATTAACATTTAAATTTCTACAGGCTTATCGTATCTCATTCTCCAAAATTTGGAATTTATTTCCTGTGAACAAAAGTGTACATACCAAACAATCACATCCTGTTTCATTCTCGTGACTTTAAGTACACATTGAGTGACATTAAGTAAAGTATAAAAGCAGGGCTCTTTTTGGAACTTCACAAAAACTTTTTTGGAACAGAAACCTACTGAATAACATTTTTAAAGTATCTTTGTGCTTTGTCTTTAAAATGCATTGAGAATCCACAGTTGCAGCATATGAGTACAGACATTTAACCTTACCTGCTTATTCATTTTTAGGTTCATTTCAGGTTCATGATGGCAATGCTGAGAAGTCTAATTCTTCTTTTCATTATCTTCTCCATGGGAAATGTAGAAGGTAACCTTTACCACCTTAAACATTTAATTGTAAAACTCTTATAGTTAATAGAGCATTTTGGAAATATACAATATTCCATTTAATAATATCTGCATGATTAATGAGGGATTTAGAGTGCTTAATTTAGGCACATAATCACACAAACATAAAATAAGCTAAAATAATACAAAAACATTCTTTGCTGTGAGTACAAAAGCCCTATAACATTTATGTACTGGATGCACAGTTAATTTAGTTGACAAATGCCCCTGTGGATGGACAAATTTTGGACTCCGGTGCTACTTCCCTCAGTTGGTTACCTGGATCACAGCAGAGGTAATGTAGTTACAACAATGTGATTTGGACAGCTCTTTTTATTAGGTGCATTTAACTACATTTAAATAAAATAAATAAATAGTTTGGTATAATGTACTTAATGTGTTGATGTAAAACACTTTTGCTGCTATTGAGGTGGGATATGGGTTAAGGGACAGGCTAGGTTAGGGACAGGTTTGATGGTATGGTTAGGTTTAAGGGTGGGTTAAGGTGTAAGGGATGGATCAACAGTGTAATCATAGATCTAATTACAGAAATTAATTACAGCTGTATTAATTGGATGTAATTTTTTTAAATATAAGTACAATGCAAAAACATATATGTACACAATAAGTGCACTGAATCAAATGATTAATTTAAATGTTAGTACATATTAGTTAAAGGCACTTCATATAAAGTGGGAATGGTGATTTTTTTTTAAGTAAAACTTTCTTTTCTGCAATACAGAAAACTGATACTGAGCAAATAATCAATCAGAGCAGACTTTGTTTGCAAATGACTAAAATGTAGTTTAAAAAGTAACTTATGCTTTCTGCTAAAAAGATTAGATTTTATATTGACAAAAAAAAAAATCTTTCTCTTCAGAAAAACTGTCAAGATCTTGGTGCGAATCTTGCATCTGTACATAGCAAACCGGAAAATGATTTCCTGCTGAGTCTGTTGCCTTCTCCTTCCACAGTATTGTGGATTGGTGGTCATGATGGTGAAAAAGTAAGTTAAAGTGTGCCCTAAAGAGACCCATTTGTTTGTCTAAACTAAATTTCTGCTTGAAACAGTAAATGCAATGTTTCTAATGAAGACGGTTTGACTTCAAAGCCAAACTTAATTAGCTTCTTACTTAAGTCTGACTACAGTAGTGCACTTTTTGTATTCATTCTCTTCACTCATTAGGAGGGACAGTGGTTTTGGAGTGATGGAACTGTGAATGCTGACTTTACCAACTGGTGCTCTGGAGAACCTAACAATTACGGTGGTCCCGAGAACTGTTTGGAGATCAACTGGACCTGTGAGAATGCACTGTTTTTAAAATTTTAATATAATTTACAATACTATAATTTCATATCATATGGTAACATGAAATGACTCATTTGGATTTCACAAAGTACCTTAAGTTGAACATTCTATTTTATTTTGATTCTAACACCACTGTAATGATCAGAATAACTTATTTCATTATTCCACCCTACAGCTAACCGTTGCTGGAACGATGCATCCTGTTCACTCTCAAAGAACTGTTTGTGGTGTGGACATGTGAGATCATATGCAGTCATCCTGCTCCAAATGTACTTTGACTGTACAACATTTATTTTATCTGATCTTATATTTACAAAAATGTTATTCTGAAATCAAATCTCTTCTAAACTTTTATCTCTTCTCAATATTTTCTCTGTAACACTCCTCAGTTTAATAAAAGCATTGACAAAGCAAATCATGTGCATTGTGGACAATCAAATTAATGTATATAAAAATATAAATATATTGTATAGCAAGGTTTGAGGATATGGTTAGTGGAATGGCATTAAATGAAGTCATCATCAGGAAAGGGGTTAAAGCTGCACACAGCAGCTTCATCATTGACAAACACTAAAGACGTCTGTTTCCGACAATGGATTGTAAGCAAATTTGGACTTCATCCAGGGCTCTTTCTGTTTTCTGTCTTACTTATTTCAGTGTGAGAAACCTCTGCAAAAGAATCAAACTGAATGACGAACAATTTCAGACCATTTTCTAAACCTCTTTGACCTATTAGATCAATAATGATTCTGGCTATTTGCATTGCTATATTCTTGCATTCCTAGTTCTGATTCTAAACAGCTGATAGAAAACACACAGGACATGATCAGAAAAAAAATATTCTTTGGTCAGAATAAAGTAATCTCCAATATCAGAGAAGGATTTATCTGTAATATTTTTCTGGGGGATCACAGTGTAGCTGCCCTAATTTTAATAAGGCAATCGTGTAAATAATTATATACCAGACAGGCATCCATTTCAGTGAAATTAGTAACAGATTCATGTTTCTTGGCAGACTTAAGCATTCTAGCTGCTGCATTCTATTTTTTTCTGTAAGCCTGCAAGTGCTCTGGCATAATATTCCATAGTAACGGGAATTACAGTAGTCCATTCGTGTAAAACCATGCATAAGAATGGTTAAGTCTTGGCTTAAACTGGTTGGTAAAATGTAAAATGGTAAAATGCTTAAAATGTTGGTAAAAGACCAAATTAAACTGGTTGGTAAAATGTAATTTATTTGACTATCCGTTTTTAAATCGATGTTCAAAACAAATCCCAGGGGTTTTTTTACACTAGTTTCATTAAGGCCAGACAGAGGAGTACTATATAGGCTACTGTAGGCTAGTTAATATCATGAGAGAATTTATGTGATTTGCAAAATTTGAATGAAACACTATTAGCCTACTGAACAAGACATCTAAATAGCCGGTGTTAATGCAAATGTATTTCAGGCTGTCACCAGGTGGAGGCAGTATGTTCACAGATGGTTTTTTAAACAGGGGTTTCTTACACGTAGAGTTAGAAGTTTTGGTGGAGGGAACGCATACAGTTTTTATCACACAAACACTAGAAACCACAAGTTGGATGTCCAACATCACCGTCAAAAGGATGTAACTAAGTGTTTGTCTGCATTATGTTCAATAAAGTAATCAGAGTTGAAGTCGACTACAGGACTTGACAGTGCGTAAAACGTGCTGGAAATATTCTTCACAACATTAACATCGTTTAGAAACTTATTTGTTTTATCAAAATTTATATCAACTTAAACTGTTTGATTTAGAGATAATATCAAGTCAATATTAGTAAATAATGAGTCTATATTTGTGTAGCACTCTTTATAGGTTATTCGTGTAATGTTTTAAACAGAATCCTTTCGATTTACATTTAGATTAAATATGCCACTCTCATAACTTTAAGCTCATAGACTACATGAAATTATCTGTTAGATTATTTTCAGGACTATCTGCAGCCCCTATCATCAGTTGGAAAAGGCGCTTCAACCGTGATGTGTGGCACATTGTAAAAAATTAAACCGTGATTTTTACGGTAAAAATCTTTTTTCACTGATTTTTGAGTGATTTTTACTGGCTGTGGTTGCCAGTACTTTACCGTCAAAAATACGGTAGCAACGTTATTGGTTTTACAGACTTAACTTTACAGACTAAAATCTACAGATTAAAATTGACAGTAATAAACTGTAATTCATTATCTGATATAATGTGAATTTAACGTCCTATTGAAGTATTAATATCTGTTTTGTACCTTTGTAATACACTGATAACCAACAATCACAGCAGTGATGAGAGTCACATGATCAATCAAAGCTCATCACAGGCAGCTCTTCCACAAGAAATGTAATAATAGAAGCTGCACAGTGTCATTCACACAAACATTAAACACCATCATGGTAGCACACATGAAATTTTAAAAATGCAATAAACATTAATTTAACAACATTAAATGTAACATAAAACCCTAATGTACATAACTGATTAGAACAAACTAAGAAAACTATGAAGAAACATAGTTATTTTAACAAAAATAGATCAAATGTGAAGTGTCACGCAGGGAATTGTGGGAATGTCAATTTATGTTTTTTCACTGTAAATTATACAATGAGTTGTTATTTTTCACTTTCAAAAACTGTAAATTTAACGGTATTTTACAGTAAAAATGTACCATTAGATCTATCACAGTTATTTACCGTATATAGTACGGAAACTTTCTGTTAACCAATTAACAGTTTTTCACTGTAGCATTTTTACAGTCTTTTACCGTTAAAATCACGATAATTTTTTACAGTGCAGCAGCAGGGCGAGATCGATTTCATGAGGATGATCAAGCAGACGCAAAGTGTAATAGGCTACCGTAACATTCTCAAGTTTATTAAGGAAGAAGTGTCATATTTATACACACGATAAAGCAGAATCACCCACGATGTCCAGTCCATCCGATCATATTACTCAAAGATCAATCCCTACCATTTATGCATATTAGTGGTGCAGCTGTAGGAATGACATATTTCTTTGTAGGCCAACACCATAGACTGTAAGGCCAAAACGCAGAAGCGAGTTAGCATTTTAGCACTTTCTGTTCAATCGTCCCGAAGAGTAGACAATGGTCAAATGCCTGAAATAAGGTCAGTGGTGAACACAAGCTCAAGACACTTTCACATTTTATTCCACGACATAAGTTAACATAAAACATCAACTTTACCCCATTCGTGATTTTTTAAGCTGTTATGTGTATTGAAAAAGGCGGTTGCTAACAAGTGGCTGAATGGGACTACTCTGTCAAGGAGATTAAAGGTCATCACACTGAACAGGTAAGCTCAGTCCTTTTTCAAACTTTTACAGCCTCGTTTTGCTATAATTGTGCTCTTATAAACTTTTAACTTCAATGTTCTGGGAAAGTTTGTAGATAAAAACTGAAAGAGTTGTCGGAAGGTTAGTTATGGTGACGTTGAATTTGTGGGACCGTGCACCGTGGTGTAGTTAGTTTATACTGGAGGGCTGAAGACGTGTATCAGACGGCCCACAGGTTGGTGAAGACCTGACGTGATGTCCGACCCACGAATTGTAGCATGTAATCAGCATGGTGAGGCCTCTCCTGGCCAAAGCAGTAAACTGCGCTGCTAAATCCATTTTAGGTCGGTTCTTCTGTCACGCACCTTGCGTGGTGAAGGCAGATGACAGGACAAAGAGGAAGGATTCAAAATAGACTTTAATAAAAGAACGTAAAGTAAACCATAACCAAACTCAGATTAGCCTAGAAATCTAGACGCACCCTAGCGGCAGCAAAATGTATTTTGCAGCCAGGGTAGTCTAGCAACTCTCCATTGACTTTCGAGCTGCAAAAACCTAAATTGGGTCAGGCCAGTAGGCGGGGCGGGCTTAACATAATGACGACAGAGTTGCGACGGTTCCCTGCTACTTGAAAACAAAGAATGACGGCTGCTGCTGGAGAACAGTCTTTCGAATCGGCTTTGGCCCCGACTCTGGAGGACTTGGAGTTAAGTTTTTCTTTGAGAAAAAAGCAAAAAACGGCACTTAAGTCATTCTTAAAAAAGGAAGATGTGTTCGTAGTTTTGCCGGCCAGATATGGTAAAAGTTGAATCTGTCAACTAACGTTAGCTGTTGGGAAAACGCTCTGGTTGGTTGAAGCGCTGTCCTATTGCGTGCAGAGGGAATTTGAAAGACAGCCGTTTATTGATTGAGCCCCTCAGATTGAGCCGTGTCTAGGTGAGTTGCCAGACCTAACATCTTGATGTAGGTCTGGCTTGCCAGGCTAAACTCAGATAACTTGTTAACAAGAACCGACAACAGAAGACTGAAAAACAGGCAGAAATGCAGAGAGAAAACAAAGGGAACAAATTAAGCAACAGCTGAATAAAATAACTACCAACTGGTGCCCTAATGAGCCTAACTGCGGGGAGATCAACTGGTCCTGTAAAAATGCATTTTTTTTTCAGTAATTATTTACCATCCTACAATTTCATAACATATATAAAATAGCTTATTTCTCAAAAAATGCCTTAAAGTAATAGTTCACCCCAAAATGAAAATTGTCACCCTTGTGTTGTTCCAAACCTGTATGAATTGATTTATTCTGTTGAACACAAAAAAGAAAAGATTTTTTGAAGAATGTTGACAACGCCCATCAACTTACATAGTTTTTTTTTTTTTTTTTTTTTGCCCTACTATGGAAGTCAATGGGGTCCATCAACTGTCTGGTTACCAACATTCTTCAAAATATCTTTAGTGTTCAACAGAACAAAGAAACGCATATGGGTTTGAAACAAGTAAGTAATGACAAATTTTCCATTTTTGGTTGGACTATCCCTTTAAGTTGAACATTCTATTTTTATTTTTATTCTAACACCACTATAATGATCAATATATATATATATATATTTCATTTTTTTCACCCTACAGCTAACAGTTGCTTCAACAAGCAACTGTTCACACCAAGAAGGCTATTGTGACAGAGCTCTCTTTCACCAGCTGGGACAGCACTTGTATGGCAAGCCGTTTTAGCTTAAATTGTACCCAGCGTTACTCGTCGTAATTGCATTTTTACTAGTAAAAATTCAATTAGAGAGCTCTACAATTCAATTCTTACTAGTAGCAATTACAATTAGAGAGCTCTCTTATTCAATTATTACTAGTAAAAATTACAATTAGAGCTCTCTAATTCAATTATTACTAGTAAGAATTACAATTACAAAGCTCTCTAATTCAATTCTTACTAGTAACAATTCCAATTAGAGAGCTCTACAAATGAATTTTTACTAGTCATATGTCTCCATTGACTTCCATTCATTTTTAATTACGGAGCTCTACAATTGAATTGTTACTAGTAAGAATTCCAATTAGAGAGCTCTCTATTTCAATTGTTACTACTAGAATGCAATTGCAGAGCTCTTTAATTCAATTCTTACTAGTAACAATTCCAATTAGAGAGCTCATTATTAAAATAGTACAGACTAGGCTACAGTGGCTCAACCTTAAGTTTATCAAGCGACTAGAATACTTTTTGTGCACAAAAAAACCCCTAAAATAACGACTAACGACTATTCATTTTCTTCTGTGTGGGCCTCTGACGTGAGTTATCATCAACTGAGAAGATGACATAGATGGGTCTCGATGTAGTGTTTAAAATGGTTCTAAGGGACTGTTCGTTTTTTATTTAAGTGAATATCGCTAGCAATACATTTTTCTATGACCCTCCAAAATGATTGTGAAAAAGGCATGACCCTCCCCGATAATTCGATTACTTCTGTACTGGTTTGCGATTGGCAAATATGTTCAGATAGATGTTTTTTACAAGCATGACAAACGACTTAACCTCATCTTACACATCACACTCCACTGTTATGGATGCCATTTCAGTAGATTTACTCACTAACATTGTTGTGGAAACACAATAAGCATGAATAAGCAACTAAAATATGGTAGTATCGTGCTACAGCGCACATTCTATCAGCTGCAGTTCTGGCGCCTAGTCCCAATACTGTAAAACTCGGCGTACATTCACATCACATGTTAATGCAGTGTTAGAGTTACACTCACAAGACACTGCACTTATTCTCAATCACAAAAGTTCATTATTTGCTCGTGCTTTAAAGCTTTGCTGGGTAAACATTTCATTGCCGTTCTGTTCTGACATGATGCACGCGGACGCACAAACAGCGCCAAACTGGATTTTTGTTGGGTCAGACCCCTCTGCTAGCGATGGGAGGCCGAGACTGAGAAAGCTACATGGAGCTACATGGAAAAATATGCACCAAACAAGCCACTTTGAAATTTTGCTGTTTTCATGAATACAAAAGTTGGGTGACCCTCCCCCTAGACTAAAAAAAGTTGGATGACCCTCCCCTCAACAAAGAATAAAAAGACATGACCCTCCCCTATTTTCCTCCGGTGGTCCATTCCATAAATACCGAACGGTCCCTAAAGTATGCATTTCCTGGATGTCCGAATCGTGAGAAACCATAGACAGTAAAAGAACCCCATTGGATTCAACAGAGAAAAGTGAAGTCAATTAGAAGCACTCACTTCCTGATGGCTGACCGTACTGCGCAGACTCAAACTGAGCTTGACGATGTAGATGTGACGTGAGCAACCCGTCTGTCTTCTAGTAGCTGTGCCAAGAGAAATCTGAATCATTCCCTTCTGAAACTTGCAGAGACGGAGAGTGTGAGTAGGAGGTGCCCATGAGTTAGGAGCAGGAGAAACTTTTGCTAAGTATTCTGATTAATTATTTTGTCATTTTGCCTCCACGTCCCCCCGATTGCCCGCGAGCTTCTCCCCCTGTCCATATGGTAATTTCTCTACTGTGCGACAGAGAGTCGCGTGGTTATGACGCAATCGTTAGCCTATTTTTACAAAAACTGCTTCTATGGGGCCATAACGTAAGATACAAGGTAATGGAGCCTTTTATACATTTTCGTGTTTCTTTAGAAATAAATAATGGACAAATGGAGTCTTTAAACGCCTCAGATGTAAAGTTATTTGCTGTCAAAGTGACACCAAAATGAATGGGAGTCAATGGAATGCTAACAGCAGGTGATGGTCTGCTAATCAATGGCGGCCCCCGGGGAAGCTTCAGTTTTTTCTGAAAGATTACCCCCTTGTGAGAAACCAACGAGAAAACGTAAAAGTGCCTCATCAATGCAGCAAAATAAATGGCCATCAAATGATCGTGAGTGTCATCTTCTCAGTTCTCGCGCATGCGTCGTGGCGCTCTCGTGAACTCAGTTCAGAGGCCCACACGGAAGAAAATGAAAAGTTGAATAAAGTCATTATTTTTGTTTGTTTTTTGCGCACAAAAAGTATTCTCTTCGCTTGATAAACTTAAGGTTGAGCCACTGTAGTCATTTAAAAATATCTTAATTTGTGTTCCGAAGATGAACGAAAGTCCTACGGGGTTGGAACAACATGAGGTGAGTAATTACTGACAGAATTTTTGGGTGAACTAACCCTTTAAGTTTCTACAGTATAGAGTGAACAACAGTGTGCGTATACTGTTTATTCTTCATATAAGTGATTTTTTTTTAAATCCACCCTATATGTCATCATGTATAAGAGCTTATTGAAACCTGAAATTAGAACCAAATTCTTTAACAGGCTCGGTTTACTGGATATTTCTTTCTTTCTTTTTCTTTTTTTAACTGTTAATTGATCATTGATAAAGTCACAATCATAATTTAGCACAGAATATATTTTGTAGTAGATTTGTGACAAATCATATACAGTAAATGTGAAAGCCCATAAGGCCTTACATATTTAAATAGGAACATACTTTCCTAACGATTTGTAAAGTTTTATTACTGTGAATGAGTAATTACAGTAGAAAATGTTCAGAAGAGTAAAATAATTCCAGAGGTAAAATTACACTGCAAAATTTCATTTGAATCCCTTTATCAATTTCTAGTTTAGAGCTGATTAAAATAAATGATTTTCACCTATAAAATAAGAGACATGTGCACTTGTATCATTTCAGTTTAACATTAAGAACACTATGCAATTTATCCACTGATGTACAAAATGTACAGAATGATTTTACTGTAAAAGACAAAATTGTTTTCTCAGCAGATTTGTTTGAGGTTCACAGTATATGAATTATTCATCATCGTCGTCATCATCATCATTATCGTCGTCATCATCGTCATTGTCATCATCATCATCATCATCATTGTCATCGTCATCATCATCATCATCATCATCGTCGTCGTCATCCTCCTCATCATCATCCTCTGTGTTGACTGTTCCAGAGAGGACATCTTCTATCCAGTTTTCCAGTTCTTCAGGTGACGGCAGCTCATCATCATCAGGTATCTCCAACCATACACTGTCCGCCTGTCATAGAGGCCATGAGTCAATGGACTTATGTCAGCAATAAACATTTGTTATAATAATAATAATACATTTATTATTATGTACCATGACAGTGGGACAAATCCAAACATGAGAAAGATGGTCTTCATAATGAACTTAATGGATCTGGTTAAAAAAATTAAGTATTGCACTTACATCTGTAACATTTACTATGCCAATCTGTGGTCTAAAGAGGTCAACCTTGAAGGTCTTCTCCCAGTACGGAATGAGCTAAGAAAGGAATTATGCATATGAAGAGGGGTTTAAAAAAAGAAAGCATTTTTCTTTCAGTTTCTGACATCCATTTTACATTACAGTTCTGACTCAATATAGTCATGCATCTATCCAGACTTATTTTAGTCACCAATGGGAAGTTGTCGGGGTCGATCCACACAATACTCAGGTCTGGATTGTGTGTGTTGTCTCTGGCAACCTCCTTTAAAATCTCCAGGAATTCAAAACCATCTAAAAAACAAATTTACGGTAAAGTCCTTATTTCATTAATTCCTTTAGTCAATGATGCTTGCCCCAAACAAAAATCATTTGGCTTTATGACTTATGAATTAAGAGAGGTGTCCTGAAACTGCACATACCAGGGTCCTCCTCTTCTGCAAAGGCTACAATGTGAATTCCATTCAAATCATCCTCCTGCATAAGAGAACATTTATTTCAGTGTCATTGCTTTATGATATCTACATGTATTCCTCCACTCCGCATCGGGGTCCGATTACCCTGTCAGGGCATCATTTTTGTGATAAAGCTGACTTTTCACCATCCCACTTATTGCATGACCATTCACTAAATAAATACATATAGGCAACGTTGACATAAAATATTGATTTGAGTTTAAATTATTTTATAACTGCATATCTTAAAATGTCTGCCAAAAAGAAAACATTCCATTACAATAAACCAGACCAACAATATTACAGTAAAATTAAGAGTGAAGTCATCTGGGGTAAAAAATAAATAAATTACAATCGATATCTGAGATGGTGCAAGATGGTATTTGTATGAAAAGAGAGAGAGTGCAAATCCACAGTGTCATATGAGAGACATGAGACATGGAAAAAAAAATTGTTTCAACTTAAAGTAAGTGTTCGTGTTGCCTTAAAATTAAAGTGTAGTCAACTTGAAATGTGAAGCTGTACTAAGTGACAACTTAGATATTTGAGTTGGCTGAACTTAAAATTTTAAGGCAGCACAAACACTTATTTTTCTAAAAAAAAAAAACCTGTGAGTTTTATTGGTTATGTTTAGGTATGGGGTAGGGTTAAGGGATCTAGAATATGGTCATGTAGAATAAGGCATTAATATGTGCGAAGTGTTACCAAAGTTTTATTTAAAATATATTGCTCACCCAGGTCTCAAACATGTCCTCTGCCCTGAGCTTTCTTAGAGTTGGTCTATGGAGGTCAATAAAGGATAGCATCGATATGTAATATGAGATCGGTATAAAATATCTGTATCCATCCTTCAGAAAATCAGCTTTCCTGATTACCTCCTGTGTTCAGATATGAAGGCCACCAGCTCTTCCTCTGAGTGGGGTTTGTCTGGAATGGTGACTGGTTCCTCCATGAAGGGCTCATAGAAGTCCACCTCATTCATCTTCAGAGTCAGCTCTTTTGCCACCTACAATGCAAAACTCATCTACCATCAATTGTTTTCAGATAATTACTGCTTCCCCAAAAGAAAAATAATGATAAAGATCTTCTGAACATAAACAGAGCATAAAATAACATGATACTCACAGATTTCTCAAAGGTGGCAAAAAATTTGATAAAAGGCTGAAACTGTTCAGCTGCTTCTTGGAAAGCAAGATAATCTGAGGAAACCAGAGGAAAAAGAAAGAGGAAAAATGGGGAGGTGAGGCAATGAGGTGAGGTGAGGCAATAATGTATTTATTTGATAAAAGACAACAGGGAATCAAAAACTGTAAATTACCTTTTTATTGTAAGTGGAACCTTTCTTTTTGACAGTGTTGGCTAACAGAGTGGTGATTTGAAGTAAATTACCTCTAAATGTCAATAGCTTGAAAAAGTAGAAGCCTACAATGCTCAAGAGAGCTCATAAGGTTCAATGTGCATTTTAAAAAAAAAATCTAACACAAAGACATTGTGTTAACGTTTATTGCATGGTATTAATTCATTGCATAGGTGTGTGTTTGAAACATGCAGAGATCAGATAACTGCAGCTGAAGGGTATATTTGTCTCTGAACATTCAGATACCTCCTGCCTCTCATAGTCTGCACATACATACTCACGTTCAGAGTCACGACTCTTGAAGAAGCCAATGAGTTTGATATCTTCTTCCATACGGTCAAAAGCTCGCAACTCCAGAGCATTGTCAATTATCTCAACCGGATCTTCCAACAGCTGAAGCATGAGGGAGAGAAGGGGAGGCAGAGAGTTAAAGCAACATAGAAAATTACTAAAACAAATGAGATGTCTGGATTTATGATAAATACAGATTATTTACATCCAGAATGAATTCCACAAGAGTGTCTGCAGAGAGCAGTCCATCAAATTCAATCACACGGTCCTCCTTAAAGACATAGACGCTGCCCTCCTCATGCAAACCTTACAGTGAAACACATACTACAGTCACTCATCATGGCAGTGTAAAGTACATTGTACAGCCTTTATAGCCTACTGTATCATTATCCATTTAAGCAAATCTCCTGCAGGGACTGATGTTGCGTTAAACTATAAACTGTGATATTTAATGAGGATAATGATAATAATCATGTCTGTATCTCAATAAAAGATTTATATGAAACAAGAGAGTGCAGGTTCACGGTGTCATATGGGTCACAGTGATTTTGCCAAGTAAAACATGTTCCTGACCTGGATCAGCATAGTTTGTTGGTCCTGGAATCCCTACCCATAACTTATCCCTTAACTCAGAGGGAAATGATAGGTGAATAACTCTGATGTAGAAGCACCTAACCCTGGTTGTAAGCCGAAACTTGACATAAACAGTAAACCCTCAAATCTGATTGTTGATTGGAATGTTGTTTCAGGATCAACTAAGATGTTTTTCCAGGAACATGTTGCACTTGGTGAAATCACATTCACCATGTGAGAGAGAGAGAGAGAGAGAGAGAGAGAGAGAGAGTATACATTGTTTTGCCTCACCTAGTTTCTTGGCAACCTTAGCATCTTTTTGGGAGTCAACCATTCCAAAGCCAATATCCTTTTCCTCCAAGACTTGAGCAGCTAACTGTGGAAAAACAAATGATTTGTACTATAACAGTATGTTTTTATTTGTCTTATTTATTAGTTCAGGCTCCAAGGAAAATTCAAAGTAAAGTATCTAGCATTATGCTATTCGGTCAAAGTTAGACCGAACAAGAGGTTTTGTAGAGTACATACAGTTTGTCCTCCAATGTGAAACACAGACTCTCACCCAATATGATAATATGGGGAATAAATACTGGAGGAATTGTTGGAAGGCATGAGTTAAGCAGCTGTTTATACTCAAGCAAGCATTGTAATTTAGAGGATTACAATGCAGCTAATGACATTTGATGCTGAGAGAGGGAAAGAGTGACACGAAGACTTGAACATGCTTCAGATTTTTGTTAAAAAAAACCTTGTGTAATATTGCTGTAAATATCAGAAGCACAGAGAGTATCATGCACTGACATAGTAGTCTAGATAGTGAACCTGTGAGCCATACATTTAGAGTAAAGGAGAGCACACTTATGTAATCATTTTAGAAGTGATCTGGTTCCATAAATACCCTGGTGTTCTGCTTTCATTATGATGCAAGTCATTTGAATGGCTGAATTTTAAAAGCCAGTTTCCCAAGCCCACATTCAGAAGGCTATCAGGAGTACTGAAAATGAAGTGCTTGATTAACATGCTGACTAAAGATGTCCACTTTTTTAAATCCAGATAAATACATAAGTGAAAAAAGAGAGCCATGCGAAGATAGATATGTCAATCGGCTGCAGTCTGTGGGCCTCTAAACTGATATTACTACATACAGCATGCAAAACATGTATTTGAATTTATGATGACCACCTATATTCATTTTATACAGAAATAAAAAATACCAGAAACTCCCCCGTAAAAAATGAATAAATATAATGTACTTATTTTTAATGACCACTGCACAGTTGTTGAAAGCCGTACTGTGTCTGTAGTCAATCCCATGTTGCTTTGCTCCAATAAACACTCTCTGATTTCCATTCAGTCTTACATCTACCTTATATCATGCATTCACACTTGACTTTTCCTCTCTTACCTCTAGCACTAGTTCAGTCATTTGTAACTGTTTCTGCAGCTCTTTTGCAGTTGGCGGAGGAGCGTGGTAGAACAGGCAGAGCATGTCGTATTTCTTCAGGGATTTGCGGTAGTTCTTGTCATCTATGTCCAAGACACGGTCTTTGCCATCATAACGTGGGAATTCGAGGCCTTTCTCAGCACCAGCCAGGGTAGAGACACCCAGAGAGGCAAACAGCAGGATCCAGGTGGTCTGCATGGTCTATAGTGACTAAAACTTTTTCAAAAAAGAAACTATGGCACTTCATGCAGCTTCACTAGCTTTCAGAAAGCTTTGGTCTAGAAGTGTGAGAAATATAAGTCAAGAGTTATTAACAGAATAATAATAAGATAATAATAATAATAATAATAATAATAAAAAAATAATAAGAGTGCCAACCGTCCAGGCCTTCTTCCACTGTCCTTTCTGAGGGTCTGTATACCCTTCTTCTGAAAATTCAGCTTTCTTCAGCAAACCCTTGACTCTCTGCCTTCTCTCCTGACCTGAGACAAAGAGTGGCTGATGGATTGTGCTGGTAATAGGATTGGAGAGAGCAGCCAGGATACCTTACATAGCAGTGTTCCTCTAACCCTTTTTTAGGAGACCAGTTGTCTCAGAGCTAAAAATACCACAGCTGGACAGCATAGGGACAAGAGCACTGTGGAAGTGTGATTAGGCCGCAGCTAATGACATTTGATGCTGAGAGAGGGAAAGAGTGACACGAAGACTTCACTGCAACATAACACAGATGTAAACAAGAGCAAATACACTCTTTTCAGTATGTTCATGTGTGAGAGATGGAAAACAGCTTGCAGTTAGTGACAAAGTCATTGTGCATTTGAGTGTACTGTACTGTAACCAGACACTTGTCCACTGTTAAAAAAAACAAAACAAAAAACTCACACTTACACACACACATGCGCGCACGTGTGTGAGCTTTTTTTTATTTTTGGTTAGGTATGTCCCTCTACATTTGTGTGCAAGTTAAGCTGACATTGTGTGCTGTTGTGGAGATGTGACAGTGATTTGTGCTGTGAGCTCTAAAAAAAAAACATTTGCACAGGGATAGACGGCCAGAAGTCTTAATTGGAATCCCTAATGGAGGCAGGAACCCTGGAGCACACAATCAGTTATTAGAATTATATAAGGCATTATACTAAATATTTTTTTCATATTTTTCCCGTTATGTTTCAGTTTCATTCTCCATGAATGAATAAATAAATAAAGCAAGGAAGGAAGGAAGAAAGGAACGAAAGAACGAACGAACACTGACTTACTAAAAATGCATTAAGTGACAAATTATGTTCACAAGCTTATAAATATGTTCTTTAATCCCCAGTCCTCACACTTGTTACATTTGAATCACATTTTATAACTTGAACTTTTTTAAGTCTGTGTGGCTTTAAAAATAATCTGTTGTCATAGAAATGACACCAAATTAGGATCAGCTGTCTCAAAGATTCCTGTCTAATTGCTTTGGACATTCCTAAAAAGTATATTTCTAATATTAACATATACAGTCTTAAAACTAGTCTTAAAGCACAACATCAACAGATAAATCTTAAATCAAACTCAAATTGCTAACATGCTTTACAAATCTCTCACGATAGGAGATGCAACTAATCTCAATCCTGTACTGGAATTTATTTCAGAGCTGTTTTATGTCCATATAGACAGGGTAGGGTTCATTGAAGTTACAGATAACAAAATGCTGGAAGTATGCCTTAGTCTGGGAAGACCAGTATTCATCTTTGTACTTGTGGTACTCTATGTAATGCTCCCTTCTTGTGGACAATGTGCTTATTAGCATTGACAACAAATCATCACAAACAGTTAGCTGATGATGTTGCAGATATTTCCCTCAGTAAGCTAGCTGTTGGTTTAAGCTATGCTGGAACTGGGTGACATTAAGCTGCTAGTTCTTGAAGAGTTTAATTATGATGCTTGTGAGTGACTTGTGCAGGTTAAGGGAGGCTCAGATTTCGCCAATCAGTCATCACAATGAAGCAGAAAGAAATCACTGGAGAGAGAACTTGGTTGTTCCAGGTTCTCTCTTCAATATTTGTTTTAATTGAAGTTGCTAATTGAAACCATTAGGTGGCATGTGTTTCACATGTTTCATTCAGTCACCCAGAAATTGCAGTAGGCCTATAACCTAGTTTTCTCAACAACAACAAAACAAAAAAAATTCCACTGTTTCTACACTTCACAAAGAAAATCACAATGTAAACATTTAGCTGGACATTTTAAATGAAACAAAGCTTTGGACATAGCAAACTGTGACACTGTAAATTAACCTTGAGAGTTTTCTGTGTTGTTAGCACTGACATTTAAAAATGGTGGTTCTAGCACCACTGTAAAAACCCTCTTTATATATATATATATATATATATATATATATATATATATATATATATATATATATATATATATATATATATATATATATATATATATGTCACACACATATATAGAATAAAGCCTGTTTCTTGCAGATACACACTGCCTTTTCTTTCAAAACAAAGATAAGGTATGATGTTATTCCTTTGAGACTTACTCAAGGACAAGAAAGTATGAGAAATGGAAAGAGAGAAGGGGGGGGGGGGGGGGTGAAAGGTGATGGAAATGTTTGACTTTCCACTGGCACATAAAATGTTTAAAAAAGAAGAATACAAATAAGCATATCGTCTACTTTCTCTCATTTAAAACAGACAACTTTTCAAAAGTTTTTCCTCTTTGGTTTATTTGATTTACACACAAGGGGTCTGAACTGAACCAAATAAAGTTGCATAATGCATCATAGTAAGAACACTGTGACGTTAGAAAATATGACATGATTAGAATCAAAAGAACATTCTAATATGTAACACAATAAAGTGACCTGAGGTTTGTGGAGTGTAACATGACTGGTCATGGACTGAACATTGTCAGTGCAGGCAGCAAGAGCAGATAATGATATATAAAGTTATTAATCTAACTTCACTTCTATGAATTCAGAGTGTGTTATCAGATATTTTCAGAGTAACAATTATGGGAAAAAAAGGTTTCTCTGCAAGATGTAAGCATATGATTTATATTTTTGAGCTGTCAACTACTGTTGAGCTACTCTCTGTCATTTGTCCGTGCGTGCTTATACTTATATTTGTACATAAGAAAAGGTGTGGCTATATGCTGTGGAAGATGTCATAGTAGCTTGAGGTTGAAAGCATTAGTCACAATAAATGATCAACATTCACCTGGCTCTGATGAATCACGAGCGAAAATAGAAAGCGACAAGTCTAAACAAAAGAGGTGCATAGCCTATGTCATAAGAATTGTTTCTTTCTTTCTGATAGCCGTCTTTCTTTCTTTCTTTCTGATATCTTTCTTTCTTTCTGATATCTTTCTTTCTTTCTTTCTTTCTTTATTTCTTTCTTTCTTTCTTTCTTTCTTTCTTTCTTTCTTTCTTTCTTTCTTTCTTTCTTTCTTTCTTTCTTTCTTCATTGTGAAGTGGGGGTGGGTGCAGACAGGGCCGGTTCTAGTCATTTGGAGGCCCTAGGCAACTGCCTACTCGGCCTATAGCGCCGCTCCTGGGTGCAGTCAATCAATCCACCAATATGCCTCAAACCATCAGATCCACCCAGAAGAGAAGCACAAGTGCACAACTCGCATAATTCCGAACCAATGTTCCTCCGCAAGTAACTCGCAGTTCAATGCTTGCAAATTATGCTTCAGCTGCTAGGGCCAATAGTTACGTACTTGTTTAAAAAAAAAAATATATATATATATATATATATATATATATATATATATATCAGTATTGTAACAGAAAAGCAGCTTTGAGTTACATTTTTCAGTTCCTGAAAGTTAGAATTTGTATGTGTGTTTGCCTGAGAACCTGATAAAATGATGCATTGATATAAACTTCAAGTCCCTGATTGTTTTATCTCAGGCATTCTCCTCGGTTTTATACATTCAGTACTGGTCAATTCTGATCAACATATATTGTCTCACGCACTAAAACGCTCATTTCCAATACTGTCATTTGTATATATATATATATATAATGATAATGCTTTCATTGTTTCCGAACTTGGACCCTTTGCAAAGATTTAATTAAATCTAAAGTGAGTTAGATTTTACTTGGATTTCATTATAAACCAACATAAACTTCTAAGAAGGTTAATGAAAGAAATTAAAAGGTACAAAGACTGCATGTATTTTTCCATGAAGTCTGTCCCCTCTGGCGTGATCATGCCTCACCCAGTTCCTGTCGCTGGGTGTCAAACTCTTTACCCTCCACCCTTCTGACTTTTACCATTCTACATTCTCAGAAAGAAAAGGTGTCACTGGTGCGGCACCCTTTCAAAAGGTCCATCTTTGTACTAAAAGTTTACATAATAGTGCCTAAATGGTACATATTAAAACATATTAGGCAATGCTAAACTTAATATTTACTTGCTTGTAGTTAATTAACTTATAGATAATATTTTTGTTAATTATATCACGTTTCACTAAAGAGAACCAGTGTAGGTGCAGCTGTATTATGAATCACAATATAAGGAGGACGGATCTTAAAAAGTGTGGCTAATGATTAGAATCAAAAGGGCCATTTAATATGTAACACAATAAAGTGACCTGAGGGGTGTGGGGTAATGTAACGTTCCAAAGTACTGGAGCAGAAAAAACAGGAGCATGAGATGAAGGAGAATTTAAGCAAATAACTTGTCATGGGCTTAACTTCAGCAGCTATGCAGGCAGCAAGATCAAATATAAAAATGTACGATGATCCATCTTTACTACTTGATCAGTAGTTCTGCATCTTGTGCTAAACCGGTTTGGTCCTATGATGACTGAGCATCATTGTGGCTCCTCTGAGGTCTGTTACCACAGGCCTGAACACACTCCTAAAGCCTCTTGATTAACCCAGCATCAATAAATATTTCCCTTTTCCATTCAGATGCCTTTTTGTGGAATGATTTCATTAGTGGAAGAATCTCCTGCACAGCGGAACCACCTAACTGGCCATCTATATAGAATTTTGGGAATGTGTGGCATCCGTGTTTGGTTTGCTGTGGGTTGTGGTGGAGAAGAACAGATTCATCATATGATATGCTGAACAATGCTGTTTTTCCTGTGTCTCTGCCCTGGTGTGAGATTGCTTGTGACAGGTTTACATTACTACATTACCTAAGCCTTGACAGGGATGTTGTTTTCGAGGAATTCAAATGAGGCTATATGATTCAGTTAACTAGTTTATTATACCACCACAAGAATGAAGAATACCTCTCAAGTCAATGTTGAGGTTAATTGTCATTTTTATACATTGCAGAGCAATATATATATATACGTTATTAAAGGTTTACAGTAGAGTTAAAGGTGCCATGAGCTTAAGACGCAGTAGGAAATGATAACCTTGAGTTTTAAATAAATGAAATGAAATTGTGGATGATACAAATATAGTGCACGAACTCCATCGCACACCTGTAAGTGATAGGTACGTTGGATAATGAGGCCAGATAGGACGTTACAATATATAAGGAACTCCCACACACTATCTTAACTTGCAATTTAATTTTTATTAATGTACAACGTTTCGGTCACACGACCTTCATCAGGAATCTGATGAAGGTCGTGTGACCGAAACGTTGTTCCTCGTTGAAGATAGTTCCTTATATATGGATGATACAAATATAAAATGCTTGAAAATGTTCTCAAGTACTGGGAAAAAAAAAGAGTGAGGCATGTGCCATTATGTAAGAGTCATTTCATAATCAAATTCATGAGTCATTTGCATTTTATGGTGAATCATGCTGCAGTCTAGTGGTTGTCAGATTTTTGATTTGCAAATAAAAATAATACCACATTAATATTATGTGCCCCAACGCCATTTGAAGCAAAATCTGAAAATTAAGGTTGTTGGTTTTTTTGTGGTTTTTTTATCATTGTAATTTATAAAGTAGGCTAAATTGCCTGATAACTAAAATATTTAAAATTGAAGTTGGAGGTAATTGCAGAATTTTCTTTAAAAAAACCCCTCTGCATTTCCTCCCAATTTCATTTATTTAGAATAGATGATTTGTAAAAGAACAAAAGACAATGATTTGTAAAAGAACATGCTATGTTAGTTTTTGAATTGCACAGTTACTAACAATCAGCATGTGTTGCACCTTATTTGCATGCAAGGTGCATTCTCATCAACTGGAGTGACGTATTCTGCAATGAGTGCACTTCCCACAGTTATGACCTTTAGTCCTGAATATAATGGTCAAGTGGTCAGTTTAAATGCGCATGCCTAATAGATGTAGAAGTAGATTTGTTGTTCTTCACTGTTGCTCTCCGGCTGCAACAATGAACAAAGAGCAGCCCACGGTATTGTTTTGCCAGTACTTTTCCACTGCCAGTAGTAGCAGCACCAACCTCAGGAGGAAATACAGAGCGAGAATAAAGGGCACAGTAACATTAACTAAACAGAGGAGCAAATAAATAGGTGTTTTCACAGAACTGCTCTGTATCTGATGAGATGCTGTTAAGCACTGAATAGGTAAAATAATGCCTATTGAATTGATGCTTTAAGACTTCCCTTTGCATGTTACACTGCCTAGTTCTCCATTTGCTTTCATCAAGCATAAAGTCTCAATAAGTCAGCCATAATACTAAGTTTCTGAGGACTCTTTTTAAAATATTGCTCATTGATAAATAGTAAGTCCAAACCTTAACCTCCTTATCAATGCTGAACTCAAGGTTATCCCTTTGATTAGACATGAATGCTCTCATACAGGTCAAATGGAAAGCCACAGAATCTACCAAATTATGGCCAAGTATTTTGGATATAGTCAAAACAGAATCTCTCACTCATGGATTCATGGAACATTGTCCTCATTTTTATTTATTTTTTTCTCAGAAAGCAACATTAAATCCAGTAGTGACACACCCTAATAACGGCCTGCAGGGCTTTACCAAACATAGGTGTGAGGTGGAAGTTAGGGCAAAACAATTATTCACCTACGCATTTTCAACCTCAAGTCACTCAGTCACCTCCATTCCTAACATAGCTCTAAATGGAAAACTACTGTGCAGATACAAAGTGTCATGCAGAGAGAGAGAGAGAGAGAGAGAGAGAGAGAGAGAGAGAGAGAGAGAGAATGGAAACAAGGACAAGCGAAGATGCAGTGAGTGTTTAAGGGAAAGTGTAGCATTTCTGCAGCACTGCAAAACACTTTATCGTTTACAATGCACTTCTTAATTAAAAGCAATGCCTAATCTAAAATCTTTTATACTCTTTCAAATGCATGTATTACATGTAATTGAAGCAGACTACTAGTTTCTACAGCAGTTCTGCAAATGTCAAATAGCCTACTGCGTGACTTTACATCTAACGTGTAAAAACATTTGTCACAAGTTTCCAACCAAATATTGCATAAAACATTTGCGAATAAAGCAAACATTTACATCCAATGGGTCAGGGAACATTGAATCAAAACGCCTCTGATTGGACATTGCATTCCTAAACTCAACAGAAACGTGTGTGATTGGTTTTAATGCTCAACATTGCAAACTATGCATAAGAGAAAATGACTTTAAATATTAGGCCTATGTATCACGAACAAATCTACTGTAAATATAATTCCACGGTCTTCATATTTGTAACGCTTCATATTACGGGTAGGCTACTTTCTTTGAACCCCAGGTCAGAAGTCCCCCAATTTTGCACTCTCTTGAGCAGGTATTTATTTTGAATAAGTAATTATTTCACAAATGCTAAAAAAGTATGTTCTATGAATGTGTAGTAGGCTATGAATGTAATCTGGATGTACTACATTTGCATTGTTGTCATTATCATGTTATCTACTAACGCCAGTTGCGTCGCTTCACTGCCATTCACAAATCCTCTCCCGTGGCCTCATGGGATAGTAAAGTGTCCATTGTATGCACACTTCAGAATCTCGCTGAAAAAGTAGGTCATCCGGGTACTTTTTTCCTTCTCTTATGAGTAGCCTACTGTGATTTACAATATTTACAATACATATTTACAATATTTATATTTGTATACATATTTACAAATGTGAGAGCCCATAATTACAATGGTGATATGGAACTATTAAATTGGTCAAGTTGTGAAATCAGCAAAGCTGCAGTATATTCACAATAAAATGTTTTAGTTCTACTCTGCAAGCTTTCCATAACAATTAAAATGTTTACATTTTAATGACATTTATTTAGCAACTAAAATAATACATCACGTAGTAATTTGCACATTTACTGTAAATATCAAAGACAAAAGTAAATCATAAGTAGTTTCATTTTGAATTAAAAAAGTCGTGACATATATGACGTGATTAGCAAAAACACTTTTATTTAAACACACACGTAACACTTTACACAAGGTCTTGGGATCCCAGACAAATGAAAGTTTGGTCTGCTCATGCAATCCCAGTGATTCCAGCCTTTGCCACTGACACATTTAATCTAAAAAATATTTTTTTTAAATGACATTTACAACAAGCCCGTATTATTACATTAGACAGTATTAAAAGTGTCTGCTTTGTCTGGTGTACAGGGATAGCTATTTACTGGCACAAGTCATCTTTGGAAAAGAATAGCTATAGCCCAGCAAGCAATAGCCGTCATTTCAACGTCTCGGTTAAATATAGACTCGATATAGTCCGGCTATGTGTAACCCACTTTTAGCCCAAATAACATTTAATCTGGATAAATGTATTTTTTTCCAAAATAACTTGTGAGATGTATGATATTCCATCATGTAAGCAAAGTCAACAGTGATTACAAGTTGTTTGGTTTGCTTTATTTTACATGTTATATGTGTAGGCTGTGCGTAGCCACGATTTAGCTCGTATTCAGACCCGGCTATTGTAGCCCACTTTTAGTCAAAACTGATTAATTGTAGTTTTTGCCAGGCAGTGCATTAAATGTTTGATATTCCATAATGTTCGCATTGGTAATGATATCTACAAGGTTCAATGTGTCATTTCACGACATGGTCGATCTGTAGTCACGATTTAGCTCCGAATTGGACGGGCGCCGCTTTCCGACCAAGTAGTTATAGGAACTTAGTTCTAGGAACTGTCCACTTCTAAACAGTTCTAAGAACTACTCTCCCCCAAACTCGGTTTTGCTGTTTGCGTTCGCACTGGCCAAGTGGCCATAGGAACTGGTAGGAGGGGTAAGGGAGTGACGCAAGCACGGTGACTTTTATTTTGACGGCGCGACGGACCTTTATTTTGGCGGCGCTGAGAACGCCAGAGCAAACAATGCTCGCATTCTCTGTGTTTATTAGTTAGCGATCTGTCTAACAGTACTGTTTAATATCTTATTAGATAGAACTGTTATAGAAAGTAGACAGTATATGAAAAAAGGTTATTAGCCTATGCCGTGTGGTTGATGTCCAGTGTTGCTAGCTGGGCAGATAAACATAATCATGTTTGGCTTGGTCCCCTCAAAGTTGCGTTGGATTTTCTCTTCAGCATAAAGGTTTAGAGACCCATCTATCACTGTTTTCCATGTTTGTATAGTTTATGGAGTAAATATATAGGCTATAATCTGTGTGTTTACATTCTAGCTGTTTTAAAAATGGCGGGTGCTGATGTTCCGCGTGCGTTCGGTCAATCAGAGAACACTAACGTCACGGATAGTTCCTATAGTGCTGGTTTAGACCCTACTCTGAAGTAGGACCCAAATTAGTTCCTACAAATGGAGTTCCTAGAACTAAAATCGTTCCTAGTTCCTGCAGTGCGAACACGCCAACATCCGGGTACTTTAGCCAATAGTTCTAGGAACTGTGAAAAGGTTCCTCCGGTCGGAAAGCGGCTATTATGCGGTCTGCTATAGCCCACCTGGCGAAATCAAGGCAATCTGGTCTACGGACGGCTTGGCTATTCGCCTTATTCACCTGGCGGCCATTTTGAAAACTCGAACGCCGTTGAGGGGTACACAAACCCGGAAGTTTGACTCCGACGCATACGATCTTCCAGTGTGGACCACCAATCTTTCCTGTCTGCCCGAATTAACGATACAAAATGGTTTGTTCCTAATGTAATTTCTTATGTTCTGACCTGTTCCGGTTCCTTTTCCATACTTCTATGTACATGGTTACCTTTACAAACCTAGACCAGTGTGCCTATCAATGTTTTTTTTTTAATGTTTTATGATATTCTGGTATATTAAATTATAAAGTTATGAAGGACATCATCCATGTGTAATACAATTGTACTTTATTCTTTAGATAGGTACACATCCAGTAGCTTATACTGTACATACACACACATACATGTAAAACAATCAAATCACTCACATGTAAAAGTAAAGAGCATGAGAAGTGATTATAAGGTCTGACAGGGACTGATCCTGTGATACACTGACCATGATAAGGTGCTATGGTAACAATACAAGTTCACATATTTGTATAGATTCATAAAGAAGAACAATAATGATGGTTAAGGCTTTGTACACATTCGTAAAGATGAACACTTTCTATTCAAGGTTTGAATATGTGGATATTAAGATTTCAGTTGTAGAGATTTACATAACAATGCTAGATATTTGAATAAAAATTACAATTTTAAAAGAGAGGACCTTAGATAAAGAGCTCCCGCACACTATCGTTACTTGCAATTAAAATAAATATTTATTATCAACATTTCGTTCACACACTTTATCAGGAAATTTAACGATAGTGTGCGGGAGCTCTTTATCTACTGATACAACCTACTTAATTGAAGTGCATCGGGGAACACAGCAGTGAGGCGCCATTGCACTGAGAACTCGCGTTGTAAGAACTCCCGGAAGTGGTAAGTGTACCCCTCAGGCTCGGTGGAACGTTCGAGGTGAATAAGGCGAATAGCCCTGATTCACACCAGCGATATAGTATAAGAATATTAGTCTTAAAAATGTTTTCGCTTACACAGCTTAATGTTTGCTGTCACACATAAACATAACATATACACAATCTACGATATGACTGTCTATTATTTCCAATTAAATAAAATGCAATTGCATTTCTCAACCGCTAGATGGCACAATCGAAACACTACTGAGACATGACTACTGGGACTACTGGCATTGCGCGACTAGATCACTTTAGCCAGATCTCGCGATAAACATTTCCGCTATTTTCAATTTTATTTTACACGAGGCTGCTGTCGAAGAGCAACGGGCGAGCGACACTCTGAAAACCTTCAAATTTCTACTTCGATCTTGTAAGTATGCGTGTTATTTTTGTTATGTTCATTGTTTAAAAATAGTTGTTATAATGTGTAGAAACCGTGACATTTTAACATTACCATTGCAGAGTACTATTTTTCTCCAACAAGTTAACGTTTACTGCACGTGTTATTGCAACTGTGTGCCCTTAATCTAAAATGTATCTAAATTCAAGGTGGTAAGCATGAAACTATGAAACTTATCATTAATATTTTTTATTATTATTAAAGATACCAATATATTTTTGTTTTTAGATTAGAGTAAGAAATAATAGTTTTTGATTTAATGCAAATTTTCAAAGTATACTTTATATAAAACTTAACAGCAACATAGTGCAACATGAAAAGAAATTATAAAAAAATATTTTTCCTTTCTGATTAATAAAAGGTAGTGGCAAACAGTAAAGTCTTAAAATAATTAAAATATGCAGCATACATTAAGTTTTCAGTGAATTTGTTTTAGATATATGGTGCATAAAAACTGAATGCTGCTTCTCCATGTTTTGTTTTGACTTTGGGGATATAAAAGTAGCTGGCTACTGTAGATGACCTGAGAGGTCTGCTCTGGATGGTTCATAATGCATCAGATTATAAATTTACTTTGGCCTTAAAATGTTAATTAATTTAATAACCAGCTATAGTATTTTGATATGAATTCTTTGACAGACAGATAGCCAGTGTAAAAACCTCAGAACTGGAGTGATGTAATCCACTTTATTTGATTTAAAGACACTGTTTATTGCAAATTATCCAGCAATCAGTCAACAAAGTACAGCAATTGAATATACAGAACACTTGTCAATGACTACCATTAAATGTCTTGTTACCAACATTCTTCAAAATATATATTTTTTGTGTGTGTTCAACAGAAGAAAGCCATACAGGTTTGGAACCAAGTGAAAGTGAGTAAATGCTTATATGATTTTTTTTTAAGTGAACTACCCCTATTAAGTATAATATATTTTTATGTTCATTAGAGTTATATGAGTAAGTGATAAAGAATGATTTATATGGATAGTTCACTTTGAAATTTTGGTATGTTTTAGCTTACCTCAAGCGATCCAAGATGTAGGTGTCTTTGTTTCTGCAGTAGTTTCAATTTTGATATTTTTAGGTCAAACTGTTCTTGTCTGTCAGTCAGTCATATAATGCAGGTCTATATGTTTACTACCTGAAAGAGCACGATTGTTGTCACGATTTGTTATGATTTCTCTTACATTTGAGCGCGCTTTTTGATGTGCCTACATTTGTAATTAAAAAATTTTGGTCAGCAGGAAAAATTGTCTAACGAACAGTTCTGTTTAAAAATCCGTACTGAAATCGAACCGAAAGCCTCGTACAGAATGGTTCAATACGTGTATCGTTACACCCCTAAAATATATGTATGTGTGTATATATATATATATGCACTATATATGCACTAATTATATATTATATTAATTATATATATATATATTATATTATATTGTATATATATTGTATATATATATTATATTATATTGTATATATATTATATTGTATTATATATATTATACTAATTATATATATATATATATATATATATTAATTATAATTGTATATATTATGCACTAATTATATATATATATATATATATATATAATTAGTGCATCACCATTATGCAGGTAAAAAAATTCAATTATTGATATTAATTTATTAATAATATTGATATAAATTATTGTCTATATTGATATAAATTATATAGTCTCAATCTATATTCTGTTAACTCTATATTGGCCACCTCTAGTGTGCATCCTAGCAAAAGTGAATGACTGTAATTAGTTAAAAATGATTGTCAACAATGCTTTTCTTGAGCAATAATTTTTTTCTTTTTCTCATTTGGCAGACACAGTGATGACCAACTTTCCTTCGGCGACTGAATGGGAAATAAAAAATGCAATTTCTGGTCATTTTAAACAAGCACCAGGGAGAGCAGGGGGTGGTGGTTATGGATATAAAGCTAACAATTAATTCTTAAATTTTTTTGTATATTTTCCAATATTTTATTTGTTCATTTTTATGTTTGAATGTTGTCTAAGTTGTTAATATAATTGTTCTAAATAAATCCTTTATATTCAATTAGTTTGGATGGATTTTCATTTATGAGAACCTGTTATATTTGAGTGAAAAGAATCCTTATGCCTCATTTTGTTGTCTATTACATGTATATGTAGTGTAATTGATGACAGGTCTATTCTTGGGCTGTGGTTAGACGTCTATTAGATTTTCACTGACAGCCCAAAATCAGCCTTGTTTTAGCCTAGACCCATATTAGACGTATATATGTAGTCGTTTAATAGCTGTCTAATTGATGACTAGTCTATTCTTGGGCTATGATTAGACGTCTATTAGACGTATAAATATAGTCATTCAACAGCTGTCTAATTGTCTATTCTTGGGCTATGGTTAGACGTCTATTAGACGTATATATGTAGTCATCCAATAGCTGTCTATTCTTGGGCTATGTTTAGACGTCTATTAGATTTTCACTGACAGCCCAAAATTAGCCTCGTTTTAGCCTAGACGTCTGGGCTGTGTTTTGACGTCTATTAGACGCAAAATTGCTTGCTGGGAGACATTATACTGATTATCACATGCATAATTCATCATGGCCTGTTAATCATTCAAATATATTTGAAGTAGCCTACATTAACGTTTTCATGCATGCCTGCAATTTTGGAAACACATACCCAGCAAACACAGAACGTTGGCACAACGTAGCCAACCTTCTAACGTTTTATCAACATGACATGGCCAAAAGGTTGCTATAAATACGTTGTGTGGTTAAGGTTGTTACAGCGTTGTCACAATGTTGACATTAAACCACCGTTCAGGGCCATTGCTTAAGGTTGTGCCAACGGTGTCTTGACAACCACTGGACTAGGCTACATATGTACTCGTCACTGCCCCGAAGCGCGAAAATCAGCCTTTTAAATTTCAACCGCACGTTGGGCTCATTGTGTTGTCTCGTTCTTCATCGAGCAAGGATACGTGAGTATTGCGTTTTATTTACCTCAGCTAACTAAGATAGGCTATGTAATTATTCAAACACAACCTACAACTTCATTTTCTAATGTGACTAACGTAGCCTCGCTTGCACTGTTTAGTTTTTCATTTCATTTGTCTGCTATTTATTCTCATTCGTTTCTTTGCTCCTCTGGATGTGTGGATGTTTCCTGGACTGATTCCTTTTACCGAACTTTCGACTACTGTCTGCCATGTACAGAACCGGTTTTGTTCATTAAATGTTCTGATCTTTGCTTTTTATTTTTTTATTTTTTTTCACAAATGTATGACTTTTGGAAGTGCAATTTTATTACCATATGCAGAAAGTTTTAATAAAGTTGAATTAACGTAACCTTCTGTAATTTTTAACTCTTCAAAGTGTACACTTGCAGGTGTTGATTATAATTAGGCTAATTTACTGATGATAATAATAAGGATAAACAGTATTTATCTAACATATGACTAATTAAAAATTAACTTTTTTTAGTTAATGGTCTGTAAGAATGGGGCCTTATTAGTGCTGTTCATTGATTCGAGTAACTTTTTTTGACATTTGGGTATAAAGTGTTCAGGTTGAACGGTGGCTACTGCAGTTGAATTTTCCTAGTGGATGTTTGCGGTACTACGTGACGTAAGCAGGTTCCAGCTCACCACGCCCTCCCTTGGTACGAGCTCACCACGCCCTTGGATGAGCTATCGTAGATTTATCTGTATTTAGTACAGTGGTCAGGAGGGTACGTAGGTGTAGTGTTGCTGGTTGCAACAGCACTGCTGGATTGCATAGATTTCCAGCAGACTTGGAAATTAGGCGCCAGTGGTTGCATGCACTTGGCCTGGAAGACCGTGAGTGTGAAACCAGCATTTTACACGGAATTGCTTTTGAAACGCAATAGAGGTGGAAATGGGCTTCTCCACACAGCTCGCGCTGAAAAGCGACGCAGTGCCAAACGCTGCTCCTCCTACATGGACTCCACCGCAGCGGCGTCTTGATGTGAGAGTGATCATATATATTTTAATCACAATTTATGGTTAGGCTAAAGTTAATCCTCTGGGGGTCGACAAACGCGCCGGCGCATTTTGCTGGCTCTGACCAGGGGTTTAGTTACCCTTTAAACACAAAACAGGAAACTTGTGAATATTCATGTAAGCTCCGCCCAGTGTCACCGAAAATCTCAGTCCTAAATTGTGTACTCTATTGAGCAGGTACTTATTTTTAATAAGTAATTATTTCACAACCGCTAAAAAAGTATGTTCTATATGAATGTGTAGTATGAATGAAATCTGGATGTACAACATTTGCATCTACCAGGTCCAGCGTCAGTTGCGTCGCTTCACTGCCATTCACAAATCCTCTCCCGTGGCCTCATGGGATAGTAAAGTGTCCATCGTATGCACACTTCAGAATCTCGCTGAAGAAGTAGGTCATCCGGGTACTTTTTTCCTTCTCTTTTATGAGTATTGTGATTTCTGAAATACCTCTTTTGTCACATAGGCCTACTGTTTTTCACCTTACTCAGCCCCCGACTGAGCCGATAATTTCAGAACAATCGCGCAAAGTCACATGACTTTTTTGATGTATATTGAGGAATTTATTCAGTAAATGTGTTTCCGTCGTAGTTTATGTGCATGGCTTCTTATCGGATAAAAAAATATATATGACTGAATTGAGCGAGTTTATGAATTTATGCTTATGGCGTTTTCATCCAGTGTTTTTTTTATGCGATATGCCAAAATGTGCATAAAAATAGGTGTATGGAAACATATAGCTAGTGTGATGCACCATGTGCATAAGCCTTAAATACCAGAGAATACAAAAGTGCAATGGATGATTCTCATTTCATATGTTTAATGTGAGTATTGTCTTCATATTGTAGATGGATATTTATGCAGAATATTAATTTAAGGATAAACAACAGGACTAAATAACTTTATACATTATGTTGATGGCAAATTAATGAATGTCATAAAACACAGGATAATCATCTCTACAAGACATTATGGAGCCACTGATAAACAACTGTAAAACTGTCATTTTGAAACGCAGTGCTGTTTGGAATATTAAAGTCAATTGTCTGGAATATGACAGATGAATTAAAGAATAAAAACATGCAAGTAAATGATACAATATATTACAAGATTTAAAGTCAAATAACCAAGCTCACGCAGTTTGTCGTTCTCAAATGAATGATCTTTTTATTCATCCACAACTTTTGATAATAAAAGTAGCAAATGTACAAATCATTTGTGTATGTCTGAATAGATCAGAGATTAAAGCAATAAACTCCATATGCATTTTTAAGCTTATGAAATGTTTCACAATGAATCGATGAAGCCCGTTTTATGCAACATAAGGAACGTTAAGAGATGTACACACTCTAAACTAAAGCACAAAAGAAATATCTGGAATCTATACACCATTCAATACAAATGTAAAACAAGATCCATTAAAATCAAATAAATCACAAAACCCTTTTGTTGTCATAAAAAGCCATGTTAAAAAAATACCTTAGAGGATGACGTTAAATGAAGTAACAGTCTATTAAAATTCACATTATCAAACACAAACAACATTAAAAAAAAAGAAAGAAAAGAAGATAGAACCTCATCATCATTTTACTATTAAATATATGGATAAATATTCAAAAGCTTTGGGTGTTGGTTTGAAAATATGTGGTGTATCCAAAACCAACAATCACTTCCACCCCCCTAAGCAAGTATAGTAGTTAGTTGGTATGGTATTGCCAGAGATCATATCAGTTTTGGATCAGTCAATTAGGCCTCAGATAATTACAACAGCTCCCAAATTCTGTAATTTTAAATTGTAGTTAATCTGTTACAGCTTAAGCAATAATATAACTATACCGTTTTAGTCTGAGATTGAGGTCAACCACAAAATTGACATAGTGATTCAGTTAGTGTAAATGCTATGAACCAGAATAAGATGAACTGATACCTGCAAAGAAATGGTAATCACTTCAGTAAGATTGACAAGGACCATAAGAGTCCAAAACCAAATCAGTAATTTGGGAAAAAGAAGCATAAAAGAACAAGGTCTCTATTGAACATTCTTTTTTATTTATGTACCTCTTTTCCAGTACAAAGATAGTAGCTGTATAAAAATGAATTCAAAAATATAAATTTTTATTTTAAATTTGGGTATGATAGGGATTTTTGAAGACCGATTAAAAAAGTAGGACACACAAAATAAATACACCTTTTCCTGATATCTCTTTTGGCATAACTCCTCTGAATGAAGTCAAGATAATTTTGTTGCACCTTTGGGATAAATTTTCATTAAAATTATGGACTTGAATGTCAAAGTATAAATACAACATTGTGAGCTTGCACTTAAAAAAAAAAAGTTTACAAAATCCCTCACGCCCATTTCATTTTCACTAAGGCCATCCACCAGTTCCCATTTGTCTGAACAAATAGAGCATTTAACAGCAGATCAACAACAAGTAATGCATGTTACTGCAGCCATACTCAAATTCTTCTTCTAGAAGAACAAGATATTATTTTTGCGCAGCAATCAAAATTGGACATCCCAGTCGAAATAACCTGTTTTGGGATATCATAATATCAGATTACAACATAAATGACAGTGTTCTCTGAGTCTTTCCTGTGGTGGTTCTGAGGGTCATTCAGTAACATCCACATAACCAGACTGTGCATTTTATAGCTGATTTGTTTTGGAGCGATAACATCTTGGGAGTCTTTTGCACATTAACTATGTCATATTCCCAAAATGAAGATAAAGCAGGGTTTTTACATGCTTATGCTCTGCACAAAAGGCATTTTGGTGTTTTTTAAAGTAGCTCTAAATACAAAGAAATTGAAGTACTCAGAAAAATTCACCAAATTACATACAGAGTTACAGTTACAATTTACATCAATTGACCTAAATAGTCTTACTTGAATTTGGGAATGTACAGCAAGGTACCAGGTTTAATCAGACGGCACAACACCTTAGTGATATGGCATCTTTTTTATGCAAAAGATTTTTAAATAAAATCTTTGAATCTTGTGATAAATTTCCCACTTTTTTTCACTTAAAATTAATAATTTTCACAATTTCCATTTCACATAAAACTTAGGAAATACGATTCCGGTTACACAAGTGACAAAATTAAGGCAAAATTCACCAAGGAGAAAAACAGTAAATCCTACAGTTGCTTAACTTGACCAACCATAAACTATACAAAAGCTACTGTTTCAATAATGCATTTGGTCATCAACACACCAACAAGGAGGAGTTTAAATATTTTCAAGGAGGTGTGACACAGAGCCAAGGAGAAACAATAAATAACTTCTATCGGAATTATTCAAAATGTTTACATCCCTAAAAGGAAGTTGTAAAAAAAAGAAAAGAAAAAAAGAAACGACACTGTAAATATTACAGACCCTAAATGGCTTATAAAAAACAAATAGATAATATAAATGTGCTGTCTTTCACACAGGTCTTAAGATAAGATCAGCACATTACAAGGAGAAGTACACAAACATGAAAACACCCAGTGAACAAACCAATACAAGGCCTAAGTTAAGTAACAGCTTGATCTTAGGGGGTTCATAAAGCATTTCACGAACAGCTCCTTCATCTTCTTCAATGACTTTGGGTTTGACAACAGACATTTTCTCCTTTTGACAAATCCAGTCAAATACTTGAGGGCAGCTCTCTTCATCACGCTTGCCTTCATCCTTCCGTTTCACAAGCTTTGCATGACCATTGCCGTACAGCTCCATTGGTGTGGATGCCTCTGTGCTGGGAGTCTCGGGATCTTGGTCACAAGGCGAGGGCATAAGGAGTTTCATATCAGCCACATCAAGACATCTCTCCTTCTGGACATCCTCAGGCACATCCTTCTTGAGAACACCATTGCCATTAGTGAGTTTGTACATCTCTTCTCGTTCAGTCACAGGAAGCCGTTTAAGTTCTCTCAAGCCCCAGATTGTGGTACGCTTGATCTTCTCCAATTCAGGCGGTGATGTGCAAAGACTGACACCCACAGCCACCAGCCCGGAAATCCAAAACAGCCCGGCAGCAATGTACATGTAGTGGACATCAGTAATGAAAGCTGGACGCTCATCAGGCAGGTCACATCTTGGCTCACGATATACAAAGCCAAGGAAGAGGCGAGTGGTGCCTAGCACAAACCCAGTCATACCTCCCCAAAATGCGCCGGTCTCATTGCAACGTTTCCAGAAGACTCCGAGTAAAAAGAGGGCAGCAATGGGAGGTGTGAGGTATCCTGCAATTTCCTGGATGTACAAGTACATCTGACCACCTTGCATCTCAATAATGACAGGCACCCAAGCAATGCTGATAGTCACCATGAAGATCACAAACAACCTGCCGACCACCACCAGCTCACGGGAGGATGCACGTATACGCAGCATTTTATAAATGTCCAATGTGAAGATGGTGCTAGCGCTGTTAAAAATTGAGTCCAGGTCGCTCATGAGGGCAGCGATCATCACTGCCATCATCAACCCTCGGAGACCCACCGGCATCACGTTCATGACCAACCGAGGGTAGGCGATGTTGGAACAGCCAGCTTGACTGCCACAAACAGCCATGCAGTGCTCTGGTCCGATGCACGCCAGCTCATCTGGGAACAATATTCGTGAGATCATTCCTGGAATAACGATGATAAACATGGGAAGGACCTTAAGAATTCCTGCCATAAGTGTGGAGCCTTTAGCATGGACAATATTCTTGGCAGCTAATACTCTCTGGACGATGACTTGATCTGCACACCAGTACCAAATGGATGAGGGTGTCTGACCCAACAGGAAGCCCGGCCAAGGGATGTCCTCATCAAGCGGTCCTCGTAGGAGCTTAAGAGAATCTGGCTTGGGATGGATTCGGCAGGAGTTTGTGTACTGGAAGCTGAAGTTGCTGTTAGCCAGGATGGCTGTGACGTTGGGGACTGCTTCCATGTATTTTTCCCGCACCCCTTCCAAACCGCCTACCTTGACCAGACTGATGATGGTAAGGGTCAATGCACCGCCAATCATGAGCACAGCCTGTAGAGTGTCCGTGTAGATCACAGCAACCAGTCCACCAGTCACTGTCAGGAAGGCAGTCATAGTGATAAGCAAGATGATTGACAGGTATAGATTCCAGCCAAGAGACTCCTGAATGAAAAGAGCTCCTGCGTACAAGTCCACTGAGAGTTTAGTAAAGACATACAGCAGAAGTGAGAGGGCAGCAAAGTAAATCTTTAGCCGCTTGCCTCCGTAGCGCTTGGAGAGGTACTCTGGCATGGTGTAAACTCCACAGTGGATGTAGACTGGGATGAACACCCAGCCGAGCAGCTGCAGAAGAAGGAGGGCATTGAACTCCCAGGCGCCCACTGCAAAACCACTTGCTGCTCCAGAACCAGCGAGACCAATGAAATGCTCGCTGCCGATGTTGCTGACAAAGAGTGAGGCACCTATCACCACCCAATTCATATTTCGACCTGCCAGGAAGTAGCCACTGACAGTGCTATGGTTGGACTTCCACATGGCGAGCAGACCAATTACAAGCAAAAGTACAAAATAAAGTGCAACAACTGCAATATCCGCCGCCTCCATCATGGGTCCTGTTTGTATCATGTTTAAGTTACTATCACAGTTCAAAATGCAATTGTCTGAAAAAAATAGGTCTATTTGAGTAAAGATGCAAGCAAATGCACATAAAATCTCTTATTCATTTGGTTTGCTGTCTTTCTAGAAGGAAACGGAAGCATCCACCATCTGTCAGATGAATTTCTATTTGGTTTGTGTTTGGTTTAGATTTGATTGGTAATCCAACGGTGCTCTCATGAAGCACAAGAGTTATTTTGGGGAGGATGTCTCTGGCTTCTGGTCTAGAAATGGCAAGAGTTTACATTCCTGCAAGACAGCAAACACAGAAAGAAAGAGAGAGACATGGCATGCATTAGATCAAGTGTGTAGATCATTAATTCATTACTACTATGCACTGATTTTACCACAAAACCGGAAAATAACATTTGGATAAAGATTTTTTGATAAAATTGTTACAGTTGTTATTTTGTTGAACAAATATACATATACAATATACATACATACATATGCCCAGTTTCACGGACAAGGCATAAGCCTAGTCTCAGACTAAAATTTATGTTTGAACTGTCTTAGTGCCATTGTTTTGCCTCAAGATGCACACAGTAAGGCAGTAATCTTTTTCTAAGGCACGTTTATAAAAGCTATTTTAATGTCCTAATTTAACTAAGGCCTACTTTTTGCTTGATCTAAGCCCTATCTGTGAAACCAGGCCATTATTAATTTATCGGTATTGGACAATATTGATATTTAATTGCACATGCTCATTTCACTATTTTTACATTTACAGTAGATTAACATTGCCTCACTTAATATTTAAAAAAACGAATAACACTGTTAAATGCAATCTTAAGTGAATTTCAAAATTATTATTTTTCATACAGTACATTATAATGTGGAGTTGCATTTAAAATTGCAATCAGTTCATAGTGTTTTTCTTATTTATTTAAACAAAATAGTATTGAATTTTGGTATTAGCTAATTTATCAGTTGTCAGCCATAACATGAAAATAATTATCAGCATATCACAGTCAGGATTTTAATATCAGTGTATCCCTAAAAGAAATTAGTAACACCTTTTAATAAAGTCTCTATTTTAAAATAGGGTGATCAACAATGATAACAAAATTATAAAACAAGCAAACCATTATCATAATAATCTATTTCTCCTTTAAAGCTTCATGTAAACAATTATTTTCCCCAAATTTATTTAGACCTCACTTTCAACATTTCAACAATTTTTTAGACTGGAAGTAGTTACATCTCTGTCTCCCAGTCATCATTGCCCAACTTTAATGGTTGCATAACTTAGACATACGCAAATGTGCCGCATCACTTCCCAATTCACTTCTCTGCCACCTGAAACCTATACCAGCTTGGACTTCAGGCACTAATTCCTTGTAAACCATAGGGCAGATTGCATAACACTACACTACACCGGTTGGTTCTAACAGCCAGCTTAACATGCATCTAACAGCAAGCTTATGGTCAGACTGCAACAGCTCAGACAACTATCCAAACAGTTTGGTTGTATTAATGTTGAGGTTTAAAGCGGAAATTAGAAAGAAAGATTTAAAAGTAATCAATGGTAATGCACACCTAATGCTTAACCCAATAATCAAAAATTTAGGAACGTCAATAAGAGTGACTATTGCCACCTGTTGGTATTTCAAAGAAATGTGTCCTGCAACTCATTCAGTATGCATTTCACATATCAGAACAATGCAAACACTTACCCATATGCAACCCTTACCAAACAAAATTGCTCACTAGCGGTCTTCATTTTTCCCAATCTTGGTTAAAGCCACACAATAAAATAATTTTAAAAAAAGTGCACCACTACTCCTTACTTTACTTTTCATAGCCCAGGCTTTTTATAAACCAGGTAAGTTATGCCCTACCCTGTCTAAAATTATACACATTAAGAATTTATTACAACAGTACCTTTCATCATGGCCTTATCTTTGTAACAAAGCACCACCATGACTCTGTCACTGTATGACACGACTTGTGATGATGATGTTATCAGGTTGCAGATGCACATCAGTGCTATAAATTTAGCATAACTGACAACATATGACAAAATACTGAGTCAGTACTGTAAACAGAGGCCCTCTGTGCAGGACAGTTAACCTTAATTATTTCATCATTTACTGATCCTCACATAGTTCCAAAATTTATTTGACTCTCATTCTTAGTTGGAGACAGGTCTGGCGCCAGGACACACGTTTTCTGGGGGCATTTATATTTCTCAGGGGGGCCAGACACTGAAATGAAATCGTGGGGTCCAGTCCATGTTGGCACAGCCTCAGGTATGCCCCCCCTCTGCCACCAGGCCTGGGTAGAGCACAAAACAGATGGTAGGCAGAATGACAAGTCTCTGCAATTTAAGTGAATTGTGACCTTGACTGCCAGTCTGTAACATTGTGCCTAACATCTCTTTTGAGTTCCACATCAGAAAAAGAGTCTAAACATTTTTTGAATGAGACATCATTTTCATTTTTGGATGAACGATCCCATTAAATCTAACAACAACCAACCGGACTGGGATAATCTCTTTATGGATTCTCTGGTTGGCCAAGAAAAAAAGAAAAGACAACATGGAGAGGAGGGGTGGGCAAGGAGGAAAATTTCCACTACTAGACAATTCACCTCACACCACCTTCAGATGTGCTCTAGTAACCAATGGCAACGACTTACTGATAAAGATATAAAAAAAATATATAATAATAATAATACATGACAGTAAACACAAAAGAGACCTACACCATCAAGGATGGGTGACTAAATTTATTTATTTTTAAACAAAGACCAACTGCTTATTGACATGTCCTGTTTGGAAAAATGTATTTTTCACATTTGCGTGGAAAGACGATGCGTGGAATTTTACGATGTTGCTTAAACGCCAACTACAACTCGAACACACTGCGACTCCTGCGAAATTTCTGGAAAGCAGCGTTCGCCGGACAGGACGTAAAACGACACTACGGCAGAACGATTTTTTTTATAGTAAACATTTTATAGTAAATAAAAAAAATATGTTTTACTAACCCTCCAAACCTGTATGACGTTCTTCCGAAAAGCCCCAGTCACATTCATTTTCATAGAATCTAAATAATAAAAATGAATGGGGACCGAGCTGTCATGCCTCCTTGCTCAATTTTAAATGAACTATCGCTTTAATTCAAGACTTGTACTGCGTCATGTCGTTTGAAAAACAGTACCTTAGAAGATTTAATAATTATCGTGCAGATATTGACTACTAAAAGACCGAATTCTTCGAATATGAAGCATTTATACGCCGCTACAAATACGTTACAGTCACTGTGCAAGACCTATTCTGTTCGGATCATTGATTCAGTTCACTTCTCAATTTCTGTCTAATAAAATGGTTTCACTTGAGATACAACTTACCATTTTTAGGATAGGCTATAGTCTTGAAATAAAGAATTGTTTAGCGCGTGTTCCTAGAATGAACGAACTGCTCCAAGCGAGGTGATCCTCTTCATCAGTGTCTGACAGCTTCAACACAGAAGGGTGCAGGATATGTTCGCTCGCACAAATGGTCTTTAAAAGTTCAGTAATGGTAGATTTCAGTCCTTTGGAATGAATTGTGCTGCAAACGCACCTTTTATAAACGTCCATCCACTCCTTTTTCTTCCGCTGTACACACCCTTTCACATTTTGTGTGTATGAGTCGTTAACGTGACGTGGCCAAGGCGGTCACTTGTAAGTCACGCCTACTGTAAATCACAAGAGTTATTGTTTCATGACTTTTCACCTCTTGTAGTCCCTTACTTAATACTGGAAACTGCCAGAAATCCCCCTTCTTTAGCCACAGTCTTTGGAAGGGCTCATTCTAAGCCTCTTATTGGGTTTTGCAGTCAAAAGAACAATCTGGAAATGCACCATACGATTCCTGAGCAGGGTTTACAATGCTTATTAATGTTCTTTAAACGTTAATGTTCTTTACAAAGTTTTTTTTTTAACCTTAGTTTTTTATTGTATGTTTTCATTTCATCCAACACAGCAATCGATTTTACACCCTCTTATTAGCTAAAGTAAATTAATTAGCGAATTAGCTATAAGTAGGCTAAATTGAATTCAAGTCTAACAGATCCACATGGTCCCTATCACCCCACAGCACCTGAAGTGTCCACCTACAATTTGAAGCTGAATAAAACACATAAATAAACACAACTACCCATTGATTATGTTCCATCATTATCAATATCCTGTGAGTGATCTGGGTAGCCTAATTTAGTGACATGATGTCATATGCAGCTGATATGCTCATGAGGAGCTGCACCGGCAAATCTTCACACAAAAATAAACAGATGAAAAAGTGCAGTGAAATTAAATTGCAAACATAATGTTATGCTATTCGAAATCAGCTGAGATTATGTTGTCATTAATGAACAAGGGCAGTCCAAGCTTTCTTTAGTGCCATTAGCCTATATCAGGTTTGGTAAACCTACATTTTTTATTTCATTTTTATTAAGACAATTATAAGATATAATTTGGAGATTTTGGACTAACCACCAAATAAGTAGCCTTTATCTTAGCCTACATTTCAAATAGCTCAAGGCTTTAACTGAAGACGTTTTACACATGTTGTAGATTTATATAAGGTATTTTGTCCCAAAGAAAAAAATAGTTGTATAAATATTTAAAGCGTTTTCCAAAGCGGTTTATTTGTTATCCCGTGATCTTTCCGAGTAATTTTCCACTGACATGACTTACTACATTTCCCACAATGCATAAGCGCAGCTCTTGCGTATTTCTTCCCGGTCTTGCACGCATGCGCAGTGCTTTTGACCTACACAGTCGCAGGAGAAAATGGCAGCGCTTGGACTGGGGCTGCAGGTATGACATTCTAAAAACCTTGTCAGTTGTATGGAAAACCACGAGCTGTTTGGCTTCGTGTAGTTAAATCTATGTGATCTTTTGAAACTGTAAATATTTGACAGGCTTAAGCCAAGATGATTTGTCTGATAACTAAACGAGGCCTTGACAGGCAGTGTCTAATTCGCAACATGTAACGTTACAGTGATTCAAACCCTGTGCTCTTGTGAGATCTTAATAATCCGTTATCAAGTTAATAATGTTCATTAGCGTCTCGCATCTTGAGTTGTAATAATTGAATGAATTAATTTAAGAGTTGTGCAAACCAGGACCTGACGAGTTTCTGCTCCTCACATGCTGAAGCATACAATGCTGAAAATGTGACTGGAAATACATTTTAAAACCTATAACGTTAGAAGTTAAGTTATCATATGATGTAGTTTAGTAGGTTTTGAGACGCAATAAATGACAATACTGAAATGAAGAGCATATGTTTATATCTATAACCAGGTCGTGTCATTGAAAGTCTGTTATATTTGTCAAATCTGCATGCAAGTTATTCTGTTTCTCTACAGGTGCGTCAGTTCAGCACCTCTGTGATCCGACCAGTAGCAAAACTTATCAAGGTAAAAAAAAAGAAGAAAGTTATTTATTTCATACCAGGGCAAACATTTTTTTCCATACCTATAAAAGTTACCATGGTCACCACAGTTTCACCTAAAATAGCTAAACCATGTATTCTAATATTCTAAAAGTGTCACGGTATACGTGTTGTGTAGAATTTTTCAGTACTGATATTGGTAGTAATTGAAATTGTGATGTAGTAATAGTATTACATTTGTTATTTAGCTGTTGATTTAACTCCATGGTTTAATACTAATGCATTTACTGTGTATACCATAATATAGTGCCATAGTAGTTACAGGCTTTTTTTGATAATTTGATAACAATTCTTACTGTTGTGTGTCTCTTCAGCCTCCTATCCAGATCTATGGGGTCGAGGGACGCTATGCTACTGCCCTGTTCTCTGCTGCCAGCAAGCAGAAGAACCTTGATAAGGTTGAACAGGAACTTGGACGTGTGGCTGTGAGTTTCCCTTTAAATTTCTCTCTTTGTTTCTGCTTGCTTTACACAGTGCTTCAATAAGTTCTGGATTTGTCATTTTCCCTCTTCCTAGAGCCTGATTAAGGATCCTAAGCTGTCAGGTATTGTGATGAACCCCCATATCAAGCGCAGTATCAAACAGAAGACTTTCGTTGATTTCTTGATCAAGGCAAAACTCTCCCCGATCACCATTAACTTCATCAGTGAGTTTTCTGATCAGCCATTTCATTGATTCACTGAAAAGTACTGTTATTGTAATCACATTGTAGAAGTCTGGAAGGGAGTGTCCTATATAGTAAAAAAATAAATAAAATACGTGCACATTGAAATTAACATTTGTTGCATTTATAAAATCGAGAACAAAGTGTATTATATGTTTGCATATTTTTCAATTATTTTGATTTACAGATGTCCTGGCAGAAAATGGCCGCTTGACCTTGACCCCTGATGTCATCACAGCCTTTGGCAAAATGATGAGTGCCCACAGAGGAGAGGTCACATGCTCAGTCACCACTGCTCAGGTAAGCCGTGCATAAATGTGTGGTTGTTTGCTTGCCTTGTACATATTACTTTTGTTTTATTTTAACCTTAATATTACTTCTAAATTAAATGTTTTGTTTTAAATGTTTTTCTGCTCTGCATAAAAAGTTTGATTAATTTTGAATAAAATCTTTATTTTAGTGTCTTTATTGTGTGTGTTTATGCTGAATGTCTGAACAGCCTCTGGATGAAGCTAATCTTGCAGAGCTGAAGGTGGCACTGAATGGTTTCCTCGCAAAGGGAGAAACTATTAAACTTGAGACCAAGGTAGGAGGGTTTGTTCCAGAGGGTGGGCTTCATTTAATTTTGAAGTGCTAATTTTAAAATTAGGATGACTAGGTTTTTAAGGAGGGTATTTGGTTCAGCATAATTTTTTTTTTTTTTTGTTCTAAAGTTTAAAAGAAAGAATGTGAAACTTTGCCAAATATTGAATGTCTTGTTTTGTCTTGTCATCTGCTCGTATGTTTTTTTTCGTCCGCTTTCATCCTTGTGAAAAAGAACACATGCAATAAATTGCTTCTATCAAAGTGATTTCTTATATTTATTATAATACAGAGGTGTATTAATGTGTGTTTCTCTTCCTCCTTCCCTCAGTTTGATCCCTCTATACTTGGGGGCATGATCGTGAGCATTGGTGATAAGTATGTGGACATGTCTACCAAGACAAAGATCCAGAAGCTCACCAAGCTGATCAGGGAGACCTAAGTCCTGTGGACTGTCCAGACCTACTCTAATAAGATTCAGGAGTTGAAGAAGGAGCGTCCTCTCTGCTATTGTGTAGTTGAATGATCTTGTCCAGTTGTGTTCCAAATAAATATTATGTAACATTTAAGCTGTGTGTGTGGTGGGGTTTTTTTTCTTTTTTTTTTCTGAGGGTTTTAGTATGATATTAAATATAAAATTATATTTACAGTGTGTATTTAGTGAAAATGCAACTTGGAATTGCTAATCTTTTAAAAATACTATGGTATTAAGGTATCTAAGGTAAAATACTTTTAGTTGAAGGTAAAATACTAAAGACTGAGATTTCCTCAAATAAATGCTGTCTTTGGAAATTTTTTATCAGTCCTGTAAAAAAATTATCAGTTTACATAAAAATATTTAGCAGTAGAACCATTTTCATTAAGCATATCACAATGATTTCTGAAGGATTGTGACACTACAAATTGGAGTAATTAATAAAATAAACAAAATGAGATTAATTATTCAATTCAAATTTATTTGTATAGCGCTTTTCACAATACATATTGTCTCAAAGCAGCTTTACAGAAAGTGCATTTCAGAAATGTACATAGAAAAATACAATTAGTTAATCATGTTTTAATTTAGGGCATAATATATCGCCAGTGTTGAGTCGTCTCTTCACAGGGCTCACGATCATGCCACTCTTAATTACTCTGCCTTGATCCGTTAAACAGAGCCAGTTAAAACTTGTGCAGTTTTAGCCTGATGTGTACTATGTTTTATAAAGCAGATTTTAAAATAATCATTGGCTTAAAGATGGGTTTTCAAATATTTAATTCTTTCACTTATTACAAAGTTTATAGATGTCTTTTTAAATGGATCTTTATCTAAAATATATCTTGTATCTTTAATATTCACTATTATTTTAATTGTATGTTCATGAAGGTAAGAGTCCTGACTTAAATTGCTTTCATTGTTATACCCAGCATTATCTGATGGTCAAAATGTTGTGTTCATAATAAACATAAGAGGGCACTAGCAACCCACAATTTGTACATGGAATTTTGTCAGTACACAAATGGTACTCATTAGGGGTAAAGATTGTTTTTGTTCTCAATCTCCTTTGTCATGTGCTTCACTACAGCCACACGTGACAGAATACCGTTCCAAACCTTTATGAATACACAAACATATATTTTAAAGAATGTTGGCAATCAAACAGTTGACAGTAGCCATTGAAAAATACTATGAAAGTCAATGGCTCCCGTCAACTGTCTGGTTTCCAACATTCTTTAAAATATCTTCTTTTGTGTTTCTCAACAGTCATACAGGTTTGGATCAATATGAGGGTGAGTAAATGATGACAACATTTTCATTTTTGGGTGAACTAAAAAAAAACTTTTTGTTTTGTTTTTAAATCTAGTGTTTTGCACGTTTGCACGTCTCATTAACCTGATATAAAATCAATGGAAGTCTATGCAATGTGAATGTACTAATATAGTGAATAGATAAGACTACATAGTTTGTAATGCCATCTTTACTGGGATTATGAGGAACGTAACGTAAGGCAGAACAATGGATGCTGGGATGCTCCAAAAAAAAAAGGAATAGCGAGTCATACTACACTATGATGATACATTTAACTATACTGAAAAAACAAAAACAAAAAAAAAAACAGGACGTATAATAGCAGGCTGATTCAAACAAGGTAGGCTACAAGTTACAAAAGGTATCTGTCTGACAGTCTCTCTCTATTCATCCATCCATCCATGTTTTCAGATGATGGTCATTGCTGCTCTACATCTCACATTAAAAGCTATTTATGGTGTAACGATACCTAGGTAAACTAAGTGCTGTTATCACTAAATGCACTGATGGTCAGCCGCTGTAAAATGTGACAACTTGGTGCGAGAAATGTAAACAGACGACATCCTGGAAGATACCAAAGAATAGGGGTAACTCTGACAAATAATATAGCTGTCTAAAAATACCGTGTTTTTGAGCAACACTAAAACGGATACCAAGATCAATAATAGATCTAACAACTAATGTGTATTGATATGAACACAAAATATACCAAGAGTGCAATAAAAGCTTAAAATAATGTATTGCAAACACCCCTCTTGTCATCACCACATGGTCTGTCCCCCTCCGCCCATCAGGAAGTGTACGCAAATGCACTGTTTGTTTGGTGGAAATCAGCTGAGCGATCCAATTCTAGGTTAGCTGATTGAAGCTTTGAATATTAGTGTACCGTACCTGTCCTCTCTTATGCTCGCTTTTTACTGTTTCCAAACTGTCGATTTATCGTTATTTGGCACGAGACCCTGTGATCTGTCGTCCATCCTATTTTGCTGCAGTGGGTGAGTCATTCAGTTCTTACAATAGCATGACAAGTCTTAATGGAGATAATAAAATATTAATGGGGAGTTTATTGTAAACCATCACTATTAGTACCTCTGTAATCATGACTTCAGTTCAAACAGAAGATAGCAATGCTGGTTGTCCTAACAGTAGGTGAGACAAATATAGTAAAAAAATAAATAAAAATTATTCATTCATTCATTCAATCAATCATTTTATTATTTATTATTTTTATTAAAATGCATTGAACAATCCAGCATAATGGCACGTGTCTCACTATGTAAAATGTGGATTGTGGATGGACAGTAATTAACGGTCAGACCATGAGGTTATACTCTTTAGGATGAAAATGCACAGAATGGATATGATGTTCTGTGTGCCAGAAAGTCAATGGATGTAACAACAAGGACAGATTTGAGTTACATAACATGGTCTCTGTTTGTTGTATTGCTGTGCCTCACTGCTGCTTGAATGAATCTGTTGCTCAAACATTGTGAAAGGGGTAAATCAGAGATCCAGCTTCCATAACCGCTGAAATGAAGGTCTATATATTTATCACATACACACATATATCCATTTGCAGTACATTTCTCCGGCACCCACTGTACTGTTTTCTCTGGTATGCTGCTAAGAGAAGCACTATTAATGACCAGATCAATAGACCAATATTATTATGTGCAACCTTGTAGACTAAATACATGGCCTAGGGAGAGCTGACTTTGCTTTGTAGAGTGGCTGACAAATCAATCCTTTAGAAAATGGAGATTGTCCACAATATGTGGTGCAGATACAAAAACTTGAATGAAAATTATAGATGACATTTACACTACAATTAAAATGTCTGGGGGCAGAATATTTTATTTATTTATTTTTTAGATTTTCCTTTTAAAAGGAAATTAATACTTTTATCCAGCAAGGAGGCATTAAACTGATCAAATTACAATAAAGACATTTATAATGTTACATGAGATTTCTATTTCAAAAATATTGTTCTTTTGAACTTTCTATTAATAACACACTATTTATCAAATAATCCTGAAAAAATATATTATGGTTTCCACAAAAATGTTGAGCAGCACAACTGTTTGCAACATTGAAAATAATAAGGAATGATACTTGAGCACCAAATCATATTATAAGGATTTCTGAAGGATCATGTAAAGACTGCAGTAATTATTCTCAATATTCAGCTTTGCCATTGCAGGAAAAAATTACATTTTAAAATATATTAAAATAGAAAGCGGTTATGTTAAATTATAATAATATTTTACAATACTACCATTTTACTGTATTTTTGAACCAAACGAATGCAGCCTTGGCCAGCATAAGACACTTCAAAAAAATTTTTTTAAATTCATACCTACCCCAAACGTTTAAACAGTAGTGTACATGCACAGGTAGGCTATATCCTGATTTTATTTCAGAATTTAGAACCACAACACGTTAACCTGATAGCTGTAAGCCAATGTTTAAGCCAATGTTCCATTTTCTAAAAAATCTTAATAAGATAACTGTCATGTCATATGTTTTAATCAGTTATATGTAAACACCTTATGTACACTATGTGAACAGACCACCCTATAACCACTAAACATTCAAATCTGCTCATTTTCAATCAAAGGTAATTCTAGTTTATCCTAGTTTATTTATCACTAAAATAAACTACTATAAGGATCTCTTTACCTCCATTTTTAAATGATCATGCTCTTGTCTTTTATTCTTTAAGACATTAGTCAGAATTCATTCATTGGGTTCAATGAGTTACTGACCAAAATGACTAAAATGGCAATATTGAGCATCTCCAGTATTTACAGGAGAAAACACAGCAAAATAATGTACATTATCTTCACTTATTCAAAATATGCTGATTACATGTACACAGGAATATTCCAATAGTTGCGGAAAAATAAACCTCTTCATTTTCAGGCAAGCAGTGTAAAAGATGTAGAAACTAACCACTGTCATAATTTTAAAGGCTTTATGTTGCTTCCTTTGGACTTTTTTTTAATGAGCTGCTGTTGTAATGACTGTAAGCTGCTGATGACATTAAGAACATAAGCTAGGATAATTGTGTGAGTGTTTGTGTTTGCTATGCTGGCTTGATGCTTCCCCCTGCCAGACGCTGAATCTATTTAATGTGTGTAGGCTACACTATAAAAAAAATTGTAATTTTTACAGAAAAATGTTAATTGGTTAACTGTAAGTTACCTTAACCACATACAGTGAAAAACTGTAAATGTTAACATCATATTATATGTAATTTTCTTGTATCATACTGTAAAAGTTATGGTTTTTGCCAGAAAAAACTTTGAATTACCATATAGGCTAATTTATGGAAAAACAGTAAAAAAAAATTCCCATTCCCTGCATTACACATCACACATGATTACATTTTTTTATACATAATTTAGTTTCCTCTTATTTTTGTTATCAGTAATGCACATTAGTGTTTTTGTGTTAATTTTTTTGTTGTGTAGTTAATGTTTATAGCATTATATTAGTGTCATGTGTGTTACCCTGATGGTTTTTTGTCTTTGTATGACCCTGTGCACCGTCTATGAATGAGTTTTGACCATGTTTTATAAACAGGTCACTTACGATGAATTCTGATTCATAATCGGGCTTTCTATTGTGCCACCTGTATTATTGTGGTGGTATCGGGACATTTTAAGGTAAAAAGGCAGATTTAGGTTGTTAAAGTAAAAGTAGGTATGTTACAATTATTTATATCACTTAACTAAACATATAATTATAAGTTGTAAAATATACAGCCATTCTATAAAACTGGCATATCAACTAGTTGGACTGGAGTTATTGTGTATATTTCTGGGTGGTGGCAAAACTAAGAACGGAAATATGAACAGGTAGAGTGCTTGGAGTAGTCGTTTAAGTAGACATAGATCATCTGATTATTTGGATGGGTTTGTGTTCAACAGGCACGTGTTTTGGGGCTTGCTTCTGTTTCTTAAATCCTCTGTAAATCTCTAGATGCCCATTTGATGCTCATAGCGTCAGATTAAACAGATGTAAGTCTCGCTGTGTGTGTGTGTGTGTGTGTGTGTGTGTGTGTGTGCTTGTGCGTGTTATCAGGGCTTTTATCACCGGAGAGCTAACAGATGTCACCATATCTAAGCAGAGACCAGTATATTCTACTTGTCTGTTGTTTTTGGTGTGTAGCCTATATATTTGTACTGTCTGTTTATGAGCTGGCCCACACAGAATATACAGACATTTTTGCCTTTTTTGACCTTATTTTGTCTGTATGTCATTTGACATAATTGGATATGTTGTTGTTATGAGTTGTTGCTCTGCAATTGATCCGTCCATTTCCACCAGTTTGACCCATTCAGGCCGGTTTGCAGGTTTGCGAATATGATTGCATTGACAGTGTAATCAGCCAATCATAATGCTATGGAGGCACTGATTCCTCTCAAGTGACTTTTCGCCTGTATTTTGCTGTTCCCCTCTGCATTCTTGACAAGTATTAGAACAATGAGCTCAAGGGAGGAAAAAGAGATGCTGTGTCCATCTGTAATCCATTGATGTCTCTGTTGGACACTTGGACGGTATTAAAAGGATTATTTATATGCTACTTATTTCATCTGGGTTTATTTAAGTACTGTCACATTTTTTTAATCCTTTTTTTAGGAAACTTTTAAGAAATTGAGTACTGGAAATGAAATAATATGCCATTTACACTATCATATAAAAGTTTGGGGTCAGTAAGTTTAAAAAAATGTTTTATTCAACAAGGATGCATTAAACTGAACAAAGGTGATAGTACAGACTGTACATTGAAAACAAAAAATCTTTTTTCATATAAATACTGTTCTTCCTTTGCTCTCTTTTTCCTTTTTTGTTGAAGGAATGTAAACTCCGATGGCCTGCTACATTATAGGTGGTGGCTGAGGTTGCTTACGTTACTTACTCTCAATCCCAGTCTTTGTGATTATTCTGGTTAACAAACCACACATGATTTGAGGTCATTGTATGCAGCAGACAGTTTAATACTTGGGGTTAGAGGTTTGTTCAAATCCCTAACCCTAAGCATGATCTACATGCCTTAACATGCACCTCTATTTACCAGCTATTTGTACATTTCTCGATAAGAAATCGATTGTCATTAGTAGGATTTCACCTCACTTCATGATGCATTTTCTTTCTTTGTGTAATTGTAATGCAGGATTTCTCTGTTTTGTCTCATAGATAGATACTGAGCATGCTGGGACATGACTGAGGCATGATGGATCCTGAGGAAGCCGAGCTTCAGAATGACTACCGTTACCGTAGTTACGGAGCTGTCATTGAGAAGGCGCTGCGGAACTTTGAATCATCTAGTGAATGGGCTGATCTCATCTCCTCACTTGGAAAACTCAACAAGGTACTAAAAGCCTGGAGAAAACAAATCCATACACTTAGAGATTCGGGTTATCATTTGCTTTGAATAACTCTTTAAAACTTCTTTTACTGATTTATGTTTTTAAAAGAGAGAATTTTGAAGATATCCTGCTTTCTTTGGCAAATTTGTCTCATCAACTTGCCTAGGTTGACACTAAAACACTGGGGAGGAAACACCACAGAGACAGTTTTTACATGTTTCAGGGAGATATACTTATAATTGTGTCTGCACATTAAATCGGGAGAGAAGTATGTTAAAATAAAAAAACAAAATACACAGTACACACTTTACCTCCCTCTGCAAGTAGATGATGAAGTTTGCTTGCTTCAGTTTAAGATCGGTTTTTAGTTACAGTTTTTGAAGGAAGTGAGAGACTTCCCTTTATGATCTTCTGTCCTGTTGAATGAAGGCATTGGTTAAAACATTACTGCTTGACCTCAAACATTATGTTCAACATGCAGCTGATTTGAATAAGCTGAACAGGACTTGTGTACACTGTCCTTAAGATTAGACAAATAGTCTTTGTCTCAACCTTCCTCTGCACTTTTTAAAAAAACATTTCCATGTTAATGTGCAGATGTAAAAAAAACTGTTGTCTTATTTAAATGTCTTTCTTTCTCTCTATATCACTTTATATGGCATGTGATTTTCTTGTTTGCTCAATGGGACTTTCCGGATATTATGTGAGTTACAAGACAACCTGTGTGAATATAAAAGGATTTTGTGTATTTGTTTCAGATATTTGACATTTAACATGACGCTATTATCTATAATCTCCTTTTTTACACACTTGAAGCATTTTCACTTCGTATAGAGAGTGACATTTTTGATGGCATGTCTTGTAAAATATGTTTCAAGTGCTGTGCAATAACAAACTAAACCCTCTGTCTCGGTTCCTCCTCTGAGCTATTGTTGATAGTTTGTTTGAAACCTGTTCAGCAAATGTGGTTGCTGAGTGAGATACGTGTTGAAGAGTAGAAAGCTAGTGACTTATAATACAAGTCTCTTTCAAATTAAGATAATTTTGAAAGAAGTCTCTCACACTCACCAAGGATGCATTTACTTGATAAAATAAATAAAAACAGTAATATTGTGAAATATTATTAAAATGTTAACTATTAAAATAACTATTTATGATTTTCTATTTTAATATTTTAAAATTAAATTTATCCCTGTGATGCAAAGCTGAATTTTAAGCATTGTTACTCCAGTCTTCAGTGTCACATGATCCTTTTAATATGATGATTTGCTGCTCAAGAAACATTTATTATTATTATCAATGTGGTTCTTTATATGTAGACATATATATATATATATATATATATATATATATATATATATATATATATATATATATATATATATACCTATAGAAAATCATTAAAAAACGTTTTACTTTCTTTAAATTTTTGTTAAACCGTCCATCCTGCTCTCCTCTCCCACTCATTGTGTTTCTCAGGCTCTCCAGAGTAATCTGAAGTACTCTCTGTTACCACGGCGGTTGATCATCGGGAAGCGTCTGGCTCAGTGTTTGCATCCTGCTCTGCCCAGTGGCGTCCATCTCAAAGCACTTGAGACCTATGAGGTCATTTTCAAAATCATCGGCACAAAATGGCTAGCAAAGGATCTCTTCATATACAGGTTGGTGTCATTGACAAATACTGAGTGAATCTCACATATAAATGTCCAGGTCATTGATCAAATCACTTGTGCGTGTGTGTACACTTCAGCTCAGGGCTCTTCCCATTGCTGGGTCACGCAGCGATGTCAGTGAAGCCGGTTCTGTTGACGCTGTACGAGCGGTACTTCCTGCCCCTTCAGAAGGCACTGTTACCCAGCCTGCAAGCTTTTATCATGGGCCTGCTGCCTGGACTGGAGGAGGGCGCTGAGGTCTATGACAGGTACAACTTAACACCAATCATCAATAAATGATTCACAAGTTGACACTTCAGAGATGTGACCCTAAACTTTCCACAACTTACTCACTATGGTACCAGGAACTCCTTTGCCACACTCACTACAACTGTGCCTCAATTAATACGTAACCAATTTAACCTTAAGTGAGATTACCTTGATTATATTGGAGAAAAAGTATGTGTCCTTGTTCATTTAAACATGGGTCTTCCATAGACTTGCATTAGACAAGAGCTAAAACTTATCAGAGAATATGGCTGATTTCAGTTTTTCTAGGCCAAAAATCACTTTTGGCCACTACTGTATTTCCTGATAAGGCTTTCATTTCAATGTTACAAAACCCACTTCATCTTTCTTCCTGTCTAAGGACGGATGCGTTGCTTGTGAAGTTGTCGGTGTTGGTGGGTCAGTCTGTGTTTTATGGAGCGCTGTGGGGTTCAGTGCTTATATGTCCTCTGGTACGGCTTCCAGCCTCACTCTTCATCGTCGCACACTTTGACCACTCAGTCACTGCTCGAGAACAGAAGTATATGCTTGGAACAGACCACAGACTAGTGGTAAGTGTGTGTATGTGTTTGGAGATAATTCTATAACATAAAAATTGTATTTTGTACATCTAAACTAAAAAGATTATTTGTTTGAAAATATATAGAAAAATGGACCTCTGTCAGGGTAGACAGAGTACACATTAATTTGACATAAATGAAAAAAAGACTGTGATGGAAAACGTATAGTCTGTTCAACAGATTGTTGAAAATTGAAAACGTTGAAAATTTGTATTTATTCCTGTGATGCAAAGCTATATTTTCAACATCATTACTCCAGTCTTCAATGTCACATGATCTTTCAGAAATCATTCTAATAGGCTGATTTGGTGCTCAAGAAAACATTTATTATTATTATCAATTTTGAAAACCGTTGTGCTGCTTAATTACTTGGGGAAACCATTACACATTTTTTAGGGTTCTTTGATGAATTAGAGTTAAAAAGATCAGCTTTTATTTGAAATAGAAATATTTTCTAACATTGTTAATGTAATTACTGTCACTTTTGATCAATTAAAGCAGCCTTGCTTATTATTTTCTTTAAAAAAAAAGTTTACTGACCCCAGACTTTTGAACAGATCTTTTGTAGGGGTTGTGAAAGTTAGACATGACCTAGAACCGGTGTGACATATTTAACAGATTGTACTTTTGTTCCTCACAGCCAGACATTTGTGTCAAATTACACAGGGTGTCTGTCTACTCTGACTAAGCTCTGTTGTTTTGAAGGAATTGTGTAATTGATATGGACACCTCCCCATCTCTCCTCTCCAGGTGAAGGCTGTTTGTCTCGCTTTACAAGACACTAATGTTTTGGTCCAGAGAAACATGCTGGAAATCCTTCTCTACTTCTTCCCCTTCACATCATTCCAGGTTAACCCCTTTTTCTTTCTTCATGTCTTCACTCCCAACTACATTTGACATGTCCCAGACCATGTGTAAGACATTTTTTTTATACAATCTATAGGATCCTGAGGAATGTGCCATCCCACTAAATCCAGATGAGATGATCTGTGTGGTGTCTGCTGCATCACTCACCCTGCTCAGGAGAGATATGTCTCTAAATCGGCGCCTCTATGCATGGATGCTCGGTACAAAACACAAATTGTCAGACAATTACAGAATAGCACAGAAATACTCCAGTACTGTTTCATAAAATAAATGGCATTTATCTATTAGAGAATAGTAATTTTTATTAAGGAAAGATATTTTTATGGATCTTTTATGGCAATTTGTCTCCTTTTCATTGTATGTAAACAAAAAAAAATGTGAAACGTACAGGTTTGAAACAACATGGTTGAGTATATTTCTATATGTGTGTATTGTCAGGCTTAGACATCAAAGGAGGAATGGTGGCCGCAGATTCCAGTCGCTTTAACACTGTGGAGGAATACACTGCATTCTACTTCAGTACACACTCCAGAGAATTACTGGTGCAGGTATAGAAGAGAACACACTCACTCAAACTGTACAAAATTCTGTGCATGCATAGTTAAAATCAACTCATATTTGATATTTTCTTCATAGGCTCTGGTAAATATTCTGAAGCAGAAAGATATAGAGGCCAACCCAGACAATCTAATAGAGTATCTCAGACCGTTTCGCATCATCATTAGCCTGTTGGACAAATCTGAGATAGGTAAGTTGTAAAATGCTTTACTTTGGCCCTATTTGACATTATAACTCATGTCTCTGCATTCTCTCATTTACAGGGCCATTGGTGTTGTCTGATGTGCTGCTGGAGGTGGTCAGAGCTTTTTACAGCTACTGTAAAGTGATGCTGGGAGAGGATAATCTCAACACCAGCCTTAGTGGCAGCCAACTCAACAGGTCAGAGAGAAGAATTCAGTGCTCATATTTTCACAGTGGACAAGTTTTCCTGTAGCTTAGCTGGTAGAGAATTATAACTGCAATACCGACATCATGATTTTGATAACACAAATAATGTCAGGGTCCCGAATCCCGATATAACAGTCAGCAAGGGTCTGAGTAAAACCTGGCTAAATGAGTGAGGGATAACTGTAATGACTATACATTATCCCACTGATTACATGCATTTTTACCAAATAAATGAGCATGAAATCGATTTCAGCTTAAATTATTTATGTAAGGGCTAGGAGAAACATAATACTAATATTACAATATTCAAAACTGGTTGTCAGGGTCAACAGTCAAATATCCAGTATAGAGGTCCATTATGGACATTTTTTGACTGCAGAATTCAGCCATTGACCATTCAGAAGTGAAACATTTTGATATATTTTAAAATATATATTGTTATATTTCATATTATATTACATTTGAATTCACTATGAGTGGATATACACTACCGTTCAAAAGTTTGGGGTCAGTATTTTTCTTAAGTGTTTGTTGCAAGGATGCATTAAATTGATAAAAAAGTGACTACAGATTTTTATTTTAGTTTTTTTATTTACTATTCATCAAAGAATCATGGTTTCCACAAAAATAATAATATGCAGTACAACCGTTTTCAACATTGATAGTAATGAGAAATGTTTTTGAGCACCAAATCAGCACATTAGAATGATTTCTGGAGGATCATGTGAAGTAAAGGTTGGTGAAAATTCATCTTTGCCATAACAGGAATAATTTACTTATTACTTATTTTAAATTTTAATATTATTTCACAATATTTTCACAATATTTTTGATAAATGCAGTCTTGGTGAGCATAAGAGACTTTTTTAGAAAACATTAAAATATCTCACTGACCCCAAACTTTTGAATGGTAGAATAAATGTACAAGATGAGTTAATAATACGCAAATGAACGCTGTTTCTAATTGTTGATTATCTATTCGTGTGCAGTAAAATCAAGGAGAATAAAACCGCCTCAGAGATTATAAAGACTGTCAATATGCTTGTGAGTGCCATGAGCAGCAATTATCTCTGGCATTACATGACAAGGCATTTCCAAATCTCTCTCAGGTAAACGCGCACAAACTCTTAATAAACTGCATTACGTGAACATAAATAGAATTATGTCAACCTAGTGTTATGGTTGTTTCTCAGCTCACTGAGTGATCCAGATGGGAAGGGTCCATTTAAAGACAGGAGCAGCCCTCCTTCAGTGACTGAACTTTCAACACTCATTATCTTCCTGTTGGATGTTATTCCTTTGGTATGATCTGGTGATTCATCTTTGGACAACTTTTTTCAAACTTTTTGGTCATTTGGTCTGATTTGGTCTGGCTTTCTTTTTAGGAACTCTATGCAGAGATGCAAACGCAATACCTGCCACAGATGCTAGGCAGCATGCTGCAGTCGCTGCATAGTCACATGACATCCCTCAGCCTACAGGAGCTCACACAGGCCATGAGAGCATGTTTTAAAGTGCTCAGTAAGGTCCAGATGCCGGTGGCTTATATGGACATGGAGGCCGAATCGCAGACACAAGATGTGGAGCAAACACAGGTATGATGGGTCAGTTTTACTGTAACTACCGTAAAGTCTGGCGTTGGTAAAAAAAAGTATCTTATGCTCACCAAGGCTGCATTTATTACCGTAAAAACAGAAATATTGCGAAATATTATTACAAATTTAAATAACTGTTTTCTATTTGAATATATTTTAAAATTTTCAGCAGTCATTACTCTAGTCTTCAGTGTCACTGATCCCTCAGAAGTCATTCTAATATGCTGATTTGGTGCTCAAGAAACATTTCTTATTATTAGCAATGTCGAAATTAAAAATGTCAATATTTTTTGGGAAACTATGATAAAAAAAAATCAGAATTCTTTCATGAATAGAAGGTATAAAATTACAGCATTTATTTAACAATGTAAAAGTCTTTATAGTAACTTTTGTTCAATTTCTTTTTTCTTTCTTTCTTTCTTTCTTTCTTTCTTTCTTTCTTTCTTTCTTTCTTTCTTTCTTTCTTTCAATAAACCCCCCCAGAAAAAACAGAAAGATATAGAGATCATTGAGTGGTTATGGCACGAAATTGTGGGAGAATATTATAAGGGAAGAAATATTATATAATATAATATTTCTATAAATAATTACATAAGCAATATGGTCTGAAATCTTACTGACCCCAAACATTTGAGCAGTAGTGTAAATGTTTGGGCCACTGCATTTAGTATATAATGAGAGTTTTAATAATCAAACAAATTAAAGCTTATATTCTAATGCCATTCATATTATGGGTTGGAAATGTGTGTGTATTAAACGGGCTCTGTTTTTTTGTTTGTTTTTACACAATATAGATTGTGATGACTGGCAACAACAAAGTCAAAGAAAGTGACCAGGTGAATAGTAACCATGACAGCAGCACTAGTGAGGCCTGTCTGAACGGACAGGAGACCCAGGAGGCAGAGCCAGGTGAAGCTCCGTACCCTCCTTTGCGCTCTGAAGACAGTGGGTTAGGCCTGAGCGCATCTCCATCTGAACAGCACCTTCTACCAGGCTGTAATGTATCAGAAGCTGCTTCTGAGGTGAACTCTGAAGCAGAGGACGTGTGGAAAAGAGGAGGAACTATAGAAAACATGTCCAAATGTGTGCAGGATATACTGGCATCTGTTATCACAAGGTAATTTACAAATTCGGTGCATACTGTGTGTGCCCAATAAGCATATTTTCAGTATGCATGATAGAATACCGAAATTACCTGCTATATTTGACAAAATGTGCATATACAATCAGAACACCTAGCAAGGAAAAATATATTCCAGAATGCAATGCACTTGTCTTGACTTTTCATTTGCTGTGTGAATGGTCCAAAAGTTTGATTTTAACATATCCACTTTAATATAATTAGCTTGCTTCCTAATCTAGCTGTCTAATAAACCTGGCTTTGTGTATTACAAATATTGTTGGCTCTTTGACAAAGTGCTTTTGTTACACTCATTTTAAATTAATTACAAGACTATTTCAGGTCTAAAAATCACACTTTTCTCATATAGCTCATATAACCAGGTTTTTCAAGTCCGTGGGAATCTTGGTTGTTCAAAGAAAAGTTTAGTTGTTTTAGCTTATTTTAAATCATTTGAGGTCATCTTGAGGCCCTCTTGGAAGTTTGTTGAATTCTGTCTCTTTTTTTCTCTCTCTGTCTCACTCACACTCACTTCCTGTATCTCTCAGACATTTGTTAGATGTTGTGGATCCAGAGAAGAAGAAGAAACAGGACGAAGCCAATCAGCTAGATCCTAATGCTTCTCCTAGGGGCAGTAAACGGTCTCCATTGAAACGGAAAGGCAGCCGAGACTTGGGTCTTATTAAAGACAGACTTGCTGAGTTCTTCAACCCTAGTAAACTGAGGATCCATGCCATTCATGGGTCTTCTAGGGGTGGGGGTAAAGACCACAGACCAGTAGAGTTGGAGTGGATGGGAAGTTTCCAGTCAAAGGGCAAAGGGGAGATATCAGAGTTGAGCCGCCAGGCCTTCACTGTGGTCTGCCAGCTTCTCCTGGAATGCACAACTTTTCCTGTGTATTTTACTGAGGAAGAGAACCAAGACCTTCACACATCTATGTTCAACAAGACAGGTGAATAAAGTGAATTGTATTCCAATACTATATTAAACTATGCTGATTGCTGATATAACATGTCACAGCACATGGACGTGTTCTTTTATAAACTGATTGTTTCTCTCCTCAGATATAGAGGGAAGTCTTCCTGAGTGGCTGAGGTCCTTGATGACTCTCTGTTGCCTGACGAAAGACTACCAGGTACACAAGTACTTAAAGGCGGAGATTGAAAGGGATAGTTCACCCAAAAATGAAAATTGTCATCATTTTCTCAACCTCATGTCATTTCAAACCTGTAGGGATTTCTTTCTTCTGTGGAACACAAAAGTATATCTAAAAAAATATATATAGAATGTAATGGACTCGAAAGTTGTTTGGTTCTCAAAGTTCTTCAAAATATCTTCTTTTGTGTTCTGCAGAGCAAAAGAAATGTATACAGGTTTGAATGGAATGGAACACATGACATTCCCCCATTCATTATTCATAAACAAAGACATTGAGGTTGTAATGTCAGTTAGTTGTTAATGCATGTTCTTTGTATTGTGACCTTGTTGTCTGTTATTTCCACCCTTAATTTCTTGAAACATTTGAATATAAGCTACATGTCCACGCACTCCATCTTCCAATGCTCTGAGAAACAGGTAGCCCCACCCCCAAACTCACACTATTGGTTGAGTCAAAATTTGACCTGTCAAACAAACAGAGCAATGTTTTGATAGCGATGCACTGTTTACACTCTTCACTCTTCAGGGGCCTGTACCATGATGGTAGTTGAACAAACACTGGGTTGCAGGATTAGTTTCGAGTTGACAAAACCAAACCAATCCAACCAGGCTTTGTTGGTACCATGATGCTGATCATCAACTTTCTCTGTCAACTCAGGCTTTGATCCTGAGTTTATGAGTTCACATGCTGAGAAAGAGTGAAACTGCGATTCATTTCTCACGAGAGAAACAGCGCAATTCACTTATTAAATAAAAGTATTAAAATATTAAGAATTTAAACAAATTTACACAGCAAGAAGAATATAGCTGTCTATGAAAGAGGACAACTAAAAGAAAAAGTCTTGCTAAATTTCAGATCAGTGCAAGTAGAAGTTGTGAAGTTAGTTTATACAGTTGATAAAGGTATAGAGAGAATTGAACATTTAAGCTCACGTGTAGTCATTTTATAGCTTCATCTATTGATTGTAAAGCGTATTTATATTACCTTTATATATTTATTCATTTAAACTCTGCATAATAATAATTTATGAACTAAAATTGTACATGTGTGATCAATTAAGGGTATAATAATTACATTAAAAAAAAATCTAAATCATACAAAATTATTATTCTAAATAAGCATTACTAAAAGCCAGACGATTTTGTCTTTAAAAATCATTTGCTGTGTAGTGACCTTTAATTTGGAGTAGAAACAGGTGGAGTGACTTTATCCTTTGCTCACAGCTGATTGGTCCAAGTCCGGTTTGCAACCTCTTACCTGGAACATAACCTGCCCTGGACCAGGTTAGCTGTGGAGCATAAGTTACTATGACGATGAACACTGCTAAAAGCCAAACCACTTTCAAAGTGCCAAAAACCCAGGGTTGGTGCAAACTTAACTGAAACATACCTGGCTAGCCACCTAAACCAGCTTCATGGTATAGGCCCCAGGAGAGTCAGCCTACGAATGGCTTATTTAGAGTTGCCTCTGCACAATGAATTGGGATAGGACATTTTAACATGGAAACATTTTTACTACATCTTTAATTGTTGCATTCTGAAAGCTGAATCATTTGATAATATATGTTTTTATTTTGTATGTGTCTTTAGGTGCAACATGTTGCTATCTCCTCTTTGTTGGAGCTAATCAATCACTCTCAGTCTTTAGCCCTCGTCATTAAGGATAAAAACCAGCGTTATAAGAACTCTGATGCTAACCCACTGAGTGGACAGCTGCAAATGGTCACCCTGCCACCCATCTACCCTGCTGTTCTCAAAACTCTGGAGGATTCCACAGACTTTTACCTGGTAAGGCACATTATGATTAACAGGTTGCATTTCTTATAGCTTGTTCTGTCGTGAATGAGAAATGTATAAAATAGAAAAGGGTAATTGTAGAGACATTACAAGGGTCAGGAGATGGACCACTATTTTTATTCTTTTTTATGTATGGAAGTCCTGCAATTCAGTTTAAAGAGCCAATTTCCCTTTTGATTGTTGCATTACCTATTTTTTAAAATCCTCAATTATAGAAGGTGCATGCATGATGGACTAGAAAATGGTTTTTTTTAGTATGATTTGAGCCAAAGAAGCAACATTTATGATACCCAAACTTTACTGATTTGACACGTTATTAAACCTTTAACGTGACTGTTTTCATAACATATTATGAGATTTCAGTCTTTCTCCATTTAAGTAGATAGGAATTGTACTGCCTATTGTCTACATAAAAAATAGCTACCTGTGGGTTTTACCAAGATGGCTGCTGAGTTATCTGACTTCCTTAAAGGGATAGTTCACCCAAAAATGAAAATTCTGTCATCATTTTCTCACCTTCAAGTTGTTCCAAACCGGTATGATTTATTTTCTTCTGCTGAACACAAAAGAAGATATTTTAAAGAAGGTTGGTAATTAAACAGTTGCTGGTCCCCATTGACTTCCATAGTATATTTTTTTTCCTACTATGGAAGTCAATGGAGTCCATCAGTCGTTTGGTTACCGACTTTCTTCAAAATATCTTCTTTTGTGTTCAGCAGAAGAAAGAAAGTCATACAGGTTTGGAACAACTTGTGGAAGAGTAAATCATGACAGCATTTTCATTTTTGGGTGAACTATCCCTTTAAAGTGACTTTGGTTATTGTCTTCAATTCTCTTGTAGCGTGTATCTCAGGTGTTATGGGCTCAGTTAGACACAGAGCGTAGAGAGCATCACGTATCTTGCGTGGAGCTCTTCTATCGGCTTCACTGCTTGGCTCCGTCTGCATCCATCTGCGAGGGAATCATCTGCTTAGGTTTACTCAGTGAGGACAAGGTACTGGGGAAACCTCATTTAATACATTTTACACATATATAAAGCTGAAACATTTTTTTAAATTGTGTGTGTATGTATGTGTGTTCATTTTAGGTTGTGTGTCTGGAGGCGCTTCACAGGTTCTCAGTTTTGTGGCACCTGACACGAGAGATCCAGACAAATCGCAGCACTTCTCTCAACCGCTCCTTTGACAGGTTTATACACCATATTCCTTATGTAATTATTTATAGAAATAATATATATTATATAATATTTCTTCCTTTATAATATTCTCCCACAATTTCATGCCATAACCACTCAATGATCTCTATATCTTTCTGTTCTCTCAGGTCTTTGTTTGTGGTATTAGATAGATTGAACAATCAGGATGGTAGTGTAAGGGCCGCAGCACAGAACTGGTTAGTGCGGGCTCTTTCCCTCAGTGATGTGGTCCGTATCTTGGAGCCAGTGCTACTCTTACTGTTGGACCCGAAAACACAGAGATCACCCATACAAAGCGTCAAACAGAATCTCTCTTTTGGTATGGAATCAAGACGCACAAAAACACACAAACCAAGATCAATACACACAGAGGTACCTGAGCTTGAGTTTGTGAGTTAAATTTTCAGGTTGTGCATTGTAGTATAAAAACCGAAATGATACAAAATTAAGTAATACAATTTCAAATCAAATAATTAGTAATGAAAATTCAACTTAAATTGTGTTGGCAATTATAATACAGAGTAAACTGAGTTGTACCTTTAAAATAATCAATATAGTAATTTGCACAAATAGTGTTGAAGACAGATAGCAATAGCAAGAGTTCCTTCTGGTTATTGATATGTATACTGCCATTCCAAAGTTTGGGGTCAGTAAGATTTTTTTAAAAGAAATTATTACTTTTACTCAGCAAGGATGCATTAAATTGGTTACAAGTGACAATAAAAAAGTGACTCTTTTTTGAAGGACATCCTGGGATTTTTTATGACCACAGATAGTCATGACCTTACATTTATAATGTAACATTATAATGGTTTACATTTATAATGTTACATTTATAACATTTATAATGTTGCAAAAGATTCATATTTCAAATAAATGCTTTTATTTTGAACTTTCTATTAATCAGAGCATCCTGAACTTTTTTTTCCATAAAAATATTAAGCAGCACAACTGTTTTTAACACTGATATTAATAAGAAATATTTTTTTGAGCAGCAAATCAGCATATCATGTGACACTGAAGTAATGGCTGCTGAAAATCACAGGACTAAATTACATTATATATATATAAAAGTTAAAGTATGGAGCACCTTGTCAATTGAAATGTTTGTTTGTAATTCAATACATTATTTTAGGGCAATGGAAATTATGAATTTAAGATATATATATTCTTGGTGTCTGATTCTACTGTATATGTGATTTAGGTAATGTAAAGTCACTGAGCTGGAGAGACAAATCCATCACAAAAAGTGCTGAAGACAACATGACGCCTGGTTGCCAAACAGAAGAAATCTTTGTTAGTCGCATCACCATAGTAGACCGCGAAGCACTGTGGGCGGAGTTGGAACGAGATCCAGATCTAACACCCACAGACTCCCCAAAAATGTCCCGGAGTGAGAGTGAAGAGACTGAGGGAGAGGACGAAGAAGTAGAGGAAGAAGAGGAAAGTGAACACACCGAATCTGCAGACACAAGTGGTGCTCAGAACTCCACCGAAAACTCCACCTCAAGCTCCGCCCCTTACTTACAGCGACATGACGACGGTAGCATAGAGGAGGAGGGTGTGGCCATTGGCCTACAGAGGGTAGATTCAGAACGAACACAGGTTTCAGATTCGCTCTCAAGTGATGAAGACGATGGGCAGTTGGAGGCCATGGCCAAATCCCGGATGCTGAAGCGACAGCGGGAGAAACGTGAGGCGGTGGATTCACTGTTCCGCCATGTTCTACTCTATAAGCAGCAGTACGAGAGCAGGAGAATTCTCTATGCCTTCACTATTTTAGAGACCATCCTCCGGACAAGTGCAGGGCCATTTGTGGAGGCTTTATCCAGTACTTCTCTGGACTGCAGCTCCATTGCCCATCTCAACCTCATCCAGAACCTTCTGCAGAGGCACCGTCAGGCTCAGGATGGTGGCAGCTTCTATGGGCAATTGCAGATCTCAACTCCACCAAGTGGAGCTACTCCTGACCCATCCCAGCCAGCGTCTTCTCCTCTCCATTCACCACCTTCTCCTTCTTCTCCACCAACTCTCCTTCTAGAGCTACTCACCTGCCTTTGCATGCGCTATCTCCGCTCTCACTATCCCTCCTATGCCAGCGTTCCCAATTGCCAACTCCAGGCCAATCGGGAGGTGCAGGTGAAAAGCGTGGAGGTACTGACTGAGTTGATGATCCAGTTGGTGAGGGTGGCCCAGCAAGCTCAAATTGGAGAGGCAAAGGGAACTGCTAGTCTGGAGGCTGTCCGCAACCTTCTTTGGGGCTACAAGGTGCAGCAGTACGTCCTTCTAACACTTTCTGCCTCCATGTATGTCTGCCAGAGAGCTGATCGGCCCGACCAGCACACGTTGCCTGAAGAAGACCAAGGAGAAGACAGAGGGGAGATCTCAGAAGAGAGCCTTATCAACTTTGGCCGGGATGGGACCTGGGCTGAGCACCCACTCCAGATTGCCCTACTGAAGCTTCTGAAGGTTCTTATTGTATTGGAGCACCACGTGTGTCCACCACACTCCAAGTCACAAGATCACGATCAAAGCCATTCCAACCCACAGCGACGTGCAGAGCAACCCTCCTCAGCCTTGGCTCGAGAGTGGCAAACAGCTGTGATGTTTCAGCAGTCCATCAAAGCAGTGCGTTACATAGTCAGTCAGCCTATCACCGCTCAGGGCATGTTTGTGTCGGCAGCAGCCCGAGCTTTGCACCCACAGTATGGCTGCGCCATGCACCCAGATTGGGTGACTCTGCTATGTGAAGTTCTGCCTTATTTAGGACGATCACTGGCCATCATTGTATCACCCATAATTGCCCAGATCTGCAGGAACCTGGATGAACTGGTTAAACAGCACGAGCACGATGGAATCAAGGCTTCACATAAGTAAATAATGTGTGTGGTTGTTTGCGTTTGTGTGAGCATGGGTGCACATGAAGTGTCTGATAAGGTGTCAATGCTTACATGTTGTTGTTTTGTTGCAACCATAGCTTGAATTGGGCTTATATTTTGTGGCTTTCTTTAGTGGTACCTTAAAGAGGGAGAACATAGCGCCTGACTATCCTTTGACACTACTGGAAGGTCTGACCACTATCACACACTACTGTCTTCTAGACCACAAGAAAGTAAGACATACAAGCACCCGTTAAAGAAAATAGTGGCAGATCCTGGCATAGGTGACATACATTTGCCTAGTGAGACAAATCCTCCTATGTAACTCTCATAGCTCTCAAGGTCTGTTCACACTGACTACATTTCTGAATCTGAAGTTGCAAAGTTACTGTACTGTTGGTTGCTAGTAGGAGTATAGCATTGTGGGTTCTTTTGCAAAAACTATTTGCACCATAAAATTCAACCAAATACACCAGTTTTCCTGATATACATCCACATACAGTTGTAGTTACAATCAAGTCTGATTTTGCCATGGACATTAAAAATGTCAGGATCACCACTGAGCATGTAAGAATGCTTCAAACGTGACACTAATGTGACTTGTGTTAATTTTAATTTTTTTTCTGTACCTGTAGACAGCTGCTGGTTGTGATGTTCCAGACCTACGAAATGCTAGCAATGCCATTCTGGAGGAGTTTCCACACATGATTAGCAGCATGGCCTTACTCTGGGGTGTGGTCAAAGGCTGTGACTCCTCCCGTAGCAGCAGAGCCTCACCCACATCTGTGTACTTTAAAGGCACAAAGGTGAATAAACTTGAATAAACAAAAATGTTTTATATCATTTTCTTTACTGAAACATCATGCCGTCTTGTTGACTGCTTAATGGTGCGTATGTATGTTTTTTTTCTCTGTAGATCTTGAGGCAAAAGGTTCTGGAGTTCTTAATGCCATTGACTCAGCAGTTTGGGGTGCAGATCATGGCCTCTGTGGCTGCTGTATGGTGTAGCAGGAAGAGCCGGAAAAGACGTTCCAGAAATAAGGTTAACAATAGCTATCAGAATGCAAAAATGACATTATGTCATACATTAGACTACTGTAATGATGTTTTTAAATTTTGTTTTTATATTCATGCATAGATTTTACCAGATGCTAGCGATTCTCAAATGACCTTGGTGGACCTTGTGAAGGCACTAAACACACTCCGTCCGGACACCATACTGCAGCTCATCAGGGAGGTGGTGAAGAAACCTCATCAGATCAAAGGAGACCAGGTATTGCACTCACACACACACATTCACTTAGCTATCTAAATGGGGACATTTCATAGACTTTTATTGTTTTTATATACAGGTAGTTATAAATACTATAACCTAACCTTAAACAAAAACTTTCTCCATTTTTACAAACTTAATTTTGTATCATTTATACAAATAAGGATTTGTATCATTTATACAAATAATTTTTGTCATATTTAGCTCACTTATAGTTATATATTTATCCCCAAAATATGGTTAAATGGGTACACACACACACACACAGAGAGAGAGATAGTTAACTATCGAATTACATCATGTATTAATGATCAATCTTTTTCTCACTATCAGAAGACTACTTTAGTTGACATTCCAATGCTACAGTTCAGCTACGTCTACATTCAAAGGTAAAAGTTTCCATTGACATCATTCTAGATTTTAATTGTACCTTATCTTATTTCCTATCATATTATGTCTTTTACTGTAAAATGACCATAGTCCATTGAGCTGTTGCAATCCAGTTTAAGCAAATGGCTAAAGATGTTGTTTACTGTACATTGGAAGATTCAGCCTTGACTGTATTGTTCTACAAGGCAGCTGTTTTTAGTGGAGTGTAGATGGTAATGTCCTTGGTCTTCTTTTTTTTTTTGCAGTCTCACCGCTCAAGCTCTTCAGGAGAACATCAATCCTCTTCTCTGTCTGCTCAGAGAATCTGCCCAGCTTAACCTTGCCCCTCCTGGACACTTCTTGCTCCTCGGGTGAATAAACTAATGTGGTCACTATTACGTTTGCTCATAGAGATTTGAACAAACCCTAACCCTTAATATTAACCTTTGGTGCGCAAATTTAACAGTACGAAACCACCTAGCAACCACATTGCAACATACTAATAACAAAATCAGAACACCTTAGCAACCACATTACAATGTCCTGGAAACCACTCATGACACCTGCATCGCCTAGTTGTTTAATGCAACATTTTAAAAAAGGCAGTCGCAAAACTCTTAAAGATAAATAAGAGCTCTTGTTAATTACACAAAACAATTATTGTTCTTGTGATATACTACTAGTGCAAAATGCCCGTGCAAAATCAGTTTTTGTGTGTGTTTTTAGTAATTGTTGTTTTGGTGCCCGTGAAAGAGACTGTGAACGCATTGAATTCAGGGAGCTAGGTTACTACAATTGATGGCCATGAGTAAAATATAATATTCAGAAGTAAAGTGTTTATGTCAGAATGTTTATTTTTAAACCACAACCTTCTAAGTGCTTCTTTTACAGATATATTTAAGAAAACGCTATGCTTAAGCAAACAGCTTGTGAATAGGCAACTACAAATGATGCCCGTGAAAGAGACTGTGATCGCATTGAATAGGATATGTTTAGTTGGTGAATAGCATAGGCTACTATTACACAGTAGCGATAACGTTAAGCACACCAGAATCTATCTATAAATTACAGAAGTAAACAGAATAGCTGACTTACAGATTCAGTTTACATCCACAAATGAATCTGAATTACATCCACAATGAATTACATCCACATCCATCGATCCAGGGAGCAGTGCAAAGTGCACGTGCAAAATCAGTTTTTGTGTGTGTTTTTAGTAATTGTTGGTTTCTTGGTAAAGAAACAAAATCAGTTTTTGTGTGTGTTTTTAGTAATTGTTGGTTTCTTGGTAAAGAAAACTATAATATTCAGAAGGAACCAAACTATAATATTCAGAAGTAAACAGTGTAGCTGACTGAGTGTTTATGTCAGAATGTTTATTTTTAAACCACAACCTTCTTGGGGCTTCTTTGACTGATACAACCATAGATATCATATATAAAGGCTAGATGTCTCGTGCTCGCTGCTGGCCAATGGAGGTCGACGTCCGCACGTGGCGGCCATCTTGCAACAGTGTGCTCGCTCACTCGTTTAATGGTGCATGTACTTTTAAATAACCATAACTTGCTCAATTTGCTACCGATTTTCAAACGGTTTGGTTTGTTATAAACGTCAGAGATGTAGTTATGACACTGCATACATACAGTGCATACATATGAATAATTATAACATACATGTTCAAGCATTCGGAATTATAGCCACGTTAATAACGTTTGTAAGAAACCAAACCGTTTGTAAATCCGTCAAGATTTCAGCGAGATAAGAGGATTTGTGTGCATGCTGATCATTCACCTTAATGCACAGCTTCACTGTGACAAGATGGCCGAACGGTGATGCCGGAAGTGACTGCGCCATAAGACATCTAGCGTTTATATATGATATCTATGGATACAACCCTCTAATGTCAGAATGTTTATTTTTAAACCACAACCTTCTAAAAATGATATATTTAACGATATCTTTAGCATTTCTCATCCAAACAACGTCAAACTTGGCACTGCACTTACTCGTGCCCGTGGCAAGACACCTGTCGAATTTGAAATCCATCGGACTAACGGTTCGAGAGATATGCGGTTAACAGACACACACACACAAAGACAGACACACACACAGACAGACAGACGTTTCTGTAATTTATAGATAGATTGGAAGGTAAAGTGTCTTTTGAAAGACTGATATCTGTTTATTTTACTGTTGCAGCATCCTTAATGACTGTGTAAATAGACTTCCCAATATCGACAACAAGAGGGATACTAAAGAACTGCAGGTAGGACAGATACAGCAAGAGATTTTGTTGATATAGAATTATGTAGATATTGTAGAAATGTCAAAATATTTTTACATAGTAATTGTACCCTCAACAGGAAGTGAGCCAGCGCATACTAGAAGCGGTGGGAGCTGTGGCAGGCTCATCTCTTGAGCAGACTAGCTGGCTGAGCCGTAACCTGGAAGTGAAAGCACAGCCTCAAGTCTGTCCTCAAGGAGATGAAGATGACCATGATGGCAATGAGTTAGAGGGTAAACCTATGGAGAAATTCATATACTTACAGTATAATGCCCATTGCTGTATTGCCAACATATGAAATTAATAATGCCTAGCTGTATTACCTACTTCGAAACAGAGGCCGTTTTAAAATGGATTCTTTTCATGTCTTTCTCTCAGAGTGTGCTGGCCAGGGTAGCACTATGGTTTCATCTTCAGTGCCATCTGTATTCAGTGTACAAGCTCTGGTTCTGCTGGCTGAGGTAAGAGACATGCGGTGAAATTGGGTGAAGAAATGCAACCGATTATCAGTGTTCTCATTTGTGCTCATTGTGTTTGTAGGTTCTGGCTCCTCTTTTGGACATGGTCTATCGCAGTGATGAGAAGGAGAAAGCTGTGCCTCTCATTTCCCGTCTTATGTATTATGTTTTTCCCTATCTAAAAAATCACAGGTGAGTATGCCAAAGAAGCACTTCAGTTGAAATTATACAGTAGTCGTTAATGCTGCTTAGTATTTTATTCAGAAGCTTTGGTCTATTTATTGTCACATGACATTGGTGTCAGATCATTTTCATTTAAAACTAGGGGTGTGACGAGATCTCGCGATATTAAAACGTGCCAATTTTTCTCGTTGATGTGAAAAGCTGTCTTGCGATATCAGCATGACGGAGTTGAGTTTTGTGGCAAAACATTTGACAGTGCTTGCATTATAATGTTCTGTCTTTTACTGCATATGATAATTCATACTCAGGAAGTTGAACTTAAGTGACATTCATCATTACAAGATGATTAATTACAACATTTCAAAATGCAACTGCATTGTTTTGCAGTTTGAGAATTTCAGTTTAATAAAAGATTTTTCCAGTCATATATTTTGTTATTGAAGAATTATTAAAAATAGTGTTAAAATATCGTCTCGTATCGTCTCATCTGTAGGGTTGGGTACCGAACTCTGTACTTTTAATGGCACCCAACGACCGAATTACGTCTGTACTACCGGGTACCGATTCACATTAAATCAAACCGTGCCAAATTTCGGTACCTGAGAACACACTTTTTATGGATATTCATACATCACAGACAGCGACCAAGGCAGCTCTGGCATAATGTCAATAACACTTCTATAAATTACTTACAGTTTCTTTAGTCATTGATGCAAACATGCCTAAAGCACAGAAAAAAAGGTACCGTTGGGTACCGGCATAGAATTTCAGGTACCGGTATCGGTACCGGATAAAATGTAAACGGTACCCAACCCTACTCATGAGCTAAATGTATCATCACACCCCTGTTTAAAACTCTTACTCACTTTTAATGTTTCCATAGCTGTTTCTCAATTTATATCTCTCTATCTCTCAGTGCCTATAACATGCCTAGTTTCTGTGCGGGTGCTCAGTTGTTGAGCAATCTGAGTGGATATGCCTACACTAAACGAGCGTGGAAGAAAGAGGTGCTGGAACTCTTCATGGAACCAATGTTTTTCACAATGGAGTCCTCGTGTTCCTGCCAGTAAGATGGATACTTGGATACTGTAGTGGTTTTTATCAAGTCATGCACAAAATCAAAATAGTCCAATAGTTTGCGTGGCCTATATACATAGATTGCTGGGCCTACTAGTTTGTTTTTTAAGCCACTAAACTCTCATATTGTGCTTTAGTTGGAGATCCATCGTAGACCATCTTCTGACTCATGAGAAAACAATGTTCAAAGACTTGATGAGTGAGTATATGTACATATTTCTGCTTTAGACAGTCATTTGTTGTATGATCAGTGTGTTGATTTGTATTGTGTGGGTTCATGTTGTACCATATGCAGGCATGCAGAGCAGTTCTTTAAAGCTCTTCAACAGCGCTGAGCAGAAGCCCATGCTACTGAAACGACAGGCTTTTGCCATGTTTAGCGGAGAGAATGACCAGTACCACTTCTATTTGCCTCTCATACAAGGTATCACTGAGTCTGTGTGGAAAACAAATATAGGTTACTTGTAATGTAGCATAGGAACAATTTCAAGCTAACACTTTCTTCATCAAATATATTCTAGAGCGTCTAACAGAGAACCTGCGTGTCGGACAGACTCCATCAGTGTCAGCTCAGATGTTCCTCATGTTCCGTGTTCTCCTGTTGAGGATCTCACCACAACATCTCACCTCTCTCTGGCCAATCATGGTCACTGAGCTGGTAAGAAATATGCCAGTGGTCCTCTCTTCACAAATGCTTCATCAGTTGTTTTAAATGTTATTTTAGTTGGGTGCAGTTTGAAAATGTATGTTGAATATTTCAGATACGCATTTTTAACCGCCTTGAGAAGACACTGCTGGATGACAAAGAAGTTTCAAAGTGAGTCTTCCTTTATTACAAATTGCTGTCTGTATATATTTTTCCCTCAATTTTCATGGAAAAAATCTTTCTGTTTCAGGAGTAAATTGCGAGGTGGCCATGACAAGAATGGTCTACTGTGCTTCCCTCAGGCAGAGCTGGACATGTACCTGTCAGCCTGCAAGTTCCTGGACACCGCTGTGTCCTTCCCTCCAGAGCAGATGCCTCTGTTTCAAATGTGAGACTCATGTGAACTGTGTGTATGCATGTACTCCTGCCATACCTGTGATAAATGACGAGAAACAGTTTAATTGAGCATTATTATAGATGTTTTTATGAATTATTGTCAAGTTTTGTATACTTAAAACTTCTAAAAAACAGAAGCAGTGGTTGGACATTCTCCAATGGTCAAATGACCAAACACTGTAGTGTTGAAATTGAAATTAATAAGAAATGTTTCTATATTAGATTTATGAAGGATCATGTTACACTGAAGACTGAAGTAATGGCTACTCAAAAATTTAAGATTTGCAATTACAGGAATAAATTACATTTTAAAATATTTAGAAGTAGAAATTGGATTTTTTAAATGGTGATAATATTTAACCATTTTTTGTGTTTTTCGTGTTTTTTATCAAATAAATGCAACCTTGATAAACATAAGACACCTCTTTCAAAAACAATAAAGTCTTTCCGGTCTTACGGTAGTGTACGTGGGGCTAAAAGGGGTAATTCACCCAAATATTACAAAATTACATTATCATTTACTTGCCCTCAAGTCTTTTAAAGCCGTTGTTCTCCATACAATGAAAATGGGCATATGGTAATTACTGCCAACAAAGCTAAGTCAAACAAGTCCAAAAATCACCATAAAGTTGTCCTGGTGTGCTATATTTAAATCTTCTTTCACTGAATATATTATAGACTTGAAATATAGCACTACTTTTATCAATTTTATTCCACTTCTATCCTTTTGTGGAGCTTGGCAATATAAATTATCACCCATTTTCATAGTATGGAAAATAAAATGGCTCAGACATTCTGCAAAATATTTTTTTGTGTTACACAGAAGGAAAAAACAAAATTTCTTAAATATTCATTTTCTTTACGCAACTGACCTCACAAAGACCTTTTATTTAAGGTACAGGCACCTTCTATAAATATAACATGGTGAACTTCTTATTAGGTCTTTTGACCTAAGTGGACTGTCATGGCTGACCTAACATTGGCAGCTGTCAGTAATAGATCATTAGGTTCTGTATTATTTCTAGGTGACCTGTCATGCCTGGCCCAACATAAATGACTTCTGATATGCTCCACACCCTAAAATTTAATGTATATGACCTCTTAATGGCTTGCCAATATGTATTTATAGGTATCGCTGGGCTTTCATTCCTGAAGTAGATGTTGACCGTTATGATGGACCAGGAAACACTCTGCTGGAAGGCGAACAAGAATGTAAACCCCATATTGTTAGGATACTGGATGGAATAAGCCGACGCTATGGGGTAAGATCTCCTTACACAAGACATGCTCTAATATATCTGTGACTCAGCACCACCGAACCAGTAAAGATGGTGCTTTTTCAAAAGTAGACTCAATTGTCAGTCTATAAATATTTTGGCTGTGTGTTCAGGAGCTGAATGGAACAGCGGGAGAGTCGAGCACAGATCGATTGGTGTTTCCTTTGCTCACACTGCGTTCCCTCTGCTCCATCGTGGATCTCGTGCCGTTCTTCAGCACCCTCTGCTGCTCTTTTAATGGCTCCTCCGCACACCTCCCACATTATGCTGTGGACTACCCACCGCCCAGCAGTGATCAGGTCATGAAACGCCTAGAGAACATCATTGAAGGAGAGTTCCTCGATGGAATGGACAGTTAGATGATAGACCACATTCTCAAATTCTGCATTTGCTTTTGCAATTTATGTAATTGGTTTCTCTTCGAACACAAAAGTGCAATGAAATTTCATTGTAGCATAATAGCTTACATTTAAATGCATAAAGGTCCCTGCTAATTATTTTATGATCTTAATCAATGCACGTTAAGCTGTTGAAGGTCTCTAAAATTGTATGACCATTCTGAGTCGTATACGCTGTGAATGTATATCATCTTTGTATTTTAATTTGGCTTAATGTGGGCTTTCCAAGCATTCTGTTCATTTGAACATTCCATTACTTTTTTTTTTTTTACTAAATGAGCCAAAATAATGATTATTTGGCCATGTTTCAAGGGCCATAATGATCACAACAAACAGATAATTTATTGTCTGGTCCATGGCATTTTTCAGTTGTGTGTAGGGTTGTCCGTCATTTCTTGACTTAAAATCCCTTTGCAGTATTTTTGCTTCCTGACAAATTTCCTTTTTCCCTGTATAGCTTCCATCTATCTGTTTAAAATTATTGTCTTTTGTTTATCTACAAGTACCTATTTAAAAGACTTTGTTGCTTTTCTTATGTCTTATATTCTGCTATATTTCCCCACTTGCTTTAAGTTGAGGATAATATGTATTTATTCTTATGTGGATATTGAATGTCTTCTTTTACTCTGTGTAGAATGAATAGTACAACAACGGAATTGTAAAGCACATTTTTATTTCTGTACCCAAGGGAATGTTTCTGATCCGTGTTTGTGTTCTCAATCATCTCAAGGACCTCAAGGATGTTTTATGCTGTTGCTTTAATTTTAGAGTGCACCTGATTTGGCAGTTATAGTTCGTCTCTAATGTTACTGCTAGTATACTATCTTGCCCTTTGATTGAAGTGCCTAAAAATAAATGCTCTAATTATGAAACATCTTTGCTTGTTCTGTAGTTGCTATATGCAATTGTACCACAGAAACAGGCAAATGAGAAGCTTATATTTCCCATTAATGGCAGTGTAAAGAGCTATTATTTCAGTGATATCAGAATTTAGTGATTTGTTCTCTTGAATGTAGACTTTTTTTGAGGAAAAATAATGTTAATGCTTAATAAAGTTAATTATTTTATGTGTATGTTCTGCACATCTGAATAAAATGACTCAGAATCACAAAGTTATGTTGCCTGGTTTTTGTGTTTTTATCACATAGATTAGATTTATTAGATTTCCTTAAGTTGGTTTTATGAATAGTTCCTTTTGTCCTTAACCCTCTGATGGTCTTTGGTAATATTAGACCAAAAAATGTACGTATTTAATAAAAAACAAAATGTGGACATGATTCAAAAAGGGGAAATGGTCTTAGAAAATAGTCATACTTTTGATGCACCATACTGCATGAATTACCACCATGAATGGGTATATAAGAAAATACAGAGCAATTTTCTGGGGTACAATCTACAAAAAAACATCTGCCTAGTTGATTAGTCATGTTTAAATACATATACAAATAAAACCTAATACAAAGATAGGGTGAAGGTTGTGGATTGGAATCCACTGCTGCTTCAATGTATATGTAATGAGTGATTATAATCAAGGTATCAATCAATATGATTCCTTCTAAATATCAAATGAGTTGAATGACTTCTCTGGAGATTTTACTTTGTTATAGAAGTTACCAGTGTGATTACTGAAATGTTCTTTTCATGCATTCTTTAATGTCTGTATTTGATACCTGAACGCAGTAACAGTGCTTGCTTATTTAGCCTGGCTTCCAGAAATGAAATAGGGACTTGTTTTGTGTTTGAGAAAGGTCTTCAACGTGTTAAAACATATAGGGGTCATTGAAGCCAATAGTTTAAGGGACCATTTCTTTGTTAAAGCCTTACTTTCCAGTTAGACTAAAGTGTTGTTCTCCTTGAGAGAAATAACTCATTATCTTGATGTTTTGAGAGGATTCTTCTGTTTATAGTTAGAGCCTGACCAAATCCAACCTTGGAAAAGCTGTGTGTCGGTGTGTGTGTTAGTCTTCTTGGTTACAGGTTAAGGAACCTGTGGCATTATTGGAGATTGAATGAGTTGTTGTTCTGGACATGCTGGCGCACAGCAACCCAAATCTGCGACCTGGAAGGTCACGACGTGCCTAACTTCAGGGTCCGAGTGTCAGCTGCCTAATCGATGGAGATATGCTTCTGTCTATCTGTATATGTGTGAAAATTACTATGTTTATCTATTTCTTAGCCAATCAGAAACTGCAACCTGAAGCAAGGACGTAGCTTAGACCTTGGTGTAGGGTATAACTGCTGTGATCTTTGTAACTGTAAGCGGGGCGGCCTACGAACTCCCGTGTGAGTCTTGAAGCTGACTTCTGCTCATGAAACAGCAAACTATCTTCAGTAAAACTTTTCTTCAATTTATTATAATTCTGACTCTGGTCTTCTTTCAAACATCTGGTCCTTGGGTCCTAAACTGTTACCCCCTAACAAGGGATTATGTCTTGAGTATTTGTTTTATTTTATATATACATTATGCCCAATTTAGAGGTGAATATTGTCTAGTGGCACAAAACCTCCTCAAAATACAAAATATTAAAGAATAAATGGTATTGGAACAAAATATTGTACATTCATTTCATTACAAAGAAGACGTTATTGACTTAGTGAGAAATACCAGAGAGTTAATGATGAACTAAAAGAGGGTATATAAATGGGGTACTGCATACAGTGTGTGCTAGCCCATAAAATTAAATTGATTCGACAATAAATGTAATAAATTGGCTTAATTTAGCTTTTAGCCTTTTACAGTGTTGCCTTATGACAAAATATTTTCCATTTTGGTTTTGTTCTTATTTACATCTTGGTCATGAGTCCATTCCATTTCAGATCATGCTTTTTTTTTGGATGTTATAAATGTGGTGTGCATGCCTTATGATATATGCTGCTGCCTGTCTTTGCATTGTAAATGTGCAAAATGTGCAATAAACATTTTACAATACATTTATAATGTTATTAACATTTCTATAAATATTTCCAAATGATTCATTAATTTATATTTCTCATTTCATATATCTATTTAAATCTTTCTATTTTCTAAAACAAAAACCGGATAAAAACACTACACATACCACATGTCAGTATGCAGCACAAACATTATCAGCTAATAATAATAATAATAATCAAAAATATTTCTTGAGCAGCAAATCAGCATATTAGAATGACATCTGACCTTGAATCTTGTGACACTGAACACTGGAGCTTTGCCATCACAGGAAAAAATATATTCGAATAGAAAACAGATATTTTTAATTGTAATAATATTACATAATATGAATGCATTTTTGTATCAAATAAATACAGCCTTGGTGAGCAGAAGTCTTCTTTCAAAAAACATTTTTCAAAAATCTTACGGACCCCAAACTTTTGAAAAGTAGTTTATATTATAGATTTTTATTTATATTTTGGTGTATTTGATTATTACTATTATTATTCGTCAGTGAATGCCATATAACAGATTTGATTTGAATGAACAGTTAGAATATCATTATCATTAGCTTCCCAACTCCCAAGGGTGAGCAAAAAACAAACATGGGAATGGAAATTATATTTATGAGTGTTGAACAAATGGTTTGGAAATTTGGCATTGAAACAATGATTATCACATTGATTATCACAAACTGCAGTCAATCAGCAAACAAGAAGCGTTGGTATGAACATATTAACTGTAGGCTATTAGTGTATACATAGTTCCCACATGACGTCACAACATACGGGCATTTGCCGACCCGGCGCCATTTCTGTGGGCAGAACATTAGATGAAGAAGCTGAAACGAGTTAATTTCGTGATAAAAAGTGAAAATGGTCATCTCCTACTGGGTCAATGGATGTTCAAATTGTGCCAGAGGTTCAGTTAAATTTGGATTTTACAGTATACCCGTCATTAGACTTCATGAATGTGACAAGACGAAGCTTTTGTCAGAACAACGATGGAGGTTATGGCTGGCGAGGATAAACAGGAAAGAAACTCCCTCAAAACACGCAAGAATTTGTTGTGTTTTATTGCGAGTGTACACAAATATAAGTTAACACTTTGCAGTTTTAATGATGTCCTGTATGTACAAAATGACGAGGTATTAAAAACATACAAAAACAACATTGTTTCCACTGTTCGATCGCGCCCGCGACTCTCTCTCTCACTCACACACACACATTCCAGCCTTGCAATCTCAGATAGTCCCTAAAGAACCCGCGTATAAAGTAGTTCCGCATTAACTGTTACATTAATTTGCACGCGAGTTTTATTTATTTTCATACCGTGTATATTCATATTCATGCACATATTTCCAGGCTCGGAATTGCTTACATGTGTTAAAACTCCTAGCCAATACCAGATAATGGTACACATGGATAATACTGTATCTGAGCCAAAGCTGCAAAATCAGTGCTCAGTTTAGCGCATACGGATCCACACCATTTATGACTGAAATTTTCGCATTGTACCTCTCTCTGTCTTGTGTTAATATGTGTCTTTATAATCTGTGTCACTTTGTCTCTTCATGATTTTCGTAACATAAATAGAAAGAAATCTTCGAAATTTGCTTGTAAAACTTTGTAAACACAGCAGCTTATGCCCTCAAAGATGGCGTCTCCGGGAGGTCACATGACATTAATTGGCCTGTGGGAACTATGTATTAGTGTATTAACACGTCGCGCCAAAAACACATTGAACACGCGCCAAAATCGTCGACAGTAAACGGATGCTGCTTTCTATTTCGGACGCCCTGGATCCGCGCAGACATACAAAAGGAACGTTCGCTTTGATGTTTGTTTTTATTTTACTTCCTGTTTAGGTTTATAAGCCATGTGCTCTCACACACACTGTGAAGTAGCCTACTGCCCGTTTTCCTGCCTTACTGAACGTGCTCCATTGTGTTATTGCCTTGTCTTTTGTTATGATATTTTGCCTGGTCATTGGATTTACGGTTTTGGATTATTGTTTCTGTTTTTCGACCACTGCCTAGTGCCTACTAGTGTTGGCGAGATGAAGCAGATGTGTCTCGAATGCACGCAGGGACATCTGCTGGTCAATGGAAATACGGTGCAGGAAAAAATGGGCTGGAGTGTGACAGCGCCAAAAATGTGTTACATGGTTCATCATGATACATTAACATATACACACATGTATTATGTATATAAATAAATAATTAAGTAAGTGATTCTTTTAAGTATTTATTTCATCAGTTTTGTTTAATAATTTTGTAACTGGGTAGTGCTTTTGTTGAACATACGGAAATTGAGTTCTTTAGACTGCATACAAGAAGGTGAAAGTGATTAAGGTGGACTGGACAGAGAGAAGTTGAAGTTCTTGTGAAACATGAGAGGAGGGGAAACGCATCGTTCCGCCAAAAGTGAACCCCTTCTCTAAGCACTGCTGCACTCAAACGAGGCTTCGAAAGTCACCGGTGACGTCATTTCACAAGCGGGAAGTAGATACTGACTGACGTTCTCGACACAAGCTTCGAAGCTTCAGGCGTAACATGTGGAACTTTCCATCGTGAAACAGGTGATTTGTATGGCATAAGTGAATCAACTGTGTGCAAAATAGTCCACAAAGTGTGCAAAGCTATATGTGAAAGCTATATGTGAACTGAAGGACGACTACATCAAGTTTCCTGATGCTGCTGGCCAAGCCAACTACAAAGTGGAGTTCTTTGAATGTGGAAACTTCCCTGGAGTCATTGGCTGTATTGATGGATGTCATATTCCAAAAAAGTGTCCCTCTACTGCAGATTCTGAGGAGTACAGAAATCGTAAAAACTGGTTCTCAATAAATGTACAAAGTGTGTGCACTCCCACTATGCAGTCCTCCAACATTGTTGCACGTTGGAAAGGTGCAACTCATGACTCAAGAATTTTCCAGAACTCCTGTTTGTACGCTCAGTTTGAAGGTGGTCAACATAGTGGAATCATACTTGGGTATGCACAGACCAACTTCTTGTTCACCCCTTACCTTCATGCAGTCACACCTGAGCAGCAGCGGTACAACCAAGCTCATATCCGTACCAGAGGTACAGTGGAGCGCATGTTTGGTGTATGGAAGAGTCGTTTCCAGTGTCTCAGAAACGCATTGCGCTTTGAACCAAGAAGATGCTGTATTGTCATAATTGCAACAGCAGTGCTTCACAATTACCTCAAACAGCATGGCATGCCCAGATCCTCAAATGGAACATAGGGATGAACCAGATCTTCCCATGGTTGAGTCAGACAATGACAGGTATGGACTGGCGTGCAGAGATGCTTTTGCTTTGCGGCACTTCTCACAATAAAGTTACCTCAGAAGATTGAAGACAACAATTGCCACAGATTGATGATGAACACAAGTTTTATTTCACAAATTGAGATATCGGGACCCTGAACTGGTGCTGGTTTCAGTAGAACATTGGTACTGCTGCTGCTTCATGTTTCTCTCTTCCTCCTTCATGGCTAACTCAACATGAAGTATTTTCATCTTCATTTCATGTTCATCTTTTAAATACTTTAATTTGTGCTCATGGAATTCCATGGCCAGTTTCTTGTGCATAGTCAGCCTCTTGGTCCTTCTCATCTTGCCAGAATTAGTGACACCATCTTCCCTCCAGGCTGCTGCAGCTGTCGTGGGCTGACTTTCATCCTGTCTCAGGACCTCCAAGCTCTGGTGATCATCTGAAAAGTATTATATTGCAGCATTAGTGAACAATATGTATTCAAAAGTTCAGTTCATGAAATATTTCTGATTATAGGACTGCAAGAAATGACTGACAACAATACATATTCCCTGCAGTTTAAGGATGGCACATATTGAACTAATGTGGCCTACCAAATGAGGATTGGAACGGGGCCCCATCTGAACTGTCCAAATGATCATCATCAGGGATGCCTTCCAGGGGCTGCTGGCTATCAATGATCGAAGTCAACAATCATGTGCAACAGCATTTGTCTTCTTTAAGTTTATTTTTATGTTTTTCCACAGGATCTTAGAAAGATGAGACAATATAAAAAATGTAAATTCTGTATGATGCTGTTTGTAATATACTTGGATCAAAATGAAGCAATATTTCAAAGGGACTGACATGTAAAAGTAGACCAACAATAATACAGTAGCTTACCTGAAGTTGTTGAAGTGTCCTGTTGCTTACTTTTTCATTCGAGTTAAATTCATTGCAAATTGAAGTCCAAGCATTCTTTTTCTTGTTTTCGGTTGCTGAATCATGCTGTTTGTTCTCAATAATTGGGTGGTTTGACACAATTTGCTTCAAAAGGGTCCTTTCAAAGTCACTGAAATTCTTTGAACGTTGTCTTTTACCTTTGTCCATTGTTTGGTTGGGTGATTTACTCCAGTTCCACACAATGTTAATGTTTCTTAAGGGTCCAGCCCTGGTTTTTGAAGCAACCTCAGGTCTGCACCAAGTGCACAACATTACTCTAATTGGGCTTCACAGAGAGTAGCTAGTTAGTCTTTATTAACCTTAGTCTGCAACTCCCTAGTCGGGTACTACTTAATCTCAAATAAAGCAATGTCTCGGAAAGCCATTTTTTAAGTCCGTATTAATTTAAGTAGAACTAGCCTAGTCCTCATTTATTTTAAACTCTGTCTGGGAAACCACCCCCAAGTGTCCCAATGAAACATTACAATACTATTATTTGTTCCAAAATTTATAGTGGTCTATTCCCAGCCAACAATTATGTTCTTAGAATGTTTTACTAACATTCCCATTAGCTTAAGTTATAAAACGTTATTTCTGAATGTTTTTAAACGTTCAAAAGGTCCAGTTTTTTAATGTATTAAGAACGTTTTTTCTTGGTTTATGTGAACGTCAGAGTAATATTACATTCTACCACATTGAAAATGTTATGAAAATGTTATTTCTGAATGTTTTCTAAATGTTCAAAATGTCCAGTTTTTTTAATGTCTTAAGAACGTTTTTTTCTTGCTTATGCATAAATCCTCCAGACAGTCCCCTGGAAACATTGCTTCTACTTCCATCCATTCTCCACACCACTTGTCCTAGGATTACGCTGTTGCTTAGGCCTATATGGGCCTAAACAGCCTGGACGGATAGCTATCACAGCACAGGGCTCATACACAGACAATTTATTGCCACTTTAACTATGCTGAATATCTTTGAACTGTGGTGGAAACTGAAGTGCCTATGGGAAACAATATAACTTTTTTGTGCTAGCGTTTTGCGAACTTTTAGCTAACGTAAGCATGCTGGAAGAACTTTTGTTCATAACTTTTGCCAGAACCTTGCCAGAACGTTAGCTAAAGTTCTGAGAATGTTCCCTGAGCTGGCAATCTGCTAAATGCGACTATAAGGCATTAAGATTTTATGCCTAAGATTTTTCTGTCCTCAAAAGACTAATCTAACTACATTTCAAAGAAGTCAAAATAGCAGCAAACAGTATAGATAAACACCATAAACCTAAAGAAAAACAAAAATGGAATTAAATAATAAATACACAAGGGGGTTATCATCAAAAACTACCTTCAGAAGATTATATAATTTAAGGGCTTTTTGTTACAAACGAGTCTTAAAGATTTGAAGAAGATCATTCAATCTTTATGGAAAAGTAAGAAAGTGGGAGGGTTCTTAAAGAATCTGCATTTGTCTATTAAGTAATTGGCCAACAGCACAATATTGTTCACCAAAAATTCATGATAATAATTCAAAGAAAAAGACAAATATTTTATAGTTTTGAAATCAAAATGTCAGGTAGGCTATTACATATTTCAAACTTAACCAAACATAAAGGTCATCCCAGAATCGGTCGTGGTAGGTGTTTCATGTTCCTGTCCTGAGTTCCGTTGTTTGCCCTGGATTACCTGTTTGTTTTATTAAAGTCGTGCTTGCATGTGGATTCTCTCTCCGCTTCATCCTTGCCTATACGTTACAGGTAGTGATGGTGAAATGAAGCTTTGTGAAGCACTGGGGCTTTCCCCCTCGACTGTATCGTAAAATGGTTCATTACTCGAAGCTTTTCAACCATTTTTTTTACAGTCTATGTTTTCAACACGTTGCACACTGTCCCAGAAGACCTTTTTTTTTTTTTTTATAAATCACTTTGTGCTCTGTAAACCACAAAGCAATACAATTAATCCTCATAATTCATGTGTTAGTGTTGATGTAGTTCTTATACAATGTATGAACAAACAACTGAATTAATTTATGACAAAAAAAATAAATGGGATTAATTCACTTGTACAGAAACAGTTCTTATGAATCTGCGTTGATCTACAAATGCAGCCTTATTCACATAAACTTTAGCCTCAGTCCTAATCCTATGAGTTCATAAGCAAGGCTCATGTAGGCATATATAATCAAAATAAAAGAACATTATTGTGGAATGGTGAAGTGCTTGTGAACTGGGGAGCTGACATTTTATTTTGTGGGCAATTTAATAAATTAAAGTTTTTTATTAAGGAACAGGACTTGTTCAACAGTGTGAGGGCTAAGTCTATTTCTTTTTTTATTTACTACTACCGAAGGGCATGACACTCCAAACCTGCTCAAGGGGTTCGCGCTATTTTTGAATCTTAATACGAAGCAGTCACGTGACTGTGTGTGGAAACGAAGCTTCGGACGTTACAGATCACGTGGTTATGGCAAAACGAATCAAGCTCCGATACACTGCTTCAGTGTGTGATGTTTTGTTTTGTTTTTTGTTTTTTTGATACAAGCTTCGAAGCCTCGGTGCCGAACGTTACATCACTAGTTACAGGTGCACTCAGTACAATCCAGATTAAATCTGTGTCTGATGAACTCATTAAGGATAAATATCATTAATACTTTTAAACTGAACCTCTTGTACCTTTGGAAAAATTGGGAAAGTGAGAAATCTTGTTCTAATTTGACCCACTTTGTCTTTAGGGAAATCAAATACAAGAGGTCTCTTTCTAACTTTATAAGGTAAAGTCACTATATTTACAAATGTTCTTAAACTTTAATCTTACAGCCCTCATCTGTAAAATTAAGACCAGAAGATTAAACTCTTCAATCTTGGAACCACAGGTGAGTAACACAATGCACCTTTAACCAGCTGAACCAAACCACCAGGAACAGCTTTTAACAAAGCCACATATAATTTCCGAGTACAAATAATAGGCTATTATATTTTTCACAAAAATTGTCATAACTAAGGAAATTTCCTTCCCCATCCATAATGTGTACAATGGACCAGACACCTTTATCCATCCAGTCCTGAAAGAACACGGATACACTTATTATTCCACAAAGAACAACTATGTGGGGAAAATTGTGTTTGTATATCAGTTTCCAATACAAAAATACCTGACTATGAAAGATGACAATTTAGGATACACTTTAGTTTTGATGGCTCAAAGTCACACCTCAAAAGAAAATCAATGCTCCCAAAAGAATCAAAGATTTTTGAAGAAAAACTAGACCAAACAGAATGTTTATTATAAGGAAAGCTTGGAGCCACCTCAATTTAAGAGTGCCATTCATAACATCAAAATCAGTAATATTCAAACCTCCCTCACTGATTGGCTTCACTACATCTGTTTTATGTAATGGTGTTTGTTTTTCCAAAGAAATTTAAACTGAATTTGATTAATATCCTTTATCCACCTGTCAGAGATTCCTAAAGAATATGCAGGATAAATCACCCTAGAAAGTACCTTGGTTTTCTGTAATAAAATTCTTGCAAAAATGGAAATATCCCTTTGTAACCACACATTTAACATATTTTGACTTTTTGTTATATTGTCAGCCAAATAAATTTTTTTTCTCTAGTTTTATCGTCTTTAGTAATAACAATACCTAAATATTTTACCAAATTTTTTAATGGAATATTAAACAATTGAGATTCAGCCCGATTATGCACTGCCATCAACTCACACTTTTTTAAATTTAATTTCAAACCAGAAGCTTGCTTTGGAAAAATGTGACACTAAATTAATGGCAGCTGCTCTGCATCCCTAAGAAACAGAGTATTAGCGTCTGCTAGTTGACTTATTAATAGCTGACTCCCCAAAACATTCAAGGGCCTAATATATTATTATTTTTATTATAAATATTACTATTTTTCACATAAATTGCCAAAAGTTCAGCTATTAAAATAAACAAATATGGACTTGTCGGATCTCCTTGTCCTTGTACCCGTTGATGTTAAAACGCTTAGAAGTCCCACATGGAAGTGATACTGAACTATTAATATCTTTAAACAACATCTTTATCAATTTAACAAATTTATAACCAAATCCAAAAAACTTCAGTGCATGTAAAATGAATTTATGTTCTACAGTATCGAATGCCTTATAGAAATCAAGAAACAAAACAAACCCATCATCCTTCAAATGTGCATAATCAATTAAATCCCAAATAAGTCTAATATTGTTGTGTATTAACCTTCCTTTAATAAAACCAGATTGGGTTTTACTTATAACTTGATTCAACCTCAATTTTAGCCTGTTTGCAATATCAGATGTAAGAATTGTATAATCAACATTGAGTATAGGGTAATCGATCTCAGATTATCAATAATTATTTTGTCTTTGCCTGACTTTGGGATATGAATGATTTGGTTGGAAGGAATGGTTTCATAGTTGGAAGTAAAGAGTTGGATTTAAAACATTCCTTTAAAGCTTTAAACAACAAATCTTTTATATCTTCCCAGACCATCCTGACCAGGAGATTTACCTAAAGGCATTTCTTTTTTTTAATAGCAGAATCGATTTCCTCCAATCTCAGGTCTACATCACAGCTTTCTTTAAATTCAATATCAATCTGTGGAATAAAATCTTTTATCTTTTCTAGAAATTCTTGGCCATTTTTGTCAGAATATGAAGAAGAATAAATATCAGTATAAAATGAGTATACTTCCTCGGATATTAATTTGGGGTCTGTGATTACCTTCTCATTAATAATCAAATTATGTACAGCATTGCTTTTCTGTCTCCTCTTTTCTAACTGACAAAAATATGCTGTATTCTTCTCTCCTTCCTCCAATCATTTTGCACGAGACCTTACAAAAGCTCCTTGGGCTTTCATTAAATACAAATTATCTCATTTAGCTTGAAGAGAGAGTAATTGATCAACATCTTCTTGAGTCATTTCCTTTGTATTACAACAGGTAGCCTATTAATTTCTTGAATTAAACGTAACTCCAGTCCACTTGCTTCTGTTCTTTGTTTTTTTGTTTACCAAACCAAATTGAAACTTCCCTTGTTTTGAATTTAAAATACTCCCATTTATTCCCATAAGAAGTTAAGGTAAGGTCATCTTTAATCTCAATAATCAAATTTCTTATTTGACTACAATAATCTTTATCCTTTAAAAATTCCACATTAAACTTCCAGTATTCATTTCTAAAGGTATGTTTTATTGTTGGCGTCAAAATTAATGAAATACGGCAATGATCTGTCAATGGTGCGGAAGAAATGGAAACGTTAGTGGCAAACTCAGAATGTTAATAGTGAAGAGTAGCCTACCTTCACAATTAACCACAGCAGCAAACCAATGACGATGAGCATCAGACTGAAAAGTCACAATCTTCCCAGGGCAATTGTTAAGGCATATGGCGACACCTGCTGATCGATTGGAGCCATGACTAAACAAAATTGTCTCTCCCCACTGCATCTTCCAAAAAGCAGCATCTTCATCAGTAGAGTGAGTCTCTTGTAAAAACAAAATGTGACTTAGTTCTGCCCCTTGCAAAACAAAAATATACCTTTGAAAGAACCAAAAAGATAGACGAGTCAAAAAACAACACATTTCCCATTTTCCAAGACTTCATCACATCAGGCAAAAATTTGCTTCCCTTCAATGAAAGCAAAGGGACCACGAAAGTATGTCACTCTCCCTTCAGCTCGCGCTTGTTTAATGCGTGGCCAAAGTACTCCCCTACCCAGCAAACACAGAATGTTGGCACAACGTTTTAACAACATGGCCGAAAGGTTGCTATAACTACTGTTATGATGAGGCAAGGACGAAGCAGAGAGAGAAGCCATACGCAAAACTAATTTAATGAAACAAACAGGAACTCCAGGGCAAACAAAGGAACACAGAACTCAGGACAGGAACATGGAAACAGCTACAACGACCGACAAACAACAACTGAAGCACAGAGGTTTATATACACAGGCAAACAAGCTAAACAAGATAACAAGGGGGTGTGGTTAATCAGAAACACCTGGGGAGACTAATAAACAAGAAAAACTACAAAGAACTACAAAACATGGCACAGAACAGGAAATAACAAAAGTCCACACAAGACAAGGGAAACACAGGACAGGAATCATGACAACTACGTTGTGTGGTGAAGGTTGTTAACTTACAGCGTAGTCACATTGTTGACAATGAACCACCGTTCAGGGCCATTGCTTAAGGTTGTGCCCGGGGTGTCTGGACAACTACTGGACGACATTATGTACTCGTCACTGCCCTGAAAGCGCGAAAATCAGCCTTTTAAATTTCAACCGACCGTTGCGTTGGGCTCATAGTGTTGTCTCATTCTTCATCGAGCAAGGATAGGCTACGTGAGTATTGCGTTTAGTTTAACAGTTACCTCAGCTAAATAAGAAACGTAATTATTCAAACACAACCTACAACTTCCTTGTCTAATGTGACATTTATTTGTTCTGTCTAACTGAAGGGACAGAATAACCTTAGCTGATAATTCACGGAGTTTGCGTCTTTGCGATCTTGTGTAAATTACAGTATTAACTTAGTGTAGGCTATGCTAACGTTAGCTATATTTCTTTTAGTGTAGTCATCCTTTAATTCTTACCGTTAGGAAAAGTGTTGAACATCTGGTCATGCATGACAAATATTTTAACCTTATGACAAAAAGTTATAAGCCATAATGAAGCCAAAATTACTTTAATTGACATTTCAGCACTCCTCGAACAGACATGCGACTTACGTTAATGTTTTCTGAAAACGCACAAGAAAAAAAAAATTTGTAACCACTCGCACACCTGTTTAGTTTTTCCTTTGATTTGTCTGCTATTTATGCTATTATGTCTGCTCATGCTAGTATACTACTCCCTGTATAACTTAGTCCTGTCATGTGAAGCTCCGATTTGCTTTGTTCTCTGCCAAGTTAACTTACCTGTGCCTGTTCATATGTTCTGATTTGCCTTTGCTTTTTATGTTTTATTTATTATACTTAAAAGAAAATGTGTGTATTCATATATTTAGTTTTTTTCTTGTTTTAACAAATGTATGACTTTTGGAAGTGCAATTTGATTACCATATGCAGTTTTAATAAAGTTGAAATAGCTAACCTTCTATGTCATTTTTACTCTTAAAAGTGTACACTTGCAGGTGTTGATTATAATTAATTTACTGTTAGGCCCATAAATAATACAGATAAACAATATTTAAAATGTATATAATTATCTAACATCTGACAAATTAAAAATGAACCACAAAACATAACATGCTAAATAGGGGATATCTATATCTAGCATTAAAAAAAAGAATTGTCAGACCGGCGTCTCACAGTTGCTGTATGTCGCACAACAACATTACTACAGCCTTGTCGCGTCTACAATTCTACGTTGTTACAATGTTGCAAGCACATAGACAGCGACATTGTCATAGCAGAAATGCAACGTGCCACAGACATTGCCACAATGTAAATGTGTTTGCTGGGTAGCCTCTCTGTCTTCTTTGTTTCCTTCTAAGTCCTCAGCTAAATGAATGCCTGCCTCCTTGCACACAGTTGATCCCTTTAACAGTGTCCAGATTTGGTCTCTGTAGATTCGCTTTGAAAACTGAATGATGATCTGGCGCATGCGATTTCCTTCTCTTCTGCCAATACGATGAACCGTGTCAACTGCCTCTTCCATTTCCCAGGGCACACCAGGAGCAATCTTGTCCAGCAAGGCAATTACCTCCTTCGCGATGTTCTCGTTCTGTTTCTCTGACGAGCCTTTGATGAGTAAATTCCAACGCCTTTTGTAGCGATCCAACTCTCCTACCCTTGACCTCAGCTCTTTATTTTATTTTTTAAGATCAGAAAGTTACAGCTCCAATACTGCTTCCTTCTGCTTGTGAGCTTTCATCTCTTCCTTAACCTCAGAAATGTATACAATTCTCTTCCATTTTTTTGGACAGCTCCTCCAGCTTTTTCTCCTGCTTGTTAAATCTTCTGCTGAGGGAGTAAATTGCCTTGAGTATATCCGCATTAGAGATATCTTCCACCTGATCCACACTTTGTTGGGAGTAACATTCTCAGCACCGCATTCCTCCAGGACACGTTAGTTTCAGCACACACCTCCATCGAGTCATCGTAATCATGATCATTTCTGTTACTGATCACGATCTTCTCTTCAGAGTTTCGTGCACTACTTGTCATCTTTAGATGATGAAAAAAATAAACCTCTATCAAACAGTTTGGGAAAAGTCTAAAAATAAGAAAAAAACTTTGAGACTTTGCTAGTGGTTAAACTATGCTGCTATCTAGTATGCCATCTTGGCCAGAACCCCATATTCCCAATGTAAATCTGTGGTGAAAAATGGAACTGCAGCGCGCTCTCATACCCCTTTTCCACTAAGGTAGTGCTGGTGCTGGTTCAGAGCCAGAGCCTAGTTTCAAATCAGTTCTTTGTTTTTCGACACCCAAAGCACCAGCTCTGAACCAGGAAAAGTGGTCCTTAAGTAGCACCAAAACATTGCTGGTCTAGAAGTAAGAACCGCTTGCGTCAGGGGCTGGGGGCGGGGTTACCATGACCAACAAGACCAACAGAAACTTGTGACCGCCATTTTTTAAATAGCAGCTAATCGAGCTAATAGCAGCTCGATTGTAATCTCCATCTATGCAAGTTACAGCTGCACGAACGCGTTGGATTTGCCGTGTTTGGATGCCGATGTAGGTTCGCAAACCATGAACATCAATAGTAACGCAATGACCGCCATTGTTGATGGAAGGCTTGTTCGAGATGCATCAGAGTGGCGTGGACTGATTGGAGCTGCGGGAGTGTTTGGAGAGCATACGACTTTTGGATCGCTTTCGCAGTGCTTTGATGTCATGCGCCGATCGGTCTGCGAGAAGTCGAACCATCTCAAACAAGCCTGGTGTGTTTATGTTTGGCGCTGCCGTGCTAGCGTTGCTGGGCAACATGAGATGTATACAGTGACGTAAGAAAGGCAAACCGTTTTTTAAAAAGCTCATCAATCGAACCAACTCCAAACTGGCAATAGCTCTGGCTCTGAACTAGCACCCAGTTCTTGCTGGTGGAAAAGGGGTTTCATAGAGAGCCATTGGGGCAGATTTCTGGCTGCCCTGCTTTTCACGTGACCTTAAACCTCACTTCAGACCAAGAGACGCTATCAGTCCGCTTTAGTTGGCATGTTGTTTGTTTTATGTTTGTTCTGAGAATAGATATGACTTTGTTTTCCTCACTGGAATTCCTAACTTTCCAACATTCTAAAACAACATTCGGACACAATAAATACATTAAGGTAATTCTATGATGGCATTCTATGTGTTTGTTGTGTGTACTAAAGTATGTCAATCATCATTAGAGCGCCACCCTCAGGCTGAAAAACGCAAGGACATTAGAATTCTGTCAAAAGTGTGTCTGATGTGATCAGTGATTAGAATATAAAGCTTACAAAATGTTTATCATAAACTAGCGCTAAGACCCAGAATCTGCCCTACCTAAATTTATGGCCAGGTTTTCTACTGGTTTTATGATAACATTATGAAAACATTCAGCAAATAAAATAACATTATGAGGATTATCAGAGAATATTATTCTAAGAACGTTTTCTGTCAACATTACGAGAATGTATATTTTAAAGAACGTTAGTGAAAGTTATGGGAACGTTCTCTGTTAGCTGGGTTGCAGTGCTTCTCACACCTGTCCTGGCTGGGCGGACCCCACCAGTGCTCATTTTGTATGTCTCCCTCATTGAACACACAAATCTTGCAATCTCTACTATTAAGTTGATGAGTTTAGATGTGTTAGGTGAGGAAGACATCCAAAATGTGCAGTGGTGGGGGGTCCTCACTCCTCAGGACAGGATTGAAGAGCACTGGTCTATAGACCTAGGGTAGCACAATATTTAATTTTTGACAGGGATGAAAACGAGGCTGTGAAAGATAGAATTACAGTGTGTTTAATGCATTGTACTGTTAGTATTGTTGTACCGATTGTTTAGTTAGCTGATGAAACGTCTTTCCGAAAACAACCTTCAGTAGACAAAAACTCCATGAAACAGTTAACTTGTGAGTTGTGAAAATCACATAATCCAGGACATTTATACAGTGCATGTTAATCCAACGGGATAGTATTTGCTTCATAACTGGCAGCCCCTTAATGCGGCCTCCGAAGCAAACAAAAGCTGTTCTGATTGCTGGAAATGTCAAGGGCTCTCAACAGTTACTCTGATGGCCCAAACCGGGCAGAGGAGGTATAAAGATTGCTCATCATCGGAAGCATTTTAGGTACATAGGCATGCTTCGACTTAAGGATGACCTTGCAGTCGTTTGGCCCAAAATCAAGGTAGGATACACGCTCACCAAGAGCACCTGCAGTTCACCTACTCACTTGACTGATGCTAAAGGGCAGTCTTAAGTGAAAGGGGCTGCAGATCTTCCGGCTGTAGCAGCTTGAACGGAGGGCCTCTAAGGGCCCTGAGGATTGTGGACAAGTCCCAGTTCGGAATCGTATGGGGATGAGGCGGATTCAGCCTTCTGCCCCCCTTTAGGAACCTCACTATCAAGTCATTCCTACCCATTGACTGGCCAACTATGGGAGCGTGATGTGCCGTGATAGCCACCACATAGACCTTAACCATGGATAGGGTATGCCCCGCTTTCAGCAGCTCTTGTACGAAGGACAAGATTGACACAATGTCACAAGATAAGGGATCTTAGTTCCAGACTGTGCACTAATCAGAAACAACAGACCACTTAAGGGCATAGAGATGCCAAGTAGAAGGCACTCTGGCCTCTGAAACCCTCTGGGGAAGGCACAAAGGCTCCCGTCGAATCACGGATGGTTCTGCCAGAGGGTGGCCACTAGAAGGACCAAGTATCTGTTCTCACTGATTTATCAGATGACCTGAAGGAGCAGAGCTACTGGGGGGAGACATACAGCCATGAGCTGGGCCACTCATGGGCTAGTGCATCTTTCTCCCTTGAGAAGTGAGAGTTCTCTTCTAAGGCAAAGAGGTCAACTTCCACTCACCCAAAGACACTCCAGATCATCTGAACCATCTAGGGGGGGAGTGTCCATTCCCCTGGAGCAGTGTTAATTTCGATAACAAAAATAATGACAAAAAATATTCATTGACAACCTTTTTTCTATGACTAAGACGAGACGATGACGAGGGTTTTTTTTTTTTTCAGTTCAGAGCGCGGCATTTCAGGAGTAGTTTTGTGGGGGCAGCGACACAGCATATTACTGTCACGGTTAGGTGGCTGTAATAAAGTGCACAAAGAAGGAGATATTCAAGGAGAATTTTATATAATACTCTACATACCAAACAGGAGAAAATCTAGGAGAATGTACAACCACATAACACATGTGGTAAACACACGTAAACAATGCAGGACCAGATCAGATCTGTACGTCCTACAGATTTGAAGGGACAGTCAATTGATCTGCTGCTTTCAGCCTCACAAATGTGTTTACTGCTCCTCCCCTAATGTTAACTGAGCAAACTTATCCCATTAAGAAGCTTCAGCGATGCTATTACCACCTCAGAGGAATTCATCTTCCATCCTTTGATAAGATGCCGCCCCTTCTCCTAATTGGGTCTGACTACCCAAACCTGATCACAGCTAAGGAGCCCATCAGACTAGGACCAGCTGGTGGACAGGCAGCTGTACGTTCACAGCTCGGTTGGGTTCTCCAGGGACCAGATGGACTTCTCCCACATCAGCTACCGTCATCACAATGCTTATTCACTTCCCTTACTCCAATTCGAGATCCTGTTTACCAACATGTTGAGCGACTGTGGCAACTAGACGTCCTCCTATACCGCAGTGAAAAGCTGGTAACACGATCAAAATAGGATCAAGCGGCTGTGAATATGACCAGACCAGAACACAGCGTGTAGAAGTTAGTGGCATCTGGCGTTACACTACTCTTTTGTGCATGGGATGGCCCACTTTTGAGAGGAACCAAGGAGTCAGTCTTGTCTCGCCTCAGGAACACTGAGAAGCATCTCAGCAAAGACACAGAGAAAGCTCAGATGTATGAAGCTGAAATACAGAAACTCCTCGATTCAGGGTATGTTGTTAATAATGTTGTTCATACCACACCACCTTGTACACCACAATGGCAAAGACCGGCTGGTTTTTAACTGCTCCTTCATGCATCTGGCTATCTCCCTTAATCAGCAGCTGCTTCCTGGTCCCAGCCTTGGTGCCTCATTGATGGGATTTCTCCTTCGGTTTCAGCAGTATCCGGTTGCCATTAGTGGTGATATATGCGGCATGTTTCACCAGGTGAGACTCCTACCCAAAGACAAACCCCTGCTGAGGTTTATTTGGAGGAACATGCATAGGGAGGATCCGCCTGACGTCTACGAGTGGCAAGTCTTGCCTTTTGGGATGACCTGCAGTCCCTGCTGCGCTACCTTTGCTCTACAGACATATGTTCGCAGCCAGCAGCCCGGAAATGAAGAAGTACTGCAGTCTATAGAGCAAAGCTTTTATGTAGACAGTTGTCTACAAAGTCTTCCTACTGCTATGGAAGCTAAGCAACTGATCGACAAGATGAGACCTCTTCTAGCCTCGGGCTTCAAAATAAGACAGTGGGCTTCTAATGTACCTTCAGTCATTCAGCATTTACCAACAACGGCTCATTCAGAGAGCAGTGAACTATGGTTTCAACAGTATAATTTAGATCCTTTGGAACCAGCTCTGGGTTTGATGTGGCGCTGTCTAGAGGATCTACTGGGCTACCGGCATTGTGCCATGGTAGAGCACCCTCCAACGATGAGACACATTTACAAGGTCTTGGCATCGCAATATGACCCCCTAGGGTTTATCATTCCCTTTACCACATGGGCCAAGATTCTTGTCCAGAAGCTTTGGGCCAAACCAAGGAATTGGGATGATCCAAACCTTCCCACAGACTTGCTAGAGAAGTGGAAAATATGGGTGGAGGAGTTGCCTGACCTCCGCAAGATCAAGCTTAACAGCTACATCCCTTCCAACTTTGATGTGGATACATCAAAATTTAGCTTGCATGTGTTTGGTGATGCATCAGAGGTGGCCTATGGATTAGTTGCTTACCTCCTTGTTGAGCAGAATGGAGAGATTCATACCTCCTTTGTCATGGCCCGCTCTAGGGTAGCCCCCAAACAACAGCTGTCAATCCCACGTCTCAAACTCTGCGCAGCTCTGACCAGTGCCCAGCTCGCCAATTTCCTCAGCCTGGAACTGACTATCCCCATAGAGGAAGTGATATTATGGACTGACTCTACTACTGTCCTGACTTGGAAACAGTCCGAGTCTTGTAGGTATAAAGTTTTCGTTGGGACATGAGTGGCAGAAATCCAAGAGTTGACAGAGCTTCACTCATGGAGGTATGTGGATTCCCCCAATAATCCGGCGGATGATATTACTAGAGGGAAGACACTTACGGAGCTGGCGAACCCAAGCAGGTCGAGTCAGGGTCCAAAATTCCTTCGTGAACCACCAAATCACTGACCAGTCACACCCTTGATAGAGGCCCAAGATGACATATCAGAGACAAAGAAAGTTGTCTTTTGTGGTCTAGTTGTAAATTATCAAGGTTCTGTCATTCCTGATGCATCTCAGTATACTTCCTGGAAGGACTTGATTGATGCTGCTTACCGGTTTCTTCACTGGGCGGCCACCCAAGACATGAGCATGCAACACCCTGATTACCGAGGTGCGGAAACATTCATATTGAGTCGATGTCAGGAGGAGACCTTCTCAGAGGAACTTCAGGCTTTGAAGGCAGCGAAACCTGTGCCTGCATCCAGCCGTCTGAACACACTTGCACCAAAGTTAGATTGCACACTATGACTGATCCGTGTGGGAGGAATACTGCGGAAACTGGATGGCGTTAGTCAAAGAGAGATCCACCCAGTGGTTTTACACCCACACCATAAGGTGACTAAACTTCTCATAAAGCAGTTTGATGAACGCCTTCTCCACCCAGGACCTGACAAGGTTTTTGCTGAACTCCGTCACCACTGCTGGATCCTGAGAGGCAGACAAGCAGTAAGGCAACATCAGAGAGAGTGTGTGGAGTGCCAAAAGTGGAGAGCCAAGCCGACCGTGCCAATCATGGCTGACTTACCTTTAGCTCGCCTGCGACTGTACCAATCGCCTTTTTTCTCAACTGGAGTTGACTGCTTTTGGCCCTTCATTGTGAAGAATGGCCATCGCACTGAAAAGCGATGGGGAGTCATCTTCAGGTGCTTGATGACCAGATACATTCACCTCGACCTCCTCAAAAGCACTGATACAGATGCATTTTTGTTGGTACTTAGACGCTTAATAGCCCGCAGAGTCACCCCATCCGAAATCCTCTCGGATCAGGGGACCAATTTCCGAGGAGCTGAGACCAAGCTAAGGGAAGCCTTCAAAGTAATGGAATCTAAACTGCAAGAGTTGTTGGCTAGTCATCAGATCAACATTAAAATGAATCCTCCCGCCGCACCACAATTTGGAGGTGCATGGGAAAGGGAGATTAGATCAGTAAAGTCTGCCCTGCGTGTAGTTATCGGGAGCCAGTCGGTTCCAGAGGAAGTACTACGTACAGTACTGATTGAAGAAGAGGGCATCCTCAACAGCAAGCCACTGGGATACGTCTCATCCAAAGTTGCAGACATAGACCCGGTTACCCCTAACATGCTGCTTATGGGGCGGCAAGATGCCTCACTTCCCCAGGTGATCTACTACACTACCGAACCTCTATCCAAGCGCCGCTGACGACATTCTCAGACCATTGTGGATCACTTGTGGTCATACTACATTCGACATTACCTCCCAAGCCTCTAGACTTGCCAGAAGTGGCAGCGATAAACCCAGGATTTAACTGAGGACATGGTGTTAATGATTATGGATCCGCAGCTTCCCAGAGCTCAGTGGCCAACTGGTAGGGTTGTCAAGTTGATTACCAGTGATGATGGACACATTCGGTCAGCTCAAATCAAGGTCAATGACTGCTTATACCTACGACCTGTGGCCAAACTTGTCAGACTTCCAGCACTTCCGGGTGGAGGTGACACCGACACCAAGGACTAGGGAGTTTATCTTTACACATATTAGCTATGCTAATCTGGGGACAGCTGTTCTAAATGCCCTCTATATAAGAGTATATGAGAAAGACTTTTATTATGAAACATTTTACTGTTTACGCTGCTGGGTAACGTTAGTTTCCGCTATCCCGCTATTGTGTTTACTTTCACTTTCACCAGCTGTTTGCGCCGCCATTTCCTCAGGTGTTAATGTGCGTGATTTAATGTAAGTTTAGTTATAAGTGATATATATTTATTACATTCTTGTATTCAAATATTCAGCTAGTGCAACCAAACTTTACATTGTGCACAACATCATAATATGAGAGTTATATACAGTGATTCACGTGTATATGGTCGCAGCTGTCAATTCTATGTGACGTTGGTTTATATATAAATAACGTGTCAGTAGTGAGTTGCTGTTTATAGCCGCTTTCCGACCGGAGGAACCTTTTCACAGTTCCTAGAACTATTGGCTAACGTACCCGGATGTCGGCGTGTTCGCACCGCAGGAACTAGGAACGATTTTAGTTCTAGGAACTCCATTTGGAGGAACTAATTTAGGTCCTACTTCAGAGTAGGGTCTAAACCAGCACTATAGGAACTACCCGTGACGTTAGTGTACGCTGATTGACCGAACGCACGCGGAACACCAGCACCCGCCATTTTTAAAACAGCTATAATGTAAACACACAGATTATAGCCTATATATTTACTCCAGAAACTAACTATACAAACATGTAAAACAGTGATAGATGGGTCTCTAAACCTTTATGCTGAAGAGAAAATCCAACGCAACTTTGAGGGGACCAAGCCAAACATGATTATGTTTATCTGCCCAGCTAGCAACACTGGACATCACCCACACGGCATAGGCTAATAACCTTTTTTTTCATATACTGTCTACTTTCTATAACAGTTCTAGCTAATAACATATTAAACAGTACTGTTAGACAGATCGCTGACTAATAAACACAGAGAATGTGAGCATTGTTTGCTCTGGCGTTCTCAGCGCCGCCAAAATAAAGGTCCGTCGCGCCATCAAAATAAAAGTCGCCGTGCTTGCGTCACTCCCTTACCCCTCCTATCAGTTCCTATGGCCACTTGGCCAGTGCGAACGCAAACAGCAAAACCGAGTTTGGGGGAGAGTAGTTCATAGAACTGTTTAGAAGTGGACAGTTCCTATAACTAAGTTCCTGTAACTACTTGGTCGGAAAGCGGCTTATGTTTGTGTAACTCAAAGTTATTAGACATACACTGATGTATCTTTTTATTCTGTTTATTCCAGAAAGACCACATTCAATACCTTGTACATATAATAGAAAACTCAGTACAGCTGGATGATGCCAATGCGTGTGAACATTCAAATCTATAAAGAGTTTAATAGTTCCGTGTCTCCTGTCACGCTTCTTACCAGAGCCCCATAGTGGATGAGCATTCACCTATATTTAAACCCTACACTCCTCAACATTAACCATTAACTATTAAGGCTGAATGGGCAGGCGAACTCGTGAACTAGTGGTTCTATCATAAAGCATGCATATAACTGTATACAGTACAAAAGACACTATATAAGACAGTAATAATCATACACACAATGTCCTAGAGATATGCATGTACCTTCATAGAAGGTTTTCTATGAATGAATGGGGAAGAGTCCTTTTTATGGGCATTATGTGTGTTTCAGTAGGGAAATGGAGTGAGAGTTAACTCGTTCACATTCCTTTCGGTCGTAAATGGCTTTCATGCATGGGTGTTAGTTGCTCTTCAGGGGTTGTCAGAGCATTTTGTTATTCGTAATGAGAGTGAGAGAGTGGCTGTAGCACATTGCGCTTTACGTAAGGCAGACCGCTGCTCCGAGACGGGGGCTGCTCACACTGCATGAGTGAGAGAGTGACTGAATCGCTTCACGCTCTGTAAATAGCAGGTCTCCACTCTGAAGCAACTGGGACTTCTCTGTACACTGTACACGACTGACCACTGCTGAGGCAAGGGGCTGCTTATATCGTGTGAATGAGTGAGTAGTTGGAGCCCCTCTGTGCTCTGTACATGGCTGAATGCTGCTGAGGCAAGGGGCTGCTTATACCGTGTGAATGAGAGTGATTGGAGCTTCTTTGTGCTCTGTACACGGCTGACTGCTGCTCTGAGGCAGGGGGCTACTTGTATCATGCAAATGAGGATCTGTTTTAAACCCCTGTAAACCTCCTCTCCTAAGCAGCACTATCAGCGACAAGGCTACTTTCCCGCCAACATCAGGAGAAGACTGCGCTATGTAGCTCTCTGTCCAAGTCCTTGTAGGCCTTCGCTGAGAGTAGACGAACTTGTGTAGCACTGCATCTGCATGGGCACAGCCCAGGTAGAGAGGCAGCGATTATTCATACAGAAGGCTAGAATTGGAAGGTTTTGGCCGGGAATTGCGGGAATTGACCGGCACAAGCGCATCACCTAAACTGCCGCGGCTTCCGCCTCCGTGGCTTGGCATCAGAAAGGAAGAAGAGGTGAGCGGATAGCTTATACGTAGCATAATATAAAAAATGTCATACTCACCGGAACACTGCAGAGGAATAGCAGTCCAGGCACTGTCCTCTGAAGAGCATACCTCAACGGCGAACAATAGATGGCTTCTCGAAGACAACATAACCGAGTGAAGGAGAAAGATCTGAGGCAAGCAATGGTACTCGGCATTGAGCTACATAGCGGTTGGACCCTCCCCTCACTCTAGCGCACGAGAGCCATTGGCTATTGCAGTTGCAATAGCATGATTCAATCAGGCTTCAGCATTTTTGGAGAAAAGGAGTTTCCCCAAAGCCTCAGCTAACCTCGAAAGGGAACTACAGCCTTTTCCATTCATTGCACTACACAAGGACGAACATCAACACTTTGCCCAGCAGGTCTTCTCTGCAACGTACAAAAGGCTTTTTTAGTGACCAGTCAATTGTATGCCTGTCACAGATGGATTGTAGGGGTCAAGCGCTATTCAAGCAGAGATTGTACAGCTGAGTGACTCATGTTATTCAGGTGTCTGTTCATGAAGCATTTCATTCATCCAGGTCATTGTAGTTGGGTAGAATTTAGTTGAAACAACTGCACTTTTTTCTTCTAAAGCAAACAGTTGTTGTAAAAGATGTTTATCAATGCTTTGGTCTACAAAATTGATAATCTGTGTTCGGAATAGCATACTAACATAGTCTACTCTTACGTTTTTACATTATGTATACAGCATGTATACAGTAGCCTATAGAACTGTTTGCATACAGTACATGAATGACTTACATGACCTACATTTGTTAAAATGTGCAGTACAATCACAGCACACTGTACAAAATACTGTATCCCACAATGCAATGCACTTCACTTAACTTAATTTTTGATGAGTGAGCCATAAGCAGCAGCCATTAATTTTAGCATATCTCTTATTTTACTCAATTTATCAGACTGACAGAAATGTTCTCACAAAATAAAAAAAAACTCAATTGTTCTATGCCACTCACATGATGAGGTCATGTGACAACCATGTAGCACAACAATTCTTCAAAGCATTTATCATGAAATAATGCCTAATGTTTCCTGGTTACATGTCATCTACTTAAAATAAATATATTTTTGGCATGTGTCAAGACAGCCAGTTTCAAAATGTTTAGATTTTAAAGTGTAATCATATGTCACACTCATAGGTTTGTTGTTTCTGATGCATTGGCTTTCATGCAGTGCATCACCCAGTCCTAGTCTTTCAAGCATGCAGGAAAACGTCACATGCAACCGTTTTTTCTCCTAGACGATGCTCATGTTGCCTGCTTGGAACACTACTTTCCTTTAGCTAAGAGTGAGTGTGAAAAAAAAGCTAGGCCTATGTGCTTGTGTTGTTGTCCCTAAATCTTTTTTTTTTTTTAAACACAGAAAAGAGGTGTTTTACATAGTTACATTTAAACCAAAGTAAAGATCCGCACTCAGTGAGGAAGGGCCATGAGAGGCCCGAAACGTCACATAATAAATTTATAAATGGGAGCTCTCCGGTGTGCGGATCTTTACTTTGGTTTACGTGTATGATATATTGGATCCAGCACCTGTATTTGATTTGGGATGTGCGTGATTATACTGCTCTTGGTACATAGTTACATTAACAACATTGCCAGAGAAAAACATTATTTTAAATTTTATAGATAAATTGCTATTCCATGATGATGTTTCAGTGGGTTTTTTTTTCAGCTTTAAATGCATATTATATTATTAATAACCGTACATTATATGTTTATTTTATTTATAAAATGTATGAACATTCCAAAATGCAGTTAACAATCTTTAAAATATAGTATCACATTAATGACACCAATTCTTACCAAAATGATACTGTCCGAATTCTTCCAGAACAATCTTGAATAGACAATGGTTAAACAAGTTTGTTTTTTTTATCTCCAGTTCACAGAATTCAGAAATGTATAATATATAAAATTTTACTCTACGATACGTTGAAATATAAATTATTAAATGATTACATTTTTTTAATAAATAATTTTAAATGTAATTAGTTATATGAGTTATTTCTATGCTTTGTCCAAGATAGGCCTACACCACAAAAGAAAAAGAAAAACTTGTAGCAGAAAATTAAGAATAATCTCAATAACTTTATCACTATACAAACGTTTTGAAACATCAACATTTCCTGTATAATATGTTCAGGTGCATCAAAAAACTAAGTAATTTCGTTACAAGAAGAATGATGTTTGAAGAATGATTTTTAATATCACAAATCTTATGTCAGGAAGGCGAGCTGTCCTCGAAACCACGCATGCCCAGCTGAGTCACACGTCCAGGCAGTTAGTGCACGGATATACTTCTCATTTACTTCCATCCATAGCACGGTGACGGGTCTCTAAGCAGCCTGACACAGGAGAGAGAGAGAGAGAGAGAGAGAGAGAGAGAGAGCGAGCGAGAGAGAGAGAGAGCGACTGGAGGCAGTTTAAGGGAGGGGGGCAGCAGCAGCAGTAGTCGATGCTGGTGACGCAGGAAAAACACCCAACAGCAGACAATAAACCAATGGTCTGATCTCAACACAAGCGTGTTATTTATAATCGGGACAGTGAGGCACATGCACGCGGCTGAGTAATTATTAAACAGCACTTAAATGATCCGATCTGGGATCGTATGGAGGAAAGATCCCGTTTGATTCTCGGTAAGTGGGTTTGTGTGTGAAGCTAAAGGAAACTAGCCGCTAATGGCAGATGATTTGCAAGTCAGTGCTCACTTAGCTTAGCTCGAGCAGCTCAATGAACGAATTAAATACGTCTGAATATTTGTCAGCGCTTATATATTTACAGCCCCCCCGCACTTTAGCAGTTCAGTCGCTTTGAAGATCTATTCGAGCTACATAGCATTTACATTTAACGGCAGCTCTGTTCGAGGAGGTTGATTTGTGGCTAAACAAGTGGTTTTGACGTGGGCAGGTCGGTTGTTTTTGATACTAGTTGATCCTTTTTAGATTTTTTGCAGGTTATGAAGTATAATATGGGCTTGTTGGATAATTAAAATGGGTGTTTAGATGTTTTAATAGCTTTAAATCCACTGTCACGAGCTGATTGTGTTTTGCTGGAGTCCAGCTGTTAGCCGTTAGCACGTTAGCTTGTTTCTGCTGCTGTATTTACATTCACTTTCGCTCTTACTTTTGAGTTATAAATTAAGATTGTATGTACCAAAACAGTATAATCTAAAGCCTCAGAGCTTTAATAACATTTTATGCATGGCTGGTTACACAGATAACCTTGTTGTAACTCTGATTGTGTTTGGAAGAGGAAACGGGCCTAAACTGCCACAGTTTCAAACTAGGCCCAATACATAATGGCTGTGTCTCGAAACCAAGTGTGCTGCCCACCCAGACAATATATATTTGGTCATCGTAGGCGCGTTTTCAGATTTTAAATTGACCGAGGCTTAAAACCTTGTAAGCTCCCTTCCTTGACAGCATTTTGGGCGTCATAGTCTGTCTAGGTAGCAGCTCAATGTGTTTTGTGAAACAGCCAATATCACCTCTTTTATGTATAATTCAGTATTCTGGAATATGGAGAGCTACAATATGTCTCAATTTGTCTCATAGCTACAATATTTATATTGACGTTATGGGAAACGCCCATCTTTGTCCATTAGCGACAGTAAGGTTAATTTCCTCCCATTATCTAATCAGGTTAGTCTGTACGTTTTTATTCGGCTTGCCAGTTCTTGGGCATCTGGTGGGTTTATTATGACAAATGTGAATGGGGTGTGTGTTATAATATTAGGGAATTGTTGTATCTGTGTAGTGTGATGTCACATTGTTTCAGGGAAATGTTTCTGTATTCATTATGCATACTAGCCTGTCCATAACTGCCAAACCAGCAGGTTAGTTTAAAAGTTTCAAACAATCTTACTCAGTCTGATTCTGTGTGTTATTGTCTTCTGATTTGTGAGAAGTTTTTCTCTTGTATTAGGGAATACTTTTCATTGAAAAGTCAAGTCGAGCTTTGCTGTCATTTTGAAAGACCTTATTGAAGAACTCTTATTTTCCAACATTGGTCAAATGTGTTCATAAATTGTTACACTAACCTTTGTGAATTTCTGTATAGTTTCATTTGATATCCCAAGGTCTTTAAGTTAAATGGATGTGTAAAATATTTGTAATACTTTTAAAACCAGTAATGCTGTGATGGAGATTTTTTATTTATAGAGATTTCTTTTCTTTCTTTTTTTACAAAATACTAGGATTGCTCTCATTGATCAACAGCAAAGACGCAAGAGGTTTATTTGATGCATAACTTTACAGAAATCAGTGCCCAAATGCCATGTCAGCATTTCTTTCTCATCTATGAAATTTGTGTTGGTTTGGCTTTGTCTTAATTTTTTGTACCTAACGAAAATGTTTTGCTCATTACAAATCAAACATCCATTGAATCGTTGAGTATAGCTGCAGCTATTCCACCTTATTAGTATGAGAGCCATTTGGCAATTCGGTGAGTGCAATGAAAAAAGACTGTTTAGGGTTTTATTACATTGCACAGACATGCTTTATTTGAAATATTTGCTAAAATCAAAAATATTCTTTTGAATTCTGTAGCACATCCAAGGTTGTTAGTATTAACTTACCATGACACTTAAAATTTCTTTACAGGGGCATTATTTTATTAGTTTATAATGTTTCCTGGGGTGGACTTATAATGTATGGTCAAAAATGAGAATTTTAGAAATTAAAGGCCTGGTTTTAGCCCTCGGATTTGAACGCTCTGTTTTAACTGGCGTGTCTGCTGTGAGACTTCAGTGTAAACGCCCACTGCTGTGATTGGCTAACATCTTTGCATTTGGAAATAGCTAAGTATTACACATGTAATTTTATAAAATTTTTAGCATGTTTTTACTATTCCAATTCTTAAGCCTACTAATTGTGAAAAGTGTTGATTAAAGCATTATATTTAGAACTATAGTATCATATTTAGATATTTAGATCGTGGCATGAAAGGTTGCAGTGGATGAACATTGTAGCCGATCACAGACATGTTTAGTGCATGAATGCAGCGATCTCATAATTTGAACTCGATTTCTGCACACTAACGAATGCTTTCATCATAACTAACAGTGCAAACACAATGTAAATGAGATTTGATTCTAACGGTAGTTTAGTCCAGAACACTCGCGCTGTTTAATTGACAGTTCCAGCGATTGTAAAGGAAGCGTTTCTAGACATAATTTAACCACAGTTTAAATAACAGATTATTTTCATCTTACTAAGAGAAACAATGTGAAGTTGACCGTTTAGTCACTGGTTTGATATACTGACAAAGAACGATTTTGTGACACTGATTTTATCTCACTGTAGGCCTACATGAATCATTACATATCAGAAATCACTGGTGACTGCACTGTTGATTTTGTTTAGACATGTACACAGAATTGATCGGTAACAGCAATAGTGACACAGTAAAAAACTTTTTTACTCGCATAAGTGTGTTGCACCATTCCTGATGGATCCAATATAGAAGGCGCAGCATAGTTTTTTTTAATTTCAGGCTCTCTGCAAATCCAATGCAGCTACTGTGTTTTTTACAACCTGGCACTGCACAACATTTTGCACTCTTCAAAGGCATGTTTATTGCTTAGCTGCTCGATCCAGTGTTAGAATCATGTCTCTTATTTACCTACTACTACTTGTTGTGCTCGAATCAGTAGGTGGAGCTACTGAACTTTAGGATTTTGATGTCACCAACCTAGGAAGAAGCTTGTTGTAGTCCCTTAAAGGGCCCCTATTATGGATTTATGGATATGAAAATTACCATGTAGTGTGTAACATAGCTCTAAATGAATGAAAACATCCTGCAAAGTTTTAAATCTGAAAGTGCACCGTATATAAAGTTATTGTCTTTCAAAAGTAAGAGTCGACTCTGAGTCAGTGAAATGATTCGTTTTTCATACGAGTCGTAACCCGTTTCGTTGTGATGTCAAGACGAAACATTAACGTATTGCCCGCCCACTTATTACGCACTTAAAACTTCAACCTCGTGTCGAGAAGACGCTGTGCCCTACAATGTGATGGTAAAGCCAGTTTTTTTTTTCACTGCCCAAGGACGAGCATGTGAAGAATCGGTGGTTAAAATGAATCTTTACCATGATATCACATCAGTATAATCCTAAACTTTTGCTGTGTTTTACCTTTATTTTACTTATGACTGCTTCTCAAATCTCTGAGTTCAATGCAGGATTCGCAAACCGCTTGCTCTTGAAAGATGGTGATTCAAAATACTTAGTTTTGAGTTTTATATTATGTAGGTCTCCTGCTAACTGGTTAACTCGCATTATCACTGTCTTACTGAAATACTTCTGCTGATCAGTTGTGGGCCACTATTACCTAAAACTCTATTAATGCAGATTGTCTGTCGTTCTCACTACTTTGAGGAAAGATTAAGCATTGAGCAATATTTGTTTTACCAACGTTTATGTTACATCAGTCATTCACGCTAGAGCTCAGCTAATGTATACATTGCATACATGCACTGTTATTGATACAGTTTCCACGTGTTCACCGCAATATATTAGAAAAATACTTGGTAAATAAATTTGTACAAGTAAAATAATTGGTTTGTTGATGGACATGCACTTGTTAATGCTGATGGTGAGGAACTACAGTTGCAACATCTCATAATGTACCTCAAACTAAGTAGTGTATCACTGAGAAACATCCTGCTTGAGTCATCCTTGTGATGGAGGTTTTGGGTTGAATAACTAGTTATTCCAATGTTTCATCGGACTTGCGCTCGGATTGATATGGTAAAATCTACGTCATTGTTCGTTACTGTGTTTAGTTTACGGTGTAGGAAGCCTCAGGACACGCAGAACTGACGTTGTTATGGCAATGGGTGATTTTTTTTTCGACGCGCGCGCTGTGCGCGGTAGACCAATCACAATAGATTGAGCTGTCTGGCCAATCAGAGCAGAGTAGCTCGCGGAAAGGAGGGATTTAGAGAGATTGATTCAACTGACGATTCGTTTGAGAATCATTGAAAATGTGGTGATGTGCAAATGTAGCCTATATTATGAGTAAATTAAACAGTTTTTTGACCTTTGATGCATGTAAACCTGTTGTAGGAGACTCCAAAACAACATTAGGAAACTTTAAAATAGCATAATAGGGGCACTTTAAATTAGGGCTGCACGATTAATCGCAATTTCCATGTAATCGCACTTAAATCGAGATAGTTATCACGATTTTGAAATCGCAAAGGCTGCGATTATATTTTATGGGCAGCTTGTCATTGATGTACGGCTCTGTAAACGCTACTCCATCTGAAAGGACTGTGAGTTTTAATCACTTATAACGTGCATTTGAAAAAGGAACACGCGTCAGACAGCTTTCCAAACATGAGAAGCATTTAATAACCTCTTGTCTAACAAAAGACAACATTTAATAACATGCTTTTACTCCAAACTAACGACAGTTGAGCATCCTTCTGTGAGATGATGTGACTTCTTGCACAGAATAAGGTAGTTGTGTGTTTATTGGTCATGTTTAATCAATCAAAGCATTTCAATCTCCTGTTTATTCAGCTACAATAATAGGGATTTCCTGGAATGATGGGCTATCTACTTTTGTGGCGGGGCATATTTGGCATGTCTGCACAAGAGCGCCCTCTGGTGTTCAGATGGAGCAGCATTTACTACAGATCAGCTGTGCTGCACTGACAAGCTGCGCATAAAATAATCACAGCCTTTGCCAAATCTTGTGCGGTTTCAGTGCGATTAATTGTGCAGCCCTACTTTAAATCAGTTTCTGTAAAAGAAAATATCTCCCTTTGCATTGAACTTTGAGCGTTGTAACTTTGCAGATGTTTTTTATGCTCAAACAGCAACATTTCACTAACTGAAGTTAAAAAAGTGAAATTATAATCAAGGACCCCTTTAAACCTTTTAACGTTGTGATATTTTCGATTATATAATATAAATATAACTAAAATATTTATTTTAGTTTAAATAAATAAAACTTTATTTTAAAGTGAGCTAACCTAACTATAAAATAGACAGGTTTCATATTGAACCGATGTCTTTTTTGTCACTTGCATGTGGTTGTTAGTGAATTTGTTATCTCATCAGTGCTGATGTGTGCTCTGCTGCTGCCTTTTCTTTATTTGGCCTTATACCTGGGCTGTGTTTCCTAAAATCATTGTACTGTAAGCCTAAGTAGATCGTAGAACCATTGCCACCAATGGTACGATCAACTTGGCTCACGATGCTTTTGAGAAACTCAGCCCAGACCTGTTTTTTATGCTATGATTTCATACATTTTGATCCAGCCAACAGGATCCTCCTGGGAAGCATAAAATGTACTATAAAATTGTCTGGTAGCCTACTTGTTTTGAACAACATGTATTGTAGTTATTTAGTGATTGTTATACAATATATGATCATATAACTATAAATCGTTCTTCAAGAATCTTTATCGAAACGATCAGCTTTGCATTTAACATTGTTTCTCACAAGCAGTTCTGTGCTACCATGTATGTGCACTAAATATGAAATGTCAGATATTCATTTTCATGAGCAAACAAATTTTAACTCTTGGAATATATGTAGGGTTGGGTATCGTTTGAATTTTAACCAAAAAGGGTAAAAAAAACAACTCTGATATCATTCACATTTATTTGATATCTTGTTGCTAAACATTTCATTGTAGCTGAATACCACGAACAAAAATCAACAGGCTAAAGAACACTTACACAAGGAACTTTAGCCTATGGTTTAAAAACACCATAGCAAAACAACTAGAACTAGCCTAACTAATATAAATTTCAAGCAGCATTAAATACAAGTATATACTCAATAGTTAAAAAAGAACAAATAAAAAATTAGCAAGTGCACAAATAAATACAACTGAACAAAGATATGATTGAAATAAACAGAATAAGATTTTCAGGTATTCAGGTGCAGAAACTGTAATCAAATGTAAAATACACTGCACTTTATAAATAAAATATACATTACAAATATAGTTACAAAAGTTTAGTCAAGAACAGCGACTGAATTTTCTCTTTGAGTAACATTATTATATACAGATGGCAGCAGGAATATTAGGCTTCTGCCACTTTAAGAGCTGCATGGATCCAATGTACTATTACACATGTGTTTTATTTGTCAACTGTTTACGTTCACTTAAGACATAACCAACTGTGTTTACGAGGATATTTTGACATTTTTGTGTCTATTTGTCCATTAAAAATACACACATTCGTGCAAAAACACGCGGAAGAGAACTTGGTTCAGTATCACGCACCATTCAGTTTGAGAGGCGGCTTTCTGTGCACACGCTTTGGATGTGTGCGCAGCACAGAAAACATCGGGCGAGTCTTCTTGCGCTTAAATGGTTTAAAGTCATATTAAAATGCACACAAAGGAATCGATAAGAGAAGTAAAAAAAATTATAACAAGTATCCAATTCCTGACCTCATGTATTTAAATTCCCAACCCTGAATATGAAATGTAAAGTATTTTGCATATAGATTTGTAACTATACAACATCTATACAAATGTGTCTAAACGGGTTGCCATTATAAAGAGCATGGTAAATTTAGTCTTAAGCGTTTGCTTGAGTAAAAACAAAACAAAAAAACACAGTTTACTTTATTAGTGCACATACCTGGTCTTGTACAAGATATATCTGTTCCAAAGAAAAAATGTCTTTGTGATTTAGAATCATAATTTAAAAATCTGCTCCTCCTTTTCCCTTTTGGCTTATGTCAAATAGGCCTTACTGTGACGTAATATGAGTAATGTAGACATTGTTATAGTTCTCTCACCTTTGGTCTAGCTCCGTTCTGAAATGCAACACCTTCTTTTCACAATCCAATTCCTGATAGATAAAATGAAGTCCCTCCCTCTTTTTTTCTGGCCACTCAGAAATGTCAGAAAAGGAAGTTAATTCACATTGATTTTATCATAAGAGCGCATGAGATCTAAGCCTGGACATAGAATGAAAATGAATACAATCTTAATTTCAAAATAAATTCTAGTTATGCTCAGCTTTAAAATATTGCATGAGCTCTTTGTAAGCACAATGAATTCTGTATCCAGTAATCATGAATTTCAGGCAGGTCATGTGAATTCATTTGTCAAAAGGTGTGAGAACTCCTTTTAAAGATTGATTGATGTTAGTATCTTTATTATTTTTCAGGTTATGCAATGGTCTCTGCAACATATCCAGTCCCCCAGGTGGTGCTTTCACTTTCAGAAGTGTGCCGGTTCTCCATCGCTCCTGAGGAGAAACTGATTTCTTCTGGTGTGCCAGCGACATAAGCAGACAAGATTGCAAAGATCTGCCCCGTGTCGAGTATGACGGCCACGACCCGTGGCTCCCCTGTGGGAGGGAATGACGGTCAGGGCCAGGCTCCGGATGGCCAGTCCCAGCCACCCCTGCCCCAGAACCAGGTCAGTGCTCCATTTGGAATTCCCCCTTTACATTCCGATCGCTGTTGGAACACATCTGCCTTTTGCTGTTACTCAAGTAAAACTATCACTGAAAATAATTTATATTTCATCGATAAGGTTTGCAGTCCCTGGGTTGTGCTGCGTTACATTCTTCAAACCACATTTGATCTGGTTTGACAGTTGACTTGGTTCCAAAGAAAAAAAAAACATTTGCAAATGGATGCAAATGTGTTTCTGTAATTTGTGCTCTGCCCTGAAAGGAACAGATGTCAACAGAGGGAAAAGTTATTAGGTAACGGTAGGACGATCCAAAAACCCCCCCAAAAAACACCTCTCCTGTATCAGATCAGAATGTTTCTTCTTTAATGTATGTGCCTTCTGCATTTAAGAGATAAACATGAGCTTATCTCTGAATTGTTTGTAATAATTGATACTTTTTTTTTATTTTTATTTTTTTACATTTCCAGTATTAAATAAATATTAATCTTGTACACAACTTAGAAAATGCCAAAAATTCTTTGTTTATAGGAATGTCTGTGATAAACAGTACTTTTTTGGGTGGTCAGACTTTTTTGATCACATAGTCATAGTGTGTACATATTTTGTTATTACATAATATTACATATTATGTTTTTTTTAGCATTGTTGGTACAATAATCCACAGCGTTCTGCTGCATCATTATTTGAATTACTTAATTGCTCATCAGCCTGTTATTATAATTGATTTTAGGTTTACTTGCCCCTAAATGTCACGGTACACGATCACAGTTTGCGTATAGTTTTGCATGAATCTCAGGTTGTTCCTTTCTATGTGGGAGTACAGAAAAACCTTTTATAAAATCTTTTATGCAGATAGTCAAGCGTTTCTTAGTGAGACCTTAAAAAGATAATTGTTCACCTAAAAATTGAGATTTTTAATATTCTCTTTTATTTTCATCATCAAATATGGTAAACAGAAACTTAACCTTGCATACTTTATTGGTTCTTGTACGTCAGCAAGTATGTTTCAGCTTCATTTTGCCATATTTGATTTGCTTAATGTATGTGCATTGATCAATGTTTATATGTAAAATTTACAACAAACGCTTAAATTAAATCTGTTTATCATATGAAGTGATTGTCACAGAAGACTTAGGGTGTATTCACACCTGCCTCGTTTGGTTCGATTGAATCGAACTCTAGTTCGTTTCCCCCCTTGGTGCGGACCTTTTGGGCAGGTGTGAATACAGCAATCGAACTCGGGTGCGGACCAAACAATCGAACCGAGACCCAGCTGAAGAGGTGGTCTCGGTACGGTTCCAAACGAACTCTGGTACGGTTCCAAACGAACTCTGGTACCGTTCGTTTACGGTGTGAACATGAACCGACCCAATTACAGAAAACTGCGTCTTTTTATTTGACTGCTCTTATGAGGATACTTAACAAAACGGACATTTTGGCATAATGGTGTCTAAAGCGAGCGAGCGAGCAAGAACGCGCGCACGGCAGAGAGAGAGGGAGCGAGAGACCTTGCGTGTGTGTGTGCGCGCTAGTGTGCCTCACGAAGCGCATGTAAGGACTCAAGCAATCAATTGTCGGTGCGGGCGGGCTTTTATCTATACCATAAAGTTTCTTTATATTGCGTGTGTAGAGATAAGAGAATAACACCAAATCAGTAAAATAACAAATATTACATTACGAAATATCTCCATGCTGAGCCTGTTTGTGCACTTCCTGCTTTTCCCTGCTTGAGGATTACTGTCCAATGAATGGACGACCTTAGCACACGCGTGGTTTTGTTTACACATTTTGGTTCACTTGCAAAAAGAGCAGTGTGAAAGCGAACCGTACCAAACAAAAAAAATCAACATCCTATTTGGTCCGGACCAAAGCAAGTGAACTATCGGACTTTCCTGGTGTGAATACACCCTTAGATTAAACTGCTCGGTTCATATTAATGTCTATATGAACTTTTTGAAGCTTAGGGTGTATTCACACCTGCCTTGTTTGGTTTGATTGAATCGAACTCTAGTTCGTTTCCCCCCTTGGTGCGGATCTTTTGGGCAGGTGTGAATACAGCAATCGCACTCGGGTGCGGACCAAACAACCGAACCGAGACCCAGCTGTAGAGGTGGTCTCGGTACGGTTCCAAACGAACTCTGGTACGGTTCGTTTATGGTGTGAACATGAACCGACCCAACTGCAGTAACTGCGTCTTTTTATTTGACTGCTCTTACGAGGATACTTAACAAAACTGACATTTTGGCATAATGGTGTGTGTTATTGTTCGTTCAAACGCGAAAGAGAATTCGATTCCAGCGCGAGGTCGGTGCACGCGACTGTTGCGCGTCTTTCTGCGCGTCGTGTGTGCATCAGGACATTAACAGAGCGTTCTCTTTTGTCTTACCGTGCTTAAATGGTTTAAAAGCATGTTCCCTCGTTCCGCACGAACTGTCTTGCAGCACATCGTCGTCTTCTCAAAATCCTAATTATAACATCGTATAGATGACATTGTGTCATACGATGCTCATTAGTTTCTTCATATTGCGTTTGTAGAGAATAACACCAAATCAGTAAAAGAACAAATGTTGCATTACGAAATATCTTCATGTTGAGCCTGTTTTTGCACTTCCTGCTTTTCCCTACTTGAGAATTCCTGTCCAATGAATGGATGACTTTAGCACACGTGTGGTTTTGTTTACACATTTTGGTTCACTTGTAAAAAGAGCAGTGTGAAAGCGAACCGTACCAAACAAAAAAATCAACATTGTATTTGGTCCGGACCAAAGCAAGTGAACTATCGGACTTTCCTGGTGTGAATACACCCCAAATTTGTTTTGTGTGGACCTTTTAATGGATGAAACAAAATTATAAGAGAATGTCTTAATTTAGTTTCAAAATATGGAAAAAATTTGATTTCTTCCGAGATGTATATAGCCTATGTCTTACTGAGCTTTTGGAAGCAAGGGCATCACTGTCTTTATTGTGTTTCCGATTGAATAACGCTTTAACAATGGTTTAATGCATTTGTGGTCAAAATCTGAAACCCCAGCATTATGACCAAAGAAAAGGCGAGAGGCTCCCTTTGATTTTGTTTCAGAGGGCAATTGTTACATTCTCCAGGGATAGACTGCAGCAGTGTTATCTATTACACCTGTGCTCAACGAATGCATGTTAAAAGGGAGGAATCAATGAGGATGAGATGCCTGGCAGAGAAAAGCACACCAGTTGGTTAGAAATGTGTAGTGCCTAGACATGAGAAGCAAACTGGCTATGTAGGTCAGCCAAGCAGAAGGAGCCTTTTCCAGCACACCCCCACATTTCCCAAGTTCCGCAGGCTCCATTCAGCTCTACATGCAGAGCTCCAGCCCCCATGCATCCATTGACACGGCACAGGAAACTGACTCTGAGCATCTTAAAGCTGCTTTATCTTCCTTACGGTCGCTTTCATTCTTTTAATCCCTCACATGGAAACATACTTTATGCTTGCTTATAAGACACCTGAATCATTAAGGAGCAGACCCGGCGCCAGACACAAATTCATGGACGGACATTCAATTTTTTCAGGGGGGCACAAATGAGATCAACCTCATTGCATAACAACAACATTAATCGATTATGAACATTTATGATACAATGATAATGATCGACAGTGCATAATAATGTACTGACAGTAACAAGGTTGCAATGTTGAGGCTCGCGCAGCCTCTCGAGGAGAAATCGAAACAAATGAACGCAACGCACACAAAGAAACTCAGTTAACATATTGTGATAAAAATTCAGTTTTTATATTTATAACATGATACAGTTAATCACTCGACCACGAGTGCTGAATACCATCATGATTGAAAATGACTGATTTCATATGACAGTTCAATAACAAGTAATTTATATTGTCACTTACATTTTAGACTAAATATTGACTGTTTTTGTTCCATTTTAGCTGCGAAAATAGTTCCAATCCAAACAAAGATCACAGCATAACCATTTTGTCTCACCGTAACACTCAACCGTGTTTTCATTACTGAATGATTCAGCGTTTTGAACGAATCGGTTGAGCCAAAGATTCAATGAGCCATTCAGAACCCATTAATAAACGACTGCCTCATTCTTAATGAATCAGCAGTTTGAATGAATGACTCTCTAAATAAAACACCTGCTTTCCCGCTCATTATCGACAAACCAATCAAATCTGTTTAAAATTATTCTTTAAAAAAATAGAACAAACACATTTTTATTTTTATTTTTATTCAGGAGTTACGTATATACAAAACGATAACTTTTGATAACAGTAGCCTATTGATTAAGAAAATTTTTTGTTCAAACAAGCAAGGACGTGGAGTTTGTGAAGGGAGACATGCTCGTCCAGGGCGTGCACTAGTGACTCACAGGGCGGATCAGGCCCCCCAATGCCCGGCCATGGCGCCGGGACGAGTGTGGCTTTCGTTTTTTACTTTCACTTAAACCACATAAAGTGTTAAAAGGAAATCTTCTAGATTTTTTTTTTTTTTAAATCTCAAAATACCAAAAAATTAAAATTAAATTATTTTACACTTATGTTTAATTTATTTACCATTTACCATAATTTATTTGCCATGAATAGTCTTTATGATAACTAGAGCTGCACGATTAATCGTTAAAAGACTGCAATCACGACCCACACAATCTTATTGCTAAATGACAATGATTCGGATGTCTATTAAACCTTGGACAAAGTCACACCGGAACCTTCAAATCTACGTTTGCGCTGTCACTTACTGAGAAAGCAGTTATCATAAAAATAAATACAGGTCTTTTCACCCACACATTATCATTATTTCTGTTACAATAAAAGTTTTTAGTTTGATATAAACACTGATATGTATGTTGGTGATCAGTCTTTTTTTTTTTTTTTTTTTATGTAACTTGACATTTCAAATACAGATTGTAATATTGTATCAATTACATTGTAACACCATTAGTTGGCGACAAGTGACTTAAATTGGTTTGTTATTGAATCATTCATTCAAGAGATTTATTCAAAAACACTGCTTCATCCAGTAATGAAACAAGGGAAGTCTTTGACTTATACTTCACCTCTAGTAAAGTATATGTAACTTTGTTTAGTTGTCTATTCAGAATCATGATCTCTATTTAAAAAAAAAAAAAAATGTGATTCTCAATTTCTCTTATGCTGCATTTATTTGATCAAAAATGTAATAACTTTTCATTTATGGCAAAGCTGATTTTTAGTAAGCATGACTTCAGTCTTCAGTGTCATATGATCCTTCAGAAATCATTCTAATATGCTGATTTGGTGCTCTATAAATGGTTGGTTTACTGTCACTTTTAATCAATTTAATGCATCCTTGCAAGATGAATGAATTAGTATTAATTTAAAATCTTGCTAATCCCAAACCTTTGAACTGAATTGTAGTGTATATTTGGGGCAAAGCCTATAATTTCATTGCATACAATTAATGGTTCAATCAAATCCAGGTGGATAAAACCACCCTACATGGTTATACTGGTAAATCAAAGCAAAGCATTACAGAAAACAAGTGTTACGAGCATAGTTTTGCGTCATCTTTTACAGCCTGTGTGGCAAACTTTGTTTAATGAGGCCATTTAATAGTGCTCTCCAAGTTTGTAGTAATGACCCAGAATGTTATCTTTGTATCTGAGTCGTGCACTTCCTCAACCTCTGAACTGTTTGCATTGCAGACATCCTCTCCCAACTCATCAAACGAGAACTCTCCAGTGAGCCCTCCAGATGAGCAGGGTCAGGGGGACTGTCCCACTCCCCTGGAGGAGGAGGAGCCAGCTTTCCCTCACACTGAACTGGCCAAGCTGGATGACATGATCAACAGGTTTGGGCTCTTATTCTACATTTGGTCAAATTCTGTGTATAATTGAATCAGGAGCACTGGAGATGAATGATAAAGATGTTGATATGAAGTGTATTTATTTAGGCTATTATCCATTGATAGAGAGATTGCACATCTGTGTCTTATCAGTCATGTATTAAGTAAACTAATTATGCTGTTGTTGTTTTTTATGTACAGACCTCGCTGGGTCGTTCCAGTTTTGCCAAAGGGTGAATTAGAAGTTCTTCTTGAAGCTGCTATAGATCTTTGTAAAAAAGGTAATGCATTATTTTTAGCTCTTGTTTGTCATTTGATATTCTTTCTTTATTCATTAGTTTTTTTGCTACTCAGTAGCAGAAGCCGTATTACCTTTATCTGCATAATCGTAAGCTTTCACTTTTGCTCTCAAAGGAATTATTCAGCCTCATTAAATGTCAGCCTCTGATAGGTTTTTCTTTCATTTCTATCTCCAGGACTTGATGTCAAGTGTGAAGCATGCCAGAGATTTTTCAGAGATGGCTTGACAATATCCTTTACGAAAATACTGACAGATGAGGCTGTTAGTGGATGGAAATTTGAGATCCATGTAAGTCCTGCAACCTGCTTGATGGTGGCATTTTAATCATGCCTCCCATTTCAGAAACACATTTCGTCTTTTTTGTTTCCACATTAAAGGGTTTTACTAACCATTTTGCTGTCAGGTCTGTCCTCTCAAGAATTGATTACTTATTTGGGTGGCTGTGAAGAAACATAATGTTATTTTGGTTGCCTTCATCTTATTTGGCTGTTTGATTGAAATGCCAAAGCTTTGATCAAAGAGCTCCTTTCAGTAAAACAGAGGCAGTATTAGGACATAGCTCTGAGTCATCGCTCTCGTATAAGGCTTGTTTTCACTCCTTAATGGCTGCTCTAGGATCAGCCTCAATGGCACTGCAAATATAGATCATGTTTTTGCATTTAAAGACTTCCCACTCACTGTAAATCAAAGTGCTTCAACTACATTTGCATTTTTGTGTATTTTAAAGCCAGAACCTACTCAACACTTCTAGGGATACGTTTCTGGCCTGACATGTTCTGTCTCATTCTTTCGACAGCGGTGCATCATTAATAACGCCCACCGACTGGTGGAGCTGTGTGTGACCAAGCTATCTCAGGACTGGTTCCCTCTTCTAGAACTCTTGGCAATGGCCACCAACCCCCACTGTAAGTTCCACATCTACAATGGTACCCGGCCCTCTGAGACGGTGCCTGCTGGGGTTCAGCTAGCTGAGGATGAGCTGTTTGCCCGTCCACCTGACCCTCGCTCTCCCAAGGTGAGAGGGTGTTTGTGCCACTGGAGAAATTTAAGATTAATCTTTTGGACCTTTATGAAACCTTCAATTTATGAATTATTGAATTAGTTTTCTGAAATGGTTAAACTTAAAATTAAATGGAGACTATTCACACAGCACCTGATAAATACCCTTTTTTTCTTATGCATTCCTATACATATTTAACATGTATTTTAATTTGATGGACATTTTACGCATCAGCTAGCTGTTTATGAATCTGTCTTTAGCTTTAATTCCTGTATTGGTCTATTCAGTGACAACTTCCTGTTTATTTGTTTCCTGCAGGGCTGGTTGGTGGATTTAATAAACAAATTTGGCACCTTAAACGGGTTTCAAATTCTGCATGATCGATTCATGAGCGGCCAAGCTCTGAATGTTCAGATTATTGCTGCACTCATTAAGTAAGAACTATCAAACATATTGTACCAGTTTGCTTGAAAGCTGGAATTTATTTTTGTAAGGTTTGATTATTATTATTTTTTTTATTTTTTTGCAGGCCTTTTGGACAGTGCTATGAGTTTCTCACTTTGCACACAGTGAAGAAGTACTTCCTTTCCATCATAGAAATGGTTCCCCAGTTTCTTGAAAACCTCACGGATGAGGAATTGAAAAAGGAAGCAAAGAACGAAGCCAAAAACGATGCCCTGTCTATGATAATCAAATCTTTGAAGAACCTGGCTTCTCGAGTACCAGGACAAGAGGAAACCGTGAAGAATTTAGAGATATTTAGGTTAAAAATGATTCTTAGGTGAGCTGAACATTGGCTTAAACCAGTTTCAGTTTAGGCAGTATGTTAAATGGTTGTTCTTAATCATTAACCTTTTGTCTTACAGGTTATTGCAGATTTCTTCTTTTAATGGCAAAATGAATGCACTAAATGAAGTAAACAAGGTGATTTCAAGTGTTTCCTACTACACACATCGTCATGGAAATCCTGAAGAAGAGGAATGGCTGACAGCAGAGCGCATGGCAGTAAGTACTTAACGATTGAACCGGAGAATGTTATGAGCCTTGTCAGGCAAATTATTTGGTCATTATCATTGAATATACTGAGCAAACGAAACTTGTCATTTAGATATATAAAGGTCTTTAAGTCGAAATACATTTTTGGTTCAAATCTGTATCTTAACATTAGATGAACATGTATTTATTTCTCGCAGGAATGGATTCAGCAGAACAACATTTTGTCTATTGTGCTGCGAGACAGCCTTCATCAGCCACAGTATGTGGAGAAACTGGAGAAGATCCTTCGATTCGTCATCAAAGAAAAGGCCCTAACGCTTCAGGACCTGGACAACATCTGGGCCGCTCAGGTGAGAGACAATCTCAAGTTCCTGTGTGATTAATGTATAATTGTTTAAAATGATGGCATTCTTACATTCTTCTTAAATTTGCTTTTAAATATATAAAAAAATCCCTTTAACTCATTGTTTCCAATAATGCATTAAGTACCTTTAAGAACATTGATGACATTCATACATAGCCATACAATGTCTACAATATTACCTATCAAAACAAAACATTAATCTGTAAATATAATTAAATTATATATTTAACGTGTTACATTTGGCAGTTTTTCTAAAATGTATGCTTTATTAGTAAAGCTTTATTAGGCAAACTGTCATTCAAAGAGGTTTTGTGATTGTAATAATGGTATTTATATCCTCAGGCTGGGAAACATGAGGCTATTGTCAAGAATGTTCATGATCTCCTTGCAAAGCTGGCGTGGGATTTTTCACCTGAACAGCTGGACCATCTCTTTGACTGCTTCAAGGTTATTTATAATGAACTGGCGATTGCAGTTTTATACATAATTATTTTTTTTTTTATTAATGTAGAGAGCATACGTTGGTCATACGTAGACTTTTCATTAGGACTCAGCATGTCTATGTGTGCCTTGCTAGCATTCCCACAGATTACAGAATCTCTGTCTTCAAAGGAATAATTTTATGGTTTATAGGAGAGCTGGACTAATGCAAGTAAAAAGCAGAGAGAGAAGTTACTGGAATTGATTCGTCGGCTGGCAGAGGATGACAAGGATGGTGTGATGGCTCACAAAGTGCTCAATCTGCTGTGGAATTTGGCCCATAGTGATGATGTCCCTGTGGATATCATGGACCAGGCCCTTAGTGCTCATATCAAGATTTTGGACTATAGCTGCTCCCAGGTACCATGATCAACCTTGGTTAAATATGGAAAATGTACTTAATTTACTTGTAAATGTATGTAACTGGTAAATGTACTTACATGTACCAAAACAATACATTTTGATATGATGTAAACGGTTGAGAATGTTAAATTAAAAACAGTGCTTTTCATCTGCTGTAGGACAGGGACACACAGAAGATGCAGTGGATAGACCGATTCATAGAAGAATTAAGAACTAATGACAAATGGGTGATTCCTGCACTGAAGCAAATACGGGAGATCTGTAGCCTCTTTGGAGAAGCCCCCCAGAATTTAAGGTAATACAATTAGTCTCAACCAAATTTAACCATCAATAGCATTGATGCTTGTTTTAGTGCAAAAAAATAAGTGGACAAATATATTTTTGGTGTTATTTACTCATATTCAAGGAGTATTTTCATAAAATTCAACCACACATTTTAGGAAGAGCATGTAAATGTAGCAAATGTATCGTACACATCCCTGTTGTTTTTCAGAAAGAAAATACCTATTAACTTACTAAAGAGCTTAGAGGGGTAAGTGGACAGTTAATTTTGGGAAATATTATCATTATTATTATTATTATTATTATTATTATTATAACTAATTTTAAAGCTTAAGTTTGCTTTTGAATTTCAATAAATGAGTAATTTGCTTGGTGTCTCCTGCACCATCTAATCAAATCACCAATCAGTGTCCATGGACAAGATTCATGTGTATAAAGCTTCTTACAGTAAGAGTGCTGTTGTGGGTTATATTTCATAAACTTACAAATGCATACTCTTGGTATATGGACAAGGTTTGGATCTAGTGCACTCTTCCTTTGGGATGCTTTAAACATGTGAGTCCGTTGGAGAAAAATAAAATTGCAGAGGAAGGCTGAACTCACATTTTCCAATACTTTCCAACACCTTATGCAATGAGTTTTATATGATGACAAATTCTTTTTCTGCCTTTGCTTTGATGTCTCGGGATATTGCTTCTCTTATGTAAATTTAAGCTTTCAATTAGGGACAAGGAAATAGTCTGTTTCTATATACCTAAAAAGCCCATTGTCATACGATTTAGATGAATAAATTGCAATGTAATGGACATTAATGTGAAGGAAATTTAATTCAGTTATGTTTAATGCGTTTTTCTTTCTTTACAGTCAAACGCAGCGGAGCCCACATGTCTTCTATCGACATGACTTAATCAACCAACTGCAGCACAACCATGCACTGGTCACTCTTGTAGCAGAGAACCTGTCTGCATACATGGAGAATATGAGGCAGTTCTCGAAAGGTTTGTGAGTCTTGACAATGTTTTTTTTTTTTGCACATACCCATTCATAATTTATTAATTAAAACATTTGTTTTTGTTCAGGTTTATGCCCACGATGTTAAACATTTGTTGATGCTAACTTTTATATGTTTTATCAGAGCACACAGACTTTGATCCTCAGACGGTTAGGCCAGGAAGTCGGTATAGTCATGTTCAGGAGGTCCAGGAACGGCTTAATTTCTTGAGGTATATATACTTTACAAGTAGCCTTTCTATATGCTGTATAGATTGCAGAACCCATATTCTATTCCATCCCTTTCTCTTTTCACATTATTATTGGACTCGGTGCGTTACTCGTTTTCTCATGAACCTGAGTATCACAGTGTTTACTAGAATAAACTGTTTATCACTGTAGCTAGGTAATGAAGGTGCAAGAAATGGAATGTGTTTTTCACTTCACATTTTTACTTGTTTTTTTCATCCCTTTGATTTAATTACCAAAACTAAACGCACACAGAAATGTTCTTTGTGTACTAGGCTATTGTATTATTAAAATCTAATTATTTGTCATAAATGTCAAGATTTTTGTACACCAAGAACAGACAGTTTCTTGGTGTGCACCTGAGGTCAGGAAAACTGATTTCACACCAATCAAACTTTGTCATCAAATGAATTTGGTCAGCACCACAAGGTCTATTATGAAAACGGACAGTTCTTAGACTCTTTATAGACTCTTTACAAATCACTAAATGCCCTCATCCTTCAGGTTCTTACTGAAAGATGGGCAGCTCTGGCTCTGCGCACCTCAGGCTAAGCAGATCTGGAAGTGCCTGGCAGAGAATGCGGTGTTCTTGTGTGATCGGGAGGCCTGCTTCAAATGGTACTCCAAACTCATGGGGGACGAGCCCGACCTTGACCCCGACATCAACAAGGACTTCTTTGAGAACAATGTGCTGCAGCTCGACCCTTCACTGCTGACAGAGAACGGAATGAAATGCTTTGAACGATTCTTCAAGGCAGTCAACTGCAGGGAGGGCAAACTAGTGGCAAAACGCCGGGCGTACATGATGGATGACTTGGAGCTGATAGGGCTGGATTACCTGTGGAGGGTAAGCTGTTGGATCTTCATGGGTATGTTCAGAGCTGCTTGTTCTGGGATATTACCTGCCTAAAATGTCTTCATCTTTAGTCTCTTGGTTATTTTGGTAATTTTGAAATATGTCACTGTATTGTAAATGGCAAGAAGCAAAGTTGGAAAAAAGCCCTTAAATGAAACATTTGGGTTTGCAAATAGTTATCAGAATTGTGTATTCTATTGTAATGTCAACAGGGGAACAATGCTAATTTTGCTAGTATTTTAAAGCTAAATGAAATTTAGCCAAATACTAAATGTCTGTCTCTCGTCTTCCTTTTTTTATTGACAGGTTGTGATTCAAGGAAGTGATGATATTGCTAGCAGAGCAATTGACTTGCTTAAAGAGATTTATACAAACCTTGGACCAAAATTACAAGCCAATCAGGTAATCGTTTTTAATGGAGATGCATATCACTTGGTGTAATAAATGTTGCGTTTCTCTTGAGCTTGTTTTTAAAATGTGTCACATGACTGTTTGCAGGTAGAGATCCATGAGGATTTTATTCAGTCTTGCTTTGACCGGCTCAAAGCGTCCTATGACACCCTGTGTGTGCTGGACGGAGATAAAGACAGCATTAACTGTGCCAGACAAGAGGCCATCCGCATGGTGAGAGTACTGACTGTGCTCAGGGAGTATATAACCGAATGTGACAGTGACTACCATGAGGAGAGGACCATCCTGCCCATGTCTAGGTAGACCCATTCAACCCTGTCATAAATTGAGTTTAAATTGTTATTTTTGCTTTGCTGTGATGACCAGATTCTAACAAACTCTCTCAAACTCTTCCTTTAAGGGCTTTCAGAGGAAAGCATATTACACTAGTTGTGCGTTTCCCAAATCAAGGCCGACAGGTTGATGATCTGGATATTTGGTCGCATACCAATGACACAATTGGTTCTGTGCGACGCTGCATTCTGAACCGAATAAAGGCCAACAGCACGCACACCAAGATTGAACTTTTCATCGGGGGAGAGATCATAGACCCAGCAGATGACAGGAAGCTAATTGGGCAGCTAAACCTCAAAGACAAAACTGTAGGCATTTGCTTGGCTGTTTTTCTCAATTTACACAATAAGGAGTTTCACACACCGTTGCCTTAAATTTAACAGCATGTGTGAACATGATCTGTTGTTATATTTTACAAGAGTACTTTTTCATTCCCTTTCTTCCAGCTCATTACAGCCAAGCTCACCCAGGTCAGCGCCAATATGCCTTCCAGTCCAGACAGCTCCTCAGACTCCTCCACTGGCTCCCCTGGGAACCATGGAAATCACTACAGTGATGGGCCAAACCCTGAAGTGGAGAGCTGTCTTCCTGGCGTGGTGAGCATCATGCCATTCAGGCACATAATTGAGCCAAATTGTCTATTGTGTTAGGGTAATGTTAACACATTGAAAAGGGAGCAGACAGATAGATAGATGGTTCAGACATCACGGTTTGGTACGAGTTCGGTACAATGGAGGGAAAAGCAAAACAAAAATGCAGAAGGCTTGTGCATTTCTCAAGCTGTACCACCAAAGGAAAATAAATTACTTAAGCCTTGTATTTTTTTTAGTAAGTTTTATTAATAAAGTAAAGGCATAGAACCAGTTTATTTGTAGTGCACTGACAATAGTTTTATATAATTAGTTTATTAATAAATTAATAAAAAGACAAAATGACCGTGAGGTATGTTTGGTAATTGTACCTGAATGAATTGAAAATGAATTTGCTACATTTCAGATTAATATATTTGTTTTCCTTAATTTTAATTAACAGTAACTTAAACACTTTGCAGTTTGAATGATGTCCTGTAGAAACAAAATGACGGAGTATGTTTTTATGTTTCCACTGTTCGATCGCGCCCGCGCCTCACACACGCACACAAATATAAGTAAACACTTTGCGACTTTCCGATTCCCGTGTCGCTCTCGCTCTCGCGCTCTCACACACTCACACACTCTCTCTCTCTCTCTCTCTCTCTCTCTCTCTCTCTCTCTCTCTCTCTCTCTCTCTCTCTCTCTCTCGCTCTCGCTCTTGCTCTCGCTCTCTCTCTCCCGCAAGTTTTATTTATTTTTATACTGTGTATTCTCCGTGTAAATGTATGCTCTGAACCGTGACGCCCGTACCGTTTCAGTTCTATATAATTATTTTATTTTTTTTGGTCTGGATCTGGATAAGCTATATAGATATAGATGGATAGCTTCGGACCTTAGAGGCACATATGCCAGAATCCAAAATTCAGCTCAGTTGCTTGATTTATTTTTGTGTTTTACTTTTAACGTTTTGAATCTACTTGGCAACATTAGCTGCTTGATTAAAGTTATGGTTAATGTAATTGGAAAAAATTATCCTTTTAAGCCATTTTGAAGCATTGAATATTGGTCAAGCCTAACTCAGCACCAGTATTGCAGATCCCTTCTCCCCTGGTCATCATTTATTCTGTTATGTATTATATTAAAGTGTATATTGTAAGACATAAACATCCCTTTGCTATGCCCTTGAGAAAGGCACTTGACAACATTGCTCCAGGTGATTGTCCATGTAATGCGTGTATTGGAAGTGTTGCAGAAATGGTATTACATTTATCACTGCCTTTATTACAACTACCTTTAATGTTTTGTGTTGGGCAGTTTTAAGTGTAACCTCTGATTCTTCTTTTCTCAGATAATGTCGCTGCACCTGCGCTACATCTCTTTCCTCTGGCAAGTTGCGGACCTGGGCTGTAATCTCAACATGCCTCTCCTACGGGATGGAGCTCGTGTTCTAATGAAGCTCATGCCTCCAGGTGCTCTATATGCTTCATTAGATGCCTGTTTGAGATGACTAGCTATACCAATCTGCTGTCTCTATTCCTTATGCTTTCTGCTTTCCAGATAACACCACAGTGGAAAGCCTGCGAGCCATTTGTCTGGATCACGCCAAACTTGGCGAAAACAGCCTTAGCCCCACATTGGACTCTCGTTTCTTTGGGCCGTCACCATCTCAAGTGCTTTACTTGATTGAGGTTTGTTCAATATGACAATAGCTACTTTTCCACCATTGGGCCAAACAGTTCTAAAAACTGCAGGGACCGGTTCTAGATATATTTTCACTTGAGCTTGGTTCGGCAAGGCACGATTACAAACAGTTCTCGGCCCGGAATTCTCCAGTAGAATGTGTGTAGTTATGCTGCCACTCAGGATTGGTCACTTGTCTGTTGCCTGGCTACCTCTGTAGCTGACGAAGCGTGGTATTTTAAACACAAGTAAATAAAAAAAATGAAAAGAAATATCATCCTTTATAATGCAGTTGCTATTTACATGTCATACGTCTGTAGACTGTTGTGTTGCTAAGGCAATGACTGCCACAGTGGAAAATGAAACCATATCCATACCGGCTAGGCCCAGGTCGGCACGGAATGGAACGGTTAAGCACCGAGAATGGTTTGGCCCGATTGTAGAAAAGCGGCTAATATTTTATGAAACTAGTTATGTATAGACGCACACCTGGTTATATGTACCACTCAAAAGCAAGGTTATTTTAATATAATGTATATACTATTATAGTATTTAATAATATTTTGAATATATATATATATATATATATATATATATATATATATATATATATATATATATATATATATATATATATATATATATATATATATATATATAATATAATATAATATAATATAATATAATATAATATATCCTTTTTTCTTTTTTTTTTGCATATAATAAAAATAAAACAAAATGTCAGGCAAACACAGTTATACACATTAAGTGTACTAAAAAGTAACATAAATAATAATACAATTAGTAAAGTTTTTTTTAATATTTAGCTTTTAATATTTTTTTTTTTTTTTTTTTTTTTAGTTTTAGTAATTTTAGATTTTTTTCTGTTACTTGCCAAGGCAAGTAATAATATTTATATTTTATTTTAATGAACGATAACAATATTTAATAGTTTTAGTATTAGTTGCAATAACAGCTTTTTTTTGTGAGTGTGGCATGAGTCTTTGATTTGCACAATGTCTCTGTGTACCTCAGGTGGTGTACGCCTTACTCATGCCTGCCAGTGGGACGTTGGGTGAGGATGCTAGTGATTTCCAGTACAACTTCTTGAAGAGTGGTGGGCTACCACTTGTTTTGAGCATGCTCACCAGAAATAACTTCCTGCCAAATGCTGACATGGAGACCCGGCGGGGAGCTTATCTCAACGCACTAAAAATAGCCAAACTGCTGCTCACAGCTGTAGGCTTTGGCCATGTGAAGTCTGTGGCGGAGGCCTGCCAGCCTGTGGTGGAAGGGACTATCCCTGTATCTCCTGTAAGTTGCCCTTGCTTGAGCTCTTAACTGTTCCTTTTAAGGAAGGTGTTGCAGAAGTATAAGCACAATAACTTCAGTGACTATTATTTTACAGAAAAGAGAACATGTACACATTCAGTTTTAAAAAAAAGACTTTATTATTTTTTTTTAATCTTGTAATTTTTTACATGGAATACAATTAAAAGACATTGCAATATCATATTTGGACTTTAAAGCTGCAGAAAACACGAGAGAGGAAGAGAGGGAGAGAGAGTGAACCTGCTGTCACCTTTTCCACTTTTGTCCAGTACTGCATCTCATAAAATTTAACTTGGCACAGCCATAGTTTGTAGTTGGGACTAAGTATAGGGGGGATGGTGTTTTATTGCAAAAACAGAATTCTGTTGCAAACACTGCAAGTAAGTAAAGTGTTTACTACTGAGTGGTGTTGATTCAGTGGATTTTATAGGTTCAGTACTGAGCATTTCATTTCTGTTTAAGACTATCCTTTCAGCCTCCCTGACATTCATCAATCATATTAGAAACAGTCTGGCGTGGACTATGTATCTCCACAAATGTCAAGGGTGTACAGTGTCTTGTGAGGGAAAACTCACACAGACTCCAGAAACGCTTCTGGAGTCTGTGTGAGTTTTCCTCACAAGACACTTATATAAGGGATTATTAACCATGAGAAAGAAGAAAGTCTGGAGTGCTTGAATCATGCAATTTTCTCTTTATTTGACAATGTTTCTATACATATAATTGAACAATATGTGTGCAACTAATAGAGGTGAAAAATTACCACTGACTCAATGATACAGTATCACCAATCTTAAATGTGAAGCTCAATTTTTCTTTTTTTTTTATACTAACTTCCATGAATTCTTTAGTTAAAGTGTTACCCGCTTTTTATTGTTTTTTATTCTAGTAGTACATGTAAAAGAACAAAACAATGTTTACTCGTTCTCCGGCTTACCTGGACCAAGACATTCAAGTTAATTTGTCAGCAAAAGTTCTCCAGATGACGTTCTGGCAGCTAGGGCTTTCATGAAAACTACAGATTATACTCCGCATTTGTGTCCCCACTCCCCACCCATGGACAGTCGGATTGACATAAGGTTATTAACAGTTATTGTAAGGCTAGGTTTATTACTGAAATGTGTATCTTACTATGTCTACTCTTTAAACAACATTATGGTAAAAATTTAACACTATGGCAACAGCTTTCTTGTATGTGACAGCATTTTGCTTCAGGGGGTTGGGTGGAACTTAGAGAATGACAGTTTCTTTCAATTTACCCTTCTATTTGGCCTAAAACACTGTTAGTGGTCATCCAGTTTGAAATGTTGAACACAAACACAGAGATTTTTCAGATTTCCCGTCACGGAGTTCTCCATATTTACTATTCTTTTATTTGAAGCCCATTTAGCCAGCCATGAAGGATCCCTTTAAAAATCATGATTTGAGATATTAAGTCCTTGTTTTAGGATGTGGAAATGTCTGATGTTGGGGAGAGTTTGCTGCATGTAAACAGTATTTCACAGATTATCACTCCAGTCTCATGCTACAACTTAAGCACTTAATGTTGTAGTTTTGTGGTTATACCTCTGAAATAGTATGATGCCGGCATGACGGTATCTCACTATAAAATACACATTACAATACATTTCATGTATATAGACTACCATTCAACGTTTGTAAAAAAAAAAAAAAAAAAAAAATCCAGCTTTGCCATCACAAAACTAATTTAAAAAAAATAATAGTTTAAAATAAATTAAAATAGACAAGTTATTTTAAATTATACATTTTTACTGTATTTCTGATCAAATAAATGCAGCCTTGGTGAGTTAAGCGATTTATAAAAAAAAAGAAAAAAAGACAAACTTCCCAAACTTTAGAACAGTATTTATTTTCTGTTTGTTTTCTTTCTGGAATTTGCAGGATAACACTTTTTCTTTAATCATTCATAGATCAATCAAACTACACATGACCAGGCTCTAGTGCTACAGAACGCCCTACAGAATATCCCTAACCCCTCCGCCGAATGCATGCTGCGGAACGTGGCAATCCGCCTCGCCCAGCAGATCTCGGATGAGGTATGTTATACAACTCCACACAATCTTAGCCTGCAGAAACTGGTTTGTTTGCATACAATTCAAATGAATGTCCTCAACTGTCTTGACAAAAATGTCTGTAATGTATTTTATGATCAAAAGGAAAGCAGATGTACTATTAATGTTGGTTGCATAGGGTTTTGTCAAAACCTCTCCTTTTCTTTGAATGTGACAAAAGATATGTACAAGGGAAATGCCTTATGTTTCAAGCTCAGTTTTCAAAGTTTGTCCTTCTATTCCTATACCTAGAACTTCTTCCAGGCCTCCAAGTATATCCCAGATATCTGTGTCATTCGAGCAGTTCAGAAGATAGTCTGGGCTTCTGGCTGCGGCTCTGTTCAGCACGTCTTCAGTTCTAATGAGGAGATCAGCAAGATCTATGAGAAGGTTCTAGTTCTTATCTGTATTGAAACACCCCTATGTGTGATTGATTGATAAGAATCAGACTCACTATTTACGCCTGTTATATGTGATCTCCCGCAGACCAATGCTGGCAATGAGCCGGATGCAGAAGATGAGCAGGTGTGCTGTGAAGCTCTTGAAGTCATGACCCTGTGTTTCGCTCTCATGCCCACTGCACTAGATGCACTTAGCAAAGAAAAGGCCTGGCAGACCTTCATTATAGATCTGCTGCTGCACTGCCAGAGCAAGTGAGTTATCATAGACATCTTTTAAAGTTTCATTGGGTAGTGTGCTTGGGCCATTTCAGTCATGCTGTTCCTTTTGAAATGTATGACTTTTTTAAAAATAAAATAAATATGCTTTTTTTAGTATTTATTTAATTTTAATTTTATAACATATTATACTAGACTTTCAGAAATGTTTTGAATTGTAAAATCCTTAAATGTTTAATTATTTGTATTATTTTAATTTTGTGATTTATTATTAATTAATGCATATTTATTTACATTTACATAATGTCAAGAAATTTAACTGAAAATTTAAAATTAACTATGAAACTAAGCTCAGTGAGGAATTCAGAGTATGCACCTGAAATTAAGATTTTGTAGTTTTTGCAACTGGATTTGGAAAATCAGTTGGAAACTGATTTCTGTAATGTTTATCAAATATGATGTGTGGTTTAGAGACAAATCAACAATTTCGTAAAATTCATAGTTAATACATTCTGATGTTTGCTCCTAGGTCTGTTCGTCAAATGTCCCAAGAACAGTTCTTCCTCATGGCCACCCGATGTTGTATGGGCCATAGGCCTCTTCTGTTCTTCATCACCCTTCTCTTCACAGTTTTAGGTGTAAGTGTCTTTCATATTTCTCTGGGACAAAGCTGGAAGATTAAAATGTTTCCTTTTTTTGCTAATTCAGAACATCTCATGATTTATAGTTCTCTGTATCCATTTGTGTTCCAGAGCACTGCAAAAGAGCGGGCAAAGCACGCTGCTGATTACTTCACTCTTCTAAGGCACTTACTCAACTATGCATATAACAGCAACATTAATCTTCCTAATGCAGAAGTTCTCTTAAACAATGAGATTGATTGGTTAAAGCGAATCCGGGTATGTTCATTTACTTGAACTTCTTTTTGGAATTAACGCAAAGCAAATTTTAGTGTGTGCAATTTTGAGTCTTGTCTCCCTTTATTTTTAGGATGAAGTGAAGAGGACTGGGGATCCTGGGGTTGAGGAGACCATTTTGGAAGGTCATATTGGTGTCACAAAAGAGCTACTGGCTTTCCAGACCCCAGAGAAGAAGTTCTACATTGGCTGTGAAAAAGGAGGTGCTAGTCTCATCAAGGTAATCTCCTTGCCCATATTTTAAATGACAAAAAATAAAAAAAAATGCCTATTTGTGGTTGCATTGTGTCAAAACTAATTGATTTTCCTTTTCTTTGTACAAACTCTTTATAGGAGTTAATGGATGACTTCCTGTTCCCAGCATCTAATGTGTACCTGCAATACATGAAGAGTGGAGAATTCCCCACTGAACAGGCCATACCTGTGTGTAGCACACCAGCCACCATCACTGCTGGCTTTGAACTGCTGGTTGCACTTGCCGTTGGATGTGTGCGAAATCTCAAGCAGATTGTGGACACACTAACTGATATGTACTATTTAGGTGTGTGTGCAAATATTAGAAAGAAGTGCAGCAGATTCTGATTCCTAGAAACAGTGCAGTCATCTCCATCATGTATGCAGTTATTAACTTGTTTTTTTAATGTATCTTCAGGTTGTGAACCACTCACAGAATGGGAATATTTGCCACCAGTTGGCCCACGGCCCACCAAGGGGTTTGTGGGTCTGAAAAATGCAGGTGCGACTTGCTACATGAACTCGGTTATCCAGCAGCTTTACATGATTCCCCCCATCAGGAATGGCATCCTGGCCATCGAAGGCACAGGCAGCGATGTGGATGATGATATGTCTGGAGACGAGAAGCAAGATAATGAGGTACTGCCTAATAGGGTTCATTCAGTTCATGAGAATTTTAGCCTTTATGTGAATGCTTTGAACAAACAGACTCCTATTATGCAAAACAAATATCTCTAGATATGGTCCTAGTATGGTTCAATTAAAAAGCACAGTGCGAATGCGAAGTGTTTAAGGTTCATTTGATTTTCAAATTTTAGAGATTCTATATTTTTGGCCATTACATATTTGAAGTCACTTTCAATGGATAGTGCGAATGCGAAAGTGTGAATGCAAGAGTGTGAAAGTGAACTCACTTCACTTTTGGTCCATATAAAGTGTTGAAGATTAAAAAGTGCTTCAGTGTTATTTTAGTATTATTTCATATTAGTATTAGATTCATATTGCCTTGGGAACAGCTCAGATGGAGGGGTGTGGCTTCTCATTTCCCACCTTAATTAAGCTCAGGTGTGAGCTTTAATAATCCAGAGAGTGCTTACGTCTCTTGCACTTGTTGTTTTAGAAGCACAATTAGTGGACTGCTCCAAGAGAGATTGTGTCTTCGGTTTCTATTGTATGTTCGTGTCATTAAAATTACATTGTACTTGTTTAATTGTTGAACTGCCCAGTGATGATGATCATCCTTTCTCAGTACCAAGTGACTGACAAATATAGCCATCTCCAGGGTGTATGCCCTGTTGCCATTCCCTGGAGCTGAGGGCATTTTTACAAAAGATCTCTGTTTTAATCATATCGCAATGGAAGTTACTTCAATTTACTGAAAATCTTGCTTTAATTTTGCAGAGTAATGTGGATCCCCGGGATGAGGTGTTTGGCTATCAGCACCAGTTTGAAGACAAACCTTCTCTCGGTAAGTCAGAGGACAGGAAGGAATACAACATTGGGGTTCTCCGGCAGTTGCAGGTCATTTTTGGACACTTGGCTGCCTCCAGATTGCAATACTACGTGCCTAGAGGTTTCTGGAAGCAGTTTCGGTAAGTTCTCCCTCTGTTTTTGTTTCTTTTAAGACTACAGGACAATATGCAACACTTTAAACTGGTCTCTTCATCTCTTCCTCTCTCTGCAGGTTGTGGGGTGAACCAGTCAATCTGAGGGAACAGCATGATGCTCTGGAGTTTTTCAACTCGCTGGTGGACAGTTTAGACGAGGCTTTGAAAGCACTGGGTCACCCTGCCATGCTGAGCAAAATACTGGGTGGCTCTTTTGCTGACCAGAAAATATGTCAGGGCTGTCCTCACAGGTACATCAGAAATCTAATACTGTGATTTGTTAGGACTTTGTTTTTTCCCTTACTAGATACTTTGTGTCTCATTGAAACACTCCATACTGTCTTTTCAGATATGAATGTGAGGAATCGTTTACGACGTTGAATGTAGATATCAGAAACCATCAAAATCTCCTCGATTCTATGGAGCAGTATGTAAAAGGAGACTTGCTTGAGGGTGCAAATGCCTACCACTGTGAAAAGTGCAACAAGAAGGTGCGTGTTCCGTTTTAAATTACCTTTATGATGTCTCTTATTGTTGATTTAAGAGAACGCCATATTAAGCTCAAGGTGGTGATGTCTTTGTGGCAGGTGGACACAGTGAAGCGTTTGCTCATTAAGAAGCTTCCTCCAGTGCTGGCCATCCAGCTGAAACGCTTTGATTATGACTGGGAACGAGAGTGTGCCATTAAGTTCAATGACTACTTTGAGTTCCCACGGGAGTTAGATATGGAGCCCTATACAGTAGCTGGAGTAGCTAAGCTGGAGGGGTCCGATGTGCACCCAGAAAACCAGGTATTACACCAACATGCTCTTTCTTTGGTCTTTAAGCTATGTTTAATTTAAATAAATGTGATTTGGGAATATGTTTTACATAACTGGAGTTTAAGTTGTTCTTTATGGCACCAGGTGATCCAGCAGAATGAGCCGTCAGAGCCGGAACCCCCCTGTAGCTCTCGTTATCGTTTAGTGGGAGTGCTGGTCCACTCAGGCCAGGCTAGCGGAGGTCATTATTACTCCTACATCATTCAGAGGAATGGCAGTGGTGGTGAGGGAGAAAGGAACCGTTGGTACAAGTTTGACGATGGTGATGTCACCGAATGCAAGATGGACGACGACGAAGAGATGAAGAACCAGTGCTTTGGTGGAGAGTACATGGGCGAGGTCTTTGATCACATGATGAAACGCATGTCCTACAGGCGGCAGAAGCGCTGGTGGAACGCCTACATCCTCTTTTATGAGCGAATGGACACATTAGACAAGGACAGTGAGCTGGTTAAATACATCACTGAGCTCACAGTGACCAGCAAACCTCACCAGGTGAAGATGCCCTCTGCTATCGAACGCAGTGTGCGCAAACAGAATGTGCAGTTTATGCACAACCGTATGCAGTACAGCTTGGAGTACTTCCAATTCATCAGGAAACTGCTGACCTGTAACAGTGTGTACTTGAACTCACCGCCAGGTAAATCCAGCCATCGACCTTGCTTTGTTCTCTTCTGTTGTAGATGGGATTAGGGCTGTCACTTGAGCAATTTAATTATTTCAAAAGAAAAACTAAATCTAATTGACCCCAAACTTTTGAACAATGGTATATGTGCTGGACAAAAGTCCTCTGAAATGCATTAGGGGCCATTCACACAATGCATTTTTGCTTTGAAAAAAAACGCAGGACACGGGCAGTGGAATGGGAAAAAACATCTCAAGATGCGTTTTTTAAAGAGTCGCTGCAATAAGATGCAAGCGTCTAAGTATAGTTATTACTGTGCAAATGCACTTATACCACCTCTTAGCAACATTAAACTGTCTGTGTAAATACACCCAAATACCACTTTCAGATGCATGTTTGTTCCTCCACTTCTCTGTAGTGTAAATTTGGTATTTAGATTCAGTATTTTGCAGAGGTTTTTGTTCTCTTATCCATCAGTGTTTGAATTTTTTGTCTTTTAGGTCAAGACCACCTTTTGCCTGAAGCAGAAGAAATGGCTATGATTAGTATACAGCTTGCTGCTAGATTTCTCTTCAGTACTGGATTCCACACCAAGAAAGTAGTCCGTGGCCCTGCTAGCGATTGGTAAGCGTGTGAGTGTGTATGTATGTATGTTTGTTTGTGTGTGTGTCAGGCACATATTTGCATGTGTTCTTCAACAGTTACTTGATCCTTGTTTAATGATCCAATGTTTTTTTTGTGTCAGGTACGATGCTCTTTGCATCTTGCTGCGACATAGTAAGAATGTGCGTTACTGGTTTGCACACAACGTCCTCTTTGCATATCCAAACCGCTTCTCTGAGTACCTGCTTGAGTGCCCCAGTGCAGAGGTTCGAGGGGCTTTTTCCAAACTCATCGTATTCATTGCACATTTCTCATTGCAAGATGGACCCTGCCCTTCACCGATTGCCTCACCTGGACCTTCAAGTCAGGTACGTCTTTTCAGTCTAGTTAGCATTCATTTCAGTCTCTACACAGGCTTTTGTGCATTCATGGAAAATCTAAAAATATCTGTGGATGCCTGACTTTTGCAACTTGGTGTGGCAACTCGGTCCATAGGTTTTTGTACATTTATGTTTTTTGTCCTTTTGTCTCAGGGCTGTGATAATTTGAGTCTAAGTGAGCACTTGTTCCGTGCCGTACTTAATCTGCTGAGAAGGGAAGTGTCTGAGCATGGCCGTCATCTTCAGCAGTACTTCAACCTTTTCGTCATGTATGCCAACCTTGGTAAGGAGCAATTGCCAGCCTTAAGGTCTTCATCCATGCATACTTGCATGCTACAGTGCTGTCCTGTCTCACTCCTCATTTCGTTCACTCAGGCTTGGCAGAGAAGACGCAGCTGTTGAAGCTTGGGGTACCAGCCAACTTCATGCTTGTGGCCCTGGACGAGGGTCCTGGCCCTCCAATTAAGTACCAGTATGCTGAGCTTGGAAAGCTCTATACTGTTGTCTCACAGCTGGTTCGCTGCTGTGATGTGACATCACGTATGCAGTCATCAATCAACGGTAATGAGTTTTATACCCTGCTGCCAAATGTTTGTGATCTGATAACAAAATGGTCTGTAGGCTTTCACATGTAGTTTCGGTCCCCATTGCCCAATGAAGATCCTCATCCTTGCTCAGGACTTCCTGACTGACACAAAGCCATCTCCAGGCATGAGTGCCAGGTTGGCATTGCTTGGAGCTGAGGGCATTTACAGTCAAGCAGATCTGCACCAATATATTTTTTACTGCCATGCCAGTATCAAATACATGGTTTTGCCATTGTTCCATAGTGTTTAGAGTAGTTTGATCTGTTGATACTGATTTAAGTATTTGCATTCGCAAAGAAAGTTTTTCTCCACTTCTGCCCAGACCACCAGCCAAGTTATGAGCTGACATTTCCTAATCTTGACATTTTTAGGTAACCCTCCCCTGCCAAACCCATATGGAGACCCCAACATCACTGCTCCCATCATGCCTCTGCAGCAGCTGGTGGTGGACATTCTGTTTGTGCGCACCAGTTATGTAAAGAAGATTATCGAAGACTGCAGTAACTCAGAGGACACTATCAAACTGCTAAGATTCTGCTGTTGGGAGAACCCTCAGTTTTCTTCCACTGTGCTTAGTGAACTACTGTGGCAGGTGAGTGAGATCAGCAACTTCTGAAAGACAAGCACGGTATAGCTGGTGGTGATTAGTTGCGAGTTAGTTAATCAATTCAATATTCAAGTTTTGATGAGTGTTGAAAGCATGCCTTAGTTATTTTAGCTGTTTTTTTTAAATGTTTTTTCTTCTGTTAGTCATTTGTCAAGTAGATTCAAAATGTCTGTTTGGATGATCATTCTGAATTATTTTTATTTTTTTTTACCTTTCTGGATTTTTTTTGCGTAGGTGGCATATTCATACACGTATGAGTTAAGGCCTTACCTGGACTTGCTTCTCCAGATCTTATTTATTGAGGACTCATGGCAGACTCACAGGTCAGTCTGCATTTCTACTGTTATTTCATCTTTAGCAAATTCCTTTTATATAAACCAGTGTACAGCAAAAACTGGTTTCCTATGCATTATGAAAAAAGTATGAAATTTTATTTATTTCCAGGTCTAGATGATATAGAAAAATTTGTTTCCAGTCTATTGCCCCCATTCTTTTTCAATAAAATAAAAAGTCATACATATTTTTTTTTTTTGGTCAGATGGTCAGAATATAACATGCATGTTAACAGTTGGAATTAAAACCATTTATCAGATGTTAAATATGGTCCAAAATATCTACAGAGAATTAAATTAATTTTGAAATGGAAAACGTGTAGCAACTCTTGAACACATCTTTTACACCCATGGGTGAATGAAATTCATGATCGCATAATGATGTCTTTCACTGCTCCTTTTCTTTATGGTTTGTTAGGATCCACAATGTGCTGAAGGGAATCCCTGATGACCGTGATGGGCTTTTTGACACCATTCAGCGCTCCAAAAACCACTACCAAAAGAGAGCTTATCAGTGTATCAAATGCATGGTGGCTCTTTTCAGCAACTGCTCAGTGGCCTATCAGATTCTCCAGGTGAGAACAACTGCATAAAAATAAAAGACTGTGGACTTGGATGGGTTTGTTTTATGGTTTTGAATATGCAAAAACTGGTTGTTTTGCCTGTTCCAGAGCAATGGCGATCTAAAGAGGAAGTGGACATGGGCAGTGGAGTGGCTCGGTGACGAGCTGGAACGAAGACCGTACACTGGCAATACCCAGTACACGTATAACAACTGGTCCCCTCCTGTTCAGAGCAATGAGACTTCCAATGGATACTTCCTGGAGCGCTCCCACAGTGCCCGTATGACTTTAGCCAAGGCCTGCGAGTTGTGCCCAGAGGAGGTATGTGTTGGCTCATGCCACCCGTCATTGTCTGAAGAATTAGTGCCAGTATATTTAGTTTAAAAATTGTAATCATGCATGTGTGCTTTGCCTATTAGTCAGACTTTTTAATAATTACTCTTGTTTTAATTTTTTGCATGATTGCCTTTTACAGAACCCCTTTCAGTAAATACTTTTTACTGAAAAAAAACTTTTTTTCTTCCGAAATCAGCACTTAAATCACACTATGACTGTATAATGATGGGCTAGCACACATATCAAACATTTTAACTTTTGGAAAATAATTGTGAAAAGGATTTTGAAAAGAGTCTTTGCTAATCTAGAAATGTTTTTGAGTGCTAAATAGCCTTGTTTAACTATAGGTAGGGCTTTGAGTTTTCGACATTTTTATTTCCAGGTTTATTTGTTTTTTCTAATGCAAAGCAATTATAAATGCTGTTGATATTTGCATAAATTTAAGTTTTATTATATTTATGCTTGATTTCATGTCAGAGATATTTTTTTAAAGAATTTCTATTAATTTGCGGAACTAAAGCGCTTGCTTAATCAAATCCAGTTTAATGATGAATAGCAAATTACCACAAATGTTAAATGTATACAGCCATATATGCATAATTTGTTTTAAGTGTACAATATTAACTGCCATTTCAAAATAGTGTCACTTAACGAAGCACGAGGTGGTATCTGAAGAGGACGCTGGCCGGAACCCGTCCTCGACACAGCAACTTTTGCCAGGGGAAGTGACAGGCCAACAACAGCACACCGTAAGACTCGTATGGCCCGGCCACACTGGTGCCATCTGCGTAACTTTTTGATGTTCACAGGGCGTGATGTAGACAGAACCATCTTCCACCTACCTCAAAAACAACTCTGAATCAACTGTTATTTCGTCCTCATCTCAGTGTGTCCAAACTGTTTCTTTCTACCCAACTACAAGTCTTAATGTGCTATCTAAGTGTTCGAAAACTCTAAGCCTTGGCTATAGTGTACAGATGAGTTGGAGGTAATCTTTGTGTCTGGTGGTGTTTTTCTGTTTTGTTTGAGTCTTCTTTTAATTTCTTTTGGGGATGCGATAGTGTTCTGGTCATCTGATGTGAAAACATTCCGGCACTATTAAGAAGCTTTTGTATGACTGCAAATTTGGTTAGTTTTAAATCCAATTCTGATGATTAACTCTCATGGGGGAAGACCTCTGTGTTCAAGAGAAGCTTTTGTCTAATCAATTCATCCATGTGCAAATTCCTGTGTCATCGGAAGCTTCCTTTTAGTTTGGAAAACAATTTCAGTAGAATCGAAGTATAGGAGTGCTTGGTATGTGTTGTCCATTTATGGTGTTCTCTCATCTGTCATTCAATTTAAGTATGTCTGGAGTAGTACAGTGTTCCAAGTTATTTGCCTTCTAAATCTAAATCAGGGATGGGCAACGTCAGTCCTGGAGGGCCACTGTCCTGCAGAGTTTTGCTCCAACCCTGATAAAAACTCACCTGCCTGTAGCTTTCTAGTAACCCTTCAGACATTGATTAGTAGGGCCGGGACGATACATCTATCTCCCGATTCGATACTATCACGATACTTGGGTGCCGATACGATTTGAAGAATTGTGATTCTACAAGTATTGCGATTCGATATTAAAAAATTTTTTTTAACACTAGACCATCGGGAAAAGTTAAATCATACACTTATACAGACTGTACATGATGTATAAGATGAGTCATATTTACAAAAACAAATCATCACATCTTTCTGACTTTAATTTCAGAAGCATCATACAATACTACATTCTCTTGAATAAATGATTCTATAACAAATACAATTTTTAACAGTAACTTGTCGCCACTTAGTGTGTAATCGATAAATGCGTTATTTTAAGCACCAAGTTTCTATCAAAAGCTACGCTATCGTAGACATATTTGAACTTTAAACTTATCCAAGTACTTCTATCATAATTTTAACTATTGCATCACAGAAATAATGATACTATGAGGTTGAAAAGACTGTTTGTGAAGCTGTTTCATGACAACTCACTCCGGGTCAGCGGCAGCACCAACACATCTTTGAATGTTGCGATATGATTTTGTCAAAGTTTAATAGACAGACCAATTGAAAGATCGCGTGAGTGTTTGAATCGAGATCACAGTCTTTTAAAGATGAATCGTGCAGCTCTATTGTCTTATCTCTCTCTCAGCATATGAGTAGCGCGAAGGCTTTTCAGTGCTTTCAGTCTCGCGTCTCTTCCACGCGTCCACTTGGGATATTACGTCACTCAACACTCATAGATAACGACACATTTCATCCTCTGTTGGAACGAAAGTGGCTAATTTCTGTCAACCTCATCTACAAGCAAGGACAAGAATAAAGCAATTGAATTTGAATTAATATAGATTCTGGAATAAAAAAATCAATTTTAGAATAAAAAAAAAAAAAAAATTGCGATAGCTAGGTGAATCGAATTTATTTTTTTATTTTTTTTATTTTTTTTCTCCCAGCCCTATTGATTAGCTGGTTCAGGTATGTTTGATTAGGATTGGAGCTAAACTCACTGCAGGACAGTGGCCCTCCTGGACCAAAGTTGCCCATCCCTGATCTAAATCAAACCTATAAACCCTGAGCCTTTATATTATATTGGCTTTGCATGTTTAACATGTAATGGACTCTCTATAGAGGACTTTATTCACTCACATCCCTGGTTAGTTAGTATTAAAGAAACCAAACCAAAGAATCATTTTGTATTTAATAAAAAAAGGCATAATTGAAATCTAGTGCATAATTTCATTTATGATGGTTGTTTTAGGAGCCTGATGAGCAGGAGGCCCTTGAAGAGCAGGACCCTTCTCCCCCAGAGGACACTGCTCTGTACCCTCACTCTCCAGGCACAAAGTTTCAACAGGTACTGAGCTTAAGTCACATGAATCTCTTACTAGTCATCTTTTAAACTGTGAAAATGCAATGTATGTGAATTGAAAGGACAATTTCGAAGACTTTCATAAGCTTTCTTCACTGCAAACCCATGTTGTGAATTTATTTATTTTTTATTTTTAAATGGTACCTCACCTAAAAAAGGCACTCAATGCCCCTCTTGATTTGAAAGATGTTTTTTTGATTTACATTTACATTTACATTTAGTCATTTAGCAGACTCTTTTATCCAAAGCGACTTACAAATTAGGACTAAATTAAGCGAGTCATCATGAGGACGCAAAAACAACGCAAGAAGTGCTCAAAATACAAAGTTCAGGCATTATTCAGAGTAGCATAAGCCCGATAAGTGAGGTTTTAAAGGGAAAGGTTTTTTTTTTTTTTTTTTTTTTTTAATGAGGTTAAGTGCTGACAGAAGAGATGGGTTTTCAGCTGTCTTTTGAATGTTGTCAGGGATTCTGCATTCCGGATGAGGGTGGGGAGAGCATTCCACCAGCATGGAACTGTGAATGAGAATGTTCTGGAAAGTGATTTTGTGGCTCTCTGTGATGGAACCACGAGACGTCGCTCTTTGACCGATCGTAGGCTTCTGGTAGGGATGTAGACTTGTAGGAGTTGGTGAAAGTAGGAGGGAGCTGAGCCTGTGATAGATCTGTAAGCAAGCGTCAATGCCTTGAACTTGATGCGAGCAGCGAGAGGTAGCCAGTGCAGAGAGATGAACAGAGGAGTGACGTGGGCCCTCTTGGGCTCGTTGAAGACAAGATGAGCTGCAGCGTTCTGGATCATTTGCAGAGGTTTAGTTGCACATGATGGAAGTCCAGCCAGAAGAGCATTGCAGTAGTCAAGCCTAGAAATGACCAGGGCCTGGACGAGAAGTTGTGTTGCATGCTCAGTTAGGAAAGGCCTGATCTTCCTGATGTTGTGCAGTGCAAACCTGCATGATCGAGCTGTCTTTGAAATGTGATCTGTGAAGGTCAGCTGGTCATCAAACGTTACTCCAAGATTTCTGACCGACCTTGATAGGGTGATTGATGATGATATGATTGATGATTATTTAATATCAGATGGCTAAGGATTTTAACTGAAGTTTTAGTCTATCATTTTCATCAAGATTGCATTTATTTGATCTAATACAGTACAAACAATAATTGTGAAATATTATTACAACTTTTTTATTTAACTCTTTCCCCGCCAGCAAGTTGCCAGTCAGCGCCAGCATTTGATCATTTTCACAAAATTTCATGGTCCTTAGAATATGTTGCTAAATGAATATCTGAACATACAGTACATCAAAACAAAGAACAGAACCTCTGTTTTAAAATTTAGTTTTTTCCTAGCTTCATGCGTTCATCAACACTTGAATTTGGGTAAGTTTCATTAAAAAGTAACATTTTGAACAAAAAGCTGAGAGAATGTTGGCATTTTTGCCAAAGACTGTCCAGATCAGATTTAGAACAAAAATCAAAACACAGAATGATTAGATTTGTCTGCCAACACCGCAAAAGCTTGCACAGTCCTATACCTCTTTGTGGGTTTGACATTTAGGCATTTTTGATTTTGTTTTTGATCGCGTTAGCTTACATATGCACAAGCAATCACTATTACTTGTTTCTACTTTTTGATTTTGGTTCTGGAGATTCTGTTCTCTTTCAGAAGATGCGTAATAGCACCCCCTACTGTATAACAGTGGAAACAGATTGCTTAAATTCCGTCAATGGCGAGGAAAATTTATATTTAAATATAATTTATTCCTGTGATGGCAACGGTGAATTTTCAGCAGCATTCCTCCAATGTCACATGATCCTTAAGAAATCGAATATGCTGATTTGGTGCTTCTGAAACATTTAAAGGGTTAGTTCACCCAAAAATGAAAATTCTGTCAGTAATTACTCACCCTCATGTTGTTCCAACCGCGTAAGACCTTCGTTCATCTTCGGAACACAAATTAAGATATTTTTGATGAAATCTGAGAGCTGATCACTTCTCCATAGGCTGCTAGGTGACCGAAACTTGCTGGCCCAGAAAAGTTATTAAAGAGATTGTTAATATAGTCCAAGTGACTACAGTGGCTCAATCTCAAGTATATCAAGCGACGAGAATACTTTTTGTGCGCAAAAACAAACAAAAATAACGACTTTATTCCACTATTCATTTCCTTCTCTCTGGGCCTCTAGCTGGTTCACGTAGTGTTTTTGCGCAGCGCGTCTGTGTTACACGTCATCACGCATCACACACATGACCAGCGTCGGCCAATAGTGAGCCTACGTGGTGACGTGTAACAGACGCGCTGCGCAAAAACACTACGTGAACCAGCTAGAGGCCCAGAGAGAAGGAAATGAATAGTGGAATAAAGTCGTTATTTTTGTTTGTTTTTGCGCACAAAAAGTATTCTCGTCGCTTGATATACTTAAGATTGAGCCACTGTAGTCACTTGGACTATATTAACGATCTCTTTAATAACTTTTCTGGGCCAGCAAGTTTCGGCCACCTAGCAGCCTATGGAGAAGTGATCAGCTCTCAGATTTCATCAAAAATATCTTAATTTGTGTTCCGAAGATGAACGAAGGTCTTACGCGGTTGGAACAACATGAGGGTGAGTAATTACTGACAGAATTTTCATTTTTGGGTGAACTAACCCTTTAATGTTGAAAAAAAGTTCAAAAGTACAGAGATTATATTAGAAATCTTTTGTAAGTGTTAATATACAATGCATTTACAAAAAACATAAGTATTAATGTGATATCTGATTGTCATGCACTCATTTGATTGTTCTGGCATCTCTTCAGCAGAATAACCTCCCGCATGCGCAGCCGTACACTGGCCCCGCAGCACAGCACGTCAACAACCCTCAGCGTCCAGGCCCACGAGCACAAGAGAACTGGGAGCCCCCTGAGGAGGTGCCGCCCACCCAGACTAAAGACTAACAATATGTTGTCACACTGTCCTCCATCTGAATTCTCCAGCGAGATACTCGAATCCAGAGCAAGGCCAGGCCCCACCATGCTGCTCCACTCCAGAGCCTGTGTAACCAGAACATTCAGCTTCCCTCAATTTCTAACCCTGGAGTGGAGTCTCTTCACTGTCTGCTCTGCAGTATTAACTGTCAAAAGTGTAACTTGCAGTGGACTGTGCATATTGTTTGTAATAATAAAACGGGCCTGACGCACTTGTCTCATGACAGAGGTGTACATACTATGTTAATGTTTTGACTGTTCAAAAGCAACAGCGTGTGTGATGCTGTTGGGAGACTGCAGATTTATGAAAATGGAAAAACAACACACAAAAAAAAAAAAAATGCAAATACAATGGTGAAAGACAAAAAAAATATCCCTGTTTTATCCCATGCTCAGTAGTAAGGTTTGGGCCGTTTGGGTCATTCTGCTTTTGATCATACATTATATTCATGTCAAAGCTTAACCGGCTACGGCACCTCGTGAGCAAGAGTTGGCCATAGTTTGTGAACGATGGGACGGTTGGGTGATGATCTTGACGTTTAGTTGATGTGAATGGGGTGATGATGCAATTTTAATCTGGAAACTCCTATTGCCTTTCTTTCTTTCTTTCTTTTTTTTTTTTCTGGTAATAATTCAATAATTTGAAAGCTCCAGCTGACACGCTGTAACATCTTAGCATGGCTTCACATCAAACTAGCATAGCTGAAGGGCAATTCTGTGATTTCTTTTTCCACAGTGATTTGGAAGAGCCCTTTTGTTGGTCCCCTCCTCCATATGCTCTTCTAGATTTGATGTTTTCGAAGCAATGTAAGAAATAAGTGGCTTTACAATTGCACACGTTTCCTCGGATAAATATTTGGCTGTCGCTTTTTTTTGGGTGGGATAAACACTTAGGTTTTGATGATAGGAATTTTAGAAAGAGAAAATATATGCAACAGTTAATGCCAGGATGCCTGGAACATTAGTGGACAGAACTCGTTTTGCTTATTTGTCTTGAACATTGTGTCAGACAAATGACCTGGCAATTTAGTCGATCGCCTAAATTCGTGATCCCTGTTCACATTCGTGTTCTCGAATAGAGGCTCTGTCTGGGGATTCTTCATTTAAGGAGAGTGAACGTAAAAGCAGGGTTGTACCATAAAATAACTGCTGGTTAGTCATGTTGCAACTTCAGTTAGTAAAGTCTCTTGGATTAAAGGAGTAAACATCAGTAGATACTGTATGTATTTAATTGGTAACTTGAATGCTTTTTTTTTCTTGGATTTTGTTGGAAAAATACCAAATACTCCTGCAAATGAAAATATTCTGCCCATCATATATTTAAATATTTTGCTGTTTTATTTTATAGAATTTATTTTGTTGTATTTCACTAAAAGAAAAATAGAATTTGATTTAAGAGGAACATTTTTGTCCTTGTGTTATTTTTAAAGATTATTGACTGTACAGAGTTCATCGCCCTGTTTTTTGCCGACTTTTGTTTTGGCCATGATGTGACGTTGAATTCTGAAGCCACAGTCACAATGTTGACTTTCACTTTGTGAGGTTTTTGTGCACAGAAATATTAGAAAAAAAGCATTGCGCCCTTCAAGAATAAAGAAAAGAAATCGGGAAAATGTCTCTGTTATTGTCAAGATTCAGACCTGCATGATGTTTTATGTATGTATTGTATTAAATTCACAAATTTGTCACTGTTGAGTACACCACTCTAAAGCCACAAATTTAAAAATGTGTGTTGGTGAGTCAGGTTTTACTTTCTTAAAATGCCTTTATAATTAATAGAATAATTAAGACAACAACTTAATTCAGTTTGCCTAGATGAACGGTAATATTTTCACCAAAATTGTCAATCATATGCTAATAAACCTTAGTCTTTTAGGTGCAAGGATTTAGCTTAAGATTTCAAATTGGGTTGGACTGCAGTTCCAAACTATCCTCATCTTTGTAAGCCTTTTTTTGTTGTGTTTATGTTCAGCCTCTGACCAGAAAAGGCACCCAGAACAACTGTTAAAAATGCATTAAACCAACAAATTTTCTTTAGAATGCAACAATTCGGGGAATATTATGGTGATTTATGGTAAAGGCTGTCATGAGAACTCTCTTAAATTGCACCTCCTATTTTGGTAGGTTGCTGCCACCAGCCCCTCTTAACCAGCTTTAATTACCCACAAGGCCCATCTTAATTAAAAAAAGTTATTGTCATTACTTGCTACATGCTCTGTATTGAAGATGCTTAGTTTGTTTTGCACTTGATCCACACCACCTAGGTGTGCTTTGGTCATTTCCCATGCTTTCATTTAACTTAACCATTGGTCAAAAAAGGTATTCAATTTCTTTTAAAATATAATTGTCAAACTTAAATGCTTCTGATATACACATTTCGCATAGGGAATAAATATTTAAATATTTTTCAGGTCTGTATACAATTTTAAAATTTCAATATTTAATTTCACTTTCATGACCCTTAAAGAAAAAACCCTGTAGCTAATAAAAAAACTACACTCGTTTTTATCTATTGCATTATAACTACACAAGTTGAATAAAACTCAAATGTAGAAGGTCTGCTATTAACCTGTAAAATATCTGAGAACTATAAATTGAGATCTTGCAGGCACCATGTAGCATTCTAACATGTATTATTTTTTACCTGACAACACTAGTCGTGCTTGTGCAGAGATAGTAAGTGATAACTGACAAAGACATCAACAGGAAAATGGAATTTGTTGGGACACATTTTATTATGAAGATACACATTAGTTCTCTTTGTCCTGGACGGTCTTTGTTCCACGCAGTCTGCCAGTACGACGGGCAGCGATGAGACCGACCTTGCGTCCAGCAGGCGCGTCCCTCCTGATTGTTGAGGGCTTGCCAATATGCTGATGGTTACCACCACCGAAGGGATGCTCAACAGGCTGGAAAAAGAAACGGCATACAGCAGATTTAAAACCACCATAGAGGGAACAAATCAGACTGTGCAATCCATAATCGCAGAAAAATAAATTAAATTTGCTTACGTTCATAGCCACACCACGGACACGAGGCCAGCAGTTCCTCTTGGCCTTGTACTTGTGGTATGCACGTCCTGCCTTCAGGATGGGTTTGTCAATACGACCACCGCCAGCAACAACACCTTTAACATATGACATTAAACAAGTCGTGTTGAATTCAGTTCACATTGAATTCAGTCTCAAAGTCTATAAAGCCAAAATTAATACACAAATACCCCTTACATGTTTGCTATACGAGTAATTTACAAGCATTTTTTTTCAGTGCTGTAAAGCACCCCTGAGGCTTAAAGTTAACTTCTCAATATAACAATCACAGTTCTCTGATGTTGGTTAAAGGTCACATAAAATTATGTTTATCTGAATGTCAGTTTTATTTTGATTCTTTGAAGTATTAGTTCTTCAACTCACGAGCCCCCTGCAGTTCCCTCACAAACCCGTTTGGGAAAACCTGTGCTATAGAATATAATACGCTCTTAAATTATAGCTCCCTGGAGTCACAAAACATTTCACTGGTTTGTACATTTGGTTTAGTTTAAAGATTTGCAGATGCTTTTATCTTTTGTAAAAGAATTAAAAAATATATTTTTAGAAAATGAAGATCAACCAGAAATCTAAATTAAAACCCCACAAAGCAAGGAAAACAATACTACTCCAAAAGATAATCATATCAACCAAAACTTTATATTTTCTGAAACCATAACATTTGCTTACCAACAACAGCTCTGTTTGCAGAAGAGATGGCCTTTTTGGATCCAGATGGAAGCTTGACTCTGGATTTCTTGGTCTCGGGATTGTGGGAGATGACTGTGGCGTAGTTTCCGGATGCGCGAGCGAGCTTGCCCCGGTCTCCGGGCTTCTCTTCCAGACAGCAGACAATGGTACCCTCAGGCATGGTGCCAACGGGCAGCACATTGCCAATGTTCAGCTGGGCTATAACAGTTCGAGCACAGAGACTTTGATCAACAGGTGCACATAAGACTGGATGTTTGCTTGCCTTAATCTCAGTTTAAAAGGTCATTACCTTTCTTGCCACAGTAGATGAATTGCCCAGTGTGGATGCCTTCAGCTGCAATGAACAGCTCGGTCCTCTTCTTGAAGCGGTATGGGTCACGGAAAACCACCTTAGCCAGGGGAGCTCCACGGCCGGGGTCGTGGATAATGTCCTAAAGGAAAAAGCAGTTTTTCTTTTTTGCAATTCCCTCTTTAGAGTGACCTTTCAACAATTTCAACGTTTAAACCACAATTTTACCTTCACAATCCCCTTGATGTAGCCATGGCGTTCAGCAAAGTCAATATGACGGAGTTTAGCAGCACCTTTTCTGTGCTTGACATGGGCTTTGAAGACGGAGCCCGCACCTTTTCTCTGTCCCCTGATCACACGTCCCATTGCGGCCTGTATAAACAAGCAATTACACATTTAATAAAACATTTCAATGCAATATTTACATTGAGGGTGTCATTCTGCATAACATTTGATTGTCACCATTGCAATGAAGCAGATTGGGAATAACATGATTAAAAATAAATGTATATATTCTGCAAATATGCATTGGACAAAATGGCTCAATGTTTTTTTTGTGCGGCTATATTTTGTTTCATTAATTTAAAGAAGGTTCTCACATTCTCAGTGTACTTAATTCGTCCATAACTATCTCCATGTCTATTCTATCCCTCTAACAGTGACAGCCAGCCGCTATAATAAACTCATGTGACTTGCGAGGAGATAACAGTGAACCGTATCCCACACTTACGGTTAAAACAATACTTAATACCTCGTTTAAGCGGTTTAATAAGTTAATTAGGATCGTATAACAGGCAAAAACTCCTCCGAGTCGTCTGAGAATTGCCGGTCCTCTAGGCCACAACATGACCAGACATCATCAATTCAATGATAAATAACACATTAAATTTCGACATTCTGAGACACAAAAGTGTAAAGATATGTCCTTAACTAATATGTTGACAATATACAGCTTATTGTATACGTGGATGGTGAACTTTAAACGGTGATTACAATCAGATTGAGCAGAGAGACAGAATATTATTTCCCATACCTAAACTCCGTTGACGGAAAGAGGAAGCAAAAGGGAGTGATGGGGGTTTTCTTCCGGTGAAATGGGGCGAGCGGGAGGGGTCAAGTACCCGGATGTGTGTTCAGTACGCGGTCTGCCCTCCAGAGGCTGAACATGGAAGGACAGAAAGAAAGAAATCGGAATGAAAACAGTGAGTGATTTACAGCAGTGGCTCTCAACCCTCAACTTCTTGATTTGACCATGGAACCCACATTTTCCCATGGTCATTAGGCCGCGATCTGTTTTTTGTTTTTATTTTTTTAGAAATATATAGTACAGGTCAAAAGTTTGAAAACATTACTATTTTTAATGTTTTTGAAATAAGTTTCTTCTGCTCATCAAGCCTGCATTTATTTGATCAAAAATACAGAAAAAAAATGTAATATTGTGATATATTATTACAATTTAAAATAATTAGTTTTCAATTTATTATACTTTAAATTATCATTTATTTCTGTGATGCAAAGCTGAATTTTCAGGATCATTACTCCAGTCTATCACATGATCCTTTAGAAATCATTATAATATGATGATTCATTATCAAAGTTGGAAACAGTTCTGCTGCTTAATATTTTTTTCATAACCTGTGATATTTTTTTAGGATACTTTGATGAATAAAAAGTAAAAAAAAGAAAAAGAAGCACATTTTTTAAAAATAGAAATCTTTTGTAACAACAATATACACTACTGGTCAGTAATTTGGGGTCAGTAATTTTTTCTTTCTTTTTTGAAATAAATCAATACTTTTATTCAGCAAGGATGTGTTAAATTGATAAAAAGTGATAGTAAAGAAGATTTATATTATTAATTTTTTGTTTTGTTTTGTTTTTTTTAATAAATGCAGTTCTTTTTATTCATGAACCTTTTATTCATCAAATATATTAGGCAGCAGAACTGTTTCCAACACTCATAATAAATCAGAATATTAGAATGATTTCTAAAGGATCATGTGATAGACTTGATGTCACATGTGACACTGAAGAATGGAGTAATGATGCTTAAAATTCAGCTTTGCATCACAGGAATAAATTATTTTTTAAAGTATATTCAAATAGAAAACTATTATTTTAAGTTGTAATAATATTTCACAATATTACTGTTTTTTTCTGTATTTTTGGTCAAATAAACGCAGCCTTGATATAAGCATTAGAGACTTCTTTCAAAAATATAAAAACATCGTAATGTGTCCAAACTTTTGACCTGTACTGTATACACAGACATTTGCTTTTAAAAATCTGCACCGTCCCACTTTATGCACATAAATTGTAAGAAAATGACCAATACTGATAAATAAACAGTATAAGGTAGCCGTCCCAAGCTTTTAATACTATAAAGTGAGTACGAGCCACCAATCATTTAAAACTACACAAAATAACACAAAGTGAAAATTAAGTGGTAATTTGTTACCATGGTAAATACACAATACTTACATAAACTTGCAAATCCTTTCAAGCTAACATATGAAGTACAAATTACGTAATTTATTGCCATTTTTTTGTTAATTTCATAATTATCAAAGTAACTACGCCATTGCATGCTCGTAATTGATTTTTAATGTATATTTTGCATTATACACATTATTTTAATGTATACATCTGCATTTACACTTTCGAAGAGTGTGCTACGAGGTGAGCACAGTATGGTATAATGTCTGATAGCCAGGACTGGAAAGTTTGTGTTTCTGAGGTGAGAGACTTTTTATTTTGTAACAATTTACGAAAATAACGTTCAAATAATCACTGGCATTATAGCCTGACAACATAAGCAGATACTGAATCAGTCAACGCGTTTTGCGTCTGACAGAAGAGTCAACAGCTTTCACTCATTTCTTTTAAAATAAAAGTCCCAACATTATTGTTGTTTCTTTGACCGCACACTCCACGGACCACTCAAAACGGTCTTGCGACCCACTTTTGATTTAAACTCTTACAGTATCTTACTCTGGCAAAAAAGCAACGCAGTTGCCTCTAAAATGTTGCGCTTATAGTTTTTATAGGCTTAATACTATAAGGAGGCAGCATCGGGTCAATCACCTGGCCTATGCTGTTGTATATTTTGTCTTTCATTAATTATGTAGTCTTTTATCTACAGAATTTAATAGATAGCATTTTTATGTATCACAGAAGTGGCGGAAGTTGAATCAATAACCATAAAAGGATTGATATATTCTGCATTGGAAAAAATGGCTAAAACGGTTGTCTATTGTTTAAAACTATGCTATTGTATATTTAGCTAAATCTCGTTTCATTAAACATGAATCCTAAATACACATAAATAATGTTCCTCACATCTTTGCATCATTTGAAAAAAAAAATATATATATTGATTGAAAATAACCTGTTCAAGAGATATATTTAGCGTGATCTATATATAGAATGCATTTGAAAAGTAGCAGAAATTAATAATAAATGCATGATGATGAAAAAGTTATATAAAACTGGGATATAAAAGTGTCAGCCAGAAGTAGTAGAAAAGCCCATAAAGGATTTATATATTCTGTATATATGAATGAGAATATTAATTATTCATTTAAATTTTTATACAGAAGTACAAAGTGAAAGATTGTCAAAGCTCGAGCATTAATAAATAATAATACGCCCCCCCCCCCCAACACGGCGTGCCAAGAGACGTCTAACATCTCGCGATATTTCGGCCGCTGTGACGTCTTTCCTGCATTCGCTGATCCAATGGCATTTAGCCTAAAGCCAACAGCCACAGCACACACTGGGCTGCCATCAGCACAGCGGGCAGATTACAGAGTAATCCTGAAAGAAACTTCAAATTGCGGGGTTTTTTTTTTTCAATACAAGCCCTTAGGGAGGATAACGTACACTTAAACATTTCCTTTTTTCCCCCACGGTGGTCTTGGCACAAAAAGCCCTCGGAGAAGGACAGGACTACAAAAGAACAAGTGACGTCGTTATAAAAGGAGACTTGGCTGAAATCCTTTAGACAACAAAGAAACGGCTTCTCAGAAATAAAGGAGGAATCCTCACTTATTCTCTTTAGTTATGAGTCATGTGGTCGTCGACGGTTCACACGGTCTAGATCAGCAGGTAGGCTATGAATATGTGTTTAAATATGTGTGAGGTTTGTAATCGCTTTGATCGGTTGGCTTTGACAAGCAGGCTATGTCTCAAAACCTAGTGAGCTGCCTTCCTAGACAGCACTCCTAGCATTGCGTTGCCTCAGAAATGCTGTCAAAGAAGGCACCTCGTAGATGTTGAGACAGTCGCAGTTCCTCGTGTCATAATTTTTTTTATTTAATTAAAGATATACAGCTTAAGATATGTTTAGACTGAGTCATTTCTCATGTCCACATTTAGAGTTTAAAGTGTTGTTTAAAACACAGCCGACGCCTTTTCCTGTTTATCTGTTTAGTTTAGGTTTCGGCAGCCGGCATAACGTTAACGTTACTAGAATCAACATCAGTATTAAACTTTTTAAACCGTCATCGTTACAGTTTCTATCAGGTTATGTAAAAGCGTTAAAATAGTTCGTCTTCTTACAAGTAACTTAGTTTTTGTTAAACTAACTCATGGAGAGGAAATCTATCGGGAATTTCAGTCTGCGGCCTGTTGTAACGTTACCATGCAACCTTTAAATTGTATACGATCGAATACATTTTACATGGAACAGGCTGATGATGGATTATGCATGTTTTATCTGTTTATCAATTTCTTTATCATCCACTATGACCAATTCGGAGAGTCTCATTCCTGGTTTAATGATCATAGGCTTTAGGCTTGACTAGGGCCGTGACGGCTTGCCAAACATTTGTGGCAGGCGCTTTTGAAATTTGATTAACCAATCTAATCCCAGCGGCTACGTTTGTGGTCGAAAATTAGTTTAAAGTGTCTAAAAGAATTTAGTTGGTTTTCTCTTATTTCAGTGGACAACTATAAATGAGCGCGCAGACTGTTTTGATTTCATGTGACATTTTTATATGGCTGATGTAAACAGTCACGTGACCAGGGCCGTTTAAATACGCTTTACCCCTCTGAAAGATGATGTTTGTCAAAGCTCTTAAAGGGATAGTTCACCCAAAAAAGAAAATTCTGTCATCATTTATTCACCCTCATTTTGTCCCAAACCTGTATGAGTTTCTCTCTTCTGTTGAACACAGAATAAGATATTTTGAAGCATGTTGGCAACCAGACAGTGGACCCCACTGACTTCCATAGTAGGAGAAAAAATACTATATCAGTCAATGGGGTCCATCAACTGAATGTTTACCAACATTCTTCATAAGAAGAAAGAAACTCACACAGGTTTGGGACAACATAAGGGTGAGAAAATGATGACAGAATTTTCATTTTTGGGTGAACTATCTCTTTAAAAGCAATCATGTAAAACTTATATAATAGACAAAAATAATTTGGTACCATGTAAAAAAAAATGTTAAGATTGCTCAGTCTCAATTCATGCACAGTTGCAAGGCATGTCAGTGGTCATAACTGTCATAATTTACTCTACCCAGATGTTGTTCTAAACTTATTTGACTTTCTTGTGGACACAAAAGGAGATGCTAAGTGGATGTTGTTTTACTTTCATTGCATGGAAAAAAGATGCACTGAAAGTGAAAGGTGATTGAGGCCTAAACATGTCCTTTTGTGTTCCATGGAGGGAAAAAGTCATACAGGTTGTCAACCTAGACAATTCTCTCACGTTCTCTCATTTTAATTGAATAAACTCTTATGCTCAGTACTGTTTACATGGGTTGACATGAGCACATGACCCTCTGCTTTTTCTGTCTTTTAGCTTGCTGTCTTAGACTTGAACTCAGCTGATGGACAGGGTGTTGGCACTGGTCGTAAGTGTGTTTTATCCCATTCAGTTTACAACAATTACAACATTTAGATTGAATGCCTGTGAAAAGCACAAACAGCCTTCTCATAGTTGTTCTCCTCTACTTTTTGTATTTGTACAATTTATTTCCCTAGTGTTCCTGAACTTTCATTGATAAATAAGTGAATGTCTTTTGTCTTTCAGGGCGTTACATTCCTCCTCATTTGAGAAACAAAGATGTATCACAAAATGGTATGTTCTACTTGTTTACTTTACATACAGTGGGTTGTTTTATTAAATGTTTGCAGATGCATGTCTGTTTGGCAAATATTTGTGAGTATAAATTTATAAAGAGTTTTGGCCTTTTGAGTTGCTTTTTATTAATATTTTGTGGGTGCTTTAGTTTTTCTTAAATTTCTGATTCACAACTCCTGTCATGTGAAAATAATTTTTGACAAACAAAAACACTAGAGATGCGCCAATTGCAATTTTCTTGGCCGATTCTGATAAAAAAGAAAAAAGAAAAAAAAAGAAATTGTAAGTGTGACCTATCAATACCAATTTTTGCCGATTCAGATTTTTTTCATAGAACTATAATTGACCGCATATATGAACAAAAATCTACTTTACTTCCATGCAAAATTTTATTTTCATAAAAAAACAAGTAAAAAGACAGTAATAGAATAAAAACAAATTTCAATCGACAGTACAGATAAATGCAATAGAATAAAGAGAGTTTTTCAGGTGGGTATACAGTATATTCAGGTATGGAATAATTGAGAAATTAAAGTAATCAAGTGTAAAATAACACTGGATAGTCTTCATTTTAAAAAATAAATGCAGATAAATGCTTACAATTAGTTACAAAAGTTATTCAGTCAAGAGCAGAGAGTGATTTTTCTTTGTCCTATGTTCAACAAAATGGACCAGCTCTGATTCGGAAAGACGTGAGACAAACCGGGCGGACCGGTCTGTGCTGATCATGTGGAAAATCAGCCGATTCCGGTCCTTGGCCAGTCGATTGGTGCTTCAGCTTGTTAGTTAGGGATGCTCAGATCGATCGGCTGCAGTGTTTTCCAACGTCATTTGAAAGTTCAACCAATGCAATCTGGATCTCTGGATGGGCGATATGTTGAGACCAATCGTACATTTTTACAGCTGGAGCGCACTTGTTTCGGATTGATCGCTCAGATCGACAGGTCTTGATTTATCATGCGCCATAGAATAGGAGCACACAGTGTTGGAAGATCATCATTATGTCAAGCATGAATAATAATAAAATAACTCCACACCTTTTTCTGGTGTTTTCTCAGCAGTGTTGTTACAGAAGAACCCCCAAACATGATCAATCTATTTTCTTCAAAATTTGGAAGGTTTTCTATCAAATGAGACCATGTACTTTATGATGCCTTTTTTTTTTTTTGTAGAGTAACTAAAAGTAAGTCATTACTTCAAAATCATGTAAAATCATTAAAAATTCCCTCAGGGTATAAAGGGGTTTAAAGTGACAGCCAACAGAGAGCTTACATGCTACGTATATAAAGCTTAAATGATCTGTATCGGCCAATCATGATGACAAGAATCGGGAGTCGGTATCGGCTGCAAAAATCCTGATCGGAGCATCCCTATTGTTAGGATCACTGTAATATTTTTTGGGACTCTATTCAAAAAGTTTTTTGAGCCTTTCTTTTACATAAATCATTTTAGAGTATAATTTTCTCATTCCAATTGACACGAGCCACTCTCCATTTCATCACTTTAAAGAATGATTTGTAGATCCTCTTAGATCTTAAAATCAATGTTTTATAATCGGTTGTTGAGTTTCTTTCTACACTTTGACTTCATTTTTGTTTTTTCACAGCAGGAAATGCTTATTCCTCTGGTAGACAGAGCGGTTATTCAGTGGCACCAGTACAGAGCTGTAAGTCTTGGTCAGGTTCTGCTGAAGGTGCTTTGCTTCCAAGATGCATGAAAATTTAATTTTATGACTTCAGAGCCAGTACTTTGAGGGCAGCCATTTAAAACCAGTTCTCAGAGTGTTGAGTGAACCTCACACTTTTTGAAACTGAAGGAGATGTTTTTGAGTCTGCAAAGCTTTGATCGCTTTGTCTCACTGCTCCCTGTGATTATCCAGCAGCAGCAGTTGCTTGCATTCCTCTTTCTTCTGTTCAAATTGACTCTGAACAAATAGGAAAGAGGCTTGTATGCGATAGAGTGCACACACACTCCTTTGAATGCTTGTAATTATTTTGGCATCTTCTGACAATGTGAAACTGTTCCTGAAGTTTCTCCCAAACAGTATCCTCAGAGTTGGCATCCTGAGGGAAACCAAAGCTACAGGCATAACTATCCAACTGGATGGAATGACTTTAGGACCGGTAACTATTCAAAACAACCTGATTTGCTCTTGCGTTCCTCCCTTTGTGAAGGAATTGTTGTCTTTTAAGTGCCCTGTGCCTCTGCTTAGGTTCCCAGAGATATCCGTCCCAGGAGCTCTTGTTTTATCACGCCTACACTAGTGGCTGGCCAGACAGATGTGGTATATCTCTGTGCATGTGCATCGTCCCTCTGTTCTGCCCTCTGTGTCATCTGCACTTAACTAGACTCTGAGACTGAAATCTTTTCTCGAGATGTGTTCTGATGCTACATGTCAATAACATGCTTAATCGTGTGGCCATTCTATTTAAATACTAAAGCCCCGTTCACACCGCCAGCGACACGCAGAGACAAAGCGACATGATCCCATTCATTTCAATGGAGCGCTGGTGACTTCCGGCGACACGAGCGACAGTGACCATTGGCGACAGAATGTGGGCGTGTCAAGCGACGCGAGACGCGACAAAAGTAAAAAAAATTCAACTTTATGCAAATGAGAAGTTATTTTTCACGAGCGACAACCAATAGGAAAAGACTTTCAGTGGAGCTCACGTCACCGTCTCGAGTGCAGGCAAGACAGAAGAGTCTGAGGGCGATTTCACTGTTTTATATGATTTGACTGTAACCACATACGTGGATATTATAAAAAAAATGCAAGAAAAAGAAACTGTCGACAGTCTCTGAGTTTAATTCATACATTTATAGTTTGAGTGTTGTAATTTTATGATGCAAGTTTTGCACTGCTGCAGTTCATTTTACAGTTTCTCTTGCATTATGTTGACTATTAGGGACAAGAAAATTGATTATTTGTCAAATTCAAATGACGTTTTTGTAATTTATGACAGTATGAGTGAGTTTAATTTGTTGATTGATTGATCGTTAATCTAGTAAATGATTTAATCCACTGAGCACTGCTGTGGTAATATAAAAACACTCTCCCAACAGCATACTGTTACTTTTAATTCTTTTGAGCCTAATTCCTAGTCAAATTAAAATGAAAAGTTGTATATATCACTTGTGATGGTATTTTGTATAGATATGGGCAGACGTGCTGAGCGACAGCACTACGAACGCCCACTAGCAACTCGCAGTACAGAGACTAGCGACATACAGCGACAAAGTCGCTGGCGGTGTGAACGGGGCTAAAGTGATGCTAATGTTAACATCTCTTAACTAAACTAAATTTGTTCACTCCAATTAGCTCAAGATCAACCCCCCCCCCCCCCCCCCCCAGTTTACATTTATTGCAAGACTATGTAGGCAAAAAAACAACTATGTTGTTTGTTGTTTACTTTGCCTTCTATTGCATTTACTGCCTGACACACAGGCTATTTTTGTTGATTCCTCATATGTTTGACGTTATTCCTTGGCTTCCTGATTAGCAAGTAGTTCAGCAGTGATTCGATCTTTGAAAGCTTTGTAAAGTAAATTTTGAATGATGTTTGGTTGTGTAGTATAACCACATCTGAGGCAGTTAGAAATGCAAATTATTTGTTTTTGGACTGTTTTTGTAGACTTGGAGTAACGAAGAGTGTGTATGCATGTGCGCAGTCCTGGCTAATTTCTGTGTGTGTTTCACTTGCAGCCACCGACGGAAATGAGGACGCAGCCAGTGTTATCAGCTGGGCTGATTGCTGTGGTAAATTAGAGCATTTGATGGTGACATCATGGCTTGGCCTGCTTTTACCGGTTTCTGGACAGAAAATGGTCACCCATTTATGTGGTGATTCATTCGTATAGACTCTTTTTGTGTTTACAACCTTTTTTGATAAAGTACATTGCATTATAAAAGGTCACATGATGTGTTTTTTGGAGTGTGTGTGTGCTCTTTGTTCCTTAAACTGGATTTTTCTCAGAAAGGAATAGCTGGGTGTGTCACTAGGTTGTCCTAACAGGTTTATTTTTTATTCATATGGTTTTGTAAACACCAGGAGTGCCAGTTCTGCCCAAATATGCATATTGTGCTCTGTGTTCTTGATCTTCTTTTTTTTTTTTTTTTTTTTTTGAGAAGTGCCATAATCCTGTTTGTCTGGTTCACTCAACTGACTTGAATTGTTCTATTTGCTGCTGTAAGAGCAAATTGCTTACTGGCTTTTTCACATCTGCCACTCACTCAACCATCACTGAGAACCAGTCTTGGCTTTGAGCTAAGCTATAAATTAGAGCCATTTCCTCAAAATCCTGATGTTCTCTACCAAGCGTGCCGCACAAGTGCTGAAAAGTGAAGCCAAAGCGTCTCGATCGCCCCCCTTTGGCTGGTCCCAGTATAGCTCATAAAGCCCGCCCCCATGAAGTCTAATGAACACGATGGAAACTAAACAATCAAATTACACTTCAAATACATTTTTTTCAAAGATGTTTTCTGTCATTTTAGGTAGTTTTTATTACGCTGATTTTAGCTTAAGTGTTCGTTTTAAAAAAAAAATTTATAAATTTGATCTTAGTTCGTTATTTGATGCTATAAAACTGGGAATGTGACATTATGATTGACAGCTTTAAACGAAGTAGTCACCAAGGCACCAACAGACTTTTTTGGGGATTTTCGGGAGGAGATTGGAGCTTCAACTTTAATTTTTACATGTCCATAACTGTTTATTTCACACAGTAAACTTTGTACTAACAGTTTCTGCGGGAGTGAGGGCGGGACCTTGATATCGCGGCTTTACTTCTGGTTCACTACTGCGCAGACTCGAGTCCCGCGATCACTACTGCGCAGAAGCAGGTCCCAAATTTGCGCAAGATGTCAGCGCCATATTAGGACTTTGGCGGCTTCACTTTTCACCAATGGAAGAGAGTGAAGGGGAGTCGTCCATCTTTTTTTTACAGTCTGTTCTCTACCTGCCTGTCACTTTTTTTGATAGATTCTCCGGGATGGGATGGCGGTCATAGCAATGGTTTCGTCAATGGGTACCATGATGGTCGTATAAATGGGACTGCAAACTTTGCCCGTGGACCTCCTCGCAATGACAGAGGAGGACGTGGTAGCTTCCGTGGAAGCAGGAACGGTGGTTCCTTCAACCAGCCAATGCATAATGCAGGTGAGAGTTTTACAAGTCTTATAAATGATAAAAGAGAGATTGAGGGTACGTTTACATGACAACAATGTATTAAAAACTGAAAAGTTGATTCCTTTTTCATGTACAGATGTCAAAACTATCCCCATTCACATGGATCTGTGAAAATGACTAAAACGCTGTGTTACGCATGCCAGAGTTGATGTCACTTTGTAAATAAACACTGTGCCTATAGACGGAGCATGTAATACATGCATGAGGCCACGTTTTTGTAGTTTACACTGAGGTGATAAGTTCGTTCTCAAAAACTTGCACTTTGAAACCAGTTTTCAAAGGTTTGTGTTTTCAGGCCACTAAAACACTGTTGTCATGCAAATGAACGTTTTCTGTTTTAGTTGAAAACTGTGGCCCCTTGCGAGTTGTACATATTTTAATCATCTAACATGATCAAATTGTAGGTTATGGCACTTATGAGAACAAAGATGGAGGGTGGAACGCAGTGGTGAACAGAGATGCCTACACTAGCTTTGGTGGGCGTTCTGACAGAGGAAAGTCTGCGTTCTTCAATGATAGAGGAGCTGGCTCAAGAGGAAGGTGAGTAAAGATGCAGTACTGTAACAAGGTTGTTTTAGATGCCATTCTTGACACGAATTTCAATATCTCAGCTAAAACTAATACTAGCCTAACTAATATAAGTAAAAAGTTCTCAAATTCCCAACTGTTGGGACATAAAGACATAATGTTAATGCTTTACTTAAGACATAAAGGACTGTGTTTGAGTATCCTTGCCAAGATGGACATTTTGCCATGTTTTTGTGTGCATTTGAACATTTATGCTCAAAGCGCCAAAAAAGAACTAAATGTAGCTCTGTGCACACGCTTCGGGTGTGGGTGTGCACTGACACCATTTGCTTGACGGCGTGCTAGTGCCAAATTGCACATGCAAATGCTAAACTTTGATGATGGCACAGCACTGCAATGTAACATGAGTGTAACTGCGATAGAGGTGATGATCCAAAATAATCCACCGGTTTATTGTCTGTTTTATCGCCCATCGTTTCTACAAAGGTCACCATAAATTGCTGCACCCATGCTACAGATGTGAATGATGCCTCAAGTTGCGTGGTTTGAGTTATGAGATGCACTTCTATTAATTGGCTGTTACTTTTTTAAGCAATTGGATGATAAAATAAACATTTTAATGCAAAGTGCTCAGAAGAAATCTTGTATAATAAATGCACTAAATTTTACATGATTTATGCTGTGCTGCAGTGTTTTTAATTACAAAAAAAATTCTTGGCAGGTATGAGCGTGGAGGCTTTGGAGGAGGAACAGGAGGGAACAGTCGTTGGGTTGAAGAGTCCAGAGATGAAGAGGACTGGTCAAAGCCAATGCCCCCCAACGATCGTCTGGAAAAGTAAGTGGCCCACTGCTAAGCGCACTGTCTTGTTTCCTGAGAGAGTCCATCTGTCATTGTGATTTAAGCCATTGTTTTCTCTTCTGTCTCCCCTTGAACAATAGTGAGCTGTTCTCTGCGAGCAACACAGGGATTAACTTTGAGAAGTATGATGACATTCCTGTGGAGGCCACTGGATCAAACTCTCCTGGGCACATTGAGAGTGTAAGCCTAATAATTATAGTGCCTTGTAGAATCAAGTGCCCAACTAAAACAACGAAAGAAACTGGCAGATGATGTGTTTTTGGATAATTTCTGTTTATCTTTTCAGTTCCATGATGTGGACATGGGCGAGATCATAATGGGAAATATCAACTTAAGCCGCTACACACGCCCTACTCCTGTTCAAAAGTATGCAATTCCCATCATCAAGGCCAAGAGGGACCTGATGGCCTGTGCACAAACAGGTGGGTCATTTCACAGTGGGCCACCGTGTCAGTCTGCTGTGGGAAAATAGTTTAAAATTGCATCCCAGCTGAGCTGTAACTGCAAACTATATTTGCAATTATGTGATGAAAAAATAAAACTAAGCAAACAGGACATTACATTTTTATTATTTTTGTTTTGCACTGTTGGGCAATGCAAATAGCTTTAGCTGGACTTGCCAGAAACAGCAAATACTGCTGATACTGCATTGTGTCATTTACATAATGTAAACATTGACCCATTGTTTAAGTGAACACTTTTCTGGTTGACTTGAGTATAATGAGAAATTGTGTGAGCCTAAGTTCATGCCGCTGTATACAGTTGCATTCATGGATCTGTCACTGAACTTTTGAAAAACATTTAATTATTCATTCAGAGTCCAAAAAGTGCCAAATGCAGTTACTCACCATGGCATTAGATATTTGTATTGCTTTGATTTGAGTCACTCGTGTCAACTTGCGCATCTTCTAAAACTTTTACCTAACAACATTTACCTTCTAGGATTGGTCCCTTTTACGTGAGGGTTAAGGCAAGCTCAAACTACACGACTTTTGGCTTGATTTTGCCCTCGCAGACAGATTTCTAAGGTCTGTGACAACCCCCAAATCGGTGCTTGTTAAAGGGTTAGTTCACCCATAAATGAAAATTCTGTCAGTAATTACTCCAGTTTACACAGACTCACTATTGGCCAGCATCACACATATGACCAGCATCGGCCAATGGTGAGCCTACTTTCTTACGTAGAACCCAGAAGCGCTGCACTGTTTACACTACGTCAACAGCGTTGGAGAAAGACAATGAAGGGAAGAGATTGTTGAATAAAGTCGTTATTTGTTTTTATTTTTTTTGTGCACAAAGTATTCTCGTCGCTTGATAAACTTAGTTGAGCCACTGTAGTCACTTGGACTATTGTAACGATGTTTTTACTAACTTTCTGGGCCGGCAGATGAAATTACATAGCAGGCTATGAAGGAGTGAGAAAGCTCTTAGTTTTCATCAAAAATATCTTCATTTGTGTTACGAAGATGAACGAAAGTCTTACGGGGTTGGAACAATATGAGGGTGAGTAATTACTGACAGAATTTTCATTTTTGGGTGAACTAACCCTTTAAGTATGAGCAGATCAACGACGTGTTCTGAGCCTTTCTCGAGCAGTCACAGACGCTGCAATATTTCAGACCTGTTTGATTATTATCGCCACGTGATCTTGTGTGTGCAATGCAACAAAAAGGTGGAACTAATCCAGCCAATCACAGTGCAGATGGTATAGATGAGAAAATCTTGTTATCACTTGCATGAATTTCTCGTGAATATATGTCAGAACTTTTTTTCCCACTGTTGGACTGTCTTGACCAAATGTCTTGTAGTTTGTGCACCTCGTCAGCATTGTGTACTACGACAGATGACAAGAAACCTTGTGTAGTGTGAGGACCACAGCAATTCAGGTAGTCTTACAGTTCTGTAGTGTGAGCTTGCCCTTAGATGAGCACTTCCTTTCTGAGCAGACTGGGCTTGGTCAGAATAAACTGCAATGTTGACCAGGTTGTGCAAAGTGTGGCTTTAGCTGCCCTGTCAGGATGAAACCACAGTGTGCAGCTGTTTTAAAGTGTGCTTTGTGTGTGTGTGCGCGCGTGCTCCTTTCACTCAGGCTCTGGGAAGACTGCAGCCTTTCTGCTTCCTGTTCTTAGTCAGATCTACAGTGATGGACCTGGAGAGGCACTGCAGGCCACCAAAGCCAGTGCCCAGGTTATTATACAGATCCATTTAACATCTCTTTACTGGCCTAAAGTTGTGCAAAGAGCCTTGTGAGGGGAAAGAAGTTCTGCTTCTGTGACTAATACATTTTGTTTTGGTCCTTCTTAAGCAGGAGAATGGAAAGTACGTCCGTCGTAAGCAGTTTCCCATCTCTCTAGTCCTGGCTCCAACCAGAGAACTTGCTCTTCAGATTTATGATGAGGCCAGAAAGGTATATCTTGCTAGAGAACCAATTACAGGTTCACAAATGTTGGTTCAATTTAAAGCTTGTCTCTCAACAATTTTTGTTCTCATCTTCTGCAGTTCGCTTACCGCTCCCGAGTGCGTCCATGTGTAGTATACGGAGGCGCAGATATAGGCCAGCAGATCCGTGATTTGGAAAGAGGCTGTCACCTGCTAGTGGCGACACCTGGTCGTCTGGTAGACATGATGGAGCGAGGCAAGATTGGCATGGACTACTGCAAGTAAGTGTAGCACTGAAAGGATCTAGGCTTATAGCGGAATGATTGTAGGTTGTTTTTAACCTCCAATACATCTTGGTTCTGAAAAATAACTATATATATGTTTTGTGTAGATATCTGGTGTTGGATGAGGCAGACAGAATGCTCGATATGGGTTTCGAACCCCAGATCAGACGTATCGTGGAGCAGGACACCATGCCTCCAAAAGGTGCACGTCAGACCATGATGTTCAGTGCCACCTTCCCGAAAGAGATCCAGGTATGCATGCATTTAATTTGACACTTGCCAGCAAGACTCAGTAGGAACCTCGATATTAATAAGGAACTCTTTGTATCTGTACCTTTTTATGTATAGATTCTGGCCCGTGACTTTCTGGAGGAGTACATTTTCCTGGCTGTGGGCCGCGTGGGCTCCACCTCAGAGAACATCACCCAGAAGGTGGTTTGGGTGGAAGAGAATGACAAGCGCTCCTTCCTCCTTGACCTGCTCAATGCCACAGGTGAGATGCCTTTCCTTGTTCACGGTTTTACAATGTCATCGGGTCTTTGTTGTAAGAATAACAGACTTGGTCAAGCTCTGTTTGAGAACAGATGGTATACGTTGGTGTACATATTTTATTGTATTGTAGCAGAACATTTTTAGAAATATTATTGTTAGTTGAGTGGAATAGGAGAGTCAGGTAAGAATCCCCCCCCCCCCCCCACATGTCTCTTTTTGAAGTGACTTAAGTGCCGCAGAAGAGATGAAGATTTTCTGTTGTGCTAGTAAACCTTTAGATTCCATAGCAACACGGTACTGAGACACCAGTGCTTTTAGATAACTCTGGTTGGTCATTGTTACCATGCCAACATTATCTAAGCAAGGACTGGAGCAGAAGGCTTGGTTAGTATGCAATACAATACATACAATACAATGTTTATTTATAAAGCACAATTTAAAAACAACTGAAGTTGACCAAAGTGCTGTACAAAAAAAAAAGCTCGAAGAATAAAACACAAGCTGTAACATCATAAAACAAGTCAAGATATACAATACGCCAAAGAAAATAAATGAGTCTTAAGAGTAGACTTAAAAGTAGATAAAGTTGGGGCATTTCTGATATGAACTGGGAGACTATTCCATAGGTTAGGGCCGATGACAGAAAAGGCACGATCACCTCAATTTTTTAGTCTTGTCCTGGGAACTTGCAATAGTCCTGAATTAGCGGATCTAAGTGACCTTGACTGAGCGTAGGGATGTAGCAGATCTGATAAATCTTAAATGGAGGGAAAGAAGTCTCACAGCGAGACATTTTTAATGCTCTACAATCTCTTCCTTGCGTGCTAATGTGAGTCATGCCAAAACTTGACTACAGTAGAGATACAAACTGGCTGAAATTGCATTGAATTCAGAAAACGCACACATACACTACTGCCTTCTGCAGATGCTTTTATTCAAACCTTTTATTACCCTGCAGGCAAGGATTCTCTCACACTGGTGTTTGTAGAAACTAAGAAGGGTGCAGATGCTCTTGAGGACTTCCTGTACCACGAGGGTTATGCCTGCACCAGTATCCATGGTGATCGCTCTCAGCGTGATCGTGAGGAAGCGCTCCAGCAGTTCCGTTCTGGGCGTTGCCCAATCATGGTTGCCACTGCTGTGAGTAGAGTCTGTGAGTTCACCGGAAGCCCGTGGTTTTCCTTGCGCTTGTTTGAGTGATTGTATTCTTGTCTTGATAGGTGGCTGCCCGTGGCCTGGACATCTCCAATGTAAAACACGTCATCAATTTTGACTTGCCCAGTGACATTGAGGAATACGTCCACCGCATTGGTCGTACAGGCCGTGTGGGAAACCTTGGTGAGTTTTGCTGTTTATAGAAATAACTTGCATGCATCTTATTTTTGCCAGAACATCTGTTTGAATTATTGATATATCTTCAGGGCTGGCCACATCATTCTACAATGATAAGAACAGCAACATCACTAAGGATCTGCTGGACATCCTGGTGGAGGCCAAACAGGAGGTGCCTTCCTGGCTTGAAAACCTAGCCTACGAGCACCAGCACAAGAGCACCAACCGTGGACGACCCAAGAGGTACGGAAACATCCAGCTTTCCAAATCTCCCAATTGGATTTGTATATTTTCCAGGCTTATGACATGTTGCCCTTCTTCTCCAGGTTCTCTGGTGGCTTTGGGGCCAGGGATTACCGCCAGATGCCTGGGGGCGGCAACACTTTCGGGAACCGTGGTGCTCGCAACGCTGGTGTCCATGGAGGGAACAGAGGTTTTGGAGGCAATAAGGGTTAGTTTAGTTTTTAGTTTAAGCCTAAATTTAATCCTGTTTGTCAAGTCAACACTTAAAGGTTTATTTAGTTAACATTGATTCAAGCATTAGGAATGGCCTAACAATTAAATCTTTTACAACATTTATGAATTTTGTAAACATTATTTACTTCTATATTGATTGAATTATTTTAAAAGTGAATTATTTTATCACTGTTCATTAACTCGTCTTTGCGTAATACATTAACCTTTTATTATTTATAAATAGATTAAAAATAAACTCTAACAAACTAACGATGGACAATATTTCTACAGTGTTTATTAATGTAAAGTGTACATTTTAATGTGGGATATTTGTTATATAATTGAATTATTGAAAGCAGTCCTGAAATCATTGTCTGTTTTAGGTGGCTTTGGGAGCTTCGGCGGTGACAGCTACGGGGGCAACTATGGAAACTATGGTGGAAGCTTTGCCCAGGTGGACTGGTGGGGCAATTAAAAATATGTTTGCCAAACTAGAGCCGAACGGATACCACATGTTATCATAGCCAGACTCTACCCCTTGTGTAGCTTTATGAACTCGGTACATTACACGCTGTGATTCTCTGCCCACATTCTAAAGGGAGTTGATCTGTGGCAAAACCGGTGCAGAATATTAAGGATGCCCACTTGTGTATTTGATCTATTACAGCACCTAGGTTTTTGACTTTTTTTCTTTTTTTTTCTTTTCTTTTCAGAAAAAAAGAGGATCATTTGTATGTGAATGTACTGTGCCTTTTTGAATATAGACAGGAATTTAGTTTTGTTAATTTCGAGTGAACTTGGCCAAGAGCTTAATTTTTGTTTTGTTTTTTGCTGTAAAGACGTTTGAAAGCTTGTACTTAATCAAACCTTGGCAATTACTGGGATAATGTGACTCGATGAGTCGCTGTTTCCATTTGAACTTCAAATTATCACTGATATCATGAAGCCAACAATACAAGCCACAAAGTAAAGCACCATCACAGGCACTTTGCAGACGTTTGAACCGCTCTGTGAAGCGACTGTGTCACAAGGGACAAATCAGTCTGACTTACTTTTGTTTTGCTCACTCTATCCTGGAGAGACACCTATTTAGGGATATGGTTGTCTTGAAAAGGCCATTCCAGTTGTGATATTCATGACGAAATATTGGAAACACTCAGTGTTTGAAAACTCAAAATGCAGGAACTTCTTAATCCACTTGTTTTAATTGACTTGACAGTGTTATGGCAGCTAGTAAGAACCATATGCTAGCCACTCTTAAGTGGGCAGCATTTTTTGTTAAGTACTACTTTTTTTTTTTCTTTTTTTTTTTTCTCGAAACATTTTAGAGAAGCAGATGTGATTTTATTGAAAAACTCTAAGGTTTTTTGGTAAAATGTTTCTTTACAAATGTCAGCAAAACAAAAAATGCCTGCCATCCTGAAAGAGAAGTTCAAATGGCTACAAACTGACCACAGAACCAAAGCGGCCGTGCCTTTGGAACATGACCGCTTTGGTCATCTACGCATGCTAGTGTTTTGTTTTTTGGTCAAGGAGAGAAGACTAATGAATTGTTGCAGGCTTTCTTTTAATACAAACGTCCTCTTTTCAAGCTGTGCAGCAGGCATGGCTCCCTTTTTCGTAGGTAGAGGAAGCGTGAAGGTTCATTTTGAGGCATTGACGGATCCTAACCGGGAGTTTGTTTGCGTTGGGCCTGACGCAAGTGCAGATAGGCAGGCCACCATTTTAGCTTGTGTCTGGTCCCACGGTTCTTTGCGGGAACTGGACACCAGGTATGTGAATGCTGTCAGCTCCTGAAATTCATCTGGTTAGTTGTGAACTAAACCACTGGCTGAGGAGCCAGTTAGCAGCTTCTTTTCTTGAAAAGGAAGGAAGCGGTCGAGCGGAGGAGAAAAAGGCATTTATCGCAAGTGCAATAGATATTCTTCTCAAGTGAGTTGTGCCTTGACTTTATTTTTTTATTTTTTAACTGATGAATTCATCAGATGCACTGACAGTATTAAGAACTTCAAGTTGAATGGTGCTACTTTAGTTAGGTCTAGGCCCGTGTACGTTGTGCCCATCAAGTTTTACAAAGTTCTTTTATTGCACATTTCGAGTTTTATATACGTGTCTTGAGTGCATGTCCTCAAGCTTCCAAATATTGTGTCAGGAGAGCGGAGATACGCAGCTTGTTTACAAAAGGGGAAGGGTTCTCACTATTTACCAGGATTTATTTGGGACCAGGGCGATCAGCAGTGGGGAATTTAGCTATTTGCACACAGATTTCTAGATTCTACTTTTGCTGCTAGTTTTGTGTAATTTATTAAGCATTTTTTGAGAAATATTTATTTTTATAAGCCTCAAAGTGATTCTTTGAAAGTTTCAAGAAACTTGACCAAAAGACAATACCTAAACACTGGCACTTGAATGTTGAATGTCACCTGTATGCGTGAAAAATTTCTATATTTCGGGGTAGCGTGAGCTTTTTAATGTTTCAGACATAATGTACTCGGTCAGATTCCACAGCTGTTAAAGGCCTAACGGCAACATGTCGCTATGGAATTACCAATTGGCTTTCAAAATTGGAAACAGTGAAAAAACATGCCAAGGTTTGGAATCAAAAGTCGTAAAAAAAGAAAAAAAAAAGAAAAAAAAAGTATCAGTGCAAAAAGTGTCCAGATTCTCCAAATGTGTGCTTTTTTTTCTGTCCAACAGATTGGCATTTGTTCTGTTGAAGTTATGTTTCTGTCAATGTCTGGCACATGGCAACCTTGAACACGTGGTTGATCTCTATTGTATTTACATATATGGTGACTCTGGTATTAGTCCACTCAGGAGAAGCTGCAAGTGTCCACACTAGCAATAAGTCTTAATGTGTATTGGCCCTTCATTCAGATGGAAATAGGAGAATAGTTCACTCCCTGAGAGGACACCAGAGCTCCTTAGATTTAGTATTTGCTTTGTTGTAGCTTCTAGGCTCTGCACTGCATGAGACGACTCGGCTGTGCGTTTATTGTATGATTTTACCAAAATAAAAGTTTCTGATGCAAATTCCTTACAAATCAAGCATGGTTTCTTAAGTGTTTGATGTAGCAGAAATTGGGTCGAACATTGTAATGACTGTTCTTATTTTGAACTCATTGGAGTTAGCTCATGCTAGTTTGTTTACAAATAGAAAATTCCTCCTTTACTTAGTGTCCCTTGTCTTATTTCCTCTACTCTCATTGGTTATGCTCATGTGGCTGGTACCTGATGTTTCAAGTGTTGAAGCATTCTGACCCTTGGTCTGAAATGATCAGTTTTTAAGGGGCGGCTCCTTTAAGGATTGTCCGTGAACGGCTGCTGTTATATGATTGGTAACGTCATTGCACAGGGAACAGTATCAACACCCACTTGCTATTGCACGCGAGTAAGTGCGATCCATGTCGTTACACTGTACCTCGTTTACAAAACAAAATGCTCTGAACAAACATAATCCTCCGACATGATCCAGGATGCAATTAAAATAAACCATCTACTTGTTTCCTGGGATCCTTCTGAAGTCTGTACAGGGACGACCTGTTTAGAAGGATAGTTCACCCAAAAATTTGAAAAGTGTCATTACTCACCCTCATGTCGTTCCAAACCTGTAAGACTATAAGCCTAAATTAAATCCGTTCATCAAAGCGATCGTGTCTCCTCAGAAATTTTGGACTAAACATGTATAGTTGAATATATATAATGCAACAGGGGAATATGGGTCCTGATAATGCCAAATGTCTGATTTTACCAGTAAGAAAGGGCCTACATTATTTTAAATGTATGTAGTCAGTGACAGAGTGCAAGCATGATTCTGAGCCTGAAAATACAGCATGATCTTTGATGCATGAATATTTTTCTTCTGGTGTCACTATTGCACTGTGCACTGGGGACCAAGTAAAAACCTATTCAAGTCCACCTCGTAATACCAAATTTAGCATTTTAATCAATGTTAATTATACGTTTTAACGGTAATTATTAAAAAATAGTATAAAATTATAAAAATAAATAATTTGGACAATTCAAGTGATTTAGAGGACTAATATTACTACACAGTCTTAAAATTACCAGGTCTAAATATATGCATATTGATGAATTGCCATTGTATAAAACAATGTAAGATTTCTCACAAATTATTACATTTTGCCCCAAAATGGTAGGTGGTAGTATAGTAGTGCGATGCTTCAGGGAAAATAGCCAGTGTCTCTACTAATGATGTCATAAACTTAGCATTTATGAAATCAAATGTTGTTTCAGTGTTAAATATTCCAAATATTACTCCTGGTGTGTTTGACTATCTTTATGAAAATGAGAATATGTAGCACACTGTTATTTGATAAAAATTTTTTGAGCTGTATACATTTCAAATATATTTTTGTTGTTGTTAAATCATTATTGTATTCACCAGTAATTCAATTTGCTCCTTATCATGGGGTTTCTGAACACTGATGGCTCCTATTTTATAGATGCTTTCTGTGTGTGTGTATATATATATATATATATATATATATATATATATATATATATATATATATATATATATATATATATATATATAATTAATTTTATTTTTATATATATGTATATAACCCTTTTCAGATTAGGGAACAGTGTGGTCACTTCACACTTAGACAGATGACAGAAGTAATATAACACACAATTGCAATGCATATGTGAATATATGAATATATATATATATATATATATATATATATATATATATATATATATATATATACATATACATATACATATACATATACATATACATATATATATACATATATATATATATATATATATATATATATATATATATATATATATACATACATATATATATATATATATATATATATATATATATATATATATATATACATATACATACATACATATATACATATATACATCGTGTGTTATATTACTTCTGTCATTTGTCTAAGTGTAAAGTGACCACACTTTCCCCTATTCCTCTAATGAAAGGTGTTAACATCCAGCTCTTGGCAGATGTTTCCTGAAAAGTTTACATTAGTTTGTTAGAGTACCTTACAGCCACTGGTTTATATAAGATTGCAGACTGTAATCTGCATGTACCATTGAGGCCCAGGGTCATTTCTGCTTGCTTTGATTTCAGAGTACTGCTTTAAATGCTTATAATCCTAGGATTTTTCTGCCATTAAGTGATGGCTTTCTAAAAGGGAGTTCTGATGTTAGTGCATGTGTGCACACATACAAACACAAATGCTGAGCGATAGAGCCTTTAATCCATTCATATTTTCACTTGGAGCGAAGCAGTACAGACATGTAGTCATGTCGGGGAAACTTGTGGATGTGCTTTTATCAGCTGTCAGAGCAGAAGAACCTTTACTGAACATGCTTGGCAGGTAGGTAGTTTGGGGCTAATGTTGACATTTTGTAATAATTGAACATTCGATATTACCAAGAGAAGATGGACACATTTTATTTGATACCAAAATGTTTGAAATGTCTTAGTGGAGATATTGAAGTTAATTTGCAAAATATTTCATGTTATCTTAAAAATCCACAGCTGAGAGAAACCAGTGATGTGTTCCATCGTTATTGCTGGTAAGTCCCTGATTTCTGCTGTGTTATGTTCCTTGGTGTCATCGGTTTGGTGTATTTCTTCAGCCATTCAGTTCAAGTCTCAATGCTTCTGAGAACATTTATATTAAAGCATTTGCTGAGGTTACAATGCCCTGCTGAAATACAGTATCTCTACTTACATTAATTTAAGGGAACAAACAAGAGCTAGTGTATTTGTGTAATCTCTAATCTGTCCTTTCTTAATCACCATAATTTCAATGTGCAGAGCAGATGCAGGACAGAGGGAGGCCACACATTAAATTATTCTTCCAGTCTCTGATTGTGCTCTCTGTAATCTTCCCATAACTGCTGGAAAAACCAGACTCATTTGCAAAGTGATTGCTTATGCTGCATGACTAGCGTTTTGTTTCGGTATAATTATCATAATAAAGTCCTGGAAGTTCCCTGAAAGTTCATTAAAGGCTTTTTTGTGTCAAGTAAATACCAGCATTTCTATGCAGTTTAGACCATGTAGTTAAAGTACAAACCCGTAGTGTAGTATCAATGTGGCTGTTTACAGTTCAGTGTGATGTAAGTTAAGGGTTCATTCTAAAAATATGAATTAAAATAAAAAGATTTCAAAAAGTTAAGAAACTCCATATAAAGGCTTCATTCTGTAACCTATTTATTCAATAATTTGTTTATTTTTTTGTTGTTGCCATTTCTGTATTTGTTTATATTTATAATTTCGTTTTTTTATATATATATATATGTACTGTGATAAAATGGCACCCTCTAACACATCTCCTTTCCCTTCTCTCCAGTGTATTTCCTCCTCCTCCCCCCTCAGACCCTGTCCCTGTGGGCCTGCACTCGCTCCTGCCCTCCCAGTTGCACGTGTACTCAGGAGAAGAGCTGCAGCGTCCTGTGTGACCATGTCAACATGATGGACCTGCCCAAAGAGTTCCCATGCGAGGCGTCCTCCATCAACCTGGACAAAAACAGCCTAAAGTTTCTGTCCGAGCGAGCCTTTGGCACCCTGCCTTCACTTAAGACACTCTCTCTCAAACACAACAACATCTCCTTCATCACACCTGGAGCATTTAAAGGGCTGCCCAACCTGGTGGAGCTCAAGATGGCCCACAACGAGTATATCCGATACCTGCACACTCGCACCTTCACGGCACTCAAACGCTTGGTGCGCTTGGACATTTCCGACTGTAACCTGTTCAACATGCCAGACCGGATCTTCCTGGAGCAAATCGCCCTGAAAGAACTGCTGTGTTTCCAAAACAACTTTCGACGCATCACTGGTGCCATCCGAGGGATGGAAAACCTCACGCATGTTTACTTGGAGCGCAACAAGATCGAAGCGGTGGCCTACAACTCTTTGTTGGGCCTAAGCAACCTCAAGTACCTCAACTTACAGGAGAATCGCATAAACGTGATACATGACGAGGCCTTCAAAGATCTAGTGCGTCTGGAGAACTTCTACCTGAACGATAATCTGTTGGTCGACTTGCCCCAGCAGGCTTTCAAGGGCCTGAGCAAATTGAAAATGTTGAATCTGGGTGGGAACCTGATGACCAACGTCTCCAGAACATGGTTCAGTGACCTGGTGGAGCTGGAGGTGCTGTACCTGGATCGAAACCGCCTGTCCTATATCGAGGATGGCAGCTTTGAGAACCTGACGAGCCTCATCACGCTGCACCTCAACAGCAACAATCTGTCGTCTCTGCCCTTCTCCGTCTTCCAGCCCATCTATTTCATCGGCCACCTGTATCTCTTTCGAAACCCCTGGGAGTGTACCTGCGACCTGGAGTGGTTGAAGGAGTGGATGGAGAGCTATAAGTTGGTGAGGGACATCCCATGTGCATCCCCTTCCTCAGTAGCCGGCTTGGACCTGAGCGAAGTTGTCTACGCCCACCTGAACGGCACATGTCTGGATCCTCCAGAGCTCAACCTGACCACATCTCTTCTGGACTACCCTACCATGGAGAACAAGTTTAACAGCCTCATCTCCAAACTGCTACAGCAGGAACTGATGGATGAGATGGTCAACGCCACGGACGGTCTGAGGAACGGCACCCAACAGGACCCCGCCGAGAGTCAGGTTTCTTCCGGACATGGATTGTTCTGTGCTGCTCAGACTGTGTTTTTTCTTGTGATTCTTTTTCAAGCCCAGATTGACTGCATTAACGTCTCTTGAGAGTCTGATGAATACTGAAAGGGACTGAAGCGCATTCAAGAGTGGAAGTACTTTCACAGTAGTTGGATGGGAAATTAAGGCTGTGATAAAACGTTTGATCCATCTTGCCATGAGAAGTCATTGAGTTGGAAATAAAATTCTGGCTGATATAATGGAGTTGGAGATGATCATCTCTTTAAATGAATGGAAACTGGTCTTGAAAGGAAAGGATTGTTTTAAGCCAATGAGACTGTAAGAGACTTCTTGTCCGTATGAAAGGCTTTCTTAAAGTATAACAGGGCCATTTTGAGAGACCTGCAACTAGTGGCACAAACGTTTTTACTTCATTTTTTATTTTAATTTGATTTAAAATGCATCTTTATAATGCATTTATAGTATGAATACATTTGTACATGTTCTGTTGCGTAACTTTGAAACATTTGTTGTGTAGGAGATTTATCTGATAAAGCTTCTCACTATCATTTCACCAGATGGCATAACACACTGTCCTCTTTTGTTTGGTTCATTAAACTGGGTAAGTTTCCAGTTCTGGAAAATGCATTAGTCTTCCTATTCCATAAATCTTAAGTGCACTCTGTAACATAAGCTGCTTCATATTGTAACCAAATGAATTGGCTTTATCATGCCGTTTTACTGTTATGAACATATATTTTCTCTATACAGAGAGCAATGCGCATAGGAGGATGATGGCACGCTCTGAGCCATGAGTTTCTGAGCTATGCATGAGATTTGTATAAGAACCCTTTTAATTTAACTGATTTTTGTTCATTTGTGATTAATACTTTGAATAAACAAAGATCACTGCATAAATAGTCACTAAAATGACTGAAAGTATAATTTTATCTGTTTGTGATGAGACTAGTGGTCTATTTAAATTAGTCTTTTTTTTTTTTTTTTTTTGCTAAAACTGACCAAATTCAAAATTCAAGATTTGGCTCTGGTTTCATATTCCATTGTTTTCGTTAAGTCTCTCCTCCAGTTCAGTTAAAACTATTTATCAACATTTATGTAAGGTTTTGTGTGACAGCTAAAATGAGATGAGCACTCATATCCCTCTCTTTATGGCACATCATTCAGGGTTTAGCAGGTGAAAAGTGTGGCTCTATCATTCATTCATTCATGGGTGTATATTTCATCAGTTGGCATTTCAAACTTCTGTTCTTGATTATGGCAGAAACTGATGTGAAGAAACTCCCTCCATGAGGAAAGCGGTTTGTGAGCGAGCAGGAGAAAGTTCATGATATTATACCATAACCCAGCTGGAGGAAGGTGATGCCAAGCGCCCTTCAGTTGTGCATCCTGGGATTAGAACGTGAATAAATCCTGCTTCTTTATTTATGACAGTTTGTATGTAGGTTGTATTCACCTGTATGACAGTACCAAAATACACTACCGTTCAAAAGTTTGGAGTCAGTGAGATTTTCTTTTAAAGGAATTAATGCTTTTATTCAGCAAGGATGCATTAAATTGATCAAAAGTGACAGTAACAACATTTGTCACAAAAGATTTTTATTTCAAATAAATGCTGTTCCCACAAAATATTAAGCAGCACAACCATTTTCAACATTGATAATATAAATGATTTCTAAAGGATTATGTGATACTGGAGTAATGGCTGCTGAAAATTTAGCTTTGCTATTACAGGAATTAAAGGGATAGTTCACCCAAAAATGAAAATTCAGTCATAATTTACTCATCCTCAAGTTGTTCCAAACCTGTATGAATGTCTTTCTTCTGCTGAACTCAAAAGAAGATATTTTGAAGAATATGGGTAACCAGACAGTTGATGGGCACCATTGGTTTCCATAGTATTTTCTTTTCTATACTATGGAAGTCAATGGTGGCCCACAATGGTTTAGTTACAAACATTCTTCAAAATATCTTCAGCAGAAGAAAGAAATTCATACAGGTTTGGAACAACTTGAGGATGTAAATTGTGACTGAATTTTCATTTTCAGTTGAACTATCCCTTTAATAAAACTGCATTTTTCATCAAATAAACCTCTGTGAGCAGAGACTTCTTTGAAAACATAAAAAATCTTAACCCCAAACATTGAAAGGGTAGTGTATATTAAGACTTAAAAATTCATGCCTAAACTTTACACATGTAGCAACACACTAGCTCTCGGTTTCAATTAAACAGAAATATGTCAGACATACAGCATCATTGGTCAAGCAAACACACTGAGTTGCTCTCAGACACATAACTGGGCATTGATCCCGAACTGGAGTCACACAGAGTCAAGCGGGCAGGGCGTGACCTACCACAGCTGCTGGGAAAAATCCGGAAAAACAAAATGGTAAAAGAGGAACAAAAAGTTTCCATTGACCCCGTCTCTGCCAACTCACACAGAGAGGCCGAGCAAAAAGCTGGATGAGACAACAGAGCAGAGGACACAGACGAGATCTTCACCACATTAAAGGAAATATATTTAGAAAACAAAACAAAAAACGCTCATGCCGAAGAGCTGCTCCGTCATCGGCAGAGCCATTTATACAGGGCAGTTTGAGTAAACAGTTTGTCATGTACAGAACCATTCAGATGAACAAACAGCGTCGTCTTTTTGCTTTGCATGGACGCACCTCTTCCTCAAACAACTGCACAGAATAAAAATGGGATTTCTGACATTAATGTTCTCAAACGACACATTTCTGAAATGCCAGAACAGTTTTGAGCACTCATTTTTATCCCGAACCCCTTTTTACAACAAATAAAAATTTAGACCATTTACAAACACATTTTACTACATGATTGGTAAAAATAAACTTTACAAAGTTGCCAAAATGCAAGGGATGTGCATAGGTCTTTTTTTTTTTTCCCTCCTCGTCACCAGCTCCACCTGTTTGAATGTGTTCGTCCAGACGAATGGAATGTTTTCTGCCGTGGGTGACGGTCTGAACACAGCTAACACTGACAGCATGGACGCTCGTGAATGTTCACACATGCATGAGATCTCATTCAAATCTCTAAAACATTTATGCACGTCTTTAGAGAGACAGTATCCACATGTAGAGGAGGGTGAACTGGGAAAAACAAACCCCAAAAAAAAGGCAAAGGTTTGGTTTTAAATGAAAGCTGAATCGGTGGGTTGTGCGCTAAAGCAGCTAGGGTCTGCTGCATGGATAATGTGGGGATTATGTATTAATGGACGGGCTGGACAGATGAAAGCTATGAGGATTCTGCTGTAATAATGTTGCACTTTTTCTCTGGTACTAACAGAGAAATGGGCAGAAAAACTACAAAAATATTCCTTTTAGGAAAATGCATCATGTAAGATACTGTCTCTTTAAATTAAACGTCTACAAAATGTCACCTCCTAGCTATATAGACATGACACTATTTAGTAATTTATTTTATTGATCTTTTTTCATTAATACAACACTACGTCTAGGTAGTCTGTGAGGGGCCAAGAGTAGGCTCACTGCAGGTACACTGATGTTTTTGAACATCAGAGGTGAGCTTTTGTTTGCATCATCGGAAAGTTCTGAAGTTTTTTTCTTTTTCTTGTAGAGATTCACTGCAAAGTGTGAGGTTATGAAGGGCATAAGGTTATAGGTTGATGGGTTTGCTGATTTAGTAGACCCAAGACACTGGAACCCACTGGGCTGTGGTGCAAACCAGGTCTATGGCTTCCTCCAGGAGCCGGATAGTCTCGTCAATCTCATTATTGATGATGGTTTGGTCAAAATAGTGTGCATATGTCTTCTGGAGGATCTCAGACTCCTTCTGCAGCCTCTGTAATGACTCGTCCTGCAGCATGAAAGAAAAAGAGTGAGTAAAAGAGCAGAAGAGAGGTAAAAAAAAAAAAGAAGGGCCTTTTGAAAGATCAGTGGAGGACAATGGATGAATTCAGACCATGTGCCCATTTAAGAAAATTTCATTGATGATCCCAAAGGTATTTGCAGGACAGACAATGGGAGAGTTGGGAAGGATTGTACTAGTGTATATATACAATACTGTTCAGAAGTTTGGGGTCAGTAATTTATTTGATCAGAATAAAGTAAAAACAGTAATATTGTTCAATATTATTACTATTTAAAATAACTGTTTTGCATTTATAATATCCTGGATAACCGGAAGATGGATGGATGGATGTTTTGTGTTTTAATATATTTCAAAATGTAATTTATTCCTGTGATGGTAAAGCTGAATTTTCATTAGCCATTACTCCAGTCTTTAGTGTCACATGATCCTTCAGAAATTATTCACATATGCTGATTGTGTGCTCATGTAACATTTATTATTATTATTGGCAATTTTGTGCTGCTCAATATTTTTGTGGAAACATTATAATATTTTTAAAAATGCATCCTTGCTGAATAAAACTATAATAATAATAAAATAAAAAAAAACTTACTGACTCCAAACTTTTGAACAGTAGTGCGCAGATCTAAAGCAGAGTACTTAAATGTGGATAAGGATTTTCTTAAAAATTGTCATCTGTCAAATTGACCTTTGTTCTAAAGGTCATGAATAGAGTGGAACTTTTTTGGCTAGAGCTTAGTGATCTAGCTGACTTCCTGTCATACTCACAGGCAGCTTCCTGCACCATCTGGGAAGCTGAGCATGATGTAAGGAAAGGTAGAAGAAATTAAAAAACATGCAAAAAAATGCATGCATGCAAAAAAAAAAAAAACAGACTAAATAAAGATTTAGCTGAATGAAAGGAGGAAGAGAAGTTAGGTGGAGTTATTCTGCCAGTGAGGGACGCATGCCATGGCATATGTTTTGGATCCTGATCTCACCTCATTCATGCCAGGAGTGATTGTTGGTGCAGCAATGAAAACCACATAGGGAGCAAATTCAGCTGTCCGTAAAACCTTCAGTGCCTGAGAATAATCAAACACATTACAATATGTACTACAGTTTTATGCTCCAATCATTTGTGTCAATGTATTCCAAATAAGATATTAAACTCATTAAATTAAAGATGAAATCAAACCAGTTAGTTTTCTATTATCACAATATCACAGTTTTACACCGTTTCAATACTTGTAATTGGGAAACAATTCATGTGTGTCTTAATATCCCTTTCCATTTGCCTTTTGTAAAGTCCCTATAACTAACAACAGACAGTTCTCTAAAGGAAGCGACATCATTTCTGGTAAAAAACAACATAAACATTAATTCTATTTGACTTCATAGTTTTATGGTATTAGTTGGTTTGTCTCAATCTAAAACATTCCATACTGTTTGATAATATTCTGGAAATTACTATGAAAATATCAAAACATGGTTTAAAAAAATCAATTTTAAAAATGACTCATGTAAGATAACTCATTTCCTCACAAAGCAATGGCTAACTAATCTTAGGTCTTTATTTCCATCATATTAGTTTGTATTATAATAAATAGAGTTCAAGTGCTTCAGATTAACCAGAGAATATTTCCAAAAGTCTTTAAACCTATTTGATTTAAAGGAGCTGCATCACAGTAATGACGTACAGGGTTAATGTCAGACCATCTTCTGTCATTAATACATGCTGAGGGCAGTGAAATGTTCACCTGTGGCTCTACATCCAGTATGGCTATGAGTCCCTGCTCGTGGATCTTGCGTATCGTCTCCAACCGAGTGCCGTACATTGCATCCTCATGGCTCCCGTACTCCAGGTAATCGTTGTTGGAGATGTCCTGCATCATTTGGTCGTGGGTTACAAAGAAATAATTCTTGCCGTTCTCCTCTTCTTTCTTTGGAGGTCTGGTCGTGTCTTTTGGGGCAGAGATGAGTTTGCGGTTATCAGTTCAACAGTATCGGTGTGCAATCATGTGGACTGTTAGAGATATGGGGAAGTTTCTTACGTGGAATGGGGTAAGCAAATCTGTCTGGGTGTTTGGTGATGAGCGTGTTCTTGATGTGTCTTCGGCCAACACCGTGGGCACCTGCCAGTTGAACAAACCACAAACGTAAGAGACAAATACTTCCTACCAACTAACAAAAGTAAGATGTGGAATTAAAGCCTACATACACACCTAGTAAAACTAATGTTTTCCTCTTGAACGCTGGCAACTTCACAACTTCCTCATAAGTGACCAGATCTAGTTGATCAAACACTAAAAACAAACAGAAGACTGTTATTTAATAAGGGTGAAGGATTGATCTTAAATTTCCAAAATTGTATGTCATTGTCATTAGACTCCAACAAACCAGCGGTTCTAAAGTAAAAAAAAAAAACAACAACAAATGTTGAATCTTACATAAGAAAAGGAGGATGTTTTGGGGGGTAATGCTATTGGTGTTTGTTCTCGATGAGGACTCTGCATGTGTTTTGGCAGCTAATGTAATGTTACAGGCCTGATGGGGGATTTGATACTGTGCCTGACTGACATTCAATCTCCACTGCAGCAGATTGGCTTCATCAAAAACGAGACTGAGAGAAAACATCCTAGCCACTCGCACTTAGCATTTCTACATATTCAAACTTTCACCAATGTCAAAACTGGAGACATTTTACGTGTTCATTTTCCTATATTTCGTACTCTATTTAGATTGCATGTGCAGTCATCTAACGCTCAAAGTTAAAATTAATCTTTAAAAATGCTAATTTAATAAAACAGATAAATGCAAATCTCTAAATGAATATCCATTATTCACTGTTGCATTTTTTACTTTGTGTTTTCCTTTACACTTTACATTACACTACCGTTCAAAAGTTTGGGGTCAGTAAGGCTAATGTTTTTGAAAGAAGTCTCTTATGCGGTTATGCTATTGCATTCATGCAACTTAAACCTTAGAGCATGGCGCTAGCAACGGCAAGGTCAAGGGTTCGATTCCCAGGAACTGCATGAACCTGAATGCAATGCAAGTCGCTTTTAATAAAAGTGTCTGCCAAATACATAAATGTAATGTAAATGTATGTTCAGTGTGTAAATGCACCAAGGCTGCATTTATTTGATAAAAAGTACAGTACAACTAATTAAAATAATTGTTTGAATTTATTCCTAATTTATTTATTTACTCAAGTCTTCAGTCACATGACTCTTCATATATTCTAATATGCTGTTTTGGAGTTCAAGAAACATTTCTGATTATCATCAATGTTGAAAACAGTTGTGCTGCCTAATCTTTTAGTGGAAACCAAGACATTTTTTTCTGGGATTCTTAGATGAATAGAAAGTTCATATGACCAGCAAATGAACTTCAGCAGCATTGTGTCTTTACTGAAACTTTCAATCAAATGAATGTGTCCTTGCTGAATAAAAGTATTAATTCTATTAAAAACAACTTACTGACCCCAAATTTTACAATTTTAATATCGGTGCATTCTTACAACAGAGTGAATGATTATCAGCTTGATTTCAGTCATCACACAAAAGCCATGACTTTAGTACAATTGTTGCATGGACTACTTCTATGGTGCTTTTTGGTCACTGTATGCTTGTTGAATGGAAAAAATCTGAGAAAACCCCCCCACTAATTATCTTCTTTTGTGTTCCAAGGCAGAAAAAAAAGCCATACAGGTCTGGAACGATATGAGGGAGAGTAAATGATGAGAGAATTGTTTTATTTTTGTGTCAACTATTCAAACATTAACAAAAATGCTACATACACCTGTTAATTCTCACAGTTAGTAACGAAAAAAGAGTAAAAAAGCTGAAGGGCTAGAGCGATGAATCCTCTGAAATATGACTGCACTGAAGGACAAAGTATCATAGCTATTGTGAACTTCCACAAAGTCTTTTCTACCAGTGTTATGGTAGCATGATGAGTAAAACTGGCTGCAGTGTGCATGCGAGGGGTGTTGAGGAGATATCATGCATGTGTGCAGGAGACAGTGAGTTGACTTGGCTGTGGGAAACGTGAGCCATCTGTGTAATTTCCAAGTGAAATGTGATTCCAGCACTCATCTCCCTCTCTGAATAGATGCCTTAAATGATTCATGCTCCTTTTTCACATGACCTTGAGTATGCAGCTCTATACGTGTAGGATGCTTAATGGATTTGCACACAGAGAAGCCTCATGTCATGTGGTGGATCAGTGAATATAGATGCACAGGGTTGAGAGAATACAGAATTAACAGGAAACTAAAAACACAACACTGAACAAAACAAAACCACAAATGAGAACCACAAACATTCAAACACACAATTAAAAATATCTGTTTTGTTGATTGAGGAAAAAATGGAATTTGCTAACGGGCATAGATGGATTCGGGGTTAATAAGATCACCACGGCAAAGGCGTTGAGTGAGACAGAGAGACAGATAGAGAAAGACAGAATTAAGCACAGAGGCTGTATGCCACAGCAACACAGTTACTTACATGCACAGAGGCCATTGGTAGATAGACAGCATGTAAAATGGACAGGGGAGGGGGGTCATTGAGTTATGGCTCAGTTAACATCAGTAAACAAATACAACAACAAGCACGCTTAAAGCTGTAATGTCCGAAGCACAGAGACATGATGACCATCCGTGAGCTCGGGCTGCTCTGGATGGGACGCTTTCAGAGTGTTTGACACATCACGGCTCTTAACAATGAAACATGCCTCTGACATTCACAGCAATGCACTTGCATATCAAGGCTGGAATCTGAAAGCTGCAATTAAAGTGTGGTATTAAGAAGTTTTTGGGATCATCAGGTAAGTATTATAATTCGCAGTCACCATATGAGTAACGTTCTATTGCAGTAACGCTATACATCATGACATATATGGACATACAAATATCACATGATCATGTTGTAATGGCTGTTCTTGGATAATCCAGTGAATAAAACAATTATTTTCTATTTTTTATGAACTCGATAGACACAAACCAACAGATCAGATTATTCATCATAAATGATACTGATAATTACTCAAATATATACACCAATGAGCCAAAACATTATGACAACCTGCCTAACTCGTCATCATGTTCCTCAAACCATTCCTGAACAATGTGTTCAGTGTGGCAGGGTGCATTATCCCGCTGAAAGAGGCCACTTTCACCAGGGAACACCATTGTCATGAAGGGGTGTATCTGGTCTGCAACAATGTTTACGTAGGTGGCACGTGTCCACATAACTGTCTGGACCCAGGGTTTTCCAACAGAACATTTCCCAGAGCATCACACTTGCTTGTCGTTTTCCCATAGTGCATCCTTGTGACCTCACTGCCCCAGGCAAACGGCGCACACATACACGGCCATCCACGTGATGTAAAAGAAAAAGGGACTTGTCGGACCCGGCAACCTTCTTCCACTGCTCCAAGGTCCAGTTCCCACGCTAGTGTGACCTTGTGTACTGTAGGTGCTTTCGATGGTGGACAGGGGTCATCAAAGACAATCTGATTAATCTGTAACTACGCCCCATACGCAGCAGAGAGCAATGCACTGTGTGATGTGACATATTCCTCTCATAACCATTATTAAAATTTTGTGGACCTTCTGTTGGCCTGGACCATAGCCTTTGTTGCACTCGTGCATCAATGTGCATTGGACGCCCAACACCCTGTTGCCGGTTTGTGGTTTGTCCCTCCATGGACCACTGTTGGTACATTCTCACAACTACTGACTGGAAGCAAACCACATGCCTTGCTGTTTCAGAGATACTCTGACCCAGTCTCCTTGCCATAACAATTTGGCCCTTGTCAAAGTCGATTCCTGCCCATTTCTCCAGCATTCAACACGTTGATTACGAGAACTGATTGTTTGCTTACCATCTAACCTACCCAGACCTTAATATGTGGCCTTGTTAGGACTAGGAGATCAACGATATTCGCTTTACCCATGACTGGTCGTAATGTTTTGGCTCATCAGTGTATACTGTGGTATAAACAATGAAGCAAAATCTCTACTGGCTGACAGATTTCTACCATTGCTGTGTATCATTACCCTTGCTATATGGTTGCTAAGTGGTTTCTTTAATGTTTCTGTATATACACTAACATTCAAAAGTTTTGGGTCTGTACGATTTTTATTAATGTTTTTTGAAGATGTCTCTTATGCTCACCAAGGTAGCATTTATTTGATCAAAAAGTAAAAATGTAATATGTTAAAATATTATTATAATTTAAAATAACTATGATTCTATGATAAATAGAAAATTCAAAAGAACAGCATTTATTTGAAATGGAAATCTTTTGTGACCATATAAATGTCTTTAAAAAAAATAAAAAAATAAATAAATATTACTGACCCCAAACTTTTGAACACACTTATAAAAAGTAACAGCAGGTCTCTCTGCATCATGTTTACGTGCCATTCATGTATGTAACAAGAAAAACAAGCAGCTTGAACAAACCTGTCTTGGGTAAAATACAAACAAATGTAATAAAAAATTTTTTTTTTTTTTTTTTACCATAAAAGTAAACAATGAAAAGTGGATTTAGATCATGTCTGTCAATGCTGAAATAAATAGGATGGAACTTCCTGCACTTTGAGATGCACAGATGCACTTCCTGGCTTGTCAATTATGTACATGTCTCTAAATAGAGGTCTATTTTCTTTATAAGCCTGTTGCTGCAATGTTGATTTGTTTTTGTCTCGAGTCTCCCAAATATGAAATTCTCCTTGTGAAGGACAAGTCCTTAACAACTGCTTCCTACTGGAAAATCCCCAACCATATGCTTCCCATTTCCCCTTCCTAACCTGACCTGAACCTGCGCATTAAAGCTTGAAAAGCCCAAAGCACAACTCTAACAAAGCCGCCATAATCAAAACAGTTTTAGACAATTAAACAATCCTAGAGGAATTTGTGACAAGACCTGAAAAAAATCTGTAATTCTCCGAAGAGTCCCATTTCCTGCCTCTCTGGCTGAGTGAGCTCAACTCAGACTCACTAAAGTGGGGCACTGGGCTCAGAAGGGATTATGTCTGATCTGCGCTCCCTGCCGCTGCTGGCTGAGGGGTGTGTGCTGAACACAGCGTTTTTGATCACCTAAGTGATTGGGTGCTCAGAGAACATTGTGATTCCAGCAGCCCAGATATGATCAGATCTACCGTCAGGCCTCTTAAGACCAGAAACACTTTATGCAAGTATGCAAATGAAAATTCGGAAAATATTTAAATAATTTATTTTGGCATTAGAACAGTGATAATCTTTTCATTTTTTTGCAAAAAAACATTGCAAAACTAAGAATTCTGAGCATGCACCACTGTTCAAAAGATTTATTTATTTTTTTACATTTTTGAAAGAAATCTAATCAGCAATACTGTGAAATATTACTAAAAAAATAAATAACTGTTTTCTGTATTATACAAATAAAAAAACTATTTTATTCCTGTGGTGACAAAGCAGCCATTATTTTGTCTTCAGCGTCACAAGATTCTAAAGGAATCACTCTAAATATGCTGATTGAGTGCTCAAGAAAAATGTTGTATTATCAATGTTTAAAACTATTGTGCTGCTTAATACATTAATACATTACAAAACTTAATACATTTTCTCAGGATTCTTTGATAAATAGAAAGTTCAAAAGAACAGAATTTGTTTGAAAAAAATAAAATAAAATTCTATTATAAATGTTTTACAGTTACTTTCGATTGATTTAATGTGTCCTTGCTGAATGAAAGCATTAATTTCTTTAAACCTTTTGAATGGTAGTGTACTTTCTGTATATATATATATTTTTTTCAGAAACACTGCATAATGCAACAATGTGAAATCAATGTTATGTACAGTAGCTAGAGGGGGTTGCATTCACATACTTGCGTATAACATGTTTCAGGCTTTGTGATGTTAGGAGTGAAGTCTATGTCTACAGTCTAAACTAACAAATGCACATTTTTAGGAAGCTCACCTTTAAAGTATTCTACACCATCAGGGATATCTTGACAAAATGATGCCATCATTTAACATCTTGTGTGTTCAAAGGTGGTAACCTGACCCTATTTTAGCTAGTATTACAGACTGAATTAGGACCTAAATGACTTGCTTATATAAGATGTTAAAAGCAGTAGGGTTCACTGTGCCTCTAACGAGATCATATAATTGCCACCTTTCATAACGACAGGATCATTTTATATAGAGGTTGTAAAATGTGTGCCAATTTACAGTACATCTGAGAGCAGGAGGTGTTCCACTACATCTGCAGTTTTAGTGGAGGTCTGTGTGTTGGTTTAGACCTGAAGCCATGATGAAGACGTGAACTTCTGCTGACCACATACAGTATAGTCATATACGAGTCACTCACAGCAAAGACACACTCTCTCTTTCTCTCCTCTGGCCCTTTATCAGCAACCATAAACTCTTACGGAAAACATGGGCATCTCACGTATTGTTTTTTGAAAGAATACACGCATAAACACATTTGTTGTATAGTGTACATGCAGGTGTCCTCATCTGCAATAACTACCTAGGTTTCCACTGTGGCTGGCTTTAATGAGCCCCTTTGGTACTTGAAGCAAAATGAAAGACACTCTAGAGCACTCCTAAGGGACAGTGTGGTCAGGGACAGCAAGCAGAATCAGACACACAGCTACTTGGCTATGTATTGGCACAAGTCACCCTGCTATTTGTGGAAATGCTGCAGTCAGGACCTCGGGTTATTTGAGCTAGAGAGCACAGGGCCCCGTTACCTGCCCATACCTACCACCAGACACACAGGAACGGACGCTCACTACAGCTTCTGAATCACAGTCTGAATCATTCAATAGAGGTGTTTCTAGCAACAACTGCTGACAACCATCCCATGAGGGTAAAAGTCAGCTTTCGCAGAAAAGCAGGAACAAATATAAACAGACTGTTCACTAAGACTGAGTTAGCGATGGGCATCAACCACAGTGTTCTATTGTGCTTCTGATCATAAACTGTTTCTGAGTATCTGACAACAGAAAAGATGTGTAAAAAAATTCAATGCAACTACATGATTATGAATTAAGATTATAAATTACCAGGTCAATTAAAACAGGTGCCATATGTGTCTACCATGAGTTAAGGTCTCCTGGTTTTGATTTGTTTGTCAGTAAGGGACAATCTAAAAATGTCAGCCCTGTTATGATTTTGTATAGTAAACAACTGATAATTGAAAAGTGGATATTTGTAGAAATACAAGCATTAAAATTCTCTTTTTAAGAGTGCAATTTTCTTTAAAAAAAATAAATAAATCGTACTGACCCCAAACTTTAGAATATACTTTTGTATATATACTCAAGCTATATAAATAATTTTAATATAAAATAATATATAATATACTGCATATTTATTTAATATAATAATTATTCATTTAGCTTGAGATGGCACAATGGAATTATCATCATAACATTATACTGACATAACGCTCAAAATAAAAATGTACCTACAGCATCAAACTACAGTATAAGAGGCTGCCATTTTATGAAATGACACAGTGGTTGTTTTACACACGTCTCTACAAACATTTGCAAAACAGGCTTTAAAGATAAAATTCTTAAAAATGAAGGTTTATCATTAATCATTAATTGTGTACAGTATATATCCCGGGCAGCTGTCCATGTGACGTCATACTCCCATGTCTCAACAATGACACCCTATTTCCAAGTAGGAAGCATAACTTTAAAAATACACTTCCTACTCTGCAAACTATTAGTAAACAGTAAACTTACTCATCTTAGAAGCCTATTTGATATTAAGGGCTGTTCACACCACGGACGATAACTATAATGATAATGTTTTAAATATCGTTCTAATTAAATGAAAATAGGAAAGTCCATGTCACAGCTATAAGGATAATGACACAGTGGAACGATATTGTTGGAATCAGTATCAGAACGATTTTGTCCAGTTGATGAACAACAAAAACATTGACAGCCAATCAGGATTCACTCGACTTGATTGAGCTTTAGGATTTAAAGGTGTTAGACAACATGTTATTATGTACTAGTGTGGACACCTATATAGTTATAGTTATCATTCTTGGTGTTAACAGGGGCAGATAACTAAATAGATTACTAAAGAGTTACTAGAGTTGATTGACCAGCATCATCTGTTGTCTATATGGAGAGAAAAGAAGCAGAAAGCCCAATAGAAACTGTACCTGCGTTGTGCTTTGCTAGGTACTTGTCTTTGTACTGCTTTTTCTTCTTGCCAAACCAAGTACAGCTTGCCTGCTGCTCTTGCTTGGTTTTCTCCATGGCTATACAAGCCACCCGCCTAGAACAAAACAAACAAAAGAAAAAAACAATTAGATGGACGTGATGAGTGTGCAGCATATCTTTTAGCCTTGATGATAGTGCATCGAGTGCTTTTAAATCATATTGAGAGTGGCATTGTTTGTTCTGAATCTTCATTCCCTCCTCACTCAGCAGAAGCCAATCGTAATCTTCTGACTTCCATCATTCAAATAAAATAAATGATTCAAATGCTCAATCTGCTCTAGGAAAGAACCAAACTTGCCACTCCTGGAGTTCAGGTGAGGGAATCAGTCCCGCCGTGCCATTCTTGGTGTTTTCCAGTTTGCCTTGCCACCAGTTGTGGTCATCTTTGTTGATAATCTGGATTATGTCACCCACTCTGAAGCGAATCCCTGCCTCTTTACAGGGGATGAGATCATCCTTCGCCGGGTCATACTCGAACTGTGCCCGTACATAGATCTGAGAAGAGACATGTTCAGCTGAAGTCAGAAAAGCCCTAGAGTGGCACAAGGAAAGGAGGCTGACTAATGGAGGAGGTCAGGGTACATATGGCGGTCAAGGTACAACTGGGCATCAGGGTTCAAGTGGAGATCAGGTTTTGGTTGCGATGAGAGGCATGCTTGGCTGAAGCTCTGTATGAGGGCGAGTTATGTTACGGAGCCCTCGCTGAACATTTAGTGCAGTTGGACACCAAAATGCAGTCTGAGAGTAGAGTGGTGTGTGACTCCCGCATTTAAAAAAATGACATTGGATTGACTAAAAGGGGCCTTTAAGTATAAATTGTGCAAAAATTGAGCTTAACATTATATTTTCTAAGAATCACAGTGATGATGTAATTGTTTTTGAGTCCTTGGTACATTTGGACTTAAATGGTTACACAACAGTTTTTCAGAGCAGTGGATTGGGCTCATTCTTTAAAATCTTACCTGGATGGAAAATTTATCCTTGATTGGAGGTCTGGAGATCTAGGGCATGAGAGTATTACAAACATCATGCAATATCATGGCACTGTGGCTGCATTAGTATGGCACTGTGAGCAGGGGTTGGGGAGATGAAGAATGCAGCTACGAAAGCTCACATTCAGAAAAGTTATGGGTCGACATAAAGGAACAAAGCAGGGTGGAGATTTCATTCACATCACTGTGTTATCATCACTTGTAATATAGCGAATAATTTGAAGCACTCGGTGACGCACTTCAACCAACACAGATGGACTTGTGCTGGCAGATGGCGCCCTCTGCTGATCGCCTATCTTCCTTTCTACTTCTCATCCTATTAGGACACAATTACTCAAGGTGAGGACTAGAGATAAGGAGAACAAATTGGGATGAGCTCTTTCATCCCTCGTCGTCAGCTTTGTTGATTTACAGGGTAATCTAGTTGAGATGTGAAAGGATACACACACCACTCTGTAGCCCAGAGCCAGTAGAAAAGCATAAACTGCATGGGGTTCGATCAGGACACAACAATTTGAAAAACTTGATTGATTCACTTCTTTAATAAAGTTAAAAGTCCAACAGGGACAGAATGATAGTTGGGCCGGTGTTTTATGGTTTATGTGGAGTTACTCATTTAAAAAAAAAAAAAGTGAAACATTAGCAAGTTTTATTGTTGACATGCTGTTGACAAAATTTAATTTGTTTATTGTTGACAAAAAGTTAGATAAATTGGGTCTTTTTACGAAAACTGTTATTTTCATATATTGATCTCTTAGCTGTTACAGTCTTTAGTGTAATCAACTGTCTGTGAGGTTATTCGTCACAACACATGAATAATTCACTTATTTATTTTTAAGAAGAGTACAGATAAAATGCTACTAATTTATTACATTTACCGGTATTTCAAATCTTAATGGTTGTTTTAGACATTTTCCCAACTGGTGTGTTGCTAACACATAGAATAACCCATTTGTAAGACTAAAAATGAATGTTAAAATTATACATTTATTTAAACTTTTGTAGTAGTCACTAAAACAACATAATTAATAAGACCTCTGCATTTGCAATCTTGTTATTGTGTAAATGCAATGCAATAACACTACAACCAGTCTGTCTGCAGAGCAACTCAATTATACAGTGAGATGTAGTGAATGGTGTTAGTGCAAGAACTGATTAAGAAAGTAGGGTGTTAATAGCAGTGAATCACTAACTTCTTGTTTATTCAATCTCAAGCACAAAAGCAAAATGGAAAGTCAATAGAGGAGGCTAAGAAGACTGAGGAATGCTCTATTCACCTGGCGTCCTTTTGGCTGGATGGTTGATGGCAAGTCCTGTAAAGCAAAGCCCAGCAGTGAAAGAGAGACTGACCATTTACAGAGGAAAGGCAGACTTTGACTCATGAAAGACGTTGACAATAAAAAGACAAAACGTGACAAAAAATCTGGTTGAGAGGAGACAATGCTAACTCCACAGGGGAGGATGACAAAAGTTTCTTCATTTTGTGTGTATGCGCATGTTAAAAGAGAAGGCGGCTGTTGAAGGTAAATCTTGCAACAGCAACGCACAAGAAAGCAAGGAGCAAGCAAGCAGCTTTAGCACCACACTCCATTCAAGCATGTTCATGGGGTGGAGACTAACTCTCCACTATTAAGAACACCAAGAGGGTCCCAATGGGTCCATATCAGGGATGAGCGATATTAGAAAACATTTATATCATGTTATTCTTACAAATTCTGAAAAAAACACATTTACTGAATTTATTCAAATATTACTGGTTTTAAGACTTAAAACAATATCCAAAGTAAAGGAAGGTTTATCACACATTTAACGAATTATTATTCTTTTTAAATTTCAATTAAATAATTTATTAGTTATATATTTATTTATTATTACTGTATGCATTTTATATTGATATATATATATATATAAAATGATTAATTTTTTTTATTCTGCTTAGAATATTTTTTAGGAATATATCCCAAAGAATACATGACATATAGGAAACCTTTTTCCACTTGATCCATTCTTTTCAATGTCATTACCAGGCCAGCAGTAAAATATAAGAAAATTTCTATTTTCTATAGATTTATTGTGTCAACGTCTGTATCGCCCACCCCTAGTTCATATGCCGGGCTAATGCAGGTCTCACTGGATTTTGTTAGAAGTATGCATGCAATAAAAATTGATGCTAGGAATCCTTCGCATGCCTCCATAGAGTTTTGCCTAATCATTGTGCTCACTGTCAGCAATTATAGATCACTGATATTAACTCATGAGAATATTTAATTACAAACAACTATAGCAGATCCCACATTCACTGTACATAACACTCCCCTTCAGTGGATGTACAGTGTTTACAGAAACAGTATTAACACTGACAGTCAGAGTGATTTACAGCAGCACAGAGCACACCAATTTGTGAACTGAGATAACGGAATCTAGCAAACTATGTTCAATGGATGTTACTTGCGGTCTTGTTCAGTCGTTGTGTTTGTGTTTATTGAGATTGTCAAAACAAAAATTCTAGTGAAACATAAAAACAAACTGGGAAAACAAAAAATACCATAAAACTGGACATTAAACAGATTTAATAACATCTAGTGCAAATTAAGAGGGTATGATTGCAAGAATTGGGTGAAATAATCACAAACAACATTAGGAGATTGTTGGGGGGAAGGAAGGGGAGTCGTTATTTGAGGTTGCCTGGGATCCTTACCAAGATAGAACTGTTAAGGCTGGAATGGCCATTAGCAGGGGACTGTCTGGAGGTGGAGGGGGATTCTTTCTGTAATAAGATATAAAGGTCAGCGAAACAGCAGAGCAAACGGACACTAGGCCAACACTGCGGTAAGAAATTGGGGACATCATGTAAGGGAAACCAAAAGATTTGCTTGAGATGAAAGTTATTAAATGGACATTTTTAAAGCATAGTAATGTTACTGTTGCAAAGGGAAATATGTTGTGAACATCAGGCCAATATTGCAGCTTCCCACCAGAGGGGGAGCCAACACAACTTGGTGTAAAACATCTTCCCCGAGAGATTTAAAGTGAAATCTGACCTCTTTAATGCCAACATGTGTTTAGAAATGAGGAATCGTGTGATATGGAAGGGAAGTTTTATGAGAAATATTTATCTGTATGCAATACGGTACAGATTAACTTTATAAATTGTGAATAATGCTGCAACACTGTCAGACTGTGAAACATTCTCATATTATACATCTAAACTCCTCTCAAAATTGGTAATATGTAAGGGAGGGTTCCGGTATCTTGGTTGTGAAATTGGTGTGCGGTAGTGTCTGAACCGGGCCTTTTGGTCCGGCAGGATGGAGGCTTTTGGGGAGAAAAGCGTTAACACGCAGCCATCAGGCAGGCAGTTAGTCACACAAGAGTCCACGGCAATCAAACCCCACCACACAAGGCCACGACAGCACTGCGGAGAGAGGAGACTGGCAGAGACACAGAGCAGAAGAGAGTGCAAAGGCCACAGAGGCCGTTACCTCACAGGACGGCTGCTGCGTGCGGTAGCTGGGCACAATCTTAAAGGTGATGCTGCCTCTCATTTCTCGCTGTCAATAGAGAAACAAAAAGCTAATTATTAAAAAAGGTACATTTTACTGGATTATGTCTGGACAATGGTGGTAAAGTTTAATGCCTGTTTAAGAGACTCAAATGAAAATGTGTCATCTACTCATCTTCATGTTGTTCCAAATCCATATGATTTTCTTACTTCAAAGGAACACAAATGGAAAAAAGTAGACAATACAAACAGTAGCTTTGTGTTAAGCAGTGTTCAGATCGACAGGATTTCTAGACTGCTCTCTACTCACTGAGCATGTAATATCTGTTGAAGTTCACCTCACTTGACAAAACATGTTCATTTGGAACACCCTGCGATGTCATCAAACAGACAACGCTTAAGTAACACATTAGAGGAGTTTAAAGTCACCATGAAATCAAAATGTATAATTCTTATTTTTATGGATTATAGCAGTGTTTATTACTATATGTAAATTTATCCATGCACATCATTGTTTTTAAATAAAGTGCCCTCTTAATCTTTAATGAAAAAACTAAATTTTTTCCTCAATCAAAAAGCCATTTAACTCATATGAAAGGCTCAATAGGGAAGAAAAGATGCTCGCAACTTCCGTTTCATGCCGATTTTAAGGTATGATGACATAAAAAATCAAAAATAAACGTAAATAAATATAAATTACCATACATTTGTGTAATAGACGTGACATCCATGTGTATTTAAGTAAATACCTTTATCATTTAACTAATAAATATACATTTTTTATATTTTATATTTGAAAGTGCTAAACTGAGTGATAAATGTCTGTTACGATGTTTAATATGAAAAGGAATGCAATTTGGTTATATTAGAAGTGTATATTATCTTATTTAACCTGTGAAGTCCACTTTGCAGGGCACTTACAGTCAAATGGACCACCTTTAGAAAAAGAACAAAATCTACTGCAAGTCATCAGTGGTTGAGGTCTGGCAGCCTGGACATTTTGCTAGATAATTCCATTTGTGTTCCATGAAAAAAAACTCATCATAGTTCAAACAACATGAGTGTGAGTAAATGGTAACAATTTAAATGGCTGGGTAAACTATTCCTTTAAAGAAAACCATAGCTTAAAAAAAAGGTTGTTCCCACTCACAAGCATCTTCTGAAGCTGCTCCACCGTTTGATTTGCTACGCTTATGCCATTGATCTCTCTGATCTCGTCTCCAATGTGTAAAGTTCCTGATTTGTGACAAAGTGAGACATTACACGTGTTAATAAATGGCGGCAGTATTACAGTATTCATAATTTGATATCTATCTTGACTACTTTCACTTCGTGAGATTGTCCTGCTTGATGATGGCGTGTGTTTGTTTGGCAAGAGGGTAAGGCCTGTACATCAGTGTTACACTGCTGCCAAGTTCTAAGAGAGTGTGCAATCTGCCCTTCACGAGGTAACGGCACACACTCTCAAGCTTGCCATGTAGAAATGTGTATTTAGGGGTCTGTTTTGAAGCAGCATGGGTTGCATATCATTCCTATTAATTTATCAAGTGTTTATGGAAATATAAAAATATAGGAGTGGCTGCAGTGTATGTAGCAGTGTGGGGTGAATTTTTAAAGACTACCAGGTTTTAAGGGGGATCTGTTCTGGTGCATGTACCTTGTCTGTGGATCATTCCTCCATGCATTATTCTTGCCACAATGCAATGGTTCAGGTCGTTCATTTTCAACGTGATGCCCTGAAACAGAGCCCACAAACTCATTTGAAGCCACATTGATGAGAATGTCAAACTTTCAGGAAGTGGATATAAACTGTAACGACTGAGAGAGCTTAATCAACAACACGATCAGCTCAGGGTGGCAAAATGCGTGCAGAATCTCACAACACAGGATATTTAATGTGCAGAGCTAGCGTTTGCACACTTAGAAAGTGGAGGGATCAAAAGTTTAAAGAGTAGCTATGATAGCTACTGTAACTATAAGAGAAACTGTTCTCAAGTTCATGCTAGGCATATATGCTAGACATATAAGTTTATATATGTGTACATGTAAAGTTAAGCATTCATACCATTGGTTCGTCTGTGTTCTTCTGGAACTGAACAAGGCGCACCCGTGTGACATTCTCTATGTCCATGTCTCCGTTCGTGCTTTCGGGTGAGTCTCCGTTGAGGTATGGTGATGTAGGTGGTGGAGTGACCCTCAGTGCCTCGTCACTGTACACCTCATGTGCCACAACATCATGTGTCTGAAGTAAGGCCTTGAAAGAAAGTAATAGAGAGAGATATATGACACACACACAAACAACAAAATCTCATAGACTTATTTTAAGGTAACCAGGTAACTTACTTAAAAGTTAAACCAACAATTTTTTTTTACAGTGCACAGTAAAAACAAATATTTTACTATATGATATGATTAATATAATATTGTTATGAGGCAAGTTTTGTGCCATCTAGTGGTTTAGAGGAGAATAAAATCAATGCGTCTTTTACAGAGGTGCGCCTTTAGCCCTTTTTAGAGCCCGACCGATATATCGGCGGGCCGATATTATCGGCCAATATTAGGCATTTTCCTAACTATTGGTATCGGCATTTATAATGGCCGATAAATTAATATTTAAAAAAATGCAGCGTGCAGTGATTTATGTAAGGATGGCGCTGCCAATAAAGCACCTAAAAGCTGTCACAAAGAACGGGCAAAAGTGGCAAAAAAAATAACGGCCGCGTCCGGTGTAGACACAGTGTTAAAGCTCATTCTGCTACGTTACAACATCAAGCAATATTCCAATAATTTATGTAATTATAACACTTTATATAGGGCCATTTTGCATTAAGAGTAGCCAGATGGACACGCGAGACGCGACACGTTCAGAATTAATACACTTTTAGTAAACTACAGAACAGCGCGAGCGGGAAGCGGCGCACCTCACAGGCAGAGAACGCGTCTGAGAATGGACACTGCATTAGTGATATAAAACGCACACACACAGGTCTGTTAAATTAAGCAATACTTTTAAGGTAGTCTAATATTTTTCTGACTAACAAAATTACTGACACAGGGAAGCGGCGCACCTCACAGGCAGAGAACGCGTCTGAGAATGGACACTGCATTAGTGATATAAAACGCACACACACAGGTCTGTTAAATTAAGCAATACTTTTAAGGTAGTCTAATATTTTTCTGACTAACAAAATTACTGACACAGTAAAGGGTAGATTTAAATAAAGAAAAACGAAATTTAAATAAAGAAAACGAAATTTAAATAAAGAAATTAAACGAAATTTAAATAAAGAAAAACGAAATTTAAATAAAGAAAAAACGAAATTTAAATAAAGAAAAAACGAAATTTAAATAAAGAAAAACGAAATTTAAATAAAGAAAAACGAAATTTAAATAAAGAAAAACGAAATTAAGTTAAATTAAAAAACGAGATTAATTTAGATTGATAATAACGGGTAAAAAGGCTAATATATTTTGTTTCTATTATTCTATTTTCCACAATGTCAAAGCAACACAGCTTAACCCAAAACACAAGCTAAGACATGCACTTCATCCATACAAACTCCGCTGTTCTGCGCTCTAGCCAGAGAACACTCCCGTTGCTGGAACACTTGCGCGTCAGTTCTATTTCTAGCATGCATGCGTTTTCCGCGTGGCTCGAGCCGCGCCTGAGAGACGCGTCTCACGCAGGCAGTGTGCAAACTCCAACCTGTTAACATGGGAGCCGAGCATGGGAGCAGTCAGTGTGTCGCCGGCCTTATTCAAGCGCGAATGAGAACCGTTTCGCGGGGGATCCCAGATGTGAAAAAAAAAACGAATGTCAAATTTTCAAATCAAATACCAACCCACCGAACGAATATTCAAATATTCGGGTCCAGCCCTATAGCCTAGTTTCACGTTTAGTACATTTTGCTTACTACTTATTTAAAATAGTATAAAACTACTGTACATATGTAATTATAAACGTTTTCATTATGATATTATTAATTTTACTTTACTAAAAAGATCTGAGTTCTTCCTCCACTGGTAGATATTAGAGAAATTAAGATTAAAAATAGAAGATAAGGTTTTGTCAGTGACACTTTTGATATATTTATTGATACAAGTTATGTTTTAAATAACGTAACTAAATTAAAAGACAAAGTCGTTAGTGAAGATTATGCAACAGTATTTAGAATATAATATAATATAAAATGCAATGCAAACTAGTTTGGTTACAGCTCAAATTCTCATTCTATCATTCACCCTGCCTCCATTACATATCTTTGTCACACAAGTGTTTGATCACCACATTTGAGTGATCATTGCAAAACGTTTATATATTTATACTGTGTATTCTATATACAGTACCCACCAAAAGTTTGTACACACCAATTGGAAAGTGTGTCCAAACTTACTGTACTATAATACACATAAATAATATTGCTACTGTATTATAATATACACATAAATAATATCGGCCGATATATCGGTATCTGGCTTTTTTTAATCGGTATCGGCGCCCAAAAATCCATATCGGTCGGGCTCTAGCCCTTTTGTAACCCATGTATTTAAAAAATTAATTGATATTGAGTCGTGATCGAAATTGAATCACATGAATCGAATCTCACTCCAAACTGAGCTCAAAAGTTGACAAACCTTCTTAGTAAGGGCTTGCTAGTAAGCAACCAGCTAGTAAACACTCAGAACACACTAACAAGCAGATAGTAATGCACTAAAATCCACTTAGATCACATTAGCAATCACAGAGCAATGTCTTGGTAATCAATCAAGGAGGCGAGTTGTGCAAGCACCACTCATGTTTTCTTGAGAAACTAACACTACTGTTGTTTGGACTCTAAAAGATTTTCTTTCAAAGTCATCTCTTATTCTCAACCAGGCAGTATTTATTTGATCAAAAAGACAAAACAGTAATCTTTTGAAATATTTTTACAATTTAAAATGAAATTGAATATATTCCTGTGATGGCAAAGCTGATTTTTCAGCATCATTACTCCAGTCTTCAGTGTCACATGATCCTTCAGAAATCATTCTAATATGCCGATTTGCTGCTCAAAAAACATTTCTACTTATCATTGTTGAAATCAGGTCTGCTGCTTAATATTCTTGTGGAAACCATAATAATAGATTAGATTAGAATAGAATATATTTTTTGCATCAATGTAAAACACAGTCACATTTGATCAATTTATTGTATTCATTTAGTTAAAAAAAGAGGATCTTACAGACCCTGCACGTTTGAACAGTAGTGTACAAATCTAGTTGACTATTTATGACTGTTTGCCTTCCTAAAAGTGTGCAGAGCATATCCAAATTAATTAATAATAATAATAATAATAATAATAATAATAATAATAATAAGCACCACAAACTTTGTCTCTTTTCTTGCCAGCTCATCTGACACTACCATCTTGTGTGGAATTATGAGACTGTGAGAAAACTATCGAGGGCAAGGTCATGCTGGAATTCTACAGCTAGTACCTGATGGTGCCTCCCTCCTCTCTTGCATTTTATCTCTTTTCTGCCCCCCCGCACAGACACACACACACGCACTCTGGATCCTGCTGACGGAGTTGGTGATCACCTAAGTCTTGCTTTTTTTCATGCATGAGCTCTTTTTGACTTTTGAAAGCAACCGTTCCCTCTTTATTTCTCTCAGTTCTGTACTAAATCCCCAGTTCAAGTGGAAGTAAAAACATTGTAAAAAGCCCCCAAATAAGTCCCTTGCAGCCTGGATTATGCCAGATTAATTTAAGCAATATCACTCAGTGTTCCATGACACATCACTTATCTCACACACTTTGAAGAATCAGATTTTTCTACACTTTTTTACTTTTAATCTCACCAACAATTCTCACCCTCACTACTACTCACTTCTAAGAGTTAAAACATGTTTTCTGTGTAAAAAGTGGAGGAATCTTTAATCAGCGAAACCCTCACAAACATTCGGTTTGAAGGGCAAAGGGCAAACTCTCTGCTTCATCTGTCAATGAGGTTGTTTGTCCAGTTGAGAATAATGCTCTGAACACAACTGACGAATATCTCATTGATTATAGAAGATTACAGAAAAGGATTGCAAAGTCTGAGATGGTGAAATAAGTCTGCTGACAACATCCTGAATAAACATATTTACCTCATAAAGACTAAGTACAAGTGCTCTAATTAAGCTCTCAATGATAGATTGCTGACTGAAATTTAAGTAAAATTGAAGACTCCACTTTTGCTGTTTATCTGTACTTCATACTGTTAGCAGTGCTCTCTAACGCTAATATTATAAGGATAGGCTTGAGATCCATACAGTCAATATGAAATGACGTTCACAAACCATTTTACTTTCGCAATGCAACATACACTGCAATTAAAAAGTTTTGGGTTAGTAAGATTTGTTAATGTTTTTGAAAGAAGCCTCCTAAGCTCTCTCACAGTAGTACTGTGAAATGTTGCAATTTAAATATTTATATTTTTTCTATTTTAATATATTTTAAAATTTTAAAATATATATGTGATGGTGATGGCAAAGCTGAATTTTCAGCAGTCATTACTCCAGCCTTCAGTGTCACATGATCCTTCAGAAATCAATCTAATATGCTGATTTGGTGATAAAAAAACTCTCAAATATTAACATTGTTGAAAACAGTTGTGCCGCTTTATATTTTTGTGGAAAAATATTTTTCAGGATTCTTTGATGAATAGAAAGATAAAAAACCCCAGCATATATTTATTTACTGTCATTTTTTGTCAATTTAATGTGTCCTTGCTGAATAAAAGTATTAGTTTAGTGTGATAATTACTAAATAGAAATGTGGCTATTGGCTACCATTATGACATCAGGAAGCCTAAATGACATCAGGAAGAGGAAGGTTACGTGTTGATTAAATATTACAAAGAATAACATGGACCGATAATTCATTTATAACAAGACAAGAATGTGCATTAAGGAAAGTAAATAGGGTTATACAATTTTGATTTCATATTGACTTGTTGAGGTGTTTTTGTAAAGAGATTATCAAAAGAATTCGAGCTGTGTTGCTGTGACTCACCATGAAATGGGGCTGGGATAGGATCCGTCTCAGTTCTTTAGCGTCTGCATTCTCCGGGTAGCATGAAATCTCCTCCAGTACCTACAGACAGACAGAGTCATCAGGCTTTACCTCAGGCTGTCATCTCCACGCTAAGTATATCTCTTGAGGTGAGTAAAGATGCTATATCTGACATAGGCTTTTTAATCTCATACACTGCAACACAACTTTGAGCTGGACTGCTGAGACCCCACACACCATATATCAGAACAGATACACACACACACACACACACACACACACACAAATTTCTGGCATGACCCTTAAACCCCATGTGACCAATAAGCACTGCTGTCTGGACTCATTTGGCCCTTCTATTGGCGGGGTGGGACGGGTCAGGTGGGAAGGGGGTGATTTGGCACAGTACTGCAGATATGTCACAACTCCCCGCTGAATGCTTCTGAGCGCCGGAACCTGAACGTCTTTTGAGACCACACTAATCATTTCTAATGAGCTCTAATCAATGTGTAAACCCATCTGCCAGTCAACATCACTAAATGTAAAGCTCAGACATTTACAAGAATCCGTGTAGCTAGAAATTTCCACATGTTCTACAAAAGTGGTAAAAAAAAGTGGACATAAGATTGGGAAAATGTCTGCAGCTTACATATTCCAGATGTTTCAAAGCCGTGCTCGACCCGTCTTCAGCGGAGGTCTTAGCATGAGAGACACACACAGGAGAGTTTTATAACATTTGATACATATAGTCTGTGTAAGAAGCAGCAGAGTCGAAGGCTGAATTTTGGAGGTAGGCATTTCGCCGTCTCCGCAAGATTCAGTCGCTCAGGAAAACAGTGAGAGGTGATGGGTTAGTTTCCGCCCCGCTGGCTCTAAGCAATACAAAGAGGATAATCCTTAAGCATTTCACCACTGCCAGTGATCACAAGCAAGAGGCCAAGGAGGGTTATTCGAGAGCACAGCTCTTTAATCACCAGCCAGCCTGAGTTCCTTTTTGATGTGCAATACTAAAGGAAGTAGTTGAGCTTTATAGGTTGTGTGACTTGTGACTGAGAAGAAGGGACTGGTTTTAGAGGAGTCAGGACTAAGAGAACCATTGAGGGAGGCCATCAAACTATAGATTAAGACCAGAAGCAACCATCAAGACTAGTTTGAAACTTACTGTTTTTATCTTAGAGAATGCAGATGGTTTTAACTATCCAAACTAAGATTACTTTAATCTCATTATAGGAACTTGAAAATGAAAATCCGTTTAACACATCTGTTTGATCAAGCGTATCAGATAGCATCAAGTTAGGATTCGTTGACATATTCAGAAAGCTCCAGTTGACGCAAATAATATATGATAAGACATTATCAGTTTTGGTTCACTAACTTCAAGTCAACAGCATTTGCAACCCATTTTACTTAAAAAATTGAACTGAATGGGGGACTACTCCCCTTCTAAAACAGCAGTTTAAAGTCGAGATGTAATGGAAGCGGCAACAGATCTTTTCTTCTCTATTGTAAAGAACATCTAAATAAATGTGAGCTTGCAGTCGGTTGTGGAGTGGCATGTTTAAGCTAACTAAATGATTGGAGAAGTCTGACATACATCACCAGAGAGAAGTCTGTCGTTTCACCGGAACATTTAGTAAAAAGAAATAAAAAAATAAGAAAAATGTTCACATATGTACATAGATGAATCATTGACAATAAGATCAATAGGGCTGCCCCCTAATAGTCGACTACACGTTAGTCTTAATTGACCAAATTTTAATTATTTGGTTAGTCACAGAAAAAAAAAAACTCTACAGGAAGTGATAAAGTCACACAGTCCATGACAGACAGATCATTAACACGGCTGGTCCATGTGGTAATTACAGAAGCCTATGTCGGGCAGGAAATCCAAATGTTCGCCTTTCATTCATCAACCTCAAATATGGCTTACCATTTGAAACATGTAAGTAGCATCGTAATGTTAGCCACCTTACATTGTCGCTCGCTCAAATGTTATCCTAGATAAATGTGCCATATCCAAGTATTCATGCGGAGATCACTTGCATTTTTCCTGATAACAGCGAAATGAACTTAAAATAGACTAATACATAATTTAAAACTGTGTCTACTTGTATTTGTGTGCACTCAAAATTACAACAAAACTCGAGCTTTAGTAAAATAAAAAGAACAAACAGGATGCACTTTCTGCCATCTCTGTCTCTGTGTATGTCTTTCTGGAGCGTGCCACAAAAATGATCCGATACCAATACTCACACAAGCAGCCTCACAGACATATACTATATGTATATAACAAGCTTGAAATGGCTACTTTTAAATTAACCAATTAAAATTTTGAAAACAAATATTCTCTGACTACGTAATCCGTATGAAACGTCAAATTCATCTTTGTAGTCGACACTGACTCAAAAAACACTAGTTTACCTATAAATTATTCAGTAAGTCTCCTTGCTGTTTTTTTTCTGACAAATTCAGAATCATTACTTTTCCTAGTGCGCTGTGGCAAATGATAAGCGTGCGCTTGCGGGCTAATTTATATTTTAAAGCAATATTTAAGTAATTAATTTAATATCATAAACGTGTGACTAGTCAACTATTCGCTTAAATGAACAACTACTAGTCGACTAGAGAAATCTTTATTCGGGGACAGCCCTAAAAATAATATGCATTAACCAAATAGATAGAGTAAATTTAGATGAGGATGTAAAAAAATCCATCATCATTTCCTATTATTCCCATAATATTTATTACATTGAATTAAATTAATTAAAGTGCTACATTTTAGACTGCATGTCCTCATTAACATCAGCTGTTTATAAGAAATACTATATCAATGTCTTTTATGTCTTTAGAGCCAGCAAGGGATTTTTTTTCTTTTGAATGCTTGTAAAGTTACTGGATATTGTGGTTAATGGATAGTTAAACTTCAGTTAGTGTGTTAAGAACAAAATAGAACCATTAGCATAACTATTTACTGTCTATTTGTGTTAATTGTGAGGATTGTAACAGTTTCTGTGCAAATGAAGAGAGCAAACGCTTCAGCCAACAGTGAGGAAACCACACAGACAGTCACACATCAAACATACAGCCCGATAAGATCACCAAGCTAAATGCATGTTCACTTTCTCAAATTTACTTTCATGTAAATTGAGAAGCGTCATGTCAGTCTCTGTGATCTCAATGATAATCTTCTGTACTTACATATCAATGGCTATAAAACAGCTGCTTTGTCCAAATCCAAACAGTCATTATTCTATATTTTTTTTCTAGTCTACTCCGTAGGTAAAAGCAAACACACACACATTCACTTGTTAATGTGGATTTTTTGACTGCAGCTGGTTTGAATGCATTCTAATTCACCAGGAAGAAAACAGTCACGTGTTCACACAAGCAATAGACCACTAGGGATCTGTAAATGTCACATAAATCATACACTGAGATTAAAAATTCTAAGAGGCATTGACTACAAAACAGGCCTCTGTCATGTAAATAAAATTACATGAATGTCTGTCACATGGTGCTTTCTAAATAACAGATATGAACAGTGACGGTATAAAATTACTAAAACGGATTTGCTATTTGAAAAGCTAAAATTTGTGAGACCATCATCTGTAAGATACATTTTATTTTAACAAAATGTATACGAAGCAAGCCATAATGTGTTTTTTACCATGTTATCAGCTTTCAGTTATAATATGAAAATTCAGCTCACTTCAAGTGTTACAAATTAATTTTGAAGTAATTTGTTATGAAAAAAGCCACAAAGCAGAAGTGAAAAAACCATGATAGAAATAGGCAGTGAGGAAATTCAGTTTCTAGGAAAGCCAAGGTGTGAGGTCATGCAGTGAGCCATTTCTGAATATCCATATGAGCTGTATTAAAATGGAAATATAAACTAGACAGAATAGTTGTTAAAAAAAGGAGGACAAACATACACCAAAATATTCTGATAAACAAAAGTCATTCTGAATTAACACATTCAAATCATCTAAATATTATTCTAAGTCCTGAGTCACGTTAACATACTTTCTTGTCAAAGAAATTGAAAAGAGGATCTTTTCTGAAATGGACAGGTTGTGCATAAAAGTAGAAAAAAAAATTAGTCCTGGTAGAGTTTATTTTTATTGACAAACAAGTCAAAAACTACAATGAAGGTAATTAAACTTGTGCTAGGAACCTCTCTGTACCTCATAATGTTTTATTTGCAACTACAACAGCATCTTTCCATTACTGTAGCCTGCACTCACCTCTTTGGCTCTCGATACTGCGTCACTTGCAGGATTCCGGATTTGCGGTGAAGACTTGGTGTTTATCTTGTCGTACAGCTGAAAAAGTGAAAATGGACAGAACAATAATCAGAAGACTCCTTGGCTCCTTTTGCTTTTTGCGTAGAGGAAAAACAATAAGAGGTTAACCCTCACAAACAATAACATTTCACTGACATTGCTGCTTTTGTTAGGGGCCTGCAAATTGTCATCACAACTGAGCAGCTCTACTGCATGTAACAGGCTGCAGTTTTTCAAGCAATATGTTAATAAAAAAGATGAATAATTAAATACTTTTTTGAATTTATTCCAGTGATGAACAGCTGTAATTGCATTAACAGATGTTTTCCATGTCTCCAGAGGTCATGCCTACAGGTACATTATTCTGCGCATCTGAGTCAGCTGCAGTATGCTGTGAGTTATTTGCATTTAAATATTTTTGTAAATCACATCTGTTAATATGTGATTCTTCAGAGGCTTAGCTCAAGTGTCAATCCTCGCTTGTCCTGGATCACACCTCTACATCCTTTTAGAGTGCACAGGATATCCATTCTTTATCTATATTTCACAATCTCACACATACAGTTTTAGCTGAGTTTAAGGGTAGCACTGAGCAAATGTTGCAACACCTCCAGCAACAACAAATATGAAAATATCTCACAGGTTACTCACCACAGCCAAAGAAAAAACAACCAAAACCGAAGTTAAACTCCAGGCAAAGTTGGTCCTGATAGGATCTTAACCCCTCTGTCCTCTGTTTCATGAAGGTAGAGTTACACTCAGAGCTTGAATGGAGAGGATGGCAAAGTCTGGAGTAACTCTTCTGATACACAGATACTGCTGGAGCCACAACAGTAAAAAAGCACGGAGGTTGACAATAGGTGCTATTGTTTCCCTCCCTATTCAGGGTAGGAGTTGAGTTCTCAATGGGACGACATGCATTCACACCCTCCTGGTGATAATCTTACCCACAGAGCCCTCCTCTCCGCTTTCCTCTGGCCTGTGGCTATGGAGACAGACCCTATCATCCACACTGGGTTGTACCAAGCTGTATGCCTCTCTATAGAGGCCTTGGTATACAGACACACACACACACAAATATAGAGACTGGGAAGAGAGTCCACAGCTGCACTTATTCACACACACAAAAATGTGCATAATGCCATAATACTAAAAGACACAAGTGCACGTGTGTGTGTGTGCCGAGGCAATGCAGCGTGTGTGCTTGCAATGAATGAACAAAGAACAATGCATGAACAAAGTCCATTGAGTTCTAAAACAAACCAAAATTCTGAAATTGGTCTACTGACATTTATTGTCTGATCAGCTGTGGTAGCCAGAAAAGAAACTACAAGTTAGTTCTGGCCAATGATTTCAAGTAAATTGATATCTGTGGCATTGGTGGCTTTGTTTGGGTAGTGGAAGGGTAATGATCAAGATTGTAGGCTGTTAGCAGCCCATTGTGGAAGTCACCAAGAACAAATCCTGAACTACTACTTGTGTGCAATTACCCACAAATCACTCCTCCGGGGCTGTGCCAACAATGAATATACTGTAAGATGATTTGTTAAATGTCAAGAAACCAAATCCAACCTGTTTACACAGGTTATAGCATAGCCAAACTTACTATGGCTAATAGTTCAAATCAGTTGTGTTAAATGCTACAAGTGAATTTAGGCATCACAACATTATATTAAACAGTATGAAAAATGGATAATCATTTTGAGATTCACACTTAACAGTGTTATAAAATGATTTACTGTTTTCATTGAATTGAACATTAGATGAAGGCAAAGGTAAAATAAATGTTTTAAAAATAATAATCTAGCTAACAATCTAGCACCCTGAGATCCCCAGAAATTGCACAAAGCCAGTTAATCAGACTGGAACTGCAATCTCAGTGAACTCCAGCCATTTTTATGTGCAATATGCATCAGAAGGTCTGTGAATGATCCGAGGCCGAGACTAGGTTGTTGCTGACTCATCAAAAGCAAGAAAGAAAGAAGAAAATCCTAATGTGACATTTACTTTAAAGTCGACATGAAACGGAAGTTGAGATTGTCATTTTTTCCTTGTTGTGACGTATATCCGAGTGAAACGGCTTCTGAAATTAGAAAAAAACGTAGGGCGGGGCTTGATTTCGTCCTTCGGGAATTGATTGGATCGTTGGAGGTTGGGCGTTGCAAACAAAATGGAGGCAGATTTGAATGCCAGTTTACATTCAGTTGTGGAGGATTTCTCTCCACCGGACTCCCCACCGTTACCCTCCCATGAAGGATTTTTTATTGAGGAGCCCGGCGACGAGAACAAGGACGAGCAGCTAAATTTTCAGGCAGGAATCAGCCCATATTTATATGAGCCTCCCGCGAACCAGAAACGAGACAGACACCGATAGCCGCACCCTCATCGGCTCTGGCCACACCCTTTCGCCATGTCACGTGACCGAAAGAGAAGAGAGGTCGTTTCGAGGGGGGAGGGAAGGGTAATGTATTTGATTAAAGATTATAAGGGTACATGAATTAAAAAAAAAAAATAATGAAGTGCACAGATAAATCATTTATAATAAACACTACAATATTACATATAAAAAGAAGATTTGTCAAATTTGATTTCATGACGACTTTAAAGTTTTAAAATTGTATGGGGTGTGTATATGTATATTTGCCTGTATAGTACAGTCTCTTACATCAAGCAATGTGTGGAGGTGATGGTCCTGGAAGACGCTGTGTAGAAAGTCCAGGTCTTTCTCACTGCAGTCTGTCAGTGCATGGATCTCCTCCAAACTGTCCAGCACTTGTGACACAGCCCCTTTACATGCACACAAACACAAGCGAGCAAACACCATGACCTTCAGATACCCAGGAAAAGTAACTTGATTTGAAAGAATCAAGACTTCTTAAAGGGACAGACAGTGACACCTACTTTCTGCAGCTAGTAGTCCTGCAGGGTGGCCAGCATAGAAACAAGCAACAAATATTACTTCAACAATACAGAGATGAATTGTCATGTGATTAGAGATAGGATTCACCCACACTCTTAAGTGCGCACATAAAACAATCAGTTTGTGAATAACTACTTATAAATGCACAATGCACATTCAAATGAAATTCCCAGTATATCTTATTTTTAATATTATCTTAATAAAATCTCTCCATTGACAGCTACGCAACTACCACTTTGACACTTCAAAAAGTTCATAAAGTGATCATAAAACAAATCCAAATGAATTGAGTGGTTTAGTCCAGATTTTCTAAAGAGACAGAATCGCTTTATATGATGAACAGATTGAATTCAAGCTTTTATTCGCATATAAACATTGATCAGCGACCATAAACAGAAGCTCAACTGAACCTGCTTTACGCACAAGAATGAACCTCATCGGTTCTTGTGGAAGCTCAAATGTGTTGTTTAACATACGAGAATGAACCTCATTGGTTCTCGCACATCAAGCAAACATGCTTGAGCTTCCATTGATCATAACGGATGTGTGTTGATGAATGTTTATATGTGAATAAAAGCCTAAATTCAATCTGTTGAGCGTAGAAACTGATCGTGTCTTCGGAGAATTTTGACTAAACCACTCAATTCATGTGGATTAGTTTTACTATCTCTTTATGAACCTTTTGAAGTGTCAAAGTGGTAGTTGCGTAGCTGTCTATGTATGGACAGAAATCGCTCAGACTTTATTAAAAATATCTTAATTTGTGTTCTGAATATGAACAAAAGTATTTGATTTGGAATGACATGAGGTTGAGTAATTATTGACAGAATTTGTGGGTGAACTAACCCTTTAAATTCTGTGTTAAGTTTGTAGGTGGTTGTTAGGGTGTTGCTAAGCAGTTTCTATAGCTATTTGTTTAATGTCTCAAGTCAAAAGAGGCCACCCTAAATCTTCATGACATTTTTATCCCTCAACTCCCTCAACGTAACTCTATGAGATTTTTGTCTGTATAGGATTCACCTCTTCTCAACCGGCAATGTGATTTGAGGAATATTTCATGCCTGTAGCGGGATAGCTTACTGAGACTTAGAGATTGGTTCAAATCCCTAAATTGTGCACAATAATGACCATGATGCTTAATTTCTTTCTCTCTGTCTGCAGATAACATCAAAGTAACCAAAACACTGATAAGAGACTACAAGACCGATAATTCAGCTCAAAAAACATCAGTTCAGGAAGTGAGTGGGAGCTCATGTTGCATCTCTGCTGGTTGCTGTAGTACCTGATGAAGTAGGGTCCTCAGAGAAGTCAGGCAGTTCTTCAGGTGGGTCACCATAGAAAGAGTTGAACTTGTGACTTGAGACTGCGGCGAGCACTGCACCCTGTGAAGCCGTACAGATATTGATTAACTCTGCATATTTGGCAACAACTGAATTTAGCTGACATTCCCCTCTAAACATGTATTTCCATCCTTTTTACTTTCACAGTGCAATGCAAATAGTACAATGTGGCTGCCCTAATTATTATTTATTTGTGGTCTTTATATTACACTGAAGAACATGTACATGAATCATGCACAAGAGCTGTTGCTGAAACAATACGCAGACTCTAAAGTGCCAATGACTCACTTTTAGCTTCCTCCTTGCATTGAACTTCCTCAGCTGCTCGACTGTTTCAAGAAGGTGGATTTTGTAGGCATAGCGGTCTCTCTCCTAACAGGAAACACACACACTTCAAATGGTGCTTACTCATCTCATTAAAGAAGGGCAACTTAAGTCCATAAATTATTGCAGAAACATATGTAAATATACATGAACACAAATACGGAAAAAAAAGAAAAAAACATAATAAAGCATATTAAGAAAACATAATGCTGAAAAATTATACATAATTAGTGTATATAATGCATACAATTTGTATGGTTTTAATAGTATTATTAATTAAAACAACAATAGCAACAACAACAACAACAATAATAAAACTCTGTAAGATCAGTAAGCAGATATTTCTTGAGTTATGTTGAAACCTTGAGCCAGGGGTGGTTGAGAGCTTCATACACTGTGATCCTCTCGGCAGGGTCCAGCATCAGCATACGACGAACCAGGTCTTTGGCACTCTCTGAGATGTGGCCCCACTGCCGTGGGTTCATCTGCAAAGCACACGCACACATAAATGGACAAACCCAGTTCCTCTGATACCACTTTTCCACCAAAATGGTGATGGTGCCAGAATCAATGCACAGAATCTGCCAAAATTTCCACGGACAATAATGACACTAATGGACTAAAGTGATGTCTGTGTAAAAAGTAACTGACTTCAGGTTTCTTACCTCATAATCTAAGCCCTTAAACAAATCAGTATATGTTGCCGCTTTAATTAGCCTGACATCAGCCCCTTTTGAAGGCCTTAAAGATATTTCCAGCATGTCTTGACGGACTATGCTATTAAACTACTACCTTGTATTTTCCTTTAATGATTGCTTCAAACAGGCGTTCTTTGGTGCCATAGAAGGGCAGGCAGCCACTCAGCAGGATGAAGAGAATGACACCACAGCCCCAAACATCCACAGGTTTCCCATAGGGTTCTCTTTTCACTACCTCAGGGGCCATGAAGTGCGGAGTGCCCACCCGGCCTGCGGCACAGACAACATGTCACGTGTGAGCATCCATTCAAATACATGCAAAAGAGCTGTCGCTGATACAAGATTTAAACAATCAAGCAGCACAATCATGCATACACTGTCACTCACAAACAGCAGTAGTGACAAAGAGCTCATGGATCAGGATAAAATCATTGCCTGAATGATTCGAAATTTAAGACCCAATGTATGAAGTGACACTGAATAAGAGTTATGATGTCCTAAATGGCTTTGTATGATAAAATAAGGAACTAATATATTAAAATTCTGATGAGTTTCAGTTCTTCAAGCCAATATAATGAAAACAGGATGTTATTTCTTTGTGTAGTTTGTGCTTCGTTTAACTTCAATTACATGCTTTTACATATGAATAATGTTGACCAGAAGCAAGTCACTGACACCTCTAGTTTGCAGGTAGAGTACACAGGAAATGTCCATGTGCTGTATGTTACAAGTTTAAACGTTTTTAAACGGTTTTTCCAAGTACCTCCAGCCACTAATCCGGACTCTCCCAACTGTATAGCCACACCGAAGCCACCCAGTTTCACTGGAGCAGAGTTCTCCTTCGATGCCAGCAACACACAATGAGGCTGCAGTGAAAAAGAAAGAAAAGACAAAAAAGATAGTTACTCTGTTGTACAAACCACACTGGAATTGACATTAAAGTCAAGGGAAGTGAAAACACATTGTGATTAATTAAATATGTAATGTGATTCTGCGTGATTTCTGAAAACTAATTTATCAATAAACAGTGAAGAAAGAAAGAAAATGTTTATTTAAACAAAATCCAGACAAAATGTTTAACAAAAGTATTGTTTCAATTATAGTTTCAATTGTTTTTTGTTTTTTTTGTGGATTTATTCCATCAATCTACACATAATGATGACTGCCACATGTTACATGGGTGGGTAATGGAGGGGGTTTGATAAGACACCTATATTTGTAAAATGGAATGTCCTGTTTTGTCAATTTGAAGGAAATAAAATGAAAATAAAAAGTATGAATCATAATTTGTATTTTCATCAAATCTCAACAAGTGGAATATCACCCATTAGTAAAACAATGTAAAAATAAGATAATATAATCACAATTAAATATTTTAAATTGATTAAATATCATTTCAACATTGTTCAGCAGGCCTAATATATCTGATCTGGAGGTCACGACAACTGAGGTGGAGTTGAAATGTGGTTTTGAGACAAGCTCTTCCCCCTTTAAAGTGTTAATACTGATTGGTGCACAGCTAAGCTTTGCGGTAAATTAACCGAGGAAGTTTGCAAATACAGTTCTGAAGAGAGATTAGACAGAGACATTCAACATGAAACTCAACAAGTTTTCTGACGGACAGAATTAACAAGGCAAGTTACTCTCCAATATTACCTAGTACACATCAGACATTTAATAGATGCAAACTATTATAATTAGTATTATAATGACATCTGTTTGTCTTTCTAAGATTTGATTATGCACATGCAAAGATGAGCAACAATCTTCAAAACTTCCCCAAAGCGTCACCGACCAGCATGTCAAAAATTCCCCAGCAAGACTGCCAGATGGACAACACCAGCTTGCAGGTTCCGCTGGCTATTTTGTACGCACTCATCTTCCTGTTCGGGTTGGCTGGAAACCTGCTAGCTCTTTGGGTGTTTCTGCGAGTACATCCAAAGAAAAACTCTGTTCGCATTTTTCTCATTAACTTGGCTCTGGCTGACTTACTTCTTGTGATATGCCTGCCTTTCCGAGTGGTGTACCATTCCAACCATGACCGGTGGGTGCTGCCGTCATTACTGTGCAGGATAGTGGGTAACATCTTTTACATGAACATGTACATTAGTATAGTCTTACTGGGCTTCATAAGTGTAGACCGTTACTTGAAGTTCCAGAGGGCATCCTGTAGGCGGGTGTTTCTGCAGAGCCGGTGGAGTGTACTTCTCTGCTGTGTCATCTGGACTGTGTCACTTGCTGCAGTTACGCCACTTATTGTCCAGACTCCTGATAATGATGAACCCCAACAGTGCTTCCAATATAAAAAACTGCAAAAATCCAAATGGAAAGCCTATTTGAACTTTGCCGTCGTGGGTATATTTTGGGTGGTCTATGGTGCGTTGGTAATCTCCTATGGAAGGATCGGAATGAAGCTCCTTACAGCCTCCAGAAAGAACCCAGATTTCCCAAACGCAGTCAAGTATAACAAAACAGCATGGAAATCCTTCTTCGTGCTCTTCCTCTTCACAATATGTTTTGTGCCCTACCACTCAGTGAGGATTTTCTATATTATGTCACAGATGGAAACTGGCACATCTTGCGACAGGATAAATGTGTTGGATAAAACCAATGAAGTAGTTCTACTACTATCTGCATTTAATAGCTGTCTGGATCCAGTCATGTACTTTTTGTTGTGTAGTTCTATTCGCAAAATGATGCTGAAAATCATCTGTAATCGCTTCTGTCAGCAAATCACCAGAGGACTGATGAGTTCTAGTGACACTCCTCAAGAACAGCCAAAAATTAGTGTAGTTGTGCCTATGACAGACGCCCAGGAGCAGGAGGTGCAATGAGAGTTCATTAAACATATGAACCATGTCCAAAGGCACAGCAAAGTTAAAGGAAAGGAGTTTCCTTTTGTTAACCATCGAAAACACTACTTGTATAAAAAAATAAAAATAATGTATTTTACAAAAAAGATCAAACAAAAAAATAGTTACACTTTACAACAAGGTTCAATACTTTAACATTGTTTATTGCATCATGAACTAACAATGAACATTGTTAAAGCATATATGAAACATTTTAAAGCATGTATTAATCTAGGTTAGTTAAATAAATAAATAAAATTTAATTACTAAATGTAAAATTATTTTTTAAGTGAATTTGTTCATTGTTCATTAATTTTTGTTCATTATACATGAATTCATTTTAATTTATGTAGCTTGAAGTGTTACAAATGTATTAGTATTAGGGCTGTCGATTTAACGTGTTAATTGAATTAGTTATAAAATAATTAGGCTACGTGAATGAAATGATTAGCGCATTTAACTCACCCGCCCCACCCCAGACCTATGTAGGTCATCTTATATTTCAAACAGTTGATTGGTGACGATGATTGATTGATTTTATTCAACAGTTCAAAAAATAAGAAGTTAATATTGTGTGATTTTTTTAGACACAATATTGTTTGTTTTTGCTCAATTTTGGCAATGAAAATATTACCTATAAAGCCAGAGCAGAACTGTTGTGCATCTCCGAACAATGTGTTTTGAGCGAATCAATCGGGTAGGGGTGTAACGATACCCTAATTTCACGATTCGATACATATCACGATACTGAACTCACGATACGATATTAGCCGCTTTCCGACCGGAGGAACCTTTTCACAGTTCCTAGAACTATTGGCTAAAGTACCCGGATGTCGGCGTGTTCGCACCGCAGGAACTAGGAACGATTTTAGTTCTAGGAACTCCATTTGTAGGAACTAATTTGGGTCCTACTTCAGAGTAGGGTCTAAACCAGCACTATAGGAACTATCCGTGACGTTAGTGTACGCTGATTGACCGAACGCACGCGGAGCACCAGCACCCGCCATTTTTAAAACAGCTAGAATGTAAACACACAGATTATAGCCTATATATTTACTCCATAAACTAACTATACAAACATGGAAAACAGTGATAGATGGGTCTCTAAACCTTTATGCTGAAGAGAAAATCCAACGCAACTTTGAGGGGACCAAGCCAAACATGATTATGTTTATCTGCCCAGCTAGCAACACTGGACATCACCCACACGGCATAGGCTAATAACCTTTTTTCATATACTGTCTACTTTCTATAACAGTTCTATCTAATAAGATATTAAACAGTACTGTTAGACAGATTGCTAACTAATAAACACAGAGATTGCGAGCATTGTTTGCTCTGGCGTTCTCAGCGCCGCCAAAATAAAGGTCCGTCGCGCCGTCAAAATAAAAGTCACCGTGCTTGCGTCACTCCCTTACCCCTCCTACCAGTTCCTATGGCCACTTGGCCAGTGCGAACGCAAACAGCAAAACCGAGTTTGGGGGAGAGTAGTTCTTAGAACTGTTTAGAAGTGGACAGTTCCTAGAACTAAGTTCCTATAACTACTTGGTCGGAAAGCGGCTATTATTGCGATACTCCAAGACATATAATAAAAGGTTAAGAAAAAATGTACTGTTGATTAAATGCTAAATTTGATATAACATTGTGGGTGTAAATGAATAGGCTTGGACAATGGTGACACCAGAATAAATATATTCATGATTCTGAACCTGAAAATACAGAATTATTTTAGACGAATATGCTTGCACTCTGTCACTGGCTAGATATATTTAACATAATGTCAAGTCAAGTCAAGTCAAGTTTATTTATATAGCGCTTTTCACAATACAGATTGTATCAAAGCAGCTTCACAGTATTAAATTAAAATAATACATCAATGCTTGTTTCTAGTGGAAAACGTCCACGTTTGGTAATGCTGATCAATAGTATTGTTGATTGATTAACCCTCTGGGGACCAAAAACGCGCCCGCGCGTTTTGCTCGTTTTTTTTTTTTAGCAATGAAAATAAACACTAAATGCTCTGTTAATTTTAATCTTTCATTTTCGTGTAATACATCAATCGATCCTGTTCAGTTTCTATTTTTTTTCTGTATACTCACAATAAAAATAAAGTGTTTTGCTTTTTGACAAATAAAGAAAAATTAACATGATGCGATTTCTGCCTTCTCTCTCTCAGTGAACTCCCATTTGAAACGCGTTCGAAAATGATCTATAACTCCGCGAAAATTCAGTCAAACAGGCAAACAGACCCACGGGCATAAAGCTTGAGATCGCATCTGTTAAATGAAGTCATTTATATAAAAAACAAATATTCTCAGCTTCTGTAATCTGTATAAAAAGAGAGCGACTCCTGTCGAGCTCATTACGAGCTCATTCACAGTAATGTGACCACTCCCCGGAGAGCGCGTGCTATTCAAACGCAAATTCTGAGAAGAAGATCTGTGAAACGCCCATCAGCTGTAAACAAAGCGCGTCGCGATCGAGTGAGGCATAATATAGCCTACCTTATGGAGAAACGATTCCTCAGAACAGTGCTGATGAGGAGCAATATCTCCTGAAATGAGGAGCAGATCCCGCTGAGGAGTGAGGTAGGCTGTTTTCTTTTCTCACGTGTGGAATAACGTTATGGAATAACGTTAGTGTAGGCCTATGCAAACCGCAAAAAGATGAATCGCATTTCTATAATATGACTCGCCTTTCTGTGAGATGAATGAAGGGGACATATTTGTAAAGACTGTTTAGCCTAAATATAAATCGCGCGTCTGTGTGTGAAAGAATAAACTGCTTTGCTATAGCCTACTGAGATGAGTTAAACGTTATATTTCTATCTATATATATATATATATATATATTTGTCAAAAATAAAGTCATAGACTAAGATGTTAGATGTTCCAATGTTGGCTATATTCAAACTAATGAATACATATGATAAAATGTAGGCCTATAATCTTTTTTCTTTTTCTTTTTTGCAAAGAAAGAGTACACTTGAAATATTGTTGAAATTGTAATTATTGTTGTAATTGTAACATTTTTAATAAAATAGCAAACATATTTACAAGAGAGATGTAAGCGAAATCTTAAATGGTCAATATATGTCTTCTAAATACATCTTTTGTCCTTGTATTGTGGCTCAGTCAGTGTCACACCTGAATGAATGGCTAATTATGCAGAGTCATTATTCAGAGTGGGTGGGACACTGTAATCTAAGGTGTAAACTACTCCTCCCCCTCGCATATTGGCTTTCCAAGCAAAACCTGTTTTACACCATTTAAATCAATGTATTTTTTTTTGTGAACGATAAAGCAAAACTATTTTCACATAATTTTGAAGCTAGAACTCAAAGGGAGAACATCCATTAGTCAAAAGTCTTGTGGACACATATTTAATATGTGTTTTGTGGTCTTAATTCAGCAACTTTCATTTTAATTTTTTCCAATAACCACGCATAAACATTATTCTCTTAAAAATACAAACATCTACATACACGTTGCTCACATATTATGGTAGCCCTGTTTGTGCTATATAGAGTGAATTTACACCTTTGCCATTAACATGTTTATAAATAACTGAAAAAAGCACAAATGTCAAGGCATGTCAGAACATCTCAAAGGCCCCAAAAACACCGTGGTCCCCTGAGGGTTAATTAAATTAAATATCCCCAACTGAGCAAGCCAAAGGCAACAGTGGCAAGGAACCGAAAAACTCCATCAGGTGACCTAATGGAGAAAAAAAAAACCTTGGGAGAACCCAGGCTCAGTCGGGGGCCAGTTCTCCTCTGGCGTTTTTATGAACTAGAGGTCGGATTTAACTATCAGATTAAAAGTATTATATGAATGCCTGGCTGAAGAAATGCGTCTTTAATCTAGTTTTAAACTGGGAGAGCGAGTCTGAGCAACGAACAGTATCAGGAAGACTATTCCAGAGTTTTGGAGCTAAATGTGAAAATGCTCTCCCTCCTTTGGTGGATCTGGATATCCTAGGTATGGCCAAAAGCCTCGAATTTAGTGATCTTAAAGAGCGCGATGGATTATAGGGCGATAGAAGATCCGTTAAATAGACTGGAGCTAAGCCATTTAGGGCTTTATAAGTCAGTAGCAATACCTTGTAATTAATACGGAACTTTATAGGTAACCAATGTAGTGATGATAAAATTGGTGTTATATGATCATATTTTCTTGATCTCGTAAGAACTCTAGCAGCTGCATTTTGGACTAACTGTAGCTTGTTTATTGAGGATGCAGGACAACCAGCTAATAAAGCATTACAGTAATCTAGTCTCGAGGTCATGAATGCATGAACTAATTTTTCTGCATCAGAAACTGATAGCATGTTACATAGCTTAGCAATGTTTCTAAGGTGGAAAAAGGCTGTTCTTGTAACATATGAAATATGATTTTCAAAAGACAGGTTGCAGTCTAGTATAACACCCAGGTCTTTTACTGTAGAGGATAAAGTAACATTAACTACTATGTTAAAGTTGTAGTGTGAGAGGTTTTGTGGGCGGTTTTTTGAACCGATGATTAGTACCTCTGTCTTGTCTGGATTTAATAAAAGAAAATTGCGCGTCATCCAATCTTTTATATCTTTAACACACTCTGTCAATTTGGATAATTTAGCGTTTTCATCTGGCCGTGATGAAATATAGATTTGAGTGTCATCAGCATAACAATGGAAACTAATTCCATGTTTCCTTATAATATTTCCAAGTGGCAGCATATATATTGAGAATAACAGAGGGCCTAACACAGATCCCTGCGGCACTCCATAGTTGGAGTTATGATCGATTTTTCTCCATTTAAATAGACAAAATGGTAGCGGTCAGATAAGTATGATCTGAACCAACTTAATGCTTGTCCTTGAACACCAGTATAATTTTGTAGTCGATCTAAGAGTATTCTATAGTATCGAACGCAGCACTAAGATCAAGTAAAACTAGTATTGAGATACAGCCTTGGTCAGATGCTAAAAGTAAATCATTTGTAATTTTAACGAGCACAGTTTCAGTGCTATGATGCGGTCTGAATCCAGACTGAAACTTTTCATAGATGTAGGCCACTTTTTTATTATTTTATAATAAATTCCACTAGAAACAAACCTTGTTGTATTATTTTAATTTAATACTGTGAAGCTGCTTTGATACAATATGTATTGTGAAAAGCGCTATACAAATATACTTGACTTGACTTTTTACTGGTAACATAAGACTTATAACATAAGCATTATCAGGACCCACTAATATTCCCCCATTATTATACATTATATTCAATATACTATATTGTAGTTTAATGTAGTACTGACTCTTTTCTCTTCTGAATTTTTTCTCACAGGGTAATTTTTATTTTGGGTGAACTATCCACGATACATATTGTCACTATCCACGATACATATTGTTGCATTTTTGTATTGCGATATATTGTGACACAATATATTGTGACACAATATATTGTTACACCCCTACAATCGGGTGAAGCAGATTCAATAGCCCCTTCATAAAGAGAGCCATTTTACGTCATTCCTGAACGAATCAGCCGTTTAGACGAATCGAATGAATGGATCAATAACTCAATGACTTACTTATTTAGACATTTACCACCACCTACTGGCAGTTTTACTTTCTAATTTAGAGTTTCACTTCATGAAAAAAATGTAATTTCATATTTTGGGGACAGTTTGCCCAAAATTTTTAATTCTGTTTATTTACATTTACCAACACTTGCGTCATTTCAAAACTGTATGATTTTCTTTCTTTTGCGGAACATAAATGAAGATATTTTGAAGAATGTTGGTAATCAAACTGCTTTGGTCTGTAATATATCTTAATACCAATTCAGATGCAGCTTCTGAAAAAATCATGGCCATTTTAGTCTAAAGGTTTATGTGTACTAATCTCTAAGGTGAATCAAATAAAACATATGTTTCTAAAGCTACCTTTTGTAATGTTTATTTGATGCTTTTTCTGATTTAACACAATAATGACTTCAAATTAGAGATGCGCGGTTGGCGGTTACAACTGCGGACTCCGCGGATAAACCGCGGATCGGGCGGATGACGTGACGAAAAATAATATTTTAATTCAATTCGGGCGGGTGGCGGGCGGTTGAACCAATCAAATGAAAAATATTATGTATACAGCAATCAGCGGATGGCGGGCGGGTGCGGTTTTGAAAATTGGTCAAAAACGTTGGTGCGGATGGTCATTTAATCCATTATTGTAATTGTGTTTGCACTGCTTCAATATTAGTATAACAAATACAATAAGCATATAATTAAATTATTTAGATTATTTAATTTAATGGTGTTATGTTATGTTTTATAATTTCAAGACTTTTAAGATGTGTCTAAGCAGTGGGCTCTAGAATATTTTTTAATGAAGGATCAAAAAGATAAACAATGCAGTTTTATTTGTTTACAGCCATTTTTGATCATATTTACCAGGGGTGCCATTAATTCTGACCACCACTGTATGTATGTATGTATGTATGTATGTATATATATATATATATATATATATATATATGTGTGTGTGTGTGTGTGTGTGTGTGTGTATGTATGTATGTGTATATATATGTATAATTAAACTGATACAATGTCATATGCTATATATTAGACGATATCATGAGAAATGCACCAGGGATTTAACATGCAGAAAGAGTAGCACAGATCTTTGGGTGCCCCCTAGTGTTAAAACACTGAGAAAAGCACAATAAGGAAGGGAGGGAAGGACTTCACAAAAAGGTGTCTTATACGTCACTACAAAGAGGTTGTGCCCTGTGAACAGAAAAATAATTAAATGCTTGCACAAAAAGATTGATAGTTTGTCACATGGTCTTATTACATTTATTTATTAATATTAATTATATGGTTAAAATGATGCTATTATATCACAGATGAATAGGAAAAAAAAACTTGACTTAAGGTGCAAACTGTGCCACAAATGATCTGCTTCCAGGATGTGGTCAGAAGAGAAACTAGAGTTTCTATATGTGAAGCACAATTGAAGAGCACACCCACAAACAGCTTACACTAGCACAAGATTCTACGAGTAAAACATTACGAACATGAGTATCGGACAACGAAATGCGAAGAGATAAGCATCATGTCTGTGCAAGGTGGCATAGCAATCTATCCCTCAGGAGTCAATGATTCAGACAACAATCAAAGGTACTGTATACTGATTTGCATCATAACTCAATGGAGAGGTTAAATCTCCAGTCTGAACAAAAATAATCTATTTTTATTTTTTCAGCATATGTCTGTTTTGGGTTTGTAGGTTAGTTGGTCAAATTTGAAATGCCTGAATTTTCTTGCATTGATAATGGAGTATCAAACAAGCAAACAAGGGCTTTTAGACCTTTTCTTAGAACTAAGCTTTTTTTTTTTTCAATCCTTTTAACCAACTGGCCACAAGATTATTTTAGTGCAAGACTCTAGTATTAGGGAGCCAATGGAAAAATATTTAGGAGTTGAAAGCGCATTAGTTAATTGAGTGCATAGTCTCTCACTTTAGTTTTTAACAAATCACTGCTGGGTTTTGTGATGAAGAGACTATGAATGTATACATGGAAAAATACGTATATATACTAGACATTCTTAGTTTGTGTGTGTGTGTATATATATATAGTTTATATTTGGTACTATATTATCGGTAACTGATGAAAATAACCGCCATTTTGTCCCTTCCTATCAAATATTGCACTGCAAATACTGTATCAATAACAGCTTTAAGTTGTCAGTGGTATAAGTGGGATAATCCATAGCTAGTTGTGCATTCAACGATTTGAATGCACTTTGCATTGGGTGGTTCTTTACTAAAATCATTTAATGCACAGCTAGCCATAGATTATCCCATATATATATTTAATATACTACCGATCAAAAGTTTGGAATCAATACGATTTTTAATGTATATATACAGTGAGGAAAATAAGTATTTGAACACCCTGCTATTTTGCAAGTTCTCCCACTTGGAAATCATGGAGGGGTCTGAAATTGTCATCGTAGGTGCATGTCCACTGTGAGAGACATAATCTAAAAAAAAAAATCCAGAAATCACAATATATGATTTTTTTAACTATTTATTTGTATGATACAGCTGCAAATAAGTATTTGAACACCTGTCTATCAGCTAGAATTCTGACCCTCAAAGACCTGTTAGTCTGCCTTTAAAATGTCCACCTCCACTCCATTTATTATCCTAAATTAGATGCACCTGTTTGAGGTCGTTAGCTGCATAAAGACACCTGTCCACCCCATACAATCAGTAAGAATCCAACTACTAACATGGCCAAGACCAAAGAGCTGTCCAAAGACACTAGAGACAAAATTGTACACCTCCACAAGGCTGGAAAGGGCTACGGGGAAATTGCCAAGCAGCTTGGTGAAAAAAGGTCCACTGTTGGAGCAATCATTAGAAAATGGAAGAAGCTAAACATGACTGTCAATCTCCCTCGGACTGGGGCTCCATGCAAGATCTCACCTCGTGGGGTCTCAATGATCCTAAGAAAGGTGAGAAATCAGCCCAGAACTACACGGGAGGAGCTGGTCAATGACCTGAAAAGAGCTGGGACCACCGTTTCCAAGGTTACTGTTGGTAATACACTAAGACGTCATGGTTTGAAATCATGCATGGCACGGAAGGTTCCCCTGCTTAAACCAGCACATGTCAAGGCCCGTCTTAAGTTTGCCAATGACCATTTGGTTGATCCAGAGGAGTCATGGGAGAAAGTCATGTGATCAGATGAGACCAAAATAGAACTTTTTGGTCATAATTCCACTAAACGTGTTTGGAGGAAGAAGAATGATGAGTACCATCCCAAGAACACCATCCCTACTGTGAAGCATGGGGGTGGTAGCATCATGCTTTGGGGGTGTTTTTCTGCACATGGGACAGGGCGACTGCACTGTATTAAGGAGAGGATGACCGGGGCCATGTATTACGAGATTTTGGGGAACAACCTCCTTCCCTCAGTTAGAGCATTGAAGATGGGTCGAGGCTGGGTCTTCCAACATGACAATGACCCGAAGCACACAGCCAGGATAACCAAGGAGTGGCTCTGTAAGAAGCATATCAAGGTTCTGGCGTGGCCTAGCCAGTCTCCAGACCTAAACCCAATAGAGAATCTTTGGAGGGAGCTCAAACTCTGTGTTTCTCAGCGACAGCCCAGAAACCTGACTGATCTAGAGAAGATCTGTGTGGAGGAGTGGGCCAAAATCCCTCCTGCAGTGTGTGCAAACCTGGTGAAAAACTACAGGAAATGTTTGACCTCTGTAATTGCAAACAAAGGCTACTGTACCAAATATTAACATTGATTTTCTCAGGTGTTCAAATACTTATTTGCAGCTGTATCATACAAATAAATAGTTAAAAAATCATACATTGTGATTTCTGGATTTTTTTTTTTAGATTATGCCTCTCACAGTGGACATGCACCTACGATGACAATTTCAGACCCCTCCATGATTTCCAAGTGGGAGAACTTGCAAAATAGCAGGGTGTTCAAATACTTATTTTCCTCACTGTACACACACACACACACACACACACACACACACACACACACACACACACACACACACACACATGTCTGGTTTACTATCTTTGTGGGGACTCTCCATAGACTTAATGGTTTTTATACTGTACAAACGGTATATTCTATCTCCTTACACTAACCCTACCCCTAAACCTACCCATCACAGGAAACTTTCTGCATTTTTACATTTCCAAAAAAACTCATTCTGTATGATTTATAAGCTTGTTTACCCATGGGGACCTCTATTTAGGTCCCCACTGTGACACGAGTCCCCATGAGTCTGTGTGCATTCAGGTTGAAGTCCCCACCGGGATAGAAAAACAGGTACACACACACACAAAGACACACACACACACAGACACACACACACAGTCTGACATTTTGAGTAAAAGGATAACTGAGCCGGGTTGCTCATTTCCATCCAGAGATAAGAAGCTGTGAGTTCCCTGTTTTCATTTTCTTCCTCTCTTTATTTCTTTAGCACATGCAGGATACATCCTGAAGAAAGCAATGAAACCATCTTGCCTTGGCTCTATCTCTTTTTGGCTGTCCTGGGCCTTCCAACTAATGGAATAGTCTTGGTGGATCTTTGGAGATCAGAGAGGACACCCACTGCCATCTTCACTTTGAATATAATTGTGTCAGACCTGCTGATTTGCTGCAGTTTTTTCTTCAGGATAGCCTACTACAAAGAGAACATCAATTGGCTATCTGGAACTCCAGCCTGCAATGCAGTAGAGCTGATAAATTTTTCTTGCTTCTACATTAACCTCTATTGCAACATGAGCTTCCTTTTGTGGACCAGCATCAATCGCTATGCCACGGTGGTAAAACCAGGCTACACTTTCTTTCGGATCTTTAAACGTACTTGGTCTAGTTGGATCCTCTGCTTTTCTACCTGGTCGGTTATCACCACAGTCGTCGGCACTAGCATGGGACTTAAACTGAGTGTACAAATCAACGGGACCTGCTTTGACCAAGTTGTCAACAGTTACATTCTCTATCAAGATCAATTCAAAACTATCCACTGCGTCGGTGTTTCAGCATTCTTCTTCATTTTGTGCTTGATGTTGGTCAGCTATAGCCTGCTGGTCTTCCATCTGCAGAAGGTGAGGGGAGCTAGATTTGGACCCGGAGGAACTCTAAAGGTTCGCAGAAAGATCCTGGCCTCAGTCATAATGTTTGTCCTATGCTTCCTACCCTACCATGTGCAAAGGATCATCTTATTAACATCAGATAATGAAAACTGTCAGGCAAAGTACAGGATAAAAACAAGCACCATCTTCATTGCAGCTCTCAACTGTTGTCTGCATCCCATCCTCCAGCTGGTGTTTCGTTTGCGCTGCTGTCGGGCAAAACGCAACACCAGGGTCAAACCCAAACCTGAAGCCTCCAAGAGCATGGACACACCTCAGATATATACTATACATGTGACCGAAAACATGGAAGAACCGCAGAAAAATGGAACTGAATTAAGCCATGAACCAAAGAAAAATGAAACTGAATTAATCCATGAACCAAAGAAAAATGAAACTGAATGAAGCCACCAACCAACACAGTTGTGAAGAATTTGGTTTGCAACTTTGTATTTCCTGTGTGATGCATTCGGCAAACTGTGAAACATGCTAACCTCAGGGAGCTGTGTTATGACAACCATTACTAATGGACAGAAGCAAAACTTGCAGCCAATTTACATGGTACAGTGGTACCTCCTCATGCTTTTTTCACAGTATACATACTATAACAGTCCTTGTTGGCTATGGTGGAGGAACCTTCTTGGTATCAATGGCAACTAAACTATTAATTCAGTAAGGCTGAAATTGTGTTAATATTCTGCGTGTTATAAAGTCAGAACTGCAAGATATAAACAATTGCGAGAAATAAAGTCCAATTCTGAGGAAAAAAAAGACTAATATATCTTAAACTTATCTCATATCAGAATTGATATCTTACAATTCTGACTTTATAACACACAATTGTGACTTTATATCACGTAGTTCTGACTTTATAACTGACAATTGCGACTTTATATCACGCAATTCTTACTTAATAACTTGCAATTGTGAGATGTCTGAAAAAAGTCAGAATTACCTTTTTAATAGCTTGCATATGCTTTTGTATTTAATAATTTTTAGTACTAAATATTGTAGGCACACAATATACATTTTGCATGGTCAAAATGCATCCATAAAATAAATAAATATAAATATTAAAGTGATTTTAGCACATGTTTTGAATAGTCCTTCAACTGCAATGTGTCTATTCAACCCCAAGGGGTCGTGAGGGGACCATTAAAAATCCTTGACAGGTATTTTAGTAAGAAGGCCAGTTTCGGTAGAGCTTCCTCTTTGGCTAAAAATTCTACCACAGCAGCTACAGTATATGACTGTCATACATATACATATCAACTAGAGTTGAGAAAAAGTTCAGATGATACCAAAATGTCTTGTATTCCTGCATGTTATGCAAATTAACAATTATATAAGAATTGGAGTTTATGAGCTACTTCGTAAAGCAATTATTAAATAACAAAATGCACCTTTTATAGACTCAAGCAGAATTTCTACTATCAAAGGCAAGTGTCTCTTTGAGAGGAACCTTGCAAAAGAGAACTGAGTATACATCATTCGTGCTCAGACCGTCACTTCCTTTAGACAGCGAGTCTAGGGAGGTGGTCAAAACAAAGCAGTTCACAGACGACCTATTACACACATCAGTGACTGCATATATAGATGGTAAGTGTGTTATATTGCTTACAGTGTGTATTCTATTATTACCTGTAAAATGTTTTACTAATTATTTGTATAAATTATTTTTCCCTTAATAATTAAAAATGTTTCTTATAATCTACTTAGCATAGCTAATTGACATTAATTATTTGAGCCTCAGTTAGGGCTAAATATAAATGCCTCATTCATGGCCTAAATTATTATGATACAATTTTTCATATCAGTCGATATCGATAATAAGCACAATACATGTCAAATCTTTATTTCTTTCCGGAGCAGATTTTTGCTCCTATGTAAAAGTTGAGGAAACGAGATCGTTAATTTATGTTTTAAACCACCCTTTATTGTCAGAACATGACAAACAAAACATGAATTCACGTTTTTGAATTCTTCAAAATTTTCCAGTCATTTTTCCTTAACAAAATAAATATCTAAATAGAAAAAAATAATTTCTTAGTGTCTGCATGTTCAAACAGGTGATGTAGTTTCAATTAATGAATGTGTTGCCTGACTTTGATGACATGTATCTTCAGCACAATTTGCAGTGCAGGCTGCAATATTAATAATATTATATGTTTTATCTCTTAGAAATGCACATTTGACAGTAGTAGTAGCTTAAATTAGGATGCAGAAATTTGTTTATTAACAAAAACAGTAACACCTGTAAAAATTGTAACAACCTAATTTTTATATAGTAAAATTTAAATATTCTGACTGAGTTTTATTAAAATTAACCATTGGTCTTCTATAGTAGCATTCATTTAGATCATGATAACCAGTTAAAACCACACATATAGCACATCACTACTATAGTAAAATCTAACTATATGGTTTCTATGGTATTTGTATGAAAATCAGTAGCCTAAATAAATACATTTATTATAAATGCACGCTATAACAATCACAAAAATACTGTAATTACATTTCATTACACCTTTAATACGTCTACATTAATAATTTAATATCAATATTAACACATTTCTGCCACAATACCATGGTGCAGTTAGTGTTACTATTGTAAATCCATGGTAAATGATGGTGATTTGATGATTGAAAAGCCTTCTGACTGTATCAGCGCAGTTTTATCTGGCTTTGAACTAGTTTAAATGATCATTTTATCGAGGAAAATTATATTGCAATAATTATCGTTATCATTTTATCACCTAGCCCTAGCAAAAGGCCTGTTCACACCGGGACGAATTTCGCGCACGATTTTCGCCGACGTTTAACGCCTCGTGACTAAACAAAAAAATTGTAAATCCGGCTCTGGATCGGAGGTGTAAGCGCTCACTCCACAGACCAGGTAGGAAAATATCAGGGAAACTGAGGCTTGGTATTAGCCTACTCCAGACTTTATTCATAGGGATTGATTCGCCTATAATCTAATTTGTTTTTTAAGTAGCGTTGTTTGGCTTCATTATTAAGTTTGTCAGTATACGGTATAGCCAACTTTTTTTGTCACGGCCCATAACTTTTTCTCTTTCTTTCTCGTTGCCGGTGGAGACCGGTCGGCTACGCTATTACTTTATTCCGAACGCTTCTGCGTTGCCTCTAAAATGGCCGCCGTTACCCACAATGCATCATTCCATAACGTCTACGCCCGAGCTCTATTGTCTTTCATGTACATAGGCTATAACTTTTTCCCACAAACGTTTGACAATCGCCACCGGGGTATTTCTGTTTTACATTAAGCGCCATCTAATGTCAGGGAATGAATTTGCATGTTCACTCGGCTCATCGTCAGCGAAAATCGCTTGGGTCTGAACACAAAAAACGCGTTGAAAAACGCTGGCGAATAACGCGCACCGATATTCGTCCCGGTGTGTACGGGCCTTTAGGGTGACAAAAAATGCTGACATATTATGAAAGTGGTTTATCAGCTTCTGCAACTGGGTAGAATATTTACAGGAATGCAAGTGACATTTAATGATGCTTCTATAAATACAGAAGATAGGAAGTACAGGTTTATCATTAGTGTCATATTTTTTACTCGCTAGCATAAATGGTTAAACTATTGAATTTTTCGCAATGATATAACTATTTAATTATTTTCTTCCTCAGCTGTTGGGAATCTCTTTCTTTTTGCGAGAGCTCAATGGCAAACAGTTCACATGCTGAACACAACATATCTAACCTGTGCCAAACAACCACTACAAGTGTAGTTCTGCCCATTATCTACACCATCATGTCTCTCACTGGCCTGCCTGGGAATGCTATTTCTCTTTGGGTGTTCATGCACAAGATTGCCATCAAAACGTCCACCCATATCTACCTGATAAATCTAGGGATCTCAAACTTGTTGCTCTGCCTCACCATGCCATTCCAGGCTACATACTACTCGCTTGGGACCACATGGGACAAACACAATACTATGTGCCAAATGGCAATAAATGGTCTTACTCCAGTGATCCATATCAACATCTGCATTGGTGTGATGATACTGAGCTGGGTGGCGCTCAGTCGCTTTGCCTCACTAATTCAACATTCGCATGCAGACCGCCCAAGCCGGTGGCTCAAAGTTCTACCCGGAGCCTTCTTTTGTCGAAAACGGCAAGCAAAACTGGCCAATGCACTGTGCCTAATCACCTGGGCTATTGTGGCCATAGCAGTCACATCCTTTGTGGTGCTGTACTCGATCAGGGCTGGAAGCGTGGAGGACGGTGACGGAGGTGAAGTGTGTTACAGTGTAGCGGTGGAGGTTGGAGGGGAAGGATCTCACGTCTTCGCGCTAGTGGCTGTTTCATTGTTCTTCGTCTTCTTCCTGTTGGTCTTAAGCGCATACATGGCAGTGATCAGGCACATCTGGAGGTCCAAGAAAAGCGCGATCATCTCTGACAGGCAGCGAGTCTATGCAAGAGTGTTTCGGAATATCGTTATCATTAAGGTCGTGCTGGTGGTCTGTCTCCTGCCGCATCACATCTATAAGGCCATCTTCGTCAATATTGTCAATGAGCAGTCTTGGACTACATCACCCACAACAGATGCTTGCCATCCATTGTCCATGTACGTGGAGGTAAAAAGCATCCTCCTCTGTTTAGCGACTATGCGATGTAGCACAGACCCCATCATGTACTTCCTGCTGGACAAGACATTTCGTAACCATGCGCTTAGCCTGATGAGATTAAGCACTAACGCAAACGACAGTCAGTCATCAAAGTCTAATGGGGGACAGTTATCTCAGGCAACAACTGGGTGTCTTTAGACATTACTTGAGAGGATACTGTACGCTGACACAAAGGAGTCTCATTGTGAGCGATGTTCCCTAACAGCTGAACGATGTTTGGCCGCACACACCAATAAGAAAGTGAAAGTGAATTGGCATCTCTTCAACTGGATTACTTCCGCATGTCTATTGGTCTTCAGTATTGACCTGAAGCTGTGAAAACTCTTGTATGGAATTACACAGTGTTGAGAAATGGTTTATAATAGAGGATATGTGGGCAGGCACACTGTGTAACCCAATGCAAACAAGTAATATTTCAAGATAAAGTTCCAATAAAATCATTTTGAAAAGCAACTACAAATCAGACAAGAATTCATCTGATGCTTCCGTTCCCACACCACTTTGAATTGCTTGAGTACCTTGTGTAGCTATAAAGAGATCGGGGTGAGTAAATGACAGCAGAATTTTTTTTTGAGTGTGTGTGCGTGCACTATCCCTTTAATGTGATGTCTTGCACATTTACAGCATGCCACATTAACTTTTAATGACTGTACTCACATTTCAGGTTGTTTTTCAGACATGTTGTTATAGATCTTGTCCATGCATTGACAACTTTGTTTTTTTATTTGTTACATTACATATACCTACTTTCTTGTTTCCATTTGCATGCTGGTTATTGTGGTAAGTGTTATAAGCTTCCCATTAGTTGTGCAAACAGATAATGTGTGCTTGCAAACAGTGCCTTTACATTTTTGCAGCACACTCATATGACTGTCATAGGTAATGATGCATGATGGACTAGGTATCCATTTATATTTCTGATAGAAGCAGCATTAAAAACCATTACTTTACAGACAGTAAATATTAAAGTCTCTCAGGAGCTTCAAAGTCTGCATCATTACTCCTATAAAAGAGCAAGCTTATAGTTGCCTATTTTGCTTTTGTGCTGTCAGCAAGATAGCTGGCTCCATTAACCATTTTTCAGAATATAGTCCATCAAATTAAAGGGCAAATCTTAGGCAAACTGTATCTAAAAAAAATCAGGAAGTTAAAAGGAAACAATTTGCTTGGTGTAGCACCATATTAATGGTACATATGCTAAACATACAGAGCAATTCATAAAGAGCAATGTTAATGTATAATCAAGATTATTAAGAAAACCCCTGAAAACTTTGCAGTGCTCACAAGTCAGCAAATTCTCAGCAGAGATTGGTTTCTTGGCACTCTAAACTGCAGTTAAGTTCCTGTCTTATTCAAACTAAGCTAAATGTGACCAAGTGCTCTGCTAAGAATAGAAATATCCTGTTTCCAGATGAGGTGTGAAGATTCTGGCTTATGTAGTGTTACATCATTGTAGATTAAGAACAAACCAACCAAGGATTTGACGTAAATGATGACACACTGACCTCAGTCATCAAGATCATATCCGTTATATCATATCTCATTGCCCTGCAGCTAGATATGGTAGGTTTGTATTTCTCTGAGACATCACATTCTGAAGGTCTGATTTGATCAAATCACATATATAAAGCCAATACGTATACTATACTCTGTCTAAAGTTTATTAAAGTTTGTCTTTGCATTTATTCTTAACACAGTTTAATTAAACCAGTGATTATTAAGTCTGATCAATACCCAATATTATTATTTATGTTGGAAAACATATTTTGAGCAGTAAAATAAATGTATTTCAGGGTATTTTATTTTCATGTTTAACCTTCTAATGTTATGTCACAATTCTTAGGTTTTAGGTTTGAGGTTTCTATATTTAATAGCCTTTTTCATGTCTGCCAAGTTCAAATATTGAGAATAAAGTTGTTAAAAAACATGCATATTTCTTCAATATCAACCAAATTACTGACTTTTATATCAGCTTTCAGTAACAGAAGCACATCTGAAGCTTTTTTTCCAAAGAATCTGTGAGCATAGTTGATCTTCATATTTTCATTTATAGGCTGCGAGTTGTGACTTGGCTGCATTTGGATCTTAAGCAACTGATTGTCATCACCCTCTATTAGTTTCACGTTTAATTCCCTAGTATTGACAGCTGCAGGCTGCTTATGAGCAAAGAGAACATCCCTTTAGAAGCAGTTTACGGCAATGTGTAATTTTAGGATTTTAAAATGACACATCTTTAAATTCACAGGGGGGAGGCTACAAAAGTGTGAAAATCGCAAAGACATCAGTGTGTAAAAAAGGGGTTTGCTAGTAATCTGAAGCACTAAGACACCACTGAGCTTACCTTCACATCCCGGTGAATGATGTTGTTGTCATGGCAATACCGTAACGCCTCTAGGATCTGTCTCATGTAGTGACTAAAGGAATAGAGAAGAGAGTAGGGTGGGAAAGAGAGAAACCCATTTTAATCTGAATGGAAAGAAAGTGGGAACTAGGTTTGAAACTATATGATGGTGAGTAACTAATGACAGAATTTTCTTTTTGGGGGGAACTATGTTTTTTAACACAGAGATCTCAGTCGACAATTTTAAGGTGAGCACAGGAACAGGAAATGGATGAAACTGTCCTTAGAGCTGTTTACCTGGCTACTGCCTCACTGTAAACAAAACCAGCGTCTGCTCTCTTCACAATCTCAAAGCAGAGATCGGCTCCATCCATACTGAAAGACAGAACAAGACAAGAAACTATATATCAGCAATATAAAGTCAAACACTGGCACTATCAGTTCTAAGGTCCATTTATGATTTAACTTTAAAGGAAATAAATACAAATCTTGAAGATACTGGTTGTTACGTCCTATGTTATTATTTGTTTGGAGTTGTTTTTTTTCCTTCCCTTTCTCTCTTTACTTTCACTCTTAGCAGGACGACGCGGCTACCTGATTGGTTCAGCCATCTGTCAATCATCGAAATGCTTCACCAATGAGGGCGCGCCATGTGACTATAAAGAGCGCACCTGTGTGGGAAGTGGGAGATGATTTGCATGCTAGAGCACACTTACTTTCACTTGATCGTTTTGTGATGCATGTTTGCCCTGTACCATTTTAGTGTTTTGAGAAACGTGTTCTTTGAGAACTTGGTAATAGAGGCTCATTTGGGCTGTCTTTTCTCTGTGTGTATTTCGCCGTTTTTCTGTTCTGGTTGTTTGAACTGTTATTAAACAGGGAAGAGAAAAGAACAGCTGAGATATCACATGATATACATGTGCTACACTGAGTTATCAATTGTGTATAGAACACTAGTTTAGCGACACGTGCCACTCTTTGTATTTTTCGTTTTTGTTAGCAAGTTTATTTAGGGCGTCTTTGACGCTGAAGATCTTTTGTTTTTGTCTTTGATGAATGTTAATTTAGTCAGACTATACATTGTTTTGTTTATCTAGTAAGATTGGTTTCGGTTTTACTTCTTTCTTTGTTTTGGCACGGTCTAGTTCTTTTCTCTTTACCTCTTTCTTTTGTGAACCTTTTCTTTGGTTTGTATAAATTGTACATTTATGTAAACAATTATTTTGAGGTGTCCTTTTCATCTCGTTTCTCATTGTAATAAATTATCACTTTATTTAAACTAGATTGGTTTGTGTGTGAGATGTTTTCCAGTACACGTTCAGTATTTTAATGTTGCACGCCTTATTCTCTCTAGACTAAAAGGGTTAGTAACACTGGTGGAAAAGCCAATTGTGTTTGTGACCCCGCCTACACTGAAATGTCATTTGCCCCAAATCCCACCATAGATCTATACATTAAACATCAAGTTTGATTTCAAAAACTTTCGCAACTTTCAGTGTGGGAAGACACATTTATTGCAAAACATGTCTTAAGTGTGATTTTTGCATCTTAAGGCAAAACCAGATGCTGGTAGTAGGACAAACTGAACTGTAAGAGTCAATTGTGGCCAATTTCAGAAATGAACACTTTTCTGATTGAAATATTTTCCCAATGCTTTAACAATAAGACCGTGATGGTGTTGTTTCCAGGGGGCAGCAGAGCTCTGGAAGCTCCTGCTTTTGTGTCGGCTCGGGTCTCTAAGGCCTTTAAAGAAAATCCCTTGAGAGGCAGCTGCACTTCTCCAGATAAGAACTCACACTTCATGAAAGTTCTTTGAGAAAAGCTTGGCACTTCAGATAAGCATATGAGCATTTAGCATTTGAGGAATTAAAAAGCTCACCCTAGTCCACAAAACTGCTGAGAGAGCAACAGACACAGGCTCCTCTGGACAGAGAACAGGATGTTCATGTCTTGTTTTGAGATGCTTTTTAGAGTTCACTGACCAAACCTTACCACAATATGCTTCTAGATAACCTTCAAAACACTGCTACTTTCACACACTAATCCAGACGGATGTGTTGGACTCGTGTTACAATAAACAAAACAAAAAACGGCACTGCATTTGGATTTCTTGTGTGCATGAGTGTGTTAAGCTTGTCGATGTAATATTTCCCAATGCTATAAATCCAACATTTACATTTTTTTTATTGCATTTGGGAGTTTGTGTGAAAAAAGAATTAATGGAATAATAAAACAAGTGCAGATTTGCTCAGAATGAAGGACTTACAACTCAAACACCATGTAGAGCATGCCATCAGAGCTGTAGGTCTCCAGAAGCTCCACTATGTGAGGATGTTTCAGCATGTGACAGATGCTCGCTTCCCTCTTCAGATCTACAGGAAGACAAAGGGGCGAATTTCAGTTTCAAATTTTCAGGAAATGTCATTTTGTACAAACCAATTTATTATTTTTAGCAACATTAAAATACACTTCTATCCAAAGGTTTGGTAACTATGCTAAATGTAAGCATAATGAATGACCTTGTTTCCATGTTTATTATCTGTAATATCCCAATTTAATACAAAAAGTCAAGCTCAGCACCATGTTCTGATCTCATCCACATCTTTCACTTCTAAAACTAGTTTGCACAATTAGCAAAAAAATGTGCGAGTGCACAATTAGACATCTGTGGTGAAAGAACTGCATAGTCAACCCCACACACACCGCTGCTCTTCTCATATGTAATTAAAACTGTTGGCATTCAACAATAACAGCAAAAAGAAAACTGTAGGAACTGTTGTTTTACAAAACACTTGTGCTGTGTGAATCCTTTCAAGCCTGGCTGAGAAAAGCAATGCATGATAAAAGTATTTTGCATGTGTGTGAACCTTTGCATAGATCTCGCATGACAAAATAATAAAACTTAATAAAACAAAATAATAAAACGATAAAACTTTTCAAAAATCATACAATAGAGGGGTCAATGACACAATGCTTAGTTTTGTCCAGATCTATTAATGTGTTTAAAAATATAGTGCAATTCATACATACAAGGACTTGAATACATCTCTCCTATGACAAATGTTTTTTTATTTTCTGTATTAAAATTAATTTAGATATTTTTAAGTCAAAAATGTCTGGGTGTTACAACTGTTCTGATATCATTAATGGATTAAAAAAAGAAAGAAAAAAATACCATTAAACTTTTAAAAAATATTTGTTTTATTTCTTTGTTAAAATGTATTATATATATATATATATATATATATATATATATATATATATATATATATTTTTTTTTTTTTTTTTTTTTTTTTTTTAAATAATGTCTGCCATCTCAAAGTAATGCTGTGCAACCAATGCACAAAACTTTATACAGGAAAGTAAGTACATCATAGAGAGGACCCTTTAAGAGGTTAATAAATCTCTTCAAATATCAGATTGTTTGAACTTTCAATGACAAATCAAGGGTCAGGATGTAAAATGTCACATGGAATATTCTTTACACATTCTCTACACATATTCTTTAATAATAATTTAAAAGCTAAAGCATCAATGTTCTCCGGCTCAACCATCACAAAACAAAACTGTAATTTGTTTGATGGAGACAGAGCAGATATAGCACAGGAAACGAGCATCTCAGCTATGGAACGTGTGCTACTGCTAACCACAAAGCCATGAGTCGGAATAACAATATGCATCACAATATGTGCATGCAAGCTCCTCGCTCTTTCCTGAAATTTCTCTGCGTTCTTTCAGACTTCCTAAATAGAGGAAAGTCCTCCCGCCTTTCCTGATCCGTTTCATCAGCTGTGACCCAGTTGGCAAACCGCAGCCTTCAGGAGTGGGGAAATACCTCTTACTGTATATCATTGCAGATTACAGTGCAGCTAAAGTACACAGACCGGAGAACACAACAGACACTTTATGATGGTTGCTGGTATGCAAATCTAGACCACTCTCATTATAATCACCCAAGTAACACTGCAAAACTGTAAAGCAGAACAACCGTTTTCAACATCGACAATAATCAAAAATGTGTCTTGAGCAGCAAATCAGCAAATTACATTTTACAATATATTAAAATAGAAAAGAGACATTTTAAATTGTAATAATATTTCATAATATTACTGTTTTGCTATAATAAATGAGAGACTTCATTAGAAAACATTAAAAAAGATCTTCACATTTTTGAAAAGTACTGTACAAGTTTAAATCCAGCTTTAATATCGAAATACTTTTTAAGGCCACAGTTTTCATGTTCGTTATAGTTTGTGAGTGGCTCGTCTCTAGACTGCAGTGTTTATTAAACTAGTGCTGTGGCAGTTCTCTCTTCTGGCATGGCTTCTGGCCTCTTAATGACCACTCCATCACTATGACACCACCTTCACTACATGCCTCATGTCTGGAGGTGAGAGAGGAAAGATTTACCACTTTTAGGTTCAGCATTTGCGCATTAAAACAAGCACTGTTTGCAAGATGAACATGAAGCGCTGATTTTTAATGTGACATAATATAACATAAGTATGATGGTTGAGTGAACATTAAACTATTGAACATTGACTCTTATCTTTTATCTGATTTCAGCATATAGAGGTGCAATAAAGTTATTTTCCCATTGTTAAAATCACTATGGTACATTCTCTTGTGGCTTCTTATACTACATTCTTATCTTATACAACATTGTCAAAAAAATCATCAATTAAATTGGTTCTAAAGTTTCCATTGTACTGAAGTTATTTTGTGTTTATTCAGTTGCAAATATGTAAATGTCGCAGGTCGTCGTGTAGCACCTCTTCCATCTGCTCCAGCTGTTTGAAGCCTGTGTTTCATTGGTGGGGTGCTTATGGAATTATGGGAAAATCTGGGACACTCATGAGGAGTCGTTGTGCAGCTTTAATATGATGGAACGGCAATCTGAGATGCAACTCAATTATTTGAGGAGGAAAATCTTTCAAATCAGACGGTGAGATTTACTCACGGAGAAGAGGCAGCTTGGTTTGGATGTTTGGCACAACATTTCCACACAGTTTACGACACTCTCTACTCTCTATCTCTATTCAGCTTCCTCTAAGGGAGTCTACCCTGGGACATTCCCACGTGTATTGGTGTCTACAAGTGGCCAAATTCCTCACAACACACTCGGCGGCACATGCATATGACACTCAGTGAAGTACAGAAGATTTTACGGCTTCTCTGGTGAGGGCTAACTGAGATGCAGTACTAAAACATGTTGGCTGAGCTGACAGCAGACGTCCAGCACCTGAACAATCCCTCTCATGACAGATAAACACAAACACACTCACACTGCTGACCTTCTGCTGTCCCCCTGGACTCAGGCGCGCTTTATCTTGCACTATGCACTGTGTGTGAGAATGTGCGTTTTGAAGTGATGGGAAGTGCATCATGACAAACCTGCAGTCTAGTGGTTAGAACAAGTGCCTTAACACGTTGAACCGTGGTGCTAATATGGATGACAAGAATTCAGATCTGGCTTGCAACTTTCTCCTGTTCCCTGCTCTTCTCCTTATAATTTTGACTCCATTCTCTACTACTTAGTATAAATTAGTCGCCAATCAAGATGTTTTAGCGCAATTTTCCACCGGACAAAATTGCGCTTGTTAACTCATGATTTCTGTTCTGTGCGTCTGTGCGCACCAATCTTGCACTTCTATCTACTCCTCAACCAGACCACCTAGAGACTTCGGGTTTTCGGCATTATGTTAAGGAAGGTCTAATCTCGGGAACGCACAAAAAAAATCCAGGAAAAGATTTACTATCTCTTAGTGTTGTGATCCCATGAGGTGAGAAAATTGCGCTAAAACACTCACCGAGTTTTTATTACTTGTTTATATATATATATATATACACACACACACTGAAATCAAGCTGATATATCTTTAAACTAAACAATTTAATCTAAAGATGGTATAAAACATACAAAACATTACTGCAATAAAATTAACATTTTATTTAATATTTTATAAAACCGTTTGAAATAACTGATTTCAAAATAAATCAATTTGGGAAATTTTGGGGAAAATATTTATAATTTAGCAAAATCTCCTTGATTCTGTTCTGTAACCCTATTACAGACTACAGTATTTTTTTACACACACACAAAAAAAAAAATGTTAAAAGAAATTAGAAAAACACTAATAAACACTCGGAAGCACTAATAAGCACTTGGAATCTACAATCTATTTTCTAAAATAAAGACCAGGTTATACTTAATATATACAGTACTAAGTGAATGAAATAAATAAATGTATATAAATATGAATAAATAAATAATCATTTTTGGAGCTCAACAGCATCTGTTTCCATTCGTCACTGTCACTGCCACTGTCACTGTAAAGAATAGAGCAGCATAAATATTCTGCCTAACATCTCCTTATGGAAAAAAGAAAGTCATAACGGTCTGGAACAAAAGAAGGATGAATAAATGATTACAGCATCATCTTTTTGAGTACTCCTTTAATTATTATCCATTACCATTTTTCAGTCATGTTACATGCACAAAGCCACATACTGAGAGTGACATACTGGGATGATGCAAAATCATGACACAGTTATGCGGAAATAGCTTCAATGCTTTCTGTGATATCCAGTTAGTGTAAAGTACCACATTTGTGCTAACAACACAATTAAAGCATTTGTAGTTAAATAAATGTTTCACCCTCTTTTATTAGGCACAGATCCATTCAAGTCTGTTGCAAAGTATTTTTTAACAGATTGTGTGTCAGAGCTATTCTGGGTGTATTCCTTACACCAGGGAATGATATACTGCACATTAACCGTTTGAATGTTGTGGAGAAGTGTGCTTCTCTTTTAACTGCATTAACATTTAATGTCCTCCTGCTGCAATATAGCACATATGAGACACAGAGGCACAGAGGAGAATATGGAAACAATCAGTCACCCTGACGCGGTAAATAAAGAGGACTGAGACGAACGCAAGCAATCGGCCCATTTATAGAGCAAAGAATGGGAAAACAATGAACATATATCACTCTATGAAGATAAGCAGGCAAATCAACCTGTGCACACAAAATTACATTAGTCTGTGAAACACACATGGTACCTGCTGAAGAATGAGCACCATCACTCACACAGCACCATAGCTAAAGGAGTGAAATATTCTCACAATCACTCGGGCAATTTACAACCGCAGGAAAGACCTTCAATTCAATGGCAACCATGAAGCCGCTCTATAAAGAATGAAATGTATGGCAATCTCTTTGAAAGCAGATGAGAGTTCTGAAGGTTGCAGAGAGTGCAGATATTTTGCCCTGATCTACACTCAGGATGAGGACTTCTATATAAATTGAAAAGGAAAAAAAAAAATTCTGATCACCAATTAAAATCTGAGAGTGACATACTGAGACAAAAGTTTAAAGTTCCAGTGCCTTTCACTACTGGCGACTAAAAGTTGAGAGATATGTGAAATATGTATGAAATATACAGCTGGCAATACAAAATTAAGCAACTTTATGACTAATGTAATCATTTTAATGTGCTTTCATTTGGTCATTACGTTTAAGACTTGTTAGACTAGTTTTATGATCTTAACTTGCAAGAATGAGACTGTTAAGAAAGAGTTTGTTTTATTAAAATTTCAGTAGCAAAATAAGCATTAGAATTAGCTAATTTGGTTTGGATGATGGCTCATGAATCATTTATTTCTGTATTTTAGTAAAAGGATAAATATTGCTGATTGAATTGATTCAATGAAACGGACAGTTCCCAGAAATGAATCAAAGAGCTTAATGTATTATATTGGTGCCTAATGCCTATATTTGTATATGAAATATCATATGCAGGCAATGCATGTATATATTTCGTCATTATGAGAGTATCATATACAATTGTAAAGGCTACAAGTCCCAGCATGCTTTTCATAGCTTCACAATGTCTTCATGCAGCCATAAAAATTACATTAAAAAGCCCTAAGGTGCACAGTGCTGCTGAACCTGAAGAATCAAAAGAGGAAAAAACACAGCAATGATAATTACACCCAGTGTGATGAATGAAATGTCATTGTTTGCTCAGGCTGACATACACCACCCTCCCACTGGTCACTGTAGTTTACTGTTGTAATGACAGAGCTTTCCTTTCTATGAGGACTCAAAGGCCATGTACTGTACACACTGCAGCTAAACTCAGATGTCCATTCACCTTTTAGTGCTTAATCCTGTTCTGAACACACAGTTCAGTCATTTACAGGAGTGACAGTATTCTACAGCCAAAATTTTAGACAAAAATTCTATGCAGTTTATATGGAACCGAACTGAACAACTACTTGTTGATGCCGTTTTTTAACGTGCATCAGAGAGGTTTCTCTCTTCTGTCTGTGACATAACAGGGAAAGCGGTAAAAGCCTTGACTCGTTTGTGTTGCCAGATCTTGCTAGAAAACAGCGAACAAGAACAAGCCCACAATAAACTGAAATAACTTCAAATGTTTTACTGTATGCTGAAAATAAGACCAAAATATCACGCCCCACATTTGCTTGCTTTAATAACTCCATAAACCCGAGCGCTTTATGAGCCAAACTGAAAAAGAAGCCAAAAAAATGATGCTTATAAGTGGACATGGCTAATTTATTATAAGCATAAGCAAAACACAATGCCTCCGTCGATAAAGTTAAAATTGCTGAACATAACGAACATTTTGTTGCTATAATATTTCCTTGGTCAGAATAGTGGACACCAAACACACGAGACGGCAGAACTTTGCTATGGTTACCAGGATGTCAATCATTGCAGTTTCGGGAGCGAGTCATGTTCCGTAAACACACGGAACGATAATTTATTGGACTCACTCCCGCATTGGCCAAAGATACTGAACTTTATCAAAGACACTTTCAAAGAAACTGTAAATAATCTTAATGAGTTAAACACAACACACAGATGAGCTGATAGCGGTAGAGCCAGCTAGTGTGATGTGAACTACAGGACCACAACTGACATTAAACATAGATTAGACAATATGTATCTTAAATTATATTTTTTATGATATTTGAGAAATATCTAAATTTATATATTTGCCATGTTGAAAGATTCAAACTGCTTAAAGGACCAAGTAAATTAAACAATCAAGTTAAAAATAATCAAGGTACAGTATTTTAAGGAACAGAAACTCAAGGTACAGAAACTGTTTTTATCATTTGAGAAATATTTCTAAATTGAGAACATTGTTCTCCAAAGCTGACATGGAGATGATTATTCATGCCTTTATTTCTTCTCGTTTAGATTATTGTAATTCTCTTTTTACTTGTTTTAACAAATCTTCTCTGAGTCGTCTCCAAATGGTGCAAAACGCTGCAGCCAGGCTTTTAACAGGAACCAACAGAAGGACACACATTACACCGGTCTTATCCACACTTCATTGGCTTCCGGTCAAACATAGAATTGATTATAAAATTTTAGTTTTGACTTTTAGAGCACTACATGGACAGGCCCCCAAGTATATCACATACCTTTCCTTTCAGACAGTTGCCCCCAAACTCTGGAACCCCTGTCGCTGTCGCTGCGTGTGGTCGAATCTGATGATTCTTTTAAAAAAGCAGCTAAAGACACTTATTTAGACAAGCTTTTAGTTGATTGGGCTTTTATGTTTTGTTTTTAGCTCTGATATTTTTATCTGTGTTTAATTGTTCTTTTATTTAAATTGTTGCACTTTGTAAAGCACTTTGTGATTTCTATCTGTGATAATAAAATACATAATACATGCAATAAACAGAATAATTTACCTATATATATTTTACTCAAATGTTTTAATATGAAAAGTGACATGCAGAGACTCCAGGGCGCATTTTTCACATTTCGCAAACAAATCGTTGAATCAGAGTTTTGAATTGATTCACTGAATCCGACAGTTTAAACTGATTTACAGAAACAAATCAAGGCTCAAAAAACTAGTCTAATGACAGTCTATGGGTAACTTAATGACCTATTAAAAGCACATTAAAATCATTACAATATTCACAATGTTGCAACATTTTTTATTTATTTTTATTTTATGTCAGCAAAATCATTGCAAATAAACCACTTAGTTTAACTAGCGTCACTTCATAACCCTACCCGTAAATCTCAATCCTTAATTTACAAGTTGAAAATCCCTTCAAGCACAGGCAACTCATTTAAATGCAAATACTTGGACCAATCAGCATGCAGACACCTCAGGACACATTTTTCAGGCTACCAACTTTCTGCTTAAACAGGAAGAGTCTACTACAGAAATGTGTGTACATGAAAATTTCAATTTGTCCAAAAATAATAAGCACTGATTATTTCCACAAAAAAAAAGTATAAGTAGTGTATGTCTAGTTTACTTGCTGTTAAGTGCACCAGCTGATCTGATGCCATAAACCTCTCACATTTTGCAAATCCATTTATGAGTTCTTCCTAAGAAGTGTTCATTGCATTATTCCAGGATGCTTTTTCCTGGGGGACTAATAAACAGGCATGAAAACAGGTCAGGGGTAAAAAAGGTGAGAAGGATGCGGCATATGAGTGAGTAGGAACGCGTGAGAGTTAACACGAACAGCTGAAATAAGTACAAAATTCTCATTTATTAATAGAATTTAACTATACCCCACAGTGATGAATCCCCACAGACAAACAAACAAAAACCATGTGCGCTGCATTGGCATAGTATTAGGCTACCAATGTTCCTCACAGGATTTTTGGATCACTGTGATGAGTGGACCTCTGCCACTCTAGGGGGGTTGGGGGGCATGCTCCCCCATAAGAAAATTTTGTGCTTTTTAATGTTAAATTCATCAATCTGGTGCAAATTAAACAAAGAAAAATTCAAAACTCTTTTAGTTACAGTGTCTGTCTACATTACTACTACAATAATAGTTATAATATTAATCTCATGATAGTAATAGCCATATATTGTAAAACAAATGCACTGAAAAATAAAGGAAACTTTCATAATTAGTTTTGTACTAATTTCTATACTTGAAAGAGTATATTTCTATACTTCACATTAAAGATTTGATTGGGCTAGCCCAGTGTCATTCAAGAAAAGAACCAATGGGCCGCTGATCTACGTGTTTCATCGGGTGTCAGAGAAAAAAAACTATTTACTACTACTATTTATCACGCATTAAAAATGCCCCAAACCAGTCGTCTGTATGATAATCTGAAACAAGGACTGGTGGGCCGTTGTCCTGCTTCACTTCACAGATGCTGAGTGAAAGGAGAATTATAGAATGAAAGGATACTCATTTATATGACACTTTATTCATCAGGAGAACAGCTCGTTCAGCGCGTCAAACGTCGTCCTTTCAGTTTCGGTTTTCAATCGATCAAGTTTTTTCACGTTTTCTCGATAAACCACCCCTTTCAATCCGATCGAAATTATTTGTAATAGAGCTGACACTTTGAGTTTTTAACGGGTTATGTTAAAGCCCTACTTGTTATTAATGTTTTTATTAAATATCTCTAGTGAATGCATCATATCACCGTATTATTTATCGCCATGCGAGCCACAAATTAAAGCTTGGCGAGCCACACGAGGCTCGCGAGCCGCGCAATGAATAACACCGCACTGTTCCTGCTCGCTCAGCGCTCACGGCGCCCGCGCCCGCTCGCGATATTATCTCGCCCACTTCTATGTCAAAATTAAAAATAATGACCATCACTGTCTGTATCTGACAGGACCGTTAACATTGTAAGCTAACTCGCCTCAGGCTTGCTTTCCGACGTGCGGTTCTTTGTTCGGTAGTGTGTCCAGTCGTCAGACTCGCGGTGTAAAAGACTTTGAAAACATTTCTGCCCTAACGTTACTCTGACTCGGATTGGCTGTCAGGTTTCGGCATTATGAATGATGATTGTTTTTTAAAGCTGCGAAGTTTATGGTAACTTTATAGGGGATAAATGCTGGCCTCGACCTCGACCTCCCCCCCCCCCCCAATAAATATTTTCTCATCGGATCTGCACAAATCACGTAGGTGACCCTTTTAGGTTTTAAAACGGCGAATTTCGCCGAAAGGTGAGGAGTTTTCATGCCTGAATAAAGACCTCTGCAACCTGACTCATAGAAGTTGTGTAAAGTCGGCCAATTGGAATGAAACTGCAGCCATGTCATGCAATTTCTTTGTGTGAACAAACCGTAGGAAGTCTGTGAGTGTGCCGACTGAGGCTGAGACTAATTCCAAGATAAAAGTTATGCTAGGCCACGACTGAAGCATATGTGGCCTCTCTCCATCACACCAGCGCTGTCACTAACCCGAGTAAACAGTGATCCATCAAACAGAGTATCAGAGAGCCACCTGACGCCGAGTTCCACTAACTAGCCGATTGACCCCCGAAGCATTTATAAAATGACATCCATCCCAGCCCCCCAAAAACCAAAGCACAGGACCCATTCAAAGCTTTAGAATCATTCACCACACTGCTGTCAAATATCTCAAACAAACACTCAAAACAGTCAGTCAAAAGAAAGGAGAACAGATCAGTGATGGGAAAGGATATATAAACAGCTCTAGAGGGAAATGGAGAATGATGTTAAAGTGATTCTTGTAGATGAAGGCAGAAGTAAAGCCCTTCTGCTTTACAACCGGGCCATTTCTGTGCCCTCTTAAACAGAAGAGGAACATATGTCTTTCTGAAAGAAGAGTCTGAAGGTCCAAATTAATGTCTTTCTGAATAACAGCCTGTTATCAACTGTATGGCAATCATTTGAAGCTTATTTCTAAATTATAGCCTACACACTCAAACCCACTGTGTGGAGAGCGCTGACACATTTTGACACATTCCAACACATTCAGTGAATGTTTCTTCAACTATAGGAGCATGTTTGGCCCTGTGGACGCTTAGAAGAAAAAAAGCACTTAAAATGCACTTCTCACTGTTCACTGGATTATTTCTGAAATGTAAATATTTCTGAAATATCATTTCCACCACAGTGTCATTTCTACCATATTTGTGTTGTGTTTAATAAATGCAAATATGCATATATCTATATACATACAAGAACAGCCTTTTTCCACCTTAGAAACATTGCTAAGCTACGTAACATGCTATCAGTTTCTGATGCAGAGAAATTAGTTCATGCATTCATGACCTCGGGACTAGATTACTGTAATGCTTTATTAGCCAGTTGTCCTGCGTCCTCATTAAACAAGCAACAGTTGGTCCAAAATGCCGCCGCTAGAGTTCTTACTAGATCAAGAAAATATGATCATATAACACCAATTTTATCATCACTACATTGGTTACCTATAAAGTTCCGTATTAATTACAAGGTATTGCTACTGACTTATAAAGCCCTAAATGGCTTAGCTCCAGTCTATTTAACGGATCTTCTATCGCCCTATAATCCATCGCGCTCTTTAAGATCACTAAATTCGAGGCTTTTGGTCATACCTAGGATATCCAGATCCACCAAAGGAGGGAGAGCATTTTCACATTTAGCTCCAAAACTCTGGAATAGTCTTCCTGATACTGTTCGTTGCTCAGACTCGCTCTCCCAGTTTAAAACTAGATTAAAGACGCATCTCTTCAGCCAGGCATTCATATAATACTTTTAATCTTACAGTTAAATCCGACCTCTAGTTCATAAACGCCAGAGGAGAACTGGCCCCCGACTGAGCCTGGGTTCTCCCAAGGTTGTTTTTTTTTCTCCATTAGGTCACCTGATGGAGTTTTTCGGTTCCTTGCCACTGTTGCCTTTGGCTTGCTCAGTTGGGGATATTTGGGGATATTTAATTTAATTAACCAATCAACAATACTATTGATCAGCATTACCAAACGTGGACGTTTTCCACTAGAAACAAGCATTGATGTATTATTTTAATTTAATACTGTGAAGCTGCTTTGATACAATCTGTATTGTGAAAAGCGCTATATAAATAAACTTGACTTGACTAATAAAATTGATAGAAATTAACACAATATACACTGAAATGGTCTGAATTGGTTATTATTTCACTATTCATTTAGATTATTAGAGCATTACATGAAATGTAATAATATTTGTATGATTTTTATATTTTATCTGGATCTGGAATAAAGGTAAAACAATTAATTTTATTTTTTTAAATGTGCATCTGCTAAAGGTTAGCTTTTTGCTAGGAAAACACACATACAATAGATGTCTTCAGTGCTAAAGGTTCAAATCTATAAGTTTTAGTCAAAATCAACCCCTGGGATATATAAGTGACCGTAGATGAAGGAAAAACCCCATACAGAGACACACAACATTAAGCACTAACAACATCTTACTCACAAGCTCAACCTGTGCACACTGACATGGATTTCACGTCATGTAGAGACAAATCAGAGGCTGTTAACATAGTCACACTTTTATTTTTAAATAAAGAGAGAGAAAGTTGCAGTCAGCATGTGATTCAAAGGTGCTGATGGGGGACTCACTGAGTTTCACATCCACATGCACAGTGCGCCCTCCATGGCTCCCACGGCACACAACACAGCTGCTGACACACATATCCAGCAAACACACACCTCCCATGATCTCTCAGCCCCTGGAGTTTTTTTCCCATGTTTTTTTTTGTTGTTGTTATTTTATAAAAACAGCATAAAAATATATAGAATAATATAATGTAGAAATAGTACAGTTTTATTCTATTTGAATCTAGAGCATAAATACTACAAAGGACAATTTGCACTGCTGAGAGGACTATTGTCCATCCCCTGGCCACCCTCCAAGAACTGTATACATCCAAAGTGAGATAAAAGGCTCAGAAAACCACTCTCATCCAAGATTCTTCCCACAGACAATCTACCTCCTTAACAGTTCTCCCGACTGTGTAATGATAACTATGTGCAATGCCACTTACATTTAAAAATACCCTTCCTCTTCTCATTCCCTGTTAATGTTATTGTATTTGTATACAGCACACATGTACATACAAATGTGTCTATTTCGTTTATTTATATACACAGTACATATTATTATCTTATTCACATATCTTTATTTTTTATTTTACTAATGTGTACTGTTTGTTGTCTCTGCGTACTGGAAGCTTCTTCTGTCACCACAACGTACAAAAAGTCTAGGCAATAAATCTTCTAAAACCTTCTGATTCTGATAAAAAGCAGTGGCACAGCTACAACGCTAAAAGACAAGATATTACATTTGAGAAAAGCCAATACCATCGGTTCTGTTTCGATTTATGACGTGAAAGGCACAGGAGGACCTAAAAATCAATACAGCATCTTTTTTTTCATTTAGTAATTATTAAAGAATAAAGAAAATCCATATTTCACAATTCTTTGTTGGGGTGCCAAGCTTCAGAATAATTCCACACATACAGTAAAGAGGGATGTTCAGTTAGAGATGTGTCATGGCTGAGTCAGCTCTGAGTAGACTTATGGGATTTATGGTGAGGACAATTCCTATCGACAATAGGTAATAAAAAGACCCTCAGTCCCTATACATGGGGATGGGTGGTCAATTCGTTCTCAAGGCCCTTGGTGAATACAATTCTTATCACACTGAAGAAGAAAAAAAAGTTAGAAACAGATGTACTGGATAAATCAAAACAGGTTCCAAAATATTTTGAATATATAATTATGGGCCAATAACGATGTTTGTATCAGCAAACATCTCTAATTAGTAATTACAACAAAATAAAGTCCTTAGGACAACAAGAAAATGATCCAATGTACTGTAATAATCTAACATCAATGAGACAGAGGTTAAGATGAGAACATCCAATTAAAAACCAGCAGGGATGTGGGTATATCTGGCCTAATCTTTAAGGCAGTGGCCTAATAATGATCGTCAACAAAGGCCTAGAAAGTGTTCCTTCTCTCTCTGTTGTATCCTTCGGCTCCATCTCTCATTCTTTAGAGGCAGGTTGGCTGATTACAGCAGGCTTCTGAACAGCCTAATTGTCTTCTAAGTGTTGTAATAATCACAGCGAAAGTGAAGGGGTGTCCACCCCACCGCTGGCATGGGTTACAGATGCATGGCTTTAGCACCATGTACGACATATATATATATCAGGGTTTCCGTTGTCCGGTAATTGCCGGACATTGGCCGAAAAAAAAAAGAAATGTCTGACAAAATTAAATCTCTCCGGTCAAATTGTCCGATTAAAATTGCCTAATAATCCCGCCCCCCTAACACAATCTGAATTTGAGAATAAGCCTAAAATGTATAAAGCAAAAATACACCGACCTTTGGCTATGTTATAAAGGAACAGGCTCTACCGTTTGAAAGTTATTAAACATTATTACATGGCTCGGATGAATTCCAATGTGGAATGCGGTCTGTTATTTCTTGATAACAGACCGCTGCGAAGCACTAGCGGCGCCAGGATTTTGATTGTAGGTGGGCCTCCAGAAAACTGGATGGGCCAGTTAAAAAAAGCCAAAAAATAAAAAAATAAATAAAAACGGGTTCCCCTTCATCTCCGTTTCAGCGCTTTTCTGGGCATTGAGGACAGCGACTCAGTAGCCTAACTGAATTTAATGCGTAATAGGTTAAAAAAAAAAAAAAAACTTAAACAGGATTTGATTTTGTTTTTTTTTAATACAATTACAATTTCATTTAATTTATTGTTTAATAAAATTATAGGCCTATTATTTTTAGTTTATTAACAGCAACAACAGCTGTAAAGATGAAGTTGACGATCGCCATCTCCGTAGTGAACGCGCCTATAGAGAGAAATGCACATCATGGATTACATAATCAGAGTGTAGCCTATTTCTTTTCGTTTTAAATTGTTAAAAAGACATTTCAAGCTTTCTTAAGATATATTTCATGTCTGTGAGGCCTATGCTGAGTTTCGTTAAATTAGGATGAGATGCGCTCCTGTTCACAAGCAATGCAAGTGACCGCGCGGGCGCCTGCATGATTAGGCCTATCGTCTGCTATATTTGCTTCTTTTTTATTAAATCCAGGCAATTGGTTGATAAAAAAAATTATTAAAATTAAGATACAATTTATACAAAACGAAATTCACTTCAAAAAAGTCTTTCTACTTAACAAAACTTAATTAAGTGGTCAAAATCATGTCTGACCCGCTCCATGTCTCTCGATATTGCGCATTCATATCTTACTTGTGCGGTTCACTTTTCATAATCAACATAAATTAAAAAATAACATTATAATATTTTAACAAATATTAAACTAAATGAGCTTATTTAACCCATTTAGGCCTAAAACGCCTGCTAAAAAAGGACTTAAACACACACAGATGTGTGATCCGGTTTTAATGGGTTAATGGCTACAACACGTATAGTAGACCTAGACTCTCTATTTGTACAAATTGCTGCACATTCATTTTATTCAGAATTTTGTACAGATAAGTTGAAAGGCATTTGTTTGTGCATGCATAGCAAAACATATCTGCAACATTTATCAAGTTCACTGATAATTATGCGCGCATTTATTAATTATTATCTTAATGAATAATGAAACAAGGATGAAGCATATAAACTGCGTTGTTTGTTTAGAATGGAATGGATCGCAAATAGATCCGAATGAAGAAACGAACCATATATAGAAAATGTTTTTTTTCCGTCTATTTGAAAGCTAATAAACATGTTGCATTCGGCCTGATTATGTCATTTTTTAAGTTACATAGCCTGCCTCCAGTTTTCCTCAACTTGACTAATTAAGAGGCGATATTTGATCGGCATATCATCAAAATGTCTGGAAAACGAAACCTCTGCTGGTCACTTTGACCGGCACCATTTTTTTCTACACTGTAAAAAAAAATTACATCCCGAAGTCAAACATTTCAAGTGCATAACATCTACATTTTTCAATTAGTCTGACGTATTATTTCTCATTGAGCCAATGTTAACAGACTATTGCAACAAGAATTTCACTTGGGCCAATTGAAAAATTTAGATGTTATCGGTCACTTGAAATTTTTGATTTGGGAGGGTAACATTTTTTTTATCTGTATATATATATATATATATATAAGGAATAATTGACGATTATTATGTAAGGAATTATGTAAGGAATAATTGAATAATGGCCGTTGAATTATTAGAAAAATAATGCACACCCGAGGTGGTAATGCGGTCACGACGCGAAGCGTCAACGGCCTGTCAATAATTCAACGGCCTGAAGTCAATTATTCCGCTTATACTACAGTTACCACACCTCGAAACATTGTTCAGATTATGTATTTCAAGACGTTTGTAAAGTTTTTGTCATTAAAACGCTCTTGTATGTAGGACTAATTTCTTACGCATCTAATCCCATGCCTCCGTTGCTAATTCCAAAACGTCATTTTAGAGTTAGTAACGGAGGTTTGAGCCACTGATAGCAGACTAATGCTGGGGACACACGACTAGCTGACACATTCTCTGACTGTTTTCATCGCAGCATATTTTAAACACCGACTTTGAACACAGACTGAATGCGCTGAACACGTGTTTGGACATGATCAGTCATAAGAATCAAATAACATTCATAACCGGCCTTAAAGTGTGTCCCTGGCTTTATGCAGTTATTAATGCATTTATTAGAGAGAGATGTGCAATAATGAGACAGAAAAGCATGTGCGTCAATATTATTATTTATTTATTAATTCAATTTTTTTTAATTAATTCGTTCATTCTTTTGTTTCTATTATTGACAGATGACAGTAGACTAGCCAAATAAATGAAACACAAAGCCCTTTTAACAAGTAGGCCAATCAATAATTATTTATTTGTTAAATTATCTGCAATAAAAATCCGTGCTGCAGGACTATCCATTTATTTTGCCTATATTCAGTTTAATTTTCTATTGATTATATAGGACTATATACTTTATTTATTAAAATTAAACTGCATGTTTCCATTGATTGTGAAGCTAGACATTGAAAATTGCAGATCAAGCGCATGGGGCTAAATGTTTTTTCTTGTTATGAATTGTATCCTATTTTCCGTTATTACAGTTGAACTGTAATGCGGTCAAGACCTGCCTGGAACTACTTTAGCTGTGCGTTTCCCTGAAAATAATGCACACCTTAGAACGTTCATCAACCAATCAGATTCAAGCATTCAACGGCCCTGTAGTATAAATATATATATATATATACAGGGATGTAGTGGAGGCTAAACGCACGTAAATGCCGTTTACGCACCTCCCAAAATTCGGAAATAGCGTTTGCCCACCTCCAAAGTGCGTTTATCCACCTCTAAATTGTGTTTATCCACCTCTAAATTTCATGTTATTTGAGCGGACTTTGCTTTTCCAGTGCGTGATCGCCGATCGGTACATGATTCGAGCATTTGGGCCGTTAACGACTGAGCAGAACGCGCAGTGCAAACACGGAGCAGAACATTGAGCAGAGAGCGCAGCGCGCCGACACACACACATACACGCACACAACAAAGAGAACGGCGCACACACGGAGCAGAAAACACACGCTCGTGAAGTTACTAAACAAGCTGCGCGAAAATGAAACTTGATCTCTGCCGAAATAGGAAATCATTAAAACGAGGCAAAAAAAGTGATTTAAAAAAAAAAAATTATTACAGGCAGATGGTTTAATGTAGGGAGCATGTCAAAACCCAACTGTACAGGAGATTCAGAGGGAATCAAGCCTGCACCAGGTTAAAGACTTTTCCCTCTACAGGGAAACACTGATCCACATTTTTCTGATAGACCAAACAACTAATCAATTAATCGAGGAAATATTCAACAGATTAATCGACTATGAAAATAATCCCAAATCCCTAATCATTATGCACAAGTGCATTGCATTGGAAGCCCTGGATATAAGCCTCCATCTCGATCTCTCTTAAATATTTTTGTTCTCTCTGTTTTGTCATTTAGTAAACATTATAGATTTCAACCATATTATTCCTTCTTGAGTCTCTTTAACAATAACTTAGATTAATGTATGAATTGAATAGTGATTGTGTGACCTATGATGAGGGAACAACCAGTGATACCCTTGGTAGTACCATCAAATGATAACCTATAGCGATGTCATCAGGATACACATACACCGGTAGGCAGTGGCCCACCTTACTGGGTGACCAAGTTGTGGTCCACCAGAATTTATAGTTTACCCACCTCTTTTTTTACCACTACACCACTGTATATATATATATATATATTAGGGCTGTAAACATAAATGCGTTAACACATGCAATTAGTTCAAAATCCTTAATGCATTAAAATAATTTAAAGCAAATAAATTACTGAATACGTGAAATTGCGTCATTAACGTAATTTACATCACACAGCCAGCTGATCTTAGAAGTCGGGAGTTTATCACACTGGTAACCCTGATAGGTTTCTATCCTGAGTTTTCCGTCTAATGATCCAGTAGGCAAATTCCTTCAAACAAGCAAACCAGGCTGATTACATCAGAGTTGGTGTTTTTAGTGAATTATTCATTCCAGTGTGTGCTTCGCTTTAAAACATGAGCTCATTTTCTGTGATTGTTTTTGAAGAGCGCGAAATACAGACTTTAAAGAATGTCAAAACATCACACCGCTGTAAGGCCAGATTTTAAGCAAACTACTTTCTCTGTTGGATAAAGCAAACCAGATGATCGCTAGTAAAGTTTTGATGGATATGGATTGCAATCAAGGTAAAGACAATTGCAGTGGCGTACATGAGTCGTACAGTAAGCACGCGTGATTCCGTTATATTGATGCCCAACTAAATCGTGTATGTGTGCTCTCGATGCACTGATCGCACATTGTATTTATGCACAGACACATTTCAGTACATTCACGTTGTTTCCACACACTTTCAGGATGTTTTGATTTGCCATGTGCGTGTTGCTGCATTTAGTAATTTGATATACTCAATGTGGTCCTGTCCGGTATTGCAACTTGACTTGTCTAAAATGTAAACAAGCTCTCTGCTGTTGCACTGAACACATACTATACACTGAATTCTGAAAAGTTTCTTTCTGCAATGTTTTTTTTTTTCATGGGTCCTTAGGTGTGCATACATTTATGAATAATATGGACTCATATCATTTGGTGTCCTTTTGGAGTCTCCCAAGTGTCCTTATTTGAAAAGACACCTAAATTTACCTTGAAATAAGCTTGCAGAAAAAACAGTTTTGTGAGAATCACCCTTCAATCTGATGGTTTACCTTGCTGGATATAGCAAAAGATGACGAAATGAACGTGTTAAACAAGATAAATGCTTAATTTCACAATAAAGGTGTGAACCGTGCGATTACTCGCAACTACAACAGTATACTGTACTCTGATCTAGAAACTGATATGACATTAACCAAAAGTAAATGATATGTATTAACTTGAACCATAAAGTACCTTGAGGATGTTTTTATTTGCATGTATGTGTATAGTAAAAAAGTAATCTGAAATAAGGCTGTCCCATCAGTGCTCTAGCAAAAAAACAACCTTTGAAAAGTTGCTAAATGCTTCTGGAAAGAAAGAATAAGCTAGACTTTTTGATATCTCAGGTAGAAGAGGTTGAAACAAAGCACACTGATCTGATCCATAGGGAAAAACAGTTCACCCAGGCTAACAACCTCGGTGTCTACAGCTTTCTGAGCAAATCATTTCATGATTCAGTGACTTCATACAAACGTTGCGAAAGAGCAAACATGAAAAGCAAAGGAGGGTCTTTTAAATTATAATTGTGGATTTCCCAGAGGCTGTTCGAAGGCTTTCTTCTCTGTATATTTCCTGAATAGAACCGCTTTGAAAAACATACACAAAACACTCTCTTTTCCAAAAATAGCACTAAATAAATTGGGTAGCTAAACAAAAAGGTAGCAGTAACCTCAAAACAACCTCTTGTTGCAGAAGACACTGCTGGAGCTCTGTATTGGGGATGATGATGATAATGGTTACAACATTTAACATTCGGCTGTTTGCGTGTGCAATGGTGAAGACTTTTGGACCTCCCGTAGAGAAGACAATAAAGGAGTCCATCTCTCTGCCTCCTGGAGGCGACATTCCCTTCGATTCTGGACAAATTTCTCGAAGCATTGCAAGACTTTTTTTCCCCAAGATCAATAGAACCCCACTAACGTTCGATTGCAGTCCTCTGGACCACACACATTTTCAAAGAATTTGCTTGGGGAAAAAAAGCACAAGGTGAATGACAGGGGGTTACAGAACGACCAGAATTCATATAGAGAGAGGAGCTGTGTTGACTCTCTCACATTTGATGGCTTATCTATTACTCTGAGAGCTGGAGGAAGAAAGACCTTTTTATTCCTGTAGTAGATGGAATAAGAATGAGTGAGTCTAACAGTCCTTGAGCACTTACAGATGTGGCCTTTAAAAATGCGCGTCTCAGAGAGAAGAATGCCGCGAGCACTTCCGAAATTCTGCGGGATCGTGCAGAAGGGGGATTAGGTGTTGGACGCAGGAAATACTAAAACCTGTAGATGGCAGTCGTGTTTCATATGGCCATACTGAGTTGACGAAGTATGACGAAGACAATGTTTTCTTTTGCCAGTTACATAAACAGTCACATATTCTTCATAAAAATCTGACTCAAACGCGCATCATTTGTCTTTTTTTTTTTTCTGTGTACTTACAGAAGAAGAGATGTGATGTATGATAACTGAGTCTTATAACACAATAATTTGCGAAGACCTTTGAAGAGACCGAGAGCATTTGCGCAATATCATTATCTAATTTTACATTTAGTTCCTTTTTGCATCTTAACGTTTTAAATAGCTTTAACATGGTTGTAATGCGCTTTTCTGCATTACTGTACAGTACTTTTTATATTATCATGTTTCCCTTATAGGCGTCGATTTCGAGGGGGACGGTGGGTACGCACCCACCAGATTTCGTCATGAGTCATTTTGTACCCACCACTTTTATCTTCCGTCCATATTAATTTGACTTTTGGTTCGATTTTTTTTTACCGTTTTCAGTGGTTATGAGGAGCAATATGAGAGAGAAATTTGGTAATCATTGTCTGACCCAACAAAAAAAACATTATAATATTCATTTTATTTTAATTTTCGTGTTCGCATTTATGAGGGAAAAAACAACGTGTCAGTTCTCGTTTACGGACGTGAGCGCTCTGAAAGCGGCACTAAAAGACTGCTTCACAACTTTCACAGAGACCTCAAACAGAACAGCTGCCTTTCTTTAAATTGAATTTCGTTTTGTATTAATTATATCTTAATTTTAATCAATGTTTCATAAACCAATTGCCTGGATTTAAGAAGTAAATATAGCAGACAATCACGACATTGGAGGCGCCGGCGAGTGAACTGGAGTTCGTCTCATAAATGAACCTCGGTGTATAATGCACATTCACATTCACAGCATATTTAGACACATTTAGACGCATTCATAATCATTACTTTTACCGGTTCTTTGTGGCAAGCTTTATGCGTGCGGTCGTGCGCTTGAGTGCGGCTATATTACCTAAATGCTCATTATCCTGTAGGCTATATAGGCCTAAGTAGGCTAATTAAATTAATATAAAGGGGCGATTTGTCCACGAATTACTTAAATGAACAACTAGCCTACTAGTCGACTAGAAAAAAAAAAACTTTTAGTCAGAAGCAGCCCTTATTCCACATATTTTCGAACCAGGCAACAGGACATCTGTGTTGAGCGAGGGACCCTGCGGAATGAACGAGCGGAGCGGGGAAATTTTATTCAGAAATGCGCTCTCCACTCACGAGCTCTGATCGGAACAAACCCCGAACCTCGCTGTCTGCTGAACTTGCGCAGAAACATCAAAATATAATATTTTCTAAAGAAGAATTTTAAAACTTTATTGGTGGTAGTTGAGAAGAATTCCTCTTTCCATATCTAAATCATTTTGAGCCCAATATAAATGTAGGCTATCATATTGTTATTCTTATTATATAAGAATAATATGTTGTTTTTTTTTACAACATTTTTAACATATAGAGAATATAAGTTTAGCGTGTTGTGTGTATTTCCTAATTATAAGCTTTTGGTGAAATTGCAACAAAACTAAAAGTGCATAAAAACATAAAAAACGTCATTACTTTTTAAATTCTTATTCACTCTTTGTTTAGCGATGTTTATAAATATACTTTTTTTTTTGCATTTTGTTGACAGAGCTTTCCCTATCCGATTTTTTTTTTCCCCGTTCAAAAAAAAATTCCGTAAACATGGCGTCGTCTCAAGAAATATCTGCCAACGCTATCTCACGACCAATTCGTACGAATTCGTACGAATGATAAAAAGATGGCTAATTCGTACGAATTCGTACGACCTCACTCGTACGAATTTGTACGATTTGTCTAAACCCACGTGATGGGTAGGTTTAGGGGCGGGGTCAGGGGTAGGTCATTCGTATGAATTCATACGAATTGGGCAATTCGTAAAATATGTACGATTTTGCAAAAATCGTACGAATTCGTACGAGTGAGGTCGTATGAATTCGTACGAATTAGCCACCTCGTAGAATTTGTACGTTTTCCCGTGAGATCGGGTTGTATCTGCGTACACACGAAACCACTGAAACCGACTCAAAACGATGTAGCCTAGTATACATACCAGACCAGGCGCTGTAATTCTGCCACAGACATACACTAAAAACGGAGAAGAAGACTTAAAGCATGGGCATAAACCTTGCGTGCTGTATACAACAATAATATTAGGCACAGTAGCTTCTTTTTTTCTTTTCTTTTTTTATCAAGAACTTTGTTGAACAATATGAACAACCATAAATGGTCTGGTACAAAATATGAGTCACGATATTCAATAGTTAGCGGACGCATAAAGCTTGCCACAAAGAACCGGCAAAAGTAATCATGTGTCAAATAGAGCAAGGAGACATTTTAATTGTTTATTAATAAACTAGTGTTTTATGTGTCAGTCAAAGATGTTGACAATGCTGACTCGTCATCTTCGCAGATGAACGTGCCTATAGAGAGAAATGCACACTTCATACGGATTACATAAGAGAGTTGTCTGTTTCTTTTCGTTTTGAATTGTTTTGTTTAAAAGTGGACATTTCAAGCTTTCTAGATACATTTCTGAGTTTCGGTTCATTTATGAGACGAGCTCAGTTCACGAGCAATGCAAGTTATATCGCGCCGGTGCCTCCATTTCCTGATTAAATCGTCTTAAATGCGTCTCCGTGTGGACAGAAACCAATGTAATCTTCCTGATTTAATCACGTAAAACACAAGTCTAAACACAAGCACCACTCTTCTGAATGATGGTAACCACAAACCTCCAAGAGTTTGTAAACCAATTGTTTGTAAAACATATTTAATACTTTACTTACAAATTCAAAAAAAAAATTTTTTTTACAGTGTATAAATAAAACGACATGAAGGAAGTTATTTCCAAAATGTAATTTATTGCACAGTCTTTGTTTTAGCTGCTTTGTTTTAGCTGCTACCAATTGACACAGAGTCAAGAATTTACAAACCACCCACCCCCCAGGTCTGCCGATTCTTTATCAACCCCCAATGCTAATCGATCTCCTCTCAGGGAATCAAAAGAAAACCGTTTTTTCCTGTTTTCACCAGCGCGTGGGCGGGGTTTTAATCACTTGCAGTTCCTTTGTTTAAATGCTATTTAAGCAAATCTACTATAGGGGAGAGCGGGGCACAAAGTAACGCTTTTTGACTTTCTCAGTTTGTGTAAATCTATATGGTTCAGAGTATTTATTTTTTCCCACATTCATTTCCCACATGTCTAGTACAATTATGTGTTTTTGTTTCATCAATACAGTATATACTTTTTTTCTTGATATACCCCGAAAGAATGGAAGTGAAATGTGACAACATGCCCCATAGGTGGGGTACATTATAACATGTGCAGGGGCACAATTGTAACATGACCATATGACAGCTTAAAATGTTATCTGATCTAATAAAAAATATACAAAACAAAACAATATTTTCTAAATAAAATACAATTAAAAAACTTTTTCATATAAAATAATGGCAATTTTTAATAATTAAATATAAACTAATTTTTGAGTTTTGACTACGAACACACAGCTATACAACATAGTTCAAAACAAATAAATAATTAGTAATTTCTGAACATTGACTCTCAGTCTTTATTCACCTTTTTCTCACGTTTTCTCAATAAAATTAATAAAAGTATAGAATATAAAAGCATATTTCTAATAGGGGTACATTGTAACGCAGTGTTACAACATGCCCCCGCCTGCACAACTGGGATTTAAACCCTGCTAGTGTCTTCTGCTAGTTAGCGAAGCATTAAATAACTATCTCAACTGTTAAATAACATCTTGGAGATTAAAATAATATCAGATTTGTCTTATTTTAAATAAACACAAAAAAAAAAATAGAGATGAAAAATTAACTTAAAGGGTTAGTTCACCCAAAAATGAAAATTCTGTCAGTAATTACTCACCCTCATGTTGTTCCAACCGCATAAGACCTTCGTTCATCTTCGGAACATAAATTAAGATATTTTTGATGAAATCTGAGTGCTGGATCACTTGTCCATAGGCTGCTAGGTGACCGAAACTTGCTGGCCCAGAAAAGTTATTAAAGAGATCGTTAATATAGTCCAAGTGACTACAGTGGCTTAATCTTAAGTATATCAAGTGACGAGAATACTTTTTGTGCGCACAAACAAACAAAAATAACGACTTTATTCCACTATTCATTTTCTTCTCTCTGGGCCTCGTAGTGTTTTTGCGCAGCGCGTCTGTGTTACACGTCATCACGCATCACACACATGACCAGCGTCGGCCAATAGTGAGCCTACGTGGTGACGTGTAACACAGACGCGCAGCGCAAAAACACTACGTGAACCAACTAGAGGCCCAGAGAGAAGGAAATGAATAGTGGAATAAAGTCGTTATTTTTGTTTGTTTTTGCGCACAAAAAGTATTTTCGTCGCTTGATATACTTAAGATTGAGCCACTGTAGTCACTTGGACTATATTAACGATCTCTTTAATAACTTTTCTGGGCCAGCAAGTTTCGGTCACCTAGCAGCCTATGGAGAAGTGATCAGCTCTCAGATTTCATCAAAAATATCTTAATTTGTGTTCCGAAGATGAACGAAGGTCTTACGCGGTTGGAACAACATGAGGGTGAGTAATTACTGACAGAATTTTCATTTTTGGGTGAACTAACCCTTTAAGTAAGAAATTTACTTTTGCTATGGTTTAATATAAATGTCTATGGATATCTTCCAAAAAATAAATAATTTTGGCGGATTTTTTTTCTATATAGTGTTGATATGGCAACTAGTAAATACACAAAGTTTCGTCATCCAAGCATGTGCAGAAGTATTTAAAACAAGAGTGTTACAACTAACCCCGCGTTAGGTTGTGCCCCACGCTCCCCCTACATACGCTTAAGTTATTTCAAATTAATGTTTATAACTTAATTTGTTGATATCGCGTAACTTAATTTGACATATGTTGATATAACCAACTGACACTGTAGCCTAGTAGATTAGATTGCATGCCAGGAAGAGGCTTATGCTTTGTATTAATGAGCGTTTACTATAATATAGCCACACTCAAGCGCACGACCGCACGCATAAAGCTTGCCACAAAGAACCGGTAAAAGTAATGATTATGAATGCGTCTAAATGTGTCTAAATATGCTGTGAATGTGAATGTGCATTATACACCGAGTTTCGGTTCATTTATGAGACGAACTCCAGTTCACTCGCCGGCGCCTCCAATGTCGTGATTGTCTGCTATATTTACTTCTTAAATCCAGGCAATTGGTTTATAAAACATTGATTAAAATTAAGATATAATTAATACAAAACGAAATTCAATTTAAAGAAAGGCAGCTGTTCTGTTTGAGGTCTCTGTGCAAGTTTTAAAGCAGTCTTTTAGTGCCGCTTTCAGAGCGCTCACGTCCGTAAACGAGAACTGACATTAGTGCCGCTTTCAGAGCGCTCACGTCCGTAAACGAGAACTGACACGTTGTTTTTTCCCTCATAAATGCGAACACGAAAATTAAAATAAAATGAATATTATAATGTTTTTTTGTTGTGTCAGACAATGATTACCAAATTTTTCTCTCATACTGCTCCTCATAACCACTGAAAACGGTCAACGGAAGTTAAAAGTGGTGGGTACAAAATGACTCATGACAAAATCTGGTGGGTAGCCTACACGTACACTGTCTTTGTATTTCTTTAGAATATTGCTACTTTCAGAAAAAAATGACAATTATGAATCAAATTATTATGAACAAATAATGAAACTATGTCAAAATTCGACAACACAAAGAATGATCAAAAAGCGATATAACGCACATCTCAGGTTAAATTAATTATATAAAAAACAGGGAACATTTTGTAAAAGCAAAACTGAACAAAATGCGTAATTAAAATAATTGTATTATGTGTTACCAAATATTTAATACCACTTCCCCATAATGTTGTAATTATTTTTTAAAACAACATCTGTCAAACTGTCAATCAGATACCTCTTATCTGGTCATTTTTATTTTATTTTAGAAGTCATAACTGTTGATCACCCTTTATATGGAATTTGTGAATATGAATATTTAGAAGATTTACAAACTGTCGGCAAGACCTCAAACCAACCCCAGACATTCTGAGACTAACGTGGAAAAATCTTTATGCTTAATGCATTAAGACAGTTCAATTAAAATATTTATTAATAATGTAATGGTAAATCAGATGCGCCCAAAATATAAATGCTATGCGTTGTGCTGCAACATTACCTCACAAGAAATATCTGCCCAAGAACAATCACACAAGAAATATCTGCACGAATTAAGAATCTGGGTAAGTCGCATTATTTAAGCCTTTCATTATGTTAGGATGATTTTGTGTATATATATATAAAAAAAAAATACTGCTGGGTTTTTACAGGCAGAGTCACGTGTATTATGCTCACACTAAATTCTCTGTTGCACTTATATAAATGCGCATTGCATGCACAATCATCTTAATAGTTGTACAAAAAAGTTATGCGCTCGCAAGAACGTCACGTTGCTGTTTTAATAAAAGCAATGTTAAATATTCTGCATGCACTCATCTCCTGGAAACCACAGCAATGACAAAGCATATAAAAATTCGTAAACGTTGTCCAAAGCCCTTCTTGTCTTAAGACAACTTTGATGAACCTTTAATGTCTGTATAATACAGTAGCCTACTGTAAATATTTGTGTCTATTTACTATTTATTATTTATATTTTATTGTGGATGTTTTCTCACAATCATGACGTAATGTGAAGTAAAATAAAAAATCTAATGTAAAGTTGTTTTTTTCTGCGCCACCTGGTGGATATTCTGTGAAGCGAAACACATTGAGGGATTTTTTAAGTAGGCCCCCCCGAAAGCACTTGCAGAATTCTGCGAGACTATGCGAGACGAATTGCCGAATGCCGCAGGAGAAAACGCACGTTTTTAAAGGCCACATCTGTAGCATAGATGAAAAAGCAAACATGGTGAGCTTTGAGGGATGGATTGTCTTTTTCAAGGAATGAAGAACAATTTTTTTTTTCCATATATTATATAATCATATATTATATTATTAATACACAGTATATAATTGTGAATACTTTTAATTATAAAATGATAAATATAATAGTATAAATGGTATACATATATATGATTTTATAAAATATTTTAGGGCAGAAAAAAATATTTGAAGCCGAATGAAGAAATATCTGAAGTAACCTTTAGCTATGAGTTTAAGATGAGCAGTCATTTGATGATACAGACATGTGAAAATGTGCACTTATATGAGAATTTAAAGAATGAATTTGAAGTATAAATGTATTGAATGAGACCAAAGTCAGACACATGGTTTCCTTTTTGTGATAACATACGGTGATTCCATCAAGTAAGACTTTTTCTTGAATCAACATCCTTACATCAACCCATAAAACAATCAGATTTTAAACTTAATTTTGCTACAGTAACTCACATCAGCCATAAATATCCACTGTGTATGCAAATAATGTTCAACATATTCACTCACACACTTGAGCACTGCCTTCATTTAAAATAAACCTCAATCTGTCATTAGGAAACTTAAACCACACAGAATATAACCTTTATGGTCGTTTATGTCCATCAGTAACAGAGAATCTGAGCTAAGTGGCCCTCATGGGCTTTCTTTAGTTTTACAGTAAGTGCTACAATGGTACGTGAAAGCATCCGTACTTCAGAGTATTGATGTCCTAAGTGCAGCTATAACAAAACACTGGATTCAAGCAAATAATAAGAGTGTGCGTTTATAGACCCTAAACACAGAATGGGTTTTATAAAGTTTGGAGAGGATTTGTCACAGATGGCTGGCAGCTGGCACGGTGACCTTAAGGTGCTACAAAAACACAAAATATGGCACAGATGACAGTTCAGTTTGCCCCAGCTTAAGTCTAGAAACAACACAAAACACAAAACGATGGGTTTTGAGATGTGCCAACAGCAGTACAGCGTTTTAAACAGATTTATGTACACAGGTGCACAGATACAAATGCTAGTGGCGCTTTTTTCACCACCTGTTAATCATAATACAGTAGATAGGATAGGGGGAAAAAACTTCACACAAAAGCTTTATTTTTATTTGACAGTAGTCCTCTTCTCCCTGAACATAGCACATACTGAACCGTACCGAAACCATGAACCTAAAACGTGATACAAACCGAACCGTGAGCAATTTGAACCGTTGCACCCCTATTATTTACATAATGTCTACATTTTGTTATAATGAGAGAATTTGCGAGCGTGCAGAACTCAGCACTGGACAAAAACTCCGGCTTTGAGTGGTGAGAGGATTCTAACTTAAACACCTCTGATTGGCCTGCGTTCAAGAAAACAACGCATATGTCTGTGATTGGCTACATTGCTCAACGCTGCAAAAACAGGTTGTAAATAGAAAACTTTGACACTCTCCTGAGTGCAAACACACATAGGCACTGGATCCTTTGCCAAGTTAAGTAAAGTAGGCTACATAATCAAATTAACAAATATTACACCATTTAAAACATTATTAAAAATACATACTGAGTTACTAAAACAATCTTTGTCAAAGAATACACTTGTTTGTTCACAGTTTGAACGTTCTTGTTAACGTTTGTTTAATTTCAAGATCTGAGGTGAATTATCCATTGTTGCTTGGCTACAAAGCTGGGAGCACTAAATGATAATCGAAGTCACATTACACGCTTTTAACATTAAATAAAGCACATAAACGGTACTATCATTGCCACACTTCGTGTTTGTTGTTCCAGCCGTGACGTCGCAGAAAAATAGAAACCGTTTCTAAAATAGAATCGTCACGTGTCGCCGTCACGGCTGGTTAGGACAAAAACTCTGATTAACATGGAAAAGATACCTTTTATCCAGTGTCGTGGCGTCGCGGCACGTGTAGTTAGGAAACGGTGTAAGCCTTGTCTATTTACCTTTGTTTATTGTTCTTTCTTATTCTGTTCATTGGTTATTTTATTTATGAATGGATTTTGTTGTTTTCATGAAACTGTTGGCTGACAATAAATCACATTTAACTAATCTTAACTGTCAGATAATGTTTTATCCCATGTATTGTAAAATGATGTAATTTGAGAGTAGCCACTAAGGTCCACTCAGTTTAAAATGTGTGGCCTCGCCATTGCTTCAGTTATATCAAGAGAAGCTTGAGTCCTACATATGTTTCATTGGCTGAGAGTATTTGTCATGGTGTTAGAGGCGAGGGTGTGTGTGACTACAAATAAACCACAGGGAGGCAAAGTTCATTGAGTTGCTTCTTTCCTGCACTCAGAGACGAATAGACATTTGAAAGGTAAACACAGTGAAAAAAGTCATTTTAATCACTGAGTCTCATGGGTTTTACAGTAGATTCTGAAATACCAGCATGAGTGTGTTCCCTCCCACATAGGAGGAAAGACAGATGGGAGGTGGGCAGAGTGTTTGCCGAGACTGTAAAACTCAGGAGAGATGAGACAGAGGTTTAGCAGTGGACTGAGATAACACAAAGCCCTGGGCAAAGAGTTCTTTCTCACATGCACACATATTTAACATCCTACCCAAAGATATTCTCCCTCTTAAGAGAATTCACGCTGAAACTGTACAGCTATGTTTCCATGCTTACACACACCCGCACTGTGATAGAGGAAGTGCTGTACAGTGAAACCATCTGTTTAATTTCCTCTGTAATTCACCCTCATGTTGTTCCAAACCCGCAAGACCTTTGTTCATCTTCAGAACACAAATGAAGATATTATTGATGATATCCGAGAGCTTTCTGACCACCGACAGACTGCAACGTTATAACCACTTTCTAGGCCCAGAAAGGTAGTAAAGACATCGTTAAAATAGTCCATGTGACTAGCGTGGTTCAACCTTAATGTTATGAAGCGACAAGAATAAATTTTTGTGCAAAAAAACAAAAATAACTTTATTCAACAATTTATTCTCTTCCATGTCAGTCTCTTACGCTGTTCACGTCAGTCTATCGGTACGTTTAATTTGTGTTCCGAAGATGAACACAGTTCTTACAGGTTTGGAACAACATGAGGGTGAGTAATTAATGACAGAATTTTCATTTTTGGGTGAACTAACCCTTTAAGGGAGACTCACAGACTCTAATCTCAGTACTGTACAGATGGAGTCTACCGGTCAGTGGTCCTGTTAGCTGACTAAGTTTGGATGGTCCACTAGCTATTTTTCAACATTTTGGTAATCAAGCTTCATTTACATGTCAATCTAGGATCAGTCTGTGTGACACAAATACATGCCACTAACATTCAAAAAAGAGCTAAGTTTCTTAATTAACCACATCCGAATTACAGGGGAACTAAAACACAATAGGAAGTAATGGTGATAATAACAGTAATAACACTTAAAACTGTTGAAGTAGTTACAAGGGGGGAAACAGTGATGTTAGTTTGTTGTTTTGTTACTAGGGCGCAGCCATCTTGAGCTTCAACGGTCTGTGACGTCAGTGGCATGATAGGCTACCTTGACAGCTCCAGCAAAATGGCATATCAAGAGCATAACAGATCGAGAGGGGGGTATATATATATATACTGTATATATATATATACAGTATATATATATACTGTTTCTAGATGCTCCCTAAGGTGTCGTTTAAGATGAAATATGTGATCACACATAGACCATGCTACTGTACAAAGAGTCAGTATGATCAGCAGGCCCATCCATTATCTCAGCAAAACACACATGCTGCCCACTCATGGTATACATTACAGCCAAGCAGCACTTCATCTGTTTTCACATCAACAAAGCAAAGCTAATTCCACAGTAAATTCTGGACAGCTGTATTGGTTACTGTAACCGCAGATGTTAAAGGAGAAGTTCACTTTTAAAATGAAAATTCTGTCATCATATACTCACCCTCATGTTGTTTCAAACCTGTATGAATTTCTTTCTTCTGCTGAACAGAAAAGCAGAAGAAAAAAATATACTATGGAAGTCAATGGGACCCAAAAACGGTCTGGTTACTGACATTCTTCTAAATATCTTTCTTTCTGTTCAGCAGAAGAAAGAAATTCATACAGGTTTGAAACAACATGAGGGTGAGTATATGATGACAGAATTTTCATTTTAAAAGTGAACTTCTCCTTTAAGAAGTTGAGCTGGTGGTCTAGACTGTTTATTTTGCATTAGAACAGGATTTCCTATCCACAGGTTCTGATTAGAGAGTGGCTGATCAAATCAACATAAACACAGACATTCAGTTTGGTTCATTTCCAGCCATAAGATAAAAATTCAATGATTATTCATGAGAAAACACTGATTACGTATTTTGAGCTCTGGAAAGGTCACAGCTGATGAATTCTCCACACAATCACCAGCTAAAGAGGAAAAAAGTTGAAGATAACAGAGATGACGTGTCTTACCCTCTGTGCTGAGGCCAGGGCTGGAGGTGAATTTGGCCACATCCACAATCTTCACTGCAAACTGTTGACCCGTCTCCCTGTTGATGCATCTTCTTACCACGCTAAACGGCCCCCTGAAAAGGAAACAAACAGGTAAATTAGAGTCCTGCACATTTTGGGTTTATTAAGTCAATATCAAGACAGGATGAGCAATGGTCAAAATAATCCAACAGACCAAAAACAATAATTGGATACTAATACACAAGCCTGAACCTCCAGTGTGAACAGCTTATTTACATTTAGTTGGCCCCAGCATTGCCTTTTATTCCTCTACTCGCAAAATAATTTAGCTATTGTTGCTGACTTGCTGTTCTGGCCCATAAACCTGTTAAATTTAATCTTTAAATGGTGAGATTACACAGCCATAATCCATTCAACAAAAAATATTCACACTGACAGTGATTCACAGAAACAAAGTGTCCAGAAGTCATTTGTTTTCAATCAATTTGAGGTGGCATTAATCGTTGACAAGGTAAAAAAATTCAACATTATCCAAATAAGCAGAGAACTGCAATAAAGCTGACAGTTATTACAGCTGATATATGTGGAAGCTCTTTTGGAGGAACAATGAGAATTTCAGACACTGTCATTATTGAGCCATACTGTATATGACTCAATAGCCAAAAGTTGAGCGGCTGAAGTGAGAAGCCTGCCCTCTTGGAATGGAGAAATGCTCACAGCAGCAATGAGAATGATGGCAACGCTCTGTGTGGGCTGAGTGTTTGAGGAACAGCGGGGAGTATGGGGGCTGGGGAGAGGTTGGCTTTCCGTGAGAAGCTGTGATCAGACTTCCCAAAGCCTTTAAACCCTCCTCAGCATGAGCTCAGAGTGTTTCTGCAGGCCTGAAGAGAGATGGCAGCAGAGAGATCACTGGAGCACGTTTTTGCTTCTGTTTGTGTGGGTTGATTGGCGATAGGCCTGTTTTCTGTATCTGTGCTACAGGTAAAGATGTACAATCAGTCGTTCAATACTTCAAAATAAATACAGACAGAATGCAATGTGAAGGGGTCTTGTATCATCTTAAAGTGGACCATTTTTATGATGACCATCTAAATGTACATTATCCCACTTATATTCCTACTTAACAAATAGGCTAATACATGTGATGACAAGGAAAACTTATTTAAGTAATTGCCAACTCGTTTATTTCAAAAGAGAGGAACATTTTATTTCTCATTTTGAAGCTTTAAAAAACATTAAACAATAAAATAAAATCTTAAAATCTTTGGTCAACACAGGAATCAATTTATCCAAGTTTAAATATTTTATTCTTAGGACTTAGCTTCAAGTTTCTTAGATCAGAATCAGATCATCTCTCGTGTAGTAAAAAAAATACTAAATTGTTCCTCTACAGTGAGGGAAAATGTGCTGGTGTGATATTTACATAGAATACACTAAGTTCAGCGTGGCCACATTTTCAAACTTGACATTTATTCTCTATATTACTGCCGGAGAGTCGGTAAGAATTTTCACCTTCCTCCTCAGGTACGCGGGTTACATTTCATTACAGACGACCCAGTTCACTCTGCCCCACAGATATCCAGGCAGACATAAAAATAGACAAGACTTTATGAAATATGTGTTGTCAGAACCTCTCTGTACAGTTCCTAGGCCAGTGCTCTGGAGAGAACACTTTCTGGCTGACTTCTGTCTTCCTGTCATCTGAGTTCTCTGGCTGAACTGTTAACAAACTGCAGGTGCACTGAACGTGTGGAGGACAAAGTTCAGCATTGCTAGACTGTGGCTGCGTCCAAAAGCTGATAAATGCTGCATTTCAAGGTCGGAAGGCATCAACTCATGTCTGAAGACAATGTTAGCTTAACTTACTGTCTCCTGAGATACCTTCATCTGACCAATTTTTGAAAGCAGCATAGATGTATCCTTAACTGCCTTTGATATCCCACAATCCTGTGCGTTCCATTCCATGACAAAAATAAATATGGCATCTGAAAGTTGTGGTTGATGCTCAGTTTCTGTGAAAGTGTAAATATTTGACCAACGTTTACCACTTTTGATGTTATTTCTAGCAAGAAAAAAGGAAAACAGCTTGTAGGCTATACAATGTCACTTAACGCTACATTTACCTCAAGAAAGCTATTCAATGTCCATAAACTCATTAGTTAGCTAGACAAATAAATTCTATAGAAGAGCATTTTGTTGAAAATGCACTGTATTATTTATTCATTATATTTTTAATTAACCTGTTAGTTATGTCTTCATTATTTAATGCATGTTTGAATAAATCTGTCATGAAAAGGTATTACAGTTCATTGTTGTTTAAATGTTATATTTCACCAACAAACAATTCTGTTATTAAAAAGTTGACAAAAACTGCTTTACGTGTAATTTGTACAACTCAGTTTTAGCTATTTGAGTGTAGAATATTAAATAGGTTGTGTGCATCCTGATTTTTTAAGTTTCAGCCCAGATTTTTAATTCCAGTGCATGCCTAGAAAATACTATTATATTAATTAAATATTTGCTTAGTTATCACCAAAGCTCTCTCTATTTTTGTTTTGTGAGGTACCTTCGTGTGCAAATGCTGCCTGCGAAGTCATTGCCTGCTAAGGCAGCGAGGCAACAAGTCAGCTGCCAAAGTTTTAGGATGCAGCCTGTGTCTGAAACTAAAGGCTGCTGCTTTGCTGCCCAATCAGTCATTGACTAAATAGAACTTACCAAAGAACTTACAAAGAAAATACCAAAAGAAATAATTTCAGACTAACTTCCAAATAACTATGCCCATAACTGAAGAAAATTTGAGAAATATTGTCTTTGATGGGATCTCACAAAGAGATGCACAGAGCTAGGAGATTGTTCATATCATATATAAGTGCAAGTGTGTGTGTGTGTGTGTGTGTGTGTGTGTGTGTGTGTGTGTGTGTGTGTGTGTGGCCAGCAAAGGACAGCAGTTTTCAGACCAAGCTGTGCCAAAACATATACAGGACTCAGATCAGGACTGCAGTGCTCTCACATTCTCTCATTCATTCACATCTCCACAATTAAATTTTAAAAAGCACACAAACACACAGGCTGTTGCAGAGTTTTGTCCTATGAGTCATGACTTTACATGAAATTAGTTTTTAAACAGAGCATTTGCTGAGATTTACTAAAGCAATAAGCCACAAGGTTAAAAGGTATTGTTTGGCACAGAACAATGAACGGAAAAACCATCAGTCTCAAATTTCATTTGAGATTTTGAAATAGACACAATGACTGAGCCGCCAATAAGCCAGGAAAATCAGGGAGCTGGGCAAAAATCAGTGCGTGTTGTATGACCTTTACATGATTAAAGAACATGGTTTTAAGGTGTTAACATGACCTTACACATTGTCATATTATATTAAGAATTGGTTTAAGATGTTTAACGTAAAGAAAATCTCATCTCATGTCCTTACAGCAGTCTGCTGACCTTCAAGACTCTGAAAAAATAAGCAGATGCTTCTTAATAAATAATGCGATCTGCATTTAAAGCAGAAGTCTATTCTGATTCAGCTATAAAATTGCAATGCCGGCAAACTGGAGAAGAATGCAAATTGAAGAGGTGGTTGAGTGCTTATTATTATCACTATATCTTGCTAATATGGGTGCGAGAGGGGCTGTGTTTTCCCCAACACAAACTGCAGGAGCAGATGGCATGAGGCACAAAGCCGCTTACTGGCAGAGAGCCGAGGACCAGCCATGCGTAGCTCAGAGCTGGACTCGGCCAGACTAAACTGCTAGAACTGTGGATGCATGACACTCAGAAGCACCATAACATCTGAATGAGCTTTATCTACTCAATCTGTCATGATCCTCATGTTGTTCTTAGTGCAAATGTTCCCTAGACGTTATGTAAATGACGTTATGCACTGTATATAACACCAACCAGAAATGCAAATTAGGGCTGAACGATTAATCGCAATAAAACCGCTCGCGATTTGGCAAAGGCTGCGATTATTTTATGCGCAGTTTTTCAGTGGAGTGCGGCTAATTGGTAGTAAACACTGCCCCGTTTGAACGGCAGAGGGCGCTCTCATGCAAACACGATAAATATGCCCCGCCGCATAAGTACAATAATGCGCATCATTCCAGGAAATCCCTATCGCTGAATAAACAGAAGATTGAAACTCTTTGATTAAACATGACTTATAAATACACGACTGCCTTATTCTGTGTAAGAAGGCACATCATCTCACAGAAGGATGCTCAACTGTCGTTATGAAGTGAGTTTGGAGTAAATGCATGTTATTAAATGTTGTCTGTTGTTGGACAAGAGGTTCATAAATGCTTCTCATGTTTTGGAAAGATGTTTGACGCGTGCTGTTTTTTCAAATGCACGTTATAAGTGACTCAAACTCACAGTGCTTTCAGATGGAGCAGCGTTTACAGAGCCGTACATCAATGACAAGCTGCGCATAAAAAAAATAATCGCAGCCTTTGCGTTTTTAAAATCGCGATAAGCCATCTCGATTTAAGTGCGATTACATGGAAAGTGCGATTAATCATTCAGCCCTAATGCAAATATAATTTAGTTGCTCTAAGATGTCTCTTTAAGTTATAAGGAATATGTGCATTTATCTTTACTGTTGGAGTCCAGAAGGAGTTCATTGTAGTAGAGTTTGATGGCAGGCTAAACGGACTGACTGTACCATTTGCGGAAAAAAGTCATACTTATTGTGGAACATCTTGCTGTAATATTCTGTAATATAACAACTGAAATTTTTGAAATCAAAATTTTCTTTCCAACAAAGTTCTGAACAATCAGTATTTCAAGGTTCATCAAACTGTTTCAGGAGATTTTTCATCCCGACAGTCATAATAGGTACCTTGTAAAAGTAAGAAAAGTCACAATAGTCTCTCTGAACTTGCAGTTTTTCCAAAATAGAATCTAATTTATTTTATTTATTAATTCAAATTAATTATGATATTAAGGTGACTTGCTCGCTTCAGGTTGGTGGAGAGTTCCTGCCTCAAATGGAGGAGTTCAAGTATCTTGGGGTCTTGTTCATGAGTGAGGGAAGGATGGAACGGGAGATCGACAGACACATCGGTGCAGCTTCTGCAGTAATGCGGTCGATGTACCGGTCTGTCGTGGTGAAGAAGGAGCTGAGCCGCAAGGCAAAGCTCTCGATTTACCGGCCGATCTACGTTCCTGCTCTCACCTATGGTCATGAGCTGTGGGTCATGACCAAAAGGACAAGATCCCGGATACAGGCGGCCGAAATGAGCTTCCTCCGCAGGGTGGCTGGGCGCTTCCTTAGAGATGGGGTGAGGAGCTCGGTCACTCGGGAGGAGCTCAGAGTAGAGCCGCTGCTCCTCCAGATCGAGAGGAGCCAGCTGAGGTGGCTTGGGCATCTGTTCCGGATGCCTCCTGGACGCCTTCCCGGGGAGGTGTTCCGGGCGCGTCCCACCGAGAGGAGACCCTGGGGAAGACCTAGGACACGCTTGGGGGGATTATGTCTCCTGGCTGGCCTGGGAACGCCTCGGTATTCCCCCGGAAGAGCTGGAGGAAGTGTCTAGGGAGAGGGAAGTGTGGGGTGTCTCTGCTTAGACTGCTGGCCCCGCAACCCGGGCCCGGATAAGTGGAAGAAGATGGATGGAAATTAATTATATTTATTTTATATAGAGTAAATATTTTAATTATACTAGTAAGAAACTTCACAGAGATATTTAAGATTTATAATAGTTCTTTGCGATTGTTGCTTGCCAGACTGTACGAACATGTCACACTGTGGGATCTCAGTTGTCATTAATGTCAGACTGTACGACTTAAAAACGGATGCACGCATGAAAACTCATACAGTTTTACATCAATCCAAACATTCGGTGACTGTGCGCTGCATTACTTGTGCAGCTGAAATGGTGGCTAGCAAACAAAAACATCTCCAGCGTTCATTTTGATCACAGCGAAGAAGATGTGTGTGGAGCAAGTGGTAGTTTGTTGTTGTCTCATTTCAAACTAATTGCATCATCGCATTCGGCTCTCCAATTGGTTTTTGATTTGATGGTTGTCGTAGGAGAAGTTACACTACAGGACTGTGCGTCAAATCTTCTGACACTGCCAGAATTTCGTCGGAGGTAAAGTTAGATCACAACGGTCATTAATCTGCTGTTGGCGAACATTTCAAACTAGTGATCAAAGACTTAGGCCTAGGATCTGAGGAATCTTAGAAAATCTGATTCTCAACATTTGTCTCAGACGGCCAAATCGTGGCCAAAATACTACAGTGTGCACCTGGCTTTACTTAAAAACAAAATGAAAAGAAACACTAAACTTTCTTTTTTCAGGGAAAAAGAAAAAGCATTAAACAACCAGCACAGAGAGGAACATGTGAGGTGCACTGCTGTGCTGATTTATCATGGCATCCTGAGAGCCTTTGCGAACCGAAGCGGTGCAGTAAGTGTGCATCGGCCATTCGCTCCCAGCAGCTGCTAGAGATGACAGGCACAAGCAGTGACATGCTGTAGCACACAGCAGGGATGCCGTGTTTGGTGCCAGAAAGAACCAGGCAGATTAGATAAGGCCAGTGCAGACATGAGAACAGCGGGTACAGGTCACATGCAGGATAAACAAGCCTGAGTAAACCACTTTACAGTAAGTCTAGCAGGTGAATATTTCATTGAAGTGTCTTTCTGTGCAAAAGTGCTGAACGCAGGGATCATAAATAATGATGGACAGAGAAGATGTCCTCTGCAGCAGTGCATGACTGGGGGATATGTGCCGGCAGACAGAAATATGAGGAAGGAAGGAAATGCAGAGTAAAAAACACAGAGAGACGTGACACAGGAAGATGAGAGAGAAGAGAAGTAGAGAAAAGGATAGAGAGGAAGATGAGAGAATCGGTCAGACACACAGCGGGGAAGAACGCTGGGTGTTTGTGACAGCTGGTATCGGTTACAGTGAGCAAGAGATGATGGCGTAGGTGTAGGGTTTCTCCTGCGGAAGATAACTTCTCAGACGGCATGTGTGCGTGGGTACTTGCAGTACACCTGACAGCTCTCGGCTGTATGCTGGTGAAACTTGGCCACACTGCAGTCAGAAAATGTCATTTTCTCCTAGAATGGGACGATACAGTTATTATATTATATTATATACGGAGAGAGCTGATGCAGGAAAAGTGTCCAAAACATGACGTGATTTATATTAAGAGCTTCAAACTAACTTATAAGCACACAGTTTAAAGCGGCATGTCCTCTTGTCAGATGCATGTGCTGTTTAATGCATTTGATGCATTTGTTTTCCTCCGTACATAACTTGAGCCATACGGTTGTATCCTTATCTGTAAATGTTAGAGATTCAAATTCAGAAAGTATTCATTTCACATAAAGGCTTGTCCTGACAGTAGGCACGTCTCCGTTAGACTTCCCTGAACCAGCGAAGATGGCCGCAAGCGCGTCAAAGAGGCCATAGAATTTTGACTAAAATAAACATTTTGCAAAGTGGAAGTACTTAAAATCTTCCCAGGAAGTAGGAAGAGTGTAATTGAGAAGTTTGATTGAAAGATAGAGCCATAGTTTGTTCAGTAAACCACCTCTGCCATGAGGGTGAGAAAATTATGACAGAATTGTCATTTTTGGGTGAACTATACCTATATTAATATGGAAGTATGAAATTATTTTATTAATGAAGTGATACTCTAAATAAGAAACTAAAACTGCCAGTAGGTGGCAGTAAATGTCTAAAAGAGTAAGTCATTGAGTCATTGATTAATTCATTTGATTCGTTCAAAACGCTGAATGAAGTAAATGGCTCTCTTTATGAATGGATCATTGAATCCTTGGTTCACCCTATTCAACCCTATGGGCTCGGAGACGCAAAACAGTTCTGCTCTGGCTTTATAGGTAATATCTTCGTTGGCAAACTTGAGCAAAAACAGACAATATTGTGTCTAAAATATCACAAATATTTTACTTTTTATTTAACTTTTGTATAAAATCAATATCACATTTGCACTCGTTGTACTCGTGTGATATAAATATGAGACAAAAATACGAGACAAAAACTCATAAAGGGTCATTTTTGCCCTGATATCTTGAATTTTAGGGGCATTCTAACAGCATTCTATACGCTACATCACACAGTGAGTATTGTTCTGATTCGTCACTAATCAACTGTTTGAAATTTAAGATGACCTACGAAAGGTCTGGGGCGGGATGGGTGTTTTAAATGCGTTGATAATTTTATTTCTCCACCTAAACTAATTCATTAAATTAACATGATAAATCGACAGCCCTAATTATTTTGATAATTTAGAATTTAAATATGCATCGGTTTAAATATACATTTAAAAAACATACACATTAAAAGCTAATTAAATAGTGACTAACTAAAATCATCATTCTGCATCGCTCTGTCAAATAAATGACATTTTTAGACTCAAAACGCTGACAAGTTTGCAGCACTGATATTAATTTGACTACAATAATCGTGGAACTACATTATTCAAAATCCACTTGGCCCACTCAGTTTGAATGTGCATGTTGCTGCTACCTATTTTAAAGTCCCTCCTTGCCACCTCAAAAGCATAGGATCAGGATGTCAAGAAAGAAGTGTGTTCGTTATACATAAGGCAAAGGGTCTGTGTGTGCACAGGTGTGTGTACATGAATTAGTGCATGTTGTGTCAATATGTGTAACTAAGGTCAGTGCATAAAGCAGATGGATGACCTCACTGCAGTAACAGGCAATGTGGCAGACAAATGTGGCAGACAAATTAATAATCTTAGTTAAGGCTTTAATTAATGTTCGCATTATCCACTCAAAACAAACACCATAAACGCCAAGTCAACTCATCTTGTGTTTCTAAGAGAGAAGTAAATATGGGCACTAGTTATTAAAACAAAGGAAGAGTGACAGGAAGAACTAGCATTCAACAAAAATATGTTTGTCCAAGCATGAGAGTGTAGTCTTGCATAAATTAATTTGAACTGCTAAACAAGATAAAATTGTGGTATTCAGCTGCAGAACTTAAAAAAGGGCAATGCTTTACAATAAGGTTTAATTTTGTTAGCATTAGTTATATTTTTTTACAGCATTTATTAATCCAAGTTAATTTTTAAGTATACTATTCATTATTAATTCATGTTCATTAATATACATTAGCTAATGTTTTCATTGCATTTTTTTGCCATTTTGAACTTATATATAATTTGAACTTATATTAAATACCCGATTCAACAATTATATTAAATCAATAACAAGAACTCATTTCATTTAATCAAATGTGGTTTAGAGTAGAGTATCAAAACCACTCGCAAATGGCCTCAAGGAATTGAGGCCATATTCATTAGAAGCGGATCTGAAAAGGCTTTGTGTTCAACAGTGTCCAATTTCTTGCACTTTGTTTAATAAACTGCACTGTGCTGTACTGCACATAATTAACACAAGAACTCACTCCCGCTCTTTATGGCAGAATTAGCTGCCTGATATTTAACCGTAACTGATAAAAGGGTTGAACGATTGTGTTCACTGACAGGGCAGTGGATATTTCATTAGAGTGTGATGTAAATCTAGATGATTAAGACACTGCCATCGCTCCAACACTTGAGTTTTAACTGCAGTAGACTGTGAAAATCATCTCCAAAATTGCATGCCATCTAGAAGACAAGAAGAAAGGGAAACAGTGGGGTTTAAATAAAAACCCGCTCAAGTGACTAATTCAAGAAGGAAATGAAACTAAAAGGAAAGGAAATCAGCATCTCAGTGGCTAATTTTATAAAGATTAGAGCCACTGAAGCCACAATGGAAACCGGATGATCTGCAATAGCTGGATGCAGAGGGTGAAAAGGAGTCCTTTGGAGAGAAGTATACTGCTTCAGCTCTCCACGGGACATTCAGGAAGTCTTGGAGGAGTGCAGCTGCACGAAAGAGCGACCAGTGCTCTGAACTCATCAATCTGTGGATTGCTCTGTGAACAACTGCATTGGACCAGGGTTTTTAAAAGCCAGCGTTTTATTAACCGTCTTGTAGCAGAAATGGTCTTTATTTAAATAAATAAAACAAATAAAACATTTCTAATAATAAAAATAATAAAACAATAATAATAATTAACAAAAATAAATAAATAAAACTAAAATAAATAAATACATTTAAAATAACATTGCAAAGCCAAATTCAACAAAAAGTTATTTACCTTTTTTAAAATTCTGATTTGTTATAAAACCTTAATTAAAGAATTCATAATTAACACAGAAAAACTTTAAGCATGGTGTATTTTGGATTTAGATTTTTGGATGGTGTATTTCTTCGCATTGCTATATTCATTTAAAATTCCATCATTTCATGGCAATACGTGATTAGATTTTAAAGTGCACCAAACGATCACAAACAGTCTATTATGTAATCGTAACTGGCCTAGAGGCAACATGGCCTTACAGAAAAGAATAGGACAGATAGGCTATTCCAGTACCTTAATACTCCCTTTCAGCTCCAACAAATCAAAATCACAATGTCAGCCTAGATACAAACACCCACACACGTTAGAAAGGACTTTAGAGACATGCCCGCCAGGGCAGGTGAGATATGTGAATCATAAACCCTGCCAGTTTAGCTCAAAAAAAGAAAAAAAAGGGAAAAAAGAAGAGACCCTCGTTCTAGAATCCCCATCTGTCCCAGGAACGTGATTTAAAGAAAGTCCCTCTGTGTCCTTACAAAGGGAATTCATCACAAAAAGAGGCCAGTACTGTAAATGTCATGTGTTTTACAGCATGCTCGCCCATGGCCCAGCGAGTGGATATTATAGCCTTCAGCGAAGTGGAGAAACAGAGGGGTGTGTGAGGGGACATGCTGCAGTATTTCTGCCCCCTGCATCTCTGACAGCACACAACAGTCAATAATCGCATACCACCTGCCTGCAAAAAACACACGCTGGAAAACTGGAGGGGCTGTGGAGACTGTTTTTACTGACTGCTCTATTTGTGGTGCTGGAGACTGAGCTATGAAGGACTAAAAATGACAGAACGAAAAATAAATAAATAAATAAATAAAAGTAGAAATAAATAAATAAATGCAGAAATAATAGTGAAAATAAATACATTTTGGTAATATAAATGGCTATTTCTGTATTTTTACATGTATTTATTTATTTATGCATTTCTATATGTATTTATTTATGTATTTATACATTTATTTATATATTTATGTATTTATATATGTATTTATTTATTTATATATTTATATATGTATTTATTTATACATTTATTTATTCCTACATTTATTTATTTCTGTATTTCCACATTTCTACATTTATTTCTGTATTTCCACATTTCTACATTTATTTATTTCTGTATTTCCACATTTCTACATTTATTTTTCCCTGCGCATGTATGCTAATTGACCAATGGCTAAGCCACGCCCCCACACGTGATGAGCCAATACAGAAATAAATAAATGTAGAAATGTGGAAACTAACCCTAACCCTAACCCAATATATTACGTGTGCGATTTAATTTATTGGGGGGGGGGGGGGGGGGGGGGGGGCTGTAGGCCTTGTTAGACTAATAAAATAAAGTAAAATAAACAAATAACATTAAGTTACTTCGGTTACTAAATAAACCAGGCTAAAAAATAAATTAAAAAAAACTAATCACTAGTAAAAATCACTAACATGATGCTTGTAAATTAAATAATTGTATATATAAAGTTTATTAATCTGTAAAAAAAAAAGAAAAAAAAGAAATGTTCAAACAGATGATCACAATAACTTGAATCCAAGGAGCTCTAAAATAACTTTAAGATTTTTTTTATCAGAGGCTTAAGGTGGCATCTTTTAACTTAACGCTTCATGTGTTAACGACTCCATTGCTGTTAAATCCACAAATAAAATAAAACTCCATCTGTTTGAAGAAGTAGTAAGTTTTTTTTTATCTTTCAATGTATTCTTGTTATAAAAAGAACTTGAGAAACATTTATTTAGTTCTAACAAGTAAGCTTTTGAAACAGAAAAAAAACAACTCAATACTAATAGAAATGAAAAATAATTAATTTATAATTCCTGCACTGGAGAGACTTGGCGTTTTCCCAAACAAAGTTAAAAAGATATGTACATATCGGTATCAGCATCGGCCAAAACGAGTTGAAAAATATCAGCATATCAGAAAAATATCGGCATATCGGCAAAGTTCTAATATAATGCATCCCTAGAATTTTTTTTATAGGATTTTACTTCCAGAACTTGACTTATGTTGTTAAGCAACTTTGCACACACAAATAATGATTGAAATCAATTATCTATCTTATCTATTTTAATAACAATTACATTTTTACTCTTTGAAAGCCATATCAGGAACATACTTATGATGACTAAAAAAAACTGTTTAGCAAGATAGGGTGTAATACAGAATGAGTGTTTCAGGAACACTTCTGCTGACGGCAGAAATCTTTAATGCTGGGAATGCACTAAATTCAAATTTGCATTCACACACAAATTCGAAAAGTGGACAAAAAGTCAGTTCATGTCAGCGGCAGTCAAAAGCAGAACAACACAGGAAAGTTCCCTTCCAAGGAAGGAAAAAATCATATCAAACGTTACTTCTGAGGAGAGAACAAACTTTTGGGAAATGAAGCCTAAGTGGAATTTATTAGCATATATTCTGCAGAATAAAGCAGCTAATTTCTTCTTCTCCTCCTCTCAGTCTCTTATCGACAGTCTGCTGCGCACAAGCACTCACAGCACACACACACACACACACACAGCTCTACAGGAAAGAGATATCACACGCATCATGGGACAGGCGCTCCATACAAACACATGCATCAACCCTCTTTACTGTCATAATTGCATGAAAACAAACAGAAGGATGCATTCAAAAACTGCATCACTCCAACAGTTGTTATAGTCAAAAGAAGACCACCAACCACAGTTAGAGATAGATTACCTGGCTGGCATGAGATCAAACGTCTTTATTTCTTCTCCTTTTGGACAAATGGAATACAGTATGCGCTCACTGAATACGCACCAGTTTAATCTTCTTCTGTCTTAATTTAAACCCTGTGTGGGAAACCGCCCCTAAAAGTTTTGCCCTCTACAATAAAGCTACAGAGCTTTGATTATAAAACTAAGAATGTAAATATCCTCTTACTAAGACATATTAGGAGATAGAGTGACAACTGATATTTATTTGCATTTTATGGAAGTACTGTAGTCTGCTGTAATGTTATAAAGATCTCATTGATTTACATTACACTCTATCAGAATTTCATTTAATTTAGTCATATAAATATCAGCGACTGCATCAAATTGCTTGTTTTTGATCAATTTGGGCCTCTGAATAAAACAGATGTTTTGCCCTTCTTGAGTGTGAGCTACATATTTTGTTTTATCATACTATATGAGCCATAAAAGCCTGATGCATGTACACTTTTTTAGATCTTTTATTTGGTCTGTTCCAACTGTTCCATTTCAACCTATAGTATTTTACACATATGTCAGGATTTATAGGATAAAAAAGGCAGGAGGATTGTTTATTATACAAATAAAATAGCTCTTTCCACTTTTTTAATAAAAGCAATTAGCTTGCAATTGGTTTTCTCAGATCTTTAAAGTCTTAAATGTTCAGTAGCAAAACTAGTCTGGTTAGTTATAAGAATCTGAGACTAGGGACAGCAGTTATATACTCAATTAAGCCTGTTTTGGTGCTAGACACATTGACACAAGACATGCACACAAATCCTCTTATTATATCAGAGAGGTCCACTTAACCTCTCGGTTGTACTGATAATATGATGAAGAGCATATTAGGCAGAGAGAGTTCTGTGTGGTGAGGGAAGCATTAGCTGTGTGAGATTGCTTGTGGTCAGTTCAAACATTAAGACCGAAAGAGGAGAACTGATGCAGAGCAGCAGATAATGAAGTGAACATGAAACAACCTCTCTCATCCCTTTTCCATCACTAGGTATGCACACACACACACACACACACGTACACACATTATTTTTTTGTATTCAGAAAAGTACTTATTGGTCTCAAAACAATTATCTTGATTTGGGTGACAGAGATAAACAGCATTTGAACATAAAATTACACTAAATACATTCAGGGGTTAAACTGTTTTCGAAGCGGAGAACTGTAAAATCTGGTGGTCTCCTTAAGAACAGATTACTAACATCTGGACTATGAAGTCCTGAACTAATATAAACAAGATTAATTTAAAACCAACTGTGCTAATCTGAATTAGGTTGTCTACAAAACATTAAAATGTATCAAATAAAGATACTGATCAGTTGTATTCAATACTAACAGGAATGGTTGAGAGCCAGCAACCTTTGGAGAACATACTAAAAACCAGAGGTACTCCAGTACTATGTGTATGATTTTCACTGACATAGTCCCAGTAAATCCATGGTAAATGATGGTGATTTGTAGATTTAAAAGCCTAATCATTCATCGCACAATGTTTCTCGTGTTTGTCAGTGCTGTAGAGAATGTCAGAGCTGTTTCATCTGGCTTTAAACTTGTTTAAATCACCAAGACATTTGTGTTCTTCGCTGAATTTAAGCACTGGACCTCACAGCACTGTTTAGCAGTCGTGCGATCAAGACCGATCAGCAAGTAAACACACCTGGAGCGCAAGGCCGGATTTACCACCGGGCTGATTGGGCCGGTGCCCGGGGGCCTCCAACCTCTAGGGGGCCTCCAAGACCCCACTAACTGTGTGACCTCATCCTTTTTTTTATTAAATTAAAATAAAATTCATTAATGAGTGTGTGTGTGTGTGTGTGTGTATTTGTGTGTATGTGTGTTAACAATAATTTATTTGCACACAAAAAAGTATCATGATCAGATCAGTTTTTTGGCTGTGTCCTGAGGCTTCCTACACCGTAAACTAAACACAGTAACGAACGATGACGTCGATTTTACCATATCAATCCGAACGCGAGTCCAATAATGAAACACTGGAAGAACTAGTTATTCAACCTGAACCTCCATTGCAAGGACGACTTGAGCAGGACGTTTCTCAGTGATACACTACTCAGTTTGAGGTACATTATGAGATGTTGCAAATGTAATTCCTCACCATCAGCATTAACAAGTTCATGTACATCAAACAAACCGATTATTTTACCAAGTATTTTTCTAATTTATTGCGGTGAACACGTGGAAACTGTATCAATTACAGCGTATACATTAGCCGAGCTCTAGCGTGAATGACTGATGTAACAAACGTTGGTAAAACAAATCTTGCTCCATGCTTAATCTTTCCTCAAAGTAGTGAGAACGACAGACAATCTGCATTAATAGACACAGTTATAGGTAATAGTGGCACACAAACTGATTAGCATAAGTATTTAAGTAAGACAGTGATAACGTGAGGAGACCTACACAAAATAAAACTCAAAATTAAGTATGCGAATCCTGCATTGAACTCCGAGATTTGAGAAGCAGTCGTCAGTAAAATAAAGGGAACACAGCAAAAGTTTAGGATTATACTGCTGTGATATCATGGTGAAGATGAACTTTAACCACTGATTCTTCACATACTCATCCTTGGGCAGTGAAAATAAATCTGGCTTTACCTTCACATTGTAGAGGCACAGCGTCTTCTCAACTTGATGCTATCCAGCATCCACAGGGATCAGCTGTAGTGTTTGAAGGGTTTCAAGTTTTCCCTGGTGTCGGCAATATGCTAATGTTTCGTCTTGATGTCACAACGAAATGGCTTATGACTCGTTTGAAAAACGATTAATTTCAATGAGCTGTTACACACTACATGAAAGTTCATTTTCAAAAATCCATAATAGGGGCACTTTAATTTTCCTTGCTTTTATTTTGTGATTATTTTAATTCCTTACTGTGTAAAGCACTTTTAATTGCCAAAGTGTATGACATGTGCTATATAAATAAAACTGCCTTGCATAATGTTGCATCAGAATAAATAAAAAAAAATGGATGTAATTGATTGTGACAGTGAATAAAGAATATGCTGATGTACATGGACTCAAGTCACTTTTTTGGAATTGATTAAATTCAATAGCATTCATGTAAAATATAAATAATAAAATAGTGTAAAATAAATTACTATTTTATACTGTATAAATAAGTTGCAGTAAGGGCATAATACTGTAAAATGAAATTGCGGTATGGGCATCTTACTGTAAAATTAAATTGCGGTAAGGGCATCTTACTGTACAATTAAATTGCAGTAAGGCAATCATACTGTAAAATTAAATTGCGGTAAGGGCATCATACCGTAAAACACATTTACAGGTAAGATACTGTAAAGTAGGGCTGGGACGGTATGGATTTTTTCTTACCACGTTGAAAAGCAAGAAATTCCAGCGGTATAGCGGTAATGGAAGAACAAATCTTGCAGTTTATTCAAATTCTATATGAGAGAGATGTGTCTTCAGGGGCTTTGTCAAGCATCCAAACTGGCTAAGCTATAAGCTCGACACGGAAAGAATTTAATAACCGACAGCCTGATATAAAAATCTAACAATACACTGTTATAACATTTCAAAGAGATATTTTTTAAGGACATGGATTGAATTTTCTGGAAAAAAGTAAAGCTGTAAATATTAAAGATTTCTACACGAATCTGTTCTCAACATTTTCCTCGACTGTGAATGATTCCTCCAAGTTAATGTGCCGTTTTCCTTGTCTCTTTGTTTTGCTCTGTTCTGACAATCTCCTTTCATAGGCGGTTTAAGAAAACAATATGTTGGCAGCATCACAGGAAGAGACAATTGTTCAAAGACATGCTCGCCCCCGCTAACACACTGCTGCTGAGATTCAAGCAATAATAAACCGCTAAACCACAGAGGTACAGAGCAATAACCAAACACCTGTTTAGCTCACAGTAGGGGAAAGACCTTCCCTGTCTGACTGTGCAATCTCCAGATGGAGGGATAGACCCAATCTCAGGTCATAAGAAGCTTTGTAAACTAGACAACACTGCCTCAAGACATCCAACACCAAAACCATCTTGGTTTTCAGCAGAAAATCAACAAACTTGTGAGGTTAGCCTTAAGGGGAGCAAAGCAAAACTGATGTGAGATCAGAGTGACGAGTCTCTAAACTGAGAAAGCCGCAGCAGAGGCGGAAGTCATGGTATATGAGCTCCAGAATAGATGTGCATAAAAAAGCCAGGGATAGATGAAGAGTGAAGGAGCAGGAGACAGGGAGACAGACAGAGAGCAGGGGACAGCAGACAGACAGGCGGATGGATGCTCCAGGGGTCTGTGGCAGTGCAGACAGCAACCTTAGCTTCCACTCTGCACCTTTCCTCCCAGACAGTGCTAATGATTTCCTGTCAGCGCTGGCCAACACACACAAACACACAGACGACTGCATGAGCTGTACAAAGCACTTACCACAGCAAATAACCGAAGATGATACATAAGCTAGAATGCTGAGCAATTTCAAACTTAATTTCCAGAGACAACAAGAAGTGGAAAGGCACTAGAAAAGATGTCCAGTTTGTCATGACCTATCATGGGCATGAATATACGTTTTTTTTCTCCTCTTGTTGTACTGCTGCAAACTATACACTGGCAAATGAAGCTAGTTTCTAAATTTTTGGCCACGTCTGATTACAATCAGATACAAAGGGTATTTTCCCTGTTGCAAATGCATTTGATTTAATTGATTTGAATTACTTAATTTATGGTCTGTTCATCACACAAAGATGAAACAAATATATAATACGTAATATAGAAATAAAAAATATAATATGCACAAACAATTTTAAGGTTGTTTAAAAGTATAATAACAGTTTGTAAACTACTACAAAAACGTGAGTAATTGTGTGTGATGGTCTGCAAATTGAATGCGGAGAGGAGTTCAGCTTCACAGGAGACGCACGATCGACAAACTTTAAACCCTTCATTTCAAACTATACTTCAGTTGCCCACTATTCATGTCATTTTCACTGTGCTGTATGTAAAATATGTGTTTCCTTGTCTTTATTTGAAAAAGTATGATTCCCGTTGTGCACAAACTTACCAGATAAATGCCCTTTTGGTTGCGGTTTACTTCCTTTTTATTATTTTATTTTTTTAAACAATTCCTTTATTTGTAAAAATACTGTAATAGAATTACATAGGTAGCCATCTAAAGTATAAGTCTGCTTATTTTACAGATTTTTTTTTACTAAAATTATTAAATATTAAGTAAAATAAATATAAATTATAAATATATCTGCTTTATACTGTGAGAGGTTCAACAAGGCGCTCAGGTAGAGTCAAAGGAGTTTAAGATAGGTGCTCTTGGGGTAGGGAAAAAAATCCAAAGGAAAACAAAAGCAGGTCCCAGGCACTCAGTCAAAATAACAGGAGAAGGATCAGGTTAAAAAGCCTTTAATGAATGTGGCTTAAGTCATTTTAGAAATATATATATGCACCAACATGTTTCGACCAACAAAATGGTCTTCATCAGGGCAGTCACACAGAAAAAGAGAATGGCAGCAAATATAAGCCAATTTTTTATTTATATTATATTTCAATTTTTTGATTCTTGAAATATATTCTTATATTTGCTGCCATTCTCTTTTTCTGTGTGACTGCCCTGATGAAGACCATTTTGTTGGTCGAAACATGTTGGTGCATATATATATTTCTAAAATGACTTAAGCCACATTCATTAAAGGCTTTTTAACCTGATCCTTCTCCTGTTATTTTGACTGAGTGCCTGGGACCTGCTTTTCTTTTTATATCTGCTTTATATTGGCCATCGGCCACCCTTCTCTAAAAAAAAAAATCAATATCGGTCGACCACTAGTGATGATGCTGTCTCTCTCTCTCTCTCTCTCTTCCATTTGCCTTTCACTTTCCTCTGTTTGCTGGTCCTCTAGTGGCCAGCTGGTGTCAGCAGCTCTTTATTGAGAGCAGCTGCCACATCAGGTACCTGTGCCAGCTGGGCACACCGCCCTGTTGGCCACAGCTGCCACAGCGAATCAGAAAGCACTGCTGGCAGGGCAAATCTTGATGGAGCAGACGTGGAGAGATCTGTTGTCCGTGCGGCTGAGAGCCCTGGGCTGCCCAATGCAATGCCTGCTGTGCCTCTCTCCACAGTGGGCAGAGCACACAAGATCAATGTAGCCTCCAGCTGGCATCAACAACCTCAGTGGCAGGGTGTAGATTAAACACTGACGCCCAACTGGTAAAGAATGGTTCTACAATACAAATCAGTAAAGCTAGTGGAGAAAATCAAAGGATTGGGTTAAAAGTAGTGTTGGGCAATATGCTCCATATAGTCATATCCTCCTATCGTCAGCCTGTGAGATTGGCAGTACTGCGATATTAACGTGATTGTGTGTGTGTTTGTGTGTGTGTGTGTGTGTGTGTGGGGGGGGGGGGGGGGGGGTTGCATATATGTGTGTGTGTGTATATATATATGGGGAAATAACTACAGGGAAATAACCTGATTTGTTAAAAATCGTTTTCTGTGATTATAAAATGAAGTATATATATAAAGGATGTAATATAAAGAGTGAAATTAAAGGAATTTCCTCCATTTGCCCTTTTACAAAAAGGAAGTGTCATGGCAGGCACTGTGGGTGGTAAGCAGTAAGTCTGTCCAAGTGTAACAGATGTAAAGGGAACAGGAAACAGAAGAAAGAGAGATAAAGAGACAGCCCAGAGCCCACTCCACTGGATATCAGAGACAGGTAATCGGTCTCAACCCTTCTCAATGCAATCAGACTCAAACTTTCAATTTTCGCTCTCCAAGCTGCACTCAGCAAGAGAAACAGAGTAGTGGATTAAAAAAGACATCATGACACTGAGAAACAACCAGAATGCACACTCACTTCAGTGTTTAAAACAGTCACAAAGCTAGTCAAGAACATTACAGTTCAAAAGAAGAAGAAAAAAAAAAAAAACGAATTGCACTAGGGGCTATTTATATATATATATATATATATAGTTTTATATATAGATATTGTTTTAATAATACACATATATAAGTCAGCAAGAAGTGCCGATAAACAGAACTTTATTTTTTATGTTTTTGTAGTTATGGTTACTTCTCTCTCCGCCCCCCTACACTCATATTTTAAAACAGAAAATACAAAATAAACGAAGATAAAAATCTGATATCAGTATAGTTATCATGAATTATTTTGGCCACGATAATCGTGTAGTGAAAATCTGATATCGTGACAGCCCTTTTATGCTGTAAGAAAACAAATTTGTATTATATTGACTTATCAAATTGATTTAAGGCTAGTGTTTTTTTCGAATTTACATTTTATGGACAATTAAGCACATTTAATTAAGCACATTTAAAAAAAAAAAAAAATAATGAAATAAAACTATTTCTACAACATGGTTGTATTTGTTGTAGGCTACTGCATTTAAAAAAGTTAATTGTGTCTTAGTTACTTACATGAAAGAGATCTCAAACCAGCATCTACTAACCTGAAGGCAAAGTCGTTAGACTTTACAGCTTCATTATTCTAGCACTATTAGGCTACGTTCAAACTGTCAGTCCAAATCCGATTTTTGTGCATATCCGATTGAAATCCAATCAGATTTAGAGTGAAGAGTGAACGGCAAAAAAATAAAAAATAAATAAATATTCGCATGAAATGCATTACAAATACATTTCAAGCTACATTCATGTGGTTTGAAATCCTATTCAAATTCCATTTCTGGAGATCCGTTTCAGTCTGACCGCTCCGATTGGATTTCGCGTGGTTTATGAGACTTTCACACACCACAAAAAACGTAAACGGCAGACATTGTTATAGGAAACATGCTTAATATGTTGCAGCATTAAGTGCCGGACTAGTGGAAAATGACAATAAAACAGAGACATGTTTTGAAACCGGCGGAGACGACAGCATGGAATAAAGCCATGCATAGCAATCATCTCCTCCAGCCTTTCTGCCGCTGCCTCATAAGACGCAGTAGTCCAGCGTGGCGGCTACACATTGTCATGTTGTGAATAAGACATTGCAAGTATTGCAAACCCCTCCATGTTGCGGTTGTTGTTGTTTTCGGCATATGCCTACCAACGCAACATCATTGCCATAGAAACTAATGCACATATTCCGGAAAAAGGAGGAGCAGCATGGGACACACAAATTGGATCTGAACAGTTGCGATACACGGTGTGGACATCCAATACTTTTAGATCAGATTCTAATCGGACACACAAATAATTGGATTTGGACTGACAGTGTGAACCTTAGAGGTCACGTCTGTGTCAGAACCAAAGGCTCAAAGTGCTTATCAGCTCACCAGAGGGCTGACTGGCCACTCATTGACATCTAATCACATTTCAGACTCTCCTGCACTGTAAATGAAGAGTAAATGAGAACTAATAACTGTTAATACTGTGCTGAGGCCACTCCAGTTCATTATTCCTTGTATAATACTTCATCTGTTGTCCAGCCCCACAGCTGTCCCTCCTTTACATGAGAGCATAAGGTCAGGTGAGTTGTGTGTGTCAGTATCGTTGCAGTATAAATGTACAGGAATAGAAGCATAAAAGTACACCCACACAGAATATCAAAAAATAGCAATAATAAAGAAGTATGTGTCCAAATTTAAAAAATACCATATATGCATGTGAGCGTGTGACCTGCATTGCCATGACACAAACAAGCAGTCTGTATTACCCCATAAAGCCTCCACCAAGAAATATTTATGAGGCATGCGACTCCATTTCAAGCATTACCATCCGCCTGCTCATTGCCCTGCTGACACTCTAATCACATTTCCAACCCTCCACCACCTTACCACTCTTCACTACAAACCTGTTTCCTTTCTTCTTTGGAAGAAGGCCAGAGGAACAGCATTTCATCCTGTGTGGAGGCCTGTGCTTCAAACACGCTCAGTGTGTGTATTTGGCTCTGTTATTGGTACGAGCGAGAGGTTTGACTCAGCACTTTAACCGCACACACATTCACCATTTTTTTGCTATCCTGTATTAATCTTACAAATCCCCTTACATCTGGCTTCCTGTTATATATATGTGTGTGTGTGTGTGTGTGTGTGTGTGTGTGTGTGTGTGTGTGTGTGTGTGTGCGTGCGTGTGTGAGAATGACACTGGCTGTGTCCCAAAATCTAGTGACCTGTCGACCTAGATGGCTTTTTGGTGCATCATAGGTGTGCTAATGTCCAAAAATGCTGTCTAGCTCAGAACCTCACTAGGTTCTGAAATGCAGCCAACACTCCCTGATCTCCAAGAGAGATAAAATTAGGAAGAAACAGATTAAATCAGTGATGCAGTATGTGACGGCTGAGAGAGTCACAATGCCCTCCGGTCATTCTCTACTCCCAGAGGACTTGTGCACAAGGTTCCTCAAACTGTATTCAAGATAGACCTAGAATACCACTGGATTTATAACAAGACACTTTCTCTACAATAAATGCATATGTAAAGCAGACATTTCAACAGCCATTACTCCATATCCTTCAGAAATTATTCTAATATGCTGATTTGGTGCAGAGAAACATAAGAAACATATCTTATTATTATCAAAGTTGTGCTGCTTCATAATTTGTTTAAACCTGGATAATTTTTTTCAGATTCTATGAGGAATAGAAAGTTCAAAAGAACAGCATTTATTTGAAGCTTACTGTCAAATTTTGATCAATTTAATGCATCCTTGCTGAATAACTGTACTAATTTCTTTCAAAAAGAAATGCTAAACCTGAAGTTTTAAACTGTTGTTTATGCAAACAACTTGTCAAATATGTCATTATTTATTTGGATCAAAAAATGTAAATATTAGGCACAGAATGCTTTTTTGTGTGTGTGTGTAAATGTGTGCAAACCACATCAGGGGTACAAAAAAACAACAACCTCCAAACACTAGTCTAAGTGCCATGAGTGCTAGGTCCGATACAATTCACACATATACAGTAATTGATGACAGAGCATGTGACTCTATCGGAAAGTCTGAAGCATCAAACACTCCTCAGGCAGAGTGAAACGCATGCAAAACTTTATGCTTGGGTCGGACAAGACAGCCCTCTATGAACTTCCCACTGACAGCATCGATCAACTGTGTGTGACCTATATTATTTAGTTTTGCCCTAACTTTGCCAAGAAAGGTGGCCCAAGGCACTTCAGCCCTGTACACTAAGAGCTGCTGGCATGCTAATATAGCCTCTGAACATTATGAATTGAAATGGAACAGTAGAAAAAGCCAATTGTGACATGAGGTCTCACAATTCAGATTACTAACAACTATTTAACTGCAACTGTGCACTAGTGTGTATCGTAAGGTGGCCCCACTGTGGCGGTTCAGATCTATAGAGCTGACAATGATCCCTACTATTACAACCACCACCTGAGTGTCTACAAATTCATTTAAACGCCTGACGTTTTTCTCTCCATTCCACTCATAGCCGTTTTAACACATAACAGGCGCTTGTCATGCGGTGGGTAAATGTAGGATTGTTCGGAAAATGCAGAGAGGAAAAAAAAAAACTGCGATACGAACAGGACTACCCCAGCACTTTCACAATACAGCCAGTGTGATATGCTTCCATCTGCCTAGCAGTGATGTTTTGTATCAGTTTCACTGCTGCACCATGTATTGCAAACGCAACATTAGTCATTTCTCAAGCAGGATTTAACTTCATTTAAAATAAAGCCCACAAGCCCACAGAAGGATGTCAGCTGTAACTTCATGCCAGTATATTGTAGGGGAGGAATCTATTGTAGGGTTTGTGAGTTTGCCTGCTGCTGTGAACAGGAAAGGAAAGTGTCACAATGAATAAAAGATTATTTGGGGGTGATTGTATGGAGGACAAGTAACATTTAAAAGAAATGAAAGAATTAGTTTAAATTATTAAATTTAGAACAAAAAGGAAAAAAATTACTTTTTATATACAGCAGCAGGTTTATTATATTAAGACATAATGCACAGATCTCATATAACGTAACATGATATTAGTTTACGTGAATACTTGTCAAGACGTGTATCTGACCATTCAAGCGCAATACGTCACTAAAGAGAACTGAATTGGGGAATTGCATGCTGTCTTTCTGTGCGCGAGCTTCGGGTGTGTCAGTCAGCCCGAGTAACGCATTGAGATCTTTATTCGTTGGCTTATTGCGCTTAATAACTAGTTTAACATATCAAGCACGTCCTGCACTTTATTGTCTCATTCATACATGTTCTTTTTGTGATAACCGAAACATCAGACACAAGTGCTTTGCTTATGAAGGATAAGTGCAACTTTTTTATTAATATAGCCTATAATAAGAGTACTTTATTTACAATGAAACAGTACATTAATATGTATGATAGGCCTATTTAATTACATTTTTAAAAAATCAATTGTTCTGTTTTTATTCATTGATGCAGAATCATTCACATCAGAATTCCAATCCATCGTAAAAACGATTATACTCTATACTGAACTGTCATGGCATTTTTTAACTCTACTGACAAATAAATACATTTAAAAATGTTTTTTAATGCTGTTAAAATGCATTCAAAATTATTTATTAAATTGCTAGTTTATTATTTAATTTAGACATGCATTTTCTGTAAAGCTTTGAAAATATGTATTGTGAAAAGCGAATATGTAAATGTGAATTGAAAATGATTTTATCTAACTACATTTTACAACATGAATTAAATAAAAGTTTAAAAAACGTATATTAATTTATCCATTAACATATCTATTTTATTTGAGTTATTAAATTGATAACTTATTCCTTCATTGTCCAAGTGTCACTCCAAGTCCTACATACGTGGCTGTGAAAGTCCCAATACAAAAAGTGCAAACAGGTGCAGTTCTAAAGACATCTATAAATTTAAAATCATGAATGCATTCCAAGAGATACATTCAATGCCACAGAGGAACATCTCTGAAGCCCTGTCCTCACAAAAGGCCCCCTAAAACTTCAGACATGGTACATTATTTAGTGTGCCACACAGGGGCTGAGAGAGTTCATGTACACAAATCCTCCATGTGGGTCTCCTGAATTCCAGTCAGCCACTGAGACATGAAAAGCGGGCTGGCACATATTCTATAATTATTCAATTAGGCAAAAATAATTAATCCCTATGTGTTTGAAACTCACTGTTTTCCAAACGGCTGTCGCAATGCATCGGATCAAGCAGAGCTGGCGGCAGAAGAGCCTTGTTATTTCCTGTGGTTCTGCTCTGTGCATGGCTGGGCATCAATGACCTGAGCAAACAGCGTTAGCATAGCAGAGAATACTGCACTGAGACACGGGAAACATCCCTCCAAGACACACATATTCCACTCCGCTCATTAACTTAACGGTCAACACAAGTGCAGTTTGGCTGCCCTCTAAAAAGCACATGCAAATTAAGTCTTAATAAGGTCTTTGTGTTTTTGCATTGCCAAAGCTTTAATTACGTGTTTCTGCGAAGCAAATAGAATGCAATATCATAATGAATGCAGCAACTTTTTCTTTTGAAAAGCAGTACTCGAGCAAACAAAAGTCACCACCATTGCAAAGGTGTTGTGGGCGATTGCCAGGGCATTTTCTATGTTGCTGCTAAGGGTGTACTCACACTAGGCGATCTGAACCGTGGCAGAGCACGTTTGACCCCCAAAGTCTGGTTTGTTTGACTAGTGTGATTGCTCCGTGATCGAACCATGCCCTGGCCCGCTTGAAGAGGTGGGCTCGGGCACGGTTCAGTTGGGCACGAGCTCAGTACGCATGTACTGGCAACCATGCCTAGTGTGAGTAATAATCTTAATTATAATCAGGTCTCTAGATTCCTCTGATATAAGATATTTTAAAGAATGTTTTTGTCCATACATTGAAAGTCAAAGGGGTGTAAAATAGCACTGGACCCCATAGAATTGTTGTTGTTTTTTTTACACAATAAAATATTCTTCTTTTTTTTGTGTTCCACCAAAGAAAATGATATTTCTCTATAATTTAAGCAACACACACACACACACACAAACAGTTGTAAGAGTTGTTTTAATGCGAATATGTAGCGTATTTTATCTTTGTTAGGTAATCATCTGAAATATGAAATCCCCAAGCTTACCCAGTGTAAGCCAGCCTAATTAACTAGAGCAGGGTGAACAGGTCATACTCTGTTTACAGCACCGGCCCAGAGGCCTGTCTGTGAAAGCTGCCACACACACACGGCTTCTCATTAGAATTACAAACTAATCTCTGCCAGGCGGGTGAGGAGAGCCTTCGGATCAAATGTCAATGAAATATTTAGTTAGCTACATCAATTCACCAAAGGCGGGTTAACAGCTAAGTGAAAATATGCCAAAAAAGTGGTGCATTGCATGAAGTATCATTTGACATGATAGAGTAAGTTATGAGTTAGAGAAGAAGAGAGAGAAAACAAGCAGAGATGATACATTTTTAATGACCAGACAGTGATTTCATCTGCATTCATGCTGACTCACTGCTAAACCTTAGCATTGGTTCAAACCACCCAATATCACTAAATTAATACTGTTTTATTAGTGTGCTGTGGACACGCTGACTCAAAGATAACTCTGTTGGAAGGTGTGTGCGTGTGTTGACTTTAAAGAAATAATTCACCCAAAGCTCAAATTCTGTTAATTTACTCACCCTCATGTCGTTACAAACCTGACTTTCATTGTGTGAACAAAAAAACAACAACACAATTTTCCAAAATATCTTCTTTTGTGCTCCACAGAAGAAAGAAGTGCACTTAACTCTTTCCCCGGCAAACACAGAATTTTCTGTTATTTGTGAGAAAACGCTTTTTCGAGGATTCCGTGTTTTCACTGTTATACGCTAGGGGGCGCTATGATGCATCTTCTGAAAGAGTACTGAATCTCCAGATCAAAACACATGCTAAGAAGCAGCAGAAACAAGCACTCACATATGTAATCATATGCAAATGTAAAATAACGCGATGATAAATAGAAGGGGTGTAACCCAAATTCTATCCATTGGCCCTTACCAATCATGGCCTCCTAATAATACCCATCCATTGAATTGTTTCTATCACTCTCTCTCCTCTCCACCTATAGCTGGTGTGTGGTGAGCGCACCAGGGCCATTGTACTGTGGCTGCCATCGGCATCATCCAAAAAAAAAAAGCGCTATATAAATGCCTCATTCATTCATAAGGTACAAAAAGTGAGACAACTGCAGGCACCTTTCTTTCTCTCTTTCCACACACATGCATCCAGAGCCCCTCTCTCAGAGAAAGACCTTTAAAGTCTGCTCAAAAAGACGTAACACTCACCAGAAAGACAAAAGGTTATTCCATGCAATGGATGTCAATGGAGGAAATGCTTCAGTACACTGGATAAACCGCTATAGTGCAGAAACAGCTAATGTCTTCATAAACTGACTTCATAAACTAATCTTCAAAATACTGTATTTACTATTTACCATGACAAATTACTTTTGGATAGAGCAGGACGTTACCTCGAAAAGTAGCTTGCTTGTAAGGGAAATCACAGACATTTGTGACACGCAGGCAACACATTTCCGTAGTCTTTGCCAAGTGTGACTTGTAATACTCCAAAAGAATTTCAATGACGGCAGAACAATTATCTCACCAGGCTTACAAGGCGCATGTCAATCAATGTAACTGCTGACTGAAACAATTTTTCAAACCTTTTAAGGTTGTTATCTGCTCATTAAGAGACACTCTTATTTAGTTGCAAACAGAGTTGCAACTACAAATTACACACAAATATAGCTTTCTATTCATTAAATGTATTTAGATGTTTTGGGTTCCGTTCCATGTAGATTAATTTACTATTTGCATGTGATCCCCCTCATCATAAATTCCATTTGACAATAACCATGATTGCTAAAGTTCTCAATGGCCCACTCCTGGTAACCACTTTATAACATACAGCCATAATCAAAAAATAACGGATAGCGCTGCTTATTATGCAGCTCAAACCTGAAAAAAATAAAAAATAATAATTGATAAGGCAAGTTTTGAATATATATATATATATATATATATATATATATAAATTAGGGCTGCAACAACTAATCAATAAAAACGCTAATATTCGATAATGAAAATCAACAACAAATATCATTATCGATTAGTTGCGCCTGCTGACCGTGGACAGAAAACTTCCACCAGTTGTGTCAAATTACAAATTAAGTTCACCCAAAAATGTTAATTCTGTCATCATTTACTCACCCTCAAATTGTTCCAAACCTGTATGACTGTCTTTGTTCTGCTGAAGACAAAATATATTTTGAAGAATGTTTGTAACCAGACAGTACTATGACTTCTATAGTATTTTTTTTTTTTCATATGGAAGTCAATGGTGCCCATCAACTGTTTGGTTAGCCGTATTCTTTAAAATATCTTCTTTTGTGTTCATCAGATTACTCAACTTGAGGGTGCGCAAATGCGCATCAAACAGACGGGACGCATTAGAGATGGAGACAATTTATTAAATACCTTTTTACAATCTCCTTTTGCCAAGATAACTTCTCTGAGTCTTCTCCTATAATGCCTGATGAGTTTGGAGAACACCTGACCAGAGATCAGAGACCATTCCTCCATACAGAATCTCTCCAGATCCTTCAGATTCCCAGATCCATGTTGGTGCTTCTTCTCTTCAGTTCACCCCACTCATTTTCTATATGGTTCAGGTCAGGGAACTGGGACGGTCATGGCAGAAGCTTCATTTTGTGCTCCCTAACACATTTTTGTGTTGATTTTGATGTTTGTTTTGGACCGTTGTCCTGATGGAAGATCCAACCACAGCCCATTATAAGATCTCTAGCAGAAGCCGTCGGGTTTTGATTTTTTATCTGTTGATATTTGATAGAATCCACGATGCCATGTATCTGAATAAGAAGTCCAGGACCTCCAACAGAAAAATAGGCCAACAACATATAAGATCCAATGGTATATTAAATTGTACACATGGGGTACTTTTTATCCTTGTGTGCACCAAACCCATCTAGCGTGTTTGCTGCCAAAAAGCTCTTTTTTTAGTTTCATCTGACCACAGAACCCTGTGCCGTTTGAAGTTTCAGTCATGTCTGACAACTGAATATGCTGGAGTTTGTTCTTGGATGAGCGAGGAGCATTTTTCTTGAAACCCTCCCAAACAACATGTGGGGATGTAGGGGTTGTTTGATTTTTTTTTTTTTATAGGCTTTCTGACCCCAAGACTCAACTAATCTCTGCAATTCTCCATCTGTGATCCTTGAAGAGTCTTTGGCCACTCAAACTTTCATCCTCACCGTCCATTAAGACATTATAGACACACGTCCTCTTCCTGGCAGATTCGTAACATCTTTAGTTGATTGGAACTTCTTAATTATTGCCCTGATGGTCAAAATGGGGATTTTCAATTCTTTAGCTATTTTCTTACATCCACTTTCTATTTTGTGATGCTCAACAATCTTTTGATGCACATCAGAACTATTTCCTTTGGTTTTATTCATTGTGATGGATGATTAAGGGACTTTGGCCTTTGTGCTTCCTCATATTTAAACTCCTGTGAAACAAGAAGTCATAGCTGGACAATTTCATGTTCCTAGTAGGGCTGTCAATGAATATTCTAAATTCAAATATATATTCGAATAGTTTTAAAAAACAGAAATTCGAATGTGAAAATTAATATTCGAATCGAATGTGGAAAAACGCCCGCGGTAGCAGAGGCGCGGCTGTCTGCTTTGCGAGTGGGCGCGCTGCCTGAGAGGTCAGGGACAGGTCACAGGAAGAAGCGTTAACGGTAAACATAAACATTACTAAAGAGTAGGCTACTGTACTGACTGAATAGATATTGCGCAGCATGAATAAGGTAGGTTAGATACAGCAGTTTCATGCACTGCAGGCTTCCACTGGTTTGATTATTTACCGTTTCATGTCAAGGAAAAGTTCAATTTTTACCACAGCACAGCTCGCTCGGAGCGTTCAATGTCGGATTCGCGTCTACCGCGTCTAGTAGTTGGACTCTTGAACATTATGAATTCGCGCGTCAAAAGCAAAAGTTTGATGCGCGGAGAGCGTGACGCCTCATTCGCGCCACAAAACGCGTCTTTACATTGACTTAACATTGAAATCACTCGCGCCAGACGCTCTATTCGCGTTTGGTGTGTGAACGCAGCGGGTGAGGGCGACTGGGCGAGAGAGAGAAAGAGTGCCTGCGAGTGAGCGAGCGAGAGTGAGGTCTGCGGTCTTGGCCATTAGGATATTTACTTGTTTGTTTTTGTGTAGGTAATACGTTGTCAAATATGTTTAAACTTAAATAAACTACCTATACAAGTAGTTATGTCTCTTTGTATTAATTTGTCCTGTTATTGACGTAATGTGCGTCATTGACAAAATACGCAACCAGATGTTCGAATATTCGTGTGTTTTTTAGAGGGAATATTCGAACGTCATTTGAGCAATTTTGACAGCCCTAGTTCCTAGTCACCCTGGTGTGCTAAAAAAGGTAAATATTAATGGGAATATACTTCAGAGATATTTTATTCATAAAAAATTCTAGGGGTATGAATAATTGTGGCCAATGTGTTTTGGAGAAAAACATTTATTTTATAATGTGATTTCCCCCCCATTTTCAATTCTTTTACTTCAATGAAAGGTTAGATTTTTGCAAATTTTTTGAATAAAAGATCAAAAGGATAAACAATAAAGATTTACTTTTTACAGCCATTTTTTATCATATTTACCAGGGGTATAATTAATTCTGGGCACGACTGTGTGTGTGTATATATATATATATATATATATATATATATATATATATATATATATATATATATATATATATACACACACACATATACACACAGTCGTGCCGAAAAATATATATATAAAATCACATCATACGGAGTACAAAATTACTTCTAGTTTTTTGTTTTTTGCCTCTTTTCACTCCTCACCATTGACCTATATTGTCACTATAGGCACAAAAACAAAAGCAGCTTTAACAGTGAAACTCTCCCGAACTTTTAAGTCTTAATGTCACAATGATGGTGTTGACATTTACGTAGTTAACAGTTTTTAGTGTTAAATATGTTATGAAAAGCCAGTGCATCACTTTGAAGTTTGTTCTGGTTTTTTTGTGACTCCTTAGCTCAGCTTGTCGCAGTTCTTGAGACAAGAGTTACACTAAATAAAAAGCTCTCTTATTATCAACTATCAAAGTACTTGATTACAATGGCACTTCTACACTGCTAAGCGCTTTAATGGCACAACTCTGATTACAGTGCTGATCCCGCTAACAGAGAAACATTGTTTGTCTAAGTGCTGCTTTACATCTACATTTCTGAGCCAGTGAAGTCACCTTTGTGTCTTAATACAGAGGCAGAAAGACACAGAGGACAAGTGTTGTGCTCTCTCACAAAAAGTATGCATGTCATTCAGCAATAAAACAGCATGTGAAACTAATAAAGGCCAATGCACAACATGGCAACTGACGTAAGCAGCTTTCATTTCAAATTCTACTTCCGACAATACTATTCAGTACCACTTTATTTTTCTCTCAAAGGCACGATCGAATCTCTAGAAAGACTGTGATGAGCCACAGGGTGAAGACAGAGAGAGAGAGAGAGAGAGAGAGAGAGAGAGAGAGAGCGAGAGCGCGCGAGAGAGAGAGCGAGAGAGAGAAAGAAAGAAATAGCTGTTTTCATGGTCGGGTACAGCATGCTTAACTACATCCTACTGGACGCAATGGCTTTAGAGATTTCTTTGAAATCCTGTCCTTTAGATATCGCCCATCGGTTAGATATCGGTGATCCCCCACGGATCAGTAACAGAGACTGATACACATAATAAACACTGAACTGCATTGCACTGTCTCTCGCTGAATCTTTCTAATGTAATACAATATTACTGAATATGATCAGGTATTTGCATTTGTTTCAAACTGAGATCAGCAACTCCCACTGAAAATGATTGAGACTGTTTTTTCACTAAAAATCACTGCCAGTGTGGATGCCACCTGAGGCAAAAAGGCTAAAACATATTCAAAAACAATCAAAACATATTTGATGTTCAATACACAGAAGGATGTCGCACCAATGATATTTCACTGTGAGCGGTGTGAATTGGCCTTAAATAAATCAATTTAAGTTGAAGACATAAATTTAAAGATAAATGAAAACTGAAAATATACAAATAAAAGCTAAATCAAAATTAGGGGTGTTGAAATGAATAGTTTCTGCGAATAGTTTCATTGCGATGCGGACATGGACGATTCTGCATCGATGCAGTAATAGACCATAATCGATTATTGCCGTTATAGCCTACTGACGTTTCTCTGGCATCATTCGTCGCACACGCACTTGTCTCACTAGCGTAAAATGGCAGTAATGTGCCATAATATTGCAACGCTTTGTGATGCATTGTGATATCAAATCATTGACATGATAATCATGATCGAATTGAACCAGTGATGATTCACACCCCTATTCAAAATATTAATAAATACTAAACAAAATACTAAAATAACACTGTCCTAGAATTATGGAAGTAATATTTACAAAATTCATTTATAATTCAAAACTCAAAGATCTTCTTAACTATACAACCCAAACAACATGGGTCATTAATCAGCATCTTTATAGTGGCCATCTCACCCCTAATATATATTTGTATTATCACCTATAAGACATAAAAAGTCACAGTGACTTGCATACAAGATAGACAGTCTATTATTGATGGTTTTACAAGGGCTTCCTCTTTTTTTCATAATCATATAGTCAGAAAAGAGGAAGCACTTGTAGATTTATGGGCTGGTTGTCAAGTCTTCAGCCAGGCATGAATAATGCAAGGCTCCATCCTGTGATCCAGATGAAAGGAGAGAGTGTGAGAAAGAGGGAGAAAGAAAGATTGAGACATAAAGACTGTGTTTTTAAAGGTGAAGTGTGTAATTTTCTCAATGTTAAAATAATATCACAGTTTATTGTGACTTCCTGAAGAGTGTGAACACTGGCGCTTTTCAACATTGCTCTTTTGTTTGAGCGATCTGACATCAGCTCAATCACGTGACTGAAAAACAGCACAAAATAAAAATTGAAAAGCATTATTTAAATAAAAAAAAGGATATCCTTAATCAAGCCTCTCTCTACATTATCATGAAGCTTTAATTAAACAGTGATTTTCCGGGATGTAGATGAACATTCCTGCACTTCACTCCTGTTTTATTTTAGAGAAATATTTCATAGTCATGTCTGAATTAGTTCCCATGGAAACCATAAAATGCACCAAGGACAGACATTCTTACACAAACTCAGAAACCCATAGAGCAGGACATCAGAACTCCACTATGATCCATGCACCTGAACAAACTTAATGAGCATATGTCCTACCTTAGCATTAATTTGACAATAAAATTCTTCATGTCTGTAGACAGAAATGGTGAAATATTATAGACTTTGTATAATATTGTAGATGAGGTTAAAGGGATAGTTCACCAAAAAATGAATATTTTCTCATCATTTACTCAACCTCAAGTTGTTCCAAACCTGTACAAATTTTTCTTCTGCGGAGCACAAAATAAGATATTTTGAAGAATATGGGTAGCAAAACAGTTGATGCAAATCATTTTTTTTCCATACTATGGAAGTCAATGGGAAGTCATATCCCTATTCTATAACTTCTATGCACAATAGTCCATTGCATTTACATGATGCAGCAAGATGCAGCAAAACATCTGCTACGCAAATCTAAAAAAATCTAAATGCAGTACCTAGGTCTCCGTCCCCTCCAAATCCAGGACACCACCTACTTTTTTGCTTCACAGTGGGCTATGTGAATGTTCACGGATGTCCTTCACAGATGTGAGGAGCTTGAAAATCGATTCTGTTCAGTATCGCGATATTTTGCGCACGCAATTATATCAAAACAGTAGCGCAAAGTATTGCAATATTTAATTATAAAATTAGCTGTTTTACTTTCGGGTTTTCACCATTGGTTTTCTCGGAGTAATACTTTGCATATTACATCCACAAGGTGGCGCTTGTTGCGGTGCTTTGTTGTTGTGCATTCAACAGCAAATTCAAATGAAAATGGCTTCACCATTGGCTTCTGGAAATGGCTTCTTTCAAATCGAAAGTGTGGGCATGTTGACCAACTCCTTTTTCTAAACAAAAATAGCAATATTCCCAAATGAATTTTGGTTGATGACCTTGCAGCCAACAGGACTGGACTCTAGCAGTACACATTTTTATTTTTCTCAATTTGATTGAAGCCCTAAGTGACTCTTATTTATGATTATTCTCAGGTTTATGTTACTCTATTATGTCTGCTTTATGTTACTCTATTGTATTTAAATAATTTTAAGTTATGTGCTGGGAGCTCACCATTCATGTGAGAGGTCTCCTATTCAGAGAATAATTACGTCCTGTCCTGTAATAAGGTCCTGTGTCCTGAATGTTCAAGGACAAAGTTTTTGCACTACCCTCCTAAGTTTTTGCACTTCAGTTAATGTGTAGAAGATAATGTTCACAGAATTAAATGTGACATTTGAAGTGAGTTGAGCAGTCTTATTCTCATTTTTTGTAATGCCTTTGAATAATATGGGGGACATGATTCGCAATATAATCGCAGAATCGAATCGCAATACTTGCTGTATCGCAATATGTAAAGAATCGCAATCATAGGCGCCGATTTATGTTTTCCTCCGTGGGTGCTCATGGGCGCAAAAAAAAAAAAAGTAGTCAAAAGATTTTTGCATTTCAGAACCTTAGGAAGTGGACAACGGCCGACACGAACACACACACCTATTTACTTGATAATACAGCCGTAAAGTAGGCTCTTTCAACTCAGGACAGCACCACTTCTCACAATACAGGATTGAAGAGAAAAGTTTAACTGACACGTAACCGCGATCAGCTTCGTGGGAAATTAAGAAAAAATGTCACACAAGTCCTGCACGGGTCCGATTTATTTTGTAAATCCGCACCCGCCCGTACCCGCAGTGCTTAAAACCGCATCCGACCCGTTTTGCGACAGCAGCACTAATTTAAATCCGCACCCGACCCGACCCGCTTAAAATAGAACCGACCACCCGACCCGCAACCGAAATAAAATCAGTTCAGACTATCACATTATAGACACACTTACAAAAATGTTATTGTAGATTATACAGAAGTTATCACACGACCATTAACACAAGGACAACTTCAGCCGAAGCTGTCAAAAGGCTGGTACATGAAGAACATGGCTAACGTTACCACAAAACTGAGTACGTAGCCTAATAACGTTTTACCAGTCGAACAGACGCGGCTACAACACTATATGCCACGCAATTTCGTCTAGCCTATCTGCGTGCTTCCTCAGCGATGAAGTTCCACATTTGCGGCTATCCAACACGAAAATGCATGCAGCAAAGCCTTTCACAACATTGTTTTCTTCACTTTTGTCGACAACTTCCATCACCACTAGCTATTCTTTTCTTCAACTCCTCAGCATCCATCTCGACGACTGCAAGCAGATCGCGCGCGCGGTTATGATGACTTTTTAAAAGTGAAAGTAGGTAACGTTATAGAGACTCCTGGGAGGGCGTGGGCACAAATAAACTGATGTGGATTTTAAATTATTTTATTAACTTGAAATACATGCATATTTTTGTTGATGTGTTCCTAAAAATGTGCATATATTTTTACGTTTGCACGTGATTAGACCCGTGTCCGACCCGACCCGCACCCGTTTGAGCAAAATTTGCGCGGTACCCGAACCCGTGCAGGACAGGACTCTGTCACACAAGTCCACACAGTAAAAATTTGATTTGTTGACTCACCATTGCGGTTAATTCTTAAGGAGGATATACTGTCTATGGGAGGAACGTGTCTCTGCGTACAGAGCGGGGTCACTAAAGAGGCGTTTTCATCCGAGAAACGCTGTGATTGGTGGATAGGATATGGAGCAGGCGACTGACAGCGAAATAACCAATCACAGTGTGACAGACGCTTCACATATCACCATCACCAACTGCAATGTTTAATGGCAGTCTGGCACACGAGGGTGCTCGGTATTTTCCGTGGGTGCTCGAGCCCCGGAGCACCCACGGTATCGGCGCCTATGATCGCAATAATATTTAATCATTTTTGCCAATTCCCACCCCCAGTGCATTTCCTGCAAATATGGAAAAATTTTGCAGTGTCACATTGTTAGCGCAACTTGTCACATGACCAGAGCAGTTCTTCTTGTTTGCACCATCAGAAGATGACGGCTGCATCAAAGCTCTAAAACAAAAGGTTAGTATAAGAATTTTGGTGACTGCAGAAATATTCAGTATACACATTATCCCACTAGTCACAATTTTGACCGACCATAAAACACAATTTTTTTACACTCTAGGCCTATTCCATAAAAATGTTTAACAAAAAAGAATTAATGACACATCATTTACATATTTTCATGTCTGGGAAACTTTGGGATTAAATGGGTTAACAAATACACAGCCTTAAAAATTACTTAAAAAATAAGTCTTATGCTCTCCTCTCCTCTGTAAAATGCACAGAATACGATACCCTGGGGCCGCTCAGTGGATTTGTGTGACCCTGCAGAAAGTAAGAAAAAACACCCATTTGGTCCAACCTAAAGCCCATGGAATGTGACAGAGCCACTGGCCATTAATTTGCCTGCATGCCTCCTGTGTGCTGACCTTAGGATGGACATCCTGTGCTAATAAGATGCTGCTCATTCCTGCAGACTTAATCCCCTCACATTAATTGGTGGGTAAACCATCCAAAAATTAACATTCTGTTATCAGTTCCAAACCAGTATTTTCTTTCTTTATTCTGAAGAATGGACTGTTTTTCAATACAATGAAAATAAGTAGGGTCTAAAACAACATTGGGTCCTATTTGAGATATTTTTCAAAATATATCCTGTTGTGTTCCACATAAGAAATAAAGTCATGCAAATCTAGAACGTCATGAAGGTGAGAAAATGATAACTGAAATTTTATTTGTGGGTGAACTATCCCTTCAAATCACTGATTACTGGCACTGCTGCCTGGGGTTTAAATCAGCATTCAGTGTGGATTGTAGGTGCTTCTTCAAATACAGACTCTCTATAGCTGTGAAAATAGCAGCATTATGCATTGAGTGTTATAGCACAGAGCCCGCTGTCAACACAGAGAGGTTTCATCTCGCATGACTCCGTTGCTCCAATCATGTCACAGTGTATCAGAACATTTCTTCAACCTGGAAGAAAGCACAAACCTCCTATTGACAAATTGAGGCCCTGGTATTAACAACCATCTGGGGTGATCTGATCACATTCAGTGCATGGGTCAAAGGAACGATGGGTAGGGCTGGGTATCGAGTTCAATACTTTTTAGGTACCGACCGAATTGCCTCGATACTATCGAGTATTGAAACATTGCTTGTCGTTCGGTACCAAATTTGGAGCCATCGACTCAGAAAACACTTAAAAAACACTTACAATTAAAATGTCTCCTTGCTATTTTTTCTCGATACATTCATAATAATTAGGCTACTTTTGCCAGTGCTTTGCGGCAAGCTTTATGTGTGCTGAGCGCAAGGCATATATCCCGCCCCAAATTAGCCTATATTCAATTCAATTCACATTTTATTTTTATAGCGCTTCACAATACATATCGTTTCAAAGCGTCATTAAAATCATAAGTTTCAATTCGACTCAAAGACTCTTGAGTCTGTAAAAAAAAGTCAACAAACTGAAAAAATAAAACCAAAGCTTTTTTGAGGTAATGTAATCTTGTTAAAACGTATTTCATAAAATTGGTATCGAAAAAAGTATCGTTCAGGAACCGGTATCGAAGTCAATGTATCAGATCGGAAAATTTTTTTACGATACCCAGCCCTAACGATGGGACTGTTAATAATTTTTCTAACAAATATAAAAGCCTAACTTACTACTTCTTGGGTCAAAGGAGTGACAATGATCCAGAGCACTCATCTACTACTCTATTCAAGATTATGTGGGTGGCATCCTGTGACACGCAGCTGTGAATAAACACACAGAAAGTCATGAAACTGATATCAGAGGTCGAGGAGCTCTGCCAGCCATGTGTTGCCTGCCCTCCCTGAGTGGATAATGTGTAAAGGGCCATATGGCAAACTGAAGGCAATTCCCTTAGATAAATAGAAAACACCACACTCAAATCCTCACCTTTGACCTCCACTGCTAGGTGACGTGCAAAAAAAACTATTAAGCATGCCAAAAGCTCCTCTAACATGTAAACATTAAACAAAATCATATTTTTATTTTTAGAACAAAAGGATTCATTTTAAATTGAAATGCACTTATTCTGTACTTAATGTTTATTCTACTGGAATACCTACACAAAAAAAATGTATATGTATTATATGTTATTATATGTTATTATATTATATTATATTATATTATATACGGTTTTATATATGTTAACAGTTTAAAGTAGGGGTGTAACAATATATTGTGTCAATATATCGCAATACAAAAATGCAATATGTATCGTGAATAGTGATAATCTGTCATGTGTATCGTTCAGCCAAAATGAAAATTACTGTGGGAGAAAAAAAATCTAGTTTACAAAGTTTTAGTGTCAGTAGTATTACTACATTAAACTACTATTTATAATGTTGAATATAATATTGCAATGAGGGAATAATTGTGGGTCCTGACTCCTGATAATGCCAAATGTCTTATGTTACCAGTAAAAAGAGGTCTACATTATTTTAAATATATCTAGTCAGTGACAGAGTGCAAGAATATTCATCTAAAATAATTCTGTACTTTCAGCTTCAGAATCATGAATATTTCTATTCTGGTGTCACCATTGTCCTGTGCATTGGGTTACCAGCACCAACTCCAAGCCTACTCATTTCCACCCGCAGTGTAATACCAAATTTACCATTTTAATTTACACAAACAAACAAACAAAAATAATTGATTAAAAAAAATATATGTCTATGTCTATGTCTGTTCAGACATGTGCAAATCATTGAAATAGAACAATCACTGAAATAGAACAAGGAGTGACAGGCAGCATGAGCGATGCACAGGCTCCCACAGGGCAGAAACAATAAGTGAGAGGTGACATGCGTTCGACTTAGTAATACAACAGTGTGTTGCATTTCTGATGCCATAAAACTTTAGAAAACATGAATATGGCCCAAAGCCTACATTTTACTTGAGGTGCATGTCAAGAGCTATCTTCAGCAACTAAGAGGCCAAATCATTTTTTGCCAAAGCTGGATTACTATGCATAAAGAAAACCTTGTGATAAAAGACAAAGCTGTGGGTGAAAACAAATGCCAGAAAATGCAAATCTACAATACTCTCGTACACAGCCCCTTAGATCGGTTGCTTACGGCATGGTGAGGATTGCTTGCTTGTTTTTCCAGCACACATTTCTTCAGCAGCTCCCACAGAATGCAGGCCTCTCTATAAGATCAGCATGGAGATTTGCTACAAATGTTTGCCAAATTGCAAATCGATAAAATATTTAACCCTGCCACTGTGACATTAAATACTCTGCTATTATTAAATTAAAATTAAATTAAAGGCTCTGCTCTAACTGGCACAAATCATGCAGCAGCACAAGAAAATGTTCATATTTTAGCAGTTAGAACAATAAAATAAACAATAGAACAGCAGAAAAGAAAATACTTTTTTAAGATAAATAAATAAATAATATGAAGAAAATGTCTCAGCTAAAACTGACAGTGTATGCAGCGGCATAAAATTAAAACAACAATAGAATAGCAAAAATGAAATAAAATTTAAATAATAAACAGTACGTATATATATATATAAATATAAATATAAAATAAAACATTAAGTGGTATGACTCAATTTGACAGGAATGGAAGTTGTTGGATGTAGCTCTGATTCAACATCTACCCCTAAAGTGAGCTTTCAGTGCAAACTGATTCATAACCAGCTGAGCGAGACTGAAGACCACACAGGTGTTACATAGCTGAGAGTAAAGTGTAAAACGTTTAGCTAGTACTTTTCAGAAATGTTGCATAATGTGACATCTTTGGGGCCCTTGCCTATAAAAACACTAGCATTCGTTGTTATGTAACATGGTTGCTAAACAACTGAGAAACATCTTTCAGTTTAATTCTTTTCAGACAATTGAATTTGAGGTCCACTGAGATGAATACATAAAGCAGTAGCTCGCTAATGGGATCCGATTAACACAGCGCTGAAGAGCACAACATCTGCCTTGCAGCATCTCCCGCTCATTCCCAGTGAGATTGGCAGGTTTGGGGGGGGGGGGGGGGGGGGGGGGGGGGGTGTGTGTGTGCATGTGTCATTGTGGTATCAGCAGGAGAGAGAAACGAGTTTACAGTGTCTCAGGGGAGGGACTCTATGGCTACACTCACACAGCAGCAGAATACAGCTGTCATTCTTGAATAAAAGGGATAAATACAGTTCTGTTCACACATAAAGAGATCGTTCACCCAAAAATTTACATTCTGTCATTTACTCACCGTTCCCAACCTGTATGACTAGAATCTTAATTCGAACTTTTTTCTTTTTTGAATGAACTCTGTAATTTTCAGACCCATTTGAAGGCACTGTGATGTAATTAAGAACACTAAAAAAGCACTAACGGCAGCTTAGCCTTAGTTTTGACATAACCAGTCTCCTTTCATCATTACAGCTCTTTTGTTTACAGAGCCATCCCATCCACCAGGTTTCTTGATGTCTTTTAAATGTACAAATGAGCACATTACACATAAAGCCACTTGATTATAATGCGAAAAAAACATGCATGTGTGTCATTGCTGTGATTCTAACATGTATGACTCAAAATCACACAGGGATGCCTTTAGCAAACAGGACGGCTGCCAGATTCCCAGGCCTAATTGCTCCATTCTTCTGACATTATAAAGCAGCTGTCTTCTGGCAACACAGCAGTACATGCTAACAACACAACTGAAGGCATTTCCCCCCTCTGGCGCTACACTTGTTATTTCTCTTTGGCCTTTACGAGAGATTTGTACAAAAGGTGAGGAGCGATCATAAACAAAGGCAGGTCTTCTGACACACCAGCTGGAAAAAGCAGGAAAGAAAATATAGCACAAGAACAGTTACTAAACTGCACACAGGGTTTAATGTGGCAATCATAAACAAACCAATTAGAAATCTAACAGTGTTTCTTTTCAAGTGAATAATGAAGGTCTAAACAATAATATCAAACAAGCATTAGTCATATTCTGAATACGCAAACACATGCTAACGGGGTAAAGCTCCCAAATAGCAATGCAAACACTGCATTTCTCCAAAATACAAAAATTAAATCTTACAAGTAGTGGTCGACCGATATATCGCCAAGGCCGATATATCGGCCGATATTTGGCATTTTTGAAATATCGGCATCGGCCGATAAGTTTTTCTGATTGGCCGATGTGTTGGAAGCGGGACTTTTATTTTGACGGCGCTCCAGACTTTTATTTTGACGGGCGGCGCTGAGAACACCAGCGCCAGAAGATAACGGCAGCTCCTCAGATGATGTCAGATCAAACAGCGCTCACTCACTTACATTCTCCGTCTTCATAAATTTACGATCTCTGTCAGTCATATCTAATACTTTGTTAGACAGAACTGGTAAACAAAGTAAATGGTAACTTATGCCAAGTAAGTAAAGTAAAGCGTTTGCTTTTATATTATTTGTAACAGAAAAGGCAAACAGGCTAAAATACTTTCTCATTTGCCGTCAACATTCAGCAAATGCGCATCTACGTCATTTAAACAAATCTCTGAATATCTAATAAACATTTAATTTCACAAACCTTGCAGATTTAATTGAATCCAGCTGTGATATCTTGTGAAGTGTGCATTACTGTCTGCGAGTGACGGTCGGTCCGTGCGAAGTGAGTGAATGCGAACAGAAGATCAGCTTCAGGAGACGCAATCGAAAAACTTTAAATCCTTCATTTTAAAATATGCTGATATATAACCAGTTGCCAACTGTGTCATATTCATATCATTTTCACTGTGCTGTATGTAAAATTAGCGTTACCTTGTCTTTATTTGAAAAAAATATGATTACCAGCACGAAATTACCAGAATACTGAGAGCCCTGTTACAGTGTTTACCTTCTTTTTATTCACATATTCATATATTTCTAAACAATTACTTTGTGAAAAATACTGTAATAGGATTGCAAATTTAAGAAATTGCCATCTAAAGTATAAAAGCATGTTTATTTAAAAAAATTGTTTTATAATTTATTTATAATTTATTAAATATTGATTAAAATAAATATATATAAAAATATCGGCTTTATATCGGCCATCGGCCACCCTTCTCTCTAAGATATCGGCATCGGCAATCAAAAAACCAATATCGGTCAACCACTACTTACAAGTGATAGCAGGACAATAAAGATGGCCTGCTGGCCCAAGCCAGTGTAAGGGAGTATCAGGCAGTATTTGGACTATTACAGTGAATTTTTACAAATACGGTTGTCAATTCCATATTTTGTGCTTAATTCGTCAGCGTTCATACAGCATTCTGTTTTTACGAGCTGCCGTGGGTGCGAGTTTGCAAGACGCGCAGCTCAAACGCACTCTCTGCAACAGGTTATACAAAGCATTTAACGCTGTTGTTGGTTATATAATCATATGGTGGGTATGGGAAGTGCATGTTTTAACTAGCCAAGTGGCAGGTGTGGCAAACAGTTAATTTTGGACTGCAACCGTGGAAGACTGAAGTGTTTTGATTTGAAGCATTAGGGCACTGGGCTTTGGCTAAGGGGAGTAATTCCAACATAAGCAGAAATAGCACATCAGCAGTGGTTTAAATATTTCTGACAAGAGAGATGACGGCCAACAACAAGCCATGATGATCACAATAGCACAGTGTGCTTGTAGATAAGCATCCCAGTGCCCTTGTGCTCAAGATTACAAAGGTTGAGCTCATTTCCATTCAGATTCAGAGCCAATTCAAGACATGCACAACATTTCAATTCACAATTCAATATCATTTCTTCATTGTTAGTCTGATTTTCCAAGCAAATGAATCACTGTCACTAGGTAACAAATAACATACAGGCACATTGAACACTTACTCCTATTAAAAAAACAGAAACCACATAAAACTCTCTAACTCTCTGTAGCACTTTGAATACCGGTGACTATTAACTCCAACTAAGATTGAAAGATTATCAAAAATCTCAAATTGAAAGAATATGAAAAAACAAATAATTGAGCTAACATTTAATGTATGCCACCACCAGTGACTGTAGATGAATAAGAAAAATTAAAAAAAAAAAGCGCCTGTCTCACACAGCCCCCATGATCAAAAATCAATTAGTCATTTAGTCACATGATATCCTGTCCTCTGACAGTCAAATTAATAGGAACCTAGTCTGGGTGTAGCCTATGTTAGGCGATCACTGATCAGTATATTGGCCTGGAGTCCATAAACCTTTACAAGGGCAAAAGTAGGAGTGAAACGATAAACTCAGTCTTTGTTTACTCCATCACTCTATCATGGCGACATTGTGAATCAACTTCAACTGGCTATTTCATAGCATTCTCATTTATTTCACTCTACAGGCTTCAGCTAGCAGATGAGTATTTACTCTTTGTAAAAAAAAAAAAAAAAAAAAAATGGCTCATTAAACACCGATCATGAATGCATCATGTCTCAACGAGTGAAAAAACATAAGCCCTGTCCCAAGGGTAGCTGTGAGACCATTGTGTTTGCAGAAGATGCAATGGTGTCCATAGTTCAATACACCTCTGTGTTTTCTAATATGGCCTATTAATATCTAAGATGCTAAAAAAGCAGCAAGATGACCAAAGACATGTCTTTGACATATATGTACAATCTTGTGCAGTAAAGAAGCCATTTCGCTACTAACAAATAAATAGGAGGATGCTAGGCAACATACCTTGAGACCTAACAAATGAAAAGCACTAAATGCACATTAAAGCATTGTTAATGTGCTATTTAATGAGCTTTATGATTTACTAGGCCACTTGCACCAAAAAGGGAAAAAAGAAATAACTTATTAGCTCAATTTCATTATTACATCTAATGAAGTAGAAAAGCAATCAGACTCAGGTTTGCTTGAATGAGCAGTAAATGTACGCGCTTGTCACATCTGTGCCACACATGAACATGCCTGCCTACAACCAAACATCACCACACCACTGCAAGCAGTCAGAGAGTGGGGGGAAACCACACTAAGCCCATTGGTTCTGCTATCAAGTCAAGCCAGTTACGTAACTCACTTGTGAGTCACAGGCAGAAGATGTGCTGGATGTAAGGGTTTTCAAGGCTCGAAATTGCGACCATTCGCGGTGGCCGGACCATCATTCTATCCAACATTACATAACCAATCAAACTTCATCCTTACGTTCTTAACTTTAAAGGTTGTATAAGCGATTTCAGGCCCAAACATAAATGATCACATTCATCTAATCTTTCCTAACGATCCGCTATAGCTACCCGCCCCATAAGCATGCCGTCAAAAAAACGCGTCTCTGTACGCAGCCTAGGCTCTGAGATCTGCACACAAAAACAGTTGGTTTCACCAACACTCAAAACCAAAATAAATAGTGTTCCAACCAATCACCAACAGGGGTGGGTGTTGTGAGGTTTTGCTCTCGTGCACAGCTGCCTATATGACAGGAAACAATGCAGTGGTGATGAACTGTCCTTGAGTAGTTTAGTAAAAGTACATGGCCTCGCCGCGCCTCTCACTCAGTGATGGGAGAGTAGAAGTTGGAACACCTATCCGACAGCAACATGATCCGACAGCAACGTATTTATTCTAGCTTAAAATATCGCGGTTGAATCGTGAGTTCAGTATCTCAATTTGTATTGAATCGTAACATGAGTGTATCGTTACACCCCTAATAACGACCCAAAGACAAAAGAACTGATAAAAATAAGCAATAGGCATGTGGGTTGTGCTGTGTCATATGCCATACCTGTGCACAAGGCAACCCACGTTTGAGTCTCGGCTCGAGGTTCAGGCTTATTTGTTCATTAATGAGATAAAAAAGTCATCAGCGACTAGTCGACATCGACTCAATTTTAAATCACATAAATGTTGACTTTAAAAAAGTAATTCAGCCCCTAGTTAATAATGCTTTCTGTAATCAAGGTTGGTAGGCCTGGGGAGATTCTAAGGAGTCAAGATAAAATGTTCCCAATTAAAAATATTTATGTATGTGAAAAAAGTGTATTATGGGATGTTGAGGAAGACCAATGTGGATGAAGATGGACCGGAAAGTGTACATATATGATAAAAGGGTGATCTGTTAATTTGCTTATGTAATCAACTTTGAAAGCCTTTGTTCAATGATAAATGAATGATTTTACTAAATAAATACTATTTTCTTTAGAGCTCATTTTTGTAGCTCTCTGAGATATGTTTCGGTTGTAAGACACACAGACTACCCTGGATAGGAATTTCAGACAAATACATTTCATTTGATTTTTACCATCGAGTGGCCTGACTTTTATTTTACTGGTAAATTTCCAACACAAGGTGAGTGGGACTGAGACAGATGTTATATTGAGCATTGCGATTTCTTCTATTACTTTCTAAGTTGTCCGTCTCTTTCTCCATGTATTTTCTTCAGTATGGTTTCTGACCTAACCCAGACAAGCAGACAACAGAAAACATGACTTGTAGGGCTAAATAAGAACAGAAGCTTCAGGGCGTCGTTAATTAATTAATTATTCATTCGCAAACGACCGTTTTAGGCGCAGTCTGGAGCCCTGAGCCCTTTTCTCCACACTCTTCTCTCTCTTAACCTTTCTAACCTAATTTATGAGAGTGATTTTGTTTTTGCATTCCCGTCTCCGTCAGTCAGCTTTCCTTTCGCTGGCACCTCCCTCCGGGAGGCACCACCGCAACAACACCACCATTACAATGGGCGCCACACTGCTCCTTTTGAGAAGGCGATTAAGAGTTTTCAAGAGGGCAGGAACGTGGCTAGAGGAAAAACGATACAGAAATTAAACCTCACAACTCGCTGAATGCATTATTCAGTTATTTTTCTCCCTTGCTGTCTTCTGCTGACAGATATGGATGCCGTAATTGTCATGGATGCTAATGAGAGTGTGCAAGAGGGATGGGGAGTCATCAGAAAAGGGAGGGGATGCAGGGGATGCCTAAGGAGAAAGAGATCACATTACATTCATATTACACCACAGTCACTTTGATTTCAAAGAGCCACATGCAATATCATGTCAGCCAGAGCCTTAAAGGGAAAGTTCACCCAAAACTGAAAATTCTGTCAGTAATTGCTCACCCTCATGTTGTTCCAACCCCGTAAGACTTTCGTTCATCTTCAGAACACAAATTAAGATATTTTTGATGAAATCTGAGAGCTGGATCACTTCTCCATAGGCTTCTAAGGGATCAAAACTTGCCGGCCCAGAAAAGTTAGTAAAGACATCATTAAAATAGTCCAAGTGACTACAGTGGCTCAACCTTAAGTTTATCAAGCGACGAGAATACTTTTTGTGTGCAAAAAACAACAAAAATAACGACTTTTATTCAACTATTCATTTTCGTCTGAAAAGAAGCCTATGGAAGAGTGAGCCAGCTCTCAGATTTCATAAAAAATATCTTAATTTGTGTTCCGAAGATGAAAGAAAATCTTACGGGGTTGGAACAACATGAGGGTGAGTAATTTTTGGGTGAACTATCCCTTTAAGGTGAGCGTGCAAAGTGGAGACAAGCAGATGACAGTAACTCACACATCAAGGCCTGTGTGACATGAAATGTGGCAAATAAATGTATAGATAATCAACATATTTGCAAAACAAACATGCTGATTGCTTGTACAGATGTATAATCTGATGAATATACACATCTTCATAAATCTCTTACTGGCAGAGTCTAAATAAACATTTTGAAAATGTACTGTATATTGCAAGATTGTTTATTAAAAAGGGTGTGTTGATATATTTGGCTTAATGTGAGGAATATTCGACAGTTGTAAAGAACTTATGATAGTCAATTTTTCACTGAGGGAATTGTTAGAAGATACTTAAGTTGAGACTGATTTTTCTTCAGTAGAAGGTTTGTATATTTTAAATCGCTTGTGACTTTCATCAGTGAGGGCCAACTGGTGAGAAAATCTAAATTTTACTTGCATTTGGCACTTGACGTTGGCGCTCGCGCTCCCCTGGCGTCTGTCGATGCTATGCAACCATGAACTGCCCACATCATGTTGACTGAAGATGCGTTCCATTCGACTGTGATTTGTAAGTGGACTGCGAAGTTAAAGATGGCGCGACCACCACAACGTTGCCCAACATCAAATGGCAAACATAATGAAAGCGGAACGAAAACTGCGCTACTCATTATTTTGTGCTTCACGCTCAGTTTGGACCAATGTCAGTGCAGCGCGAGCCGATCTTGATCAAGCGACACTGTTACTACACAGCGCAAAGAGATCCAGTAAAGAAAGCATTTGAATTTGCCACAGAAGTAATGACATCGCTACGAGATCTAGTGAGAAACATTCAAATTTCTCCGTTATTAACCGATCAAACAGCGCTGACGTGGAAACCAGGAGAAACATTGTGCCATGAATGAACTAGACTATTTATAGGCTTTAAGTCCACAGATCAGCAACATTCACCATGGCTTTAATGTAGTAACACTAACTGTAACCATGAAAGTTTGGCAGGAATAGTAAAATGCTTTCAAGTTGTAACACATCTTTTTCCATTTCAAAACTCAAATATTAGCATCAATTTAAATGTTATTTGTAATGTGATGACCAAAAGATTATTTGTTCATCCTTCAAAGATTACCCCCATTTATAAAACTAAAAGTTTCAAGATGTAGGAAAACACACTTATTAAAAAAATAATAATAATAAATCTTTTAATAAATAATAAAAAATAAAAAAAACAAATCAAGGAAATTTCTCTGGCATTTCTTTCTTTTCGCTGTATCAGAAACGTACCGGACCGTGACACCGCTGTGACGTATCGAACCGAACCGTGAATTTTATGAAAGAAAGTTTGCCTTGATTGTTCTGTTTACACTTTTACATTGCACACATTTTGTAACATTTTATTTAAGCTCAAGAGTTTCTTTAACACTTACTTTTTTATCTTAATATAAGACATGAAGATATTTTTGTTTACATTTTATTTAGTTTGTGACTGCTAAAACTAATATAACTTGTTGTTTGCCTTAATAATGTGGATAAATAAATAAAAAACAGTGGTTTAAATTCAAACGTAAAAAAAAAAAGGTTATAAAAAATTTAAATAATTATCGATACTGAACGATATGAAACATTATATTTTAGCTATATCGCACAGCCCTATTCTCACCTACATGTTTTAGCAATTAAATACAAGCAAATTTTTCTTCATTCTGAATGCGGGATGTGTGCAACCAATTACAATTGTGCACAATACCTGTGAACGAAATTAAGACCCCGAAGACCAAAGCAAGAGACAACAACCGTAAACCAAATATGCCAGCAATTATATTGCAAGGTTGAGAGAATTTTTGCCTCAATGATGGAATACAAAATGAAGTGAGCTAAAATGTTTTAACATCATTTTAACATCAAATTAAACAAATCAATTTGTGTGACTGCTCTGAACATTTTTAAAAGAATACTGCTTTTGTTCTGTTTTACTCCATATCTAGCTCATATTCTACATGGATGAGAGATGTACAGTAACAAACAAACAAACAAACCATCTATGAGATCACAGCACACATGTAATGGTCGCCCACTTTCAGTGAAGTCAAACAACGAGTCATGCCTTATGCCATATGTCTTCATACTGAATCACCCAGGGACAGGACCGGCTTTCTTGACCAGGCTCCCTTTAAGGGAATACTAATAAAATGTTGCCTTTAAGAAACAGAAAAACACAAACAGAAAAGGAAGGTGTTGTTTGGCATGTGTTTGGATTTTCACAGTGAAACAGGAGCGCAAAAAGCACTTAAGGTGCAAAAAAAGATTATTTTCAGTAACACATTGTTAGCAGGGGAGAGAAAGGCTTGAAATCTTCTTAGGGTTTCAACAGCGTCAGGCTGCGAGTGGCTGACCGATTGTGTTTTGGTATAAAAGCATGTAATGTTAGGCAGACTTCAAAGGGAGAAATCCTAGAGTAGACAACGGCTATAAAGGTAAAGTTTTCTGACACCAAGACAAATGGTGTGAGTGAAAGAAAGGAACCAGATGAGATAAAGACATGCCAATAACTGAAACAGGAGATATATACACTACCGTTCAAAACTTGGGCTCAGTGAGGGTGTTTATTTTTTTTAAAGAACAAGGATGCATTAAATAGATAATAAAAAAAAAAAAAATGACAGCAAAAACATTAATAATATTTCAAAAGATTTCTCTTTCAAATAAATTCCGTTCTTTTGAAATTTCTATTAATCTAAGAATCCTGAAAAAAAGTATCATGGTTTCCACAATAATATTCATCATTCATAAAAATAAGTAATGTTTCTTGAGCACCAAATAAGCATATCAGAATAATTTCTGAAGGATCATGTGACACCGAAGACCGAGTAATGACTGCTGATAATTCAGCTTTTCCATCACAGGAATAAATTAGGCCTACTCTCTAAAAAAACATTAAAACAGAAAGCAGTTATTTAAAAATGTAATAAAATCGCATTAACATGCGATTAATTAAAGGCAGGGTAGGTAGGATTTATTAAAAATTAAAGATCCAAATTTGTTAAAACTTTCTATATATATCAATACATAATTAAAATGTAAGAACTCTGAAAAAAAGAGTATAAAAATCAAGTGACTCTAGACCGTTTAATCTGTATTAAACACAGCTCATTATTTCGATTCGGGACGAATCAAAGGATTGGCTTAGGCGACTGTCACTCTCTCGCAACCATGGCAACCACCCTTTTGCCACACAGCACCTACCCACTTGCGCGCGACCGTTTGATTTGAGGAGTGCGAGAGGCACGGAACCTGATCACACCTCCGTCCAGTAGATGGCGGTAATGCACTATGTTTGCAAGCTGCCAATAAAATCTATCGAAGAAGAAGAAGAAGGCACTGAACCTAGGAATACCAAAACAATGGCAGAGAAAGAGCAATCTAAATTTACAGTACCGGCATATGCAGTTAGTGAAGGCAAACCAGGCAAAAAAAATGCCCCTTCCCCTCCGCTTGTCTCAGGTAAATAATGCGTCCTCTAGCTCAGCGGTCGGAGTCGCGCGTTCATGTGTTTTGGGGACGTGGCTTTGGAAGAAGCACAGAAATGAGGGGGTGGAGTGAATGGAAATAATGAGATGTCTTTAAAACAGTCGTGAGAGGTCTACAGACACTCGATTTTGATACTTTCTTTTTCAGAGTACTTACATTTTAATTATGTATTGATATGTACATAAAGTTTAAACAAATTTGAAAAATAAAATTTTTAGACCATTTCTACCTACCCTGCCTTTAAAAAAAGAATTTTGTCATTAACGTAATGGCACGCAGTTAGATGATCTTGGGACCTGAAAGGTGGAAATTTCTATTCTAACTAGGGCTGCACGATTAATCGAAATGAAACCGCACGCGATTTGGCAAAGTCAGCGATTTTTTTATGCGCAGCTTGTCAGTGCAGCACGGCTCTGTGATCAGTAGTAAATGCTGCTTTTAATATACAGTACATGCTTGCGATATCGCTTGACAAAGCGTGAGGGTGAAATTAACGTAGAATAGCTATGCCACCGCTACGTTTACATTACATACCAGATGAATGTTATAAGCAACCCAAACTCACAGCATATGCAGAGATGGAGTTTGAGACGCACTCCACACATGTAGATGATAACAGTTTGTGTGGAGCAGCATTTACAGTATACAGAGCCGCTCTGATACACACGTAACCCACATGCATGTAAATAAAGCGCATATATATATATATATACACACACACATAAATAAAATTTGCAGCGCATATATATTTATTGAATTGAATCGCAGCCTTTGTGAATTCACAATAGCACTATGCTATAGTATGTTTTTTTAAATGGCATTAATTAATTTCACGAAAAGGGTGCGCTTAATCACGATTAAAAATGTTAATCTATTGACAGCCCTAGTAATAATATTTCTCAATATTACGGTTTTTAATTTTGATCAAATAAATGCAGGCTTAGAGAGTTTGGAGAGACTTATGACTTTTGGATGGTAGTGTACACAAAATCCAACTTATTCAGTGACAATGAAAAGATGAGTGTAGGGTTGACAGTCAAGAATCAGTTCTTATTTAGAACACATAAAATATGTTTCATCTGAATTGGTCTAGTGACACCTTGAATTGGTCAAAACAGCTTCTGCAAATGTACTAAAAGAATAAGTCTAGATGGTGAATGGGAAAGGACATGTGGAATGCAGACAATCAATGAAAACTCAATTACCGGCTCTAAATTTTTTAGACAGTCTTCTAGAACAAAGAGCCTGTCATCATTTGAATACCTGCAAAACACTTCCCGAGCCAGACTGGCGTGATACTGTAGATCAATATGATACAAATCAAAAACATTTGGACAGATTGTGTCTTCCTAGCAAGTTGGAAATGCAAAGAATAAAATGTCTTGAGAGAAATTCATTTGTGTGTCATACAAAGAGCCTAGCAGAATCAAGGTTTGAAAGTTTAGTAGCAGAATGTGTCTAGCATGTGAGCTCATGCAGCAGTCTGTGGCCTTTAGCTAGATGGTAGAGCTGCTTGAAAGATTGACCTTTGTTTCATGAACAGGAACAAGAAGTCGACAGTGAGAAGACTTTGATAAGAGAGTGTATTTGTTCAAAAAGGCTGGGCACGCTGCTTAGCTCATCAACTACTCCTCCTCTCTCTGTTTTTTTGGTAAAGATCTGCAGCGACTCTCTGAGCTCTCTTTGGAAGACTGCTTCTGTATAGAATCCCCTTAAATGCATACTGTAGAAGAGCTTTAGGGATTAGTACAATGGAATTGTGTATAAAGTATTTCGGCAGTAGTGTTGCACGATGTACCGATACTTCAAAAGTATCGCGATACTCGGAAATTAAAAACGTCACGATACCTAAATTTATCAGTATCGATACTTTAAAAAAAAAAACGCCTCCCTATGGACGTCTGTTTTTTTTCCTGACGCACGCAGCAAAGAACCTGCCGCTGTCAGTGTCATGTGACAAACTACAGCGACATGGCTGCATGTGCGAGCACAAGTGGTCCACGACTTGTAGAAAAAGATGACGAGAGGAGTGACATATGGAAGTACGTTGCCTACCTTGCTCTGTTGCACGGTGCACTGATACTTCAAAAGTAAACCGGAAATTAAAAACGTCACGATTCCTTAATTTATTAGTATCGATACTTCTAAGAATGACCGCGTACCAGATTTGTAAGGCCGGCGACACACTGGCTGCGTGTCGTGTCCGTTATTATTTCGGCTCCCATGTTAACTGCCTGCGTGACACACGCGTCTGGGCGCAGCTCGAGACGCGCGGAAAACGTGTGCATGCTAGAAATAGAACCGACGCCTATTTTTCACGCGACACGCAAGCGTGTTGGAAGCGTTTCCAGGCAAAATAGAATAGGAAAAGATGTTTCTGTCATTTTGACATGAATACATATTAATCAATGACATTTTGATGTTTGAAAGTTTTGACAAATACAATATAAAATGTAATTTGCACCTCTCAATACAGAACGAATTATTCTGTAGCCTATTTTGCCGTCAACACTGCCGACGTTGTCTTTGCTGCTATATATTTATGTTTAACATGAAGTATAGGCCTTCCACAACTCTCTCCCCACGTCAAATATATCACCAATGAGGCTTATCGTATGTTACCAATATTAAACATTGTTTAATATAATCGCTGTTCATATTTTTATTCAAAGTTCAGAATCAAGATAAAGCTCTTATGTTTCTTATGATAAATGAGATAATGCTGCTAAATTTATAAAAAAAAATTACCTTGAATGTCATTGCTCTAATTTATTTTTTATATTTTTATATTTCATATTTTGTTCAAATGTTTAATATATCTGCTGTTCATATGTTCATTTATTAGTGTGTTATATAATTAGAATCTTGTCCCAGTTTTAAAATAAAGCACAGCAATGATATTTGAGAGTGTTTCTCCCTTTTCAGGAAAAGTATCGAAAAAGTATCGAAATCGCAATACTTGACTTGGTATCGGTATCGAAACAATAATTTTGGTATCGTGACAACACTAAAATGCATGCATTCTGTAATAAGAATGAAAACATTAACTAGAAAATATTGGGCACACCAAAGCACAAGGCACATCATGCCGAGCTCAGACATATCACCCACAGTCAGACCAAACAGATGGTCGGCTATTGGAGATATTATCAGGTGTCTGAATCAGGTTTTCACTAGCCTAACTATAAAGTTCAAACATTATTAGACAAGCAAACAGTCAGTAAAAAAAAAAAAAATTAAAAAAGGTACAAGCAATAGCACAAATAAATACACTAGAACAGATACAAATGAAATAAAACTGCATTCATATTTTTTAGGTAGGTCTAACAATAGTATTTGGTAGTATAATAATCAAATGCAAAATAACACTGCATGGATAGTCTTCACTGAATAAATGAAATACAGATGAATCATTGTTAAAGCAACAAACATTATTTAGTAAATGGAAGTGAGTCTTTTGTTGATTGATTAACATTAATGACAGAGACAGAAGCGGGTATACTGGACTGCTGTCACTTTAAGACCTAATGCACGGATCCAATAATGATGCACATCATATTTCTTTCTAAACTGTTTACATTAATTTAAAGGGCACCTATATGACCCTTTTCACAAGATGTAAAATAAGTCTCTGATGTCCCCAGAGTATGTATGTGAAGTTTTAGCTCAAAATACCCAACAGATATTTTTTTACAGCATGTTTAAATTGTTTAAATGTATCCCTTTAAATGCAAATGAACTGCTGCTGCCGGCCCAAAAGGCGGAGCCTCACGAGCTCGCGCTCAGAGCCAGGACAATCTCATCTGATAATATCAAAACAGAAACTCTCGGTAGCGGTGTTCAGCGGAGTCGGACAATAATGCCCACAGAGCCAGAGAATATATGCTGTATGGAGACTGAACAGGTATAGTTTAGTTTAATTATGGTTATAACTTATTTGTCATCTGCTTTTATCCACTATTAATACAAGCCTGCTGTAGCAGATCTCGTCCGAATGATGACCAAAATATACTGATGAGTTCAATTAAGTATATTGTACATCACACAAAAGATGAAGTGTTAGTTTTACTCCAGAGAATCACTGTAAGAGCTAAATAAACACAGTATAAGATGTGAGCATTAAAGTCTTATCCAAAACTCTCTCTCTCCCTTTCATTATCATGGAACATACACAGCGAAGTACACAAAACACTCGTTACAATGAATTTTTATCATTATAGGGTGGTTGTGTACACACACTGCCAACACACATTTATGTTCAAACACCATGTAAAAGTGAATTTTGCATAATAGGTGCCCTTTAAGACATAAACAACTGCTTTTACAAGGATACTTAGGATGGATATCTTCACATTATTAAATATTGAATTTAACACAGATGAAAACAAGGTTGTGGGGAATAGACTTAGTCTTTACGAAGGCACGCACCATATAATGGTCCTAAACAGAGCATGTGAGCGGAGTGGAGCGGGAGCGAGCGGGGAGCGGGAGCGGGCGGATCTTGGACAGAGCGCAGAGCGGCATTTTTAAAAGGACGGAGCGTCGCCTTATTTCCCGCTCCAATTTCGCTCCAATTTCGCTCAGCTCACACCACGAGCATGCTCAGTCAAACCTAAACCAGGATCCATCTGCCTTGCACAGTCATCAACAGTAGACTATTTTCAGTCAAAACTCGGCTCAATAATGGAGTTCAAAAAGTAGGCTACTTCAAAAAGGAAAATGAGAAGTCATACAGGTCAGGTGTAGGCTACTATTAATATAACTAACTAACAATGATAATGTGGTACAAGAAAACGAATGTGGAGACATCGTTTCAGTCAGCAAAGATTCATTTTGGAATCTCAAAAGACACATCTCTCGAAAACATGAACGTGAGCTACGCGAACACGCTGGGAAGAAAACAAAAGGTTAGCAAATTGAATACGGTAACAAAGTGTAAATTAAATATCGTAATATTCAAACAAATTCGGTTTTTCATTCAAGTAGACCTAATGGTTCGTTTTATTTAGCCGAATTTGTGTTTCCGTAATAATATTTATATTATTAGGCCCATTTATTCGTTTAATTTTACAGCAATTTGTGTGTATGGAAGCCAATTTAAATTTTAATCGTGCGCGTTGCGCAAAAGTTCACTTATCAAAATTCTGGCCTTATAGTTAATTTACTTTTAAAAAATCTATGTATATTTTTGTCTATATAATTTTTATTTATATTATTAGGCCCATTTATTCGTTTAATTTTACAGGACTTTTTGTGTAGGCTATATTCCTTCTTACATAGGCCTGTAATTTGAAATAAAACATTTCTATTTGAAAAATGTTGTTGTTACTCAGTTCTTTAGGAGGTAAGGCTGTGGTCTAAGCTAAAAGTGATATACATGTAGATTTTTTTCCTTTTTTGGAGCGAGCGGGGGGCGATTTGAGTGGAGCGTGAAGCAAACCTCGTTGAGCGCTGAGCGATAATGAGCGGAGCGGCCTGATGTAGCTTTGAGCGGGGGGAGCGGAGGGGTGTACAGTTCCGTGAGCGATGAGCGGAGATTCTCACCGCTCCACTCCGCTCACATGCTCTGGTCCTAAATCACATCAAAAACCATTTTAGTGAGTTTTGTCTATTAAAAGTTTTTTGGAAAAGATATACAACATATCTGTTATACAACAGTACAATCCACAGAACACAATGTATTTATATCCCTCACAGCCTTGTTTTCATTCATATCAAAAAATAATCATACTGTTTCTCTGCCTGAGATGTACAGCCGCCATTGCACTGCAAAAGGGGCAAGAATGGGTCTCTTGAGTGCAAAGCAAAAAAGACGCATACCGAGTGCCAAGAAAATGGCTTTTCATTAGGCTTACCTAAATGTTAGTACTGCACGCACACATGTCTTTTAAGGGAATGCAAACCCAGTTTTCTTTTTATTTAGGCTAGGTGTTATGTCATCCCTCTGGTTAATGTACTATTGAGCACAATTAAATACAGGGTTCCACATAATTTCCATGATTTTTCCATAACTTCTCCAGTTGTACTGGAAATTGTGATAATAAAAAAGATTTAAAAAAACACATTTAACAATAGATTACGGGAACTAAAATTTGTAGGATTTTGTTCATTTCAATTTCCTCTAGGGATGAGACAGGGAGGAAATTTTCCCACCGGTTAATCGACGTGTGACAACACCGATTATACTGGTATCACCAGGGGGAGACGTTGGAGTTCTTCCCTCTTACTATAAAAAAATCTAAACGACGGTGTGGGGCGGAGCCGCAGTGGGCAAGTGATGTAACCGGTGTGCAGCTGTAGCAGGAACACTGGTAAGACCGACCATCGCAGCAAGCCTATATGTGTCCATGACTTTACCATGACTATAAGAAGGCCAACTCGCACAGTGTGGTGATAGAGATGAAGCATCGTAGGATGAAATGGCTAGGGCATGTCCTTCGGATGGACCAGAACCGCATCCCAAAAGTAGCTATGAGCTGGAGACCACCTGGGAAAAGGAAGCAAGGAAGGCCAAAGACAACCTAGAGGAGGACTACAGAAGCCAAACTAAAAGCACTACACCTATCATGGGGAGAAGCACAACATGCTGCCAAGGATAAAATAAGATGAAAGCAGATGGCCATGGCCTTATGTTCTGTAGGGAACTATGTGGCATAAGCAAGTAAAAAAAACTCAAAGTACTTGTACTTGTACTTATAACACTTGTAATAAGATTCTGAATTTTGTAACTCTTTGAATGTCACATATTTGACATCTGAATGAAAGACTCAAATATACTGGTGATCTATGATTCTGTATGAAGTGCAAGCTCAGATCCCACATGAATTGGTCAGATAAATCAAACTCTTCAATGCAGTCCATTAACAAGTAGAACAGAAGCTGGTGCTGTGTCAATATGGGCTATTGAAGAAGCGCCTTTCCTCTCACGTAAAGGCCATTTTGTTTAGGCACAGACTGGTCCCCTGGCTAATCGGACAAATGCAGCCACACAAAAAAGGAGAAAACAAAGAGCGAGTGAAAATGAGACAAATGAGAATAAGAGAATAAGAGCACAACAAAAGAGGTTCCCCACTACAGCAAGGAGAGAGAATATATCACTGACTGCACTAACAAAAGAACTTTTTCTAAGACAGAGCTGTCTTTTGCATCTGAGGTCACCCAAGCTGTGCGGAAGGAAGGCCCACTTCCAGCAACCTTTATTAACTTCATAAATAATGAACTCTGTGAGGCCTGAAGAGGAACTCTGTAACTCTGCCCCACAGCAATAAAGCAGCAGGACATTGCTCTCAGATGCCTGTCAGAAAGAAGAGAGTAAAGAAGCAGAGACAAGGTATTCCGGTGTACAGCCACACACATACATCCCAGCTCACCTCAAACATTAGCCCTGAACCCTTGGATTACTGCTAATACCCAGAAGCAGCACTTCTTCACCTTGCCTTGAGCTGAATAGTGTTAAAGTAAAGGTACAGCATATGAAATTCCATTTTATGTTTTCCCAAATTCTGTTTCATTAAAAATTTTGTATATGAGTGTGTATATGATATGATGATAGTTCAATCAAATAAAATGGTGAAATGCACATGAAGTGACTTTCAGAGCAGCTCTGTGGATGAAGTTCATGTGAAGTGTCTCTCATATAGTGAGACGGACAATGAAAACACTGTATTTGAGTATGTGCAGTAGACAAAACTGGCGCTTGTTCACAGAGACAAACAGAACATGTAGACTCCATATTTAAACAGCACAATAATACAAAAATAGGCTTTTTGTGCAATATTCACAGATACTGGCACACAACACAAATTAATACAGTCCTACTTTTGCTGCATTTATCCAAATTTTGTAAAATTATGTGAAATTCTTTTACTGTAAATTACATTATGACTAGATTCCACGATTTCGTCCACATATTCGCATAGCAGAAATCACAGGGCTCTATAGAAACATCTCGCCATCTAAAGCTGGGGGCTGATGTATATGCCAGCATGCACAGTGGACTAATCCCGCATTATGCATGTTTACACCGATGTAGATCCACGGATTAAGTCCCTGAATGGATAAAGGTCAAGGGTCGCTTGGGTGATCATGGTCATTACGCACGCCGGGACACATAAATGCGTTTCTGTGAAAAAAAATTCCTCAAGATCTCTTATTTACAGACTGGGCAAGTCTATAGGGAGTTCTCTGTGTGGCTTTTCTAAAAATGCACTGTGTGCAAACTGTGGCAGTGACTAACAGTTAAGTCACAGAAGTGCAAGTTAAGGCAAGCGTAGATGTGAGAAGTTAAAAATGTTGTCTGGAAAGGCAGGAAGTGGTGCGGTACAGCGCCTTCAGTCCTAGAGAAGTGCAGAGGCAGAGGCTTACTTATTTCTCTTTAATCCCTGGTGGTTGGCTAAAGCTAAGATTAGCCCACATATACAACAGATGGGTCACACAACGGCGAATCAGGACGGTCCCAACCACAACCTCGACTTTTAACCTGTTAACCGTTGCCAGAGCGCGGACGCACTGAAGCGGTTTTATTTATATATCAGTTCAAAGTTACTATCAGATTTAATGTTATACCTTGACAAACTATACATCATTAAAAAGATATAAGACTCAAGTTTCAGAATTTGACCACTATTGTATTCTGAGAAACTTATAGCGACAGTTATTTCTTAATTTGTGTCAGGAGTTATGAAATGAAAAAATGAGTCGATACCTTTGATATGAATTATGCGCGTCAGCCGCTTTCATTCATAAAAAAACTCCCGTGCCGTCGTCATGACAGCGATACACAAAACAACGTGCCTCAGGGCTTTAGCTCAAAAATGTGCAGATTTGGAGAAATATTGATATATTCTCATAGGTTTACATCAGATTTCTATAGACAGGAATAATATTTATTGAATTTATACCCAAATGCGTCGATGTAATCATTATGAGCGTTTGCATAACTCTGATACTGTGTTTTCAATTCATACCAATAGCCTGAGGGCGCCCTCGCCGCCCTGTGCACAGTATTAGAACATGAAGAAGTGCCATAATCATGTGACAATCCAGGAAGCCTCGAACACACACAAAGCTAACGAGATCGCGCTGTAACTATGGCTGTAACATGCAGTTTTGAAGACAATAAACATGTTTGCTATGATATTTGAGTTACCTGTGTTTTTCAATCCATGCCAGGTATTTCCATAATAATAGATTATATTTATAATGTAATGCTAATCTATATAGAATCGTTGTGCAGAACACTATCCAATAGTATATTTTCTGTCTGATTTTTTATCTGAAGCCAAATTAGATCACAAAAAATTATTTAAAATGCTCGATTTGCTTTATAAAGTAAGTTTATAAGCACAAACATGGTTTTAATCTCATAAATTGTCGTGTATTGATGGTGTGCTAAGCTAACATGCTAGCTAGCCCTAGGTGCACCTGCCACCTAGAAGTTATATTTTTATTATTTTTTGAATGCTTACTGAAATGTTTCTTTATTCAAGAAATGCATTTGATACAGTTTAAAATGTAAGGGTGAACTTTAAGAAAAGAAATTAGTGACTGAAACCCTATGAATAGCCTGTGAATAGCCAGTCATTAGTAACTATAATGCAGACAAAAGAAATGCATATTTAGAGCCATAACCGGGCTGGAGAGGTGTGAATGTGTGCAGGGGGAGACTGAGACTGAATGGGGCTCGTTTGCACCACAAAACAATAAAGACAATATACTGGATAGATGGTTAGAAGATGACAATAAACATCAGTAGCATTTTAGCGTCAAATCAAAATAAAGTCACATGACATGGTCTTGAAAAACATTTCACTAAATACAGAGTTTTGGACTTATTATCTTAAGATTTTAAACATAAAATGTTTAGACATGTGGCATTAGCTGTAGTGCATTTCTAGATTGCTCCAGTGCCAACTTCAATTTTTTTTTCATGAGGATGTTTCATAAAAAAATAATTTCTAATAACTTTACAAAACTTTGAAGCTATTTATAACAATTTTTGTCATTATGACAATAATTAATTCTACATTTACAATAAACTGCCAGGTGTCAGCTTTCAAATGAGATCATACTTGTGCTTTTAGTACAAAGGGTTCATGAACTGTATCTGTTTCAGTTTGGGTATGTCATTTCTTGGGATTTTTCAAAAGTGGGGTTGCAGCTTAACAGGTTAATGAAACGCTAAGGGACCCCGTGCCCAGTACCCAGCTTCCTGCTACATATTCAAAGAAAACGTTCCTTTGTTATCATGCGTGCAATGCCACACAGTTTGACACAAAGGTTACGGAAAGGGATACACTTTCAGCTAGAACTCTCAAACAAATCAGAGCAGCAACTGCTTCAATCAGAGGCTTAAACTGAAGACTGTGACAGATTAATTTAGGGAGATGAACTTTTATTTTGTTCTTCTGAAGAAACGCATTTGACAGAGACTGCAGTCGACTGAGATGTGGTCTTTACACACTTACTATTCTCATTAATATACCAGGGCTCGACAATAAGGACTGCCCGATGGCCCTGGGCCACTCGGCCCAGTTGACGGAACGGTCACTTGCCCGATCGGGCCAGTGTTGCATCTTCACTGAAGTGGATAATTTGCGCTTTTTTAAGCCTTGTTAATTTAAATATTCAAGCGCATATAGACACGGAAGTACCCGCGTCTCTGTTTGGTAGGCTACTCGCACGCTGTGTGATAAGTTTTGTGTGCACAGCAACACACATCCAAAGCGCTCGCTCAGAACTATGCTCACACAGCGCACAAATATGCTTTCATGTCTTCTGAGCTTGCACCGACACACAAAATTGTCAAAAATTGTCGAGTATCATCGTAGACATAGTTGGTTGGGTTTAAAGTGAACGTAAACATCAAATTTGCCAGCCACCGCCAGCGTTTTTGGTCATTCTCACAAGTTTCATGGCCCTGAGAATATTTTGGTGTATGAATATCTGAACATGCAATATATAAAACAAAAGGACAGAGCCTCTGCTTTATACTTGCTTCATGCATCCTTTTTTTAATCAACACATAAAAAATACACCATTTTTAGCTAAAAGCTGAGATAAACACATTTTTGTCAAAAGACTAACTTTACATCCAGATGGGATTCAGAAGGAGTAAGTTAGATTGAGTCCATTCCACACCCCTAAAGCTTAACAGTCACGAGTCGTGTGACTCAACCCTCCTGGGTCGACATTTCATTCAGTAAAATTAGGCAGTTTTGATTTATATGCTGTTTAATGTTGATGATCGCATTATTTTTCACATGCATCTTATTTTATGAGCTCGCTCGTTTCTGCTTCTACTTCGCCTGTGTTTTGATCTGGAGATTCTGTACTCGTTCAGGAGATGCGTAATAGTGCCACCTACCGTATAACAGTGAACACACAGAAAGCCAGAAAATCTCTTCATTGGCAGGGAAGCGTTTGCTCAAAGTGGAGAAAAAAAAAGAAGAAGAAAAAAAGAAAATTTTTTAAATAAATATCGCCCACTGCTCTTGACTAAATAACTTAAAGGGGTGGTTGATTATGATTTCACTTTTCTAACTTTAGTTAGTGTGTAATGTTGCTGTTTGAGCATAAACAACATCTGCAAAGTTACAATGCTCAAAGTTCAAATCAAAGGGAGATTTTGCTTTTAAAGAAATTGCTTTTTAAGGACTACAACAAACGGCTGGTAGGGACTACACCACATTCCTCCCGGGTTAGTGACATCACCAACCCTAAAATTTACATAAACCCTGCCCCCCTGAACACGATTTACAGATTATCAAGACAGAATATGCTAATCAATAACTACAATAACTACACATCAGCTACATAAATTCATCAACTAACCATTCAGAAATGTCCTGTTGCATTCTACATGTTGTCACTTCTTCTTGAGTCTCTCCATCATTGACTCCGTTGACATCATCTGACTCCGGTTTGAACATAAAAGGCTAAAAGTTTTTGAAATTTTCAGTGCATGTCTGTGTGAGGTAAAATGACACAAGCTCTTGAAGCTCCACCCTCTGTGCTGGGAACAGCAGCGCATTTGCATTTAAAGGAACAGACACAAAACGGTGCGTTTTTGCTCACCCTCAAAAAGTGACAATTTTAACATGCTATATAAAAATATCTGTGGGGTATTTTGAGCTAAAACTTCACATACACACTCTGGGGACATCAAAGACATATTTTACATTTTGTGAAAAGGGCATTATACCACCCCTTTAAATAAGGGTAAATCTATATTCATACTATAGACTGTAAAAAAAAGATGGACAACGCCCCTTCGCTCTCTTCCATTGGTGAGAACTGAAGCCGCCAGTGTCCCGATATGGCGCTGACATCTTGGGACTTGAGTCTGCGCAGTAGCGATCTCGGGACCAGACCCGCGCAGTAGTGAGCAGGAAGTAAAGCCGCGAAATCAACGCCCCACCCTCACTCTAGCAGAATGCACTCTCCCTGCACTTTTTTTAAGTGGCCTATGTCTGCTCCGTTCCGCTCCGATTTTGATGTCTGTTGATTGCAGTACGACAAGAGGCTTGTTCAAATAAATACAATCTCCTCAGTCCTCCGAAGATCCCGAAAAAAAGCCTGTTGGTGCTTCAGTGACTCCTTCGCTCAGAGAACCTGTCAATCACAGCTGTCAATCACTAGGGATGTCCCGATCAGGTTTTTTTGCCCTCGAGTCCAAGTCCGAGTCATTTGATTTTGAGTATCTACCGATACCGAGTCCCGATCCGATACTTCTATAATACATTAAAAAAAAAATAAAGAAGAGCGAAAAAACAGATCCAGGATGTTCCTTATTTTTTATTTAATTCACCTTATTTTAACATTCAACAACTCTGTTAACAAACAGAGCACTTCTGTGAGGTAGCTTGAACAATCAAGTAATAAATAACATAAATTCTTCACTTTTGGACTTTAGTGCAACAGTAAATATAAAAAAAGTCTAATATATAAACAAATAGCTCCTCAACTTAAAATACCCAGCAGGCATGTAAACAAATAAAAAATAAAAGTGCCACAGTGTTTGCAAAGCCAGTAATGTGCTTTTAGGAACTGCACTCCTAACTCTTGCGCCGGTTTCACACTGCACGCGTTAGCAGAGCGTGCAGCGCGTATTTTTTTCGCCGCCCATGTTAACAGATTAGAGCATTCACACCGCACGCAGAGGTGGCGCGCAGTGCGTAGCAGAGCAGAGCAGCAGTGCCGCGATCGTTTCGGCGCAGAGTCTATTTTTACTGCGCCACTTATGCTGAATTAAAGTGACTATACATTGATCATGGCCAAAATACACCGCAGTTTTATCCAAAAAGTGCACTGATGATGTCTATTGTGTTTTAAACAGTCAATCAAATGACCAACAGCAATTTAAAAAGAAAACAAATGTCCAAAAACAAACTTGTTGCCAGAACAATAAAAACAAAGATGAACCAAAAGTTATATAAATGAAATTATTAATAAAATAAGCTTCTTGACAAGTCTTTTCTCTTAAATGTATTTGAAAACGAAATAAAGCAATGCCAACTTATCCATTATAGAGTACTCTGTCTGTACACAACCCTGCCGCGTGACAAACGCTGCCAGTGTGAAAGCAAAACGCGCGTGTCCTGCTCCTGCTCACCATACGCACTGCTCCTGTGCTGCTTACGCTCTGCTAACGCGTGCAGTGTGAAACCGGCGTAACTCTGTGCCACCGCATAACTATAGATGTGTTAAAAAATAATGAGAATATATACATATATATCCGAGTCCTGATCGGGAGGTAACGTCCGATTCCGATCGAGTCTGAAAACACGTGATCGGGCCCGATTTCCGATCACGTGATCGGATCGGGACATCCCTATCAATCACAGCTGTCAATCAGGACGTTACACCACCGTTTTTATAGCATCACGTAACTAACTAAAAACAAACGTATTTTTTAAACAGACACTTGATAAAAGACATCAGCGTGATAAAAACGACAGCAAATGACAGAAACCACCTTTGGAAAAAAAAGATATTTGAAGTGTAATTTAATTGTTTAGTTTATGAGGCGGGGTTTATGACCTATACTAGGACCAGTCACCGGGGGGGGGGCGATCGAGATGCTTTGGCTTCACTTTTCAGGGCTTGTGCGGCACGCTTGATTTATATAGTGAAGACTATGCAGTGATATTTAACATTTGATTACCATTTCTTAGCCTACTTGAAAATGTAGTTTAGACCTGAAAAACCTGAAAAGAATTTGTATTTTATTACTGACTGTATTCAAAAATATTTAATTTTAAATGAGTTAGGCTGGTAGTTTTTGGAGTCCTAACCTTATTTATTAAAGTTACATGGATCAAAAACAACTAAAACTATTACTAGGTCTATTTTATTTATTACTTTTTTTGTGGTGGGGCCAGTGAAAATTTTGGCAGGGCAAGTAAAAATTATGCACTGAAGAAACACCCACCTAGTCCTGTCTGCCCTCGTACTCATGGTAAAGTAAACACGTGGTAAAGTAAGAACAGCTATTTCTCACAGAACAAATCATATTCAGAAATGGGTGAGGAGAACGGGGAGTACATGTCCAGGTTTGGAAGGTGAAAGTAAAATATAGCTGGATAATATTCTATTAATGTATGGATTAGGCAGTCAGAAAGGGGGGAAAAAATGGAGGAAAAATGTAGGGAAGAAAGGAAAAAAGAATTATGTCCGGTCGCATTGTCACAGCAAATCATTGGCAGCATGAATGCCCCTTAGGCAGTATTTTGGTCATTGGGTCACACTGCTCTCTAGATATCAGTATCGGATTAGATTTATCATGCAGAAGCTCATCTCCAGAATTATAGCAAGAATTAAAGACGAGGAGAGGGTAAAAAGCCCAACTGTCGAGGAATGAATTCAGATTGAGAACTAACTTGCTGTTGGCATGTGGAACTGTACACAAACTCATATGAGCTCAGCTGTCCGCTGGTTACCAACTAGGGATGCACCGAAATTTCAGCCGGCAAAAATTATCGGCTGAAAATGGTATTTTCGTTTTTTTTGCCCGAAAGAGAAAACGGCCGAAAATGTGATGCAGTCAGACATGTGGACACTGTGGGAAACCATCAAATCTCAAAAAGAAAAGGAAATCTCTTTACAATGAAAAGGAACCCCTCAACGAAGGCCCAATTATCACTATAGCCCATTTACAACACGCATTGAAATATTCAACACACATGACACATACTGTACCAACCTGAGTGCTATAAAGGGGAGCTACAGACAGGGTGCACAGTGAGGTATTTAGCTATGCTAATTACGGCTGCACCGGCACCTCAGTTGGTGACAGGCAGATGTCAGTTACTTTACGTTAGCTGTGTTCACACCACTCTGATGTGCTCTGACAGGTGCCTGACAGCCAATCAGACTGTGCGAAAGCACCGTGACAACATCTGCTTGCAAGCTTGAGGAAAGGTCTCCACAATTTTGGACATGTACATCAAACACCTCCTGCAAATCCTCATCTCTTTTTTCCATTCATAATGAACACAAATCAGCACCAGTCTCAGTGAATATCCAAGAAACTGCCTAAACAAATGGTCTATGAGAAATATTCACATGCATTTTATTATCCCTGACATTAACAGATCAGCAAGCAAAACAGACCATTCATTAAAAGAACAGCGCACCGGTTAAAGAAAATTCTATCGTTTGATAATCTTGTTGATCAGCATGTAATTTCTATCCTGTCTGCAGTAATCTTTTCTGTGGAATTTTTTAATACAATGAGAGCTGTAAAAAGCCATAAAAGTACTCCATGAGGAGTTTTATTATGACAGCTGTGGTCACACTGGACTGGAAAAGAGGAACATATGTACACTATCATTCAACATTGTGGGGTCGGTAAGATTTAGAAAATGTTTTGAAAGAAGTCTCTAATTACCAATCTAGGCTACTGTCCTGCATTTTAGCATTTTAAAATACATTTATTCCTGTGTAGCAAAGCTGAATTTTCAGCATCATTACTCCAGTCTTCAGTGTCACATGATCCTTCAGAAATCATTCTAATTTGCTGACCTGGTGCACAAAAAACATTTATTATTATTATCCATGTTGAAAACAGATGTACTGCTTAATAATTTTGTGGAGACAGTGATAATTTTTTACAGGATTTTTTGTTGAATATAAAGTTCAAAAGAACAGCATGAAATAAAAATTCATTTTTGATCAATTTAATGAGTTCCTCAAACTTTTAACAGTACGACTGATATGACCTGAATCTCCACCGGCCACCCAGAGCATCATATGTAACTCATCTGATCAAAGCATATAGTATTTCACGTTGTTTTCAGACAATCCCATTTAGAAGTCAAAGGGGACACACCAAGCTGTGGGTAATAATGCAGCTCGCTCCACAAAGTCAGGTAAGGACGAGAGAGGTTAAATTACCACTGATAAGCATGAATTTCTGGCAAGTGGTCCAACACTGGCATCAGCATAAACACACACATGCAAAGAGCCCAGTGGGAGACGGGGGACATGTAGCCTGTTGTGTTTAGCAATGCAAATGAAATGGTGAAGAATCTGTAACGTTTGAGTAAACAAAACATCAGTCGTTCAACAGCAGCCCCAGCGTGCCTCAAACGTCCTTCACTCTAAACAACCCAAACAGTGCACAAACACTGTTTAACTCTCTGGAAGAACAGAGAAGTGTTTGTCTTCATAAATAAACAAGTCAAGGATATATCCTTCAAGTAAAGCAATGAACAGCTGTGAAACGCTACCTGTCCCTGGTGTAATGCTCAGCAGTTTAGTGGTTTAAAACTTGATTGAAGTATCAAACAATGCATATCAAATATTGATGTTTATATTCTATTGATTTCATATGCTTTTGCTGTAAAAATATTGGAAAACAAAGACATATGGAAACTATAAGGCAAGTAATTCTTGAAGACATGGGTTCAGACTAAGGTTATGCTTGTTTGTCCATTTGCAGAAGACATTTTTAAATGCCATATCAATAAATAAAGTAATACGGAGGAGCTGGAGGAACTGGCCAGGGAAAAGGACGCGTGGGCTGCTTTGCTTTAGTCTGCTGCCACAACGACCTGTTCATGGATGAGTGGCGAAAAATTAAATTGGTTGATGAAAAATAATATAATATACTTCAAAACAACAACTATATAAAATACTTAGCTCAAATATTTAATAGAAAATGATACCTTTCTAAAAACATCCATGAGATTGATCAATGACATTTCTGAATAAAACCATTCCCTAGTAAAACAGGACAGTCCAGCAAAATATGCTCAAATAGTTAGTTGAAGTTAAAGACCAAGAAAAGCAAATCATGTCTTTTTAAAACCAGCGAGGTCTGAATATTCATTCAACATGTAAATCACCAGGTGATTACGCAGCATTTGTTTACACGTAAATGTTTTCAATATCTACACTACCCAGCAGTTATTATCATTTAACATTTTTAAATAATATAAATAAACACATTAAACAAAAATTAGAAATGTAGCCTTGGCAAAACTAAAATTTAGTAAAATTACTAAATGAACTATTTAGAAATAATAATAATAATAATAATAATAATAATAATAATAATGACAAAAACTTAAAATTACTGAAAAGTACACTAAAAGAAAAAAGAAAATTTAAAATAAGTCAATTTATAATATTAATATAAACTAGAGCCGCACGATTAATCTTTAAAAGATTGTGATCTCAATTTAAACATTCACGCGATCTATTCCTAAATGACACCGATTTGCCTGTGTCTATTAAACCTTTTACAAAATCATACCGGAACATTCAAATCTGTGTTCACGCTATCGCTGACCCAGAGAGATGTCATGTTTAGGTATGAAACAGCTTAACAAAATGTATTTTCAACCACACGGTATCATTCTTTTTTTGTGTTAAAAATATTAAAATTATCACAGAAGTACTGAGATAAAAGTTTTTATTTTGGATATAAACACTGGTGTCTACGGTAGTGATCTCTTGGCACTTCAAATAATGATTGTATGATTACATTGTTAAACCACTAGGTGTCATTGAATCATTAATTCAAGAGATTTGCTCAAAAACGCTGATTCTGTAATTAAACAAGTGAAGTATTTGTATGCGAGTCACTGAATCATTCATTCAAACAAAATTAAAAAAAAATAATTAATTCAAATCAATTTTACATTTTTAAATAGATTGCAGGAATTAACATTTTGTCAAAACCTCTTTTGTCAACCATTGTTGTTTTGTTTAGTTGTCTGTTCAGGATTGTGGGAGAATATATGAAGAGTTCAGATGCAAAAGCCTCTAAGTGCCATCTGAAATTTTCTTCTAGAATGATCATTTTTATCAAGCTCGTATATTTAAGTTCAGTAATTTCACTTAAATGGCAATGAAAATTACCTATGAATTGTCATTTAAGTGAAATTACTGAACTTAAATATACAAGCTTGATAAAAATGATCATTCTAGAAGAAAATTTCAGATGGCACTTAGAGGCTTTTGCATCTGAGCTCTTCATATATATATATATATATATATATATATATATATATACATATATATATATATATATGTCCAGAACCAGGTCAGTGGTGTCTCCAAGAAACTCATCTAAAAAATTCCATTGATTATAGAGGATAAAGCAGTTTCTGCATTATTGCTACATGTGGGAAAAAATGCAGCAAAGAAAAATGATTAGCCAAAGATGGAGCACACATTGTGGAACAGTCATCACTCAGCTTCTTGTCTGATCTCAGAAGAGGATAGTGAGAAACTGCTGAGCGGGCCTGTTATCAAGGTGTTAATGTTGTTGAAAGTATTAAATACTGACCCAAGCACATTTCATACTGCCCTCACGCCAAAGCTAGTCTATTAAAATGAAGTTAACCTCATTTTAAATATGTACTATTGCATAATACTGAGCCAAAGCCAAGACAAGTAAGTAATATTGTAATAAAAACGTGCCAGTTCAATACTGTTCTGGGAGTGATTAAAATGAGATTCATCCGATATATACACAACATAAACGTAATATTACAACTTGAATCTATCTACACACACACACAAAAAAAAAAAAAAACTTAACTAAACAATTCACAACATTGTATTACAATTGTTTTCTACTTATAATTTTATATGACAGCTTGAAGCTACACATCTTGCACTTAACTGTATTTTCGTCTACTTTATCAAGTGTTTTCAATGCCATGCCTAGAAAAGATTTTAATAAAAACATACTACTGACAAAAATTTGAGAAATAACACTGCTAAATTATTAGTAACATATAAAAGGAATATGACTGAGTCAAATAACCTGATGTTTGTCAGTAATGTTGTGCACCACCATTTGACAAGGTATGTTTTGCCTATATTAGTAAGATAGACAAACAAAACTGTAGTGACATCCACACGTAATGGGGCTGGCCAAAAACCACAGCAATTAAAATTACTACTTAAACTTTACATCAAAGTTCACAAGCAAACTTCCAATAATAAAGTGCCAGTGTTGACATCCCTCACCTTGTTTTTCTGTGACTAGCGAACCCAAAGACAACCCTATGCCTGTTCATCTGCTGGTTAATAAAGCCTGAAGCCACTGACTGCAGGAGATCCATCTCGACTGATATGTCTAAACGCCATGTTTTTCTAGGTCTCAATGAAAGAGAAAAAGAGAGCGAGTAAGTGGTTTGGAAATGAGGAGCACACTGGCTCTTCCCTGCACTCAATCCCATTTGTAAACAGAATGTCTCTCTATCTGCAGAGGGAGAGGAGACTGCAAATATTTGAGAGACGTGTAAATACTATAATGCAGACGAGAAAGTCTGTATTCAGTCATGTGGTGCACCGGTAAAAGAAAAATGAGGTGGTGACCTCATCTCCCATCCCTTTCGGAAAAAATTTAATTGAGTCTGCATTTGTATTTCGTCTCTGAGGCCCTGTTTACATCAGGTATTAAGAAGCATTTCGTCAATCTGATCACAAGTGGACACGACAGCGCTAAATACAGGTGTAGACAGGGTCTAAAACGTTTTAAAACGTGTTGGTGTAGACACTCATGTGGTCGAATGCGTTTGAACAGCCACAAAAGACCTGACTTAATGCATAAACATTAGGTAAGCGTTTCTAACACGCATTCAAGGCATTTGGCGTGGTCTTGCGGCTATCAGAGCAGAAACGAAAGTTGTTTGTGGTATGTCTCCATATGTTTGTCCGTCGTCTCTGGTTCGCGTTCATATAAATTGCGCAGGCAAGCTTATTTCGTTCATTAGATCGAAAGATTTGAAAAAGCCCTTGCATTTATCCACACATAAAGCCCTCCATCCAAAAAAATCCAGACAGAAATGGTCAAAAGTGGACAAAAGAAACGTATTAAAACACCAGGTGTAAACGGGTATGCGTCTCCCTTGTCTACTTGTGATTTGATCGACCAACACGCATCTTAATACCAGCTGTAAACAGGGCCCAAATGAAATTGATCTGGAGATGTTCAGTCAGTTTAGCATTCTTCTGCATTTAGTAAGCAATGCTTTGTGGTAAAGTGTGAACAGCTTTTTATTGCACATCTACAAACGACATTCATTGTACTGGGGTCATGGCACTTCCTGCCTTGTTCAGGAATTAAGCCCTGGTGTCTGACCTTTTACATCCTACACGCTTTTGTGTTAAACAGATGGAGGACGGAGGCGTCTCATTACACTCTCTTCTCCATATGGAGACCAGACACAGAGCTAAAATGCTGTATAATCATAAGCACAGCTTTTGCTTTAAGTTTACATAAAAAGCCTGTAATGGTCAGACTGCACAATTTGGAGAAAAATCTACTGTGATTTAAAATGTAATTTAAAAAAAACATGCATGTCATTAAATAATAAGTGTTATTTTATTATATTATAGATAAATATAAAATATAAATCAGGGCTCGACAATAAGGACTGCCCGATGGTCCTGGGCCAGCATGAAAGACACACGGGCCAGTTGACAGAACTGTCACATGCCTGATTGAGATTTTAATATTAGATTTTAAAAGAATTACGAGAATTATTGACAATCCTGGTCAGGATTATGTTCCAGCTCCCTGGTTGGATTATCTATGTTTATGTTTTTCTTTAGTAAACTTTTGCTGCATTTAGATCCTTGCCACCATTGCTACAGAAGCACTTGCCCAATTCTGTCAACTGTCCCGAAACGCGAGTGAAATCTTGCAGCGTGAAGCCGTTTGTGCATTTTAAGAGAGAGAGAGCACATGATGCGGCACAGCTGAATCACTAACTCTGCTTGTGAAATTAGGCTACCTCTCTCAGAATGTTTTCAAATGACTGATTTGGTCTGATTATCTGTGTGGATCAATTTACTCTTTCAACCTATATGCTAGGGTGCATCAATGTTTGGGGGGGATTTCCTGCTTTATACTCGTGAAATCTGCGGGAATGTGTAAAATTATGCGCAATGCCTGCAAATCCCGTGCCGATTTGTTTGTTCACACTAAGTTGGGCACTGGCAGTATGAACATTTTCTTTCATTTAGGCTATTTTCAAGATCTGAGGTGAATTATCTGTTTTCGCTTTCAATACAGCTATAACTGGGGGGGGGGGGGGGGGGGGGGGGGGGGTGCTCTGGACCTGTCTAGACATGCTGAGCTTCAGATGACAAACACTTAATTACTACATTCACAAGCCTGCCAGACTTAAACACAACTCGACTGCCTCCAGATAAGTGTGCATTTGGGTCGAGGCGATAAACCCTGCAGGCTTTGATTGGGTTTAACTCAGCACACTGCCATATTTACTAAAGGTGGTCAAGAAGCCTTAAGGGCCGTTCACAGCGTATGCATTCATACATTTAATAACAGTAAAATGCAGCACAAGGGAAACAAGCAGAACGAAGGTATCTCCAGGAGTGTTAAACTTTTTGAAAAGTGCAGCACTCAAGGCATAAGACGCATCGCAATGGTCAAAGAAGCCTGTCTAGTGCATGTTCAAACACAAAAACAATTTAAAAAACAGCTTGGGCAGACCCAAAAACACATTCTGTGTGAAAAACACACCTGGAGAGTACAACTCAGCAAAAGCCTTCACTTAAAGTCTTAAGGAAAGCTCTTCTTTGCCTCAAGTAATCCTCACCTTTCCCTTCCTAGGATTGGGTGAATGTGATTACAAGTCTATTTTAAACATCCCTGAAAAGATAAATATAGGTTAGAGTTGTCTATTTCTTGAGATGCTCTCTGTTCAAGTCTCTGGCCCTGTTTACACTTGGTATTAAGAAGCATTTCCTTATTTTTCCCATCATCTCCTTTCATATTCATTTGTAAATTGAGTGAGCTTATTTTGTCCATTAGATGGAAAGATCTGAAAAAGCCCATACATTTACCCGCCCATGAAGAAATCAGGACAGAGGTAGTCAAAACTGGACAAAAGCGATGGATTAAAACACCAGGTGTCTTGGCTACTTGTGATCCGATTGACCAGAACGCATCTAAATACCAGATGTAAACAGGGCCTCTGACAGGAATAATAGAGAGATCTTGATAGTAAGAGCAGTGAAATTTCAAATTTCTTCTGGGAGACAGACTAGGAACTTTGCTCTATACACATGATATTCATTAGCTTGCTTTATAGCAAAAGTCCTTTAGCCTGAGTTGCTCTGACAATGAAGACCTTCTTTCGTTAAGTCACAAAGGAAGTGCTTGTTTTTAGAGCGAAAGAGTGCAAAAGACTAAAAAGGTGTAGAGGAGGAGTAAGGCTCCCAGTCAAAGTGATTTAGAGAAAAACTGAAGCACTGACAAAAAAAATATCCCAACGCAGAGCACATTGCTCAGGGATAGGAAGTGGCATTGTGTGGGTAATGAGAACAACTGAGCGGTTAGGAATATTTTTGCTGCTGTGAGATGCTGACGGAAGAGTTGGCCAAAAGACTAAACTGTGTACCTTTTGTGTCCATGTCCAGAGAGAGAAGCAACAATAAACAACAAGGTGAAAATCATCAACATGATCGAAAGATGCAATATGGGAACGTGCAGCAGGGACTGAGATCGACAGTAAAACTATACAATCAAGCAGTCTTGCTCAGAAAAAAGGAAGATGTGAGGAGAGGAAGAGGAGAAAAATGATGATTTGTGAAAGATGAATGAGAAGAAGAGGGATATAATATAGAGGAATGATAATAGGAAGGTGTTAGCCAAGCGAGAGCATGATTTGTTGGCAGAGGGGAGTGTCGCAGAGCTATTTGTCTCTGAATTTCTTGCATCCAGGCAGATTGCAAGCAGCACTCCATCCGCTCAGTCTAATTATGCACCATGAAAATATGGTTCACAGAAGTAGTGAAAGACTTCACAGCTGAAGAGATTTTACTGTCAGTATGAATTAAGTATTACTGAAGAATGTAAAAAAAGTATTACTGCAATAATGTAAAAAGGTTGTAGTAAGAAAAGAAAAAAGCAGCCGCCAGCATTTAAGATCCACATGATTTGTTTCCTCTGCCATTTATTACAAAGGTGCACAAACTACAGATTTTTATAATCCATTAGTTGGTGGGTTGTCAGAACAATTTGATGATTAAGATGAAGTGCCTTTTATTTCAACGCATTCTCATCCTAGAGCGTCATATACTGACGCTTTTGAAATTTCGTCTACATTCGACGCACATGGCACCCTTTAGCGTCAATATGAGACGCAGATTATGGGTAGGTTTAGGTCTGGGGTAGGGTTAGACCGCTAGGAGGCGCCTTCTGGCCCATATTTATCTGCATCTCATATTGACGCTAAAGGGTGCCATGTGCGTCGAATGTAGACGAAATTTCAAATGCGTCAGTATATGACGCCTTGGGATGAGAACGGGCAGTTTATTTCTATAAAGTATTTAGTTATGGATGCAGTTATATTAAAATTCCAGTTGATACAAATAGGCGGCAAAAATTATTTTAATGTTATGTTCAATAAATAAATAGTAAATTTGAAAATTCTATGCTCTCTTGTATAATTTTATACAAAGCAGCTGTGCGATTAATCGTATTTCAATTTTGGTTTCCAACGATTATGAAAACAAGATAATCGAGGTAAAACGATTAGAGAAAACCCAAGAATATCCTGCAAACCCAGACGGAGTACTGAAGGAAAATTAAAATTGAGCGTAAGTACGCAGGAGGGCGGAGCCAGGCTAAAACTTGACATCCAAATCAGGGAGTAGGGCTGGGACAATAAACCGATGCATTGTGATTCATGTATCGATTCCAATATTTTCCTAATGCATCGCAATTCTCTCTCGAATTGCTTCTGAGCTTAGTTTTTTGTTTTTTTTAAACATTCTGAAGGTGCATTTGCACCTCAGAATGCTTTTATGACACAATATTGATGTAAACAGCCCACTGCAAAAACCCTTGTAATTCACTTCAACCTTTTTGAACTTTATGAATGATTACGCAGTGCCAGCTGCTGTTAAAATCTAAGCTCAGAATCGTTTTGAGAGAGAATCGCGATACATTCGGAAAATCTCAGAATCGATCCAGAATCGTTTCTCGATTCATGATGCATCGATGTATTGTCCCAGCCCTATAAGTGAGTGCCCACTCGTCCGAAGCGAGCACACATCTCAGACAGCCTGTGAATACTAAATTGAGTTTGTTTTCAAGTCTTCCTGCGCTTGAACAGACAAATTCTCACAAGAAGAAATCAGTATTAATAGCCTATTTAATACAGGACTAAAAGACTATACACCTTTATTTATATTTGATTACTTTTTATTCAGTTTCTGTAGTATTTCTGTACCTGAATACTAGTGTTAGACCTACCCAAAAACTTCTCTTTATTTCTCTATTTAATTTGTATCTTTATTCTATTGTATTTATTTGTGCTACTTTTTTCAATTTAATTCAAACATTGAAATCAAGCTTTCTTGTGTTGTGAAAACTCTTAATCAACAGAATTACCCCTTTGTAAAAACACAAATACAATGAGTGAGAAAACATTTAGGTGAGATAAAAAAAAAAAAAAAAAAATTGACTGAATAATTTTAATAAGGATTAATCTTTATTAATTTATACAGTTTATATAGATTATAGATTATATGCAGTGTTATTTTACATTTGATTACTTTTAAATTAATTTCTGTACCTAAAAACTAGACCTACCTGAAAAGCACGGTTTGTTTTATTTGTATCTTTGCTCTATTAACACTTAACACCCGATGTACTCGTTAGATCATAAGAAGAATGGCATCTACGCTAATATTAGTCTTTCTGTGTATTCCGAGGTTTACTGTAATCAGCCGGATCCGGGCCGTATCCAGATCAGATGGTGGACCTGCGCATAGACACGGCCACAACGCCCTGAAGTGTCAGAAGAGATTGTGTCAACTAGACTCTCCCCTGTGAAGGCCTCATCGACACGACAGCGATCGGCACTGATTCTCAACAAACTCGTCTCCATACCGCGTGATGACTCCGATCTTCAACCAGATGGAACTGGATAATATTCTGAATGTTCCAATCCAATGTGACTTCTGACCTATAATGCTGCCTGAATCATAATCATACACTCTTCGTTCATTGGCCATTCTGTCACCTGATGGAGTTTTGGTTCCTTTCCACTGTTGCCTTTTTCTATACAAATAAATGTGACTTGACTTGACTATTGTATTTATTTGTGCTATACCTTGTAGTTTGATTAGTGGTTCTTATTTTCTTTATTTTCATTTGACAGTAGTATTTTTTTTTTCCTGAACATAGCACATACTGAATTGTACAGAAACCGTGACCCTAAAATGGCGATACAAACCGAACTGCGAGTAATTTGTAACCGTTACACCCCTAGGGGGCAGTGAGTAATGTGATTTTGTTGAAGCTAAAAAAACCGATCTTCAAACACAAGAGATCAACTCTGACATCAAGTGTGAAATCTAAATTTTGTGGAAGCTATGGAAACCAACAATATGAAGATTTATACATTAATTACACAACAGTGTGAGGTACAAGAGTGGTACAACAGTTCCTGCAATGAATGCACTATTCAACAGGAGAATGTATAAACGTCACAGAAATTAAATCACTTAAACCTTCATTCTATATCAGGGAATAACATGCAATTCATTTTAATCTAGACCACTATACAGCACAGTTATGGTTCAATGTTGCTGTATTTAAAAATTAGTCGTTTAAATATGTTTATTTTCCCATAATGCACTGCTCATGTTTGCTTGGGTTAACATCCTGCAAACCAGTCAAAACAACCCAAAAATAACATGATTGTGTAACAAAACTCCCAGAGTGATCAAAGCGCTCAGATGGATGTGCTGACAGAGAGATATACATTTTAAATAGTCATTCAAAACAAACAAAAAAAGCTTTAGGATTTTTTCTAAATAGCACAACAGTTGTCTCACAGCAGGAGATAAGGGCATTCACGATTACTGTACAAAATTGTACAGAATGTTTTGTAACATTATTTTTACACAAATAATCAAGAGAAAATATGCAAGTAACAAGTATACTAAAATAATCACAGAAAGACAAAATATGCATAACTTAATGTCAGTTCAAACGTCCTTTATCTGACTCTCAGAGTTCAGGAGCATTCCCTACCGACTGAATATATCATTCAGCTCTTTACCAAACTGAAGTCACATTCTTCATTGTCAGATGGAGCTGTTTATCATCACATGGCATCAGTACTTCACAATTATCATGAAGTCTGAGCAAGCTCTCCTTGAAGATATGACACAGGAGGGGAAAAAACTAATTCACTGCAATATAGAACTACAAACTTTAAAGTTGAGTCATCTGTTTGGAAGCAATTTTAGGAATTTCAATCCCCAATATTTGAAATACTTTTAGGCTCCCAATCAAACCAAAGAAACTCGCTGTAAACACAGAACACTGTGCATTAACAGATACAGTGTGGTTGCAAACTGCACAACCTGTTTTTATGGGGCAAAAAAAGTAATACGAATGTGCATCTTCTGTATCATCTGGTGTTTAACAGCCTATGAAATAACTACGATCAGTTTAAGTGCTAGCAAAGTGTGCTTACACCGCGCAAAATTGATAGAGATGGATGGGGCTGGGGTACAGACCAAACGCACATCATGTGATCAAGAAACACTTGGGAGGGGCAGGCATGACGAAAATGGAATATGGTGTAAGAGAAAGGAGACTGTGAGACAAGTGGCCTGAAGGGAGGAAAAGGAGGACAAGAAGAGAGATAAAGGAGAGTCAGACACAAGTGCAGATGGGAGAGACAAAAGATTAATGGGAAATGATGGGATCTCCTCCATATGGGATTGATAGTCACTAACGTACAAAAGACAATGGCAATCTGAGCTTATGCCAGTGCCTGAAAGCTTTTATTCAAGCTATATGAATGCCATAATTATGAGTAGGCCTAAACCATAATCTCAAGAATTTGACATGAAAGACGACGCATACATGTAATAATGTTAAAAAATGACCTTTATAAATGTAAATAACGCCCTAGGGTAGGGCTGCACGATTTATCGCAATTTACATGAAATCGCGTTTAAACCGATTTGGCTTATGAAATTGCAACGGCTGCGATTATTTTTTATGTGCAGCTTGTCACTGATGTACGGTTCTGTAAACACTGCTCCATTTGAAAAAACAGCACGCGTCAGACAGTTTTCCAAACATGAGAAGCATTTATGAACCTCTTGTCCAACAAAAGACAACATTTAATAACGAGCTTTTTCTCCAAACTCACTTCATAATGACAGTTGAGCATCCTTCTGTGAGATGATGTGCCTTCTTACACAGAATAAGGCAGTTGTGTGTTTATTGGTCATGTTTAATCAATCACAGTGTTTCAATCTTCTGTTTATTCAGCTACAGCGATGATGCCCATAGGGATTTCCTGGAATGATGCGAGTTATCATACTTCTGCGGCGGGGCATATTTGGCATGTCTGCACGAGAGCACCCTCTGGTGTTCAGATGAAGCAGCATTTACTACCGATCAGCCTTGCTGCACTGACAAGCTGCGCATAAAATAATCGCAGCCTTTGCCAAATCTTGTGCGATTTCATTGCGATTAATCGTGCAGCCCTACCCTAGGATAAATATGCAAAACTATGCCGATTTAAGTATGTAAAAGCTAATAGAACACTGATGAAAATGTTGCTTTAGAACAATTTATTATTCCTGGAACAGCATCAAGTGGACACTTTTATTAAAAAAAAGCAAACAACAGTATGGAAAAATAAACTTATGTTCAATAAAACACTAGATTAAAGAATACAAATAATCACAATAAACAATTCTGCCAAGTCTTTACTGTATTTATAATCAAATAAATGCAATCTTGGTTAGAATAAGGTCATTTAAAAAACATTTATATAAATTATACCGACCCGAACTTTTGAACAATAGTATAAACGAGAGTCAATTTCACATCCCAATTTCACATAACCAATCACATCATATTGGTTTAATATTAAACGCTACATTGTGATATTGGTAACTTCCTCTGGCCTGTGGCTGGCCAAAGGGCACATAATTATTGTGCTTTCTCTAATCATAGTCCACAAAGCAGCTGTAACTGTTATAATATGATTCACGCATATACAGGGCAAAGACCACAGCACTTTCACTTTCGGTATAATGTGCGAACATCAAGTGTTACCCTCTTAAATAACAGTTCCCATTAAAGATGCCCAGCAGTAACACGTTTCACATTGGTTTGTCATTGTGCGATACCTGATCAAAGCAAGCACCACTTCAGGTCGGGGACTACTGTATGCACTTCGCCTCTGACTCACCGCTGCACTAAAAATAGTGCTGAGTGGTTACCTAGGAAATATAGTTAAATTTAAGCCAGCCGTTTTTGAGCTGCAGACCAAGGCTGCTGTGTATCTTGGCAATGCAGCAGGAAATGACTTCTGTTCAAAAGGCCCACCATGAAAGAAGGAAAGGGAAAAAAGGAAGAGACGTTTATAAAAGCTGAAAATGGTAGTGTCTGCCTCAGCAAAACCAGTGGGGCAGTTTGGCCCATCTGTGGAGAGTCAACAAGGCAAATGTCGCGAGTAGCATCCAAGCTGACTTAAGGGGTGGGATCTATCAGAGAGCAGTTTCAGGGGCAGTAGACACAGAAGTGATTGACAGGGTGAAAGAATGAGCCTAAAACCAAAAAAGAGCCAGAAAGAGACAGTGGCTTTGTCTTACCAGCTGGAGATTATTACAAATCAAATAAAGGGATGTGAAGGCCATGTAAAGGGATGTACTAAACCTATGCACGTGAACTCGACAATCATAATTTTAACATAAAATAAACATCATTTTTATTCATATCTTTCACATCTACTGCAGTCAGATTGACCCGTGTTCACGCTGAATGAATCACTCAGATTGGCTGTGCACTTGTAATGACACATCAAGGATGTTAAGAGGCTAAAAGCAGGTTTAAAACTTGCCCTATTGAAGTCAACAGGGTGCAAATTTTAAAAAGAGGATAACACGGTGTAGGCAACACCGATTTTTGTCGTTGTTCTCTGTATTGACAGCACTCCAAATGCACAAAAAAATGAGCTCAATGTTAAAATTGACCGGAGTTCTCCTTTAAGTTAAGAGTTCTGTAAACAGATTATTATAATTCATGTTAATGTGTTTATGCTCATTATTAACCTTAATCGCTGTAAAATATTTTAACTACACTATACTACACACACTATACTTCAATCTAGGGGTGTGCGATGATATGATTTTACATCATGAATGATTAAAATGTCTCCATGATCTGCTTTGAAGAGAGATTGTAGTATATTACTACAGTGCAGTTGCAGTTCTGGCAAGGCGCCCCCATCCCAAAATACTGTACAATGCCACGTATATTCACATCACATTTAGCAATGTAGCGCTAGGGTTACACACGTGACATTGCAGTTCTTCACCATCACTAAAGTTTATCATTTGCATGCGTTTTGCCAGATAACTTTTTATTTGCACGCTGTTCTGACATAAGCCTTTTTTAAAGCATAGACCCGAAGAGCATGTACACTTACAGCCTATCACACAGCAGAGTACTGAACTGAGTTTTCTTTCACATCCGATTGCACTTAAACTGTCAAATACACACAAGGTAGGGGTGCGATAATACCGGTAGACATGATTAACCTTAAGAAATGTGTCAACCAGTAGAGATTTTGGACTATCGTAACAATCATTATATATATGCCTCGTTCATATGTGGAAATAAATCAGATATGTGCCAATGCGACTGTCATGTAAACAGGCAGATCGGGTTTTCTGAGGCATTAGGCAACGTCTCTGTGGTTTAATGACGAGAGCAACCCCGACGCGCGTCTGCAAAGGGATCTCTCTCGCACACAATAACTGAAGCATATGCGCAATGATGATGGCCCTTTTTTCGTCCTCCTCTGCCTCAAAATCATGGTGATGTTTGGCGAACTTCGCATAGGCTATAGGGGTGCACCGATCCGATATTAGGATCGGATATCGGCCGCGATACTGATAAAATAGCTGGATCGGGGATCGGAAAAAATAACAGATCCACGGGCCGATCCAGGTTTTTTTTTTTTTTTTGTCGTCGCAGCAGAACCTACGTCATTCAGCTTCACGTGTGTCGCATGCTAGAAGCAACATGGAGCGAGCCAGAGGCCGTTTCTCAATACCAAGTACGCAAACTTCGGACTTGCGTCCGTCCTTGGTAGTTCGGACTTGCCAAGTTCGACTTTGGAGAACGAACTCCCGAGGACGAGAGGATGCGAGTCCGGTTATTCTGCAAATGGAACAGCAGCGCTCTTGATCGCGTCACTCAGCTCGCTCTGGCTACTCCGGTCATCTCTTTATGTATATTTTAGCCAACAATAAAACGAAGTATGTTATAAAACACCACTCTGCCTCTTTTCATTTAAAAAAAAAAAAATTAAACATATTAATGGCCACATAAATGTGGTTCAGGCAAACGCGTACATTGATTATCTTTACTGCATATATTTATAACAACACGAAATATAAAACACAACCCTGCTTCTTTTTGTTTTCATTTTTAAAAATATGAAACATAATGATAATTAAAACTGACATTTAAATTTGCCATTGCTAATTAGGTGAGCATTCACAGGTCATGTTTGTGATGGTGGTGTGACACTGCACTACATTACAATGTTTGGTTATTATTATTTGTATGTGTGATCAAGTTGTTGTTCGACCAACTTTTTATTTTTTTATTCTCAGGTACAGCTGCTATGTTGCATTTTAAATTCCTGTTTGCAGGACTTTGCACTTTATATTTTTACATGTTTACAATTTTTGGAAACTGTCAGATTACTATTGTATGTTTGACCAATACACTGTTTTTTTGTTTCCACTGCTACATTTTTTTTTTTTTTTTACATTTATTTAAAGAAGTTTGATTATATTCTATTTTCGATTTGAATGCACAATTGTTTTTTAAATAAATAAGAATTCAACACATTACATACATCTGTTATTTTGTCTTAGTTATGTTTAGTTAGTAAAGTCTGGTGCCTTTAGTCTCTTCAAGGAAGGTATAAGGTGGAAGGTATACAGTTTATTATTAATTCAACTATAGTATCGGATCGGTATCGGGTATCGACAGATACACAAAGCCCAGGCATCGGTATCGGTATCGGGACTGAAAAAGTCGGATCGGTGCACCCCTAATAGGCTATATAGCAAAGCTTGCATCAAGCATATTTCACGTTCGTCCATCTGTGCAAGAACCCCCTTTAGCCATGCGAGAGAAGACGCAGCACCACTGAATCACTCACGCTTTCTCGCAGAAAGTTTTAAAATTACTCATTTGATTTTATAATCTGTGTGGATTAATTTACTCATACAGCCTACATGCTAAAATGAATAAATATGTGCTGGAATTTCCCGCATTATAAGTGCAACACCTCAGGTAATTATGCAATACCAGCAATCCAGTGCTGAAATTCGAGCCCTGGGAACTAAGAAATTTTCTAAGAAGAGTTTTCATGCTTTGCTCATCCACATAAACCTTCACTGTGACCAGGCTGATGAATGTGTTTTTCACATGGGTCAATGCTGTATTTTGTGAGAATGAGTATTAGGCAGCACCTGCAGTCTGCAGAAGAGAAGGAAAAGAGAAGTCTGTCTGCCTACCTCATGGTCTTAATACCTCACTGGGCAGCATCAGTTGAGCAGGGGAAGTTAAGGAGGGGAAGCACATTGTGTCTCTGCCAATTGCCAAAGCATTACCCTTCACAGGAAGTGAGAAATATTAGCACGTCTGCTGCCCATCTATCAACTCAAAAGGCACTTTTTTTACACAGGGGGGCGGTTTTAAAGTCCAGGAACAGTGAGAAGGCAATCAAACAACATCTGCTTCTGGCTTTAATAAGGTAGCAGAGTTAGTGACCTGAAAAGGACTGTCAGTGTCATTTGGCTCTATGCAGCATCTCTTAAACAGAAAAGAGGGCCAGTTGTCTTCTCAGTGAGGCAGAGAACATTAAGGCTTGACGTTCTAGATAAGGGCTCAACCCTGCTGGTATCAGAACAGTTTAGAGACACAGGAGAATGTATTACAAACAACTTCGATTTGATTCTTGAATCCCAAAAATCTATCTATGATATACTTAATCAGTCTATGCTGTTTTTAGTTGATGTGTGAACAAAACTGAACATTATTTGTAGCGCCTCACTGCCTGCCATGCAATAGGCTTTGTGCTTTGTTACTTTATATATGTCTCTGTAACAGTTTCAGTTCGCTGATGGAAGGAGGAGGCGGGAACCGGCGAAGGCTTCACAACTGTTAATAAAATAAATAAACTACATAAATACAAAATGAAAGTAAGTCCCTCACGGACGACTGCTGCCACATATAATAAAACAGAAACAAAACATAAAACCCAGGCCTGGGCTCTCTCGATCTTCACTGTCATCGCTTCTCCTTTTGTGCTTCCGCTCCTCCGTGAGAGATACGAGACCGGTGCGTCGCGCAGATGTCTCATCAGTAATAACGCCACCGGCCTCGCACCGCTCTCTCACGTCCTCTCTCGTGCTCGCCACAGTCTCTTCTTTCCAATTCTGTCAACGTCATTTCGAATTTCAAAAACTAAATACCAGAATTTTGGCTTTAAGCGGCATGACAGATCGCTGTGGCTGCCTCAGTTCAATTCATTCAATTACTTAAATATACATAATTATTCCGAAATCCTTAATACCACAATTTATTTTATTTTTCTATTTAGCTGATATACCAAAAGCCAAATTCACGTACTGTGACTTCCAAAAAAACACCAACATAAAAAGCCAAACACACAGATGATGGCAGAAAGTGGCAACCGAGCGTGAGTGATCACATAAATCAATAGAAATAAAATCAAATACATGAAAAAGTGCTGGAAGAAGGAATATGATGAAATGCAGAGGAAACTTTCTCAGTTCATGTTCCAGTTCAGGATCCTATTGAAATTAAAGGAAAGTAATATTTGGAGTGACACTGCCTTCAAAATAACAACCTGCTGTCCGCTTCCACCTCGGCACAGATTGCCAAAACTCAACTCATAACAGCACAAAGCGGAGGAAAGTCACAACACTGTCAAACTTAATCACACTCCCAACCTTTTGCTCAAAGCTAGATGCTCAAGCAAGCCGATCTTGCTCTCTCATCTGGGTCAGTGTGTCAGTCAGCCTCGAATCAAAGACAGTGACACACACCACCTCATTACCGCCCCCTCATACACTCATCAAAAAACACTATTAAACAACATAAGCATGCTGTTAATGAACATGTTAACACATGTTTTGAGGAGTTAAGGTGAAGTGTAGGGGGTGCTTGCCTTTATTAACAAAATTTTTTCTTCTGCAGGTGAGGATAAATGAAGGTCAGTCACTGCTAGTTCATGGTGCTTTCACAACAGGACCCAGCATCATGGGGGTTTTAAAAGGCTGGAGGAAGGTTTGATTTGTGCACACTGGTGACTAACCTGCAGGAGGCCATGAGTTATCTACGGTTCTCTGTGGACAAAAGAGGGCTGTATGAGCAGGTTTCTGGAGCACAAATATGTTATATTACATTACCTGGGTGTATGAAAACGTTCCCGGTCTCTATAGGTGTTTGGATTTAAGATTTTAAGCACTTTGATTGTGTTTGGCTAGACTGCACTGCCAAGTCTAACGGAGCTAAATCTGCTGTGTAGCAAATTGAGGACTGAAACTCTTGTTCGGGCTGCTGGCTGATGGTTTCATGCATCAGCAAAGCTAAATCAGACTGCTAGATCACTCTGGCTGAGACTATAGCATTAGTGCCTAAACAACACAATCACTCTGGACTTAAAGCCCATGGAAGTAGCATATTGTATATGACTAATAACAACATATAGGAGCTAAATTCAACCACGATTTCAGCTCCATCATTCACAGTTCAGCCAGAATCCAGCTCTGGGCTTTGGCATACTACTAGTGCCCGTGCCTAATAGTTTGCAAAGCCATCTGCCATGGCTGTGTGAGACTCAAACAATGAATAGCCTAGATTACCATTTTTTATTCCACAAAACATCTGTGCTGAACATGAGAGTGCAAAAAACAAACATAAATATGTCTGTTTTGCTTTTTTTCAAATAGCACATTATTAATGGCAACTTGGAGGACAGCAGCTTTAAGTGTTTTACAAACAGACCGAGAGGCCAGACACAATGTAACAGTGAAATATGGCACTGCAGGGTGGCTTGGTCAGCTATTCTGCCCCTTTGTCCTGTGCTATATTAGCATTCTGTGCCGTTTATAATAACATACAGTACACACACACACACACATCTCTTATTGAGCTCACAGAACTTGGCCTAGGGAGAGAAGCAGAGTCAGTGGGAGTGTATCTGCTTAATGGACAGCATCCTCTTTCCTCTTTACCTCCAAACACAAGCGTGAGAACTCAGGGTGGGCACAGAACAGCGACAAGCCACACAGGCAGAAAAAAAGGATTTCCTCGTGTGTGTGACGTGTGTGTGTGTAATTCTGAAATAAATTTAATTTGAAAGGCCCTGTAAACAAAAAATATTCTAAGATCTATTTTTTATACAAAACAAGGTAGAGGTAAATATCTTCCTACACATATGTAATGGAAACAGACCATTAACAGAGTTTCCATCTTTTGCATTGGCTTATTTTGCTTGGCTGAATGTTTTTACCCCATTTATATAACATAGCTTGTTAGGTAAAAATCCACCACTGCGCACATGCTAACTATATGTTGTTTTGTTATTATGAGACAGCTACATGTACCGAACTGCTTCTAATTACAAACTCAGAGCACCAGTCAGAGTGCATGTTGGGAGCTCTAATTACATGGTATTAGAAATTTACAGCCACTATTGTCTTTACATTGAAACTCAGGCAAACACTTGCACAACAGTGACAGCTGGAGAAAAACCTGGTTATATAACATAAAAATATGAGATCTCATAACAGTCAAAACAATAAGTAAATGTTCCATCCAGTACAACTATGTGGTATCTGTCGGGATTTAGGAAGCAAAGAAACACACGAGACAAGAGTAATGAACTCCATCCATTACTCATTCACTTCCATTCTCATACACATAGACTGGTGCAGGTGTGATTCAAATTAGTAGGCCGAAATACAGAAACAAGTTAGCATTTAAGCACTTCCGGTTCCATCGTCCCAAAGTCAGTGGGTTTTTTTAATGGGTTTTTGGTTAAATGGGTGAAATAAGGTCTGTGGTTAACACAAGCTGAAGATACTTTTACGTTTTATTCTACGACATAATACATCAGTATTACCCCACTTGTGATTTTTTAAGCTGTTATATATCTTGAAAATGCAGTTGCTAACAAGTGGCTGAATGGGACTACAGAGGCTGTTGAGGACATTAAACGTCATCACACTGAACAGGGACACTCAGTCCGCTTTTACAGCCTCGTTATGCTTATAAGTGTGCTCATATAAACTATTCTAACTCAAACTATCTGAGAAAATGTTTTTTTTTAGATAAAAACAGAGTTGTCTCAAGCTTAGTTATGGTGATGTTGAATTTGTGGGACCGTGGTGTAGTTCGTTTATAGCCTACCTTTAGGCTTCAAAATTCATAAAAGTTGTGTTCATCTGTGAAAATTATCTTGATGGGGGAAAAAATGTGCAAGTATCATAAACTTTTGTTGATCACAGAGCTTGCTTTTAGCGATAATCCAAAAGCCAATGGAAAATCCTATAGGGTCAAAGAACACAACAACACTTTTCAAAAAAGTAGTCAACAATACAATTCTTCTCATGAACACAACAAACTGCAATCTGAAAATGGTACGGTAAAATGTGTTTCAGTTTAATATGAAAGGCTCCAAGCCTGCTGATACATGTGAGGCTGTGCCCTTCATCACAGAAAAAAGTCACCAAACTCGTAATGTGGCTTAACAAAGCATTAAATCAGAAACAACTTTAATCTCTATGGTGTTAGATCACTATAGCTTTATTCCCAAAAAGGTTAAATTATTATTACTTCAAGCCTGTCTATAACTGTACTACTCTTGTTATGACTGACATGTAGGCTACCTTAAATGTGGTTCAATGAAGTGCCACTAAAAATATTAACTATAAAGATAACTGGTTTTACTGATATTTTTTTATCAACTTGTCTACCAATAAATTGCACCAAGTAATTGTGACCTTAGATGGTAAAAATAAAATCACAATAATTAGGCTTAATATGTTATATTAAATATTAAATATATCACATTTTTAATTATAATAATAATACTCATAATGAATATTATTTTAGAAGTATAATGATCATTTAGTAATTGTGTCAAATAGAAGAAATAAAAGATTCAGCATAATATTAATCGGAAACAAAAATAATTGAAATCATATCGGTCATACAAAAAGCAGTATCGTCCATCTATGTAGGAGAAAATCTCAGGTCATTCAGGGAAACATTCATGTCCATTTTGGGCCTTTATGACCTTATATTGAAATCAAACAACTGAACTAATTATAATAGCCAGAAGCCAAATGACATCGAACACTGACCACTCAATGTAAAAGACATGCAGTGACCATTAACATTGACCAATAACATAACTACAAACTAACATGACTGCAAGCACACACTTAATAATATTTGCTAGATAACACCTAAAACCCAGGTGACACATTGACCTCCGTGACAAAATGAATGAGTCGGTTTATTTATCATGGTCCCTCGCAGAAATCATCGCTGTTTGATTATGACAATTAATAGGGCAATGTACAAACGCTTGTCTCGCGCTGTAGTTGTGAATAGCATCTACCTGCATGAATGCTCAAAGTACAGACTTCTCTCATCTCTCACACACGCCACTCCCATTCCTCTTGCTTCAGACATGCAGTTTTGAAGAGTTACGACTGAATGTAATTGTCATGTGTTCAACAGCAGCACTGCACCACAAGTCTAAAATGCAGTGACATCTATGACACTCGACACTAAATGCAAAAGACGCAGCTCGAGTTACAGATGGACGTTTGTGTCATTATCAAAGTAATCAAACCGTGACACTTACTTGCCAATGACCTCGCACAGCTCGTAAACATCTTCAAAGAGCACGTCGTCGTCGGCCATGGTCCAACAAGACCGGGGAATTTACACTCCCCTCCAAAAAATCCGTCCAAACGGTAAATATCAGAGGATTACAGCGTAGACACTTCAGAGTACCTGGAATGAGCGGCGAAAGGGAATGCTGACAGCCGACGTTATCGCTCTCCAAATTCGGATGAACAAAAAAATGATTGATTCCTGTCGGGTTTGGAGAGAAAAAAAATATCCGTTGGAGGTTCGGTTGAAGCGGGCGGGCGGACAGTAGTGAGCGCTCGGTCCGATTGACTCACTCTGCCCCACCTTCTCCTCCCTCTCTCCCGGCCCCCTTAATCCCGCCACTCGAGGCTGAGGTAATTCAAGCGTTAAAAACAACTCCACAATAATCGCTGTTGAAGTCACAGAACCAAGTGAGTTAAGTCGTCTAAACGCTAAACTAACTAATTCGACTCTGTCGATCCAAAAAAAAGAAGAAGCGCGCACTGTTTCTGGGATACAAATGTTGGTTGTTATTAAAGTACGCAGTTCAGCTGATTCTACTCATTCTACCCACGCGCAGGGCTTCTGTGAAACGCGCGAGGCTTTTCCCTTGCTCGCTCACGCTGGCTGCCGTTGCTCTAGTTCCCACTCATAACTCCAGCAGCTCTGCTGCTCCCAGCTTCCAGAAAACCCAAACTCCTCCCACTCAAGGTTATGAAACTGGATTGCCTCACGCCATAATGGCTCCGGTAGGACTTTTGTATTCCGGAATTCCTGCATAACCCAGCACGACGGTTTGAGCCAAAATGACGACCAGACGTCTCAGAGTTTGTCTGTCAAACTGACAGTTTCTTAATATGTTAGTAAGGTGGTGTAAGGTTAGTTAAACTAATTAAGCAGCTTTTGGAAACCTTTTTTATGTTATTGATTGTAAAGAATTACAACTACAGTCAGGGGGGTACAATGAGTAAACAAACAAACAAACAAAAAAAGACACAAAGAAACAGTGACAAACGTAAAAGTTAACAAAAATGTGAAAATGTTTACAGATTGAAACACACTTTGCAGCTTATTTTTCAAACCCAATACAAAGGCTTGTTTCCTCCAAATTTACATTTATGAATACTAAATTTAGCTAACAGAAGAAGCAGATTAATTAAGTAATATTTATAAGATTTGTCATAAAAAAATAAAAAAAAACACATTTTATAACATTCACAAAAAGCACAGTTGAAAGCTGGGCAATCTGACCAAAAACAAACTGAATGAGGACAACTCCAAAATAAATGATCAAATGTTTCATCATGTAGACCACAAAATGTATCAATATCACAATTAAATCTGTTCACAAGATAATATTGCATGGGTAATATTTATAAATGAGTTTAGCTTCTGGAAACCTCTTATTCACTTACTATGAATGTACATTATGTTAATGTATTAACGAAAATACCTGAGAAGTGATTTAAAGAGGGAGTCATCTTTATCTCAATTTTCAATTCAAATTCAAAGTACTTTATTGTCCTTACTTTTGTAAGTACAATATTGCCGAAGCATTGATGCACACCATAAAAGCAGTCACAGGGAAAATAATAATAATAATAATAATAGAATAATAGAAACAAGTATAAACCAATACATAGTATAAATAGTTTACAAAAAATAAAATGGCAAACATTTGCTTGCCTAATTAAAAGGTTGATCATTAGTTTAGTTAACTGTCTGTATTGTGCAAAATATACAGTATACTTTACTTAACATGGATGTTAGAATACATTTAGATACAGTATAGTTCTCACCTGCTTCATTGTACCAACAAGGTCCCAATTAAATGTTTGTACATTTTATGACTGTATAAATCTATCCAATGAGAATGTGATGGGTTTTCAGTAAGAGGTAATTGTACGTTAAATTAAGCCTTTTTTTAAAGACTTACGCATTTCAATTAATAGTAACTGAATAATTGAATAATTAAACAATCCTTAATCAATTATTCAATTAAAATATGTAAGGATTATTCAATTCAATTTGATGGAATTTTATCTCCATGAAATATGTAAATCTTTTTTTTTTTTTTTTTTTTTTTTAAAGGCTTAAAAAATTAGTGTAGAATGTCTAATAATTGGTAAAGCCATGCACATCTTTACCGGTACACATCCAAGCAGCTTCAGCCGTAATTGAAGGAGCTAAATTGAAAATCTTTTTGCAACCATATAATCCAAATCGAATCTTGTATTTGGTTTCCTTGTACTTATCTTCCCTTTGGAGTTAAGATAGGCTGCAGTCAGAATACCTTTGTTCTGTCTTTCTTGGATGTTAATTGGACCTGGTTCACTCTTGACCAACTGAGTACTCTTTTCTTTTCTCTAACTTCTGAATGAGTTTTTTCTAATGGATTTCTTGTGAAATCCATTATGTCCGCGGTTGCTTTCAACAACAGCTATGTAATATTATTAATCACACTTTTATGCATATTACATGAATTGCACCTATCATTGCATCAGCTGACACCTGATTGCAATAGGTTGTTCCTGAATTAAGTACCAGTCTTTAAAGGTGCACGTGTTCACGCCATTCCGTTATTACCGTAACGATTCGGAACCATAAAAAGCTTTTACGTGCTTGTTTAGAACTTGTAATTACAACATGTAAACTGGCCGCTGTAACACCTGACCACTGCAGATTTTAGATGTGATCGACTTGCAGCGGCGCTGTGCAGACCGATCGGTGTATGACATCACTGCGAGAGCGATTCGAAAGCATACACCACTTTATTTACAGCATGGCGTGAGCGCAGCATAACTCAAGACTTTTGCTGTGTTCACGCAATGTCGTAAAGGCCCCATATACTTAAAGTGAAATCGAAGAACGAACTGATGTGACGTCATTTCGAACAAAATCAAGCCAAAATGAACTTTGTTTGGAGTTTGATTTGGGAGTTCGAAACAAAGTTCGCTTCGGCTGGTAAACACCTTTGTACTACCATTGGTCCGTGGTAATAGATGGGTGTGCGTGGAGGCTCTGCCTTCTTTCACGTGGAACTTCATTTTCCTCTGTTGACTCCGCAGAGGTCAGACGTGACCCGAACATGAACACATTGGAAAGCCGCTTTATAGTAGAAAATGTAGTTGTACTTGTAGGCAATGACACTGTATTTTCTATATAATTTATACTGTTTTGTGTTTTTTTGTTATTTTTTGCAATACACTGCTAAATATTACCTAAAAAATCAGGTAACACTTTACAATAAGGTTCATTAGTCAATGTATTAACTAACATGAATGAACAATGAGCAATATATTTGTTACAGTATTTATTAATCTTTGTTAATGTTACTTGATTGAAATATGGCTGTTCATTGTTTGTTCATGTCAGTTAACTAATGTTAACAAATTCAACCTTTGATTTTAATAATGTATTGGTAAATGTTGAAATTAATATGAACTAAGATTAATAAATGCTGTATAAGTGCAGTTCATTATTAGTTTATGTTAGGTAGTTAACTAATGTTAACATTTTGGCATAAAGTGTATTTGTAGAAAATGCCATCCTAAGGAAGCTAACTTAAGATTGCAATGGAGGAACATTCCTCTGAAATGCATTCCTCTGTGTTTTGTCTGCACTTTTTACATTAGTCCCTTTGAATTACTGCATTGATTTCTGTAGCTGATGATTAGTGGGATGCACTTGAGCTAATTGGATTTTGTACATTGAGTCCATTCATTCAGTCTAGAATTCATTCCGTCACTTCTCATTGTAAATTTATAGTCTGAAGCCCTTTAAAAAAAAACTGTTGAATCATAGCCTCATTGATGTGGGCATAAAGGCAGCCGACTCAGCTGCAGTGATTTTCAAGGATGAAACTAATAATTCACACAGATGTACACACACACACATCGACCACATGACTGTCACTGCATATATTTTTCTGTCCACATATACACCTAAGAACCTGAAATGTACCAGGTTTTACATCATCATTGTTTGAAGGTAAATGTCAAATTGCTACTTTTTACTATAGATAATGAGTTTGAAATTATTATACATCAATTTGAAAGGGCTGAAAATGCCACTGATTTTTCAAACAATGTGTTTCAGGCATTATAAGTGAGATGGACAGAGGACTTTTGGTATCTTCGGGTGCATCTGATATCCTCTCCTTGACTGATGGCAGCAGGCTGATTGTCAGAGCTCCTGAGTGACTTTGCAGCACATGAGGGCATGGCAAAATCTGCATTCTAACAGCCGTGTCTTCATTCATTCAGACCTAGACCTGTCTCCTCTTGTTCTATTTTTCAATTTTGTTTTATGTGCTTGTGTATATCTCATAAAGCAAACACATATTTTTTTTGTTTTCAAAGTTTAGCTTCAGGACATAGACTTTGCATTGTCCAAAAAATAAATAAATAAATTATTCACTTGGACATAACATATTACGATAACATATATGTTTTCCTAACATAAAATTAGCATGTCAACTCAACTCAAATACTCTGTAACTGAATTGAATAAAGCTAAATAGAATTAGATATTGTCAGAGTAACTCAAATGTCTTTCATTTCACTACTGGCTAGCTCTACTGGCTTGGAGTTTGTTTTGGGAGTTTGAAACAGCTTGCCAAAGCGAACTTCGGCTAAGTTCGGCTGGTAAACACATTTGTACTACCATTGGTCCGTGGTAATAGATCTAATAGATGGGTGTGTGTGGAGGCTCCACCTTCTTTCACGTGGAACTCTTTTCTGGTTCAACTTAATTTTCCTGAATTAACTAAATTAAAATCACAATCGTTTTTTACAGTGGGCTAATGTGTGTTATACACATTAGCACACTGTAAAAAATGATTGTGATTTTAACGGTAAATGTGATGGTAAATATGACGGTAAATATGACTGTAAAAACCTGTTAATTGGTTGCTTATACATTGAATAACTTAAATTTACAGTTTTTGGAAGTGAAAAAGAATTGTTTAAATATAATTTACAGTGAAAAACTGTAAACTGACATTCCTCAAATTCTGTGTGACACTTCCCATTTGATATATTTTCATTTAAATAACTGTTTCTTAGTTTATTCGAACCATTTATGCACATTAGGGTTTTATATATCTAATGTTTATTTAATTACTTTAGTGTCGTGTGTTACCATGATGTTGTTTAGTATTTGTGTGAATGACACTGTGCACCTTTTATATATTAGTATTTATCTTCTCAGCTTGTGGGAAAGCTGCTTGTGATGAGCTTTGATTCATCAAGTCACTTGCTGTCACCTGTTTGTGGTTGTCAGTGTATTACAAAGATACAAAACAGATATTAGTAAAGTATTTATGATGGTATATTAACATTATATCACTTAATGAAATGTTTTTACTGTAAATGTAATTTAAATCTGTAAAACTTACGGTCAATTTCTGTATAATGTATAATGTTTGCATAGACTGCAAGCAAATCCAATGGTGTATTATTAAGCCTATTTATTTTGCCATCTTAACGATTATATGGTTATTTGCTTTTAAAATAGTTTTTTCTATCAGTTTATCATTTCCTATCAGCCTCTCTGTTCATCTCTTTTTGTCTATCCGTCTTTCTCTGCTACTTTCTATCTGAGAGCTAAACAGATTCAATCTAGACTATTATCACCTGCAACCACAGTGAATGATCAGCAATTTGTGATGAAAGCCACTTTGTGACATGCAAAGATGTCAATACAAAGATTGCCTTTTCGCAGCAGTTAACAATTGTTACTTTGACATGGCAATTGTCAGTGAAAAATTCAAACTCGACTACGAGTCTCTTGTTTTGGCACATTTGAGGCTAATTGTATTGTTGTAATTGGGAACACTGAATTAAATTATCTGTTATTGCATTCAATGGCAAACACAATTCAACAAGTCTCTGCCAGTTATTCCTGCGGACGTTATCAAAGAACCAAAATCAATGCAGGTAAGCACTTTTCAATGCAACCACCGAATACTTAATTTGAGTTGCTGATGGAGTTATATTTGGCCTATCGGTCTCAGCACTGAGCTGTTTTACTACATCGCTCACAGAGAGTGTTTGCATGTACTAAATGGCACTGCATTGTAGCACTGCCACATAGGATGTTAGGTTTTATGTGATAATGGATTAACAAGGAAATAATGTATATATTGTTTATCGTTTTTCTTGTCTTACCTCTTATTCTGTTCAGTGGTCCTGACATGTATGGGTGTTTTGCCAGTAGGCTATTGAACGATCGCGAGATTGATAACGTGACCTTGCATCACGCGCTGCTACGGCGGTGTTTTCAGGACGTTTTGAATAATTGAGGCGGACTTTTGATTGTTCAGGAGCAATGTCGCTCGAGTGTTAGCGCGAACCCGGGAAAGTGTGTGGACTATTGCGGCCGATCTGTTTGTGGTTTATACATCCGTCTCATTGGGAGAGTCTTTTGTGGAATATTCACCATTGAGAATTTTACAGACACGTACGCGTGTGCACCTACGGACATTGTAAATATGGTGAAATTTTGTAATAGCCTACACTGTTGGGTTTGAATTTAAATTGTGTGATTCTTGTTTCTTCTTCCCTTCAGTTATATGTAATGTTTTGTTTTTTAATCTATTGTTTCCCAAATTTTTGTGTAACCTCAACAGTATAAGCGGAGTGTTACAGCATTTCTTTATTTATTTTTTTATACAGTTTTAGTTTAAATATCTTAAACTTATTTATTTCAGTTAAATGCCAAGGCAACATTTAAGTTTTCATCTAATATTTAAATTTTATTTTATTTCTGCTTTATTTCAATTACAGAAAATTATCATATAAGTCATTTTAGTTCACAATAACAACACTGGTTATAATGTACTGTAAACGTTCATTCCAATAGTAGCCTATACGTGTTCATTGGGTAACAAAGGAGTATTCAGAGGCCTTAAGTTCCTGAATCATCAACAGGGAAAACAGGTCCTCTATCGCCACAGGGAAGACTTACTGACCCTGCGATTGTTCCTCCACCTCCTTAGAGAAATGTCCCACAATGGGATCCTCTGTATTAAGACCTAAACTACTCTGGCATATTTCAACATGTCCAGCCAACCATGGCAACAAAAGTGCTCATGTAGCCAGCAATTTTTTGGCCAGTAGATAGAATTACCACAGCAAAAAAAAAGTGTGTTGGTGTTTATAACTGTACGTGTCTACACATACATAAAGCTCAAATTAGTCTCCAGAGTCAGGGATGACCTCTTTTTCTGGTGCTTTGTAGGCTATATCTTATGGTGAGTTGTAAGGCCCTGTTTTATTGTCACAAGGGAGTGTTTCACACTGCGGAGTGCCCTAGGTGTATGTTTTGTACTGCTCTCTACTATCACTCAAGGAGATCATTACGATCTGATTAAACCAGCTCCAGACTCCAAAGACAGGGGATTGTGGGAAAATCAAACCTTCTTAATATGCTCAATTTCAGCTGCCCTGAAGAACAACACTGAGATAGTCAATTTAAAAGACAGGCAGTTGGGGTTTTTCAGACTTGATTTTGATGGACCACTGCACACAGTTGAAGGGAGAAAATGGTAAACAAACCCTCAAAACCCATTATGCCCTCTGGAATGTATAATGAAGACATTGCAGCAATTATTAGTAAGCATAGTATTTCTAATTGCATTGAAGATGGCTCACAATCATTTTCTATGTAAATCTTGTAGCCCCATGCCTGATGCGCTCAATAATGTTTCAGCTAAATGAACTTGGGGAGAAACATTGGTGCTCATCATCATTCTAACCGTCTAATGTTAGAAAGCATCAGGGTGTCAATAGGCCTATCTCTGATATCAGTGTCTGCAATATCAGACTACCTTGAGTTGGATATTGAAAGACTACCACAAAATATTTATGCTGTCCTTACCATTGATTCTAGATCAGCAGTGTCTAACTGCGTCTAAAAATGTTTGCAAAAGTGACAACAAAATATTAATTTGTGACAGTAATTAAAAATCTAAGGCAAATTCCATTTTGAAAGTGAGCGTCACTTTCCCCTACTTGAAATGACCACTATACTGTTTTACATGTGGCTGTTTGGAACAGCCTATACGATGGCTACTGTGTTGGCTACTGCGTCTATGTGTGGAGTTTGGTAAAAACATTCATTAAATACATTAAATATTAAGGAATATTTCTCAATTTTGTTTAAAAACATATCGGCCTATATCAAAATAATATCGTTATTATACCAATATAGTAACTCTGAATGATTCGCGAGGAAGCGACACCCAGAAACACGTGATCATATGTCGTATTAGTACCTATTAAATACCATTACCTGCGGGTTAATCATGAAGGATTTAGGTTGCTCACTTTAATTTGGAACAACCTTTTAAACTTACCATAAAAATACGGTTTTGAATTTGCACTTAGTTGGGGAAAATATCTTTTGCCACTGATACCATCTCGCAGTGCAGCCCAAGCAGCTTGAACTCACTCCGAAAATGAATCATTCAAAGATGTTGAAGTTCACATCTGACTCCCTCACGCAATTTTTCAGTTATGTCCAATTCGAAATAAACATAATTAATTTTTTTTGACTGGCTGTTTACATGACAGATAACATATAAATAAAGATTCATATTCACAATAGAGTTCTGTGGCAAATAATAATAATAGTATTCCAAAGAACATTTATTCAACTACTTTACAAAAAATATTGGCATCACTATAAGTAGCCTATACAGAAATATCAGGCCTACCACTGTATTTGGTATAGCCTTTGTATTTCGAGTATGGATGAATAAAGATTAGATAAATAAGAATATATGAAAATGTCTCATCATACAAATATCATCTCATCCTGGGATGTTTTATTGAACAGTAGGTGAGTGGATAGTTCTTACACCAGATTACCCTTCTCTGTGATGCAAAATAGCCTGGCGGCTTGTGACCTAGAGGGATACATTTATTAGACTTGCTGTAATGAGATTATCACCACTTTTGATGCTCCAGGTCTCAGGAGAGGTTGACCTGACATGTACAGTACGATCAGCGCCCTCTTGCTTATGGATTAAACAACATAAACCCCTTGACCATACAAACATTTCACCTGATAAGTTATATCGTGAATATTTTGCAGGGATTTAAAGGCTATATGCACAATACAGAAATGCAAGAAATATGGCTGTTTATGCCAAAAGGCCTGAAAGAGTGGGGATTAGTAATGAATTGAACACCTCTGGTGACTCAGTGTCCCAAAGGTTGATAATAATGGGGTATCATATGTGTGCTGCCCCCATGTGGTTAATGCACAACTACATATCCTACACTTACATTTCAGTATTCATTCATATTTATTACAGGCATTCAGGAATATATTTTAAGACTTTTTGAAAGCTCTACAAACAAAATACACTTTTATATTTAATTTGTCTTATTAGTGTAAGACAAATTACGCCATACAGAGAACGTACAACCAATATGAGATTTTATTAAAGTGCAGACTGTAGACTGGTCTAATAAAAATGTAATAAAGTAATAAAAATGAATATTATATATTTATATTATACCTAGCCAACATAGCATGTTTACAATTTACTGAGAAATAAGCAAGAAATAGAATAATGATCACTTTTTATGTCTATACATCAAAGTGTGATGCATAAACTCAGAAGCCTCACAGATGGTGCAAACAATTTGGAGTACAAGGCATTAAGAAGATTCTGCACCCCCTTGGCTCCACATAGCCTACATACACAGAATCACCAGTATTTAGAAATTAATCTGAGAGGAAAGACTGGTAAATTTACATTTTAAAGCTATTCTGTACTCCACAAATCTGTGTCAGTAGACCGAATCACTCAATAGCGTGTGATCACATCAATTACCTCTTAAAAATAAAGGTTCCAAAAGTGGGTTTAGAAGAATCTTTTCCACTATAAAGAACCTTTTGTGCAATGGACAGGTTCTGTGGATGTTAAAGGGGTCATGAATGAGAAATAAAATTTTCCCTGATCTTTTGACGTACTGCAAAAGCATCCTGTAAGTCTCAGAAATCAAAACTTCCTTGTTAACCCCAAAACAGCTTTTATTGAATCCAAGCGCAGAAAACGACTTGTTTTGGCACATTATGATGTAATAGTGCGATGAAAGATGCCTCTGCAGAAGAAGATCAATGCCTATTTCTACATCATCGTGTCTTTGGCCCCGCCCACTGGCACGTTAGATGCAGGATCATGCCACTAAAATAACATTACCTTTCAGAGGATTCTAATGCTAGGAAAGTGCTTATTTATTTTCAACTATTTGAATGTCTCAGTAGAGAATTATTTGTGTGTTAAACGCTCCCTTTATTATCGCTAGCTGTCAATCACACAGCGCAAGTTTATCAGACTCCCATTATAATCAATGCTGTTCATATCATGTTTGAACTGTTAGTTATGATGAAAGCATTTGTTAGAGTGCATAAATTGAGTTGCAATGACGAGATCACTATGCGCTCAACAGACATGTCTGTCATCGGCTACAATGCTCATTACTGCAACCTTTTTATGCCATGGGAGAAGATCTAAATATAATGCTGTAATCAACACTTTTCACAATAAATTAATCTCGACAGCTGAAGTGGTATACACTTAATACAAGTTTTCGAGAGAATTCCATGTGTAATACTTATTTAATATGCAAGATATTAGCCAATCACAGCAATGGGTGTTTACAACGGAGTCTCAACATTACATTGAAGCTGTGAGACTTCAATGTAAACATTCAAATCAGAGGCTAAAATCAGGGTAGAAAATGGCATTTTATTTCTAAATTATGACAATTTTGATGTAAAAATCATACTAACATTAAGTGCCCCTCAGGAAACAATATAAAATGTAAAAAAAAAAAAAAAAATGCAGTTCATGACCCAGTTCTTCATAGAACCATAGGGAACCCTCATTTTTAAGAGTGTGCAAAGAATGAAATAAAAACAGTACAAAATTCCTGTTTCAGAAGCATGTAGATGCATAACTTTGCAACACTTTGCATAAACAATGAGTCTTTCACCTCTATATCAGTTAAATAAATATAATATAGCCAGTCATTCATGATTTGTCATATTTCTACTACAGATGATGAGTTGTGATTCACAATGAACTGTAGACAATCTCCAATGGAGCAGGTGTTGGGCATGTCTATGTTTGGCCCACAGGTGATAATTCCCTTTGCTAGAACATCTGGAGCATCGCGTAACGGGTCTCATCTGTGTATAATGCCTCAATGAAGCTCAAGCTCAAATTAAGCTAACAGAATACCAACAAAAATAATACATTTGAGGTATTGATTTCCTTCAGTTTTGGCAACAAATTAAAAATAAATTTGAACAGTAACTGAATTTCCACTTACATTAACATTTCATCAGTTGAAAGGCAGAAGTGTCAGAGCCGATAGCTTTGGACAACTCGAGTCCTGGCTGGCGATCCTTGTCTACTCTCTGTACAGTCCTTTATAAAAGAAGGTAAAAATAACAAAAATAAATAGTTAAAACCAAACCAAAAATGGCAGAACTGAGATTTGAGAAGAAATCTTTCATGCTGCATCAAGAAAAAGAAATGTATGCTCTGCATAGTACTGAAAGGTCCACCATGGAGATAAACACTATGAGCATGCAGCAGACATAAGATGATATATGAAACACTCAAAAATAACTCTTAAACTTGATTCAATTATGGACAGTGGTCCCACACAATGGAAACATCATGTCATCTCTACTTAAATACTATGTAGATGAACTAAACTGAATTGAGTAAACTCAGCTAAACTTACACATCAAGTTATTTGGACGTTTCAATATACTAGCAAGCTTTTGTTAGGTGTAAACGTCCCAATGATGATACTGGTTATATCCATTAAACTTCCATAGTAGTTGCAAATAAGAATTCAAGTTTTCTTTAACAAAAAAGCAAGTCCTCAACTAAAGCACACGCTCGACACTTCACCACAATGGTAACTCCCAAAACACCAACATAACAGAAACTATTTTAAATAGAACAAATTTCTGAAAAGTCTTTTTCAATTTGCAAAAAAATTTTTTTATTATTCATCAACATAAAAAAGAAAGGTTTTTTTTTTAGAGAGATCCCTTAACTTTTATACAGCAATACAAAACATGAATATGAGAGGGAGAAAGCAGAATTTTGAAATAAATGAGAGCAGATTTACATGTAGGTTTAATGCTTAATAATGTGCTGTAAAGCCTTTAATTGTGTAATGAAAGCATGCTGTGCAATGCATGAGGCATGGAGATGTGAGAGATGTAGATTTTATCATTGTTTAAAGGGGGTTTTCTGAGCGAGAAGTTTTAAAACCGCTCGGAAACCGATTGTCCCATAATGTGTTTCTGATATTACTGTAGCCTATATGTAATAAAGGGACTGTGCTTGTCTTTTTATTGCATCTCAAAGTCTAAAGACCACATAATGTTTTGCATGTGTAATAGATCGAAATGACAGAGCAGCATTCGTGCCAAATTATGGTGGACAGCTGAGAAGAAGCCCATCTGTGTCACAATGGTGCATCGTTAAATCTTATGGTGGAATTACACACCTCATGTCCCCTCACTACTGACATACAAATACTAAAAGTTATTATATATGTGAGAGAAATTAGTCAAATACATTTGATTGACAATCTAAAGTTGGAAAATATGAAAGCATCATATGACAATGCATCATATGTTAGACCTTGTGGAAACAATAAATTACAAGTGCATTAAACTTTTTTTGTTACTAAATTAAATAACTTTGAACAAATTTAGTTTGGCAACCACTACTAAAATTACACTACTTAAAAATGAAGCTGATAAATAATTAAAAAGATTAAAAAAAATAATAATAATAGAATGATAATTGAAAAATATTGCACAATTAAAATAAGCTACATGGACAATATATTGGACATTGACCATATTGACAAATGTAGGTGGATAAATATTGGTCAATGGCACAATTTGATTTATACTACTTTAAGACCAACAGAGTTGCATTAGGTCACTTTGTATTTTCCTTATTGAGAGTCCAAACATGTACATTAAAGGTAAACAGGTACATTAGTGACTATAACTTATGACAAACATGGACAAACTCCATCCAACACCAGTTTGAACATCAAACAGGATCAGGAAAGGAAAGGTTTGAAAAGTAAGTCCTTATTAGTTCCAGCTATTAATATTTCTGATCATGTTAAAGTTGTGAACAGGTTAACATAACAACATAAACAAATCTTGTCTATGACATCTTAAAGGTTCATCAGTGTCGTAATTCACTCAGTATATCATCAAAATTCATGGATTGTTCATCTGTGGTTTATGTTGACAATTTGTTTTAACATTTTCTTTTCTAACATTTTTGTGCTGTTGGCAGTGCAGGTACGATATTATCATGCTTATTCCCTCAGAGTCAGAGTCAAAGCTGAAATGCTTATCAAGATAAATCTATCCTGCCGAACAGGTCTCAGTTCAAATCTCCTGTGGTCGGACTATCACAGCTAGTTGAGTGTTGAGAGTATGCTATAAAAGACAACTTAAATGGTCTATCACGAAACTGAGGAGTGTTTTCAAAACCTGAAATTTCCTTTTTGAGAGAGGGCTGAAATAGAGATAGGAAATTGAAAGAGAGAGAGAGACAAGAGGGGGTATCAATGGATGTCCATTGAACACTTTTTTAATTAAACATGAGAGATGAGCGAGAACATGATTGAGCACATTGACAGGCATAAGAAACAATCTCATGGGAAAACTGATGATGTTTTAATGAATTCTTCTGGGCATCAGCCCAAGCTGTGTTTTATGTGTTGTGAGTTTAAACAGGGGATATGTTTCTTTTGGACTTAAACTTACCTGATAGCGAATGTCCTAGAAAGCCTTTTGCATCTCCCGATTAGATTCGAATTACACTCTCAGAAGAAAAGGTACAAAAGCTGTCAATGGGGAGGTATTCTTTCAAAAGTACTTTATTTACCCTTAAAGGGTCAGGGTGCATATTAAAGGCCTACCTTAAAGGAGAACTCCGGTCAATTTTAACATTGAGCTCATTTTTTTTGTGCATTTGGAGTGCTGTCAATACAGAGAACAACGACAAAAATCGGTGTTGCCTACACCGTGTTATCCTCTTTTTAAAATTTGCACCCTGTTGACCTGCTTTTAGCCTCTTAACATCCTTGATGTGTCATTACAAGTGCACAGCCATGTTAGATGATTCCTTCAAAGTGAACACGGTGAATCTGACTGCAGTAGATGTGAAAGATATGAATAAAAATGAAGTTAATTCGGCCAGCGCTCATACCTGTATTTATTTCCTGTTTTCGGTCGAAGTCCACCGTGTTCACTCTGAAGGAATCATCTAACATGGCTGTGCACTTGTAATGACACATCAAGGATGTTAAGAGGCTAAAAGCAGGTTTAAAACTTGCCCCATTTAAGTCAACAGGATGCAAATTTTAAAAAGAGGATAACACGGTGTAGGCAACATCGATTTTTGTCGTTGTTCTCTGTACTGACAGCACTCCAAATTTACAAAAAAATGAGCTCAATGTTAAAATTGACCGGAGTTCTCCTTTAATAGTCCATATTTCTTATTAGTACCTTTTGAAAGGGTATGGCCCCAGTGACAGCTTTTGTACTTTTTTTTTGAGAGTGTATGATTTGATTAATCTTGATTCATTTAGGCATATTTCAATTAATTTCAAACCAGTAACCGTCTTTTTGTACTGTTCATGGAGTCATTCATTAGGGAATCATGATACACTGGTCTTTCTAGATGCTTTTGATTCACTAAAAAGAACCAGCTCATAAGAGTCATTTTTCATGAATAGGGCTATACTGGTCGCACTGATGTTTTTGATTCACTAAAAAGAACCGGTTCATAAGAGTCATTTGTTCGTGAATAGGGTCATGCAGGATGTTTTTGACTCACTACAAAAAACATTCATTTGTTCATGAAGAGAACGGCGGACAGAGGAACCATTTAACTTGGTGCACTACGAAAATGCTTGCTTTTGCATGTGGCATTGTGGATAGTTATTAAAACTGTATTAAACTGACAGACTTTAAGTATTTAAAAATAAATAATTGTTTACTTGTTTTTCACTAATGATTACTGAAAGCAATCATAACCACATAAAACCTACATTTTACAGATATTTTTAATTGTACAGTAATTCATCATCACTCAAGATAAGCTTAAAAATATTTGTAAATCTTTGAAGTGACATAAAAAATCATAATAAAAAAAAATCTGTTTCATGATGTATTTATCTTGCAGTTTGTTTTGTGAACACAGTCTCAGGTACACCATGTAGTGATGCATGATTCAACCGAGGCTCAATTCCCACTGATGCTGCTTATAATAAAACACACGGTCGTTCTCATCGTTAAAGCTTAATTTTCAAGGAGTGCTAATTAACGGAAATTGCCTGTGTCTGCTTGGCAGTGACTACTGTGTACGGTAATGGGGCACTTTGACTGCTTTCTTATTGGGTATTATGTGCTATTAGCATAGATTTGAATATGACAGAGGAGTGTGTGGGGAATTTACTGCAGAGATGGAAAAGCCCAGTTTTGAAGTCTGATTTCGCAGCTTAACAGATTATAATACAATTAAAACATGTGTCAACCGGCCTGATTTGGTCCTTCAAAGAAAGAATTCTCTGTAGTGTTGGATCATGCTCCATTTTCATAATAGAATGTGTAGAGAATGTCCTAATATTCAATAGGGTCAAAAAGTCTGAGATTACATTAAAATTAATGGATTCAAACTCTAATTTATAAATGGAAATAAACGGAATGTTTAGGTTTTGAAAAATGTAAGACAAATAAAAGCTATTTTAGGTCACTAATCAAAATAAGCAAATTTGTGATACTGATTATGTGAACTTATGTGATAATTCTTCACTAATATTGCAAATATTTTTAGAACAAAAAGAGTGGTGTAACAGATGGTGCTGTGGAACAATATCACACAGTATGTCTCAGAGCACCTTACCCATGAGATCTTATTGTAGTAACAATCCCCTGTTATAATCAAAAAAGCTGTCTGACTGTCATACTATATATATATATATATATATATATATATATATATATATATACATATACACATACATACATATATATATATATACATATATATATATATTAGGGGTGTGCAAAGCAGCCGGTATTTGTATCTGTATTTGTATTTGTTGAGGGGGGAAAAGTATTTGTATTTGTATTTGTATTTGTATTCGAGTAAAATTCAAAATAGGTGTAAAAATCCAGTTTTTTTGTGTTACACTTCTAATTTACGTTATAGTGTAAGTATTCTTTAATTATATCCATTATAATAATTATTATGGACATGCAATATTGGTTGATGTTTTTCCATAAATCCAGCAATGAACATGTAACAAGGAACGTCATTGAAAAGAAAATAACATAACAGCCATTACCTACGTTAACGTTACTCTGTCAACAGCCTATTGTTTAAATTACCGAGCTAACAGAGCTACTAGTGTTGTCACGGTACCAAAATTTCAGTATTCGGTACCAATACCAGTGAAAATCCACGGTTCTCGGTACCAATTTCGGTACCAAAGCTTAATTTAGATTAAATTTACATATATTAAAGTGTTACAAAGATGGAAACTGTTGTATTAAAAACACTTTACAATAAGATTCCATTTGTTAGATAACATTAGATAAAATGACCTAACAATAAACAATAGTTATATACTGTCGCAATTATTCTCCTTGGGGTTAATTTAAAAATACATTTTTAAAATCAAAAGTTAACATTATTTCTGTTAACATTATTTAATGCACAATGAATGAAGTGAACAAACATGACCAATCAAGTGTTTGTATTAAATAACATTCACAAACATTAATTAATGTTGTACAAATATATTGTTCACTCAATGTGTTGATGTTAGATAACGCATTAAGTAATGTTAATGAATGGTCTCTTATTGTAGTGTTACCAAACTATACAGGAGATACAACGTGTTTTATTTGACTTGACTGTACTTTTATTTAATCCAAAACTGCATTCATATTTCATTTTAAAAGGGCTTTTTAAACCTGCTAAGAGTTATCCAGCCAATAATAAGCCTAGAACTGCTTTTCTGACGGAATGATATTAATGACATAATGACGGCTTTTTATTTCATTTTTCATCTCCATAAATATATCTAAAGCTAATGCAAGGGCTAGAAATCAATTAGTTATTTGCTGATACTTCCTCGTCATCATGGAGAGCGCAGTTTGCACCGCTTTCTCCTTTCCACACGCGCTTGCTCTCTCGTGGCGTCTGTCTTTGCTATGCAACCATGGACATAGGCGCGCCTGGAAAAACGAGCGCGCCGCGCGCCTACATTTGAAATCTGCACGCGCAAAAAACGCGCTATGTGAACGACCCCTTATGACAACGTGACATTAGCCTAATCCAAAATATTTCCATATGTGACTCTTTCCTCCTTTCTTATCAACAAGTGGATTTACAGCCACCACATCAGCAGCGCCGCCGGTCGCCATGTCTCATGAGGAAACGCAGCTTTTTGATATAAAGGTTTTCTTGTTCCCGAATACAAATATTTTTTAAAGTATTTGTTCGAAATAAGTATTCGTAAAAAACACAATATTTGTGCCTTTCCGAATACCGTATTCGGGTTCGGCTCCACCCCTAATATATATATATATATATATACACACACACACACACACATATATATATATACATATGTGTGTGTGTGTGTGTGTGTGTGTGTGTGTGTATACACACATATATACACACATATACACACACATATATACACATATATATATACACACACATATATATATATATATATATATATATATATATATATATATATATATATACATACATATGTGTGTATATATATGTATATATATACACACATATGTATATGTATATGTGTGTGTAACAAATATTCAGTCATTTTTGTCTTAGGGTGTATTCAGACCAGACACAAAATTTGTAAACAAAAACACACGTGTGCTAATGTCATGTGCTTGAGTTCGATTCAATTGAACCAAATAAGACAGGTGTGAATTCACCCTTAGGTTTATTTTGACAGATTTGTAGTTTGTTTCTGTTTTTCTTTGTCCTAGTTCCCGCCAGTCTTTAGTTGTCATAGTAACTAATTTGATTTGTCTTTCTGTTCAGCTGTGTTCACCACATTATCGTTTTTATTTTTATTAAATTATTTATTATTAATGACTTTCTGAATCTGATTTTTTTCTTCACCGTGTGTCCTCTGCAATCGTGCGTGACAAAATGACCTGACCAACTATGGATTTTGCAGCACAGAGAGTCTGACCAGGGTGTGAGCCAGCGTCAGCGTCCATCGTCGTGGCGAATTCCCGTGGATTTCGAGGGAATGGAAGCGAGCCCTGCCCACCATCCCACCACGGAGAGTGAGTACCAGCTGGACTTGATGGACAGTTTGTATGAGTGTCGAGATATGAATTCCTTGTGCCCCTTGATCTTGCCAGAATGTGTTTCATCTCCTTCAGTCCTGCTAAGTATAACCCTGCCCAGCCTCCCTCTCCCACCACCTCTCCAGACTGCTATTCAGAACGTTTTGTGTTTTGTTGGGTTTTCCACTGCTCTCTATTCCCTTCCTCAGTCCTCAGCTAATCCTTCATCGTCCCCCATCGGTCCCTCAGTGTCACCTCTACCTTCTCTCAGTGGTGTGGTGACACAAAGGACCTGCTGGGAGCCAATTCTTCCTGGCCGTGAGGAGCGCTTGGCTCCGCCTCCAGCCTCGGAGTGCTCTGTCCCACCTCGACTCATTGTCATGACTCCTACGCCTGTGCTCCTTCCTCCCTCGACTCCAGCGTGGACCATCGGGCATTCGACATCCACCTGGGTCGGACATTGCCACACCTTCGCTGCAGACTTGCGGGCCATTCGCTACTCTCCGTCACTCCACCCCTTCAGCTTCGGCCAGCTCCACCCTCCCTCAGGCTCCACCTCTGCCGCTGGTCACTCCAGCTCAACCTCAGTCCTCTAGATCCCCACTTCCATCTCAGGGGTGTCGTCATTGCGGCTCCGTGGCGGCCGCCTAGGTCATCTGCGTCCCATCACTTCCTCGGCTCTACATCTGTACGAGGGGCTCCTCTCCTCATGGCTACCTCTCCGTTGGTCATCCCGAGGATGTCCCCTCCCTCCATCAACTCCGCAATGGGCTATAGTCCTGGTTGTGCTCTGGGTCAACACCATCCGGCCACTCATACCATCATCTCCTCCTTGGTTGCTGCCTCCATCTACTCCTCCATGGTCTCGTCTGCCTGTTTTTACCACCCCTTCACCATCTCCTCGTCCTCCTCCCAAGCTGCCTCCTCCTCCACACTACGGCTCGAGGAGGCGTAATGTAACAAATATTCAATAAAATTGTCAATTTCATTTTCACTGACATTTAGTTTGTTTCTATTGTCCTTTGTTCCACATCCCACCAGTCTTTAGTTGACATAGTATCTAATTTGATTTGTCATTCTGTTAAGCTGTGTTCACCTCATTGTCATTTGTATTTTAGTTCATGTGTGTTCCCCTGCAGTTTGTCCAGTCTCGTTAATGCTAGAGTTGTGTTTGTTCGCCTGCCTGATCTTTTTCTTAATCCCGTGCAGAGAATATAGTACATACTATTTCTTAATGTTTTCTTTGCATTTGTGAACTGAATTAATGGGCATGATGTAGAGAGAGACAAACAGAAGACACATCACACATGCAGTCAAATTTTTGAAAATAATAGCAATAGAAAGAGCAAATACTTCAAACTTCTATACTTCAACCTGCATGATGAATCTTGTACATCTTGTTGATTGGCTACATTGCTTAACGGCGCAAAACACAATGTAAATAGAAACACAAATACTGGACCGGTTGAGAATTTTTTTTTGCCAATATTCTATTATTGTAGTTTCAACTGTGCTGGGCCTGTCACTATTCTACTTCAGAAGTTCAGCTCTTTGATATATAATTTATTTTGGACTGGCAAAACTTTGAACTTTCTGGTTGCAATTCATTGTTGTGGTTGTTACTTATTCATTTGTCTCTGATTCAAATGCACCAGAATGTACACAACACAACACAACACAACATAACATATACTGTTACACTTCCATACAAGTTGTTACAAGAAAACTCTTTGTATGAATTAATCAACACTCTACATGCAGCAGGAAAATCTAAATGTGTGAAGCTGAGACGAGTCCTCTGAGATAATTTCAGCTCACAGCATTCATTTCACTGTAGGTGTGACAGGAGAGAGTGGTGTATCACCCCAGCAGATTAATTTTCACAAAGCAACAGTTTGAGATTGAGAGTACATTTTACTTTACATTACTTGTACAATTTAACAAACTTTACATTAATCGTGATTAAAAGCTTTCCTAAAAGCTTTCGAAAAACCTCTCCAAAATCTGAAAGAGCCATTGACCGATAACACATGGTCTGTCTTTATATCTTTCTGCTTGTTTATAGTGAATATGAGTTATGAAGCACAGCTCACACTTTCAAATGAAGTAGCTTTCTGTTGGTAATCTGCAAATTTGTGCGACCAACTTGAACCATTGCAAAATCTTTCGCTCTTATGCACAATTCCTGATCATGTTGAGTTATATTGAAATGACTGGATTCCTCGTGAAAATAAATTAGTTAATTATGATAATTTAGTGAAGCAATGTCCAACACAACTGGCACCTCAATTATCAACAATTTTGCGTTTCGATTGTAGTGAAAATGACATCAGAGGACCTCAGTAGGCTATTAATAGCTAGACAGACTGTTTTGTAGGCTGCATTGTAAATGGACATTTTTTTTCTTACAGGTAAAATAATAAAATAAATAAAAACTCAAATCCATATTTAAAGTTCACATAATTATTTATTCTGAGAGCACTTGTAGTGGGATAATGTATCAAATCATCTTTCAACTTCAAATCAACAACTGGAAAAGACTGGAAAACAAGTCTGTCTGGTTATTTTTATGGATTACACAGATTTACAGCATAACGAAATGCAAGGTGACAAAAGACCACTTGTATTCTGACTCTATTTGTCATTTTAACTCCCTGTGAGAACTGCATGGCTGGGTCTTGTAGAACTGATTTTTGATGGATTATGTGGAACGTAAAAACAAAATGTCAAGAGCTCTCCATTGTGTTTGTTTGAGGGGACATTTCCAGCGCTAGTCTGGTGATTGTATGCAGAAATGTCAGAGCTCCCCAAGTGGGTTTCACCTTGTCAGTGGCAACAATGGCTTCTGGAATATGGAGACAAGATCAGCTCAGAACTGTCAGGCCAATGACGTGGCCTTTGGAACGGCCAGTATAGATATTCATTCCACTCTTCCTGTTCTGTACACAGCATGTGCCACCAATCCCAACCTGTTTTCTTTTCTTAGCCTTTTTTTAAGTAGAAGATGTGGGTAAAAAGACAAAATAATAGAATAAAAAAGAAGGCAAGAGGAGTAGAAATGGGGAAAAGAGAGGAGAGCAGTTTCCATAGCAACTCCGAGAGCAGTTGAGTAGAAGAACGGTGCTGGCAGTCGGCCAACAGAAAGTTTTAACTCAAATTTAATTGCTGCTCCTGCAGTTCAGCCTAATTTCAAAAAGTCTCAATTAATCACAAATACGATGTTTTGGGAAGCTCACAGTTGATGAACAGCTAGGATGAACTGTGTACTCTTTGCTGCTTCACACATACAGGACCATAAACATTCCATAATAACTGCATATCATTTAAGCCAAAAGTTGACTAAACCAGTTTAGTAATATGTGTACGTACTTATTAGTATCCAAAAAGTGAATATATGCTGTATTCATGATACAGTAAATAAATAATTCCAGATGACCCAATGCATCCGCTGAAATTCTGAAAACAATAGACACTTTGCCATCCCATGATGCCAGTGCCACAGGAGCTGAGAAGCTCAGACTACAAAAGTTCATACACAACCTGAAGAACACGCTTCACTGAGGGTTGAGAAATATGTTTTCGTCAAGTTTAGTACATAATCAGAAAGTAGGGATGTACAGCCACCATATCGGTATTAGCCGATATATGTTCATTTTTAATGTTATCGTTATCGGCCCAAAAATACATTTTGGTCGATATATTAAAGCCGATAAATAATGTATTATTTCCTTCAGCTAAGACACTTCAGATACTCACTGGTCACCATGATGGTTTAGAATTGCTTGAAATATGATTAGAATCACTTCAAATAGGAAAATAAAGTAAAATGCAACATGTGCAGCACAAGTCTGTCATATAGGCTACATAAAATGATAATGAGAACATTATAATTTTGTGCCTGTGACATGATTTAATGGAGAGACTTTTGTTTTTGTGATCAGTATCTCAAAAATTATTTAAATTTTTTTATTTAGATTTATCGGCCAAAATATTGGTTATCGGCTTTCAAATATAAGGAATTATCGGTATCGGCCAAAAATTTCATATCAGTGCATCTCTATCAGAAAGTACACAATTTTGGATGGATGGAAAGTGAGTCTTAGATTTAATTTTTAATGGAATGTAAATTAACTTTGTTTCATCATGTATTCACCCTCATTTTTCAAAAGGATTTTTGTGTGTGTGTGCAAAATGCACAAGCTGCTTTTTTCCCCAAACAACAAAAGCAGACTTTCAAGCTCCAAAAAGGACACAAAATACCATAAAAGCTGTCCATACAACTTGTGCTTTCTATTCCAAGTACTCTCACCAGTAGAGTGTCACCAGTAAAATACCTCGTCACAGTCAATTGCACCATGAGTTAAGGCAGAGAACTTGAGACTTTGAAAACCAAAAATGACCGTGCTTAGAGTTCTTAATGGTCTCTACACAGCAGATCCACACACATGCTTTCGCTGCTGACATTTCACACCTGCTGCTACTTTAATCAGTTCTAGCACAATGGCACCTGCAAATACATTATACTTAAACTGCCCATGTAATTATCCTCAACCTCACAGCAAACTGAAGATTGCTGAATTAGACAGCCGTAATTTGTCTTCTTAATTGTAATTTACTGGAGAAGTAATGTGTTATTAGCAAATATAGTGAGGTGAGAAGAATTGTTTTAAGAGAATTTATAGTTCTATTGTTGTTAACCTGAGTAAGATTGATTATCATAAGGCAAATACCATTATCATGAAGGCAGGACAACAGCTTGTGTTAGAGGGCCTTTTATATCATCTAGAGTGAAACTACACCAAACTAACAAGAATAGCCAACTACACTGAAACTAACTACACTGAAGCTATTAAATGAATGAATGGTACTAATCTGATGGCTTTTAACAATAATAAAAAATAAAAAAAAATAGATCATTAAAACTAGAATTGGCGAGGCCCATTTAACTAATATTTTATTTTAGTTTAAAAAAATGTATAAACACTATGTTATACTGGTTGAAACTTTTCACATCATGATAGCAATCAGTAATAGAAGTGGTCGGACCAAATGCAATGATACGATGGCAGGTTGCCTGTCAACATATGTATTTCCATACCTCTGTGCACCCTGCTCACGCAGACATCTGTCACAACAGTTAACAGTTAACAGAATCATGACGATGAAGAGCAAATACTAACATGTTAAATAAACACGAAGAGAATACATAGATGAAAGGCACAGATAATCATAGCAATTCATGTCCTCAGACTTATGCTTTTCTATGTCAACACTATGCCGAAATAGAACTGCAGCAGTCAGGTGGTACAAGAAAGAGCTCTGTAAGTTGTTTATGTTCATTATCATTGTAATGAGGTCATTTAACACCGTCTCGTGACACTTTGCAGACTCTTCTGTGTGGATTCATGTGTTTTCAAAGAGGCGTGGCTTTGGAAAGCAATCTGAAAGGAGGGTGCTCCTTCTATTGCTAGCCCCTCCGAAACTGCCTACCCTACCTTTAAAAAGACATGTCGCGTAAGAGTCGAAAAAGAAAAATCTAGTGGCCAGGAGCCAGGGTTGATAATAAAAAAAATGCTAAATGATTCCATCTGGACCTGTAGCTACTTGACTGACCCTCAAGTTGTAATTTTGTGGACTTGAGTAATAAAAAAAACTTAAAGATTAACAACAGTGTGCACATAAAATGTGGACTCTTCTGGGTGAAAAGAAAAACAAACAAACAAAACCAAATTGCTCATCCGCTTACAACTATAATCCTCCAATCTCTTACTGCAAAGCAAGAGAACAGTTGGTGAGGCTGGAGATTTCCTCTAGTCACTGAGCTGTGACTGAACTCAAGATTCAGAACCCAGCATGAAGACACCAACTGTTCTGGAACTGTGTGAAATGCAGAGCTGTAGTCAACAGTCTTTTGGGTATATTTCATTACATTACAAAACTCCTGTTTTTGGATTTCATAACAGAGAGGCAACCTTCACCTTAGTGACATTTAAATAGGCAGAAAGCTAAATTAAGTACTTTATATTACACATTCTAAAGATTCTTTCTATTTCTAAAAAGTAAATTTTTATTTTACTTATTTATATTCATTTATTAATAATACACAGTATGTTATTTTGAAAGGGGGAAAGGATGAACTTTAAATGCTTAAAGTTCATCCTTTCCTAATGATCAGTAAATAAATAAATAAAACAAGCTGTTTCAGGGCTCCTCCCTCATCTGTTAGGTTCATCTCACAATTTAACCAAATTTTCATCATAAGCCTGCTTTTCTATAGTAAGCTGATGGGCGAGGGAGGAATAGACATGCTAGGCTGTTCATGTGGGAGAAAGATTTAATAACATTAGCTTTCTGAGTTAATTGTGATATGTTCTGAATCAAAACCTCCATCGGAAGTGAGCAATGATTAGCATTACCCGCTATAAGTGGGTAAATGTTTGACACTATAGCGGGTAATGCTAATCATTGCTCACTTCCGATGGAGGTGTTTCCCCCTTTCAAAATAAATGTAAATAACATACTGTGTATTACTAATAAATAAATATAAATAAGTAAAATAAAAATATACTTTTTAGAAATAGAAAGAATCTTTAGAATGTGTAATATAAAGTACTTAATTTAAATGTCACTCAGGTGAAGGTAGCCTCTCTGTCATGAAATCCAAAAACAGTTTTGTAATGTTGATATTGTAAATCATTCCCTGGAGTACAATACAGCTGTAATCATGTTCTCTGGCACTCCAGGGAATATTATAGTAATGAAATAGTTACTCTATATACTGGGTAATGCAAAGTTATTATTTCTATAACTTGTGCAAATAGACTTACATATATGCATAATGTACAATTAAATTCATTAGAATACAGCAACCTATACACCATGGACTCATAATGATGTTTTTCATTGCAGAATGGCATCTCTCTTAAATGAATAAATAGGCTACTAAAATAAATGGTTATTGAAACTTTTGATTATAGCCCATTGCTTAATACAATGCATAACATTCCCTTACTTCCTGACAGATGTCATTGAAAAAGGTGTCCTAAGAAATGGAATTTTGGATTAATTGGAAATTGGATTATTTTTCTTGGCTAATAATTGTGGAGATGTCCCTAGTGTAATATAATTTCATGTACATGAAATGTGCATAACGTTTTTCATTGTGGAATTGGAAATTACTTTTTGTTCAACACAGTAATTTGAGTAATTTGAATTTGAGCTTTTTCTCGTGTGCCTTTAGCTTTTTCTCTTGAATCACGTCATAGGATGTCATAGGACAATTTCAAATGAATATGAATATAATTTGAAGCTTAAAACCTTATTTATCTGAAGCATTTATCTTCATTTTTATCATTTATTTCTATATGTGTTGCCTTCTAACCCTATGCTTGCAGTTTAACACAACAAGTTAAACAAGTTTTTGTTATTCATACCACAACAATAAATGTCTTTATAAACATTTTATAATATATTATTGTAAAAATACATATAAAATTGTCTCTTCATTTTGAATGGACAGCATTATGTTTAATCATGTCTGGTAACTTGAAAATGTCTTTTAATATCATTCAATATAGATCCTGTAAAACATTCACATTTACAGTTACAGCGGTAGAACATTTATGTGACATGCATGGTGATTTTTTTTTTTTTAAACTACAGTATAAATGATATGTAATAAAAGTGTAATATAAGGTCAGATGTAATAATATACAGTAATATATAGTACAATATATATGGCAGCTCTATTCTATTATTATTAATAGCCTTTATTATTATTATTATTATTAATAGCTTAAAATACTATGAAGTATGATGAGTATAATATAGTAGTAATATAATAACTAACAATAATAGCAAATAGTACATATAGTATAAATTGTAGAATGATATAGTCAATAAAATAAAAATTGTAAATAAAACAGTGAATAATACAATAATATATATTGAGACTTATTCAACATTTAAGAATCACTTGCAATTTAGACTTTATAAGAATCATGTAAACTTTATAGTATTTCTTTATAAAGCCTTAGCTTTCATAGCTAACTAATGTTACCGCTAGCTATAAATAGTCTGATTTTGGTGGCCAACTATGCCAACATAATGCAATAATGACCCAATACAACCAGAAACAACTGTTCAGTCTTACATCATGTGAAAGGTAATTGCTGAGACTTGCATTGTACAATGGTTTGTAAAACCTCAAACTAGTCAGGAATCTTTTCTTCAGTCCACATATGAGAGTAATGACAAGTTGCCCGGTCAAATATGGCGGCGACGTACGATCCAGTGGCCAATGAGGCATCTATGTATTTATTACATCAATGGTCATGACACGACATGACTCAAGATTTTGAGTGCTTGTTATGCTTGTTATGGTTTGCCTTGTGGAACCTGTGGAATTTGTCATGTAACATACGATTAGCAGTTAGCACTTTTAGGTGTGGGCGGTTCTACCAAACGCAGCAGAAACCGAAAGCAAGGACTTTATTGCTCATCACGGTCACTGCTGGCAAGGACAAAAACGAATTAAATTAAATGTAAATAGACACATTTCAACAGTAGCCAACTTAATATGATTAGAGAAAAGCATGATCTTTTTTGCCTTATTTATCAGAGCAAAAGTTCTTGTTTTTTTATTGCTTTTTATGATAACCAAATTTGTTAAACCCAGCATGGAGACCACAGCTATTCTGAAGCTGAGATGTAGAGATTTAGTCCACAAACTTTTGGTTTTGTTTCATGAAGCTATTGCTATTGAGAAGAATGGAAATGCTAATGAGTAGCGTTTCCAGGCATTACAGGCCTCCTTGAACCAGAACCTTACAAATTAATTTAATTGGTCATCATGCTCATTTATTAATATTAAATTGTTTCTTTGGCTTGAATAAAATAACCATAGGACTGCCGCCTCTGCAGTATTTTAATCCCCACTCTGAACAATTTTTTAGACCATCAGGGATATTGAGTGCTCTGCAAATATTACTTCCCACTCTAAAATCCCATGGACTGAGTCAGGCTATTAGACTGTAATATCATATTGCTCTGACATTGTCAGCATGTTCAGCTGGTGAACTTTGCAGGCACTCTTTTATTCACTCTTGTCTTTGCTGAATTATTTTAATCACTTTATAACCTACAGAGTTCAAGGTGCTCTGTTTACCAAAGGAATGTTTCCATGGAATATTTAACCAAATAGATGCAAATGAACAACAGTCACAGTTGCTAGAGGTGCTATATTCCATCCACTTTAACACCTGCCAACCCGCCAAATGTGGGTGGATTTCAGCGGTGGTGTGTAGCGCAGTCACTCCTATACTAGCCACTTTGGCGGGTTGAATTGTATATATTTTTCAATTATAGTCTTTTAACAAGGCATCTGAAATAATAAACTAAGTGCAATGCAGGGATGGCTCGATACCACAATTTAGGTAACGACAATCTAATACCAAAATAGCAATATTAAATCGATACCATACAGGGTCTGAATGGACCACTTGCACTGAGCTTCGTGACGCACTTCCGTTTTGAAATCTCACTTATTTCCTGTTATGTTTATATTCAATGTGGTCATCGAGTTACTAAACGCCACCTAAAATGAGTGTCCGCAAGAAGATTAAAAAACCTTGTATCTTACGTTATGGCCCCGTAGAAGCCGTTTTTGTAAAAATATGCTAACGATTGCGTCATAACCACACGACTCTCTGTCTCACAGTAGAGAAATTACCGTATAGACAGGAGGAGAAGCTCGCAGGCAATCAGGGGGACGTGGAGGCATAAAGTCTGACAAAGTCAAGGGAGAAGCCCATAGAGAATCATAAAGTTGCTCCTAGCTCATGGACAGCTCCTACTCACGCTCTCCGTCTCTGCAAGATTCGGAAGGGAATGATTCAGATTTCTCTTGGCACAGCTACTAGAAGACAGATGGGTTGCTCACGTCACATCTATGTCGTCAAGCTCAGTTTGAGACTGCGCAGTACGCTCAGCCATCAGGAAGTGAGTGCTTCTAATTGACTTCACTTTTCTCTGTTGAAGTCTATGGGGACGCAGTGTCCATTTCTTTTACTGTCTATGGTCAGTGCTCGTCTAAATTAGTGACCGCAACGCTGAAGTGTGTGAGAACAAATGAATAACATCAGTAAGAACCACAAACATTTATTTATATGAAATAAATATTTTAATCATTCAGTGTAATTTTTTATTGACAATCTATTTACTATTTACATTTTTATGCCCAAAATGCATAATTAATATTCAAAGTAGGCTAGGCTACTTGACTGTCATTCTCCTCTAGCTGTGTGTGTTACTGTTTAAGGCTACGTCTACATTAATCCGGATACATTTGAAAACGGCGTTTTCGTTTATAAACGCTCTCCGTCCACACTAGCGTTTTCAAGCGTTTTCGGACGTTTCAGTGTGGATGAGAAACTTTTGAAAAACGCCTGAAAACGCTAAATTCACCTTTACTGCGCATGTGTAAAACCCCACAAAAGCTCACTGATATGATTCAGATGGAAAAATAAATAATGAAGTTATCGCGCAATTCTTCTGACAGGATAATTTTATTTAGTAAAATATCTCACCATTCACTGATGCGTCCAGGTCGAACGCAGACACCATATGTTTGGTCTTAAACGCGACTGTTCTCATGTATTACCGCAGGACAGCAAATGTGAGTAAATTCTGTCATCTTTGCAGGACTGTGGTATGAAGAGTGTGCAATGTAGAATATTTTTAGCAACAGTGTGAAAGTGAATAGCACATAACAGGCACAATACTGGTATAAACATGAATATCTATTGGTACAATATGCTTCACATGACTAAATTTACGTCATCGTTTTTAAATCCCTCCGGTTTCACAGTCCACACTACTACGCGAAAACGGCGTTTTCAAATGTATACGCTTTGGAGTGCGTTTTCAAAAAGCTTCGTTTTCATTAATAAAAACGCCGTCTCAGTGTGGACGGAAGGCCAAAACGGAGAGAAAAAGATGCGTTTTCAAACGAAAACGTATTAGTGTGAACATGGCCTAAGATAGTTACAGGGAGCACCCAGCAAACACAGAACGTTGACACAACGTACCCAACCTTCTAACAACGTTTTAACAATATGGCCAAAAGGTTGCTATAACTACGTTGTGTGGTGAAGGTTGTTGACATTGAACCATTGTTGGCCATTACCATTAAGGTTGTGCCTAGGCCCTAGGGTGTCTCTCTGGACCATATGATGTCTATGGTCTGGACAACCACTGGATGACATAGGCTATGTACTCGTCACTGCCCTGAAGCGTGAAAATCAGCCTTTTAAATTTCAACTGACCGTTGGGCCATCTCATTCTTCATCAAGCAAGGATACGTGAGAATTGCGTTTAATTTACCTCAGCTAAATAAGATACGTAATTATTCAAACATAACCCTACAACTTCCTTGTCTAATGTGACATTTATTTTAACATCTTCTGGTCAGGTATGACAAATATTTAACTTTATGCCAAAAGTATGAAGCCAAAATTACTTTAATGATGAGTAATTGATTTCAGCACTCCTTGAACGGGCAGTGAAACGCGTAGCCTACTTGTTGCACATTAATGTTTTTTCCTTTTTTTTTTTTTTTTTTGGAAACGCACAGAGAAAAAAACGTTTGTAACTGCTCGCACACCTGTTTATTTTTTCCTTTGATTTGTCGTCTCATTCGTTTCTTTGTTAGATTTTCTCATGCCTGCTCATGCTAGGTTAGTCCACTTTTTTCTCACGAATGTGAGACTTTTGTGAGACAAATGTGAGACACAAATTGCACTTTTGAAAGTGCAATTTGATTACCAAATGCCATTTTAATAAAGTTGAATTAGCTAACCTTCTATGTCATTTTTGAGTGTAACGTTACACTTGCAGGTGTTGATTATAATAAATTTACTGTTAGGCCCATAAATAACAATATTTAAAAAGTATATAACTATCTAACATATGACTAATTAACAATTAACCACAAAACATAACATGCTAAATGGGGGATATCTATATCTAGCATAACATTTTTTATTGTCAGATCGTCTCTCAGTTGCTGGATGTAGCGCAACAACGTTGCTAGAGCCCTGTCTCGTCTTACAATTCTACGTTGTTACAATGTTGCGAGCACGTAGACGACGTTGCCATAGTAGAAATGCAACGTGTCACAGACGTTGCCTCAACGTAAATGTGTTTGCTGGTAGGCTACTGCTGTCTGTCATTGTCACCTAAATAACTTTTGTAAGTTAAATTGTAAGGATTCAGTGTTATTTTACATTTGATTACTTTATTACATTTCTGTAGCATTAGTATTTTTTTAAGCATTTAGCATTTAGTAAATTTTCTGTTGCATCTGTATCTGAATACTTCGGTTAGACCTGTCCTAAACTTAAGTGCAAATATTATGAGATCTAGGCTAAACATCATTGGTTCAAATGCACGCTGGAGCTTTCGTGTTATTTAAACGATACAATCTTATGCACAGTATGTGCGTTCCGTTGAAAGAAAATAAATGTCTAAATTAGGTCGTTTGAATGATGCTCTCACCTGTCGATGACAGATGCTTGGCAACGTTTGATGGTTCTCTTTTCTTCTCTGCTTCTCTGACTGCTTTCTTTATTAATTAGTTTTGGGCGTGTTGGGTGAGATTCAACTGCTTTATCCATTTTGTTCCTCTATGTTGTCACGTTTGCCGGTTTTGCGTCAGTTGCACACTGCCACCTAGCAGTGAACTTCGCAGCATAATACCGAAATTAGCAAAATCATGATATCATACCGTTTGAAATAAAATATATACCGGTATTTTCTCAGTAACAGTTACAGGTAGGCTACACCGCACATCCCTAGTGCAATGTAGTGTTGTCAAAAATATAGATTTTCTGATACGTATCGATACTGAAATATCTGAAGTGCTTCCAATTCTCATTTTGCGCAGAATAGATAAACGATACCAGCTGCACTCTCTCATCTCTCCTACAGTGAGTTGACACAAACCCGCCTCCCCTCACTCACTTGTTTCATTTGCTCCAGATGAATATTGTTGCTGTTAGAGGGCTTGAATTTCGGCATTGGATTGCGTGTATTGTACATAATTTGACACATTCCCGCAGATTTTGTGCTCACACCCAAGTGTGCACACATAAAGCCACCTCTCAGTACTAAATTGAGTTATTTTTCGCTGCTTATTGTGCTTAAACAGTCAAATCCACACAAAATAATGTCAAAATGCGGGCCTTGGTATTAGTCCAGTCTAGTCTAGTCCACTAGCCGGTCTAGTATTCACGTAAACTCAGCCTGTTATGTTTTAAGTGAACGTAAACAGTTGAGAAAGAAAACGTGTAACAGTATAATGGATCCATGCGTCAGGTCTTAAAGTGACAGCAAACTGCCAAATTAGGAGATAATGTTAAAAATTTCTATGTCAAAATTGTGGCCACTGGCCAGAGAAAATGCTGAGTGGCTAGTAACTTGTGGAAAACCACAAGCCACAGTGGCTGGTGAGCAAAAAAGTTAATGTCAAACCCTGTATGCCATAGCCACAGTGCTATAGTAGAATAAACACGATATGGTATGGGAGATCATAGAAAATAAGACAAATTAATAAGGCAAACCTCAACAGATTACGCCCTGAAAATTGCATTTACATTTACATTTACATGTATTCAACATTTAAAATTCCTTTAAAAAAAGCTTAAATTCTTCAAAAATACTAGTCCACATAAAGTCATTGTATAATTGACACACTAAAAGCACACCTAGAAAAATAGAAACCTGACCCGTTCAAACGGAGAAAGTACATTTTCTTGTGGCAATTTGGCAATGAACATAACTCTGTAATATCAATGAATTGTGCTCTTCTGTTTGTCCTTTGACATAGAAACCCATCAGCAGAAAACCAATTATCCACCCACTGAAATCCTGATGCTAATGACTGAGAAGTAAATGAGACAGTATGACACATAACCCACACTGATTGATGTTGATCATTTTTCTCTGATGATCAGAAGGGTCTCACCTACTGCTAGATCTAATTCAGGCTAAAAACATCTGACTAATGGAGTGGGACGTAATTGCTTCCAAAATGAAAAGCACTGCAACAACAGGCCATTCACATTAGAAGTCAAAAGACCTGAAATAGTTTATTAAGACAATGTTTTATGCCTAATGATATGTATATATAAATAGTTACAGTTGCATGTTCTTCCGTTTTGCAGCACTGCTCTTCTCTTTCACTTTCAGTGTTTCAGGCCTCTGCTATTATTTGTTGTATGGAGATTGCTATTTTCCTCCTGAGCATTTCTGTTTCTCCAGCTCCCTTTTCACCTTGATTACTTCTGTTTCTCTGTGCATCTGCATCGTTCAGAACAATCCAGTCGCCCAGGTAATGTCACGATTTGTTAATTTAGATTCATCTACTCTATTTCAAAAATGTTCTTTTTTTTTCAGGATGCTCAACCCTTCGTGAGTGTTCTCTTTGATGCTGCAGTGAAGCAGTTTTAGTTCATCCTGTGGATATCCCTGGAATGGTTGAACAGAGACTGCAGATCAAACTTCATTTCACTCTCTTTCCTGAGGGCGCACAACGTTTTAAATGAGATTTGTTCTGTGGAAGCAGTCTGCTTTCTTCTGGGCTCCCCTAAAAGAGATGAAAACAATCCAATGTTCATTTCCGAGAGGAGCTTTTAGCATGAAATTGTCACAGTTGTCAGACAGCAGAGGGCAGAAAGTGACATGGTCTGGGTGCTGTACCCTTTCGCATGAGCCCTGACTGGAGCTCGAAACAAATTCTTTCATGACTGATTGAGAAACAAATTATCAGTGTCATGTTTCATGGAAATGGAATGGCATGGCTTAGAAGGCCTATATGATATGATAAAAAATGCAATATCCAAGGTCACCTAGCTTGTTTGCTTTTTGTGTGAATTAAACCACAAACTGTCTAGGAATAAGCAAGCTACTACACACCAAGAAATTTATTTCAGATTGAATGCTGTCTGTACCTGCAGACAGTTAGTGGTTTAGTTCACACAAAAAGCAAGCTAGCTAGCTGACCTGTGATATTGAAGTTGGTATGATAACTTGATGTAGGCCTTCTGTAAGGTGCTGGAAACATTCCTCCGAGTTTTTCTTTCATATTGACATGATAGGATGACAAAGTTGCTGCAGATTTGTCAGCTGCACATCCATGGTGCAAATCTCCCATTCCACCACATCCCAAAGTTTCTCTGTTGGATTGAGGGGTGACTGTAGGCCATTTGAGTATAGTCAACTCATTGTCATGTTTAAGAAACCAGTTTGAGATGATTTGAGCTTTGTGACATGCACATTGTCCTGCTGGAAGTAGCCATCAGAAGATGGGTAAACTGTGGTCATAAAGGGATGGACATGGTCAGCAGCAATTCTCAGGAAAGCTGTGGTGTTTAAACAATGCTCAGTTGGTACTAAGGGGCCCAAAGTGTGCCAAGAAAATATCTCCCACTCCATTACACCTCCCCCAGCAGCCTGACAGCAGGATGGATCCATGCTTTTATGTTGTTTACACCCAATTCTGACCCTACCATCCGCATGTCACAGCAGAAATCGAGACTCATCAGACCAGGCAACACTTTTCCAATCTCCTATTGTCCAATTTTAGTGAACCTGTGCTAATTGTAGCCTCAGTTTCATTAGTTGACAGGAGTGACATCCGGTGTGTTCGTCTGCTGCTGTATTTTTTCAAAATACTCAGCCCAGCCCGTCTGGCACCAACAAACAACCCATGTTCAAAGTCACGTAAATCACCTTTCTTCCCCATTCTGATGCTCAGTTTGAACTTTAGCAGATTGTCTTGACTATGGGTGCGTCTCAATCAGCTACCTAGTTCAGTAGGACACTGTTGATCAGTAGGGCACTGAAATGTTCTGAAGCGCTAAACATAGATCACACAAGCCAAATCACTACACATAATGACACGCGATAGATGTTTTGAAAAAAGAAACCGTTATTTAATAATATTTCAACATAAACATCGCTAGACAGGTACTGAACATAGCTAATCTAGCTAGCAAATAATTAATTTACAGCTGAAATGTTGCCGGTATATGTAACAATCAAAGTATTTGTTCATAAAATACCAGTTGTGATGTGGTACAATGAGGATGTTGTCATGTCATCGTAAGTGTTCCAATGTGTAGTGATATGTTATTATTGGGTGATTAAGGGTCCTTACCGGTGCCCAAATTCGTATGCACGATGTACTGATTCACAACTTAGGGAGCTGATTGAGATGCATGTCTGCATGCCTAAATGCATTAAGTTGCTGCCATGTGATAGATATTTGCGGTAACAAGCTGATATCGGTGATTGCTTTTAATCTGATTGCAATGTGAACGTGATCTCTTATGTCTATGTTGAGTTTCCTAATGGCCTGCTGGTTTGACAAATTCTGGCAACATCTCTATTCATTCAGTTGAACACTCAGAATGACAGTCCAGGAAAGAATTGAGGATCCCCCCTGCAGCCACTGACCAATATTCACCTGTCTACTTCACACTGCGCTTGTGATGAACTCCTCACTGGTGCTGTGTTCACACATCTCTATCTGTCTTGTCTCGTCTAAACTCCCACTCATGGCTCTCATCTGTCCGTGAGCCACTAAGACTTGCTCAAACATATGTGTAATGGACACACAGTGAATGGCTGCCCCAGTTTTTACTTGTGGACATGTTCAAATCCAGGAGCTGGCGCTTTTCATTAGTAAATGACCCACTTTTTTAACCTTTATTTATATAATGCTTTATACAATACAGATTGTTTCTTTTCAGCTGTTGTTCAGCTGAAGTCAATGTTGATTCAGTTCGGTTGTAAAGTCCATCAATTATTAAATTAGTTCTGCAAAAAACGATGTCATTGTCCAGCTCAGTTCATCTCTCATACAACAGCGTCAGTTGTTCTGTGGCACTGATGACCCTTTCCCCAGTGGTTTCACACAGTGCCTGTGCTCCTGTTTTCTTTAGTATAGACCTCACATTCTCATTATGGGCTAAATTATTAGCAAGTCACATTTTAACTCCTTTGATTGCTTCTTTCATTCAGAATCACTCTGGAGACACCAGATTTGAATAGACTTCATTAGTCCAACAATAATGTGTCTTAAAACATGCTGCAGCATATCTCCAGTGGACTGGACTGTACAATATTGAACCATAGGGTTCTGTACACCTGATATTTTTCAATAAACCTGTTTGCATTTATTTATTCCCTACATTTTTAAAGATTAAATAAAATCCAAATATCAGTCAATTTTGAGTCAAAAAAAAAAAAAAATTGTGGCTTTTGCTCCATATCTCTCCATGGATAAAAAATATATTGACCATCAAATGTCCCTATGCCAAGCTTTGTCATTTGCAAAGCCCTAAAAATACTTTCCTCTTTTCAAGCTTTTGTTACATTTCAGAACAATGTTGTTCAAGCACAAATTAGGAAGAAAATGCTACCAAATGAGGATTTAAAGTCTAAAAAAATCCCTCTGAAACTTTTCGGTTCACTTTAAAAAATTATTTTCATGATTTGTTATCACAACATTTTTTCTTTTGTCAAATCAACTTCGATAATTTATGTGGTTCAGATAACATAATATTTTGAGTTTCTGTTAATTAAAGCAATCTCCTTCATTGTATTAACACATTTCTACAAATTTGTACTCATCTCAATGAACTTAAAATTTTAGGGCAACTACTTACTTTTTTAAGTTAAACCAACAAGATTTTTTTACAGTGTTCAAAGTTGGAGTGGATTTATGACATGTTTAATCTTATACTTGAGTGTATAAAAACTGACAGGCTGTGAGATGGAAAAACAGGAAATTAAACTCATTCATTGGGACAGACTGTTGTATTCACATTATAGATGTCTCTTTCATTCTATACTCAATGAAAATAATTCATACACAGATGGTGTCATATATGTTGCAGGGTATGTATGGATAATTTAGGAGTCATTTAAATGATGGATTGAACCACAACATTTAGACGTAATATCCTCCATTTATCTCCGCACACAGTTTGATCCAACAGCAGATGGTAAATGTCACAATGTTCAGCACTGGGACAATTAGACAGCACTCTTAAGGCTCTGAATATTCACTTGGCATAAATTAAGAAATAGCCTAACCCACACATGTATACACACACACAAACAAACAGAGGATTCATGTTCAAGTGATTCACTTGGGAGATCTTATGCACAGCTCAGGCTTTTGTGGAAGATTATATTATTAGATTATTCACATGGTAATTTGATTAAAATTAAGACTGTTCATTTTTAATGCATCTCATGTCCTGATTGACCAAAGAATTGAAAAGGTGCAACGCTTAAGTGCAACGCTGCTTTGTTCTCAATTAATCTGGGAAACCGCCTATATTTCTGTAAAATTCTATAAAAACGCCACCTGTCAGAGAGTGAATTTGCATTTTCATTCTTATTGTATGCTGTTTTTGTTCAGACCAATGAAAAAATTGGACTAAAATTTATATAATGTGTGTTCTAAAAATTTATGATTTGTGATATATATATAATTTTGTATCAGACGTTTGTATAAGACTTTTATTTTGTTTTCTGTTTTTATATCACAATCCGCCCTAACACATTTTGTTTGAAACAGCCTTCCATAAACGACAGGACAAGACTACTGTAAGGAAAACAGAAGAAGACTATACAGTAAGGATGACAGAACTATACGACATAAACAGAGAACATACACATCAACATATAGGCCTACTAATTTATCTGAACAAATAGGCATTGACTGCAGACAAGGACAAATCTATAGTGCAAAGCACAAAGCAGTTGACTCATTTCTGGCACAAATGGAACCTCATACACTAAGATATCAGAGAAACAAATCAGCATTTCACCAGTCCCTTTCATTAATATTTTATGATTAACTCTCAAGAGTCGTATGTATTAGGCCTATTTGTATTAGGCCTCTGAGCAAATTATACAGCACAGCCTCATAATAAAGTTTAGCATGAACACTAAATTCATATAAGGACCCCTGGTCATCTCTAAATTGTGTCTTCAGGGATATTTTCTTTACTCCTTTTATGTGGGATTTGCTCTCCCTCGTTTGATGGCGTTTGGTGATGCAGCTTTTGTTCTTTTTCTCTTTGGTCTGGAGGAGAGTCTTATCCAATGCTTATCACACAAATTTATTCGTATCCCCCCCCTCTGCATTTCAGCCCATTTTCAGCATATACAACTTCAAAGTATTATTTGGCGATATGATATCCTAGCTTCCCTTATCTCTATACAACACTGATGCTTGTTTTGAACTTTTAGCTGGGATGTTGAGAGACATTGTTGAGAGTGATGACGAGGCGATAACATTTGGCAGATTCTCTGTGTTCTCATAGAGCAAATAGTGTTGGGGTTGCTATTAATTCACCCATTCGTAAAAAAAATGTGAATTGGCATTTACCTTGCCGTTGTTTAAAGACAAATAAGACAAAGGACACCTGATGGAGATGGCACTGGCAGCGATGGCATTTTTCAGCGTGTGCTCTAAGTTCTTTTTATGAGGAACACATGTAATTGTTTGATTTTCTGAGACATTTTCAACAAAAAATATGAGATCACTGTATGTTTAATGTTTTGAATACTTTCTGTTCAAACTATGTAGTTTTTATTTTTTGTGCATTTTTAACACCAGTTGATTAGATGATAGATAGACAGACAGACAGACAGACAGACAGATGGTTGGACAATGAAACTGAAACACTGGCCAATATTGTGTTAGATGTTTCACATCCCCAATCTTCAATGACTTTACATTCCATCAGTAAGAGCAGAGTGTGAAGGTTGAATTAGCAGAGCAATGGCACAGCTGTACATAAAATATTGCAATCCACACAACATAATGAGAGACATATCAGAGTTCAGAAGAGGACGCATTGTTGGTGTGCATCTCGCTGACTCATCTGTGACCAGGACAGCAAGTCTTTGTGGTGTATTGAGAGCTATGGTATCCAGGGTAATGTTGGCAGGAAATTATGTAGGACGATCCACATCCAATAGCAGTAACTGTCGATGCAAAAGGAAGCTGTCTGAAAGGGATGTCCAGGTCTGAGCCGGATTGTATCCAAAAAAACATAAAACCACCGCTGGTACTGTCTATCAGTGCTACCAATACACACAGCAAGACTTGTGACAGAATGTTTTAATGAACATGAATGTGAAGTTGAACATCTCCTATGGCCTACACAGTCACCAGATCTAAATGTTTTTGATCCACTTCGGGGTATTTTGGAGGAGCAAGCCAGAAAAATGTTTTCCCAGCATCACGTGACCTGGTCACTGTTCTGGAAGAGGAATGGCTCAAAATCTCTCTAGCCACTGTGCAAGACTTGCATCTGTCATTCCCAAGACAAACTGATGCTGTATTGGCTGCAAAAGAAGGCCCTACACCATACTAATAAATTATTGAGGTCTAAAACCAGGTGTTTCAGTTTCATTGTCCAACCCCTGTAGAAATAACTATTATTGTTACATATGTGGTACACGGGCACCCCCTAATGGTTAAACCAAGAACTGAACCTCTTAAAGCTATATTCTATCTAATCTATCTGCTGTTGGCATGTCATTTCTAATGTTAAAAATATATGCATAAATAAAAAAATCATAGAAAGAAAAGATCATTGAAAAAAAAAGAAAGAACATTTGTATAACAAATTGTATTTCCATCCAGCCCAAGGAACTTAAATGTGGCTGAGGAAGTCCATGCCCTGCTGCGGCTGAAATGAGCTCTCCTCTGCTGGAAGACCCTCATCTGTTCTCTCCCCTGAAGGAGGACGCAGAAGCTTGTGACTTTAAAGGACAGCAACTCAGATGAGAACTCTGTATGTACACAGATAACAGAGGAACAGCATACTCTGGGACTGGTGGTAAATCACACTTTTATTATCAGCTTATGATTTGTACAAAGAGATCAAATAATGCAATTACAAGACTAGACCATTGGACATTTTAATACGCACACAATATCAGACATAGGGATCGTAGCTGGGCAGCTATGCAAACCTTGAGCAGACGACAACAGACCGGATAAACAGGGCCATGTTATGTGGTTTCAGAAAAGCATTAACAACACACACACACACACAGAGGCACAATTCACTAGCACACCAGGTGGCGGAGTTACAGCAACTACATGTCAGGACTAAAGAATCACCTCTTTGTTACTAAGTTCACAGTTGACCAACTATGGTGTAGGTCATGGATTGTAAACTTTCTTATCCAAGGTTATAATCAACAGTCAGGAGTGGCTTTGCCTCTGATTCTGTCAGTCCTGAATCATCAGCGGCTTCTTCAGGAAGCTGTAGTGAGAGCTTTTGATTGTACCACATGCTGAAGACTAGAGCAGCACACAGCAAGTTTTTAAATGTCACTTCGAGTTCGATGCAGATTTATCTACCAAAAGATCTTCAGAAATTCTGGTTATGACTGTGTGAAGAGAGCTCATTTTTAGAAAGCAATGTTCAAGACCGGAGGCACTTGAGAAATGAGGAATACTACATCAGATTAAGGCACCACAAACAACAGTTACAACACATCTTTGGAACAACAAAATTAACACACTTCAGGTTTACACACATAATACATTTTAGGTTTAAATCTGTCTATGTTTTGGGCTGCATCACCTCCTTTTCAATTAATTGCAGTTTTAGACGATTAAATATTCTTTTGCATTTCGTGGTACATTTTATAAAATACATAATATTATAATTGTTCTGGAAACAATATTGCACAGGTTACTGCTACAAAGGTGAGGAAGGGGATGCTTTCCACTTACATTTGTCTGTCTGTCTGTCTATCACAAAGTTGGTGGATGAAAAAACTCTCATTAAACCATTTAGATAAACTGGGAAAGTCTTTATATTTGTTTTAAAAAAATGAACATTTAATTACATTTTAGCTTTTTTTTTTACTATTAATAATATACTATGGGATTCTTAAACAATGGATGGTTGACAGTAAATGCAAGTAAAAAATATTTAAAAAATCATATTTCAAGTATACACTGTTACATCATGTAAAAGTACATTCAAATGCTTTTATATGTTCCAATCAGACAAAATCACACACACACAGCAGCTTTAAACACTGGGACATCCCTTCAAATCAGCTCTCTATGACTGATAAACGCCACCTCATTATACTACCAGACACAAAGCCAGTCTGGACTAATTGTCCTTTGACATTGTCATTGATGGCATGTTGAGAATCAAGAGTAAATTTGACATGAACAGCCTCTGCTTCTCTCATGAATGATATAGTGAATTGTGCTGAAGCTAATACAGCTTCTGTGTTGTGATGTAGAGAAGATATTCTCTGTCACAGATTACAACAAAATGCATCGCTAAATGCTAATCTTATCTCTGTAATGTAGTAAGGTTAATTAATGAGTTCCTGAGAACAGCACCTGAAATTAGCAGAGGTAATCAATAACACTGGTGATAAACACACAAAAACGTGCACACACACAATGAATGGTGGATTGTCGCCTAGTTTGTGAACACTTTGACAGGGCAATTCCCACATTAACAATTAGTAACTACTCATTATGCCATAATAATCACTTGGTTAATTTTTAACAATGACTGAGCAATTGTATGTCAAATCTCAGCTAAGTAACTCGGCCACATACCCAGGCAGTCATAGCTGTGATTAGATGACTGAACGCCACAATCACAAGGCCAGGTCACAGAGAACAGGCTGTAAAAGTGGGAGGGGCTTTAGCTATGTGGGAGGAGCCCCTTCTTGTAGGCGACCACTCCTGCGGCTGTGGCCAGAGCCAGGACGGAGGACACGCCCATAAACGTGAGGAACCCTCCAACGGATGGCAAGTTTCTTTCCCAGAATGTGGTGACAAACGGCCGGGCTGGGACATCCTGAGGAAAGGGTTTAGAGTAGCACTAGTTCAAGAGGTTTTTCTTTAAATTTATGGCATATAGAAAATGTTTCTTAAATTTAAAAAGTGAATTTCATACCAGTGATTCAGGCTCTGACTGCCAGATCTGACTCGCATGGAGTTTTCCCATTGCACACAAAATCTGGAGGAATAAAGCATATAGTATTTGGGGGTTTTCAGCAACGTTTAAGGCATTTAGGTTAGTACAATTTTTGTTGAAAGAATTTAACACTTTTATTCAGCAAGGTTGTAATAACAATAACATCTAGAACTAATAAAACAAGCCAACACAATATTTATGGATAATAAAGTTTTGTTGATGAATGTGTAGAAAACAGTGGGATTCAATGTGGGATTCAAACTGAACATGCTCATGAAAGTCAATAAACTTGAGGATGTTGAAACAGGAAATTTGGGTTGAACAATTTAGATCTCAGTAACTAAACCCTAATGGCTAAGAACCCACCTCTCTAGTGGCTCTCTCGCCCGCCTGCACGGCCCCCTCCATGTAACCGCTCCACTCTGTGGACGTTTCAGTTCCTGCAAAGTACAGCCTGCCCACAGGCTCCCGCAGGACCCTGAGATGGAGAGAAACATCTTCTCATGTTGATTTAGTCTAGTATAATGCTGAATCAGAGATGCTCCATCTGGAGGTGCGGTACACTAACCTGCCATACTGTGTCATGATACCAGGGGGAAAGTAGGCGGTGTAGCAGCCACCGGAGTATTCCTCCTCACACCAGTTCTTCTCCTCATAGTGCACAGGCTGAGAAAAAAAGACCGCCATGAAAAGTAAGCATCAAAAAATGATGAGACTAAAGGATGATTTCTGGTCATGGAGACTCACATGTAGCGCTTCCTCTGAGCCGAGCACACGAGAATAAATCTCACAGATCCTTCTCTTTCTGAAATGGTTGACAACATTCTGGTAAGAATAATCATTTCAGCAAAATATAGTGACATTGTACTAATATGAAAACAGACATTTCTACCTCTCATCTTTCGTCAGGCCTGCTAGTTTCCTGGATTTTCGTGCCAGGATGAATCTGTAAAAGAGAAAGAACCAGCTTACTGTTCTGTCACCTCAGGCATCTCATTTATTTTGTGAGCAGTTTACGTTCATCCTACAGTAGAAAGCTCATCGCTTTATTTACCCCATTATGGCAGGCACAGACCCATCAGGCTTAGTGTCGTCAAGCGTGAGACCAATCGGCGCTTCCTCCTCCTCGATCACCATGCTGCCACAGTATCCTGAAAAATCAAAACAGCCATGTGTAGCCAGTGTTAATTTAGTATTAGTTATATTTTGAATTAGCTTTTATTTTTATATTTTCAGTTTTCATTTTAATAATTATGTGCTTTTGTCTTTTTTTTTACTTTTTCAATGTATCTTTCCATTATACTTGCACTTCAACTGTTATTTCAGTAGGTTGCCAAGCCAACATTTCTCATTTTCATTTAAGTTTTTCATCTAAAATTTATAGATTTTATTTTAGCTTTATTTCATATAAAGAAAATGATTTTTCATAGTTTTAAGTTTTAAAACTGTGTGTAGCCACTTCAGTCCCACTCAGATTGTTTTAAGGGTGTGTTCACACTTGTCAGGTTTGGTTCGTTTAAAACGAACTCTGTTGCAATTGCTCTGTTAGTGCGGTTCATTTGACTAAGTGTGTCCACTGCCATGCAAACCCTGGTGCGCACCAAACAAGCAAAACAAAACCCCTAAAAAGGCGGGTCTCGGCCCGCTTCTAAACGAACTCTGGTGCGATTCGACAGAAATATAATCACAAGACATCTAAACAAACAAAAAATACCATAAAAAGGACAGAATGCTGGAGGACAGAAACCTGCTTTTTTTCTCTTCATAGGAGCTATGTTGCACATTACAGTTCAGTACAGGTGTCAGAAACGCCGTCTTCCTGCAGCAAATCTTCGTTTGTGTACAACGGAGGAATTCCTGACGCTGTTTTGACTCCTTTACACATTTTAAAAACTCTTCACGATTTCTTAGATGGTCAAAATACCATCATAGTATTTACACACATACAACGAACGCATTTAGCCCAGAACACAGCATAGTTTTGGATGTTCGTTAAGTCTGTTGCAAAATAAGTTTTTTTAATTATCTTTAGGTTCCTTTAAAATGATAGTGTACACTAAGTGAACCAGGAATAAATGTATTATTTTCTGAACCGATGACAATTCTGAATAAATTAACCGAACTACAAGTGTGAACACACCCTTAAACTGCTTTTAAGTGATGTAATTGAATGGAAAATAGGCAAGAGGTACAGACCCTTCTGCCTCCAGAAATTCTCTTTGTAGTACACCATGCATTTGATGACTGAACCCATAGGCACTCTATGAATGAGCTGGTTCCTCAGAGGGGGTAATTCAGGGTTGAAATGGATCTTCAAGTTCAGCCCAGGTGGTATGGCAAGTATGACATATTTGGCCTACAAGAACCGAGAAAGAAATAAAAGCCATTAAAAAAAAAAACATTTTACAAATATAAGTGATTTCAGATAGTTTTGTGTTAAAAGGACTGTTGAAGTAATAGGTGGCAGGAACAAACCCCATAAATCATCAACAACATACTTAAAGTCGGCCTGAAATGGAAGTTGTGATTGTCTTTTTGTCCCCTATTGTAACATATATCCAAGTGAAACAGCTTCTTGAACAAGAAAAGATTTAGGGCGGAACTTGATTTTGTCCATCCGGAATTGATTGGCTTGTTGTGATTGGATGATCTCGTGTGAGTGACAGGCTGTCCCGCCCTCATGCCAGTAAACGTCATCAGAGAAAAGAAGAGACGTCATTACAATATAGAGAGGAAGTTATTTTGATTAAAGATTACAAGTGAAATAATAATAATAATAATAATGTGCACAAAAAATAAACAGCAAAAAAATAAGAATGGTCCATTTTGATTCATGGTGACTTTAAAGCTGCCGACTGCCGTAGGGAAGGCCGCACATAAAATGTCCTTTCTATCTGAAAGCTTTCTCTGAAATCACACCTGTCTTTGTGACTTTGTATATAACAAAAAGAGTTTTAGTTTGCTTTAATGGATTAACAGTCTCAAAACCTCACATTTTTTTTAATTAATTCATAATTTCACAACAAATTTGCTGAAAATTCAGCTTTGCCATCACAGTAATGAATGGCATATTAAAATATATCAAATGGAAAACAAATGGTTATTTTAAATTGTAATAATATTACACAATATTGCTGATTTTACTGTTTTTGACCAAATAAATACACACGTGGTGAGCATAAAAGCCTTCTTGTTTTTTTTTTACATTAAAAAACGTTATCCACATTAACATTTTGAACTGTAGTGTATAATCAGTTTTAGATATATGGATCTATTGTTGAATATAGTCGTTCCAGTTTCCCCCCACTGTTCCTCCCCAGAGGGTTTAGCAGCTCTACAGCAGCCTTTAACAAGCTTTCAGCTCAGGAAAGAGGATGTGGCCAGGACAGGGGGATGAAGAGCGGCTTACTGATAACAATCCACCAAGCTTACACACATGGTGATACATACTTCAAAGTGGGACATTTGTCCTTCAAATTAGCCGATTTAGCTAATTTGAGATTTAAGATACTGCCTACTCAGAAGAAATTTTGTATACATGCACAAAATAAGGGGTGACTACTTATTTGGAATACTGTATACCACAATGCAATGTAATTGAGTTGATCTTCCATTTCCATGTAACGAATTTGATCGGATAGCCTAAGTTAAGACATGTATTGTATGCACAGTCTGGGGTCTGTAATATATATATTATTATTTTTGTTTTTTATGTGCTTGTCAATGCTGCATTTATTTGATACAGTAAAAACAGTAATATTGTGAAATTTTATTACAATTTAAATAACTGTTTGCTATTTTAATATATTTGAAAGGGATAGTTCACCCAAAAGTTCACTGTCATTAATTACTTACCCTCATGCTGTTCCAAACCCGTAAGACTTTCGTTCATCTTCGGAAGACAAATGAAGATCTTTTTGATGAAATCTGAGAGATTTCTATCCCTCCATTGACAGCTACGCAACTGACACTTTGACGCTTCAAAAAATTCATAAAGAAATCGTAAAACGAATCCATATGAATTGAGCTGTTTAGTCCAAATTTTCTGAAGAGACACGTTCGCTTTATATCATGAACAGATTGAATTTAGGCTTTTATTCACATTGATGCACGAGAACAAAACTCTTGCGGAAGCTCAAATGTGCTATGTAACACACGAGACTGAACCTCATTGGTTCCTGCAGAAGCTCAAACGTGATGTGTAACACACGAGAATGAACCTTATTGGTTCTCGCACGTCAAGCAAACATGCTTGAGCTTCCGTTTACCACAACTGTGCGTTTATGAATGTTTATATGTGAATAAAAGTGTAAATTCAATCTATTCATTATATAAAGTGATCGTGTATCTTCAGAAAATTTGGGACTAAACCACTCAAATCATATGGATTAGTTTTACGATCTCTTTATGAACTTTTTAAAGCATCAAAGTTTCAGTTGCGTAGCTGTCAATGGAGGGACAGAAAGCACAGATTTCATCAAAAAATATCTTAATTTGTGTTCCGAAGATGAACGAAAGTATTACGGGTTTGGAACGACATGAGGGTGAGTAATTAAAGGAATAGTTCACCCAAAAATGAAAATTAGCCCATGATTTACTCACCCTGAAGCCATCCTAGGTGTATATGACATTCTACTTTCAGACAATACAATCGGAGTTACAATAAAACAATCCTGGCTCTTCCAAGCTTTATAATGCCAGTGAATGGCTGGATGGCTTTGGAAGTCCATCAAAGCGCATCTATCCATGATAAAAGTGCTCCACGCGTGCGTCTCAGTGGGTTAATAAAGGCCTACTGAAGTGAAGCGATGCGTTCGTGTAAGAAAATATCCATATTTAAAACTTTATTGACTAAAATAACTAGCTTCCGGCAGACGGCCATACACATCGATTTATGCCAAAAGAGTAACACTTGAACTTGACACACAATGTAATGATGGCAATTGACGCCTCTCGCGGTTCAAACTAACAGGGCTGGGCAACCACGTTTGTCATTACGTTGTACGTCAAGTAACAAAAGTGTTACTCTTTTGCCGTAAATCGATGCGTACGGCCGCCTGCCAGAAACATTTTTTAATATAACTCTGATTGTATTCGTCTGAAAGAAGAATGTCATATACACCTAGGATGGCTTTGGGTGAGTAAATCATGGGCTAATTTTCATTTTTGGATGATCATGTGACATCAACAAAGCATGCTACTGTTTGAAAGTTTGCATGATGCATTCTTTCACATAGCTTGTTTTAATTATTAGTAGTCATTATATACTGTGTAGTCTGCAGTAACCATTATGCTAGTAGTCCATTTCAAATGCACCTTCTCACCTTGTATATCTCCTCATTAACTGTCCTGACCTCCACCAGGTCTCCAGTCTGGTCAATGCTGTAGACAGCGCTGCCCAGCTTCACACGGTCACCCAGCTCTTTCGCCATCGCCTCACTGATTTGATTGGCACCTCCGGCAAACTTGCGCTCCTGTCATATGGGGCAGCAGAAAGTAGTTTTCCAGACTTAGCAAAATTAGCTAACACATGCATCATACTAAACTGTACTATGTACACTTTAGTTAGATATTGTAAGTAATGGGTATGATCAGTTTAATAGTCATACATAAAAATGGAATGCAACTCTTTAATCCACCAATAGGTGTCTCTGTATCTCAGAGATAGAATGATGAGAGAGTTGTATAATACTGTCCACCATGCACATACCTTATCAGACACATTCAGAATATAAAACAGGTTATAGAACAGGAACAGGTAAATCATAACAGCTCATTGACAATGCCATAACATAGGAAGCCTTTAATAAAAGAAGTGACAGTTTGTTATCAACTTAAAGAAAACTGTCATTTGGTTTATTTGTGTACCATCAAATGACATTTGCTAAGGCTCCTGCTATATATGACCCAGATACAGTAGCCACTATTTCGGTATGTTACATAATCAGTTCTGTGTCAGGAATGAATGGGGATGGCACAAGGTAGTCTCTCTTGAAAAGTATAAACTATAATCAACTTAGTAAATTAATAAAATTCATCTTCATAGATTAACAAATTGAATACCTAACCATGAGGACAGTGGCTTGACTGAAAAAATACTGCAAATACTTGCCGCATTATGACAGAAAATAGTTTTTTTAGTCAGTGCTGTTTTACCAATATTTACACTTTTTTTTTTTGGTAACTGGTTCTTTAATATTGGATCTACAAACAGACCAATTTTAACAATATGTACATATGTTGCTTAAGAATTAGACAAAGCCCAAAATACAAATGAAAACGATAATAAAGCAATTCAATTATAAATATTTTAGTAATACTACTATTTAAATGATGTATATTTACTCATATATATATATATATATATATATATATATATATATATATATATATATATATATATATTTTTTTTTTTTTTAATTATTATTATTATTAATAATATTAATAACCCAATGTACCTCTTTCCTCTGTACTCATGTCAGCAAATCATTTCTCTTTCTTCCACAGAAAGTCAGTTTTTTGCCTTCCAACTAGACCTATTTTGAGAGCTGTGGTTAGCTAAATTAGGGGTAAAGACAGAACAGTGTCAGTGACTATTGGACTTGGCAAGAACATTGGATTGAACAGCTACTGCTTGATTTATATCACTATTTCTAACACCTTCTTTCCTGAACTGCCAATATTTCTAAAAGACAGTGTGAGGACGCTAAAGCCCCCATCTCTCACTCGCTTGCCCTGTCTTTCTCCCGCTCTCCCACAGATGGTAATTATACTGGTGCAGTGAAAAAGCCAAAGAGATGCACAAAAACATGCTGTGCAAACGTGGATGTCATGGAGTTCATATGTTTGCCGTATAATTAACTCTGCTCTTTAACAGAGAATTAACCAACCGAGAAAACATAGTATTCAAACCTTACACAACACACTCTAAAAAATAATGTGTTGGCTCAACAAAAAAAAATTAACACAACAGCTTGCATCAATTATTTTGAGTTATGATAACTTTGAGTGAATTTACGTTCAACCAACAAGCTACACTGAGTTTGAGGAACTTAATGTGTAGGATAAACACATTTTTTTTTTGATAAAAGGTTTCATTAAAACAATAAATTAGAATTTTTAACTTGCAACCATGCATTTATTTAAGTTGTGCTAACATGTCCCCTGAATTACTTCACTACTTTACTAGCTAAAAATTTAGTTTGAAAACTTACCTGGCCTCCATTGGTGGTAGAGAAAATTCTCATTGTGCCTCCACACTGCTTGACGTACCAAAGGAACCACAGAGCAGACACCTCATGGGGCTCAGAGGTCACGTTCACATTGACAAACAGAGTGGCAAAACGGCGAGCGGCCCTGCAAGCAATAAGTTGGTAAAGGGATATGCCATCAATAGCCAATTTGCAACAACAGTAACCTGATATTAATTGGTCCCTTCTCTGTACCTGGTCCAGCAAATTTTGTCAAAGAGTTGCTTCATGGTCATCTTGTCCCACTCTTCGGCATGAGGGGCCCTCCATGGAGCTTCTTTAGGAATCTAAAGTGCACATTTGCTGTCAAGCACTGTGACTATTCATTCACTTGAAATAATTGATTCTGTTTCCATTAAAGGGCTAGTTCTCCCAAAAAAGAAAATTATCCCATAATTTCCTCACCCTCAAGCCATCCTAGGTGTATATGACTTTCTTCTTTCAACCAAACAAAATCAAGAGTTAAATTATAAAATATCCTGGCTCTTCAAAGCTTTATAATGGGAGTAAATGGTACCTTAAAATTTTTATGCCCAAAAAGTGGACCCATCCATCATAAAAGTAATCCATACGGCTCCAGGGGGTTCTAAAAGGCCTTCTGAAGCGAAGCAATGCGTTTTTGTAAGAAAAATATCCATATTTATAACTTTATAAACTATAATCACTGGCCTCCGGTAACGGCCGTATGCAAGTCTAGTTCTGGCGGAAGAGTGACCTCTGACCCAACGCATGACGTATTAACGAACGCGGAAGCACAGAGGATAGAGCAAAACAAAACACCGGTCAGCACCGGTTAATCTCACCTAAGCTTACACTAATCCTACATCCTCTGTCATGCGTTGGGTCAGAGGTCACTCTTCCACCGGAACTCAACCCGTATACGACTGTCACTGGAAGTCAGTGATTAGTTTATAAAGTTATAAATACGGATATTTTTCTTACAAAAGTGCATCGCTTCGCTTCAGAAGGCCTTTATTAACCCCTTTATTAATGGATTACTTTTATGATGGATGGATGTACTTTTTTGGGCTTCAAAGTCTAGGGTTCCATTCACTCCCATTAAAAAGCTTGGAAGAGCCAGGGTGTTTTTTAATATAACTCGGTGTTTGGCTGATAGAAGAAAGTCATATACACCTAGGATGGCTTGAGGATGAGTAAATTATGGGATAATTTTCATTTCTGCATGAACTAACCCTTTAACAATACCATTAACGATTGTTCTAGTATTTATATGTAAGAAACAAATGCAGTTCCATTGCTAAATGATGAGATAATTTTAATAAAATATGCATTTAAGACACTTCTTAGGAAAGATGATTTTTTTCGTTTAGAGGAGACAAATCCTTTAACAATGTATTAAACAATACAAAACAAAATGTGGTAGCATATATTTTATTCATCATTTATAAAATATTACTGAAAATGCATGTTAAAACATCCTCCTCATTATAAAAAAGTATTTTTGTAATCAAGCTCCAAACACGGCTCATTTGGATATTGTGGGATTTATATATGACTACCTCAAGAGCAAGATATCAAGAAATAGTTTTACATCACACACAGTATACATATGCCCGTTCAATTTCTGATTTACTTCACATGCTTGAGTCGGCTGACAACAGGACAAATAGAAGAGTAAAGGAATATTCTCTTTGACGCGTCCTGTTTAAACAGCTCGTTTGCGTCTCTGTACAAACTTCGGATCCCAGCATCAGGTGCAAGTGGACGGCTTTTTTTTTTTGATGCCGCCCTGTAATGCGTCGGATGATTATATGTTTGTTAGGAGCATTTGACTGCAGATTGGTTTGCTTGAAAATTGGACTGCACTGGTCGTGCTGTATGGGTTTCATTCACTAAAAAGAACCTTACACAGTATATGTGTAAGTACTGACACATTAGAGCCATTCATTCGGGAATCAAACTAAACTGGTCGTGTTCTGTTCTGTGATGTTGATTCAGTAGCGGTGTTGTGGCGTATCATTGGTGTATGGGAGAACACTTAATCGTTTTTTTTTTTGGAAACAAATGGAGCCGGTTATGAACAAAAATGGCCTTTACCTCCATTCCCATCTTGTCCATTGTCCTCCAGAGATTGTTGTAGTCCATGTAGGCAAGAGGGTTCCACACTGGAGGGAAAGGCCCTTTGAATGGATATGACTTCCCCTGGGAAACAAGAAACAATGTCTATAAAAAACCTACTACCCTATCACCAAATAATGAAAATTGTAATTATTATTTTGTCATTGTTGACGTAATGTCTTTATCATAGCCATCATGACCTCATTATCATTAGAAGTGTAACCAGTCTGGAATGGAAAACGGTCTTCGCTGCCTAAAATATACGTAACTGCATCTCGCCTGGCTTGGAATCTAATCAGTTAATGGAGGGCCTCTGTTCACAGCCTTTACAGTTTGCGTTAATACAACCAGAAGATCAGAAACAACTTGACCTTATCAACTCTCAGTACGATTTTATGATTTTCACATAAAATGTGACAATCTTCTTTATTAAGAGCAGGAAAAAGAGATATGCTCATTTAGAGGGTTGGGGTGGAACATACAATAATGAAAAAGTACCCATAAATAACGCTAATACAATAAAAAGGAAATTCATAATCACAGATAATGACAATGTTAGTATTTGGCAAACAGCAGCTATATGACACAGGCATCTCCCCTGCTTCCCACAGTAGTGGAAACGCTTAGTCAGTATGATCATTCTCTGTGGCTGGCCAATAGGGTAACTATATGCAGACATTACTTCATACCTGGATTGCTCTGTTGCTGTGGGGCTCTTAAATGAGCACTGTTGGGCTGATTGATTAATGTTTGACTACACATCAAAGACGAAGCGCTGCGTTTCAATATGTTCTTCAACACAAAGTCACTAATGATGACGAAACCCATAATGAAAATTAAGTGATAAAGAAGGACCTAGAGTGGCAGTCAAAAATTTACTAAAGGTTGTTGCAACATTGATTTTGTCAGCAGTTTTGACTAGGTTGCCTCATTCAAAGACCTGTCACCTAGAAGGATTCTCACGCACCACTGGGTTTGATGTCCAGCGTTCACTTCCAGGCAATTTGTTGTGTGTCTAAATGCATTTTCAGTGCGCCGTCATTTAATTGCTAAAACCCTGTCATTTTATTGCTGGCAGAAAACATCTGAGGGGAACCAGAGTGGTTTTTGAGTAGGACTACAATGCACTTAGTAGGACAGTTAAATGTTTGAACACTTCAAATGGCAAACCATGCAAAACACTTGTCAGCAACGAAGGAATGCCATGCTCCTATTGTTTTGTATATAAAAGTGATATAGATATAAAGCCACCTTGACAATTCTGTAATCTATAATATCCATGCTTAATTATACATTATCCAAAGCATCTTCCATTGCATTCAGTTTATGCATTCCCTTGGATTCAAACCCATGACTTTTGAGTTGTTAGCATCATGTTCTGCTGTTTGAGGTACATGAATGATCAAATATTTTTTTTTTCAATTTAAAATACACTTAAAAATCTGAGGGAGCACATGCATGACGCTTCTACAGCAGTGTCAGTTGAACCCATCTATCAATGGTCTATGTGGCCTGAGGCTGGCTTAAAAAAAAAAAAAAAGCATATGAATAATGCTCTTTTATAATTTATGATCTTTTAACATGACTCAGCCATTTGCATTTCTAAGCCACCTAGCACTACAGGAAAATATGTTCAGCTAAATAAGGGACCATGACATTTCCATATGATTTGTGAGGCTGCCAGACCAATACAGGAGATGACACCAGATCGCTCAGCATCCAGCAACAGGTCTGTTCCCATAGCGACGGAATTGAGGTGGAGAGATGGACTGCATCTTTTATGATATCCTTTCAGCCAGAGCAGAACCTAAGCCTCTCTACTATCACTAACCTCATACTGCTCTATAGCCGCCCACCACGTCAGTCTCGGTTACTAGCAATGAGATATGAGACCACATCCTGTCCAACGCAAAATGTATCATCCTCTGAAGTAACATTCTATTTGCCTGTATGTTACAGTACAGACATTTTACAGAAATCTTGTTTTTTTCAGAGATAAACAGTTGTTATAAGCAGATGTGCACAATGTTTGGGATTTTTTGCAATGATATTGGCCATGATACGGATAAGCTGATAATTATTTTCATTTCATGGCCGATATTAAAATGATATGCTATTTTTTCTAAATTAATTAATTAAAAAACACTAAAAATCTATCCTTTAAAATGCTACATGTGAATTTAACCATCACAACATTTTAAATTCCAAGTAGTTCCTAAATATTAATACACAAGTATATGTGGTTTTATTAGTAGGCCTATTGCTAATATAAATACACAGTAATGCAAACACTGTAAATTACACTAGTATTCCATTTTTTAACAACACTGCCTTTGCACAACTGTTCAATCAAATGTTGATTATTGATTTGATCAAATTATTGATATGCTAATGCTGCCTGAATGTGCAGTTGTATGCGAGTTGCTCACGGACCTAGGCAGAGGAAACTGGGTCTGGCCTTTAGGATTACAGCTATAGAAAAGCTGATTACACGGGCGCCTTGGCTGTACGCTCACCTTAATTATAAAATGTCTGCTCGTTGTAAGGCCCTTATTGGCTAATACAGGCTCAAGGCCAATACGTGATTGCTGAGTAACAGGTGATACTATAAAAGCGGTAGTAAAACTAAATCGTGCAGACGCAAATGTGACTGACTACGTGAGGGGCTGATAAAATTACCTTATGAGCCTCTTTCATAATACAGTTCAGCCAAAGCAGAAAGGCTTCTGATAAACATCCTGGATGAACTCAAACGGTGAATTGCTTCACTGTCGTTAAAGTCAACATAGTCAAGATAGTAAGAGATAGTAATTAATGTGTTAGTGACCCGTCACGATTAAGGTTCGGTCACATTAGCAAAATTACTGTAGTTTCTGCAAAAGTTCGCAAGCAAAAAAGCTCCATTGTCTATTGTCAATAGTGTAGCAATGTATGATCACATCACATGAACAAACAGGAAAACAGGTCTCAATGCTTGTTGGAGAAAATGTTAACAGCAGTACGAAATGACAGTGTTATCTATGGGCTTTTAAAGGAATAGTTCACATCAAAATGAAAATTCTCTCATCATATACTCACCCTCAAGTTGTTTCAAACCTGTATGAATTTCTTTCTCCTGCTGAACACAAAGGAATATATTTTGAAGAATATTGGTAACCAAACAGTTGATGCACCCATTGACTTCCATTGTATTTTTTTTCCTACTATGGAAGTCAATGGGGTCCATCAACTGTCTGGTTACCCACATTCTTCAAAATATCTTTTTTTGTGTTCAGCAGAAGAAAGAAATTCATACAGGTTTGAAACAATTTGAAGTTGAGTAAATGATGACAGAATTTTAATTTTGAAGTGAACTATTCCTTTACGGTAATCAGCTAACCTAGCTAGTTCTTTTTATTTGTTGCCGTTTTATTTGATTTAAATATCTAAATGTTAGTGAGAAGAAGAAAAATATATTTTTTACATATCAATCTATATATGCACTGGACATCGGTTAAGCTCATCTTTGCTCCCTCCTTTGAAGGTATCTTGAGTAAAACGTCTCTATATTTAAAGCACATACAAAAAAAAACCTGAACCGGTAACGATATGACGAATTTTACAGAATACGGAAGTTTGTTGCACATAACTTTTTAATCTGTAGCAAAACTTGCATGGGGAAATTTTTCGCCCAAAAAGCAAAATTCCTAATCTTATGGATTTCTATTAAAATGACTGGATTTTGATTGCAAAAATTCACCAGACAATAGCAAATGTGAATGCAACTTAAGATAGAAAATCGACACTGGTTTACTAATTAGTGACCACCAGCAAAAACCCTCTCTGAGGAGACATTTGCTTTTAGCTCAACAGTAAAATGTCACGGTTCATGAATTCATTGTTTCCTTCTTGTCTCGTGTTATGTTTTTATATGTGTGTGGGTGTGTGTGGATGGGCGTGACCGACCCATTCAGCTCTGATCAGTCTCCAGCTGATTTCACTCACTCACGCCAGCTGCAGCCAATCTACTCTCCTATATATACTCACAGTTTTCTCCTCTAACTTGTCAGATCATTGTATGAGGTTCTCTGTGTGTTTGGTCCTGTTCCTGCTCGGTGTTCCAGTTCATGTTCCAGTTCGTGTTCGGTGTTCCTGTGGATTGGTTCGTTTCAAGAGTTTGTCTTCACCTTCACCAGCGCACCTCGTCTCTGCACTCATCTGTACATCTGACCATCGAAGTCCCTGCGTCACAATCCTGTTTCTCTGGGACATTCTTCTTTATATCTTTAATAAATACATTCTGAGTTACTTGCAACATTGCTTCCGTGTTTCTGTCATGACAGAACGATCTGACCTACCAATGGAAGCAGCGAGTAATCCGTCAACATCACTGGAAGCCTTTGTCAGTAGCAGCATCAGCCGATTGGATTCCCTGGATAGAAATATCAACGATACGGCTCGTGCGGTTCAGGCTCTTGTGACGCAGGTGTCCGAGCTTACCCAGCGATTCCAACAACTACGAGGTTCCACTGCGCCGCCCACACCGGCTGTTCCCCCCACACCACCAGAGACCCTCTCCCAGTCGGAGCCACGCCTACCGACTCCGGAACCTTATTCAGGTGAACCGAATTTCTGCAGAGCATTTTTAACACGTTGCAGCATGCATTTTTCTCTTCAACCCATAACTTTCAACAATGAGCAAGCCAAGGTCGCCTTTGTGCTCACACTGCTGACTGGGAGAGCGGCGCTTTGGGGGACGGCGGTGTGGGAGAACCAGGACGCTTGCTGTACCTCGTTCCAGACACTCGCTACAGAAATGAAAAGAGTTGAATGCTCGCGGACCTTCGTCAAGGAGAAAGATCGGTTCCCGACTTTTCGATCGAGTTCAAGACCCTGGCGGCGGAGTGTCAATGGAACGAGGAGGCGCAGTGGGACATGTTCCTGCATGGGCTGGCTGACCGCGTCCAGAGGGAGATCTACGCCCTGGACCTACCAACTTCACTCAACGGACTCATTGAGTTGGCCTTGAGGGTAGATGCTCGTCTGTCCCGAGTCGAGTGACGGAGCCTGCCCAACCAACGTTTTGGAGGAGCTGAGAGTCAACGGTCCAGCGGCACGGACGCGGTCAGCCCTGTCTACGATCCCGAGCCCATGCAGGTAGGGCGAGCTCGGCTTTCTCGGGAGGAGAAGGAGAGACGGAGATCCCAGGGCCTTTGCCTTTACTGCGGGGGGGCAGGTCATTACGCTTACAACTGCCCGGTAAAAGGTCAAGCCCGATAGTAAGTATGAGGCTACTATCGGGTGGGATCTCCGCCCAAAAGACCTCATCCACATCTACGCTCCTCCCGGTAAGACTGAGATGGTCAACTCACGATCACGTCTGTCAAGCTCTTCTGGACTCTGGGGCCGAGGGTAACTTCATGGATCACACTTTTGCACTTAAACTTCAAGTTCCACTCAGGCCCCTCACACAGAAGATCGCGGTACACGCCTTCAATGGACAAATATTACCCACCATCTCATTAGCCACAGAGAACATCACCCTCGTCACATCACGCAACCACACCGAAACCATCTCCTTTTATGTCCTGGACTCTCCCCTGACACCCATTGTTCTTGGTCACCCCTGGCTTAACCGTCACAACCCTCGAGTGGACTGGCAACTTAAAACTATCTCAGCTTGGAGCAGTAAATGTCATGAGTCTTGTCTAGTGTCTGCCTGTCCGTCTGTTTCTGTCTCTGTGTTTCAGGAGGAGACGATGGATTTATCTAACGTGCCCGCAGAGTACCGCGACCTGAAGGAGGTGTTCAGTAAGTCTCGTGCTGCTTCTCTTCCTCCGCATCGTCCCTATGACTGTGCTATAGATTTACTGCCAGGTAAGTCTCCGCCTAAAGGCAAGATTTATTCGCTTTCTGCTCCAGAAAGGGAGGCTATGGAGAAATATATTTCTGATTCTCTAGCAATGGGGTTCATTCGCCATTCCTCTTCTCCAGCGGGGGCGGGATTCTTTTTTGTGGGGAAGAAGGACGGATCTCTGCGACCTTGTATTGATTACCGGGGCCTGAACAACATAACGGTAAAGAATACTTATCCTTTGCCGTTGATGTCTTCTGCCTTCGAGAGGTTGCAGGGAGCGTCGATCTTCACGAAATTGGACTTACGTAATGCTTATCATTTGGTCCGCATTAGGAAAGGGGATGAATGGAAAACCGCTTTTAACACCCCCAGGGGGCACTTTGAATATTTGGTCATGCCGTTTGGACTGTCCAACTCCCTAGCGGTTTTCCAGGGACTCGTCAACGACGTGCTGCGAGACATGATCGACCAGTTCATATATGTTTACCTGGATGACATATTGATTTTTTTCCTCGTCTCTCCAGGAACACGTGCAGCACGTCCGACGAGTGCTTCAGAGGTTGCTAGAGAATGGGCTTTTTGTCAAGGCGGAGAAATGCGCTTTTCATGCACAGTCTGTTCCTTTCCTAGGGTACATTGTTTCGGCTGAGGGAATGCGTATGGATCCTGAGAAGATTAAGGCTGTGGTAGAGTGGCCAAGTCCAGATTCCCGTAAGGCCCTACAGAGGTTTCTGGGATTCGGCAATTTCTACCGGCGTTTTATTCGCAACTTCAGCCAACTAGCCGCGCCTCTGACCGCTTTGACCTCCCCCAGAACTACGTTCAGGTGGTCAGACACAGCCGAGGCTGTGTTTGCCAAACTGAAAGGTTGCTTTGTTTCAGCCCCCATCTTAATCGCCCCTGATCCTTCACGTCAGTTCGTGGTGGAGGTCGACGCGTCAGAGGTAGGGGTAGGTGCAGTTCTATCCCAACGCTCTCCCACAGACGACAGGATGCATCCCTGCGCGTTTTTGTCTCATCGTTTATCCCCTGCCGAACGTAATTATGACATTGGTAACAGAGAATTGTTGGCAGTCAAGTTAGCATTGGAGGAGTGGCGCCACTGGTTAGAAGGGTCAGGGGTACCTTTTATCATCTGGACTGATCACAAGAATCTGGAATACATTAGAACCGCCAAAAGATTGAACTCCAGGCAGGCTCGGTGGGCACTTTTTTTGGGTCGTTTTGATTTTACACTCTTGTACCGCCCGGGTTCCAAAAACATCAAACCCAATTCTTTATCGCGCATTTTTGACCGTTCCGAACGCCCGTCTACTCCCGAGTGCATTTTACCCGAGACCCTATTTGTCTCCACACTCGTATGGGAGGTCGAATCGAAGGTCAAGACGGCCTTAGAAGGGGTAACGCCTCCGCCCGGTGGCCCGGTTGCCGGAGGGATTGCCGGAGGGGTCTGACGTCATTCAGTGGGGTCATTGTTCCAATGTGGCTTGTCATCCAGGAGTTAATCGTACTAAGTTTTTAGTCAAGCAACGATTCTGGTGGCCACTTATGGCTCGTGATGTTCACAGTTTTGTTTTGGCTTGCTCAGTTTGTGCCACTGGTAAGACGTCTAATCGTTCCCCAGATGGGTTACTTCAACCGCTGCCTGTCCCTTCGAGACCTTGGTCCCACATAGCGCTAGATTTTGTTACCGCCTTCCCACCCTCCCAGGGTTACACGGTAGTTTTGACCGTGGTGGACCGGTTCTCGAAGGCGGCTCATTTTATTCCCTTGCCCAAATTACCCTCAGCCAAGGAGACAGCGTTGACCATCGTTAACCACATCTTTCGCTTACATGGCCTCCCGACGGACGTGGTTTCCGACAGAGGACCCCAATTTGTGTCCAAATTTTGGCGAGAATTCTGTAAGTTATTGGGAGCAACAGTCAGTCTGTCCTCAGGGTTTCACCCCCAGAGCAATGGCTAAACTGAGAGAGCCAACCAAGATTTGGAGAGAACATTGCGATGTTTGGTTTCCAAGAATCCTTCCTCGTGGAGTCAACAATTATCTATTGTGGAGTACGCCCACAACACGTTACCAGTATCATCCACAGGCCTATCTCCGTTTGAGTGTAGCGTAGGATACCAGCCACCAATTTTTCCCATTCTGGAATCTGAAGTCGCGGTTCCCTCCGCTCACGCCTTCGTCCAGAGGTGTCACCACACTTGGACTAGAGCCCGTGAGACTTTACTCCAAGTGGGGGCGCGCACCAAGGCTAAAGCCGATCGCCACCGGTCTAGGCCTCCCGTATACGTCGCTGGTCAAAAAGTGTGGCTTTCAACAAAGAACATTCCTCTCTGCTCCATTTCTAATAAACTTGCTCCCAAATTCATTGGCCCATTTACTGTCACCAAGATCATTAGTCCGGTGGCAGTCCGCCTCAATCTTCCTCCGGCGTACAGGAGAATTCATCCGGTGTTCCATGTATCTAAAGTAAAACCCGTGTTTCATTCTCGCATTAATCTGCCAGTCCCGGTCCCCCCCCCGCTGCGACTCGTAGATGGGGAACCATCATATTTGGTCAATCGTATTATGGACGCAAGGCGGAGGGGACGCGGATTCCAGTACTTGGTGGACTGGGAAGGTTACGGTCCGGAGGAGAGAAGTTGGGTTCCTGCTAGAGACATCCTGGATCACTCCCTTATCGATGATTACAATCGACAGGTAAGGGAGTCTGGGAACGCCAGGAGGCGTTCCTAGAAGGGAGGGTACTGTCACGGTTCATGAATTCATTGTTTCCTTCTTGTCTCGTTATGTTGTTATATGTGTGTGGGTGTGTGTGGATGGACGTGACCGACCCATTCAGCTCTGATCAGTCTCCAGCTGATTTCACTCACTCACGCCAGCTGCAGCCAATCTACTCTCCTATATATACTCACAGTTTTCTCCTCTCACTTGTCAGATCATTGTATGAGGTTCTCTGTGTGTTTGGTCCTGTTCCTGCTCGGTGTTCCAGTCCATGTTCCAGTTCGTGTTCCGTGTTCCTGTTCGGTGTTCCTGTGGATTGGTTCGTGTCAAGAGTTTGTCTTCACCTTCACCAGCGCACCTTGTCTCTGCACTCATCTGTACATCTGACCATCGAAGTCCCTGCGTCACAATCCTGTTTCTCCGGGACATTCTTCTTTATATCTTTAATAAATACATTCTGAGTTACTTGCAACATTGCTTCCGTGTTTCTGTCATGACATAAAAACCTTTGTGTCTCTGTGGGATGAAATGAGAGGGAAACGCCCCTGATCTCAAAGACAGAGCCAGACATCAGGGTGTGAGAAAACGTGAGAGAGAGAAAGAGTGTATCCCCTCAATCCTGATAGCGATTGTCTTTTGATGAGGAGTGCTGCCATGGTAACCCACAGGGATGCTCCGATCAGGAGATAATGGCATGAGGAGAGAGGGGAAGGCTCCTTCAGTACATGCACTAACACAAACACACACACCATTAATCATTAGGACAGATATGTTCACATTCATTCTATTTAAATCAAAACACGTACAAAAAAGCAGCCTGTAGCAAGACAGACCATAACGATATTGGTTGAAATGTAGCACAGCTCTGAGCCTCTCCTTTATTTTCAAGTAGTATCATTGTGCCTCTGAGATGCTGATGCATTCTTCACAAATGAAGCCTTGAAATCAATCAGATATGTCTACATGTGTTCAAAGTCTCTTCTTGGTGTCTTCTTCTGTTCATTCATTCTGCATTAGTGCCTTGGGTAAATTATTCTGTTAAAACCTATTAAAGGGTTAGTTCACCCAAAAATGTGTTCCGAAGATGAACGAAAATCTTACGGGGTTGGAACAACATGAGGGTGAGTAATTACTGACAGAATTTTCATTTTTGGGTGAACTAACCCTTTAAGGGACACCTGGCTTGACATTGACAATGATTGTGCTGTCAAACCGCACAAACCAAGGAACATCAACCAAGAATCATTTTCAATATTTACTCACCCTCATGTTCTTTTGTGGAGCACAAAAAGGTGAATTTCTGAAACATACACTACAGTTCAAAAGTTTGGGCTTAGTAATAATAAAAAAATTATATTTTTATTCAACAAGGTTGCATTTAATTGATCAAAAGTTACAGAACGTACATTTATAATGTTACAAAGAATTTCCATTTTTTAAAATGCTGTTGTTCTGTATTATCTGTTAACAAAAAAAAAACTAGAAAAACTGCATAAGTTTCCACAAAAATATTAAGCAGAACTATTTTCAACATTGACAATAATAACTGTCTATACAATAATAACGATGAAAACAGATTAGACAGATTAAACAAAGATGTTACTATAAAATATAAGAGCAACCAACACATTATGCAAAAGTAATACTTTTGTGTCAAAAAAAAGTCATACCAGTTGGAACAACATTTTTCATTTTTTGGGGGAACTATCCCTTTAGTGAGATTCTACTACTTCCACATTCTTGATTTTTAATATTGAGAGGATATAGGATATTGAGATCGAAGAGATGTGATATTACGGTGTTACACAGTTAAATATTCTGCTAAGCAAAGTACAGGATTATGGGAAATATGCCAAAGGGCCTTTTCCATGGCAACTGCAATCGGTTTCCATTCTGACATGATCTACAATGAACACTCCAATGAATCCTCACCATGACCTTTCCCATTGTGCACACCGCCTTCCCGAGTATGTGTGAGCTTGTCGGTTTTCCAGTCTCCATTTCAAGAAGCTCTATGATTTAGCTCAATAACTTTAAAACCACCTCATGTATCTGTCTTATGAATATATGACCACAGAAAGGAGTAAAGCTCACATGATAAACAGCAGTTCTAAGAATCCAGAGATTTATCCTAGTAATAGCAGGGTCAGAGCGGAGAAGGTACTGAATCTACAGCCAAATCTAATAAGGTCATGCAGTGTGCATGTGCTAAGGGCAGTGATGTATCTACTCAAATTGGATATGGGACAGGAGGAGGGGAGGCTGGTGTCTTGAGTTCCGCCCTTCTTACCCACTCCAAGCATCTGAAACCATATTACAGACTTCCTTCAGGCAGCGATTAGCATCTCCAGGCTTGAGCACAGCACGCTAATGTGAAGGAGAGGCTCTGTATTCAGCCCTGTTCAGCTGAGCGCACTGGGCCTAGCTCTGACTTCCTGTGCATTAAGACATGAGTGTGCTCAAACAAAAGGCTGTATTATTAGCCGAAGCTCTGCCCTGGAGCTCTGAAGAGAGCTGGATTTTGAGGCAGGGGAAAAATCTTGTTTTGAATTTTGTAGCTGTTTTTCCTTTGATTTGGTAATAAGTCCAAGCTACTAGGTGTGTATGCCTTCACTGAGGTTTACCTTCACATAGTGAATCAGAGACTCCTCCTCGTTGACTTTGTATGTTTTCACCCCGTACTGTTTGGCTATCCTCAGGATGCGGTTTTGAGTGGGCCCAATGTACGCTCCTCCCAGATCCACCCATTTGGTCTCCTTATTCTGAAGGCAAACAAAATTTGTGCAGGATTAACAATGAAATTGTCACTAAAAGCCACAGTGAGAGCAAAGAAAGGAAAAACAAAAAAGGAAGTGGTAGAATATGCACGCAAAGACAGCAGATTTCGGTCCACGTGAATGGCAAACATTCCCACTGATTAGTCCCACGAGCCAACTTGAAACTTGAAATTTAGATTTTTTCGCCATTATGTTGTCAAACTCGCCGTGGTGGCAAGCATCCGACTTGACTCGAAAGACTTCATAATTGAGTTCATGACTAAAAATCGGGAGAAAAAAATCATCCAGTGGGATGCCAGCCTGTGCAACTAAAGAAAGACTTAACTAAGAGTGTGCAACATTGACTAAATCCTGATATTTTGATAGCAAATTTTGCTGAGTGTGTTTTTGTGCAGGTACCTTGGCTGATTTAGGGATGTCATAGACAGCTGAATTCAGAAACGTTCATTTTCTTCATATTCAGCTCAACGGTTAGTTTGCAGCAGTGACAGAAATGAACATTTATGTTAAGGTGCAATATTTGCCCCCTTACACTTCAAAAAATTAAGATTCCAAAAGGTTTTTTTCTCAGCAATGCCATAGAAGAACCATTTCTGGCTCCTCAAAGAACCTTTCATTCAACAGTTCTTAACAGAACCATGTTACTCTCAGTGTAAATTAACATTTGAATAATCTAAAGAACCTTATTCCACTATAAAGAACCTTTTGTGGAATGGAACAACTTTATGTAAAATTCTTACATTTAATCATTCAATTTAATTATAACAATAGGGCTATAGCACTATAGGGCTGTTACCAATCAAATGTCACCAGCATCAGAAGCTGAAGAATCTGAAGTGACATTTAGATGCATTTACAGACCGTTGAATGCAGCTCAAAGGTGGCATAAATGCAATTACAATTACATAAATAACGTTTTAAAAATACACTTTTGACTTGAAATCACTTACATCACAGTAAGTGTGTGGAGCGAGTTTTTTTTTTTTTTTCCAAAGTAACATAATGTTTGCACATTGTTTAAACAATAATTACAATCTTAATGTAGGCAAAACATATCGCACGCCCGTTGTGACTACAGACTATAGTCTTAACACACATGTAGAAGCAGACCATTTGTGCTGAAATGAAGTAATTTTATTTGATTCCATGAGTTGAGTATCTTACCCGAACAGTAAAGGTTCTTCCACCAACTCGGTCCCTGGCTTCCAGGAGGACAGGATTCAGGCCGCTCTCCACCAACAGCTTGGCAGCACTCAGACCTGTCAATAGGGAGTGTAGAAATGCAGTGTAAGATTTTAGTAGACATATGCACCAATATTTACTATACTTGTCTTTGAGAAGACTTATTTTTATAGGGGAGACAACAAGAAATGATGAGGAGAGAGGGGCAAATGAATCAGAACTTGTTTCACCAGCACTTTGGCTAACCGCTAAGCTTCAAAAACTTAAGGAAACTTTAGAGTACATTTAAGATGCTGGAAGCCTGTGGTCTAGTTGAAAATAACTATTTCCAAACCGTTTCTGTCCTTATAATATTAAAGGTCGTTCCTGTCTTGAAAACATATTTCCTATCTGACTGCATAGCTACCATTTTTACAGGCTTTCTATTGTGTGTGATATTATGAATGGCCTTTAAAAAAATAAAATCTACATATTTAAACCTCTTCTATGTGAACAATATTAAGACTTTGTACATCACTTGCCTCAACCTCCAATGGGAAGGCACTAGGGTCTGGCTTGCCTTGTACAATGTAAAATACTTGGCAAATGTGCCAGCCACATGTGAGCTGACATTTTTATATTTTTCTGTGCTGATGTTTGCTAAAATTAGTCAAATGGACTGGGAGTGCTACTGTATAAGCAGTAACTGAAACTATAATCAAATAAGCCAAAGCATTTAATGAACACGCAAGGAGTAGGGGATGTGTGGAACTTTGTGAATAGTGGGTGTTTCCAAGTCTGTGGAAATCTGCAGGGTTCAACAACAATGTTTTAATGCAGTTCTTGTTTGGCCTGTGGTTATTACTTGCTCTGCCAACATTTCCCAGGAATTGCCACAAACGTGATAACAAATTAAAACGAATTAAATTACAATTAAAAAGCAACTGTTTTCTATTTTATTATACTTTGAAATTACCTGGTGACATACTTAATCAGTCCAATCTCACAATAACAATGTTTAGTCTATCACAGAAAGCCAAATGTTAAAGTTTCAAGAAATATAAACAAAAGTACATGATCAAAAGAAAAAGAAAAATGTAATTCATAGTGACAACACAGCACTGAGCCTATAGTGCAAATGACATCACCAACTGGACTGAAACTCACTCACAGACTCGGGCCTTATTATTGAAGCCTTTGTGTTATGGGTAAATGGGAAAGAAAGAAAAAAATCTTCACAGAATCTAAAGGCTTGTTCACACTAAGAACGATTAAAATAACGATAAAGTTCTAAATATCCAACTAAAGAACGATAAAAACATTGACAGCCAATCAGAATCCTTCCAACTTTAAAAAGCTTGAGCATTTAAAGCGGCAGACGACAAAACTGCAGCATGCATTTAAAATAAACAGAACGATATTGTCCGCTGGTGTGGACACTAATATAGTTCTCGTTCTTGGTGTGAACAGGCCTAAATATGTCCCTTGGGGAAAAACATTAGTATAAAACAGTTACATTATCTTTGTATCTTCCCTGTAATCATTGGATTCCTGTTTAAACCCCTGAGGCTGTGTAGTGATTATAGTGTCAGCAATAAGCTCACAACTGGAAGCCAGAAGTGAAAACTAGGTTCCCTGCATGGGAAAAAAAAAGCCAAACACCAATTCACATAAGTTTCCTGTCTCCACACACACACACACACACACACACACACACACAAGCACAAACACTTCCTCTCCTTACAGAGGAAGTAAAACTGCTCCCGTGAATTTCTGATGATGTGGATTTTACCATGTAAGAAACAAAAGTAGGACATTTCCAGACTGCACTCAGCTACAATAAAAGTAGCTTATGAGTAGTTTGACAAATAAGGTGGACATTATTTTTCCAAATTTATATTGTTAATTTATTAATAATGATAAATATATTTATTTTTTTAAAGGCCTTTTGTCCCTACGACAACTAATATATGGTTAAAAAAGCTGCAAGTAAAATTATTACACAACATTTATATAAAAGCAGTTCAAAATAGTTTCGAATGGAGTCATGGCATGTCAAACATTAAAAATAAATAAATTCACAAATAGAAAAATTAACCCATTTTTTTTAAATGCTGTGTGCTTATAGCCACAGTGATGTGACAATGCAGCAGAGGACATCTGAGGCAAAAGCATGACCTTGAAATCTTACATAATACTGCAAACACCCAGACAAACAGTTTATCCAAACACCCAGGACAAACATCTGAAACACTCTCCATGATTTGGCTACTGTGGCCGGTAGTGACCCATATAAACTGCAGAGGCTTACAAAACCTAGCCACAGCTGTGAAGGCTGATATCTGACAGGTTTGAAATGATTGTTTTACTAAATTATTTTTTGGTTTAACCTCCAAGGCTTTGCTCACACTACTCACAAATGCAATTTGGTTTTCAAATCTGATATTTAGAACTGACTGCCCATTTTGCAAGTGATGAAATCTGATCTGTTTGTTCAGACAGCGTAGTCAATATTACGTGTAAACATCGGTTACTATATGCGTTAGCACGATGTCAAGAGAGTCTCATTCAACAACAGAGTGGATGTCAGTGTGAAAGAAAAGGATGAAAAATAGACATTAAGTCTCAGCTCATGTCATCCCATCCCATATATCATGACATCCCATCATGATGCTGAACTCACAGGGTGAAAAGACAAAGACACTCAAAGACACTCACTACATAGTCGGATTTACTAAACAGGGCAAATATGCAATGCAGCCGCAATCTATTAAAAACGCAGATGGGAGTGGAATTTTTTGAAAGTGATTTACTGACAATGCACAAATTCAAGTACCAAATCGGATAAGACATGCTTTCATTGGGCGGTAAATAATAATGTAGCAAATACCACTGAATTGATCACCGCAAACCTTAGTAAATTACGTTGCATGATATATTTAAATACTCTGCGCCCATAAATGTAGCCGGCTGAAGGAAAACTCCTATAAATACATGTGCAATAAGGGTGCAAAACTAACTTTTCATCGCTATTTTCGAACTGAGTTTTTTAACGCCAAAAGAGGGTTGTAGATCTGGCCCTATATGACGAAAAGGTGAGCAAAATGATATTCGAATACAGCTCTGGACAATATTACAAACGTTGCATGATGTAACATATGTATCCAAAATAAGGGGGGAAAAATATGAATTTCCAGCATTCAAACTAAAAGTCTGGTTTGGATCAGGTTTGTAAACATGTTTTTTGCTGCTCAGAAAACAAAAAAAACCTAAACATTGGTAAGTTAAACATAGGTAAGCAAATTTGCTGCCTATCTGAACAAAGCGGAGACACAAAACGACAAATGAGCTCACAGACAGATGCGCTGCAGTGAAATCTGATTATTTAACCAGGTGGCGTGAGGCGGAGGTATTCAAGTCTCAACCCAAAGAAATGGAGGACGGAATTGTTCCAAAAACCAATTCAACGAAACCTCATATTTCACACGTGTCAGCAACTACTGGCCTATCTGATGCTATCATATCAAGCACAGCGCAAACAAAGTCATGCATACTCATAAACACACAGATCTGAAAGCTCTATGATGTGTATAAAATATTATATGATCCATATGTGGCATTAATTTCTGTTTGTAACTCCTTGATTGAACTGATAATTTTCTTTTTACATAAATAGCTGTGAGATCTGAGAAAGATCGGTCTCTCACGTTTGAGAACCCTTACGACCTTCATTTTATGAAGTATACTTAAGTAATGTTCAAGTATATTTTTAAGTATACTTTATGTAGTAAGTATACTAATATCAATGTGTACTTGTAGTAAACTTGTGAGTGTACTATTTCAAAGGCAGCTTGGGACTAAATTGGCCCACTTTTAGTATATAAAAGTATACATGTAAGTGTACTATAAGTGTAAGATTTTAATATAAGTAGTACATTTTTTTAGTTTATGAAAGTACACACTGAAGTGTACTCTCAGTAAACTACTAGTTTATACTGCAAGTATACTTGTAAGTTTTCTTTAAGTGAACATAACATTATACTTATATATTATATATATACGCTTCATTTCATTTAAATACGCTTCATTTCATTTGGAAATATTAAGCAGTTTTGATTTACACGCTGTTTAATGTTTGATGATCACGTTATTTTACATTTGAGTGAGCAATCTTCTATCACTTGTTTCAGCTTCTTCTTCTCCTGTGTTTTGATCCGGAGATTCTGTACTAGAAGATGTGTCAAATGGACTAGCCTACACAAAAATTCAGATACGCAGAATTAGAAACATATCTGTTTTATATCAATATTCTAATCAATATTTCAAACAATGTAAGTTTCATAAGACTGTATATGAAAAACTATGTAAAAAAAGTATATTTAATAGGCTACTCGATCAAAAGAGTTAACACAACTACAAGCCAAGTATACTTTGAATACTTAATTATACTTTTAAGTATATCTCGATCAAAAGATTGAGTACAAGTACAGGCCAAATATACTTGGAGTTTTCTCTCAGTAAGAGTCAAGTACACTTTAGTGTAATTTTAAGTATATTTCTGAGAAGTACATAAAGTATATTTTTGAGAAGCATACAAAATGTAGACTGAAAGTATACTTTCTTATTTTTAGTTTAAGAGAAGTATACTAATAGAACACTTGAATAAACTTCTTTTTCGTAAGGGAAGGCTGGCTCACAAGCATATATTTTCTTCTTTCAGAGACATAAAATGGTCAGGAAAAGCTGGAAAAACACTTGAAGTTGGCAGAAACACAATAGTAGCTGTGGTCTTTGTCATTCGAGTGCAGCGCTGAAGGGACCACACTGACTGAACTCTGCCTCTGCCAAGTTAACACACACAAGTGAATACAAAAATGAAGCTTGCGCTTTGCTAAAAACAACATGTTTACAATAAATACTGGAGACATTAACAGTAAAAGCACAGTAAAAATCTCAAAGTGTGTTCAAGCTCAAGAAAGTTTTGCGTTTGACTTTCATTAGCTCACAATTGTAGCCTTTCACACAGCAAATCTGCTAAATATTTGAATTGTTGGTCTGTGCACATGCACATGTGGTTACATGTTTTTAGTCATGTTTTTTTTATCAGTGGGGGCTCACATCTGTGCAAATGCGTCAGTCGTTCAACTGTGTCTCAGAGTTGGACATCCTGCCAGTTTATATATTGATTCAAGTAGTTTCTGCATTCTAGTCCTCCACCCTTATTCTTCAAACCCAACTTCCAGCCTTCACTTCATCATGTCTTCTGTTTATTGTTTACACAACTTTAACTAAAAATAGCTTAAATTAAATGCACTGTGCAAACTAACACAAATCAATTGGTTTTCTATAGTCTTATATAGTCGCCTTTTGGACAAGTATGTTGGAAAAATGACAATTGCCAGATAACATGTAGGTGAGTAAATGATAGATTTTTTATTTTTTTGATGAACTACACTTTTAGACTGAGTATCAAGTTGCAGTTACTCCTTCCAAAACAGAAATATAAGCAAAAAGAACCAATTTGGGTCAAAATACAGTGGAAATACGGACAATTATCTTTGAAAAAAGTCACCAAGCCAAAAAAGCTTAAAATATCATCCCACCAATCATGATACTGCTACTGAAACACTGCTCTGCGAAATAAGCCAAGGACTAATAAATACCCAAGACTAACTTTGTTGCCAAATGATACAGTGATAATGAGTCTAAAATGTAAAAAATCACATCTTTTTTTATTTTTTATTATTATTTTAAATATACGAGCAGAACACACTAAACTTGGTTAGGGTATTTATCTGACAAAAAGTTTTGGCAAAAAATGCTAACTACAGCTTACAGGTTTTATTTTACTACACAGAGAATACTGACTACAACATAGCCTTCTATCTTGTTTTTGCATGTGTTCATAATTTCTTTGTATGACAGCCTGTGTGATAGAAATATTTTATGTAATGGGTATTTTCAACATTAAATGTACAGAGAAATGCAGACTAAGGATGCTCAGGTCAAAGGCCATAATATACTTAACCAAAAAGTGCTTAACACAGTAGTACTAACAGTCATATGATTAGCTTAGATCATTACAAACCAATCACCAGAACAAATCACAGTGAAGAAGACTTGAGTGACATCGATTTTTACTGTATGATTTAAATGTACATGCATCTTTCTATTCAGGAGACTCACTTGGTTGTTGTGGCCAAAAGACCACCGCAGAGACAGTGATAGTGTTTGAAGACTATAGAGCCGCACTCGGGGTGAGGCTGTAATACTCTGAGTTAGTATTAATGATCCTGTGTCAAACCAGCGTACACCTGAGAAGGACGGTGAGAGTGAATAGATGCTAAAGACCTGTGTGCTCATGTGTGATTGAGGTAGTGATAGTAGCTTCTTGACGGGACGCCATCACCTTACTTCAGGGAAGTATTGTATTGTATTTTAAGTATTCAGGTAATTCAGGGAATCTTCAGGGAAGAGATACTGTAGTTATTATTTTTAACAACTGGAAGCTGTTTAAACTGTCGTGGAAAAAAATTATGTCTGCACAATTTGGCATGTTTCACTTTGTTATCACAAATAAAACAATTGACTTCAAAGCCAACTACACACTATACTTACAATAACAAAATTTTCATAATATGTAAATAAAGGGTGAAAATGTAAATTTTCCTAGGTCGGACATCATTTTTGGCCATTAACATTAATGGCTCTAAATAAAACTGAACTTTGATGTACATCCTGGCTCTAAAAAGATGCATATGTTTAGCACGACTAATTCAGTTTAAATATTAAATAAAGACTTGAATTCAACTGTAAAGCATGCAACAGAATAACATCCACCACACAACAGGAGAAAAATGAACCCAGTGGGATTGTCAAACCATTGAGGAAAAGGTCAAACTTTCTTTGAAGAGAAATCTGGGAGATCAAAGAGCACGTCTTTGACTGGAAAAGAGTAATGCTCTTTCAAGGGTTAGTTCACCCAAAAATGAAAATTCTGTCATTAATTACTTACCCTCATGTCTTTTCCAAACCCTTAAGACCTGCATTCATCTTTGGAAAACAAATTAAGATATTTTTGATGAAATCCGAGAGCTTTCTGACCACCCATAGACTGCAACATTATAGCCACTTTCTAGGCCCAGAAAGGTAGTATAGACTTGTTAAAATAGTCCATGTGACTACAGTGGTTCAACCTTAATCAGTGGCGTCATGCCCATTCAAAGTGAATGTTTTCAGGCAGATTTTTCCTCCCTGGTAATTTTTTTGTCACAACTTTATTCCTTTTATGCTCCATAATATACCAGAGCCTATAACGACTCAAATGTATTCTTCTGGATGTGTAATAAATCGGTCAGCATCAGCCCGCCCCTTTTTCCTAATATGGTGTCTGTGTATATCAAATCTAGAGCGCTACGCGCGTCTTTGCTGTGTATGTTCAAGCAACTCACTCGTCTCGCACGTTGAGCTGGCAATGTTATACAGATGGTCTTGAAGTGGTAAGTGGGCAAAGCAACAAATCGGCATTGAATTAGTTATCGGATGATATTAAAAGGTAGTGGGATTATTTGTGGTTGACCTGGAAATTTTAACTTGATCAAAAAGTTATGGATTTGATATTAGCTGCGAATTCAGAGCATTAACTTAAGTTGTGTCAGTGTAACATTATGGATAGCTAGCCTAGTCTAACCGTAAACTAGCTGGCTAACGTTACTGCCATACAAAGCCATAGTAATGTTATCTGATCGGTTTTGAAACATAATAATGAGCAGTGTAACTACAGTATTTCAATGATTTTACTAAAGTAATGTTACATATTTACGGAAGCGTATTGCATTCACTTGAGGAAAAATAATCTACTCTGTTTTTCTGAATTAACGAGTTAATTATCTCAGAATTACGAGATAATTTTTCATGAAAAAAAGTTTTTGCTCAGTTTTTCTGAATTAACGAGTTAATTATCTCAGAATTACGAGATAATTTTCCATGAATAAAAAGTTTTTGCTCTATTTTTCTGAATTAATGACTTAATTATCTCAAAATTATGAGATAATTTTTCATACAAAATATTTGCTCTGTTTTTCTGAATTAATGACTTAATTATCTCATAATTCTGAGATAATTAAGTCATTAATTCAGAAAAACAGAGCAAAAACGTTTTATTCATGAAAAATTATCTCGTAATTCTGAGATAATTAAATCATTAATTCAGAAAAACAGAGCAAAAACTTTTTATTCATGAAAAATTATCTCGTAATTCTGAGATAATTAACTTGTTAATTCAGAAAAACAGAGTAGATTATTTTCCCTCAAGTGAATGCAATACGCTTCCGTACATATTACATTTGATTTGATTACTTTTTTACATTTCTGTCAAATATTAACCATTTTCAAATAAACGGGGTAGTGTTAACCTTATTCAGCACTGAAATCTGTCAAACTTCTTTCAAAGTCCTTCATCACATATTAATATTAAAATAACTTAATTTCAGAGCACCACAAAGTCAGACCTCAGCACCTTTATGTACCTTTAATGTAAGATCGTTCTTAGGTCGCATACCAATTTAAAATCATAACATAAAAACTGCAATGGTACTGTTTTAAAATCATGTGTAGTAGGCCTAAGTGTAGTAGGCCTAAGTGTACAGTAAGTGTGTGTGTAAACATGCTTTAATGAAGCAGACTTCAAAAGCTTTTGAATTTGAGCTTACAGTTCTTTCATCAACCTGTCTTTTACATAAACTTACAAAATAGATACTTTAACTTAGTCCTCAGATAGAGGAGGGTTGCTGCTAGCTCCGTTAAGGTATTTCTGTCCCTCCCAAACTGCATTGAAATGGTATGTTTAGCAGCCAGAATTTAAAAATTTTCAGGGGGAGAAACCCCCTGACCCCTCCTATCATGATCCATATCACCCATCAGAAAACAATTGCAACGTCTCAGATTGTGCCCCCCCAGAATTTTGGCTTGCATGACGCCCCTGACCTTAATGTTATGAATATGAAGTGATGAAAACAGCGTCAGAGACTGACACGGAAGAGAAGAAATTGTTGAATAAAGTGGGGTTTTTTTGCGCACAAAAAGTATTCTCGTCGCTTCATAACATTTAGGTTGAACCACTGTAGTCACATGGACTATTTTAAGTCTTTACTACCTTTCTGGGCCTTGAAAGTAGTTATAATGTTGCAGCCTATGGGAGGGACAGAAAGCTCTCGAATTTCATCAGAAATATTTTCATTTGTGTTCCGAAGATGAACGAAGGTCTTACGGGTTTTGAACGACACAAGGGTGAGTAATGAATTAATGACATAAATTTTCTTTTTTGGGTGAACTAACCCTTTCAGCCTCTTGTTTTCTTCTATTCTTGGCATTTCCACCCAATTAATTTGTATTTTCCCATCCATTTCATTTCTTCATCTTAAGATGTTGCATTTAAACAACTATACATTTAAACAACATGTTCTGTGGATCTGGGAAATTTTGAAAGTAATAGCAAGCTCCAGTAGGATAAATATATCTATTATTCTAATAGTGATATTTTACAAGCAGTGCTTGATTTTTGTGCCCTAATAGAGGATTTAGGACCAACTGTGTTGGGTCTAAAAACTTCCTCTGACCTTGTTCAATATTATTAGAGACCTAGCTGATTATGATAAAACAACATATTTAGGATTCACTCCCTTTGTTGGCACCAGTTCACGGGCCATTTACTGGGAAGCAAGAGTCTGAGGGTGGATGGGTTGCCATGGCAACAGTACATATAAAGATGCAGTCGCTTGGCAAAGGTAAATCTACACCAATTACCTTCCTGTATTCACTGGGAACAAGAATCTGCTGTGCACTCTAGCTCTAAATGACATGACATAACAAGGTTAGGGTTTTCAATAAGACAACAAATTAAAGGTTAAGACAATAAATCACACGACATATCAGTTTATAGGTCTGATCTGGATTTATGCAGCATATCAATTTGTTCTGTGAGAAGAACAGGTGTTCTCTTCACCTACTGCACAATTATGAGATGCTGCTATTGACCATCAAAAACCATCCATACTTAACCAAAATGAGAACTACAACTTTTAAAGGCCAAATGTTATGATTTTATTTCTTTAAGAAATGTTTTATCATAAATTTTAAATCCATATTTAAATCTAGAACTAAATATGTAACTTAAGTGCATTCATGCAGGCAACATTCATAGGCAATGCAAACAAGTAATATGAAAATCTGAAATATTCACGTTATTTACTGTGCATTTATGTTTGTAAAATTTGGCAAGAGTAATTGCAACACTGTGTCACATTTAAAAACAATTAACCTGTAACCGTATAAGCACTTTTTCTCTGAGTTAATATGTCTTTTTCCAAAATAGGCAGGATTAGTTTACAACTCTGTTTGAAAGGTCAGGTCTAGAACTATATTAGATTACAAAACACCATCTGTATTAATACCACAATCTAAACCTAATTGCTTTGTTTGCACTCTTACCAACCCTGATTAAACCTGATATTACAGACCAAGAAGAATCAAAGGCTATGTCTGTCAGCTGTGGAGGTAATTGCACAATCACATTATCACAACACATTAACACTGACCATGCTGTTAATGGGAGGTGACACAGGCCACCTTTCAGTCTGTGGTTCATCCCTCAAGGAATTTCTCAATTAAAATGTTAATGTCAGCTTTAGCAAGCAGCTCATTCATCAATTATCCCACAAGACAGTAACCAGTACTTTGAAAGGGGTTCTTTGACTTCTTAAAAAAGGTAGGAATGGACCAATATAACAATTCTATCCAATACTGATCAACAGATAAATATGCTCATGTTATACCAATAACAATAAATGTTCAATTTCAAAACTGTCAAATTTTGTCTAATAAATTGCTACAAGTGAATTTAGTAGGGATGCACCAATACGACAATTTTGGCAGATATCGATAACCGATAATTCTTTATATTTGAAAGCCGATAACCAATATATTGGTCGATAAATCTAAATATAATTTTTATTATATATTTTTGAGAGCCTGATTACAAAAACAAAAGTCTCAACATTAAAATCCATGCAAGCACACAATTATAATGTTCTCATTATAATTTTATTGTAGCCTATATGACAGACTTGTGCTGCACGTTGCACTTAACTGTATTTTTGTTTTTTGAAGTGATTCCAATCATATTTCAAGCAATTCAAAACCATCATGGCAAACAGTGCGCATCTGAAGTGTCTCAGCTGAAGGAACCAATCCATTATTTATCGGCTTTAATATATCGGCCAAATTTTCTCATTGGGCCAATAACGTCAACATTAAAAATAAACATATCGGCCGATACCGATATGGTGGCCGATACATCATGCATCCCTAGAATTTAGAATTTAGAATGTGTACAGTATGAAAACGATTATTATAATAAAAAATTATCATTCTGAGTGTTACAATATGAAAATCCAAAGATGATGAAGAGTCAGACAGGTTCCAAATACTAGGAGATTTAATGCTAAAATAAACTCAGAATAATCCAGCACGTGTAACAATGTGCTCTGGACACAAACAACAACCGACCAAGAACTGAGGAAACAAAGGAACAACCCTGATAACGAACTCAAAAACGAACAGCTGTGATGATTAAATGAATTTCCATGGTAACAAACAAGTGGCGGGAAACGTGAACAAAGACAACAGGAAATAATGATAAGCAAACTAAAAGTTCATGAGAATGAAAACTAAACTGACAGTTCGTGACACTGAGATGAGCTAAAGATTATATTTAACAGCTTTTTTAAAATGACTGTTTTTTTTAAAGATTAACTTTAAGTGAACGTTAGAGGATGGCAAAAGTGATCTAAATGTAAAAATAGGGAAAATGAGCATGCATATATATACGTGACATACGTGAGAACAGTTCATGATGTTTCACGTTCTTAGAAGCAATTGCTTTCTCCAATATGCTGCAACACTGACGTTTGGATGCATTATTGAAAAACAAATTAGAGAGATCAGTGAAATGGCATGTTCTCCTGGCAATCCCAAGGACAGTTGTTCGTCTAACAGAGAAACAGAGCGGTATTATCTTAAGTTGCATAACGAAGCCAGTCAAGCTGGAGTCAGGCTCTGCGTGGTTCAGTGGGGGAAAAAACAGGCCAATGACGTTTGTTTACACAAGCTAAGAGGACACAGCAAAAAGGCATCTGAGTATTTCCCTAGCACTCTAAAAGCATTTTGCAGACATATTTTTCCAAGTTCATATGTTTGTTTTACCACTATGAAAGTCAATCTAAAAATCAATGTTTGCAATTGTGCTTACATTGATCTTCAGAGATCCATTTATTACTGGAATAAACATTGTTTTCTTTATTATGAAGGGATGCTGTTGCCTTATTTGCGACAAAGCAACCAGAAGTATTTTATTGTCTGAGAGCTGGTCATTTACATGAACACGAGTGACTGCAACCACCAGCAATGTGGCAGTGTCTGAGGCGACAAAATTGAGAAATGTTTAACTGCATGCAATTGAAGCAGCATAAAGTCAGTTTATTTTACAGCTAATTCTGTGCAAGACCTGGCAGACAAATGTTTTACACTACCGTTCTACAGCAAGTTTTATTTGATCAAAAACACAGTCAAAATTATGATGTTACAAAATGTTATTACAATTTATATATTTTTTTAAAATGTATTCAGTGTCACATGATCCTTCAGAAATCATTCTAATATGCTGATTTGGTGGTCAAGAAACATTTCTTATATTATCAGTTGAAAACAGTTGTGCTACTTAATATTGTTGCTAAGACTTTGATTTAGTTTTCAGGCTTCTTTGATGAATAGAAAGCATTTATTTGAAACACAAACCATTTGTAACATTTTAAATGTCTTTGCGGTCAATTGTTTTGATCAATTTAATGAATTTTTGAATGGTAGTGTACTTTGCAAAGCCATCATTAAAAATACACATTTGAACCGGTATACGTAATGAATCAAGAAGTACAAAACACACTGCAAAAGTGATCTGTTCTGACACACCACACAACTGGCCTGTGAATCTACATGTTTCCTGTATTTTCTGGCTGACTTCCAAAGTAGGAATGCCGAAGTTCTTTAGTAAGAGCAGGGCACTCACCGGGAAGCGTCAGTGTCAACAGCCTCTGCAATTAGATGTGGAATTCCTGCCTTTCACTTGCTCACCCCATGAGAGCTGCTGCTGAGACCTACTAGAGTTCTGGGCAAAACAACTCCCTAATGCTTTTGTTATTTGAAACACTTCTCAGTATGTTCAGTTGTAAAACTGTTTCTGACACCTATTTGTACATGTAAGCACATAAAGGCGAAGTAATTATGCAAAAATACTTTCTAATTTCTCAGCTTGATATGCACATTTAACTATCAGCAAGTCATCTGCAGGTTGATTTCTCTGAGGAGTAAACATAGGTGCTCTGTGGTGCTATCAGCATTACTCTGTTTATTTGAACATTTCGTCCATTCCAACACATTCAAACTGGCTCAACCAATGGTTACCAGTTTCTCCGTAGCTGTCCAAGCGTGCTATTTGAGTGAAGTAAACAAGTTAATAATAGATATATCTGATCATCCTCCATAACCCAGTCACTATTTACATATACCGTCTATAAACTCTTGCGTTGTGAAGGCAACAACTGACACATTTGTATTACATTCCAAACAGCTCTGTTATCAGCCCCACAGTGGAAAATTAAACCATATCCGTACCGGCTGGGACGGATTGGCCGAGAACGGAATGGCTAAACAATGAATGGTTTGGCCAGATGGTGGAAAAAAGGATTTTGTTTTTCTGACCAATGACAGAGAGAGGAAAAAATTAATACAAACACCAAAATGTGAACAAACTTTGCCATGTGAAATTTGTGCTACGAACTTAATGATACTTCAAACTGTGCAACTTGTTGAAGAGATATAACCATATAATAAGATATGGTTATATGGTTAAGATAGATATAAGATATAAAGTTATGTGCCATAACTTTTCTAAGCAGCTTGACTTGCGATTTTTATTTTAAAATGGCCAATAAACTTACAATGGATTCGGCTTGAGTCTCTCTTTTAGAGACCAAACGAAATAGAGACTTGGGCTCTTTTGTTTTGAAATTATCCACCTAACAACACCCTAGCAACCAGAACACCTTAACAACCAAATGGTAACACCCTAGCAACCATCTAAAACATCCTAGTATCATGACAGCCACTTTTGCACACCCATATTTTAGAAATTGGAAGATGCCTTTATCCAAAATGGCTTCAACATTGCATTTAAGTTAGGCTATACATTTTATCAGTTTATGCATTCCCTGGGAATCGAACCAATGACATTGACGTTGCTAGTGCCATGCTTTACTCAGATACTGTACAGGAAATGACACACTCACACTTCACCTTTAAAAAATGAAAACGGAATAAATGTAAACTGTATTTACAACAGTGACAATATACTTCAGTTGTTGACATGAAACAATAAAAGTAAAGGTGTCATTTCCATTGTTTAGCCGAAAGACGTCAGTTGTCTCTCCTCTATGTCAAGCACAGCGCCTGTAGCACTTGACAACAGACACAAATATTACACATCAGCCCTCCCATGTTCTAGGATCCTGGGGAGCATAAAAAATGAGTTGTCAGTTTTGTTTACCAGTTCTGCCAAAGTGTTGTCTCCCCAAGCACCTCCAGTAGCTTTGCACATAGTAATTAGATTTACAGGGAGTGCTGGGTCGTTATTAAAAGGTCCCTGAAGCAACTCATTTTGAGGTTTGGTTAGAATAGTAAACTCTGATCTCCTTCAAAGGCCAGCAGGTGAAACATCTGCATATTCAACAACTATAAGATGACAACCAATTTATGAAAGGACATTTTTTGTCTTTCTACTCTTTTCTACTTCATATAACTGCAATGAAAAAAGTGCAATACTGGACAAATCAGATTATACATATCATAAAACATAACGTATGCCACTGCAGGAATTGCACGGCAACTTTGACCAGAAGTTGAATTGTGTAGCCTCAAACTACTGATGATGTGCAATATCGCACACATGCACGAATGACAAATGTTTTACAGACTCAAACGTGCAGTTTGTTAAGCACTGACTGCTAGAAACTTGGCAGGGAATCAAAGTTCTGTTGCTGATAAAAGGTTTTATAGTAATGAATTGGGTGATACTGGGTCCATAGTGCAACATGTGTGGCCTTGTTACATAATAGTGACTGATTACATTGATTAGTTTTCTTCAAGCAGAGTATTAGTCTGACTGGCACTCCAGTGGCACACCTTTTTTGACTATCTACCTTATTTTTTATGTAAGAGTGGGTTTGTCCATTTTCAGCTTGAATGAGAGAGGCCTCCAGTTATTTCAGCTGTACAGAAACAGTGCGTTATATTGCAAACTGGTATATAAGGTGGTCGTGAGTTATTAAACTGTGGGCAACTTTGCAAACAGACACCTTACTATCTTCAGATTTAACAATCTAGACTAAAACATTTGACTTGATTCTGTGGTCCTCTTGCATATCATAAAAAATAAATTGACAAAACCACCTGTATGACAAGAAAGAACGTTTCCAGCAGGTTATCACAAGGACATCTTGACCCTGTTTTGCTCGATTCTGTTTTCAAGAATGTCATTCATGCACAAGCAATATTTCATCCAGTGTGCACTCCCTCTGAGCTGGGTTTAAATTGTCAAGTCTATATATATATTATAATGCATCATTCACTGTGGGAACAAGTCCGTTTACACGACAGGAATGGAATTTCCTGTTAGGTTATAACTGTAAAGACATTATGCTATGCTTTCACACTACTCTATACTTTACACATGCTAGGAGGACTGACTAAAAAAAAAGATCTTATCACGTAGTATTTTCTAATAAATTCTGCATCCTATCATAGTGCAATATATTAATAAATCTCTCTACAATCTCAGTGAAATAAACTTGCCAGGGAAGAGTGGGTCAAAACACTGAGATCCCCTCCACTAGGGCCAATGCATATTATTATTTTCACTGGGTTGTGATACCAAAGTGCGAAAGGTTTAGCCTTTTCACTCAGCACTTAACGTCTTATTTAACCCTGAGCAGCATAAACATTCTTCAAAGCAATGTTTCACACTTTCAATTTGATAAGGGTTAAAACTACGCTATGTAGCCCTGCACCACTGCAAGTATATGCATGCGAGTATTGCAGTGTATGTGGATAGTTGACCTATTTTAAGGAATTTTCTTTAGAGTCTGTTTAGATTAAAATGTATATTAATATACAAGGGGAAGAGAGAGAGAGAGAGAGATGCAATGTCATGACAAAACATGTCAACTACTAATCAACAGTGTGAAACAATAACTATGTTCTTAGTTTAATAATTTCAAGTGTAAAAATGCCTCTATTTTGAGAACCTGTTGCATCTAACAAGACTATTATTTCTAAAGTGCTTTTTCAAATAAATACATGGACATGAAATATTGATTTGAGTTGGAATATTCAGTTTCAATATTCAATATTCAATTATTCTCACACATGGATGAGTGAACAGTTATACAACATCCCTGCTGTGATTGACCAATCAGAATCAAGTATTCCAGAGAGCCATGTAATAAGGATGGGTAGTAGTTGACATCGAAAACTGTGTCTAGTGTTATGTAGTTTTACATAATTCATCTAAAATTACTATAAACAAAAAAGTTACATTTGTCTATCGTTATTAGCCTATACATGCATTGTGCGCATAATGTTACAAACTAAAGGCAAGGTAAACGTGATTTAAATTTATGCGTATATTTGAAACTAAAATCTTGATGTTGAGTATAAAAAGTTCATTGACACGTCATATAGTAACTACACAGATGCACTGCATGCCACTTAACGGCCTATGCCTCTGGCGTTATGATTATGAAATAATCATGTCACGGAAGTGAAAGAGCAAGCTCAGGTGACATCGGCAACAAATTCACTTTAAGTCTGCAGAACTAAAACCTTCCTTTCGACAAACTAACAGAGTCCTATTTAAAACGTAAATATGCATTATTATTTTTAAACGAAGCGATAATACAGTGTTATAAGGCGTCTAAGCTTCTTAGGAAATGGAATAATCGTTCAGCATGGGTCAGTCGCGCGCCTTATATTACTAAATAACGATGATCATAACTCTGCATTACAGTCATCAGCCTGTAATCTTCATCCATTCAAAGTTTCTTTAAGAGTGCGTTAATTGCAATGAGATTATATGAAGTTGTATGCGCTATTTTGATGAGACTAACCTGAGATGCCTCCGCCAATCACAATCACGTCGTATGCGTTCGCAGTCATGGTGCTGTTCGTCTCTCTGGCGCTCAGAGCAGAAGAGCCGCTCCGCATCTGTGTTCAAAGCGTTCTGAGCCCCGCCCCCGCCTCCCATCATTGGGAAAGACAGATTAGAAGAGCACTGGGGAAAATGCACCGAATCGCCCTTCTACATGCCATGTATGTAATGAATGCGAAGTCACCATGATTTTGCTAATATTTTGTTGGTCCTGGAACAACAAAAAATTTGTCCTAACCCTATACCACCCCTAAACCCAATTCTACCCATAGCCTACCTAATCCCTAAAACTAGAGGTAAATTATAACAACACTGGTGTAGAAGCACCTAACCTAAACTTGACAAACTGTGGACTTGTCCCTTATATCTGATTGGTTTATTGGAATGTTGTTGCAGGATCAGCAAAGATGTTGATCAAGGAAAATTTGCACTTGGTGAAATCACGTTCAGCTAAGTTTGAACTGGATGACATATTTTGATTTTCATTTTAACAGTACAACATTATTGTGCAAATAAATATTCATAAAATAACACTGCCAATCCCTGCTGTAAATATATAATATTTGATTCTACAATTGAAAATAAAAGAATGTATGAATGTATTGTAAAAATTAAAAAGATATTTAACACGTGTTGAATTAAACAATATTATTATTCAAATAATATAAAAGCAATAAGCCCTGTGAAGCCGTGGTTTACAGTGAATTTAGAACAGTTAAGGGCATCGTTAGACAGGACGTGGAGCGGAGTGCCTAAAACCCCTGTTCTAAATTTACTGTAAACCAAGGAACTGTTCTCATAACCTGTTTTATTTATTTATTTATTAACAAAATAGGCTATATGATATTTCCTCAAGCACATACATCTACTTAGCTCTCAGCAAAGTACTCTTCTTAATAGTTTATACCAGACCAGTTTGCAGCATAGCACGTGTTCACCTATAAGAAGAGATAGTGTAACTCGATGAACATACCATACTTAAAAAATAAAACTTAAAAAAAATAATTCCTCAGCACTTCAGAAAATTAAAGGTGAATGATGCAAAATAATGCCAGCAGGGGTCACTCATACTTCATTACATAAATAGTAATGGCCAGGGAATGAAACAAGTGTGCCACAAAAGTCCTGTAAACTCTGCCCCACCCTCACCATGTAATCTGGGACACGAGACAACCTAACAAATACATTTTTACCAAAGATGGTTTCTGTCATTTTAGGTAGTTTTTATCACGCTGATGTAAGTTGAAGTGTTAGTTTTTAAAAAAAAATAAGTTCGGTTTTAGTTATTTGATATTATAAAAACAGGGACGTCATGGTTGATAGCTGAGACTGACAGCTTCTCTGAGCTAAGTCACTGAGGCACCAAATGACTTTTTTTGGGAACTTCGGAAGGAGAATGGGGCTTTAACTTTAATTTCCTACATTTCCATAACTGTTTATTTCACACCAACATAATGAGTTGCTCTGCAGTAAACTGTAGCCTACTTAATGTTTCTGTGGAGGTGTGAGCGAGGCCTTGATACCGAGGCTCCACTTCACGCTCACTATTGCGCAGACTCAGGTTCCAAGATGTCAGCGCCACTGGGACATTGGTGGCTTCACTTTTCTACAATGGAGGAGAGTGAAGGTGCGTCATCCATCTTTTTTTACAGTCTATGGAATGAAATCAAGGCTGTGTGTAGACCATAGATATATGGTGTAGACATACATCTCTTCAGTGGATCGCACTATTATTTAATGTGTTTTTGAATTGCTGAAGAAATTTATGCTGAAGAAATACTGCAAAGATATCTTTCCAAGAAATTTTAGTAGGCAAAAATCTCCAGACAAAATGAACTGTGGAAAATTATAAATGATCTACGAAGTTTACACAGTTTTTTTTAATAGCAGATAGAGACCATTGAAAACACGGTTGCTGTGTCCCAATTCAGAGGGAAGGCCCCGATTGCATCACCGCTGTGTGACGAAGGCTGTCCCAATTCAAAGGCTCCTTCAAATGCAGCCTTTGTTTCCCATGAAATGAAGAATACAACTGATGGATCTTTTGTGGCATTCACTAGGCCTACTTCAGAATTCATTGTGTGCCAGTGACAGTGCCAGGAAGTGCTACTTCCGTAGCAATAAGGTACAAGATACTGTCCTGTACCGTGACTTATTCACGATACATCATTAGCCTTGAGTACCTTATTGCTTATAAAATGGTTACAAGTTACCACACACAATACAAATATTAAAGCCAAAAAATATGTATCAATGCAACTTTCATGAAGTAGCCTACTAAAATCACTCCCTTCCGCTGGAAAAAATAGTCCCTGACCGTGAGAAGTTACTTTATTTCGCCATTAGATGGCGGCAAAGACTGTCTTTATGAGTGAGTCTGTCGACAAGACTTTTATTTTGGAAGGAAAACCCCTTAACTGTTAAAAGGACAAGATATTGCAGCGCCGCCGACATTCAAACGGATTTTTTATAACGAATATAGGACTGACCTGAAGGAAAATGCTACATCTACTGTAAATGCAGCAGGTACACTTGCTTAATCACAATACTCTAAGCTTCAATGAACAATATCAATGAGAATATATGTTTAGTTTACTCCTTAAAACTGCAGTGAACCAAAGACCGTCTCAAAAACGTGGTTTGAAATCGCTGGTTTTTCTGACGTCACAATCCACCTATAACCATTCAGGTCAAAGCAGGTGGAGGCTAATTGTTTTGCATATTAATAGAACCGTGTAAACTAAATGAGGCAAGGGTGTAGATTTACATTCAAGCTATTTTAAGTCATGAAGAATTTTTTTTTTCAAGGAAAAAACGTTTAAATGTAATTTTGGTGATCAAAAATGAGTTTTAATGGATACAATTATTGACTACAGGGGGACTTTCATTCTGTTTGGCATCCAGTAAAACCAGTTGCTTTAGTTTTGTTTCCATTGGTGGAGAAGTATGCAAATAAACTGGACATATCTGGACTATACATTGTGTTTTGTATACTGTATTGTGTTGTGTTTTGTGTGTAGCCTCCTATGGACAAGTGTTGCAAATTAGCAGTTTTGCTATAACACTAAAAACAATGTATCTGGTTTGTCCAATGCTGTTGTTATGTCCATATCAAATAAATAAATAAATAAATACATAAATAAATAAACATTGTGGACACACAAATTGGAAGTTTCTTGACATTAATAATTTTTTTTATAGAACTCTGCGCATCTGCTGAGATTAAAATGGTCATTTAAAGTGTACAAACCAATCTACCTAGCAACTGAAACAATTTTCACTACAACCGATAACTGAAATGCAGGTAGGCGGTGTGATACGAGAATCATGAAATTAGCTTTGGTCAGTTACCCGGATGAGTGGTCTGAATATGAAGTATTCCAGATCACATTATAATCTCATGGTTTTGAGACACTTTACATATTTACTTGAGTACTCATTAGGATATTGTAGGCTCCTCCAATAGGTTCAAGAGGATTTTTCAACACGGAAGTATGCTATTTTCTGTGAATGTGCGAGACTTCCAATTCAAGTGAGCTGTAAATGGAAAAACTATTTGCACTACAAACCAGTGTGTTTATAATTACGACAATACATTAAAATAATAGGGTAAGAAATAGCCCACCAGTTTGCAATATCAAGCAGCATAACCAGATTTTTTGTACAGCTAAAAATAACTGGAAGCGGATGACACCGGAAGCCAAAACACATTCAATTTACAAATGGCCGTGTACACTCTTATGTGAAAAATAAGGTGGATATAGTGTTGCAAACCTGGGGGACCCCATAGGATCTGTTGTACAAACTAGAGAATGTATGTCTTTCAGAAACTCAAGGATTTCTGAAAGACATATAGTCATTTACCAAATTTTGTGCAGTATCATTTCCATTTCCTTCCAAATGAAAGATGTAGTTCAGGTGTCTTTGCAGAGTAACCACAGGTGTAGTTCATGAATACGATCCACTAAGTTTGTCAACTCAGAAGTGTCCTGTATACCTTTTGTCTTTCAAAACTTACAAATACTTTTTTGTTTGAAAGTGTATTAGCCTACTTTGTTTGTTATTTTGTTTTGTACCCTTTTTTTTGTATTGTTTTGCATGCACTGTGTCTGAGTTTGCTGCCATCTGGTGGATGTAGTCATTTAGGTCCTGCCTTTAGTCTCACACTTCGGACTATGAGACATATAAAAAACATCTTCTTTGAACCTCACTCACTTCAGGATGAGGCTGTCAGGCCTTACATTCTAATGTCCATAATGAGCATCTAATCCAAATCCATTATTGATCTCATTCTCATCTGAGTAATAAGCAATTTACCAAGACCTCAACACAAGCCCATCTCTCTGCACTCCTTAGGGCTGGGGGGCACACTATAGATAAAAGACTAAGATATATATATATATTACTGTCCTAAATCCCACTTCTGACAGATGCATATGCCTTTCACTGAAATGTTTGTTAAAAAGTCACTTAGAGTCATGAAAAAGTCATTGGTAGTGCATACAATGTTTATGCAATGATATCCAAAATAAGAGTTCAAATCACATAAAATCAAACTTTAAAGGTATAGCGGAGGATTTTTTACTTCCGGGTGGATCACCTATACTATCGGTCCTCCTAATTGTCAATCATTCTGGTGAATCAATCAAACTTATTCAAAAAGTGGAGAGGGCGGGTCTTATCTAAAATTCGGAAAGATCCTCCACTATACCTTTAATTATAAAGCACCTTAAAAAACACAGAGTAATTTAAGTAATTAAATAAAACACATTAAAAAATACAAAGAAAGAATTAATAAAATAAAACAAGAGAAAGTAAATATTATATTTATAAAATAATATAAATTTCTGTTTGTAGTCCTAAAAGCTTGAAGAAAGTGTTCATGTCATGGGTTCCCTCTGGAATTCCAATTTGTTTTTTGTTTTTTAAAGTTTATTTTAAATTTTCACAAACAAAGTTTTTAAGTTTTCACATTCAGTGCATTGTTTCTGTGTAATTATTTGTTGAATTTACTATCCATCTCTGAGTGAAAATTGTACATCCTACACAAACATTTTTGGTCAGTTTAATGGGGTTTAAGTGTGGCAGATTTTGATTAGAGCAAAATAAGGTCTGGTAGATTTTGATTACTGGTTACCAGAATAGTTACCATTACCATTACTCAAGCTTACAATTACTCAAGAAATTCTTGAGTAAAAAAACCCACAAGGTTTTATGTGCTTGATGAATTGGTCAGCCAATTGTTTAGCAACCTACATTTTAAATAACACAATAATTTGTGTTTTAATTATGAATGTCTGATTTATGTTGTATGATCTTATTTTACTCATAGATTTAAAAGCAATTTTCTGCATTCCAGGCAACTCATAATTCTGCCACCTCTTATTTGTTAACCTATCCCTTTAAGACTTGGGATATTTGGACCAATTTTATGGTACCTTTTGTCATTTTTGCACCTTGACACTCATATATGCTTTTATTGCAGAGAAAAGATCTACATGAACATTCATGAACAAGTATCTCTTTTTGTGTACCTGGACTAAGGAAACGACTTAAGGTGAGTTTTTATTTTGGTTGAAATATTTCTTTTAAGGGAATGTGAAAAAGGATAAACAGTCAATGTCAGCCACAAGAGGGCATAGTTGCTACATTAGTTTATAGTGTGCAACACAGAAAAGCAACATCAGCTAAATGAAGATGTTGATGATATAATTTGGAATTACTTAAGCATATACCTCCTGATACTCCTAGTCATATAATAGGTTAAATAAAATAAATAAATAACATTTTGTTGGAGACACACTCCAACAACATGTTCAAATACAATGCCATGTTTTATGGCTGAATGAGGTTCACATCCTTTTACAACCATTTGATTGATATACAGTTGTTTCTGCTTCTGTTTAAATAATTATTTGTCTGTTTTTACTGACAACAGATTTTATTGCAAAGTAGCTGTGCAAGCCAGTGAAGTCCAGTGAAGGAGGATCGTTTCAAAGAAGAGTGAGTAGAAAAAACAAATAGTAGCAAATAACCATTTCAATTTCAGTGTTGAAAAATTGCAGCTGATATTGGCTTCAGTCTAATAAAGTTATAGGACAGAATACTATGCTGCCTCACATTGGTATCTTATGAGAGATCAAAAAGATATTGCAGACATGTGGGGATTAAATGATCAGAATAGCTCTTTGTCTTTTATTCATGGAATTTTTGTAACTTGCTCCTTTACAACCTTCTTGGCTGGAACGAACTTACCTTTTTGTGTTTTAGACGGTTAAATATGTTTTTTTCCCCCACACAAGACACCACACAAGAAGGAAAAGTCACACTCTTGGGCCAAAATTGGGACTGGCTTCAATTAACAGTAATCAGGTGAAATATTTAACCCCGTTCTGTTTGAATCACCTGTCGGTTTTGCTTGAATTATCACTTGTTTTAGAGGGGATAAAGACACGCACGTGTACAACACCTGGAACGTTCTGTTAGAATTAATGGAAGGTCAGAGAACAAGATGATGTGTCATTTTGCTGGGTGCCTCGACTGTGCAGCCGATCGTTTAGGGAGATGTCTTAGGGCAGCCATAAAAATTACAGAGAACTCAACTGACAGCTATTATGTGGACTGTCTGTCATGCTGTCAAATTAGCCATTAAGTTAATTATAGCCCCACTGAAAGTCACATTGTATGGAGGAGCCAAAGTATGTGTAACAAGACAGCTAGCACAAGGCAGCCAGTCAGACTTTAAAAACAAAAGGGCACTGTTTATTAGATTCATGTGCAGAGCCCAAAAAGCTGTCATATTTGTAGTGGAGTACAAACCTGTCCAGCAAGCAAATTGTCATAATTTCCCAGCGGTGCAGTTTCAGCAGTTTGTAGAGGGTGAATTTATTTCCACAGATTAGAGAAATTTGAGGAACAATACATTTTCTTTCGTTTTTTTATATATGGCATTTGTCATTTACTGTACAATTCCACAATTCAAACATCATAGTTATTATAACTGTACGTGATTAGCTTGACAACTTGCTGCTATTATGTGTCATGAGCCATTGCGAGACTTTGATGATGAAATAAACATACTTAACACTGACATTTTCCACATACAGTCTGGCATAGTAGATCGCCGTGAACCCCACAGTAAAAACCTGAAGGAGGTTTACAAAGTCTATAATTGGCACTATGATTTGTACAAGAGTATTTTTCATTGTTCAAATATTAAGCCGGTATAATGAAGCAAAGATGTATGCCTGGAACATGTGTGCAATTCCAGAGACCTTAAAGGGATAGTTCACCACAAAGTGAACAATCTGTCATCATTTACTAACCCTTTTGTTGTTCCAAACCTGTATTTCTTCTGTCGAACACAAAGAAGATATCTCAGGTTTTGTTTTTGTCTATACAAGTAAATGGGTTTAAGTGTTGTTTTGGACTCCACTGACTTAGAACAGTTAAAACAATCTTCTTTTGTGGTCTGCAGAAGAAATAAAGTCATTCAGGTTTGGAACGACAGGAGTAAATAATGAACTATCCATTTAAATTCTATCCTAGTTATAAATCAAACTTAGGCTATATAGTTCACCACTTGCATTGTCTATGCAAACATCCAGCCTTCTGTCCTGGTCTGTGTATCAAATCTCTCAGATAGTTTGTAAAACATAGTTCTCCAAAGTGACTCCCCCTCAGCTTCACCAAATTTCCTTCAAGATTTACAATGTTGTTGTCGGCATCCGCTATTCAAAACAATGGAATGCAATAAAAGTAAATTGATTGGCTGAGCGCATGCGCAGGTGCGACGGCCGGGCCGACATCTGGAAATCCGAGTGCATGCGACACTTTACATGTGATTCTTCTTGAAGTCTTGATGGGTTGTTGGCAGTGCTAATGAATCGTAAAATGGTTGCTCTGAATCATCAGCAATAAAGTGTACCTTCAACTTTTTTTTTTTTTTTTTTTTAAATGTGTTTCAGCCAGAGGGTCTTTCTCCATGACACATTTATTCAGCTGCACTCCTCGCAGCTGCACGCAAGGATGTAACGGTAAGTAGCGGTTATCCGTGTCCCGCCCGAGCATCGCAGACGTACCGCCTTCAGTTTGGAGGTGTGTGGACGGCAGCAGAAACACGTGCTTTTGAAAGGCTGTTTCAGGACAGAGCTGAAAGAGATCAGCGGGTCTGAGCGGGACGTGTGGCTGCAGTGACCCTCACATCGAGCCAGGAGAACCATCTGTAGAGCATAAAAGGTTAATTTAGTTCCATGTTTGAGTAAACGGGTGTTACTATCTTTCTCGTCACACATTAATTAAAATTCATCTATCTATCTAGATAAGTATTGGGGGAAAAAAACAGTAGCCTATGGGAAAATATTTGTGTTCTAAGACTATTGCCCCAATTTAGTTTTCTAAAAGATTTTTCTAAAAATAAATTTATCATACACGAGTGTTTTCATGGCCAAAGTTTAGTAATCGATCGTTTAGTGGTTGTCGAACATGAATGAATGAATTCAAGGCGCACGTTTTCATTATGCAAAACTGTTTATCTTTACCATATGCGATTCTCTTTGAACCTCACTAAAATAATGTGTGTGTGTCTGCCACTCAAACCAGCAACAGATAAAGGAGAAAATTATCATTTAAATCAGACTGTACTTTACTGTTTGGTGATTGTGCCACATCAAACCACATTTACAGAATTCAATCGATGTGTCAGATGTGAATATATTCAGGTTATAAAGCATTTTAGGTTCTTCTGATCATGTAAGTGCATAAAGAGAAAAAAAACTATCTATCTATGTCGATCACTTGTAAAATATTCATATAGGCATATATTGTAACATTTTATGATGCCACACAAAAATGTTTGTACTACAAAAACTTTGTAAAGCCCAATTTTTTGAAAGAAATTATTTTCAGTCTCCATTTCTTTAGTCCAAAATTGGCCTTCCCCAAAAACTGGAATGTGTGTAAGATTTTCTGACTAAGCAGTTTTACCAGTGGGCATCCTTCGTTGTCTGCACAAGTATTTGTAGTTATTATAAAGAAAGAGTCCTGTGCCATCCCTAATTTGAACCCTGTGTCAGAACTAAGATAAGTTTCCTGAGAAAGTTTTGAGAAAGTTTGCAGTGTTGAACAAAGAAAGCTTGTGTATTCGCTCACTTTGACCTTGCACCTGCATGGTGATGGGAGCGTGGTTGATCTCTCCCAGACCTGGATGCTCGGGCTACTTGACTCCCCCAAATACCTCAATCTCACAAATTTGCCTCATCTGCTTTGTGAGGATTGTTGTGTGACAGATGAAAGGCTTTGCACTTCGCAGGACCGATTTATGGGGGTCAGTGATCCACCTGGCTACATCGCTGGAGTTCACTGGCTGATAAAGAGAGATTCGCTCATCAAAAAAAAAATCTCCCTTTGAAAAGCTCTGTCCTACATAAGAGTTCCCTTGTAATTAAAGGTTAATGAGTGATGCTCATCTGCAATGATAGACACAAACGTGACCCAGTTCAATGGTCTACTGATTCGGAATATGAGGTGCTGGCCAGACCACGGGCCGCCACATTCCTGAACACTCCGTAAATGGACTCCTATGTCATGTTGTCTTTCAGCTGCATAGTGTTAGCGGAGTGTCACCCCCATTATAAGGAACACTAGCCTGTCTGAGGCCAAAAAGCACCCGATATGCATCACTCATGGTCCGACATCCATGAATGAAGCGGCATTGACTTGCTGCTTTTAGCTGATGTCATTATTTAATGTCACCTGAAACTGTAGGCATATGGCCATGTTCGTAAAACAATCGGAGGATAGATGTGGGGGATTTGAGGGGGGGGGGGGGATTTCAGGGTGCAGTGGGGGGTGGGGGGGTGCAGTGGAGGTGTGTGGCCACAGAAGATGAATATCCAAGGAAACATGGCAAGGTGACAAAAGCTGGGCAGCAGATGTAAGCTCTTCTTCCCCTCTATATTTATCTCAGAGTGACTGCGCAGGTGGACCCTATTGTGTAGCACTACTGAAATTTGCATGGAAGCAACAGCCATCCTCATAACTAATGCAATGTGTAATAGGCTTCTTTAAAGGTGACTGAGTTGAGCTTAATCCATTGTGCTGCTTTTAGACAGTGGGCCTGTGTACATGCCGAGGTCTGTCAATCAGAAACTAATAAAATATTTCACTGTTGGGTTAGTTGTTTGATACAAAATGGTCTGGCTAGTGGCTATATATACAGTTATTGCTTTTAACCAGTAGAGCTGATTTTCCAATTCACAAGCTCTCAGTTTGATTCAATATTGTTTGATTCCGATTCATTTGGGCATATTTCAGTTATAAAATCCGTTTTGCTTGCGTATCAGAGAAATGATCTCCCAGCTGATGCTGTAAATTACACAGGGAAGCTTATAAAACTGTTATAGAGTTATTAATTATAGAGTTCCAAGAGTGCCGAGTCCAACAACACTGAGTTTGTATCACTCTTATTGTCTGTGTTGTCTGGATTTGTTTGGAAATATTAACTTGGTTATTGAACTTGTATTAAAAAAAAGCAATATCACTCTTAAAATTGTGCTGTAATTTTTTTTTGCGAGTGGTACTAAACTGGTTGCACTTAATGCTTTTTGATTCACTAAAAAGAACTGGCTCATTTGAGTAATTTTTTCAGGAATCTGATTACACTGGTTGCTCTGAATGGTTATGATTCACTAAAAGGGATATTTGTTCATGAATCATAATAGTCTGCACTTAGGTACACTACGTTTGTTGTATCATTGAAATTCAGAGTGCAAACTCACATAAATTATGACCTGCTGTATGACTGATGGTGGTGCTTCATGAACGATTCATTCATTGTCTGTCACTGACAAATGAAAAAAGACTCAGGACTCGGGAGGTTATTTTTCTCATAATTCAGCCTATTCTCGTGTTTAGGGAATTTGCCTTTTGAAAATATAACTTTCTATCATCAAATGGACAAAATTACTTGAATAAAGATTAGCTAATTTTGCTGAATAAAAGTCAGAGATAAAGACTGTAAACTGATGAGAAGGAGTACAAGGAGTGCGCCACTGAAAACGGTACAAGCAAAATAAAGGATAGTTTTGGGGATTTTAGGAATCTATATAGAGATTATGATTAATTGGAATATCAGTATTTTATAGCCCTATTCACAAATTACTTTCTGGAAGCAATCATGTACGCAGAGTCGATTTTAATTACTTTAGAGAGATTCAGCTGCTTTATTTGGATCCTTGAATGGAACTTTACCTAACCACGTTCGTTTTCCATTTTCTACTCACTGCTTTTGGATAATCACGCTGTTTGTCTGGTAATTAGAAAATACAGTTTGTGTAATTCTTGCAGAATGAAGATTTTTAGCTCCAGCACAGGTGGCTGACTAGCTCATCTTCAGTTTATTGGATGTTGAATATTTGTTGACACAGCCCAGCTGGGTTTGTAAGAGCGGGAGCCTGAGAAACTCATTTCACAAAATAACAGATCATGAGAGGCTGTCCTTCTGAGGGGAACAGGTGAATCAGAGCATCTGGAACTCATCCCATTTATTATCGATGGCTTATTTTGAGGGGACATATCTGAGGCACTCTATTGTTTCGATAAGCAAAAAATGACTCAGGCATAACACTGTGTGGAGCCTTGGAACTGTGCCACCTCCAGACATTTTATGCACCTCATGAGTGCTTATTTCTGGCGAGGCTTTAGGCCGCACAGGCAGGCAGTGTTCCTTGCCAAGGTGTCAAAGTAGTTAAAGGTAGAGGTCATTAGAAAAGCCAGCCATGCTATCTGATTCAATAAATGAAAACAAGGTTTCTTGGGTTCTAATTATGAGGGACATCCCTGGGGTCAGTGTTTAAATGTAAAACCTTCTAAAGCATCAGGAGACTTGATTTGTTTTTAAGCAGCTTGTTAGCAGAAAAGTTGTGGGTGTAGAGAGTGTATTGGCTTACAAGAAGACCTGACCTCCCAGACCATTTTTTTGTAATTCAATAAGCAACAAGGGAGCTCAATTTTTGTGTTCCTTTCACTTGGATGCTAAGGCTTTTTTTCTCCTCCATACTGATATGAGACAAAAAAACATGTGTACAAATAATCTGAAATCAAGTTGCCATTGGCGAGATACGGGAGTGTCCATTTGCAGTGTCATCAAATATCATTTTGTGCATGCTAGTGTTTCCTACCAGTGTTTTATTATTTATATACTATTATAATATTTGTGAAGATTTTTATTGGCTTTTATTTTTATATTTTCAGTTTTCATTACAATTTTAGGTTATGTTTTCTATATTTGGTTTTGAAAAAATATTTTGTTTTAGTAATTTTTTAACTTTAGCATAGTTAGTTGCCAACAGTTTTTCATTTTTAAAGTTTTTCTTAGTGTAAGTTTTTCATTATATTTACTTAAATTTGTACTTAAATACTTTTTCATTATATTTACTTAATGTTTATTTAAATTACAGAAAACTTAACTTTAAAACTAAACACAACAACAAACACCTCATAAGATGTAACAAATGATTGTTCAGAGCCGTTTCTGAGTTCAATACTGACTCCCTCACTGAACAGTGAATCATTGTTCACTCACTGTTGAAAGGGATAGTTCACCCAAAAATCACTTACTCATCCTCAAGTTGTTCCAAACCTATATGAGTTTGATAACTTGATAATTTTAATTTTTGGGTGAACTATCCCTTTAAGTTATTTTTCAGATTCGAAATGAACTGGCAACTGTTACTGTTTTGTTGTATAAATGAATAATAGTGTTTTAAATTTTACAAAAAAAAAAATATTACTGGATACAAACTTAGTTTAGCTGAAATTTTGGATCAAACAGGCAGATATGTTCTTAGAAAACATGATGACATTTTTTGAACCAAACATTTTTTTATGGATTTTTAACATATTTATATGGCACAAATACAATCAGAATCACTAGAGTGACAGCATCACAATTTTGAGTTCTTACCTTTGAATTGCATTTGTAGATAGGATGTGTGATGGTCTCAACAAAATGATGTCTCATACACCTGTCAGGATCATTGTCCCCTAAGTGTCCACTCTCTGCCTTACAGGTGACACCCTGCAGGATAGTCAGCAGAGGACATGTGACCAGAAGAAGTAGAATCCCAGGCTGGCCCATAGCGACTGAGTTCCTCATATTGTCCACAGCTTCCACAGGTAAAACAAAAGAAAGCTTGACCGTCTCCTACAGAAGGCAACGAAGAGGTCTCCACTGTGTTTTTGATGCCACATAAGTGAACCGAAACATGTAGTGAGCGTTGTCTCTAAACTCAGCCATCTCCTTGAGTGGCCTGGATGTATCTGTGGGTAAAGAAAGGAACCACGGTTAGTCCAGGATGCAAGCTGCAGAAAAAACACCCACCTGAGAGCGCGATTTCAGGTAATGTTTCGCATGTTACGCCCAGTTAGCGGAGCTGTTTAAGTTGTTAGTGGAAGGACTGGGCAGGTGAGGTAAGGTGCAACGTAAGGGAGAGTGGGAGTTTGCCTGCGTGAGAACCCGTCAGTGACAGATGACCCGAGACAGACGTCTGTTGTGCCTCTGCCAGCTGGTTAAGGTGATTGCTGCCATGTCTCTAGCCAGAAATAAGTGGGCTGTGATGTATGAGGAGTTCTGGCAGACCGCTGTACTGTTATTCTAACAATCTCAACACTGAAAAACACTGGTGTTTTTATTACAGTGAAGAAACCTAATATATTAATAAACAGCCTGGAGCAAATTTCCCCAGAAATGAATTTTTCATAAAAAGAAATAAGTCTCGGTGCAAGTTCTCTCATGACAGTAAAACAATTGCCAAATTAGGTACACATATACTTATTTTTTCATGAGCTTAGTGCTTTACAGTCCTCATGACAATGTTTCGTGTGTGGCAGTTAAATTCACTGAGCCACGACTGCTAAAAGGTTTGGTGTAATGAGGGAGAAAAAGAGTAGCAGAGCCCTTAGGATAACCGACTCCACAAACCTGGATCAGACAGAGAGGAAATTATCATTCACTAAAACAATACCTTGCATTATGTCTAAACCTCTTTCAAATTTTATTTCGAAACCCGCAATTGCTCCGAAATCGCAAACACATCAGGCTAATTTAAAACTTTCTCCTTGTGTTTTTCTTACCAGAGCGACTCATTTAACTTTAGCATTCCTCGTGTAAGGATTTTAGGTATCAATTTGCCTGTTTAAATAAATACTCCCTGAAATGTTTAACTGCACCGGGGAGCATGTGTTGCTGGGTTTACACAAGCACACATCACAGTCTGTTCTTAACTCGGATGCTCGTCATTTATTTAATATCGGGCATACCAGCCGCCATCTTCATCATCATCATCATGCCCAGGCACGACTGTTGACATTCAGACCTGGTTGAGAGCGTCTGCCGCACTGATCTGTAGTGACTGTAATGGGCCTTAACAATGCAGTGTAGACACTCCAGCTCAAAAGATAACTACAGATCCAATTTAGTTCATAAACAATGAGACGGTGACCTCATGGCGTAACCATCCATGGCAGCTTCATCGGTTGAAGGCTTCTAGTGCTATAAGGGCAGTTGTGGGTGTATTGATCCATAGTTTTCAGTGTAAGGTAATGTTGACCACCACAGCGTCCACACCTGCTTCGGCCTGTAGATTTATAAAGCCCAATGTGTCTACAAACAGCAGAAGGACTTACAATCCCCTCCGAGACAACATCCACCACATCTGTCCACCTCAGACCAGAAGAATTATTTCCCTCTCTGGCTTTGTATCTCCTTTTTCAATTTGTAAACTGAAATTTTTGAGTTTATAGACTAGGAAAATGAGCTTTGACATGCTGGAATCTGACCTCGCAACTATCTGATGCAAGCTGTACTCGAATGTTTCCTTTAATTAGATTTTTTTTTTTCAGAGACAAGAATTTGTTTTGCTCAGCATAGATTTTTTTTCCGGAGGTGTCTAAACTTAAGTGTCTAACCCAAATTGTTTTCCCCTCCACAGTATGGTTCATTGTAAAACTTCTAAAAATGAAAGTCCCTTTCAGGGAAGTCAGTTCACTTAGTGGCCATAATTTGCAATTAACTGTTCCAGGCAGCTATTTCAGGCACGCAAGACCAACCTCTGTCTACTTAAATGGGGAAATACCAAAATCTAAAAAAATAACATTTAAAAAACATTTCAATCATCACAAAATTATGTTGTTATGTTTTTTGTTATGCTTAAATTACTTTAAATTGGCATATATTTCAGATTGGTCCAGGTAATGCATGTGCAGTCCTACGCACGAGTATCAGGACACTGATCGTTTTTATGGCAACCGGAACTGTTGGTGATTGGCTCTTTATTTCGAAGACGGTACTTTTTTTCAACATATTTTGCATTGCAGTTTCTTCCATGCATAAGTAGAGTGAACCATATTGGTATATATACAGCTTTTGCATTTACTCGCCCTCATGTCATTCCAAACTGATATGGTTTTCTTTATTCTGTGGAACACAGAAGAAGATTTTGAAGAATGAAAAATGAAAAAAACGTGTGTTTTTGTATATACAATAAAAGTCAGTGTTGTTTTGAACCCCACTGATCTTTTTTGTTTGGATAAAAACAGTTGAAACCTTCTTCAAAATATCTTCTTTTGAGTTTTACAGAGGAAAGTAATTGGAATGACATGAGGGTGTAAATTATTCTGGGTGAACTATCCCTTAATACTTCCAAGTTGCAAGATGCAAAACAGGGTATTTTTCATTTTCACTAACTGCCAAATATTATCCCACAAGAAGAAAAAAACAATAAACAAATTTAAGAGGAAGGCAGGAGCCAGGACCGGGTGAGACATGCCATAACCCCATTGCACTGAACTCTCAGACCCAGACTGCTCGCCTAGGGACTGTGTCCTAACCGGGAGTCCCGTCAGCGGCTATAAACGCCACTTAGGGAGCAGACCCCTGGAATGAACTGTCCCTAGGCACGGCACTGGTGGTTGTGGATAGAGTATGGATCTTTTGATCATTGCTGATCCTCTCAGGCCATGGCAAGGCTAGAGAGGGGCCTCGCCGTCTGCACCATTAGGACTGTGAAATTCCTGACATTCAAAAGCAGCCACAGGTTAGGGGCCGTATGGTAGGAGCTGTTGCAAACTATTCAGTGTTGCTTCTCACAGTCGCATAGTTAGTGTTTATTTGATTTAGAGAGTATAAAATGCCATGGGAACACCATGAGCTTTTCATTTCAGGGCATCTTCCATTGGTGGTTGTTCTTTGCAGACACTGAAAGAACTCAGGGGATCATGGGTAGGCTCTTGATATCTCAGTCTCCTGTTCTAACCCTTGATGCTGTTTCTGCTTAAGATAAAGCACAGACTGTCATTTTAAGGGCTTGGATTATGTGGATTGAGACAATTGAATCCACGTTATTAGTTATAGCTTCCTCAACATTATTGTGTAGAAACAGGCTTATCTGAAGTTAGAGCTCAATTTTTGAGGTAATCCATGTCAAAGTCTTCTAATGCCTTCAAACAAAACTATGCTGAGAAAATAATTGAATTTGAAGAACATTTATTAACGATTTAACGATAATAAAATTGCTTTTGTACAATAGTTCAATAAACAAAATGTTATTATTTTATAATGTTACTTAAACATAAGTAATGTTATTACTTATTTTAGACACAATATTGGATATTAGTTCGTCTATTTTTGCGCAGTCAACGAAAATAGTTCCTAGTCAACACAATTTTGTCTCAGAGCAAGTAGACACATTCCTGACTGAATTAGTGTTTTTAATCAAATTGTTTGATTAAGTTATTCACTGACTCATTTGTAAAGTCACTAGCTGGGTCTGAAATATGCTGGGTCCTCAAACTGTCAGAGTAGGTACTACAATTGAAGAAGAACTTGCAAGTCAATTCTATACAGTATGAATGAAATCCGAATGTGCTACATCCGCCATGTTGTCTTTTTCATGTGATTTACACTGTCAGTTGCCTGGCTTCACTGCCATTCACAATTAGTAAAGTGTCTGTCAGATGCGAACTTGAGAATCTCGGAAGTAGTAGGTCATCCGGGTACTTTCAGTCGGTACAATAAATGACTCAGTGACTCAAATACAGTTACTTGTCACCACTTAATGACGTAACGATGTAGAAAAGTGTAGAAAGAATCACTGAAAAATCCCCACCACTTAACGGTTGTATAATTATAATTAAGTATATTTGTTGGTTATACAAGAAAAATGAGGTAAATCACTTCATGTTCCCTGTGAATCACTCAGATTTCATTGTACAGCTAGAGTACTTTAACAAGGATAATCAAACTTCAGAAGGGTCTGACAGCAGCTGAGTCCACAGTTGTTGAGTGAGGCGTGTGGCCGCCTAGTATTTGCCAATAAGCAGAATTGTCTTCTCAGTCACATTGACATGCCCAAACCCCCTCCTCCGGCGAAGGGGTTACGTCACTGTTTTCTGCTTGTTTAGCACCCTATTGTTTGACCGGCTTTTAATAAACCAAAGGGCAGATTCCTGCAGGGATCACCCCGCAGCCCTCCTCCCATGCCCATCTGCAACACAAGAAGCATGCCAGGGGCACTGCCACTACACGCAGACGCCAGTAACCCGCGTCTCCAGAGCTAAACCCCACGCTTAATATATCCCCTGTGATAAAGATAAGACAAACACAATGGATTTGAACGTAGTTTGATGCCAATAGCCGGGGCACCATGTGAGCCATCGCTAAACTAATGTTAGCTTTACATTTGGCTTCTCAGAAAAGCGCCGGTCTGATTGGAATGCTAAAAGATGAAAGGGTCTGCGCATAGCAAAGCTGTGGTGGGGTTTCCAGTTAAATTAATTAGAGACCCTGATATACTGTCCTGTTAACCTTCCCGCTTTAATGTGATGTGCAAATTGACGGCTGTCGTCATCTTCTAAAAATACCTCAGGCTTTAATACTTGATTAAGTCGTCAAATGACTATTACATATTGATTATGAATGAGTTGCACACATAACACTGGTTGACATTGCCAGCTTTTACATCTAACATCTGGGGGGGAAGTGTGTTCTAGCTCACCTCTTCCTCGAGCTCCATAAACAATCCTCAGAATATCTATGATTTCTCATCTGGTGCGCTCGGCTAACGACCTCTGGCTTTGCTGCTTGTATTGCACAGACAGGGACTGAATTCTCAATATAATGCTGATGACTTCCCTTAGCAACCACTCTCCCACAGCACACATTATGTGAGCCTTATCATATTTATCACAGCCGTCTTACTTTGGCTATGAGTCACTCTGAAAAAAATCACTATGTATCTGATCAAATCGAATTAATATGCACCGTCACTCTGAACTCAGGTAAAAACTGGACTCTTGCATTGTGAGGTAGATCGATGACCATATTTTGCTTCTCAATTCTGGCTAACAATGCATTATATTTAAGAATAAGAAATCAAACACACACACACATACATATATATATATATATATATATATATATAAAATCAATCAATATTTATATAAATATTTATATATAGTATACTTAGTAATATATGCACTGCTGAAACAAGACAAACAGTAAAACACTAATGTACAGCGATAACCTCACCGCCAGTAAAAAAGTAACTCTGATGACCCGGTCACCTTTACAGCGCTGGTGGTCTTACCTTCTGCCTGGTGCTGTTTAACCTGCAATATCCAATCCCAGCTGGCTCCTCTAGGACAGAAATGAAATTTCTTAAGCAACAATTGCCTTTAGATCTCTCCCTCTCTCTCATCCACTTGCTCTCTCCCCTCTCTCTGTTTCTCTTTTACTCTCTCTCACGCATGCCGATTGTGTGTGAGCTCTGATTCCTTCCCCTCCCTCTCAGCTCCCCTCCCCTCCGCTTCGACATTCACACCCCCTCTTTTATTGAGGAATCACATGGAAAAGGGAAAAGGATGGATGATGTACGTCTTGGGATGGTTGTCAGATGTGGAACGTGACACAGATGTCGTATATCACCTTAGGGACACACATACTCGCCCCCAGCTGCCACACCAACAAGCAAATGGGGATTCCAGCGAAATCACAGGAATGACCAAAAGTCTGGCCCTCTTTTACGAGGTCCAGGTTATAAAACTGTTAGCGGAGTTAGTTTACTTAAAAACAATTGGTCTTCTGGGTTTCTTGCTGTCTTTCATGAGACTTGGGAGGTGTAACTCAATTCAGCTGGAAGCTATTTTGAAGTATGTATGCAGTTATATGTTGTAGGAAAATGGAAAAGAAAAAAAACCTATTCTCGACCTCGAGAACAGCTACAACGGGGGATTGACGATTGCTGTGTTAAATTTACATCTTTATACGCTAGCATGAGTCTTGAAATTCGTACAAAATGCGATGAAATGGCATTAAAATGCAAAGCACATAACTGCATTCTTGGAATATAAAATAAAAAACAGATGTGCAATTATGAGTTCCCAATGAACGCATAATTACTATTTCACATCTCTGACATGGAGAGAATCCAGCAAACATTTCTGTTTTTCTCAAAGTTTGTCCTCCTGTGGCCAAAAAATGTCCTTTAAAGATCATGGTGGAGTAGGCAGTTGAAATTAAATTACCGCAAATATTGGCACTAGAGGGAGAAAAAAAAGAGAGATATGGACTTCATCTGAAAGGGAACTGAGGGTTTGTGGCTTGACATTATCTGATTGTCAGAACTTATCAACTTTATCCAGCAGTTTCCATGATGCTAAGTTTGAAAAAGAAAAAAAAACTATTTAAAAATGACTCGGTTTGAAGCTTCTCGTGTACACACAGAAATGAAAAGGGCAAAACAAACTAATTAAAACAGAAAATAATGACTAACATACAGTTTTACAAAAGAAATGCATCAGAAAATGTGGCACACACAAACCATCATGCAAAGTTGGAAACCTCTTGAGAAAAAAAGACTGTGCTAAAAACTCAGGAGGTCAAAGGTGGACTCAACATAAATTACCTGCAAGACTTGGTGTGACCTCACAAATGTTCTCACCTTCTATCCGTCGACCCCTTGACATCACCATCATTAACAACCAGCAACTCCTGTTCACACACTGCAAATCTGAATTGAAGTAGATTAGTGCAATGCTAATCCAAAGTGGGCTGATCATGACAACAGGGTTGGGTTACATAGCCACTAGCTGGGTATTTTAGTGAGGCGCACATATGCATAGAGTAAAAATAAATCATTTCTCTGAATCGTTTCTATGACTGCGAGACAAATGAATACTGGTGCTGACCTGGCATGTCAGCGAGAGCAAAATAGCCTTAGCAGAGATTTCCTCCAAAAGCTTCCCGTCCTGGAAATGAGCCCTTCTCATGCCTGTCCATCATATTTTTATTGTATCCAGGAGCATCTGTAGTCTTTCAACACTCATCTATTCTTTCAACTTCCGTTTTGCTATCTGATGTGGCACAAGTATCATATCAAGTGATTTACTGTCTGCATTTGTCCATTCAGTTATGTCCATCTAATACGCTATTATTTGTTTCAGTGTTTTCAAACCTTTTTACAGATGAACTGAAATTTTCTAGAAGGACAAAAGTATTGTCGAAAGACATTGTGTTTGCCGCAGAAACTGATTTCATCAAGTACATGTTCCTGGAAAAACATCTTTGTGGATCCTGGAACAACATTCCAATTAACCAATCAGATTTGAGGGACAAGTTTACAGTTTGTGTCAAGTTTAGGCTAACAACAAGGGTTAGGTGCTTCTACATCAGTGTTATTCACCTATCATTTCCCTCTGATTTTTATGGATAACTTATGGGTAGGGTTAAGTTTAGGGGTAGGGATATGGTTAGGACTACATTTTTGGACAGGAATGTTGTTCCAGGGTCAACAAAATATGTTGACCCAGGAATGCATCTAATTCGGCAAAATCCAGACATGCGTGTTTGCCAGCCTTGATGTCGTCTTACATGACAGTATTTATCCATGGCTTTCATCCACAGATTCATATCGGTCTCCCCAACTAATGAAATTGGCTTTTATTTTTACCCACAACAGACAGACCGAGGGTTGCAAAGCAGCTTGTCAAGTGAAGAACACAAAGCGAGCCAAAGTTTTCAAGCTCAGGATTTGATCATGAAGTCTCATTTCAAGCTACAAGACAAAAAGGTCTCATAATTTTGGGTGATTTATATTGAAACAATGCATGCTGTCATACCGTCTTCCAGAAATGAGCTCCTCTGGGAATGCTGACCTGGATGAAAATAGTCCATAGTCCTAATTTACAGCCAGTGTAGAAAAACTTGTCTTCCTCTAGATATTTAAAATAATACTTGCCAAAGACAACATTGCAATGATCACTGTACCAGGTCTGGCAGGGACAAACACATACCTACTAAAATAAGTACTTTGCAAAGAAATAACAGGGAAATGCATAAAGAATTCAAGCATGATTAAGATTTCTGTATGAATTAGTCAGCAGAGTGGAGTCCATTATGTCAGTGCAGTAAAAAAAGAGCATCTAAAGGCAAAACAGAGGAGAATGTAACTGTTTCCCTATGTGTACCTGAGGCAGAGACTGGCCTACAAAAAAAGAGACTTAATTCTGCCTGTTTTCTATCCCTGTGCCAATTCCTGTAGGCACTGTCAAGTCACTGTAGCTGGGAAAAGGACAAGGCAAAATGACCGTCCACTAATTTCCTGAAGCTTTTTTTTAATCAAATGAAAACCCTTCTAAAAAATAAGTAGGGCAATCTCATTTAATCGTGTTGTCTTAGGAAGTTGCTGTACGTCGTATGTTCTCTTAGATTAAACAAATCTTTGAAACAAAAAATTAGCATACCCGGTTAAAAGAAGTCACCGCTCGCCACAGATCAGATGCTATTAAAAAAAAAAAAGTCATTTTGTATTGAGGTGGGTCACGTGGGTGTAGTTTTTACGAGATAATTACAATTTTAGGAGGTTCTCTTGTTCACTGTGAACCCAAAGGAGTCATCTATTAAAGTTGATATTGTGCGTACATTTCTTTATTAGTAATGTTAAAAAAGATTTTATTATGAAATGGCAAGACTGGTACTGTAAGACTACAACAAAATCTGGCAGAATTTTATTTTTGTTGGAAGTGTGTGAAAATTTGTTGTGTAATTTGTGGATCCCTTACCAAATGCTGTATGACTGATATCAAGACAGGTTTCTCTAAACACTCCCCCTGTCTGCCATTGGTCAGGTTAACAACTAGCCCCACCCCTAAACCTATGCCATTGGCTGAGGTGCTGTTGCTGTGTTTGGGTGCTCAAACAAAAACAGCAATGTTTTGATGGCACCACAAAGCCACAATGTGTTTTGACACTTTTTGGAGAAACTAGCCTACAAATGGCATGCCTATTGTCACTTCATATTGATCTCACTCAGATATACGTATTTTAACAATAGAAAAACATCTGTAATGATCCATAATTTGGTGGCAGTTTAGTGGTTAAATCTTGGTTAAAATCTGTCTCTTCAGTAGTAAGTTATTTTGGATAAGAAAGTGTTTGCTAACAAATTAGTAACTAAAGCAATATGACAGGCTTTTACTATATTAGAATATTTAGCGACCACCGATAGACCTTTAAAAGATTAACTGGAGATTTTTTGCACCAGAGATTTTATTACATTTTCCTGAGCAGAAACTTAAGGAGACTCGACTTGAGACTGGATAAACATCAGTTAAACAAGAGCCAGGAAACATTAACAGCGAACACACTATTGGTTATAAGCTCTGGAAGGCTGCAAGTATAACCCTTGTAGCGGATGATCTATAAGTTCTAACTATGAAGCATGACACTTACCTTAGTTTGCTTTGGGTGAATTGTCCCTCTGAATGTTACCCTGTACGTTTATTAACAATTTATATTAACATTGCTCATCTAAATAATTTGTAGTCTTATATAGAATGTGCTATGCCACAGAAATGACTTATAAAGTGCATTATAAGCATTTACCAATGCTCGCGGGCGAAATTCAGTCATTTCCGGAGGAATCCAGGAGCTCGGGAGTTTTGCGAAAAAGTTCCACACGCAGATTTCATGCATGTTCAAGTTGGTAACCCCAATTCACCACGCTGGACAACAGAAAGCTGCTTAGTTTGAAAGTGGCAATGGGCCTTTTTTTACCCGTCATTTTTATTTTTTATTTTTTTTGGCCGTGACAAAAACTCTTAATATGATATTCGGGAAGGAAATTCTGGCAGTAATCATCTTATATGTGGAGGCTTTTTTTCATATTATTATTGTTAATACAATAGACCTATATCTTTTGTGATTTCACCTGCTCAGTGACATAAATGTTTTAATGCTACAGACAGAAATTAAATCAACCACAATGATAACATTAAGGCAATATTTTACAACTGAAATTAATATCTTGGGTGATATGAGAATTTTTGTCATTTTAGTTGAGTACCTGTATTAAATGAACATGCACATGCTTAAACATGATCTACATTTATTCAGTTACCAAGACTTTGTTTTGCAGACAATATCTGGCAATTCCTAGTTGTTGCCTGTGACACATTAACATTTACACTAAAAATACAATGTGGTCACATGATTTTTGACTACTTCAGAGTGTGGTTTGAGTGATCCGATCCCAAAACAATTTGAACCCAGTTTTATACCTGTATATTTAATGCTGACCACAGAAATGGATGTTAATACCAGATGTAACCGGGGTCATTGTTGCATTCTAGGATGTCAAAGTGTGGCCTCATTGACTGGAGCCAAGCTAAATATGTCCTAGATGCGTCAGCCTTTGTGTTTCAGACAGAAGCCTGCTAACTCATGAGGCTAATATTTTAGTAAGTGTGAAGGCTAGGAATGAAGACTTGATAATACCCGTGTGATGTAATGCACTTCTTCTGTCTTGGCCAGGAACTGAGGCCTTGAACGCAAAAGCTCTGATTACAGACACGCTCAACCTGTCTTTTTATATAAAGCATCAGCATTTATCAATCGCATAATGTGCCAGGTCAGAGTGTGAACAGCAAATGCAGGTTATAAAATGAGGATGTTGGACCTTTTTACCACGGACAAAACCCTTGCTTTACTTTAACTAAATCATGAAAAGGCCTTTGGGAAATATGAATTTGGGTACTGTAACGGGCAGTTGTTTTCTCTCATGGCCATGGCATGTTGTCATATTATGTTGACATCTTTATCCACACAATCACGGCAAATGTGAATGTCTGTCTGCCTGTAAATATGGTTTGATTTAGCGACTCGTATTTTTAACTGCTCCACGCTTGGTCCCAAGGCACTCCCAAACAGCTCTCTCATTTCAGCATGTTTTTGATTTCAAGTCGAATAAAAATTATGACATTCATGCAGCACAACAGAAACAACAATGTGCAACAATGTGAATTTAATCAGAGCAATACACAACGTTTTTTGACTTTTCTCATGTTATCGAGGATCCCATCAGGCCGTTCTTAGCTGTCATTAATGTTCGTCGCGCTGCCAAAGACATCCTCCAGCAAGAGTGAGTAGTTAATGGTTTTAACTGCAGGGTCTGCAGCTTCTCCCCTCCAGTCTGCATCAAACTAAAAACAACAGCAAGGCAGGGTTTGAGAAACAGTTTGCAGAGTTTCCTGGAGCACATGTGTTTAGCTGGCACTCTCATTTCATGTCTCTGCAAATTAAGGCGCACTGAGAGATAGATTTATCAGGCCGGATTGACTTTAGCACATGGTAAATGTCTTGTACTTGCTATTTAAAAATGTATGACAAATGCTTAACGACTTTGTGTGCTTCAGTAAATCAGACCAGCAATCGTCTTTTAAAAAGAATTGCTGCAGATAAGATTTTTATTGCTCAATATGTTAAGATGACCAGATTTCTGAAATGAAAACCGGGAACATTTCTAGTTCAGCAGTCTATATATCATTGAAATATCCAATGTAATTATCAATGAATTCAAAAAGGGGGACAGTTTTGTGTGTTTTGACCATGGTAAATGTAGTACTGTGATAAACTCTGGTAAATCATACTCTTGAAATACTACCATAAATTTGTGTAGTCATCAACACACTTATGAACTGTAATAACTGTTTAAAATAACTCGCAACACCCTCGTTCTTCTCAAATTACTAAACCAAAAATAAGGTAAAACTAAACAGAATGAAACTTACTAAAATTAAAATGAAAACTGAAAATATAAAGCTACAGCTAATTAAAATTATTAATAAAAAACTCTAATGGTATATTAATAGTATTAAAATAACACTGGATATCAGCGCATTTGATATGATATATTATCTTTTAAACAAGTATGTGCAATAGGCACTGAAAATCAGGGACATCTGATCACCCTGTCATATGTAATATAAGTATACACGTTTCTTATGCACAGAAACATGGCTTTATTCACTAGACCAATTAGACAGATCAATCAGTCCTTACAGTTTCAATGTTGCCTTGAAGGCGCATATTCTTCTTTTTTGAAGAATATGTTCATGAAACATCACTGAACTTACTTAAGCTGGACTGTGACACTATTTTCTTCTGGAAACAAACTTTTTTGCATTATTTTCCTGTTATCTATGTAAAGCTGCTTTGAAACATTCTGTATTGTAAAAAGCTCTATTTAAATAAATGTGACTTGACTTGACTTTTTTCATACTAAGAAGTGTTTGATAAATGCAGGGTAATTCACCATTGTGATGGCTGCTAATTTAGGCTACAGGAAATGTCTGGAAAATGGCAAATTTAACATTCAATAAACACCATGATATGAGAAATGAGTGAGCAAAAAAAAAAAAGAAAAGCTTGCACAGTCTGTCTTGCTTCTCATGGATTCATCTTTGTATCGCTATGTATGCTCCTGCAAGCCCTGATTAAATAGAAAAGACAGTAGAGAGAAACTAGAGATGAATCGACTGCTAACTCCCCCTGCTGGTCAGTTAAGTCCCTGTAGAACTGGAAGTCTTCTCATTGTGAGTCAGTGCGCAGATGGTTCTGCTTAGGCTCCAAGCAGGCATGCTAAATTACTGTGCTGTAATAAAAGCTCCACTTCAGAGTAGTTGTTGAGTGGGTTTTTCCCAAGGCTGATTTACTTGAGATGAGGCTTGGAGGTGCTCAAAGTTTGTGGGGCCCACAAGTTACCAGTTCCTGGACCCTGACACAAACACTCTCATGTGTATGTGCCGGCTTTAGCAAACGATAAAAAGTATGACGTCTCAAAGTATGTGTTTGTTGACAACAAATGGACTATTTTTCTTGATAGTCATCATTGCATCCAGACCACGCTCAAACTCACCTTCACAGTGACATCTGGAAGCACAGCAGAGGCGGGGTTTTCTCTCCAGTTGATGGCTGATAAGAAGGCGTGATAGTCGATCTTCTCAGACTCGTCTTGAAACCTAGATGAGAGATGCAGGAAATATGGATGCGTTGCGTTGAAATGTTTCATGGATAATAAATGGGATTTTTGCTCTGTTGACCCTACTTCTCGAGAAGGGCTCGCAGTAGGCCATCAGAGAGGGGCAGTCGAAAGGCTTTACAGATGATCCGTGCTTCTTTAAAAGAGAGGTGTCCAGATCTTCAGCACAATTTGTGTGGACAAAAATGAGACAAAAAGATGAATGAGCAATTTTTGTCAGCACAGTCTTTAATAAATATAACTTAATATATACACTCATAGGTTTGGGGTTAGTAAGATTTTTAATGTTTTTGAAGGTTGCATATATTTGATTAAAAAAAATACAGTAATATTGTGAAATATTATTTATTGTAATATATTATAAAATGTAATTTATTTATTCCTGTGATGGCAGAGCCGAATTTTCAGCATCATTACTCCAGTCTTCAGCATCACATGATCCTTCAGAAATTATTCTAATATGCTGATTTGGTGCCTAAGAAACATTTATTTTTATTATCAATTTTGAAAATAGTTGTGCTGCTTAACATTTTTGTGGAAACAGTAATAATTTTTTTTGGATGAATAGAAGATTCAAAATAACATTTATTTGAAATAAAATTAATAATTTTGTAACATTATAAATGTCTTTGCTGTCACTTTTGATCATTTTAAATAAAAGTATTAATTTATTTAAACCAAAAAAACAACCTAACCCAAACCTTTGAATGGTACATATTATAAGAGAGTTATAATTGATTATAAAATGATACAGTCTTCTTATGGAGTTCATGACAGACAGCTGCAGACGTTCTAGGTTCAATTATTTTCAGAACATTTTGAACATCTTAAAATAACTAAACTTTACACAGGGTGACATAAACAGGACAAGCACGTTGACCTGCCGGCATTCTTCCTCATCAATTCCCCCTGCCTGCAACATGCCACAGGTCTTCATCTGTTTCCAATGCTTCACTTGAACCGCTGGAACTAATCGCACCCCCTCAATCGAAAGCAGATTGATGGTTATTCTACCTCACCGTGATTGTTAGTGGTCCACATCAGTGCCTGCATGAGAGTGTGTGTCCTTAAAGAAAAGTGGGGAACGGTTTTGTGGTTCTGTATGAATGCATGTTTATGTCAATGTTGATTTCGTATTAAAATGCATCGTAAATAATTAGGATAGACTATTTTGAGGTCACTAATACGTTTTCATTCAAATTGTTATGCAGGTAATATGACTTGTGAACATTTCTAAAGATTTTTTATTTTAAATTTCATAATATAGAAGTAGTGGCCTAAGACTTTTAGAAAAAGTATTTGTTTTTGAGTCATATTTAGTCAGTCACATTTTAATGTTTATCAATGGTATGAGAATAAAGCCTACGAATTGACATATTTATCATATTACTTTGTACCCTTTCCTTAAAAAGAAGAACTGAATGCACAAAAAAAAACACATCCCATTTTGAAACTAAACATATATGCAGAAAAATCTAAATTTAACGCTATCCCAATAATAAATCATAAGAATAAATACTGCATTTTAAATATTTGTCTCTGACAGGCCTATTTGCACAATTAATTACAATTAATGTAATATATAATATATATAATTACAATTAATGTAATATATAATATATATATATATTACAATTTTACTTTGTAATATAAAAAACTGAATATTTATTTTAAAAAGTTAAGATTTGAGACTGAAATTGAAAGATGATTATATGGAATAAATCCTGCTAAAACTCTACCTGCCCCGGTCCTCGTGTGTGAAAGCACGGATCATATCTGAGAAGTTCTCAAAGATTTTCTTCTTTAGCTGATCCTGAGCCACGGCAAGCATGAGGCCCACATTCACCTCTGGCTGTTCCTGCACTGAATAATTGCGACCCAGCGTCATGATCTCGTGTTCAGACAACTGAATGTCCATATCTGCCAACAAAGTCCTGTAATGAACACAGTCATGAATTTAAGTTTGAGCGCAATGTCAAACTAAATAGTTTACTAAATAGTTCTTTTAAGGCCAATTCACACGGCACCGACAGACGGTGATCAATGGCAACAAACACATTCGTTAAGTTCTGTCGAATCAGTGTTACTGCTGTCAGCGTCTGTTTCCATTGGTCGGTGCTTGTTTTTGCCAGTTGAACACTTTGCATCGTTGTTTGTCGTGCCTTGGAATGAGAATTAATGTAGACCTACTGTCATCTGGTGAAAAGGTCTGCATTGGTCGATGCCTGTCAGTGGAGTCTGAATTAGCCTTGACTGCTTCTATTTGACAATATGCGTTTCTATAACATAAGTCATTGCTTCTTATACTGTGTCTTGCAGGGACTATGACCAATAAAAGGTCTCTTCTTTTTCCCCCAATCAGCCATGACTGCGACAGGAAATTTCCCCATTCAGTTCTATTTCTGCAGGTAATCCCGCCCACAAAACTCAAAATCAGTGAAATTGGTCCAAAACCTCACTCAGTATAACAGGTTAGAACAGGATGTGTTATGCACCCTTTTTTTTTTTGGTGAATTTTTGGCCGTCTCCTTACCTGAATGACTCATATGGAATGAAGCCAGTGCTGCTTGGGTCACTCATCATGATGAACTGTTTTACTTTCTTCTGCTGTTCCTCACTGATGGATTTTACCTTGCTGATAATGGTGCCAATATTGGCCTTGGGGAACTAAGTAATTGAGAAACATAGGGCTTTCAAATAAAGTTTCTGTGTAGAAATATACATCTTGGCACAGCTTAGCAAAAAGTTGGATGATTTGTTCATTAAACCATGTTAATCAAAATAGGTTGTGTGTTTTTGTGTGTTACCTCATCAGCATGTTGCTCCATATAGTTGAATGTAAATTCATCAGCATCCAGCAGCTGGAAAGGCTGATTGTTCAAATCCACTCGAGCTCCCACATATAAATCCTGAGCTGTGAAATACTCAGACTTCTCACTTTTAAACAGCTCCTGTCCTGGCTTCTTCACACGGCCTCTTTCTAAGAACTTACCCCCAGTCACACCTTAAACACAAGAACAATGAATGGAATCAAATTAGTCAGAATCTTTATCATGTTTTTTTTCTGACCTGAATTTAAACAGGACGGCAGTACCTGAGTTTCTCTGAGGAGGTTCAAAGACTGCCATGCTGTCATCACTGAGGTAGAGGCATATGATAAAAACGCGTTCCTTGTCGATAGGACTGTCAGTCAACATTTTCCCTACAAATCTCAACACATTGCTCACCAGACCTTGCCTAGAGTTGAGGAAAAAAAGCTAATTTATCATCTGGCAGGAGAATAACAGTTTTTTATTTTACAATACAGAGGATGATATCATCAACCCCAACTGAACTGCAATCAGTTAAAAAAACTGTTATTGAATATTCACTAGTCATTTAACTTTTTCCATTCCAAAAACTATGTGCATCCAAACTTTACTAGAAAGTCTGAAGATCTGTCCTCTTTCGAACTTGTAATGATTCTTCTTTAAATATTTAGTCAACAGTCCGTCAAAATCAAGATGTGGCTTGGTTCCTTACTTAAATTCAAGATGTTTCTTTGCTTATTCAGTGTGGGTTTAATCCTGTCACTTAGCTGCTTTGAGGTTATTACTATCTATAAAAGAATCCTAAATCCTTTATTTTGAACAGCTTTATTTTTCTCTTCAAACTCTACGCCTGCCAATGTATGACAATGTATTGTCCAAAGCAAACTGAGTAAGTGAATAATTTGCAGCATGATACTGGTTCTGGGATTATATTTGGAAGTGAAGCACTGTGAAAACAATGTATAATAATAAACTGACTTGCAAGAGCTGGTTTTACATCGGAAGTATCAAGAGATTGCGTTTGAGCCTCTGATTATTTATGAAGGCACATGTTCGTCCACTTCTTATGTCAAAATGATCAGAAACCAGTAAGGGTCTGAAATGTTGTTTTGATATAATATTAATGGTTTTAAATGGAAGGGAAGAATATACTCTGGACGTCCTAAGGGAGATTAGTGCCGCTGGTTACCTGTCTTTCTCCATAAACTTCCTGAAATCTTTTTGTGGAGGTTTAGACAGCAAACCCTGACAGGAGCAGAGCGAATCTTCCTCAGATCCAAATCCAGTGTAGGGTGGCACCTGTTTGGCTGGTTTAGGAGGGGGTGGGGCCTTGAATGAGACAGGTGTGAAGTCCTCTATAAAGCCACACAGGAAGAAAACATCAAAAACATCTCCCACACACACATTTAAGCAGACATAAGCATGGAACACCGGAAGTAAGGTCATACAGAGTTGGGTTTACCCATATGAATTCAATTCATCTTAAAACGAACAAGTGCTTCATCAGAGCCTGTGTCAACCTGGCTCCATTAGGCTCATGTGTAACTAATGCTATGATCTCTTCAGTCGGCATAACGCCGCAGCAGACAGATGCACGCGCACCCGTATTGTGTTACTGTTGGCACGGAGCTTGTGTGACTCTCATATCGGAGCTTTTGAAGATAAAGAGGCCGGGCTGGCCATTGCTCATATCTGCTGTCCAAAAACTAAGTCACCTTGAGGTGTCAATCAGTTCTGCTCCTTTAGTCTTCTGCTGTTCAATGTGTGTTATTCCGACAGTTATTCACAGGGATGAAAGCACACCGGGGAGTATTAGTCTCACATAGAGACATGGGATTTACGACAGGAAGACTTTGAAAATAACGAACAGCTTGTCAGACCACACAGACGAGATGTGAGCTGAGAATGAGGGGTTGAAGTATTTAAATTTGATTTTTACTTCACTGCAAAAAAAGCAATAGAGCACAAGATGCACATGTTGTAGAGAGTTTGTTTGTAGCAAACAAAATAAATGTGATTTCATCATAGCTTCAGAGTAACAGATGAAACTCAATACTGACACCATGTGGTCATTAATAACGTCCTGAAAGTAGTCCTCCCTCTGAAAATCTCCAAAACTAATAATATTAACAACAATTTGTCCATTTGTCCAATGTAGGGTTGTGGGAATGCTAATAATAATAATTATTATTATTATTACTGCGGCCCTATATATGATAAAATAAATAAATAAATGATTATTAGTTGTTATTATTAAATATTTATTTGTTTATACTATAAAAATAATATAATAAATCATAAAAAGACAAATGGCTCCTTTGAATGTAAGGAATTAGATTATTTTCACTGACAAAACTATTACAAATCATGAAATATGATAGATAAATCAATATTAACGCTAAGCCAATATCTCAACATCTTTAAAAGCATAAATACTACGTACTCTTGAGTCATGATGTAACTCACCAATACCATATTTGGAGCGATAATACTCTTTAGTGAAGTTGTCGCAGTCATATAACAAGACCCTACGACCCCACACGTTAATGACGCCTCCAATGATCAGGTCACAGTCTTTGTATAATTCTTCTTCTTCTGCTCCAGTCTGTAAATGTCAAGGAGACATTGACATTCTAGTCCATTAAAATTTAAACAATTGGCTACTACACTAATTAAAAATGGTATTTGTAAAAAACTGTTAATATGAATTTCCTGGGGTGTTCACAATGGACTATTTTTTAATCAGTACTTACTTTGAGGCTATCCAAAATGTAGCGTCCTCCTTGTCCAACTGGTCCAAATACATTGAGGACTGTGCGATCTGTTATTTCTCCAGGCTGACGTTTGGGAATAGGAGCATTCTGTTTGGCAGAAGCAAGAGAAAATAACTGCATTTTTTTCATTACTTGAAGGACAAGCGAAATTTGCAAATGGGTTCATTATTTTCTCACAGGCGGATTCCTGCAAACCTTTTCAGATGACATTTAGTGATAGGCAACAGAATTTGTGACAAAACAACATGACAACAGGAAAAAAAAAAAAAAAACCTGAACAAACCCATCTTTCATAATGAATTTAGACTGAAAAACAAAAGCAGGGCGGAAACTAAAAAGTGCTTTAGGGAAGTTGGATGTTCTTTCAGCCCTGTCAGTCTGGATAAAAGCTTGGCATGGAGGATGGAGAAATTTGTCCAAGCAAAAGAGGAAAGAGGAACTGATAACCACTTAGTCTCGTCTAAAGGTGGAACAAACAGTGAAGAATCATTTTCATTTAATTTCACCCTCATTGACATCACATCTTTAGCACATCCGCTTGAATATTTTTATAATTAGTATAACATACAAGTTGATTTCTTGTTTTAAGTTTAAAACCATGCTTATACACTACCGTTCAAAAGTTTAGGGTCTATAGATAGTTTTAATGTTATTGAAAGAAGTCTCTTTTGCTCACAAAGGCTGAATTGATCAAAAATACAGTAAGAACGGTAATATTGTGAAATGTCATTGCAATTTAAAATAACTGTTTTCTATTTTAATATTTTTTAAATATATAATTGTATAAATGTATAATTGTAATTTATTCCTGTGATGGCAAAGATGGGCCATTACTCCAGTCTTCAGTTTCACATGATCCTACAGATATCATTCTAATATACTGCTTTGGTCCTCATGAAGCATTTCTTATTATTATCAATATTGAATCCAGTTGTGCTGCTTAATATTTGAAACTGATAAAAAAAAATTCAGGATGTGTTCAAGTCGGCATGAAACAATTTCAATCTTTGCTTCCTTATTATAATGTATATTTGAATATAAAGGCTTTATCAAACAAGACAAATTTAGGATTTTGTCCATCGGGAATTAATTGGATGTTTTGCTATTGCTGTGATGCTATTGCTGCAGTGACAGGTTGTCCCACCCTCATGCCGAAAAATGCATCATTAGAGAATAGATTATGTTGTTGCAAAGTTATTTTGATTAAAAATTACAAGGGCACATTCCTTTTTCACTTCTTTTTTTTTTTCAATGATAATAATGTGCAAGGGTAAATTATAATAAGTTCTGCAATATTCCAAAAAAACAAGATGTCCATTTTTTGTCCATCAAAAATTTTTTTTTTTTTTTTTTGCTGTGCTGTGCTGTTTTTTTTTTTTTTTTACTAACCTTGGGAAGCTTGCCCCTGTGCAGAAATTTAGGGACAGCATCTCGACCGGAGTTTGGAGGGACAACTTCGTAAATTTCCATGGTGTCATCTGCCAGGAAATAATGCAAGATCATCTCTCTGGGGTCTCCAAACGTGCTCTCAGTATCATCCCAGTAGCAGTAGAAGCGAAGGACTTTTTGGTCATGTTCCAAAAACTGCTTCAGGGTATCCAATCTTTCATACGGCCGCAGTGGCTTCATGTTCTCCTCCATCTGCAAGGGGGAAAGAAAGATTATAATACTGAGGTATTGATATTGCTGTGTAGACTCATGGTGCTTACCTCTTGTCGAAGTGTGGTATAGGGATCTGCTGGTGCAGAAGCAAGGGGGTTTATGCGCACCCCCATTTTCATCAAGAAGTTGCGTGTGAAGGGATCACAGTCTGTAATCATAAAGGTCCTGGAATAGAGCAATATTTCCTGATTGATGTTAAAATGGTGCACATTGTAGAAGCAATCATCATTAGGAGCTGGGAGAGGAATACGGTGGCGCCGAATGAGGGTTCCTACATGGAACGAGGACAGCTGGATTTAAACAGGATGTTTTTACTGGTTTCTCATTAATCATGCTATATGTTTGATTTTGATAGTTTACCCTGTGGGATCCCACTGTTTTTGAGTTCTGGCTCCACTACTTGTATGGTGTCATCCTCCAGGTAGAAGTAAATCTTGCACTTTCGCACTCTATATTTTTCTTCCCTACGCTGAGGTACAGTTTCTTGGAAATAAGCATCAAAACACAGGACCTTCAGGTAAGAAAATAGAGAGGGGAAATTAATATACTTTGCACAGCACTAGGTAAAAAGGTATATTATTCCTTATAATGATGACAAACCTGTTTGTTAAAGGCAACCCATGCCGGAGTATCACTGCCTTCTTTCTTTGGAAAAAGTGAATACTTGGGTCTTGTGCTCTGCCCCAGAAGCAGTTCTCCTCCTATGCCTGGCTTCTTTGCACCAACCATCATGGCTACTCCATTTGAATAATCAAAATGCTGAGATTTGTGGAATTTCTCTCTTCCAAGCTGGAAAATAGTTAATAAAAATAAAATGTACAATCATCTCCTGAAAATCCTACTTTTCCACACTGTAAAATGTTTTCTACATTTGTTATTTTATGAGGTTTCAATTTTCTTCAGCAGTACTGAATGGTTGAAAAATACAATATATATATATATATATATATATATATATATATATAACATATATACACACACACAATAAATATATAACTTATATAACGTTACACACACACACACTTTAAATGTTTACAAAAGTAAACCGCTTTGGGCGCTAACAATACAGACAGCTTTTATTTACATTCATTTTTTTCCCTCAACGCAGACAAAATATTTGTATAGATACTTAACATTTCTGTTGACTGAATTTCCAGGCAGCATTGGTGACGCCATTATTAGTAGCAAGCGATAATGTAATATTTCCTCAGAGCAGGACGAGACCAGACTGCACAACTGGTCGCCAAGGTAATAACTTGTTAGCAAATATTGCTAGGCAACGAACACAGATCACGTGATAATACATTCATGAAACCGGTTAATCTATTATGCTTTTCGTTTAAAATATATTAATCATACTTCCGGTATCTCAGCAACAAATGGCAATGTTGAATATCACCGTTTCGATAGCGCGAAACATGCGATTAAGTCATCGAATATAGGCCGTCAGAAATTATTAATAATATGACCAACCAGATGAAGGTAAAAGCAACAGGACAGGTGCACTTAAAACTAAAAAAACAGATCAAAAAGAATGAATAGACTGTAAATAACCAGAAAGACTTTAGTTTTATTATTTCCACAAACATGATATTGGTGTGTATGTATATTAATAAAATAAATCAGAAATGTAAAACTAAAAAAACAATGCATGCTTTTTGACACGTAGATATTAAAGAAATTGTACAACTAACTAAAATAATGTACGGTCAAAAACAAAATACAGTTTAGTAAGTTGTATATGTAACAGACTTCATGTTGATGTTTTACTGATTAACAATAAGCTAAATCAAATTAAAAACAACATAATAAAAACCACACCACCAATTTTCTATAAAGTTATTGGCACAAGATACACCTCTCTCTCCTTCAGGTTGTTTGGGCTATGTACATTTAAGAACAACATTTTAGAGGAATATGTTCAGAACAACAGTAAAGCAAATGACTGCTTTTGACAATACATCAAGTCCCAGTGTTGTACCGCTGTGATACTGAAATAAGGGAGAATATTACTGTGCAAAATACTTATATCAGTAGCAATACAGTAGATCCAGGTTTCATTTAGGACGCCAGGCCCAGCAGAAATCCTCCAACAAATCCACCCGAGATAACAATATTCCTCTTCACAAATTCTGTAGACTGCATAGGACAAATATACCATTTACAGAATGTAGGTTATGTAATAAGCTAAATAATAATACAAAATGCTAAATAATAATACAAAATGGGTTTTACAATTTTTGTATACATTGGTATACGATGATGAAAGTATGACAGAATACCTACCTCTTCTATAAAGGAATTGAGCTCAGGGGCTGCTTTGTTTGCCTTTTTCTTCAAATGCTTTTTAGCTTTATTGACATCCTTCTCCACTTTCCTCCAGTCAACCTGCACATAGCCACTGTGGTTGGCAATCTGAAATAAGAAAATATATTTCCCCCATAGGAAAGATGACATTGAAGCATAATCCTTAAAATGGCTAGGCTATATGATGCATGCATTTTTATAATCCATACTTGTAACAAAAGAAATCCCCCTCCAACAGCAGTAGCCACAATTTTTCCAACCCTCTGAAAGAGATAACCAGCACACCTAGAGGACAGAGATCTTTGAGTGGACATACTAATAATCAATGCATTTATTCAGTTATTTCATATGTGGAACAACCTAGAATATTGATTGTCTATATTAACACTAACCATCCAGTCACTCCACCCATCATGATCTGTGAAGCCACAGAGTACTTTTCTGCAATGGGCCCTGTGCTGCTCCCAAAAACACGACTCCACCATTGATGCCTCCTGGCATAATCTGTGATGTTAACCACCTCATACAATTCATCTTCACTCTCTGCATCTACATCTGAAAACAACAGTAACTGTCATTATACATGAATAATATAGTAATTGTATACAGAATCACAAAACATGGATGCAAGTGAAATGCCCCTGCATATAATTCATTTGGATGTTTTGCATTGGTAAGCAATAACTATACAGATTATTCGTGTATTTCTACCCAAAAAGAAACTGTAGGTCCACAACCTGTTTTACATCCTTTATTAATTTTGATTAACCCCCTTATGATCTGATACAAAAACAAAATAGGAGTTGTGAGAAACAGCACGAACCATTGTTTAAGTATTTTAACACTGATAAAAGGGTCGCCAACCTCACCATCGCAAGTATATAGAAATATAAGAGTAAAGGCTCTTTAGAGTAACGTTATATTGTAAATGCATTCACTAACGTGAAATTGGAAAGATACGAATGAAAATGAAAATGAAAACAGTATGGTTGAATCTCCCACGATTTAGCATCATGATATCTCTGTATAGTCTGCTGACATAACTAGCGAACACCCTGCAACTACATTGGGGACATATCGTTGCACATAATAACCCATATGGTTAAATAAACACGTTGGCAATCAAGACTATTCATTCAAATGTTTGGTTGGCCAATTTATTTACCTTCACTGCGATCCGCCATTTTATGAGGCTGCGTTCACAATGTTCGCAACCGCTGCAGCTCTACGCAAAATCCTGCGTAATTTACGTGCGATCACTGCCCACAGACCCTTACGATTGCGTGTATGTGCTATTCTAAAATACATAGCAAATGTAATGTGTAATTTTAGAATATACAATATTTTTTTAACTACACTACCAGAGGTCTGATTGCCTGAAACTGGCTTTATTTTATATAATAGGAAACACTGCACTATATCAAATATCAATAATATTTTTTATTATTATTATATCTTAATCATTTCCACCGTTTTTCTATAAAGTTATTGGATGTATCTCTCCCTCTTTCTGATTTTTTAAGAAAGAAAGAAAGAATGATAGGATTATACTTTATGGGATATGATAACGTGGTGGCATTTATTATCTGAAACTGGGCAATTACAGAATTAGACATATCACAGATCTGCAAAAAAAACAATAAAATGCAATGAAATACTGTATACATGTATACTGTATAACGTATATATTAGCAACGTTCTCCTACATCCTCAAAACCCTGAGTTATCAAACAGACAGATGCTTGAACCAATAATGCATTTTATGATTGTGTTACGTAATCATAATAAATCCAGGTGAGCCAATCGCAGCAGGCGAAGATACGGCGTAAAGTTGAGGGGTTTGTTATTTACCCTCCCCCTTGAAAGTTTATGTGAAAAAAAAGGATCCCAAGACAAGGCCGATCACGTGGTCCTTGTCGAAAGCAGCGATTGGCCCAAACCACAGAGAAGGCGTTCCGACGGCGGCGGCGTGGGTTCGCTTGAGTGACACAATTATAACAAGTTTGAGCTGGCGACTAGGGGGAAGTTTGAGACATTACTAAATAACAATTTAAACCGTTAAACCTTGCATTGCTCATTCTGCATGCATTTTGGTGTACCTGCTACCTGCGACTCATTTATGTCGAGGACAATGTGAAAAAGGGGGTGTTCAGAGGAAATTATTTTCCGTCTATTCATTTTTGCGTGTATATCTACGCAAAAGGGTGCTCGGCTTGCGGTGCGTAAATATTTTCGCTGGAGTTTTTTGTCTATGAAATCGTGCGGAGTGTCGGTGGCCGCTGTAGCTCGCGCTGCTGCTGGTGGTGGTGATGAGGAAAAGAAAATGGCGGCGGGAAAAGCGAGTGAAACCGAGGAGGACTTTCCGAAGCTTACGCCGCAAGAAAGGGAGCGCTTAGCCAGCATAGACAGGTCAGTTAAAGCCCCTTTACCTGCACCGATGACCCTCTGTGCATTTTTATGAGCCTTCCCCGCATGTTAAAGCGGTGCAAATGAATGCGGTGCAGGTAAAGTAACACGGAACCGCCTGTGTTGTCCTCTATTTGCAGCACACTGTTTGGATTTCAGAGGCTTCATGAAGATGGCGCCAGAACGAAGGCCTTGCTGTTAAAGGTACGAGTGTATGACACTGTTGGGGCTCTAGACAGATAGACACATAACTCTGCTAATCATATAAGGGAAATTACAATGCAACACCAGTCTGCACAATGTAACCACATTGCACAGAATAAGAAAAAAAAGCATAAAATTGATACAGTACACTATGTAATGACACTTAAGGGGGTCTATAGACATATACTTGTATACTTTATTAATCAGCAGCCATATACAGCCTGAAAAACATCTAATTGTACAGAATAATGCTGTGTGCGTGACACTTATGATGCTGTAAACAGATATTTATAATGTAACGAAATAGAAGCTATACACAATATTACACGGTGTACTATGCAGCCACAAATAAATATAAACCATATTATCGCCCAGCGATATATTTAAAGTTGGATAGTACATCCGCATATATTCAGGATACTCACGGAAAGCAAAAATGCGTGATTGTGTATCGTTGTAAAATTTAAACTTTAATAGCTCTTATCTGCTAAATGCGACTATATTATAATTTTTACCAACATGACTTTCTGTAAATCTGCTCTGAAACAATGCGTATTGTATGAAAAGCACTACACAATTAAAATTGACTTGATAGGCTGCTCTGTGCATGTCAGTGATAAGGTTATGTAGTTGTTCCCCTCAGTTAATATTTTGACTGCCTTGAAAGTAATCATGGAGTTATTAAACTGAGTGTTATGTTTGTTTGGGTTTAAACTGCAGTCAGACTTTCTTCATTTTGTGCGTTGTTTTGCTATCACCATCCGAGGAATAGACTGTTCTGTTGAGAAGATTTATTTATGTTTGTCAGTCCATATTGTATGAAATGATTTCACAGATTTTCGCCTATTATGACCTCGTTGAAGTGTGGTAATGAAGAGTTGAGGGCAATGATGAGGTTGTTTTTATTTATTTGCATCCATTTGAATATCAGTTAATGTGTGTGTGTGTGTGTGTGTGAAGAAATTGATTGTCTTAATTATAGAGAATTGTGCCAGAAGGTGCATCTGTCGTTTGATAAAACCTCTGAAGTGTGTAAGTTTAGCCAGCTGAGCTGGTCATACTCGGTTAGGCCAGAGTTTTGAATTCTTGAACTTATTTGCAGATCTTAGCCCGGTCTGTTGACTATTGTAGTGTTTCGAGAGGAACTGGGAAGGTTAAAACTCTGATCCCCCACCAGTGTTTCACCCGGCAGTGGCTACATGCTAGCTGGTTAGCATGATGCTAACGAACTATAACTGCATGCGAGGTGAACGCTGGTCTCTTTTTAGTCTTTTCTCAGCAGCCATGCTTTCAGTAAAGCAAGCAAGTTGCTCAAGAGCACTTGTATGTTGTTTAACAATGAATTTTGCGGATAATTCATTTGGCCAGTTGACTTGGGTTTCTTTGCTAGGTTACATGACTTTTCCTGCATTTGCATGCAGCATTTGTTGCAGTACGCCAGTGCTGGATAGTGAATATTATGTCTCATGAGTCATGAGCCATTAATTTGTTTTAATGGCTGATGTTTTATGTGTCTGTTGTTACATATGAACAACATATTTGCATTTTTTTTTTAAATTCTTTGTCATTTTGCAGGACCCTTAATGTAAATATGAACTGCAATAAAGTATAAGATTTAAGTTATAAAGATGAAAAAAGGTCTCTACTTAAAAGATGAATGAAAAAAGTCTCTGCACTTAAAATATTTTTTTATTATTCTTTATCCGAACTATGGATGTAAGCTTATTGACAAAACTGTAAGATAATGAGATTAATAGGTTGGATTTATTATTCATAGACATTGATATTTACTGGACACATGAAATGTACTAAATAATTGCTGATAATGATAAGAAAACCTTAAAGGTTTAGTTCACACAAAAATAAAAATTGTCATCTACTCACCCTAATATTGCTCCAAACCCGTAAGACTTTATTCATCTTTGAAACACAAGTGAAAATAGATAGCTATGCAACTACCACTTTGATACTTAAAAAAAGTTCATAAAGGGATTGTAAAACTAATAGGAATTGTGGTTTAGTCCACATTTTCTGAAGAGGCTCGATGAAAATGTGGACTAAACCGCATTTATGCACATAAACATTCATCAATATAGATGCACATATAAACATTCATCAATGCACACATCATTTATGATAAATGGAAGCTCAAGCATTCTTGCTTGACATGCGAGAACCAATCAGGTTCATTCTTACGCAACACATTTGAGCTTCCGCAAGATAGGGGTGTAACGATACCCTAATTTCACGATTCGATACATATCACGATACTGAACTCACGATATGATATTATTGCGATACTCCAAGACATATAATAAAAGTTTAAGAAAAAATGTACTGTTGATTACACGCTAAATTTGATATTACATTGTGGGTGTAAATGAATAGGCTTGGACAATGGTGACACCAGAATACATATATACATACATATATTCATGATTCTGAAGCTGAAAATACAGAATTATTTTAGATGAATATGCTTGCACTCGGTCACTGACTAGATATATTTAAAATAATGTAGGCCACTTTTTACTGGTAACATAAGACTTATAACATAAGCATTATCAGGACCCACTAATATTCCCCAATTATTATACATTATATTCAACATAATATATTGTAGTTTAATGTAGTACTGACTCTGAAAACTACATTTTTTTTCTCACAGGGTAATTTTTATTTTGGGTGAACTATCCACGATACATATTGTCACTATCCACGATACATATTGTTGCATTTTTGTATTGCGATATATTGTGACACGGTATATTGTTACACCCCTACCGCAAGAACCAATAAGGTTTGTTTTCATTTGTGAAGCATGTATGGTTAAGCTTCTGTTTATGTTCGCTGATCAGTGTTTATATGTATCAATGATTATATCCCTTTAGAACAATATTTTTCAGAAAATGTCAGAATCCAACAGACTAAAGAGCTCAAGCATTTAAAGTAACAGCGCAGGCTTATAATAAACATAATGTTATTGTGCATTGGTGTGGATGCTTTATGGTTGTTATATTTATCGTTATCGGCGTGAACAGGCATTAACAATGGTCATCTCTGATGTTTCACATTAAATGTTTTGCAGCAGACCCATTTCTACAATTCCATGTAGACTTATTTTTTCACATCTTCCTTTGTAAATCATCTGGATTTTTCTCAGGAGATGGGCAGGTGGAATGTTTAATTACTATCTCTGCAATAGGCCAGACATTTTGAAGTTCTGGTGGCTCTAAAAAGAATGAGACTATTCATTTAGAAATAAACGTGCACATTTCTGTGTCACTCGGCTCAGCGCTGTTGGTGAGAGCATTGCTTGCTGTCTGTCTGCTTCTGTTCAACTCTTCCCACAAACTAGCCATGTCTGTCAAAACGTGTTGTCCCAGATACAGCTCTCTTCAAAGACCACGGTGCTGCGGTTAAACGAACGCTTCTTCCTATTAGTCACCAAAGCATGTATTAATATTGGCACTAACATTATTGATCAAAATATTCTGAAGTTTTTTTTGGTTCCTGGATATTGTCTGTCTAAAAAGACTTTATGGTAGCCAATGTTTATTATTTAAATGAACAGAATTCACTCATTGACTGGTCTTTGTAAACAAGCGAACAATCATTTGCTATGTCATAAAGCATAGCACATGTGTGTTTAGCTTGTGTGCTTGTATAGCAATTTCATTATCTCCAGCCTAATTAATGTTCTAGCAATTTAACACGGTAGTCCAAAACATATATCCAAGAATACAAACTGAAACCTCCTGAACTGTTTGTGTCTTAGAAAATGACCAGTGTATTTAACCTTTTCTGTGACCTTCAGTTCAGTTCAACTTGGATGACGTTGTAGGTGTATCAGATTCAGAGCTTTAAAGTATAACGATGGGGGACAAGCAAACAAGACCACCGGTTGAATATTGTGTGCTGCATTAGTATATTTACAATGATTGCTCCTTCTGTACTTCTATGTTGCTTTGTCTCAAACATTCTACTAAAGCAGTTGAAACAAGTCTTTAACGCTGTATTAGTCATTCATGTGCCGCATTTATTTTGGAGTTAAGCTTGTTAGATGAAATGAAGTAAATGTTAAACGTTATAACATGTAGGTAAATGTTAAAGTTGAACTTTGTAAAGGCACTATGGGGTTGGAATTTTTTTTTAAAGAAACTCAAGGCTGTATAATAATATTTAAGTTGGGGTGGGTGATATGGCAAAAATATCATACCACGATTTTTTTCAGACAGGATCACGATCGATTTACGATACTTTTTCATGTTGGTTTTTTAGTCAAACTAATTTCCCTATTTAATTTTTTTTTAGCCTTACAAGGTAGGACAAAGTAAGGGTGGGTGTGGGCGATAGTCAAAATCGTATTATTATTATTATTATTATTATTATTATTATTATAATAATTATTTTATCATTGTTATTGAAAATAAGAACAAAGATGCAAATTACAATTCATAGGACAAAAACAAATAAGATAACAGTTCATTAATATTCTCAGCTACAGTAGGTGTATTTACTGTAACATTAGCATTCAAGTAAGAAATTGAATAAACACATGTAAAAATAAAACAACAGACTTAGCTGTATGAATTAAATATACACTGATTCTTAAAGCTACTGAAGTTGTTCAGTCAAGATCATTGAGTGATTTTTTTTTTTTTTTTTTTTTTTTTTTTTTGTAATTAATGATAATGACACTTTAAGACCACATGCATCTGAACTGTTTACATTCATTTAAGATATAAATGACTGAAGACAGATCGTAGTATCGTACTACATAAACAGGCAGATCGTGGAGACATTTCCAGTCTTCAGTGTCACATGATCCTTTGGAAATCTTTCTTATATGCTGATTTGGTGTTCAGGAAACAATTGTTGAAAACAGTGGAACAGTGTGAAAAAAAATAGTGTAGAAACCATGAAAACTTTTGATGTTTTGAACGTTCAAAAGAACGGCATTTATTTGATATGGAAATCTTTTCTAGCATTATAAATTTATTAAATTTAATGTGTCCTTGCTGCTTTCCCTTTTTCCCCAAAAACTTTTAAACGGTAGTGTATGGCTGCTGCTGAATTTGGAATTATGTTAAATAATACAGATATTTGGCTACAGAAAATTTCATAATGTGGGCCGAGATGTATGTTTGGATTGAGCATTAGACTGTTTAAGTGCAAATACCTGTACATTTTTACATGCATTAGAAGTATCAAGAGAATTATCTTTTTTTGCATTGTATTTCAGCAACGCTGGAGTATCTAATGGTAAATATGACTATGGTAAAGTTGATTGAAAAGTGTATGTAATGGGCCCAATTGGTTTGTCCTTTAAATTGTTACCAAATTCAAGACAAACTGATTGATTTTTTTTTCTTCCAGGTGGTCATTCTGACTTGTTTTGTGTGCTGTTCACTTCACAGGCTGTTCGCTGCTATGACGTCTACATCTTAAAAGCTGAAGGGAAGGTGGAGCCAGAGGTGTTTTGCCAGTTAGGACACTTCAACCTTTTACTGGAAGATTATTCTAAAGGTGAGTTCTGACTTAAGGAATATTTTTTTTTTATTCATTAAAAAAAGTCTTAATCTCTTTTGTTTGTTTTTTTCAGCATTATCTGCATACCAGAGATACTACAGTTTACAGTCAGACTACTGGAAGGTGAGGGATGCTTTGATTCTCATTGATTACACACTGGCACAGTTTACATTTGCTGTTAAATCCATTCAACAAGTAGACCGCACTAAATACAGGTGTTAACAGGGACCAGTGTCTTTTGGAAATTCATTTTGATCCGATCACAACCACTCTCGTATGTGGTCATGGATGCAGGTGGCAACATTGCATTTGTCTTAAGGCGAGACACTACAGGTGAATAGGGTAACATTTTTAAATAATAGATATCACCATGAAACTTCCTCAGTTGATTACTTACACAAGTATATAAAAAAAATGTATTACAAGTTTTAGAAATTTGTATGTTTGATTATGCAAATTAAGCATTAGCTCATTTAATATGCACGATTTTGCATATATTTTCGCTAGATAGATCTGAACATATGATAAAACCAGGTGCAAAATTCTTTTTCATTTTGTTTACACACAAGATGAAGAAAAAAATTCAGAGGGATTTCAGGATATATGCTTTCATTACCTAGGAAATCAAAATATACTGTCCATAGCCTTAAATCGATTTTCGCCATATTTTTTTTATTAAAATGTCACATAAATCAGGCCAGGAATGATTTATTAACAAATCCCTCTGGAAATATCTTGAGAATACTGCTAAGTGTATAACTGGAAAGTTTGGTGTACACAGGTGATACATAGGCTGAGATGTTTGTACTGGAGAAAAAACTCATAAACAAAAACTCATTGTGAGAAAATGGCAGTTAAAGATTTGAATAGCTCTAAATGAGATTTCGTGGTTAGCTTTAAAACCCCCTTTGGACATTCACGATTGGTTACTGATAGAAAGGAAATGCCCATATTTGGGTTACATAGCATTGTGCAGGAGACTCAGAGCTTCACAACGATACCGGTCATGACAGACTTCAGTAAACAGACGGAACTCGACGTGTTGCGTTGGAATGCTAACTTTTTGGTAAATTCGGGAGAAACTTACTGCCGCAAGTAAACAAAATGTAATAAAATAAACATCTTAATCTATATTTTCAACGTTTTCTTTATAGCAGCTTGAAAGAACATATTGAAGGAGTAAACTAGCCCAAAATCTGCATGAAAATCGATGTTTTTGCCTGCCGTGTCTCGCCTTAATGCATCACGGATAATATCGAACGGTGATGTACTTGCGTAGAGCGTAATCATGTGTCAAACAAGGGTTTTTAACTTAAAGTAAGCTAAGTGATAATGACACGATAAAAAATTAACACGTACTTGCACGAGACTAAGACTATTTTTAGTAGGGCCACTTTCATTTGGATCTCCTGTAATAGATGGTAATTCCAGGTGTCTGTTATTAGTGAAAGCAATACAGTTTGATGTGTCTGGCTAGGTGTAGCTGTCTGTAAGAAGGTTTTTGAATGTGGAATTAGATCCTGGGTGAGTGTCAGTAATGGCCTCTGACAGTTCTGGGTTTCCGAACACTGTTTTCTCCTTGAGCAATAGTGACGTTCTTGGCTGTGAAATTTCTTTGGCAGTGCAAACTTTCACCGTGATGGAGTGCTTTTGACTTCAGATACGGCTGTCGACTGTAGAAGTGACATCTCTCACATATCAGGCGCTAAGCCTCAGCATACGGCTAATAGAAGCTGATTTCCAGCACAGATGGGCTGAACGTTCTTTTGTGAGTTTCTTACCGTTTGTACTATAAATTAAATATGTAATTTAATTTATTGGCACTTTATCAGCATTGGCACTATTTAAGTTTGGATGGCTGAATGGAAAATTTAGCCAAGTTTCCATCCACTTTTTGCGGTTTTGTTATCGACAAAGTGAATATGCGTTAAAAAAAAGATTGTGAAATTTGCTGTCTCCAGCCTGTTTAACATCCATATCGCAAATTATATCGTATCTTTCACATTTTTTGTAAAATGCAGAGTGTAATGAGGCAATTGGAATTGGCCAGTTTATTATTTTCATGCCTATTACTAAATTAGGAAATATTAGGAAATCAGAAGATCACTACAAAGTGGGACTGCTGGTCTGACAGGACTGCATATAAAAGCCTTTATTTGACGAACCCCATGGGTTTGGACACAGGGCAGCATTTGTCCTGTAGCATATGCCAAATTCTAGGGTCCATGAAAAGGGTTGGCAGTGCAGTGAAATGGTCTGTCATGTCTTTAACATGCAGTCATGCCAGTCGCGGCTTGATGTGACGCATATTCAGATCATTCAAACCAAAAAAGTTATTTGTTCTGGTTTCAGCTTTCAATAACATCAAATCGATCAAAAACATCATATTGCTGCTGATTTTTTTTTCAGAGACATATGCAACTTTTATTTGTGTTGGCCTATATTTAACTTTTCGAAATGATCTATTGTTTAATTGATGCCGTCTTAATAATTTTGAAATTCGTTTAGAGGTTTTTGGATTCAATTCACTTTATTTTCCTAATTTGTTTGATATAAAATTATATTACATATTAATAAATTGTATTTATAACATTGCTTTAACGTGTCATGTTTGTGATTTTCATTTCTCAAGTAACCAGCTTCAGACCATGAAATCGTGATTTTTATGACATTGATTTAATCAGATACACAAGTAACGTGTATTTTACCTTTCTTTTTGTCAGCTTTGGAAACAGCCTTCATTCTTTTGACAGATGCCCGATTTTAATTTGACAAGCTGCAGATTGGCGCTATATTTTACTCATCCATTAGAAACAAAACTTTATTATGTATTATTAAATAGTATACATAAAATTATTTTTTATTAATGTGTCATGTTTTTTTAACTTCATTATAAAGACTATTTAGACTTGATCATGCAATATTCAGAAACTGGTAAAGTTGAATTATTTTTCTGATTAACTTTTATTAGATTGTAGACTGAAAAGAATGATTGCTGATAGACTTATTATTTTTAAAATGGGAGCAACAACTGCCTATTCAGAATTTATACACTGTAAAAAGAAATAATTATCCTATATAATAGATTAATGTGCCTTTTAACTACAGAGAAACGGTGCTTCAACGGGAGCAGCACCACGAATGCGGACGCTGTAGTATAGGCTAATTCTGTCATGTGACACCACATTTGTTTGCGTTAAAGCCCTTTTTATCGACAGTGTTTCCAAATTAGTTTTTCGTGACATTTGAAGTATCGACCTACAATTTATGCGCTAAAGTTAAATGGAAAAAGATTGTCGACATTTGAAAAAATCATTTCAATCAGCTATATGAGTAAAAAATGTATGCGCTAAACCTTTTTTTCGCTAAAAAAGCCTTGGGTGGAAACCTAGCTATTGCAGAGTGCAGCTGTGGAAGTTGAAGATTTTGTATCTTCTGCAAAGTTTGTCCCACCCCCCCTTCTGTTTAAGAGTCAGAATAACATTTTTGCTTTTAGAGTCAGGGCCGGTTCTAAATTTGTACCTGCGCTGAAGGGGTTAAGGGTGCTGTCTCAGCAGTCAGACAGCTGTGTATGATTTGTGCAGGTGTAGGAGCAGTCATGTGCAGTACTGTCAGCCTGTCAGAGCGATGCACCATGCGCTCTGCAGTCAGTTCTTGTCTGGCACTCTCTTTCCGCGCTTGTCCTGACTTCACACTGCTGGCTTTTTAGAATGCAACCAAGTAGCGTGTGCTTTAATGCCAGTCATTAAAACCCCAGGTCATTGTTCCCTTCCTGATTGGATTTCAACAGAGTGGGACTAGTTAGTTTTTGCATTCATCTAAAATACAAAACCTGGTTTGCACTTAAGTCTTGTCATTTGAAGTTGAGCTCCATCAATCTTGCATGGGGAAAATTTTATATGATATCTAACATCAGTAATCAGAACTGAAGCTGCGCTAAATGCACGAGAGTGAATCTGGTGGATCAGTTTCAGTCTCTTACTCTTTGTCTCACCTCATAGTGGCTCTGACCGCACTAGGAAATGAGTCAGAGTTGGATTACACAACTTGTAAATTAACTTAAAATTATTAAAGTAAACGAAAATAATAAATTAAATGCGCTTTTCTAACTTCTCATGTGAAATGCCAGCTCCACCTTTACATTCATTACACATTATTATGCAGTTTATTTTGTATTTTTGTAAAATTTCCTGTAGCTTAAACAGTAGAGCATGGGGTCAGCAACTGGTTGACCCCCAGGGAATTCATGAACTGATAAAGCATATACCTTGAATGCAAAGTCACTTTAAAAAAAAGCATCTGTTGTTTGATTGCATACATGATGATTGAACAGCTGTCTGACTCTGAGATGGTGAACGGGAACATGGTTTGTGTAACATTAGCAACACTAGCTGTTTGATAATGTAGTCAAGCTAAAGGCTAATCATATTAATTACCGTTATGTGTCCGACGTAGTACAGAGCAATACATAAAACGCAAAACACGTAAAAAATATATAGCTGAATTAAACCAGTATTTCTACTTGCCATTGTGCAGCATTTACTACAGTAAAGTTGACCAAGTGGATCTCTGAGCTGGTGTGAGGGAGTGGAGGCGATCTAATTGGCATATTCATGGAATCGCATATACTAAATGAAGCAAGGGTGTAGAATTACATTCAAGCTATTTTAAAGCATGAATACATTTTTTTTTTTTTCACAGGAAAACTTTTAAATATGTCATTTTGGTGATCAAAGATGACTTTTAAGTGATAAAATGATTGAATACAGGGGGACTTTAAATTAGTTTTTCGTAAGCTTGCCATCTAGTTTCGTCATCTAGTGAAAGTTTATTTGTGGGAAAGACAAGCCGCAGTGGCTTTCAGTTTGAGTCACACATTGCCTCTGCAAGCACAGATAACAGGTTAAGACACGATAATGTTTCACTGATCCATATTGTTTTGCACTTTCATTCAGTTATGTGAATATAACCTTTTGTGGTTGCGGGAGACGAAGACTTACCTATTTAGTTGAACTCTTGCTCATTAGCCGCAGCCGTTTCTATCCCCTGCTGTGAGGGTACTCGTGCTTAAAGTGTCATCCTTTATCAGAAAGTCATCTCACAGATTAATTCAACTATGATGAATTAATGAATAGTTTGTTTTCAATAGTTAAGTTTCTAACTCTCAGCTTTTTTCCCCCCCAGAATGCTGCCTTTTTATATGGCCTTGGTTTGGTTTACTTCCATTACAATGCTTTTCAGTGGTAAGTACACAATTACAATGTATTTTGTGATGCATTTGTTTTCTTATGCATTCCATGTGGTTTCTTTTTTCTTTTTTCATCTGTAACAGAATGTTCAGATATCATCCCTGATAGCATTTTTCATGACCTGAAGCGTGATGCTGATGCTTTCTCAGCATACAGACTGATTTCAAAATCTGTATTTTATCCTACCCTTGCTCGTCCTGTTTTGTTTTTTTGTTTTTTTACTTTTAGTCTTTTATCTTTATGTTGTTAAAGACTGCAGAATGTGTGAATTTTTGTTCTGTCGATGAATAACAAGTGTTGTTCTTAAGGCATTATCTCTTCTTTGGTTTGTAGGGTTATTTAAATAAATTGATATGTGATTAAACCACAAAATGTTGCCATTTAAATATATGGTCTCCATGCACTTTGTTGTGGTTCAAAGTAAAGGAGCTCTCCATTTGTGTGTGTGTGTGGGGGGGGGGGGTTGATTGGGGTGCCGCTGTTTTTTTTTTTTGGAATGGCTTCCAATATGGACATGATCCACAGACTCTCTCTCGGTCATTATGATAATAAGTCAAGCCTGCAACATGGTGGTTTGCGTTCATAGCTTTGCGTTGGTGTGTCTGTGTTGTTCTGCAAGTACACAGCCAAAACTCTAGTTGGCGGTGTGGGCTTCAGCAGCAAAGTGCAAGCAGAAGACCACATTTGTTTACTTCTGTGCATACATTGCTGGAGAAGTGGCAACAGTGTTGACAAATAGACAGCTACTTTTGTTGCAACTAAACATTTAGTGTAATTCGTTAAAATTTCTGTTGTTGTTTGATATTGTATATGAATAAACAAAGATATTATGGACTTGATTCCTTTATGGTTTATGACCTTCTCTGTCCTCGCTGCTTTCATTTGTAGCTTAAAATTGCAACACTCTTGGCACAAGGTGCTGAAAAACTGCAATGGATACTTAACTAGTATTTTATAACCAAGTCATAAAACAGGCTCAGGATTGTTTTTAAAACATGCAGTATGTATTAGACATGGACAATATCTGTACATGTTACTATAACATTTGAGATATAGGTATTTTTGGGGTGGTGGGGGATGCAGATTTTCTTGAACGAGTTTAATGCCTGCCTCTGCCTCATGTTTTTTTGTTCCATGCAGTTGTCTATACTTTACTAGTCTATGCCAGGTTTTTTTTTCTTTCAAATATTGAGGATTTGTACGTATATGATTAAACTGTCTTTAGTCTGGTGAATTTTAGGTTACATTTGAAATCTGCCAAAGACCATTATTGTGTTCAGCTGTGATCTTGTGCCATCACTCAATGGAGGTCTGGGTCTTAAAAGAAAATGGGAAAAGCATCACATTCCCTCATTCATGAATCAGTCAAGTTTTTTTCCCTCCCCAATAGCTTTTTATGGTCAATTTAATATATATATTATTGTACCATCTATGAAATTATATAGGATATTGGTATTGATTTGGCAAATGTATGTACAGATGGTATGTTGTGATATTTACTACTGGAGGTCCCCTCTTTTCTTGTCTTAGGGCAGTGCAGCGCACCCCCTCAGATGCCCATTCTGGACAGAGAAGGTAGGCATACCATGTTGGTTTTGTAAGGGTATGCCTCAGACATGCTCTGTAGAATTGTTCAGCTTGCTTCAGCAGCAGGAATTGCATTAACTTGGCATATGTGGAAGTACATTGATGTGTATATTGGATAAAAAAGGAATGTGTTGATAGATGATAGAAATAAAGCATCTGCATCTTTAAAGGTGAAGTATGTATGATTTTTATGTTAATATTAGGGGTGTCAACATTAACACATTAAAGGTACAAATTGTAAGAATTTTGTATCAAAATACCACTTGCACAGTGTTAGCCTATATATTTCTTTCAATTGTGTACTTACATTATCCTAAATGTTTCCAGGAATTTGTAAATTCAGAGAAATTCATAATTTTAAATAAACTTGTCGCCTGTCAATGACGTAATATCTGCGTTATCCCTGGTTTCCAGTGGTTCTAGTAACCATGGCGACAGACGTGGACAACTGCGTTACGTCTAGCACGCTCACGCTGTTGTAGTTTCCTTCAAACATTATGGACCATGGCAAGCAGACTTTGGGATAAAAGTAGAGGATCAATTTCAGCGTGGCGTTTTTGAGATGGCGAGAGCTCCGCGGCAAACTTGGACTTGACAAGAGACGCTGCTCTTGCATGTACTTTATTAGACCGATGAGCAAATGTACATAAAACGAATCAATGTTATATAGCTCAACATGATGAAATGTTAGAATATGATCAGTATGTCATTCTAATGTTGATCTAGCGTACTGTTAGTCTCATATAGGCAACAAACTAACACATAGAATAACATTATAACTTTCAACTCACTCAAGTGCAGTTTAGTATGATAGTGTAGTAGACCAAGTGAAACTGCACTGCGTTACCTCACAAGTTTAATTCGTCAAATAACCTAACCTGTGCGAGTAGTAATTCAGCACTTGCGGGTAGTTATCAATATTACGGTTTGTAAAAATGAGATGAAAATGTTCAAAAAGAACTGATACGTACACTGAAAACATTTCAACAAGTTTTATGTTTGGAAATCAACAAACAACAAATAAAATTAGCAGCTCTATGCACTTTTTTTTAAGCATACACATTCAATTATATGACCGTCGTCAATAGCAATGCATTATAACAGCGCACATCTCTTCCATCACTGTGGACGCGCTCTCGTTTTATTTAAAATGCTATTACAAATGAGGTTAGTGGATAATTTAGCAGCAAATTTTATTATAGTGGAGGAAAAAAAACATTTATTTTGGAACAAATAAAAGGTAAAATGTTCCACATTGCTCTTTGTATTGTTATAAAATACATTGATGAAAAACAAATACATGTATTTACATATATAAAATGCCTTTTTCATGAGGCAACAACATTTGATCGATAGGGCAGAACACGAAAGACCATTAATAATCTTAATCGATATGAAAGGCTTCAATATAGAGCGCCAGAGCGGCTTATACGCATCCCGTGCAGTTTGTGCAGCGCTTCGCATTGAAAAGTAAAAAAAACAAGGGGAAGAGATATTGATGCTTATCATATCTTTGCAACAGTTTATTTAGCCTTTTGACAGTAGTAAATTTCAGTTACTGTGCACGTGAAGAACAATTCATAGTGCTCTCTACTCGACAGTGTGATCTAACAGACACCCGGGAGAAAGACTCATGATTTAGAAAACAGAAATAAACTCCAGCAAGATAAAGTACTTTTATGAAAAACAATAGACCTTTTTCTACAAATAAAGTATAATAATGGGAACATTGATCTTGGAGTGAGTTACTGACGTAACCAAACGCGACCTGCTGTTTAAATGCTGAATGGAGAATGACTGAGGACCTTAACTTTAACGACTTAAATATTCATTTTGTACCTCATATTAAGCTATCAAATGTCTTCAGAAGTCTTGGAATATAGTGCACGAAAACTTTATGGTGCTTTACAATATTTTTTTATATCTTTATTGGGGCTTAACAATAACAGAGAATAGGACGTACAATACGGAGCACTGTCACTGCCTTCCGCCATGTGTTCTCGTACAAAAAACAAACAATGTTGCATGCTGCGGCAGAATGATGCTGCCTGGACAGGATTTACCACGAGTTTTCAAAATCGCGATAATCAAACACGGTTTTCGTGATAATTAAACATTTTAAATGATAATACTAACCGTGATGACATTTTATCGTGGTTTATCGTGCAACCGGTAATCGTTCCATCCCTAATCCATAAACATTATTAGATCCATCGGCATGACGACAAGTTCCATGATTCCGCTCATCACTGCTTATCGCCTTTGTTATTGTAAGAGGTTAGCGACCACTTGCGGTGAGAAAAATTACATATTGTAGCTATAAAGTATGTGATTAATTCAAAATTGCAATTGAAATAGCATCGTTAACTTAATTTACGTCATGCAGTTACATTATCTTAGAAGCCTGGAGTTTTTCACACTGAGCATCTACAATGGCTCAAGCACCTGTAACCCTAGTAGGCGGAAATCTCTATTCTAACCCTTTAACCTGATTTTGCTTCTCTGTTTGAGATTTTAAGCCGCTAAACTCCAGGAAAGTCCAATGATCCAATAAGCAAATTCATTCAAACAATCAGTCCAAAACAGAACTAATGTAAAGAAAACTAGGCTGATTGCATCAGAGATGGTAGAGAGAATAGAGACTTGCGTTGCGTTTTAGTGAATTATTCATTCCACTGTTTCACTTTTAAAACACAAGCTCTGTGAAATTCTGTGAGTTTGTTTCTGAAGAACGCGAAGAACATTGCACTGTGTGAAATACAGACTGAACGGGCCGTCAAAACATCACACCGCTGTAAGGCCAGATGATACGCAAACTACATTTCTCTCTTGGATAAAGCAAACCAGCGTCTCGCTAGTAAAGTTTTGATGAATGAGGATTGCAATAAAGGTAAAAATGTTTGCGGCGACGTACAGGGATCGTACAGGAAGCACATGTGAGTCCGCTATATTGTGTATGTGCGCTCTCGATGCACTGATCGCACATCGACACGTTTCAGTACATTATCATTTCCATATAAGTTTTGGGATTGCACTTTTTAAACTTTTTCTAGTGCTGTCTTTCCCCATTTTTTTTAATGCCGATCTACAGCATGCCACAAACGCTGTTGGTAGAACGAATCTGGAACATTCCGTTTAGTTGTTTCTTTTGACCCAATGTACCTTTCAGATCCCTGAATCAATTACTCATTTAAGGTCTGAACTGCTTTGTCACATTTTTGTCCTGTAGGTTATATTGTCTGTTACTTAAATCATTCATTTCAGTGTGCAGTGACTGTAGAGCACTTGACCCAGTCACCACTTCTTGCATGCTAGTAGCTGGTGATAAGGTAATCTTCCCCTGCCTTTTGATTCCTGAGCAGGAAACTTAGATGACCTGCTTTACATTTTCTCTCTCTCTCTCATTCTTTCCCACTCAGTCAGCATTGGGGATTTTCCTTTCTTATACAGGCTCAGTAAATAAACTTGCTTGCAGTAATTCAGGGGTCTTCAAGTCCAGTAAGGTTGAGAGACGTGAAGTCAGGCAGATATGTCCATACTATAAGAAGATGATCTGTTCTTTGGATTTTGTTTGTTGTTAAAGTATTCTTGTTTGCCTTTCAGTTTTCTATTTTTGGTATTTTGGAATGGGGATGATAACTGTGGTTTGATTAGCTTGCTGGTTATATGCTGGGTTGGTTGTGGCATGAGTTTTGGACTGCTAGAACTATTGACTTATAAGTCATTCGTTTTTGCATCTGTTCCTTTTAGCAGATCAGTTATCCTGCATACAAATGCAAATAAAAATAAAAATTATTTCTGTGAAACTAGGAATGCACTGAAATTTCGTTGGCCAAAACAGCAATTTTAGGTTTTGGGGCCGAAATGGTTATGTAGGATTGAAATTGACCGAAACAGTTAGCGCCACACAATGTGGATAAACTACAACAGTTAAACGTGTCAGCTGTGTGGACTCCAGGGCTTGGTTGACGACAACGATTCCTCGATTTTTAATCGATACTGATATGAATGAATAAGCTGAAGTAAGACGGCTATGATAAATATGATAAGGCTCACATAATGTGTGCTGTGGGAGAGTGGTTGCTAAGGGAAGTCATCAGCATTATATTGAGAATTCAGTCCCTGTCTGTGCAATACAAGCAGCAAAGCCAGAGGTCGTTAGCCGAGCGCACCAGATGAGAAATCAGATATTCTGAGGATTGTTTATGGAGCTCGAGGAAGAGGTGAGCTAGAACCCCCCCCCCCCCCCAGATGTTAGATGTAAAAGCTGGCAATGTCAACCAGTGTTATGTGTGCAACTCATTCATAATCAATACATAATAGTCATTTGACGACTTAATCAAGTATTAAAGCCTGAGGTATTTTTAGAAGATGACGACAGCCGTCAATTTGCACATCACATTAAAGCGGGAAGGTTAACAGGACAGCATATCAGGGTCTCTAATTAATTTAACTGGAAACCCCACCACAGCTTTGCTATGCACAGACCCTTTCATCTTTTAGCATTCCAATCAGACCGGCGCTTTTCTGAGAAGCCAAATGTAAAGCTAACATTAGTTTAGCGATGGCTCACATGGTGCCCCGGCTATTGGCATCAAACTACGTTCAAATCCATTGTGTTTGTCTTATCTTTATCACAGGGGATATATTAAGCGTGGGGTTTAGCTCTGGAGACGCGGGTTACTGGTGTCTGCGTGTAGTGGCAGTGCCCCTGGCATGCTGCTTGTGTTGCAGATGGGCATGGGAGGAGGGCTGTGGGGTGATCCCTGCAGGAATCTGCCCTTTGGTTAAAATTTACATTTAATCATTTAGCAGACACTTTTTTCCAAAGCGACCTACAAATGAGGAGAACAATAGAAGTAATCAAACCAACACTAGGGCAACAATATGCAAGTGCTGTGACCAGTCCCAGTTAGTCTTGCACAGTACACATAGCAAGTGTGTGTATATATATATATATATATATATATATATATATATATATATATATATATATATATAATTTATTTGCAAATCACGCAAAGATCCAATATAATGATACACATTCGATTTCTTTCTCAACTGTTTGCATTCATTTAATACATAACCGACTGTGATTACGAGAATACTTGCTGAGACTGGTATTTTAACATAGTTTTGTGTGTACGTGTCCGTTCAAGCACAAGGAGACGCAAAAGAAGAGTCAATTAGGTGTTTTCATACTCTTTAAAACATGCCTCTCTCTGTGTGTGCGCTGCTGTGCACACAGATAACAGCGCATGGGTACCGAATAGAGTTCTCTATCGCCTCTTCTTGCACTTGAATGGTTCAAAATCCCCTGAATGTGTAAATTGGCAAGATAAAACTTGTGCAAATGGTAAGCTTTCACTCTATAATGGTTCAACTTAGCAAGCAATTAATCGGAGAATCACATGTGTGCCGAAGTGTGGGGTTTGGTCCATACGGATCATGAATCCACTGCGATCCGTTGCATACATAATTCTATTATTAAAAAGTTGATAAAAACACTGCCTCATGTTCAAATTTTTTGTTTTGTTTATTTTTGTAAAAAATAATAAAAAAATGTTGTTTTTTGTATATTTTTTTTAACTGTTTATTTGAGTGTTGATTATTAAATACATTTGATTTCATTAATTGATTAGGCTAACGAATATATATTTTTTTTTCTGAAAATTTAAGAGAATTAAACTCTAATATTAATGCAATTATACAAAAAATATATAATTTAAAATAAGTATTAATAAAATCGGTTTTGGTTTTTGGCCAAGGGCATCCTGAATTTTCCGTTTCGGCCCAGAATTTTCATGTCAGTGCATGACTATGTGAAACAATGGAACTAGTTTTGCTTTTAGTTTGCTTGAATTTGGCAGCAATGGCTGCAATGTTGCTTTTAAACCATTTCAGTACAAATGCTTAAATATTCAGATACATATTGAACAAGGAGTCAAGATTTTGCTGTATAGCCCTTGTTAAGCCCCTAATATCTTTCCCTATTGAAGGCCAATCACAAATAGCTATGTATTCTAAAAACAATGTTAAATGTTTTGCAGGCAATTTATGCTATTACTTTATCAGTGCCTGACTTTTTTTTAATGGCCTCTTATATGCATGGCGATTAAAATGAACTGCCTTTCATGTCATCGCTCAATCAGCATTGATTAATCACATGGTATTTACAGTTCATGTGATTATCTCAGTAAATTGTCCAAAACGAATTGCCCATATGCAAAGACTTCTGTGGGTTCTTGCCGCTGAGCTGAAATTGAATGCTAGCAGAACTTTCTCCAGCACACAAAAAAAAGCTTCAGTTTTATATCGATAAAGATGGGCTCAGATTGGCTTATTTTTTGTATTTCGTTTTATGAAGCCAGACATACTAATTGATCTAATTGACACTTGAATTTCATATTTAGTGATATTTTTGATTGCTTGCCAGATAGTCTGATATAGCTGCAGCTCATGTGCGAGCAATAAAGAGGGAATAAAGAAATGATAAAGCTTTCGTTCTGTCTTGCAGCAGGGCTCTCACGTACTGCAGTGCTCTGCAGAGAGGAGGGGGGATTGGGGCCATTGAGTTCATTGGGCTGTGGTTCAGTAAAAACACCCTCTGTTTGCCTGAGCAGATACTGTATAAGCAAGCAAAGCCCACTGCTGTGAGCCGACCACGTGCTGCAATATCTGTCAGAGGTGGAGATCATGTGTTATGGTTCACTGTGTGTGGCACTCTGGCTATTATAAATTTGAATGTCATACATGCATATATATATATATATATATACACACACAGTGAGGAAAATAAGTATTTGAACACCCTGCTATTTTGCAAGTTCTCCCACTTGGAAGTCATGGAGGGGTCTGAAATTGTCATCGTAGGTGCATGTCCACTGTGAGAGACATAATCTAAAAAAAAAAATCCAGAAATCACAATATATGATTTTTTAACTATTTATTTGTATGATACAGCTGCAAATAAGTATTTGAAAACCTGTCTATCAGCTAGAATTCTGACCCTCAAAGACCTGTTAGTCTGCCTTTAAAATATCCACCTCCACTCCATTTATTATCCTAAATTAGATGCACCTGTTTGAGATCGTTAGCTGCATAAAGACACCTGTCCACCCCATACAATCAGTAAGAATCCAACTACTAACATGGCCAAGACCAAAGAGCTGTCCAAAGACACTAGAGACAAAATTGTACACCTCCACAAGGCTGGAAAGGGCTACGGGGAAATTGCCAAGCAGCTTGGTGAAAAAGGTCCACTGTTGGAGCAATCATTAGAAAATGGAAGAAGCTAAACATGACTGTCAATCTCCCTCGGACTGGGGCTCCATGCAAGATCTCACCTCGTGGGGTCTCAATGATCCTAAGAAAGGTGAGAAATCAGCCCAGAACTACACGGGAGGAGCTGGTCAATGACCTGAAAAGAGCTGCGACCACCGTTTCCAAGGTTACTGTTGGTAATACACTAAGACGTCATGGTTTGAAATCATGCATGGCACGGAAGGTTCCCCTGCTTAAACCAGCACGTCAAGGCCCGTCTTAAGTTTGCCAATGACCATTTGGATGATCCAGAGGAGTCATGGGAGAAAGTCATGTGGTCAGATGAGACCAAAATATAACTTTTTGGTCATAATTCCACTAAACGTGTTTGGAGGAAGAAGAATGATGAGTACCATCCCAAGAACACCATCCCTACTGTGAAGCATGGGGGTGGTAGCATCATGCTTTGGGGGTGTTTTTCTGCACATGGGACAGGGCGACTGCACTGTATTAAGGAAAGGATGACCGGGGCCATGTATTGCGAGATTTTGGGGAACAACCTCCTTCCCTCAGTTAGAGCATTGAAGATGGGTCGAGGCTGGGTCTTCCAACATGACAATGACCCGAAGCACACAGCCAGGATAACCAAGGAGTGGCTCTGTAAGAAGCATATCAAGGTTCTGGCGCGGCCTAGCCAGTCTCCAGACCTAAACCCAATAGAGAATCTTTGGAGGGAGCTCAAACTCCGTGTTTCTCAGCGACAGCCCAGAAACCTGACTGATCTAGAGAAGATCTGTGTGGAGGAGTGGGCCAAAATCCCTCCTGCAGTGTGTGCAAACCTGGTGAAAAACTACAGGAAACATTTGACCTCTGTAATTGCAAACAAAGGCTACTGTACCAAATATTAAAGGTCCCGTTCTTCGTGATCCCATGTTTCAAACTTTAGTTAGTGTGTAATGTTGCTGTTAGAGCATAAATAATATCTGTAAAATTATAAAGCTCAAAGTTCAATGCCAAGCGAGATATTTTATTTAACAGAAGTCGCCTACATCGAACGGCCCGTTTGGACTACATCCCTCTACTTCCTTCTTTAATGACGTCACTAGAACCGTTTTTTGACTAACCTCCGCCCACAGGAATGCTCCCTCAACTCTACCAAAATTCGTTTATGTACTTGCGCACTTCTTATAACTTACTGTTTACTCAGCTCTTACGGTGATTTTCTGAAGTAAAACTGACGCTTCATCTTTTGTGTGATGTACAATAAACTTTATTAAACTCATCAGTATATGTTTGATCATCATTCAGACAGCAGACTTGTAGGCTATTAATAAATAATGGATACATACAAGCAGATGACAAATACGTTATAATAACCGTAATTAAACTACTAAACTATACCTGTTTCATCTCTATACAGCACTCTGACTCTGTAGGCATTATTGTCCGACTCGAAATGAACACCGTTACTGAGAGTTTCTGATATTATCATCATTCTGTGAGATGAAATTGTCCTGAGAGACTGAGCGCGAGCTCATGAAGCTCCGCCCCCTGGGTCGTCCAGCAGCAGCTTATTTGCATTTAAAGGGCACACACTAAAACAGCGCGTTTTTCTGAGCCCCAAAAAATGACAATTTAAACATGCTGTAAAAAATGATCTGTTGGGTATTTTGAGCTGAAACTTCACATACACACTCTGGGGACATCAGAGACTTATTTTACATCTTGTGAAAAGGGGCATAATACGGGACCTTTAACATTGATTTTCTCAGGTGTTCAAATACTTATTTGCAGCTGTATCATACAAATAAATGGTTAAAAAAAAATCATACATTGTGATTTCTGGATTTTTATTTTATTTTTTAGATTGTCTCTCACAGTGGACATGCACCTACGATGACAATTTCAGACCCCTCTATGATTTCTAAGTGGGAGAACCTGCAAAATAGCAGGGTGTTCAAATACTTATTTTCCTCACTGTATATATATATATATATATATATATATATATATATATATATATATATATATATATATATATATATATATATATATATATATATATATATATTAATTGTAGTGTCTGTTCTCTAACTGATCTAAATGATTTTCATTGCTATAAAAAAAATCTAAACGATTGTTGGGGGCGGTGCCACGGTGGGCAAGTGATGTAATAGGTGTGCCGCTGAACACTGTGTAACATCGACTATCGCAGCAAGCCTATGATATAGTTAAGCAATATCACACAAGCAGCAACTACAATATCACACGAGTGTTGTTTTTGTATCGAATAGCACAAGTGCAAATGGGATATTGGTTTTATACAACAGTTCAATAAATAAGTTAACACTGATATATTTTACACACAATATTTTCTCTGTTATAGAGGGAGGTGGTTTACAACAGGGTCAACCATGCGGCAATAATGTTTCACTAGCCTTTCCATGGCAATGATGCTTCTGCTGCTAGCTTTTCTTTTTAAAGCACATGGACCATTTAATTTAGCTTTTTGCTGCTTTTTATGCATTCATTTCACATTTTAATTCACATTGTATACATGAACAAATTTAAGGATGTCCTTCCTTAAGGTTTTTTGTTGTTTTTGTCTTTCGCAGGGCAATAAAGGCATTTCAGGAGGTGCTTTACATTGACCCCAGCTTCTCAAGAGCCAAGGAGATCCATCTACGACTCGGCCTGATGTTTAAAGTCAACACAAACTATGAGTCAAGCCTCAAGGTATGTCTATTAACAGCTCTGTATCCCTCTCTATATTATATTTATGCGTTTTGCAGACACTTTTATCCAAAGCAACTTTATTTACATTTTATCGATTACATTCCCTGGGAATCGAACCATGATCTTGGCGTCTCTAGCACCATGCTCTACTGTTGGAGCTAAAGCTACAGTCTCTAAATATGTATACATTTTATAATTCTGGCAGAGATGTGATTTTTCCATATATATATATATATATATATATATATATATATATATATATATATATATATATATATATATATATATATATATATATATATATATATATATATATATATATATATATATACATATATACATACATATATACAGATTACAGCTTTCCACCCTGAAAAATTATGACCCATGAGAGCTGCGTATTTCAGAGAAAGAGAATCTCTTTTGGTTGGGGGAGGAGGGGGGGAGTGCAGGTTACTGTACGATGTTTGAAATCCTTAAACAATTACTAAATAAACTGCAAAATGTTACATTTTCTAATACATTTATTTCATGCATGGATTGCTTCTAACAGCGCTGCACTAACTCATGGTGGGATATAACCATCTGCGGGACACCCTTAAGTATGTTAGCCATGGTTCAAAGCATCAAATGAGTTGAAACGGTTAATTCGCAGTTGCCCGGTAACTTTTTATTTATTTATTTTTTTTAATGAAATTTGACAATGCTTGGTGGTGAGAATGTGAGATGGCTCAGTGCGCTCATCACATGGCAACTGTTCTAATGTAATTATGTAAATGTATTGTCTGATGTGCTGCATGTTTCAGAGTACTGTAACAGCAGTGTTTTCAGTTTCGATTCAGAATAAATGCTATTCTGCAAGTGCTGTGTTTGAGTATCTTATCATTTGCATTTGGGAACTCAACAATCATTTTAATGATTCTGAATTTAGAAAAATAAATTAAAATAACCACACTTTTATCAAAAGTAACACACTAAAATTGGTCAGAAAATATATTAATATTAAATATCAATGTGTTATTCTTTATTCAGTTCTTTGCAACAGAATCAGATTTAACAGATTTATTTTTTGACCAGTTATCCAAATAATGATGTCCTACAAAGCTATTATTATCAGAGCATGTGAGCAGAGCGTAGCAGGGAGCGGATCAGTCTATTAGAAATTTCATGTCTGTGCGTTATTTGAGCGGAGTAGGGCTGCCCTCATCTAAAAAAAATTCTAGTCGACTATTAGTCGTTCATTTAAGGGATTAATTGACTAATCGCACATGTATGTTATTTAGCCAAATCATGATAATGAGCCTTTAATTGCCTTTACATAGCCTAATCAGCACTTAAGCGCACACATAAAGCTTGCCACAGCACATCGGCAAAAGTAATGATTATGAATGTGTCGTGAAAAAACAGCAGGGATACTGAAGATTTTAATAATTTATTGATAAACCAGTGTTTTCTGTATTTTCGGCTGCATGAAGTTGGCGATGCTGACTAGTCATCTCCGCAGAATACTGCACGCACCTATATACACGTTTCATAGCATAATCTGAGAATATTTGTTTTCCATTTGAATCGGTTAAAAATGCACATTTCAAGCTTTCGATAGATGTATTTCTCATGTCCGTGAGGAAAGTTCACGCTGAGTTTCGGTGTATTTTTTGACCCGCTCAAGTTCACGGAGACCGAGACTGCAGAAAGCGCATCCTGATTGTTTTCTTTATTTTACAAAAGCACAATGCTTAGTTATTGTGATTGCACACAAATAAAATTAGTCAGATTTGAATGATTTATTAGGCTACTCTTGATGTAAGACCAAAAATGACACAGTATTTTTAGTTAAGTGCAAGTGATCGTGCCGGCACCTACATGGCATGCAGTGAGCTTGCTCATAGCTTTCACACTCCGCAGAAACACTTGGATATGTGCCTAATAACAGCGTACATTTATCTAGGTTAATGTGAGAACGAGCAGCCATGTAAAGTTGCACTTACATGTATCAAATGATAAGCCATATTTATGGTCGATGGATGATTGGCAAATGTTTGGATTTCCTGCCCGACATACTGTAATTACCACAAGAACCCGCCGTTAACAATCTGTCCCTCACGGACTGCGTGACTTCGTCATGAGTTTTTTCTTTTTTATTCGATTAACCGACTAGTACAATTTTTGGTCGACTAGGCCTCTTCAAGTCGATTGACAATTAGTTTACTATTAGGGGGCAGCTCTATCGATGAGCATAAAAAAAGTTTATATTAAAAGTTTATACAGGCTTATAATTAGCTCTTCCAGTCTCTTCTACTCTGGTCAGGGATTATAATGCTGCAGGCTGTTTTTGGCAGACTGTAACTGTTTTGTAGGTCACTGAGTCACCAGTAAGTCTTTACCTACGTTATGTGATTTTGTTCAGCTTCAAAGTCTAAACTGTAAATACACTGGCATAGTCTTTTTACTTATTTGTGTTTTATTGCTTTTTTTGGTTTTGTTTTTGAACAATTTTATTGTTCTTTTATGAATCTCTCTCCTTTTATTGTCACCACCGAGGGCAGGGCAGAGTGCAAATTTTTCTTTCTTTTTTTTCTTCCTTCCTTTCCCTCTCAACATGCTCTTCTAGTGTGTGTGTGTGCATGCATGCTGAGTAGCCATCTGGGCTAAAGGGAAGACAACCTCTGTGCAGAGGATTTCATTTTTTGAGCTTATTGACTTCTTTTTTTTTCCAAAAATGTTTCCCTTGTTCTTAACCTCTCCTCATCCCACTCCATGGTCTTAAGGACACCAGCAAGAACTCTTGAGCCTTCAGTGCTATTAGAAATGGAGAATGCAGGCTATCTGTGATGCTTTTTGATATTATTGTGTGCTGACTGATTTGTCAAGTTCATGAGGTTTATGACATTGAATCTTCTTTCAGACATAACTGTAAACATTGCAGAAATCGACTGTGATTGTGGTTTTTACTTGTCAGTCAGACAGTCTCTTCCTGAGAGGTTCTTAGATTGAACTGCAGAGTCTGAAGGTGTGGAATGCAATGCATTGGACATCCTCAATCATCTCTTACTCTTCAGGGTATTGTGAGTCAGAGTAAGTGAGTGAGTGCTAATAAGTCTTCCCTCTGCTCTGGGGAAGGGGTGGCAGGGACTGAATGCTCTCCTGCTCCCTGTGTATCCCACTTACGGGAACAAAGCGGCAGCTCTGAGGGCAGGCAGCAGTGCTCTCTTTATGCACCCGTGCGGCCCTGCACTCCTTGAGCATAACCCTCTGGTATATGTCTACCATAAGGATTACGCCTGCGTTTTAAAGCATTGTATCTGTAGCGTTATGCGTCATAAATCTGTTGCAAAAACACCATGCTTTTTTTACTGCAGTGTCATCCCTTTTGACATCGCATTGACAGAGAATTACTGATATCAGTTATCAGCATTTAAAAGTTTGATCACTGTTCAGGATTGTAGTCAATGTGTGGTCATTTACATTTACATTTATGCATTTGGCTGACGCTTTTATTCAAAGCGACTTCCTTTGCATTTCAAGGTACACATTTACATTCGTATCAGTTCTTGCTTTCCCTGGGAATCGAGCCCATGACCTTGGCATTGCACGCACCAATGCTCTACTGTTTGAGCTTCTTTTTTACATCCTCATAGTTGCATTTAGAGATATACCTGTGCAGTATATCTGTGTTTTTGTCTGTTGTTTCAGTATTGGCTAATAGAAGCAAATGATATTAGGCTTATTTACAAAATCTTAACCTTTATGTTGGCCGTAACTAAAATTGTTTATCGGCTGTAGCATAAATATGATGATCAGCTCAAATTTCTATACTTGATTATCCCTAGTGTTATTTCATTCTGAACTTATTCAATCATCATGGCTGAAGTTGTCTTACTGCAGCTTATGCATAATGGAGAGGATCTGTTTAGAAATATTAATGGGTAGAATTCATAACACTAAATGGCTGCTGTAAGAATTTCCACCTTAAAGTTAAGAGCCAGTCATCTTTTTGATGATTTGATAATTCAAGTAGATCAAGTATGCTCACTAACTAACTAGACAACCCTAAAAATCAATTTAGATTTCAATCTTTCACAATTCCAGTTAATAGGAGCTTTACTTGTATCCTTTTAAAGGGGTTTGGTGGAAAAACCTTTTGGGGTCTGTAAGATTTTTTTTTTTTGTTGAAAGATGTCCCTTATGCTTACCAATGCTGCATTTATTTGATCAAAAATATAGTAAAAATATTATGTAATAACTTAAAATAACTGTTCATAATTTTTTGTAATGTAATTTATTTCTGTGATAGCAAAGCTGAAATGAAATTTGCCATCATTACTCCAGTCTTCAGTGTCACATGATCCATCAGGAATCATTCTAATATGCTGATTTGGTGCTCAAGAATCATTTCTTGGTATTATCAATGTTAAAATCAGTTGTGTTGCTTAATATTTTTGTGGAAACAGTGATACATTTTTGATGACTTTAAAGTCCAAAAGAACAGCAATAGTCTTTTGTAACATTATCGTTGTCTTTACGGTCACATTTGATCAATTTCATGCATCCATTGCTAAATTAAGGTATTTTCGTTAAAAAAAATAAAAAAATAACTTACTAACCTCAGACTTTTTAACAATTGTTTGTTATTAATTAATCAATTTTATATAGTCTGTTTAGACATAGGCCGCTGCAGCATGGGTTGCTGTTATTTCACTGTTTCTCGACATTAACCATGTTAAGATGCTTTGAGTGGCTTTGTTGTTGTTTTTTTGTTGTTGTTTTTTTTAAATAAAGAACTTGTCCATGTTGGTTCCATAGAACGGTTTTAATGCCTGCTGATGTGATGCACTGAACAGTCTGCCTCCTCTTCTGTCTTTTCGTCTTGTTTTTTCCCCATTCACTCCTGTCCCTCTGTTCCGATTTCCTGCAGAGAGCAAAAGCTTACGGCAGAAGAGAGCAGCGTGTCATCTCTCAGCTGCTGCCGCTGCTCTCTTGAATAGTAATCAGTATTAGAGAGAGAGACACACTGGTAATCCTGCTGCATTATCTACTTGCCAGTCGAGAGCCATAGAGAGAGAGAGAGAAAGAGAGAGAGAGCAAACGTGTAGGAAGCAGTTGGTCAATGGAGACCAGCTCAGCACAAAGGGCTTGCTATGGTCAGTAATCCATGTTTTTGTTTGCTGGAGGATGTCTGTATGAAGCAGATAGGTGTGTGTTTGTATGATTTCCTTGTTTCGACTGACAGCAGTGATGATTCGTTGGCATGTAAGTCCTAAGATTGTTAAATGCTTTACTTTGAATGGTAATTAATAGGAAAATTCTCTCTTGGTTGCACCATTTTATTTTTCTATTATTCTAAAATATGAATTTGGTGTCTCTGATTATTGTCTGTTAATTTGACTCCAGTGATTGTTTTATGCTGGACAGGCAGGCTGTAAATGTGGAGTGTTGGAGTCCTTAAGTCCTTTTGTAATCTGTCTTTGAGGTCTGTACGCTGGACATCAGATTTAGGACATTGTAATGCATGGCCACTTTCCTCAGTTGTGAATATGCAGGTGGATGGGTTCCTCTGTGCTAGGACAGGTTTCAGTGCTTTATTTAATAAGGAGCAGAGGCTGTGCTTTTGGGCTGGTTTCTTGGTAACCTTAGCAGCTGCTAGTTCTTCATGTCAAAGGGTTCGTGATTAGTGTTGTGATCATGCTGCTCACAGAGGGGTTCTCTATGCCCTGTGCCCATCTTAATATACAGTAGTAGCATCTCTCACTACAAGATCACTTCCTCTTGACCTTGCTGTTTCCTCTCTTGAGTCAGAATAATTTGGTAGCTATGTATGAGTAGTTTTCTCATATGAAATAATAGCAGTATAATAATGGCAACCATTTCCCCCATTTTCTCATTACCGTAATGCATCATGCGTTTTTCTATTTTCTATAGTACTGTAAAAAATATTGTAATATTAAAAATGCAAATAAGCATAAATTAAAAACAGTACAATTATATTATTGTATACATAAAATTATGGTAACACTTCATAATAAGGTCTCATTTGTTAACATTAGTTAATGCATTAACATGAACTAACAATGAGCAATACATTTTTACAGCATTATTAACTTTTAATGTTTGTTTATAAAAACAAATTCACAGTGCATTAACTAATGTTAATAGATGTTAAAATATTTTTTAACTAAATTGATTAAATGCTATACAAGTATTGTTTGTTGTTTGTTCCCTAAATCCCAGCCTCAGCCCAATCAGAAATACTGGTTCATTGGCAGAAACCTCTAAACACCACTTCCCTTTGCCAGCAAAAGCCTCAGAGTTCTCAGAACCAATCAGAAGACGCAAAGCGAATCATGATTTTAAAGATTAATAATGGTGTTTATATGAGCTCGCTTTCAATTGCCTGGCTGAAAGTCTGTTTAAAGAGATTTTTAACTAAAGATGGAGAGGAGTATGATAAAATGGATGAGCCTGTGGTAGTTTCAGTCACTGTCAACAGGAAACATCATCAACCTCATATTTCTGCCCGTTTTAAGGCTAAAGAAAAGTGTTACAGTGGTAATGGCATGATTTCGTGAGTAGCATCTAAACACACCAGCGTTTCGTGTGCTGCTGTAACTCTGACAGAAACAGCCATAACCTACATTAGAGAACAGATATAAAGCTATTTGCAAAAAAAAAGCACACATGAACAAGAATATCAAATTTTTTAAATGCCAATGAATTGACTAGTGGAAAAGTGACATTTTTGAAAATAAGGCGTTTCAATAACTGACTAATAACCTTTAAAGTGAAATTACTGAACCTAAACACAGGAGCCTGAAAAAAATGCTAATTTAAAAGAAAAATGTTAGATGGACTTAGAGGATTTGGCAGCTGAAGTCTTCTTGTATATACCAAAGCAAAAACTATTGTAACTTTTATTTAAATAATAAAAGAAATTAATTTTTAAATGCTATTAAATAAATGAAATTAGTTAATTATTAATGCTATTAAAAGTATAAGTAAATAATATATTGAAACCTCAATTAAATGAACATTACATTAAAAAGATCAAATAAAAAGTTAGTAATAAACTGAAAAACAATGAAGTGCATTACAGGTAACGGGACATGGCAGGTCTATAGCACTGCGAGACTTAATGCACAGATCTAGGCCTGCGTTTTAATATGGTTGTCAGTCAGAAACCAAGCAAAAAGCACAAGCTCGCTGAATTAGCAACTCCCATAAAATAAAATAACTGTATATACTGTACAGTGATTCTTTTATGTCCTGTTTATACTTGGTTGTGAGCATGCAGAACTCACTCACACACAAACTGTGGTGTTTTGAACGTATTCTGACTAAAACTCAAAACGCACGTGCAAACATGTTTGTGATTGGCTACATGATGCTAAAACCGTTAATGCACTTCACAGAGCGCTCGCACAAATACGCCTATTTGCGTGTTCTGGATTGACCCGGTGCTTAGTACTACCAGTACTGAAGAAAGCCTGGTAATAGTAACCGGTTTTGTAAGATTCACCCATAGAATGAATGGAACCTTGGCAGCTGGTGAAAACATAGTACTGAGGCAGTTTCCCAAAAAACTGCAGTTATTTGAAACAGCTGGGGTTCATAAGTTTATGGCCAACATTCAAATGTCCAATGATCACTGTCTCACTAGATGTGGAGTCATGGGATAGTTTGATGGATGGAATTGTGATTGAGGTTGTTTTGGGAAAACTGTGATCGATGCTTGTCCTGACTTTGTCTCTCTTTCATAATTACATTTTATTATGATGTAGATGAATTTAGTCCAATCTGTTTTTGATGGCATTAAAACAATGGAGGTTTGTGTTGTTATTCCCATATGGCTCTTTCCATACTATCAGAGGTAGCAAACCTATTTTTGGACTCATTGTCTGCAGAAACAGCACTTTCATTGTAGCCAATTTCTTTTTATTCTTTATGGGATGGATTATGTTGGTATTGTTTTTGGATGTAAAAAAAATCATATGGGCATATCTAACAGTTGGACTTCAGAATGACAATTCAGACTGTAAAAATACCCCATATCTATGTGTTACTAACTATATCCAGTCTAATCAAACTTCACCTTGTCTTGCAGCATTTTCAGCTGGCATTGATTGACTCCACACCCTGCACTTTGTCCAAAGCTGAAAGTAAGTACCATTCTAAGCATGTTAATTTTTAGTAAATATCTTTTTATTTGGTAATTGCAGTGTCACATTATGCATGAGGGATTTTTTTAGCAGTAAAGACAAAGTGTTGTCGCCTTGATAGAAGATTTCAAAGGAAAAAGGTTGGCACATCTTTGCTGAGGCTTTCCTCAATTAGATTTTTCCTTTCACCATCTCCATCCTGCCTGAGACTCCAGTTGCCAGGGAAACTGCATGACTAAATGCAGCCGTGTGTTGCCTTGCATACGGGCAGTAATGACATGCTTGAAGTGCACAAAGGGCAAGCTAATATTCTTCCTTCCCGGTGTCTGTACACCCATAAGCTTATTAACGCTCAAGCTGAAACAGTGAAGACAAAGAACGCTGGTTTTATTTTTGACCTCATATCAGATTTGGATGCAAAAAAGGATTTCCAGTATTGATCACTTCCTCTTTTTGTCTCCACAGTTCAGTTCCACATCGCTCATGTATATGAAATTCAGGTGAGTGTTCCCCTTTTTGTAACGTTTTATCATAAGTTGCAGTGTTTCACTGATAACTCATGTTTGGGGGTATAATGTTCTATATGTCCTGTATGATAAAGACTGCAGAAGTGACTTTGCTCTGACTGAGACCTTGGTTTCTGAAGTAATTTCCCATCCATATACCTTAGTCAGAGGAGATGCCATATTTAATTTGGAGGAAATTAGGGCAAGGCTATGAGGGATAGACAAAGGGTTCAATCTGTGGCGTCAGGTATTTAGATGACAAAATTTTGAAAGAAAAATCATTACAATTATATTCAAACATTTTTTTTTTATTAACAAAAATGGTGTATTGAGGTATTAAATTAACAATTCTATTTATGATTCCAGATGTTTAAATAATCTTATGTTCTTCAATACAAACAATATTAAAATAATGTTATTATCCCAGCCCTTATTAATATTTTTTTTTTAATTAATGTAATATATTTTAAGTAATCCACAGCCCCATGGTTGAGAACCACTTATATATTGTAATAATTTAATCCCCAAGGGAATCTTCATGGTTTTAATAAAAACTTGAAATTCAAATTTAATTACAAACTCAAAACACCAAATCAGATGTTGCGAGTTGTTTGTTTGTTTCAGAAAACACTACATGACATTACAAACTCACCACAGTCCTACTTGCCGTTATCATATTCTCTGATTAGTAAACTTTGTGACTTCTACTTCACTTGGAATTTGGCAATTAAATATGATTTTTAAAACTTCCAGCACCCCGCTGTTGTGGTCTATAGGCGTTGTAGATAACTGCTTGTAAAGGAAGCAGACCATAGAGGTGACAGGACTGTTTTAGGACCTGGGGTTTTCTTTTGCTCACAGTTTAGTGCCGCTGCAAACACTCATGATTGATGGATTTGCTTTTAGGGTGTATCCTTGATGGTTTGTGTGTACAGCCAACCAGTCCCACACTGCCCTCCCATTTTTGCTTCAAATTATTGGTCTCTGTTATGAGTGATAGACTCTTGTCACTCAGTTAGTCCTTCCTATTCAGGATAGTTCTTATCCACCTGGTCTTGTATTCATTTTAATCTCATACTGATTTTAAAACTTTGCTATAAACAATGACTCCTACACTAACCAGCCAACCAACACCTATGTTTTACAATGGGTTGATTTTATTGTCCACCACACACAGATGAGATTGCTTTCATGTTAGACTCATGTGTGTTTGGAGTCGGGTTGCTCAGGTTGGTCAGCTATGGTGGTCAGCCATCAGCTCCAACAAAGATCTGTGTCAAGGTCACTAAGAAAAACAAACACTTATTCTGAGAGGGCTTCTCAAGTTACACTGATACAGAGCATGTCTGTGTTTGTCAGACTTGTTAAGTCTAGTCTGGCCTGGATTGACCCTCCCCCTCGTCTGTCCGGGTGTTTGTCTGTCGTCTCCTGCGTCCCTGTGTCTCTGTGTCTGGCCTGGTCAGTGTCCAGTGTGCTTCATCTCTTCCTGAGACCATACATTGTGGTCAGTCTGACGAGGCCCTTTGTGTTCGACCAGAGGGGCCATAAAAGCGCTGACCCTTTTTGTCTGCTAAAACATCTCTCCTCTCTCTGTTTGTCTGCAGAAGAAATACCGCATCGCAAAGGAAGCTTACGAGAGTCTGTTACAAACAGAGAATCTCCCTGCACAGGTGAAGGCAACTACGCTCCAACAATTAGGTGAGTGTACTTTACATGCTTCCTGCTTTACAGGGTTCCCACAGTAATGGAGTACCTGTGAATATTAGGGAATTTGAGATTAGCATTCCTGGAAAAGTTCTGTAAGATAATAAAATATTAAAGTCATGGAAAAGTCATTATTTCTGTCATCAAATATTTTTCTAGTTATGCTCTGCTGTTAAATATTTAATCAACTGGAAATTACTCTAGAGTGCAGTGTTTATAAAATTATTTTAAAAAGTCCCTATTCGGTAATCACAAACTGCTGTAATTTTCATTTGTCAAAATGTGTTTATGTTTGCTGTGATTTTCAGTCTAGTCAAAGAATGAAATCTGCACACTCTCTGCACATATTTTGTATACAAAAGATGTCCTGAAATGGTAAAAAGACAGTCTTGTTAGTAATGTTAAACACAATTGGGCAAAAGTGTAAGAAAAAGTAGTATGCAAGAGGGCAGGGGATGTATCAAAGTATGTAAATGACTGGCATTTGAATGCTTGGAATTCTGCACAGTTGTTTGTGAAATTCTGCAACCACGATTGTGAATATGTGTAATGTGGCATATTTTGAAATAATTGTAAAACCGTAGTAAGAATATGTCAGGTTTTTTAATAACCGTTCTGTTTAGATAATTGTATGTGATAATACATTAGTGTTCAGACAATCCACACTAGGGTATTGCATCATGCTGTCTCCCCAAAAGATGTTTGTGGTGTTCTCAACAACACCATCCCCAAGTGTACTGTCCAGATTTTCTCAAATGTGTCCCAGTTCTCCAGTGCGTGCAAATTTGCCAGATGCAAGTGCTAATGTTAAATGCACAAATTGCTTTTGGGATGCTGTTGTGTGGTTAGAAATCTGAGCTTAAGGCCATTCCGTCGTAAACTGGAAACTGGCACCAATGAGCAAAGCACTCCAGGATCGGACTGTCTGTAAGGTGCTTTGGGTAGAAAGCATATATAAGTAATGGAATAATAATTTGAATGATTGGCGCAGTGGCGAGTTGTGAATCCTTAAATACCAGCTCCTCGTCACTCCAAGCTTCTTTCTTTTATCAGTACAAAAAGAAAGCAAAAAAAAACAAACAGCTGCCATAAAACCATTGCCACGTTGCTCCTGCAATTGTCGGCAATGGTCTGGTTGCTGTAGTAACGTGTCCCGGGTGCAGGCGCTTGCCACAGGTGTTAAAAGCTCGGCTGGGATCAGTGCCTAGGAGAAGCCAGGCCACATGGGGGAAGTTCTTTGTCTGCACACTGTCTCGTTCTCCTTAACAACCTCTGGCTGGGTGGGAATTGAGAGGAGAGGGGCTGTTTGGACAGAGCCATATCTGCTGGGACCTTTTGAAGCTGCTGGTTTTAGTAGAACCCCCCCAGCCGCCAATTCCACCAGCTCAAACTCATCTCCCCACCCTACCCTGAATACAACAAGCACAAACCATTTGCTCCTTTATAAGCGTAACAGCCTCCACAGCCCGCTTACCATGGCTTAGTGTTGAGGAAGAGAGTGTTTGGTTATTGATGGTGTTCCAGTTGTTTTGTTGAGAATGCAGTTTTTGATTTAATTCTCATGTTTCCCATCGCTCCCTCAGGCTGGATGCATCACACAGTCGAACAGTTGGGAGATAAAGCCAACAAAAACAGCTATGCTATTCAGTGTCTGCAGAAGTCCCTAGAAGCAGACCCCAGTTCGGGACAGACTTGGTACTTCCTGGGCAGGTAGGCAATTTATTTTACCTCTTGTTGTAGTGTTATGTCTGATTTAAATTAACACATATCAGTGTATTTTTTTTTAATGATTTTTGTGTGTGTGTGCGTGTATAATTTTATTATATTTTTTTATAACAATGCATTAATCTGAATATTAGTTATTTGTTATCTGTTGCTTGACCAAACTTTTTTGCGTGTGTCCTGAAGTAATCACCAAACTATTTAATAAAACTACAATGTAATGTCAAAACCAATGTAATTTTCTTTGGATACAAGTGTCTGTCAAATGAAGAAACATTTACAAGTAATTATCTCAAATGTATGCTCTACACCTCATGTGCTTTAAAGTGTCAGGATTTGATTTATTTATGCTTGCAATGCAGGTGCTACTCAAGTATTGGGAAGGTCCAAGATGCCTTCATATCTTACCGACAGTCTATTGATAAGTCTGAGGCCAGTGCAGATACATGGTGCTCAATTGGGTAAGTGCTTAATGAGCATTGTTTATTAGGTAAATGCTGCAAAAGCTCATGAGATATCTCAAAAGATATTATCTGTTGCTAATTATCATGTGGCAGCTAGTTAGGAACCGACTGTTTGTTTTCCTCTTCCTCTTTGACCCCTCCTCTCTGCTGTGCTGCAGTGTGTTGTACCAGCAGCAGAACCAGCCGATGGACGCACTGCAGGCATACATCTGTGCAGTGCAGCTGGACCACAGCCATGCGGCCGCCTGGATGGACCTGGGCACGCTGTACGAGTCCTGCAACCAGCCGCAGGATGCCATAAAGTGCTACATCAATGCCACATGCAGCAAGTCCTGCAGTAACATCCCAGCTTTAACCGCTCGCATTAAATGCCTCCAGGTAGAGAGAGTGCTCGCACGTGACATTATCAGGAGAGGAAGTGTACATGTTTCATTTTAATGTGCCTGTCATTGTGTTACTATTTTCTTTTTGGAAACAGATTGTGTACATTGTTCGTTTTTTTAAGTTCCTTGTTTGATTTGAATCACGTCCCCGTGTCTGACATACTATACACTGAGAATGAAATGAGTGTCATTTTCATCTGTGTTTTGATGCATACCACCATTGCATTGACTCAAGCTTAGCCGAATCCGACATTGAACATGTTTTCTGCGCAATCTTTTTCTAGGCTCAGTTGTGTAATCTTCAGCAAGGTAGTTTACCAAGTAAAAGTAAAATGCTCCCTAGTATTGAGGAGGCGTGGAGCCTACCAATCCCAGCAGAGCTCACCTCCAGACAGGGAGCGCTCAACACAACACAACAGGTGAGAACAGATCAGCTAGACAAGCCAGTAAGAATGGCTTAGACCTATAATGGCTTAGACTTATAAAACTTATAAAAATGTTGGTAGTGGTAGCTTGGATATTGTGGCGTTTTAAAAGGAATATTTTCGGTTCAGTACAGGTTGAGATTGATCTCATTTATGGCATTGTTTACCACAGAAAACAATTTCAACTTATTTACTCTACCATTCAAAAGTTTGGGGTTTGTAAGATTTTTTTTTTTTTTTTTTAAAGAAATTAATAGACCTCCTTTCATTCACCAAGGATGCATTGAATTGGTCAAAAGTGACAGTAAAGACATTTATAGTTTTACAAAAGTTTTATATTTCAGATAAAAATCCTTTTAAGCTTTCTATTCATCAAAGAATCATGAAAAAAAATGAATCTGTTTAAAAAAATATATTAAACAGCACAACCATTTTCAACATTGATAATCATGAATGTTTATTGAGCATATTAGAATGATTGATCATGTGACTGAAGACTGGAGTAATGGATGCTGAAAACTCAGTTTTTCCATTACAGTGATAAATTATATTTAATATAATAAAAAGAAAAACAGTTCTTTAAATTGTAACAATATTTGACAATATTACTGTTTTTACATTAAAGAGACAAAAAATCGTACTGACCACAAACTTTTGAACGGTAGTGTGTGACTGTACATGTGAGACAGTTGTTGGATCAACAGAAGCACATAATAATGTTTATAATGCCCAATGAGATGCCCAGTTAATCTCCACATATGCAGTCATTGAGCTTAACTTGTATTGAACCTGTAACATTCCTTTAATGAAACATCAAAATGTGTGGTACGGCCTGACTTCATGATTAAGTACCACTAAAAGGTCCTTAATTTCCAGTCATGCAGAACAATGTTGTTGTTAACATTGATTCTGGAGAATAATCTTAAACTGCTAAGGTTTAAAGTTATTTCCTCTAGTTCATTAGACCATAGCACTCATCAGCACACATCATCCTTTGTTTCAACATATTTGTCACTAATTTTGGGGAACCATTTAAATCTTCTAATTCTTTACATATGTCATATATTTATCTGATATAATTGAGAGTGAGAAAGATGGCATAAACTTTCTCTTGTCTGCCTTTTTGCTTATTGTCTTGGGGAGTGGTATGACACTGTCTGACAATAATCAATACCAAAGCTTCAGTGGTGCAAAAAAGAAAAGAAAAAAGATTTGGGTTTATTTAGTGAAATGTTTGTGCAATTGTCCTAGCTGCAATTCTATATCTGTTGCCTTTAGCAGACCACCTGCAAAGCTCATCAGAGCAATGAAGCACAGTCCCAAATCCCAGGCCAGTCTCTTCCTTCTCATATGCTCTCTGACCAGACAGACGACCAGTCCAGCCCGGCCAAAAGGAAGAGGACTGCTAGTCCAGCCAGGGTACTGAGGGACAGACAGCATTTTAGTTTGTTTACTGACAGGAAATATTTGATTTACGATTTTCTTGTCTCGCCATCAGAGTTCACCAGATTCCTGGGCAAATGATCCAGGTCATCATCAAGTCCCCAACTGGAGTTTAACCCCACAGAAACTTCAGGTTTGTAGATCCAAATGTTATATCTGTAAACTGCTGAATGTGAATGATATATGTATTTATTACAACTGGGTCTAAACAAACTTTTATTATTGTGTGGTTTGCTTACACAGCTTCTGGAACAGTTACGGACCAACAGGGCCAATCTGAAGCCAGTGCAGCTGCAAATGTTGGAACAGTTGGAAAAGCAGCTCAGTCTAATGCAACAGAATCAACAGGTATGGATCATTTATAGTGGCGCAAAGCAGACTGCAAACTTTGAGAAAGGCTAGAGGTAGTGTATGAGTGGTTGTGATAGTGAAATCATGATTGTGCCCTCTCTAGTCTTCGTTTCTTTACTTTACTGAGATTTTAATATTGATAAAGGTGCCTTGCCTAACACTCTTGCTCTCTCCAACAGATGAGGCTGAATGCTATGGGTCAGATACGACCCAATGTGTCCAACGGCCCTGTAGCTGACTCCTCACTGCCTATGAAATCTAATTCCACATCATCCCCTCACCATCCACACATCCCTCTTTGTCGCACACCCTCTGCCCACTCACGATGCGCTGCTCAGCCAATAGCCAACGGACCTGTCCTTGCAAGCCCCACCCCATGCAGCACGGCGGGAACCCTGGGTAACACAGATGCCGTCTCTGTGGGCAATAATCACCTCCCAGGATTGAGGAGCAACGGAAATGTGCCTTACTTGCGGCAAAACGCACTACCTCATAACTGCACAACCCCCACCAGCAGCAGCATGGATGATGAACCGTGGAAAAGCCAACACATCAACTCCACTCAGGTGAGATTAAATATCCTGGCCGATATGATAATCGTAATTATTTTCGTGTTATGGCCGATATTAAAATTCAATACCGTTTTGTTTAGGAATTCATTCAAAATAATGCATTTTTAAAACTACAATCAACAATTTTAAATGCTACATGTGAATCTTGTCATCACAACATTAATGTACACTAAAGATTTTTTTTTAATGGTTTTAGAAATGTCATTTATGCTCACCAAGGATACATTTATTTTATTTACATACATTTGCTTTCTGTTTTAATACATTTTAATGTGTAATTTATTCCTGTGATGGCAAAGCTGAATTTTCAGCAGTCATTACTCAATTCTTCAGTGTCACGATCCTTCAGAAATCATTCTAATATGCTGATTTGGGGCTCAAGAAATTGTTTTTTTTTATTGTTATCAATGTTGTTCTGCTTAATGTTTTTACGTAAAGAGTGTGATCCTTTTTTCATGATTCTTTGAATAGAAAGTTCAAAGAAATTCAAATTTATTTGAAATAGAAACAGTAATGTAAAAGTTTTAACTTTCACTTTAAGTAAATTTTATGCATCCTTGCATAATAGTAGTAATCTTACTGACCTAAAACTTGTATGAAAAGTTGAATATCAAATGCACTCCTTAATCTAGCATTTCCTTATTATTTATCGCAGGGGCTTCAGAAAAGTCCAGGTTCATATTCAGCAGGTCCTAACAGTGAGCAGCCTTTCTCTTCTGCTGGGACTTCCCAGCCTACCCCGGCAGCCGGCACTGGCGTTCCAAATCAGGTCGGACGTTCGGCCACAGCCAGCGACACGTTAGCGCAGGAGGCCAGTCACAATCACCTCCCCTCGCCTAGCTCCCCTCACTCTGCTACCTCAGGTGGACAGCAAGGCATGGTGCACACCAAAGAGAGCAAGCCTTCAGGAAACGGGCATTCCGCAGGGACGCCTAACAGCACTGCCACTGCAGAAGGACTGCCTAATCACGTCCATCAGGGCCAGGCAGACGCTGCTGGGGCGAAACCCTGCTCACCAGGTGTACTTAGTTCAGACAATCCTCAACTCTCTGCCTTGTTGATTGGAAAAGCCAATGATAGTAATAATAGTAATGGCGGTGGGTTGGCGGCTCCCGGCACAAAGGTTAACAACGTTCACCCAGGGCTTAAGGCGCAGGAAAACTCGGTGGCATCCTCTCCGTGTTCTGCCATGTCCACGGCCACACCCTCACCCAAATCAGCAGACCATCACAGCACTCAGAACAGTGTTAACAGCCTTAACAGTCCCACACTCAACGGCAAAGGTCTGGAGGACTCTCAGAGCCCCTTGAAGGTGGCATCTCCGCTGGTTTGTAGGAAACCGACGCCTCCCTCGTTCGCCCCGTGGTCCTCTGTATCCATCTACCCCAGCTCCAGTGATGTGCTCAAAGCATGCAGGTAATTGACTCCTTCCTGTATTCAGCTAGTTGTCAGAATTCTAGGTAGATATTGTATTTTTGTGCTGCTGTTTTTTTATTATTATGGATTTCTTCAGCCACCCCAGCAGGATTACCTTTTTTTTTCTTTCTTGTTTGCATGCAAATGACACACCCAGACCACATCCACATGTATATATCCGTGCAGTGCATGACTGCTTAAACATGATAGAGTAGTAAAGAAACATGGATGAATGAGAAGAGCGGGAGATGCTTGATGAGTTATTGAAAGCACAATAAACCGTGAAAGAGAACTGAATTCGGTACTGACAGGCGGCTTTCTGTGGTGCACATCCGAAGCGTGAAGTAAAGGTCTCGTTCTTCGTGATCCCATGTTTCAAACTTTAGTTAGTGTGTAATGTTGCTGTTAGAGCATAAATAATATCTGTAAAATTAAAGCTCAAAGTTCAATGCCAAGCGAGATATTTTATTTAACAGAAGTCGCCTACATCGAACGGCCCGTTTGGACTACATCCCTCTACTTCCTTCTTTAATGACGTCACTAGAACCGTTTTTTGACTAACCTCCGCCCACAGGAATGCTCCCTCAACTCTACCGAAATTCGTTTATGTACTTGTGCACTTCTTATAACTTACTGTGTTTACTCAGCTCTTAACGGTGATTTTCTGAAGTAAAACTGACGCTTCATCTTTTGTGTGATGTACAATAAACTTTATTAAACTCATCAGTATATGTTTGATCATCATTCAGACAGCAGACTTGTAGGCTATTAATAAATAATGGATACATACAAGCAGATGACAAATACGTTATAATAACCGTAATTAAACTACTAAACTATACCTGTTTCATCTCTATACAGCACTCTGACTCTGTAGGCATTATTGTCCGACTTGAAATGAACACCGTTACTGAGAGTTTCTGATATTATCATCATTCCGTGAGATGAAATTGTCCTGAGAGACTGAGCGCGAGCTCATGAAGCTCCGCCCCCTGGGTCGTCCAGCAGCAGCTTATTTGCATTTAAAGGGCACACACTAAAACAGCGCGTTTTTCTGTGCCCCAAAAAATGACAATTTAAACATGCTGTAAAAAATGATCTGTTGGGTATTTTGAGCTGAAACTTCACATACACACTCTGGGGACATCAGAGACTTATTTTACATCTTGTGAAAAAGGGGCATAATACGGGACCTTTAAGTTCACTTTCTGGCTTATTGCATTATGTCTAAATTGAAAATTAACAGTTGGGAAAAATTATCATTAGCCTATATTGGATCTATGCATAAAGTCTTGAAGTGACTGAGGGCCGCATGTAGGCCTTCCTGCTGCTGTCTGTTGTTAATGTTAAAGGTGCCATAGAATGGATTATTTTATTATTTTATAATGTTTCCTGGGGTGCCCTTATAATGTTAGTATGTTTTTTAGATCAAAATTTGTTATAATTTAGAAATAAAAGGCATATTTCCTAGCCTGATTTCATCCATTGATTTGAACACTCTGTTTGAAGGGGCGTGTCTGCTGTGAGACTTCAGTGTTGTTGCCCACTGCTGTGATTGGCTGACATGCTTGCATATGAAATATCTGGCATTACATGTAGAGCTATCTGGAAAACTTTTACTATTACAGCTTTTATATGTTTTTACTATTACAGCTATCGGGATTAACGAATCATGAGAAGTTTTTTTTTAAGTATTTAGATCTATTCCCATCACATAAAAGGTTTCAGTGATGAGCACTGAGCAGATGACAGCCTGTTGATCGCGTGAATGAAGATCTTATCACTGCAACGCGATATACTGATGCATAAACAGTGTTGAACGACTTTGAAAGAAAGATTATCTGTCTGAATTTGAACAATTACACATCAGAAATTCACATAACCCACTGGTTCTCCAGAGGCTCGGATGAAGGAGCAAAAAAATATTTTTGTGTTCATTTGTACAACCAAACACTGAGCAACTGCCATGCTTCGTTCGCTCGTTTGCAAGCCATGATGTCTCTCGAGGAAAAAACAATATCGCGCTGGATCTAGATAACACAATGTAAATTATCGTTAATAAAATCCCTACTTGCCGCTTGCGGGAATATAACGTTAGTTGAAATTGCCCCCTTCGTCCGTTTGAGACGCCGAGAGAAGCCTGGCTGCTTGATATTGTTGTAACAGTCCGTGGTGAAATGGGCAGAGCAACTAAACAACTTCGAATTAAACTGTAGCGGTATCCGATTATAGATAGATAGATTATAGATAGATCTGCCATTTTCCCTATGATCCTCCTCCTGCTTGTTTCTTCACCTGCAGAACTTCTGATGATTCGGCTGTGCAGTTTCGCCTGGCACTGAGCATGGGCTGGCATATGCAAATTTTTAGAGGCGTACATATTAATGATCCCATCGGTTTCGTCACAGTTGGTGTTATGTGGAGATTCGCCCGTTTTTCAGGGGTGTTTTTCAAAAACGAGATTTAAATAAGAAAGAGAAAACTATGGTGTTTGAGACTCACTGTATGTCATGTCCATGTACTGAACTCTTGTTATTTAACTATGCCAAGATAAATTCAATTTCACATTCTATGGCACCTTTAATCAAACAACAAACGAAATTGAAAACCGTTCACTGCTCTTGACTGAATATCTTGCATAGCTTTATTAAGAATCTGTGTAGCCTATAAGGAATTCATATAGTGTAATTCATATAGACTGTATGCAATTCATACTATGGGGGGTTAAAAGCAAGGCCCACTGTCTTTGAATTTAAAAAAAACCCTGGTCTAATATAAATCCATCCTAGTCTAAACCTGCTGTGAAATGATGGTTTAGGTTAATGACTTATTTTGTATGCATGTATTCTGAATTGTGCATAAATTGAATTGCCGTGGTGTTTAGCTGTTAATTATTTTGAGGTAGCAGAAATATTGCTTTTTTGACCATAACACTGCGATATTTTGTCATTGTGTAAGCTTTGATGGGAGCGGTTATAGGACGTGTTGTGTGGTTGTCTTCAGGATGGTGTGATTGCTTTCAATACACGGCCAATAAAGTAATTATATACATTACCGTTCAAAAGTTTGGGGTCAGTCAGTTAAAAATAAATAAAAATCTACCACAATTTCCACTGAAATATTATGCACAACGGTTTTCAATATTGCTAATAATAATATATGTTTCTTGAGAACCAAATCATCATATTAGAATGGATATTAGAAGGATCATTTGACGCTGAAGACTGGAGTAATGATGCTGAAAATGTAGCTTTGCCATCACAGCAATAAATATGTTTTAAAATATATTGAATTGAAAATGGCTATTTTAAATTGTATTCATTCACAGTATTACATATTTTTGACTGTTGGTTATCATAAGAGCCATGAACAATACATTTTTTTAAATCTTTTTTTTCCTGGATGCCCAAAGTGTTTTTGCTGTCAGTTTAATATATATATTTAACTCATCTAGAGCCTAGTAATAAGCAAACTTATAAATTCCAGTTTGCAAAATATATTTTTGCAAACCTTTATTTTTTTGTAATGCCTCAGCATGTTAAAATGAGCTATTCTATCATTAAAAATGACAGCAAAGTGCCACGATCTCAACAACGCAGAGACTTAGCGGCATAAAATGTCAGACTGTCAAACTTGTAAAACTTCAAGCACCAAGGTTCCTCTTCCAAACAAAACCAGTGTAACTATGCTCCATCCTCACAGCTGTAATTATTTAGAGACATTTTAGTTCCTGAACTTTTAACCCACTGCAGTGTTGTATCAAGTGCGTTTCCTACACTGTTTGTTTTGACTGGAACGGCTGTTGATCTCTAGTGATCTGGTTTGTGGCTCCATCTATGTCTAGAAAGCAGCAGCACATGTGCCCTGCCCTGTGCCCCTGTCATGTTAACAAGAAGACATCTGAAATTATGCTCTCCACTGCATCATGCACTATCAAAATGAGTTCAATAATATGATATACATGTTTATTTTATTATAATTGTAACATTATTATATAAATTATTGTATAATATTATAGTATACAACCATCTGAAAAAGAGCTAATAAATATATTGTGAAAATTATTTTGCAGAAACCTGGGGAAGAATGGTGTGTCCAATAACAGCATCTTACTGGACAAGTGTCCCCCTCCGCGGTTACCGCTTCCACCCTTCCCTCCTCTGCCAAAGGACAAGCTCAATCCTCCCACCCCTAGTATTTATGTAAGTAAATGTCATCGACGTCTGACACGGTGCAGCCTGGATTGACCTCCTCAACTCTTTCTAGTATTGCTGCCGGCATGTTATTTACAAGGCAAAGTACATTCCAAAAAAAAAAAATCCAGTTGCACTGATTGAAAGCACTTTTTTGCCATGGGAAAGATATTTAAGTAAACCTTATTTAACCTAAATGTATGCTTGCTCTATTACACCCTTTTTTAAATTCAAAGCCGTTATTTTCTACAGTCACCTAAACCTACCTTTTAAAACCTTGGCAGTTGGAGAACAAGAGGGACGCTTTCTTTCCACCGCTACATCAGTTCTGCACAAACGCAGCCAACCCCGTTACAGTGATCCGTGGCCTGGCTGGAGCACTCAAGCTAGGTGAGCGTGTTTCTGAGCGCTTGTGCACATTTGTGTGCTTGCCAAAGCACTGCGTACATGTGTGAGCATTGAGATGTGGTCTATTTTATTTTAATTTTGGATTTGTTTAAATTTGACTGGTTCATTTAGTGCTCAGTCATTTGCAAAACTACAACAGTCAGGAGACATTTAACTAGCACTGCCACAGACAGTGAGTTTTGGAACACATTTCAAGATGGCTTGGCTGCAAATGACAACAGCACCATCTGCATGCTGAAAGTGTCATTACATAAAAGCATCCCCACCACAAAAAACTTTATTTTACAGTACGTGCACTTAGGTGTACTTTACAGCGTTCTTGCCTAAGTACTGAGTAATATAAGGGTTAAAGTTAGTTTTATGCATAGGTTCATTGTTACTACCTAGCTATTACACAGTTATTGTAATAACTAATAATAAGTGCATAGTATGCCCATGTGGAACAGGACTGTAAAAAAAAAGTGCTACCAAAAAAAAATGCAGTAGCAGGATTCTGCTTAAATGGACTTATGTACCTGCTCTTCAAACCTCATAAATTACATAATGGAATATATCATTTTCGTTTGAGTATAGTTTTTTATCAAATTTTTCAAATTTGATTCTGACTGACGTTGTATGCATTATTGTGCCTGTCAATCTTAGACCTGTTATGTATTATCTCATCATTTGTGGTGGTTTGGAAAATTTGAGCCATTTAGACAAAATATGCACACTAAAGGGCGAGTGTTGTTTGTCTGTTTTTCCACGTATGGCACAATCTGTGTGTAAGGGTTTGAAACCTAAACATATTCACGTTTGAGTTGTAGGAAAGGTATGGCCCCTTTCCCCTATTTTTTATTGTTAATGCTCATTCAATTTAGAAATGCTGCAAAATTCAATGACACATTAGCTGCTTTTCCACCGTCGGGCTGAACGGTTCTAAGAAAGTAATATAAGGAATGGTTACAGTTATATTTCCACTTGAGCTTGGCTCGACAAGGCACGGTTACAAACCATTCTCTGCTCAGTTAGCCATGGTTAACCATGCTGGTAGAATGTGTGTAGTGACGTTGACACTCAGGATTGGTTAAAGCTACTTGTCTGTTGCCCAGTTCCTCTGTAGCTGGCCAAGATCGCTATTTGAGCGAAGTAAACACAAGTTAATAATAAAATTAAAATAAATATCTGATCATTTTCCATAACTCAGTCGCTATATACATTCCAAAGAGCTCTGTTATCAGCCCCACTGTGGAAGCAACGAGAATGGTTTGACCCGATGGTGGAAAAGCAGCTTTTCTCTCTAAAAACATGCCTTTAAATGAATTAAAAGGGGAATCCCCTTTTGGTAATTGATGTTTATTATAATAATAATAATAATTATTATTATTATTATTTAATACCTAATTTCTTGTTTAAACTTCATCATTGGGACCTCTCAAAGATTGCAGTAGACCTGATCATCTCAAAGAGCTTATGATCTGACAATTTGATGGTCCTGGATATTATTTAATTTATATCCATATTCATCATTTGATGTCTTTCTCTCCGTTTCTCTTCGTGTCAGACCTAGGATTGTTCTCCACCAAGACTCTGGTGGAGGCCAACCCAGAGCACCTGGTGGAGGTGAGGACTCAGTTATCTCAGCCCACTGATGAGAACTGGGACGTGACGGGCAGCAGGAAGATGTGGCGTTGTGAGAGCAGCCGGTCTCACACCACCATTGCCAGATACGCTCAGTACCAGGCCTCTTCTTTCCAGGAATCGTTGCGGGTGAGTTGTCGTCATTCCATCATGAAGAAAAAAACGTGCTGTCTTAGATAAACACGTAGATTAGATAAATATTTCATTAGTGTCAGCAGTTTGATGTGGATTCAGATATCCTGGTCGTCATGATCATTTGTTCATCACTCTACTTGAAAATAATGGCCAGAATCTTGCGCTCTTGATTGTGCATTTGCTCTGAACTGGGACCAATATGTCAACCAATATGGGTGTGTGTGTTTTTCTGTCACTATCATGCCCTTTGGGAGTTCAATTTCACTTAGATTGTTGACAGAGGTGCATTAGCAGCTTCTGAGGCAGTCCAAATACTTGAAGCGTTTGGGCTCAGCCAGCTGTGTTACGAGATCACAAAAGACATATGTGAGAAATAGTGATAGTGAGAAACAGTTCATGATTGGTGGTGCTTTGGTTTCTAATGGTTCCTTTTCACAATTTTATTTATTATCCAACAGGAGGAAAATGAAAAGAAAGGGCAGAAAGACCACTCAGACACAGAATCTGCTCCGTCAGAAAAGTAAGTGCTTGTTCCATTAAACCTAAATGTTTTAAACTCTTTTGACAGAACCATAGTCTTTAACTGGATCCTGCATTTGTGTTTCAGTGTGTTGCGGAGAAGAAGAGGTTCCTTTAAGCACATCAAATTTGGGACAAACATTGACTTGTCAGATGAGAAAAAGTAAGTGCTTACTGGTTTTGTTGTTCCTCTGAGCGATTTTATTTATTTAAGCCCCAACCATCTAACATGATATACAAAGTTACAGACATGCTTGTGTGCATCAAAAGTCCCAAACTCATTGTATAGCCACAACTTGTTGAATAAAAATGTATTTGGAGAAACAACATTTGGTTGTAAAATATCCGATTTACTCACTTCTGTAGTTGGGGGTATATACACTGCCATTATATATATAATTTTATAGTATTTTGATGTTTAAAATAGCTTTTCTTTATATATTTTTAGCTGTGATTTGCAAAGCTCCATTTTCAACAGACATTCATCACTAAAGTCTACTAAGAAAACTGTTATATAATCCATAAAAATCTTAATGTACTAATTTGGTACTTGAGCAAGGTTTCTTATTACTTTTTAAATATGAGAAACTTTTCTTCTTTGGTAGAACATGATTGTGCTGCTTCATGAAGTGTGGAAACGGAGCAGTACAGTGTCTTTGTTTAATGTCTTTGGTTATGACGTGTTGAGTACACTTGCATTTCTTATTTTGGTATTTGCAATTTATTTGAAATAGAAATAGCATTTGTTTTACATTATAAATGTCTTTACATTAATTCTTGATAAATTTAATGCATTCTAGGATAAGTCACCTAGCAGAATCTGAAATCACTATAATCTGGCAATAAAAGCTTAAATCTTAAACGACTAATGGATCTAATGGACAAGCGTTCTTTAAAAACCAGTAAGCTACTTAAGTTCATGAAGTGCAGTGAATTTTACCATGGTGAAAATAAGTCTTAGGCTCTCTGCTTCCTGTAGTGCTTAACAACACTCTTTAACAGTAATAAAATCACTTTAATGCATGCCTCATGTGGTTTAGTGCTTCATGAAAATGCTCTTGAGTTTAGTTGTAGTCTGGAGGAGGATTGTGTGAAAATTAAATGGACCTCTTCAGACCTCTTGCAGCGTTCAGACAGACTCCTAGAGTTGTGATGGAACTGGAAGACATATTAGGTCATTGTATCTGATCTCTCTGCCCTGTGGCCTTGCAGGTGGAAGCTGCAGCTGGCTGAGTTGAGTAAGCTGCCTGCCTTTGCGCGGGTGGTGTCTGCAGGGAATCTGCTCAGTCATGTGGGCCATACCATTCTCGGCATGAACACCGTACAGCTCTATATGAAGGTCCCAGGCTGCAGGACACCAGGTCAGTTTATTGGCACGCAAGCACATGCACATCTCGCTGTGCTTTAACTGAGGCAGCATTCTCAAATACAGACATTAAAAGTGATGAAGTGTAGATGTTAAATGTTTCTTTGCCCATTCAGGTCATCAAGAAAATAACAACTTCTGCTCTGTCAACATTAATATTGGCCCTGGAGATTGTGAATGGTTTGCTGTTCCTGAGTCGTACTGGGGTGTCATGAATGATTTCTGTGAAAAGTGAGCACTGTCAAAAACTGTGAATTTGTTGAATCATTATATGCTAAAATGAGTATGTCTCAATATAGTAGACTTGTCTTGCACATGCACTGACTGACATGTTCTTTGTTATGCAGGAATAATATTAATTACCTGATGGGCTCATGGTGGCCAAATCTAGAGGACTTGTATGAGGCCAATGTTCCAGTGTATCGCTTTATCCAGCGACCAGGTGATCTGGTCTGGCTCAATACAGGCTCTGTGCATTGGGTTCAGGCTATTGGCTGGTGCAACAACATTGCCTGGAATGTAGGACCACTCACTGGTAAATTTGCCAAGTTTCTTATCACTGCTGTTGGACCACCAGATCTGTTCTAAAACCTAATGAGCTGCCTAAGAGACACTGCCTACCTATGCAGCTGTCTTGAGACAGCATCCAAACCATTATTCTTTGTCTTAAGTGACTGATTTGGAACACTCTACGAAGTTTCAGCTGTATAAAAGTCACCACATTCAAACTTAAATATTTTATCAGATATTTTGCACAGCGTATATAGGTAAAAAAAAAAAAAATTAAACATTTTTTTTTTGTTGTGTATACAGTCATGGTTCGAATTATTGGCACCCTTGGTAAATAACTAGAAGAGTCCAGTATCGAGAAAAATACGATTGATCTAATTGAAATGTTCACCTATAGAAATTAAGTTTTAATTTTAACTTTTAAGTGTTTAATTAAATATATTTATAGTCAACCTTTCTCTTGGTTTTTGTCTGCCATCTTATTTTTTCTTGATATTTTGCACTTAACCTATCTATGAAGGATACATGCAGTGCTGCCCTAAAATTTGGATGAAATAAGGTATCTTACGAGGCAGAATAGTTTTGCTGCCTGCATTTTAGCTTTCAAGTCTGGAGTGTGCCTATAATGCCTTAAATGCTGTCTATTTTCTATTTGATGTAAAAGACCATGAATAAAAACAAAACAAATGCTGTCTTGATAGGCAGCTCACTTGGATTTAGAACAGACGTGCATATCAATTTTGAAGAAAGTGTTTTCTTTGAAAGAAACGTTTTTCAGTCTTCTAAAGTGAAATATATAACTGATAATTAGGTTCTTTTATGTGTAAACCTCAAGTTATAATACAGTTCATCTATTTGTTAACTGACAGAAGGGTCTAATTCTTATTCGTCCTTCAGTGCATCAGTATAAGTCAGCTGTGGAACGCTACGAGTGGAACAAACTCCAGAGTGTCAAATCCATCGTTCCTATGATTCACCTCTCTTGGAACATGGCCAGGAACATCAAAGTGTCAGACCACAAGCTCTTTGAGATGATCAAGTGAGTCTACTGCACCACATTAATGATTGTGGCTCTTTGAGTGGTCACAATGATGCAGTTTATTGTGACTGAAAACTCAAGCAGTTTAATGGAAGTGTTAAATAATGGTCTGTTCCTCTTCCTCAGGTACTGTTTGTTGAGGACACTAAAGCAGTGTCAGATGCTGAGAGAGGCTCTTATAGCTGCTGGCAAAGAGCTAGTTTGGCATGGAAGGACCAAGGACGAACCTGCTCACTACTGTAGCATCTGTGAGGTGTGTATTCTTCATTAATGTTTTCTAGCACAAAATAAATGAACATCAGAAGGTATGTTGAAAGATACAGTACAACTTACTGAAATCCGTATCATGTCAAGTAATTGCTCAATCTGAAAGATGTCAATAAAACTATGTAAACAATGCCATGACGTTAGAGTAAACAAACATGGAGGACGACGGGAAAGAAGTAATGGCGATAATAGTGTTTGGACTGCTTTTTCCAGGTAATTTGCGGAGGAAAAAGAGAAAACGGTTTGGATGAAGTTGTGTTATGCTTCAGTGTTCCATCAGCACGCTTGCTGATTTGGTATCATTTCGTTCTATATGACAAACTACAGAGTGTGTGTGCGTTTGTCCTTGGGGTCCTCCCCACACAACAGGATTTCTGATTGTAAATATTCAACATGTAGAGATCGGTGCAGCCCTGACATTCTTCCGTGCAGATTCAGTCACTCTTAACACATCACACCACAGGAAAATCTGCTAAGATAATATGTAGAGCCATCAAGATAATCAGGACTTTACCTAGGATTGTCGGAATCGGCCCGATTATCTTGTAGTGAGTGGGTGCCTTAAATCTAAATTTCTATAGGTGAACATTTCATTTCGATCAATCTTTTTCTTGATACTGGACTCTTCTAGTTAAAAACTAGAAAGGTTTTTTTACATTTTAGTCCATTTTCATTTGATTTGGATCTTTTCTATCCATGCTTGCTTCGTTTCTTTTTTTTTGTTAACTGATCTTTTCCATTGCTTTCCCAGGTGGAGGTCTTTGATATGCTGTTTGTCACCAGTGAGAGCAACTCACGGAAGACGTATGTGGTGCACTGCCAGGGCTGCGCTCGGAGATGCAGCCCTAACCTTGAGAACTTTGTGGTTTTAGAGCAGTACAAAATAGAGGACCTCATGCAAGTGTATGACCAGTTCACATTAGTGAGTCTCAAAACTTCCTGTAGACGAATCTCTGCATGGAGCTTTTATATCAACTTGTATTCGTACGATTAATGGTCCCAGGTTGCAAGCATTGAGCATGGTTAACGTCCTCTTGCTCTCTCCACAGGCCCCACCCCTGCCCTCCTCCTCCTCGTCTTGACGTTAACATTAACGGTTCTTCGGATAACACCCTGGAACGCAACACATCCCTTTCTGATATTCAGGAGACCTGACCCAGTTCCACACCACTGGTTTCTGTAGCAAACCCCACGAGGCTGCTGGTTCTAAGCTGTTTGTCTATGCAACCTTGCCAAGTATGGAGTTTCGGCCCACTGGAGTGAAGTGGGATCGTCTCCATCTTCAGGACTGTTCCAGCTTGTTCAGCACCACTTTTCTTTGAAACACAAACTACAAATAGACTAATTGCTGAGGAAAAATGGTTTTGTGTATATACCACAAATGTCAAAATCACTCAAAACTACTGACTCTTCCTTTTTATTGTTGCTTTAATCCTTTTTTGTTTTGTTCTTCTTTTGTGTTTTTCTGTACTTCATGTATGGGCTGATACATGATGATTTTTTTATTTTTTTTATTTCCTCTTAAATACTACCGTAGCTGGTCTTTTTTGTTCAACATTTTCTTTAGGTAACAAAAAAGAAATTTGTAATGTGAATTTTTTTTTTCTTATTAAAAATAGTTTTTGCCTCTTTTTCTTAAGGAAAAAGTTAAGTGGGGGGTGGGGGTGTGTGGATAGCCAAGTCACAAAGAAAAATGGGTTGCACATAGAATAAGGAATAAACTTTAATTTGTGTTTTTTGTGTTATATTTCTAATCTTGTAAATTTACACTATTTATAAATATTTATTGCTTGAAAATATTTGTTGATGGAATGCTGTTATTTTTTTTCCAGAGTTCCTGCCATTAAATTTTATGGAGTAATGTAATTTTGAACATTTCTCTTTTTACATTTTCTATACATGAATAAAACTGCTTAGCGAGCATTGTACAGAAACATGAAGATTGATATGGTTTATGGGTTACTAATCAGAGTTGTCTTTGTAATTAAAATATTCTCCTTTTGTGATGAAATTCCTTGTCTCAGGTGTGAATAATATTTATGCTTTTTTAAATAATATATATATATATATATATATAGCATAATATGCATAATTGGCCTATTTTTCGTGTGCAGATCTTTTTTCTTGGATCTACGCACTGCAAGGAGTTTGTTCATTTGTCTGATCTGAACTAGTGTTTGGCGCTACATCTTTCCATTCTCTGTTACATAGGAAAAAGGAATATAGGCTTGATAACGACATGAGGGTGAGTAAATGACAGAATCTTCATTTTTTTGGGGAGAATTATCCCATAGTAGTTATGGTTTAGAACTTGTCGCTATAGAGGCATTCAGGATACCTGTATCCATAAAGAGCGCTGCATGCCCTTAGTGTCTGTAAGATGTCTTTTAAGGTTTGGATGGCAGCGATTATTCTTTGGTCAGACTGAGATTGGTCTGCACAGTTAGCTAGCTCATTCACTGCTGCTCTGGGAAGCTGACCGGACTGCACATCATTAGGGACGAGCAGTTTGTTAAGGACATGTTTGCATAGTAGGGTAAAACTCTGTGTGGCTCGGACAGTCTCACATGGGGGAGGTCTCGCACAAGATCCACTCAGACAGGAGAAGACATCAAGGTGTTCTGGTAGCAAGTCTTCATCAGGAGAATGTCCTGCCAGAAGGAGTGGTAGTATTATTTAATTAGAGGTATATCACAGCACCAGAATTGGTTAAACAAGAATGATTACTGTATATTTAAGCTGCATTATGGATAAATAAAAAGCTTTTTTTTTCTTTTCTTTTTTTAATCTAGCTTTCACAAAGTGGTTGCTAGTCATGGGGTCCACTTAAAATTACATAATTTAAATGAAAAAAGTCTCATGCTCACAAAGTCGGCATTTATTTGATCAAAAATACAGTACAGTAATATTGAGAAATATTATTAGAATTTAAAATAACTTATTTATAATATATTTTAAAATGTAATTTATTTCAGTGTAGGCAAAGCTGAATTTTCAGCATCATTACTCCAGTCTTCAGTGTCACATGATCCTTCAGAAATCATTCTGTATATGCTGATTTAGTACTTAAGAAACATTTCTTATTTTTTATGTTGAAAACAGTTGAGCTGCTTAATATTTTTGTGGAAACTTTTTGTTCTTTACTGTTATTTTTCATCAATTCAGTGTCTTTGCTTATGAAAGTATTTATTTTTTTTATTTTTTTTACTGACCCCAAACTTTTGAATGTTAGTGTATACAGTGAACGTTATAAATTGTATTTGAAACCTGGCAACAACAAAAAAAAGAAAAAAAAAGAAAAGCATTCATATATAAATATAAAGAGCAAATAAGTATATACAGGTGCTGGTCATAAAATTAGAATATCATCAAAAAGTTGATTTATTTCAAGAATTCAACTTAACAGGTGAAACTAATATATTATATAGACTCATTACATGCAAAGTGAGATATTTCAAGCCTTTATTTGTTATAATTTTGATGATTATGGCTTACAGCTTATGAAACCCACAAAATCAAAATCCCAGAAAATTTGAATATTACATGAAATCACACAGTAATTACACAGTGATACCATGGCCATTGAACCAGGTTTTGGTTATTCTGGCAGTGTGGGCAGGTGCAAATCCTGCTGGAAAATGAAGTCAGCATCTTCATAAAGCTTGTCTGCTGAAGGAAGCATGAAGTGCTTTGAAAATGTCCTGGTAGACGGCTGCGTTGAGTGGACAGCACAGTGGACCAACACCAGCCGATGACATGGCTCCCCAAACCAACACAGACTGTGGAAACTTCACACTAGACTTCAAGCATCTTGGATTGTGTGCCTCTCCATTCTTCCTCCAGACTCTGGGACCTTGGTTTCCAAATGAGATGCAAAATTTGCTCTCATCAGAAGAGGACTTTGGTCCACTGTGCTTTATTAAATCCAGTGTCAACGCAGCCGTCTACCAGGACATTTCCAGAGCACTTCATGCTTCCTTCATTTTCCAGCAGGATTTGCACCTGCCCACACTGCCAAAAGAACCAAAACCTGGTTCAATGACCATGGTATTACTGTGTAATTACTGTGTGATTTCATGTAATATTCTAATTTTCTGGGATTTTGATTTCGTGGGTTTCATAAGCTGTAAGCCATAATCATCAAACTTATAACAAATAAAGGCTTGAAATATCTCACTTTGCATGTAATGAGTCTATATAATATATCAGTTTCACCTGTTAAGTTGAATTCTTGAAATAAATCAACTTTTTGATGATATTCTAATTTTATGACCAGCACCTGTATATTGAACCTATCAAACCTTTTGAACCTGGAAAGGTTCAAAAGGAACCTATTGAACCTTTTGTGTTTTTCTGTACTTCATGTATGGGCTGATACATGATGATTTTTTTTTTTTTATTATTTCCTCTTAAATACTACCGTAGCTGGTCTTTTTTGTTCAACATTTTCTTTAGGTAACAAAAAAGAAATTTGTAATTTTTTTTTTTTTTTTTTATTAAAAATAGTTTTTGCCTCTTTTTCTTAAGGAACAAGTTAAGTGGGGGGTGGGGGTGTGTGGATAGATTATGTGCATTTGTAATTATGCACATAATTACAAAACTGTTTGTAGGAATATGTACTTTTTTGTGTTGCCTTACTGGTGGAAAGCTTATTCCAACTGGCAATTGGTGTATACAACTCTTTTCTTCATAAGGTTTGTCTGTGTACATGGTAAAAGGAATATTTTACTGCAGAAAACTAGGTAACCTGTAGCAATTAAGCCCAAACTGACCTTCCTGTAAGTCAATGATCCCTATGGTACTGGCATCCACAATGAAGACCCTGCTATCATCCAAGGTGCCAAACATGTCCTCTGAGACACTGGTGTAGAAGAGACTGAACTGGAGGCTGTTGGCGCTCAGGCTCTGTGTGATGTGAAGGAGCTGGTAGACGATGTCTGCGCGGCGCTCTAATTGAGAGTTAAACAGGCTCCTGAGGGGTCTGCTCCCTGCCCACGCCATCATCCTTCCACAGGAGCCGTGGTAGCGGAGGAAGGGCCAGCCCTCCGTGCCTGGAAACATCTGTAGGCAGAAAAGGCAAAAGTAGGGCTGAAAACAGGAAGCGAGGGAGCTTGAGCGGGCAATGCCAATGTGTGTTATTTTCATTTTCTTTTTATATAGAGGTAGACGGTCCCTCTTCCTGTGTTTGGAAACAACGATATTGAAATGTCTCAGATAACCCTAAAACCGTATTCTGGACAAATGTGGGCAAAATAATTTTGATTTATTTTTAAAAAATACTTCCCTTGATCTGAGCGGTACAAGACTTGGCCACTTTTCCTAAGTTTGCCTCCTGAACACACACAATTTTTTGACTCAATTCTACAATGTTAAGTGGGTGAAAAAAAAATCCTTAATCTTGTATTTGGGTCAAAAATGGGCACCCATAGAAATGAATGGGAAAAAGTGAAAGTGAAAGTGACAGTGACAGTGAAAGTGAAAGTAATGTAATTTAGAGCAAAAACTGTAATTTAGAGCATTCTTCTTGTTTTTTTGTAAAAATAAATCAATAGATCCAATACAATGCATACACATACACACAAATGAAGGGCTGATCCTGTACAATATTCTCATCATGCCAAAAACTCACACTCACAAAAATAAGCATAATTTACATAGAAAATATGGTACTTTTTGAAGTAAATAAATTCAAAAATACCCCCAAAATAAAAAAACACACCATAAATGGATAGACAACATTTTATCGAAGACAGTGATATAACATTTATAATAAATAAAAAATAGGGTCACATCTGAGTCCTCTGTGCCCACATTTGTCCACAATTACAGAATTAAAGAATACGGTTTGAGGGCTACTGCCCCTTTCCCTTGAAAAGCTGCTCACTAAATTCTATGAAATAACAGTTTACATTCAGATTTATGCTTTTATCCAAAGTGATTTGCATTGCATTTTTGAAGTATATATTCTGATAAGCTCATGCATTCACTGGGAATCGAACCCATGACCTTGATGTTGCTGGCATGATAAAAAAAAATGAGCCATGCTAATCATATTGGCCTACTTATCATCATACCTGCAGTATAAGAGGATGCTGATTCACAGCGAGAGTGTAAAGAAGTCTGAGTTTGTCCTTTTCACTGAAGTGCTTCATCTGCACACTGCCCACATCAGTCACTTCGAAGTAGCGTCGCACAATGCGGTCCAGCAACCGCTGAGATGGACAGCGCAGCATCGGGGTGACCAGACCCTATAGAGAAAGAGTTTTGATAAATAATACTCATTAGAAGCAGTCAAATGTGACGTATAAGATGTTTCTTCAACTATGGGCTTGTTTTACACTGTCACACTTTTCCACTAACAATGTCCAATAGAGTATATATATATATATATATATATATATATATACACACACACCACAGATAAAAAATAAAAAAAAGATTACAAATATGGCAGAACAATAAAAAAAAATCATATAAAAAATATTTTTTAGAATAGGCAAAATGGCAGCACAGCTGACAGGTTTGTTTGAGCTGTGCCGTATATACTGGTTGTTATTAAAATGCAAGAAAGCAAGCCCAGCTCAAGTGAGAAAAAGTATAACAAAAGTAACGTAAAAAGTAACCCTAACCCTAACCCTAACCTCCTTTGTTGCATTAACTCAAATTTTGAATTTCAGTGAACTCAAAATGTTAAGGCAACCAGGTAACTTACTTTTTTAAGTTAAACCAACAATATTAAATTCTTTGGACCTTAAATCCTGAGCTAATGCTGACCTCAAATAGACATTGGAATACAGAGACCGAATGCAGACCTTCACCATGCTGGGAAGCAGTATGTTGGAGCGAACCCAACTTTGGAAGCGTGAAGTGGCCCTGAGGACGGCTTCAATGCTGCAGGATTTCCCTTTCCCGGCTGAGGTGCAAATGCTATTGTCTGATATCTCGTGCAGGTGAGGAGACATCAACTGGGACAGCACCACAGGTCTCCAGCCCGCTGTGCTGTCTGTATAGTTTCCCTCATACGAGCGCACGTCTGCTGAGGAGAGATTAGACTGAGCAGTCAGCCATCTTTCAAACCTGTGGTGAAATAATCAGTATCCACGTTAGCTTCCTGTTTTTGGTTTCACTGCTCATGCTGCTCAGATCAATGATTAGATACTGAAAGCTGCACATTTGCAGACAATTTTGTTGTAGAAAAAGGTACCCTTCTATTGTTTCATTTTCAAAAAGCATTCAATGCCCTTTTTTGTAGAATACATTTATATACAAGCAGAAATAGTTGATGAAGCATGTTTTCTCTTGATAACTGAGTTTTGTACCTGAATATAGTATATTAGGCCTGTATTAGATCAGCAATGATATGCAACAGTTTTAAGTTCAGAACATCTTTACTTCAGTTAAATATCTAGACATTTTTGTATTTTGGACATTTATAGGCGTATCATTTTTTCGGGCAAATGTGTTCACGAAGAGGCTTTCATGGGCCAATGTGAATAAATCTAGGAAAATATTACAGACTACAAATGAGTGGTTATCGTTCAATGTTCAGCAACGTTCAATTTGCTTTCTAAGGCAATTAAAAGCAAGAAATAAGAAAAATGAAATAAAACCTGTCTTTTAGACAAAGGTCAGAGAAAAAAGGAGATTACACTTGACACTTCTGTCCTCCTCACTTCTGAAACGATGGCTAAGCCCCGGATACTTTGATCCAAGGATCCTGTAATAATCTATTGCACTATGAATATCTCAAACATTTTTTTTTTAACTTGACAAAAACGTATTCTTTGCATAAATAGGAAATATCTAAGTTTACCTTATTTCATCCTTGAAAAACTTCTTGCAAATGGATGTTCCAATGCAGGCATTGCATTTATCCAAACCTAGGAGGATCCTTCTGAAGTCATGGGATTTCTCCCGGGATGCTGGTGAGGGATCTGGAGTACCAAGCGCCAGCATGAGGTACAATGTCCAGACCTCTGACCATATCCCCGCCATTACTGTATCATAAATCACCCTAGAATCACAGCACCATAGTGGCAGCCCAGTATAAAACCCCTGCAGCCTTAACATGAGCACACCAACACATTAAACAATAAACTGGCACCTCTTCAGTGTTTACCGTAGTATATCTGTTAAATCCCCTGCACTAAACACCTCACTTAGACAGGAAACACATGGAGAACAAAGATAACCCTTGTCGTCATGGTAATACTTCCTCCTGCATACAGCCTAATTTCAAAGCTGTACATGCAAACCCAGTTTCACTCATTCAGTTCTTCTGAAATGGTGATTTGAATCCATTTTTTTGTATATTATTGATTCCACCTGTTCAACTTGATTAATCCAATTTTACATTTTACAGATTGCGTATTAAAGTTCATATTGATTCGAGAAAAAAAACTTTAAAAACAGTATAATAACGTCAAAAATATAACGAGAAATCTTTTACAAATTTTGTTCATATTTAAACACTGAAGCTTAAGGACTATCGTTCAGAAAAGTATACTATTATGTTATACTTAGCCTACTATTTCTGCAGCATGAACACAGTACGACAGACAGTGTTTTTGGACAAAGGAAAAGTTTCAGACAGGCTTCCAAGGAACCATAACATTATGTCTAATGATCTAGAACAAATTCAAGACAAATATTTAATGTCTACGGTGCTTTTTTTCTCTCAGTAGAAAAGGAATCATAATTTGAGACAAAAAATTACACTTGAATTCACATCAGTTCATTCATCACATCTTTCAACCATGCACTACATTAGAACCATTTTAATTATTTCAGTTATTTTGTAACATATGAGTGGTATAAAACATGCAATGTGACCAGAGCAAAGGTTTATCTTTGCATAATGTGTTGTGTACTATTTCAGATAGACCTATAGGCTATTAAAAAAAATAGCCCAATTGTTGGTATTGTGCGGTTGCTGTCTATTGCACCTTGCTTTTCTTCAGGGAAACTGTAACACAAACTAGGCAGTAGATGTCAGTCGTGAGACTTAAAAGACTGCATTTGACTGAAAGATCAAATATTATTCCCTTCACATTAGTCACGCGCGTTATTCATAGTGCATGTTAAACATGCTAGTGTTTTTACTTGCGCTGATTCACAGCATTACGGAGAGATTATTTAAGATAAAAGGAAAACATCAACATGTGGGAGTAAATTCTGGAAGTTTTCTTTGGTCTACTCATCCGACCACAGGAAACATGGTTAAATTATCGAGGGAAGTGGAGTAAATTTAACAGTCTCTTATTCAAGTCTGTGTGTCAACGATGAATCATATTTTGAAAAAAACTTTTATAATGGCAGTGATATTATTTAACATTGCCCCATCGAAATAAATAATGTATTAGACATGGACGTTGTAAAATATCGAGATAAATATAGCCTGTAGACTTATTCCTTTTCGGTATTTGGTATTTGGTTCTAATTGTGCGTATAGGCTACTCAATATCCTATTTATTATGCAACAGTAATTTAAGTGAAGGTCCACCATTGATTTGCATTTCATTTAGCTATAGACTCCAGGACCCATTCCCCAATGCATCGAATGTTCAAACCCCCTTTCTGTTACCAGCCCAACATCATTTAGGCTACCTCTAGGTTAGAATGCGTTATTAAGGCAATTTATATAAAACTACGCCTAGAAGGGAAGAAAGCTCAGAACCTGATTTCAAGTGCAACATGTTCCTGGATCAACATTTTGTTGATCCTGGTACAACATTCCAATCAATTAATCAGATTTTAGGGACAAGTTTACAGTTTATGTCAAGTTTAGGCTTACAACCAGGCGCTTCTCAGTCTTATCCATCAATTATTTCCCTCTGATTTTAGGGATAACTTAGCCTAGGGTGCAAAATCCGAAAGTGCTGTAGCCTAAAGCAGTGATCTGCGCAGCACTGAGAGTGAACGGCTTGTGACTCTATATATAGGGAGCATAAATAGTCCACTGCACATTTGACTCACTGTGTATTAATCATCATTTCAGTCGAGTCCCGGGACGAGCGGAAACGGAGTTTATTGACTAAGTGACTAATACCAAATCTTACTCAATAAAACGGTTGCACTTGCAAGCCTATTACTACATATAGAAACATAATTTTCATCAGAAAAATGTGCCAGTTGAATTGTACATGAGCTAAGCTTAGTAGCCTAGCTATATAATATACGATCGATTCTTAAAGGCACAATATGTATTTTTTTTTGCTTTAAAAATATAAAAAATCACTATATCTATGTTATATATTTTTTAAAGTTGTGCATTTACATTATCCCGACAGTTCCAATTAACTTCTAAATCCAGAGAAATTAATATTTTAATTCGAAGACACGGACCGTGTCTTTATTTCCGTTATGTCGCACTCAATGGCGTCATATCCGCGTTGTCCCTGGTTTCCGCCTATGGTTTCCGCTCGTACTGCCATGGTAACCAGAGCTATGAGCAGAGCCCTCTGATTAACCAAAGCGACAGACGCAGACAACTGTAGTTCGCAATGTCTATCTGCACGCTGTTGTTGTTTTGTTCAAACATTATGGACCATGGCAAGCAGACTTTGGATAAAAAAGGAGAACTAAAACGAGAATCAATATCAGCACGGTGTTTTCGAGATGCCGAGAGCTCCCATAGAGAGAGAGGCACGGGCGCGATCGAACAGTGGAAACATAAAAACATACTCCGTCATTTATACTCATCCAACAAACACATATTTTCCGCTGGGGTAAACTGCACTGAGCGGTTGAATGCGCTTACTCGATCCGCCATGTTTTTTGTTTTGAAAAGTGTCTTATTTTACCCAGAATGCATTGCAGTGTAGTCCTACTTAAGATAGTCAGAGTCTTAAGTGCTTTGTGCAACGATCTGATTTAGATGTCTATCTGAAGTCTGACTATCTACTATATCTAAGCCATAGTCAAAGTCTATCTTTGTGAAACCGGCCCCAGGACTCCTCAAGGCAGAAATACCCAAGGTTGGTATGGACAAGTTTTGCCAGAGTTGTCAGATGCTGATGTGAATATTCCAAATAGTAATATATCAATACTTTATTACAGTTACTGGGACTTGGTGCCAAACCAAAAAAACACTGCAAGGTAACTTTGAAGATGGCAAGATGTATATATATATATATATATATATATATATATATATATATGTATGTATATATATATATATATATATATATATATATATATATATATATATCTTAACTCATATTGCCCAGCTCTAGTGTGCATCCAAGCAAAAGAGAATGACTTTGTCACAATTACTGTAATTAGTTAAAAGTTATGTCAACAATGCTTTACTTGTGCAAAAATGATGGAAATAAAGCCAACAATTAATCGTTGTTTTATAAACTAACAGGTTTTTTTTATTTACTTTTTATTTTGTCATTCTTTATATTTTTATTATCTTAAGTTGTTGTTTTCCATATTTTGTATAATCTTTATATTGTATTTGTAATATTTAATTTGGTCATTTTAATGTTTGGATCTTTTTGAAAGTTGTTGATGTTCTTTTTCTAAATAAAACCTTTATATTTAATTTGTTTGGATGGATTGTCATTTATGAGAACCTATTATATTTGAGTGAAAAGAATCCTTTAGCCTCATTTTGTTGTCTATTACATGTATATGTATAGTCGTTCAATAGCTGTCTAATTGATGAGTCTGTTCTTGGGCTGTGGTTAGACATCTATTAGATTTTCACTGACAGCCCAAATTCAGCCTTGTTTTAGCCTAGACGTCTGGGCTGTGTTTTGACGGCTATTAGACGTCTTTTAGACGCAAAATTGCTTGCTGGGATAGCTTACATTCAGCTACAAACCCATTGTAAACAAAAGTCTATAGTCAATTACAGTTGTTAATAGGCTATAGCTAAATGTGGTTGCTTAGAATTATCAGCAGTCAGCACTATCACAAAATGTAAAATTAGGCTAGCTATACCAAATAATCTATTATTTTATTAGGCTAGCCTATATCAATGGTATGGTTGATGAATAGTGCTACTATTGTAAATTTCACTGTATTTTAGCATAATAAGCCTCTTTAAAGAATGACCTCCGTGATTTCGGAAATGGACTTGTCCGTTATTATGGACATGAGCACAAAATTCCCCCAAATACCAGTAGCGTTAGTGTTCATGCTGATGATCTTACTCATGTGTGGCATCAGATTATATTTCCGCTATTATGTAAAATTGCACATTATGTTATCATAAACCAAAACGTATTGTTATGTTAAATACCAATGCTTGCAAAAAAAAAAATTCTATCTGATTCTATTCTATTCTAATTCTATTTATCTGGTCTGCTCGAGACAATCAACACAACGCGGCTTCCGTTAAGCGAAAAACAAAGTTTGAATGGTTGTCATTAGTGGTTCAAACTGGATTAAAGGCTGAATTCTGTGAAGGACAACTAAAAGAAGAATAAGTAAAATGTATTTCAATTTAGTAGGCTATTTGCCTTTGAGGCACTGTAAAATCGGTATTGTGGTTTTTCGACATAAAAACCACGCGATGGCGGTGTTTACAACTCCAACTGAATTTAGACAATTTAGACAGCTGTAGCCTACAAACAAGATGCGAATTGTCTTTGAGACCTTTGAAAACTTAGTATTCACCACAATGATATTGCAATTTAATTATGCTATGTGGAGCAATATTAAAATCATGCACAATGCGTTATATTAAAATATGTTTTTCATTAAAAGAATAATAATAAAAATGGTAAAATATAGCTTATAAACTTAATTTATTTAATTGCATTTCTTTTCAACGTGTCATTCCTAATTCATGAGTAAACCGGCAGGAAGTTTTGATGGATGAAAGGTCAGTTTTAACAGGAGGGAACAATTTAAAGCAGCTCACACTTAAAATGTTGTAGCCTAGAAGATGGAGATTAGTTTATGACATCCTCTTGCATTATAGTTTGTTTGTTTTTTAAGATATTGACTCGCTAAATACCTTCGATAGCTCTATGCTTCTTTAGCAATCATATTCAGAGGATAATAAAGGGTTAGTTGTCACACGTTTTACTCTATGCAATGAAAGCATTTAATTTGAACAGTAAAGCAAAAATGAAACAGACATATAATACACAGAAATATCAAACCCTTATTTGCCCAACAAATATTAATGTAATTGATAAATAAAACGTGTAACATTTAAGACAACTTTCGCCAGCCTGACATTTAGAAAAACTCCCTTGTCAGTCTCTTGTTTAAAAAAATTGTTGTAACAGTAAATTATGATGTCATTGTAATTTTAGTTTGAAGGACAGAATTCATAAAAATATTGTAATTTAATAGGGATTTGATACAAAACCACTAGAGAAAAGAAGTTACTGAGATAACATCCTTGTTGAAAACTAACCTCACAAAGATAAGTTTTGCAGTAGCTGCTATGCACAAACACTGCATTGGCATTGTCCCAGTCTGAAGCAACTTCAACTCAAATTCATACTTTAAATATAAGTAGGCTATGTTTAGAACAGATCAAAAAACCGTTATGTCTGTCTGGGACTCTGGGTTGATGCGTCAGCTGTGAGGAATCACATAGGGTGACAGTTGTAGCCACGAGTTAAATGCTGGGGTTTGTTGGAGGGTTTGGGTTGCGGTATAATGAATGAATCAGCATGGCAATGTTGGCACACAGACAGAACACCTTCAGGGTCCCTGTGGGCTTCAGTGTGGTCTCAACCGCTCCTGATCCGGTCCACACGCTCTCGACGGATCTGCCTTCAGTGAGGTAGAGTGAGAGAGCCCATATTTGTCCGCTCTCTTCCTACAACGCTCGGCTCCTTGTATGAGTCATTTCTTTTTCACTTGGTTTAGAATACCCCCTCAGTAGAGTTCAAGGAAAACGAAAGCTTAAAGTTTTACACTGAGAGCAATCGTTTAGAATTCCTTTTTTGACTTTTAAGCTTTAGTGAGTTCAGGTTCTTGTGAATCTGTCTTCTTGTGTCAGTGGAAAACTAAACTAAATTTCTCTCTACATCATTTATTTATTAAGTTATCAGTCCGGGTTTGAGACTTGTAATGACATCATTGGGACAATACGTCTGTGGCTGATCCCCTACGTCGGCGTCACTCATCTGATGATTGCCGTTGTCTTTTATGGCTGTGCTGTTACGTGTCAACAAAGCAGAGAGGAAAGATCCTGTTTCCAACAAGAGACACCTGCAGAAATGACGTACCGATTGACCAGGGTGTGTGTTTGTCAGGCGTATGGGGACTGTTTGTTTACTCGTGTGACACGTTTTGTTGGCAAAACTTTCCCTTCTTTGCTTTATATTACAGTTAATTACTCAAATGGCACTTACATGATTCTTCATAGTTCGGGAACCATGCTTGATGGTGTATTTGCAGAAGTGCAACAGGTTTTCCATCAGTCTATGGAATTCCCCTTGCACTGTCCCCTCACATGTGTCATAAATTGTTGTATGTTTATTTGATAGATATTTATAATATTATACAACATGTTTTAGTAAAATAATTGCAAAAAATAGCATAAATGTAAATGTAGAAATAATTAAATAATACAAAACAGTAAAATACAAATGAATAAATTCCTAATAAATAATAATATCTGATAAATATTTTCTACACACCGTTCAAAAGTTTTGGGTCACTAACCTTAGTTTAGGGTTCAATTCTCACTATTAAGTTGCTTAGCTTGCATTTTACTAGGATATTGGCTGTTTATTAGTAGTCTATAAAGCACATATTAATGCCTTATTGACCATATTCTACATCCCTTAATCTTACCCAATACCTAAACTTAACAACTACCTTACTAAATATTAATAAGCAGTAATTATTAGAGTTAATTATAGAGTTAATTGAGGCAAAAGTTAGTTAATAGTGAGAATTGGACCCTGATCTGAAGTGTGACCAGTTTTTTTTTAAAATGTTTTTGAAATAAGTCTCTTATGCTCACCAAGGCAGCATTTATTTGATAAAAAACAGTAAAAACAGTAAGAAACTCTAGAAACATTTCTTACTATTATCAATGTTGAATATCTTTGTGTAAAATGTGATAACCCCCGTCCCCTGAGCATTTTTCGATTAAAATAAAGTAAAAAGAAAATAGAAATAGAGAATTTGAAATTATACTTTTTTTTGTAACAATGGAATAGTCTTTACTTTCACTTTTGATCAATTTAATGCATCCTTGCTGAATAAAAGTATTTAATAGCAATCTAACTAACCCCAAACATTTGAACGGTAGTATATATGCTGTGTAATACATTTATATAAGCAGACTTAAATCAAGACCATATATATCACATGCATTCTGAGTCATTTATTTTGAGCAAGCCTGTGTTTTATTTCCATGTAGGTTTATTCATCTTACGTTTGAGACCAGAGTGGACTCATTGCCTGCTCACTTCTTCCATGTTCCGTCCCTTTAACATTTTAAATGTGGGGAGGGGAGGGAGGGAGGACAGATCAGTTTGTGGAGGAAGCACTGTCATATCCAGGAGGAAGTATGACTCAGCCGTGTTGCATTTTTCAAGGCTGATTCAGCTTTGCCAAGGAAATGGGGTCTTCAAAGTAGTTTGAACGCCAAGAAAGTGACACCGATCCCTTTTGTGGTCACATTGTGCCGGGTGGCGTATAGCTGTCGTGGCAGTGTCAGTCCAGCGACGCTGTTAATGGCTGCTGGGGAACAGAGCTGTCACTTTTGTGGAGTTGAGCATCTGAAAGCCTGTGTTGAGAAGAGAGAAACGGAGAAAAGACGGAGACTATTCACCCTGGTTCCCTGAAAATTCCCCCTATGCCCTCTCTCGCTTTCCTCTTCCTCGTTGGCTCTCGTGTTTCAATGCTTTAGCATTGCAATTTAACTCTTCATACCCCAAAGTCTTGCACTTGAAGCAGCACTATTTTCAACATTGATAATAATATGAAATGTTTCTTGAGCACCAAATCAGCATTGCATGATTTCTGAAGTATATTGTGACTGATTAAAATAGAAAAACTTATTTTAAATTCTAATATTATTTTACAATTTACAATTTACTATTATTTATTTCACAAATGCAGTCTTGGTGAGCATAAGACACAAAAAATACTAGATATAGTTAATAGGTTTGTCTGTGAAGAAAAGTTATTTTGCATTCAGTAAAAATACAATGCACATAAAATATTAATGGACAGAGTTTACTGCCAGTATACTTGATCCCGACTGCACCTGCTACAGGGCGTGCATGTAATTCAATGTGTTTCATCAGCCTAAACCTTCAATAGATCATTTTAGCAATGGAACGATGTTTCCCTTTGGGATGTGTTTTACTGTACCAAACCCTGGCATCCATAAACGTGTTAAGAGGGAAGATGTTTTCCCAAGAGATTAACCCTTAGGATATCCCCTGCACTGGAAAAGAGGCTCTCAGCTGATTCGCACACAAAAACACACACACACTTATCCACAAGTATGTGTTGTAACTCCATAATGCTGGGTAGTCGCTAGGCAACAGTCTTACTTTTAAGCTACTCGAAACAAAAGGACACACTCAAAATCTTGCTGTGTGCCGAGTTGTAGAGGATCTTCAAATAAAGGAGAGTGAGAAGCTCTAAATCACAGATTCATCTTCAGCAGAGCTTTCAGTGGAGCAGCCATTAAATGGGGTAGTTCATCTAAAAAATTTAAATTCTGTCATCATTTACTACCTTCATGTCGTTCCAAACCTCTATGACTTCCTGTTTTCAGTGAAACACAAAACAAGATAATCACAATGTTCATACTGCAGTTTTCCAAACAATGAATGTGGAAATCGATTGATTGTATGGAAAAGAGCATTGTGTGAATTATCCACAGGTATCCATAGGTTTGGAACGACACAAGGTTGAGTACATTTTTGTGTAGTTCATTTTTAACATCATGTGCTTTTTAGCATAATTAGATAAATGAGTGCACCAAAAAGGATATAGATAGCAGATATGGTAAAAAAAAGAATTTCAGAGAGAGAGAGAGAGAGAGAGAGAGAGAGAGAGAAACTTGTAATCCCTGCATGGTGGCCTCCTGTCATGTGGTGTTCATTTCTGTCATGCCTTCTTCCTCTTTTTCATCTATCAATGATGGCTTCTCTCCCCTCCTCCTCATATTGCACAACAGCTTCCTTTCTACAGGGCTCAGGGTATGAATGAAAACCTAACCCGTGTCACATGCCACTGGCTGGGGTCAGATGCTCCCTGACTGCTGAGTTGTGCTGCCTCGCCAGATTTTGTTGTGGACAGCCAGACTACTGTCCTGCACTATAGGGCATCAGCAGGGACCGCACCGGGGTCATGTGGTCAGACTCAGCTACAGCAGTGAGCAAGAGCACTGCAGAGTTGACAGTTGACGTTACCTTTCATAGCGTCACTTTTAGGCCCTGTTTACAGCTGGCGTTAAGATGCGTTTTGGTCGATCGAATCACAAGTAGACGAGGGAGACATACCCGTTTACACCTGCTGTTTTAATCCGTCTCTCTTGTCCAATTTCAACCACTTCTGTCCTGATTTTTTCGAGGGGAGGGTCTATGGGCTTGTAAATGTATGTTTTTTCACCCCCAGATATTTCGATCTAATGGACGAAATAAGCTTGAGCAATTTAGGCTACATATGAACGTGGCCGGAGAAGCCGGAAAAACATACGGAGAGCAGCTTTCATTTCTGCTCTGATAGCCCAGCCTGATCTGATGGCAATTCGTACGAATTCTACGAGGTGGCTATAATTCGTCATATATAATTATATGAATTTCCCTGACCCCGCCCCTAAACTTACCCATCACGTGGGTTTAGACAAATCATACAAATTTGAGTTCGTACGAATTAGCCACATTTTTATCACTCGTACGAATTCGTATGAATTGGTCGTGAGATAGCGTTGGATAGCCGCAAGACCACGCAGAACGCTGTGAGTGCCTGTTTGAAATCAGGAATGGTGAGAGAACATTGTGCTTGGAACGATTTGGTCTTCAATCCAAACTTGGGTCTCCAGCTGACAAAGTTTAAATCCCGTCTGGCTAGCGCGCTTCCCATGATGTTTATGCTTTAAGTCAGTAGACGGAGAGAAGACTGTCTTTTGTGGATGAATTCGAACTCATTTGACCACATGAGCGTTTACACTACGAAAGCAATCCGGTCGAATGCGTTTTCGACTACCTCTGGAAGTGGATCAGATCGACCAAAATACATCTTAATACCAGGGGCATGTTCAAGTTCAAAACGGTGTGCAACGTTTTGCTACGGTTTCCGGGTTGAACGTCATGTTTCCTGGAAACGGCGTGCACCGGTGTGCAACAGGGTTTGAGATACGTTTTCTCTTGTTTGGTGGGTGTGTCAGAACTAAAGTCCAATCAGCAGCAACATGTATATAAAGCAAGTGGTATTAAAGTGAACTCGCAAAATGGGTTCAAGGAAAGTAATTTACAAATTTGTTTGATGCAGTTCGGTATACGCAACAACTGAGGATATTAGAAGACATGTTTGTCGAAAGTTTTATTGTAAAAAATATAGGATATCAACATAATGATGTAGTTGTTTATATTTTTAGCTTCATTGCAAGTATAGAAATAAACAATGGTAATTAAGTGTTTTTCCTAAAAATGAGAAAGAAAATACAGGGTATTAAAACAGTATGAACTACAAATAAAGTCAGTATGTGAGGCTAAATAGATGTGTTTTAGTCTGAATTAGGTGTGTGCTTCCATTTCAGTTTCAGCAATCCCTTCACTCGATTGGGATGTTCTCTTTTGTTCTGGGCGGCAAGTGCAGTTACTGTAACATCGGGCATATTTTGTAGTATTAAACACATATTTATACCGACTTCATCAGGCTCCGAAAATTCTTCACAAAGAACACAAAGAATGGCCTTCTCAGCTGCCATAGTTGCAACTCTTGCGTCATCAGAACAGTGTGTTCAACGCATCACCGTTTCGGTTTAAAAAACGTTGTGCAACGTTTTGTCGGGGCTGAACGCAGCCCAGGTGTAAACAGGGCCTGAGTCTGCTAACTGTGGCACAACATTTTCTGTCATATTTACTCACACTTATATTCTAAGCTTGTTTCCACCTAATTGCGACTTTTTATCTCACAGTTCTGACTTTTTTTCTTGCAATTGGGTTTAAATCTCGCAATTCTGATTTTCAAAAAAAATGGAATTGTGAGATACAAAGTTGCGATTATATTTTAAACTGTGGGGGAAACAAGCTTCCATAATATTGTCTACTCTAAGACAACGTGATGTTATTTTTACTGTATGTACATTCTTAAAAAATTCTCTTTTTGTGTTCACACACTCAGAAAAAATGTACACTGGGGCGGTACCCTTTTAAAAGGTATGCCTTTGTACCTAAAGAATGCATATTAGTACCTCAAAGGTAGCCTATATATATTATAACCTTTTTAAAGGGTACCGATCCCACTGACTGCTTTTGAACCATTTTTTTTCTGAGAGTGCAGAGAGTGCAATATATATATAAATAAATAAATCAAACTGTGTGGAAACAACATGAGGGAGAGTAAAGGAGTACATTTGGTTGCACTGTTCTGTTTAATTGTGATGATCTTTCAACAGTTAAATTTCTCTTACATAGTTTGTGTCCTGCTATTCAAGGGTCAAAAGTAACATGATGTCAGAGGCAAGACATCCACAATGACTCTTGTTAAATTTGACTTTACAATGACAAGATTGTTAGTCATCAAACCTGGTGCCATATTTGTTTTGAATATAATTTATAAATAGAAATAGTTTCTTGCTAATAAATTTTGCAGTGAATTTCTAAGAAGGATTTTATTTTAGTAAAGATATTGCTTTTTTTGTAGGGGATCACTTTTTTTCATCTGCTGGGGAAACACCAGGTAAATAGGGTAAAACATTATATGAAATATCTAATAGTCCTATAAAAATGAAGTGAGTTAATACTCTTATTGCATTTTTAATATTCTTTTATATTCTTAAGTTGTCTGAAAATGTATATTAATATAAAAATTCATACACTATATAAAAGGTTGTGAACACCAATTTTTGCACAAATAAAGTAAATCAGAAAGCAAATATAGTATAAGCACATCATTCTGCATTGTGAATTTACTTATCTTATGTGCAAATTTTTTTATTTTTTATGTTTAAATGACTATTAAATGCAGGCACAGCTAATTCATATTTAAACTATAGCATTCATGCAATTTCTAAAGCATATTCTTTTCATCTTTTTTGTAAGCATAAAAACAATCTCAAAGACTGATGGATATTACAACAGTAAACTGTAGGCTTTTTAATCAGATTTAATGCAAAATCAATTGACACACTGTGTGCAGCCTCGGCATTGCAAGGCAGTGATATCACAGTTCAAAAGTGGAAAGAGACATGAGGACATGCTGCTATATTAAAAGACAATTAACCCTTGACTGTTGACCTCTTCTCAGATGTTTAGCAGCTAGTCCTGTCTGTACACATATTGACTTTCATCAGCCCTAACCTGCGGGGTCACGGATGACTGATTGCGGAAACATTTGTATTTTTAGTAAACCGTTTAAAAAATTTACATCGGAAAGATGTTTGTAGCCATCATCATGCATGGGCTCCTCTTCCACATTGGGATGTAGAATGAATGTATGAACATATTGGAGTCAGCTATGCCAACTAAGCGGATAAGGATGCCCAGAAGTCTCTGGAGTCCAAATATTTAGTGCATGCAGTGATCATCTCCCTTGGGATTCATGTTTGTCTGTTTAACCTCCCCTTCGTTCAAGCGGCAGGAATCAGGACGCAATGTAATGTGCACACCTTGGATCATGACAGAGAGAGAGAGAGAAAGAAGGAAGGAAAGGAGGGAAAGAGGAAGTCAAGCACATCCGCCACATGCATCTGGGCTTAGGGGATCTTCTTCCTTGGCCGCTGGTCTACATGTGGAAAGGACCAGGATGCTTGTTGATGAATAATTCTGCAGTTTTGTTCTACTTCTGATTGTATGATTCTGACTTTACAAGTGGGACATATCATTCAACTTTGCATCTAATGTCAATTATAATGCAATAGAGCTAAAGTTAATTAGCAATGAACTAATTAACTAAATTTGTCTACATTTCAACTTAAGTTATAAATTAACATAAATCCATAGTCAATGTATTATGAATAATTATGAATTAACAATGAACATTAATATATATACACTACTTTTGAAAGTTTGAGGTCAGTAAGAAAATAAAATAAATGAATGCTTTTATTCAGCAAGAATACATTCAATTGATCAAAAGTGACAGTAAAGACATTTATGAATACATTTATATATTTCTGAAGGATCATATGATGCTGAAGACCGGAGTAATGGCTGCTGAAACTTTTGAGGGTAGGTAGGCAGGCATAGATTCAGAGGCATAAGGTACTGTAAGTATTACATACAACAATGAAACAGTAATAAAACAATGCATTGACATTTACTTTTTACTTCTGATACTTAAAGGGTTAGTTCACCCAAAAATGAAAATTCTGTCAGTAATTACTCACCCTCATGTTGTTCCAACCGCGTAAGACCTTCGTTCATCTTCGGAACATAAATTAAGATATTTTTGATGAAATCTGAGAGCTGATCACTTCTCCATAGGCTGCTAGGTGGCCGAAACTTGCTGGCCCAGAAAAGTTATTAAAGAGATCGTTAATATAGTCCAAGTGACTACAGTGGCTCAATCTTAAGTATATCAAGCGACGAGAATACTTTTTGTGCGCAAAAACAAACAAAAATAACGACTTTATTCCACTATTCATTTCCTTCTCTCTGGGACTCGTAGTGTTTTTGCGCAGCGCGTCTGTGTTACACGTCATCACGCATCACACACATGACCAGCGTCGGCCAATTGTGAGCCTACGTGGTGACGTGTAACACAGACGCGCAGCGCAAAAACACTACGTGAATAGTGGAATAAAGTCGTTATTTTTGTTTGTTTTTGCGCACAAAAAGTATTTTCGTTGCTTGATATACTTAAGATTGAGCCACTGTAGTCACTTGGACTATATTAACGATCTGTGTTCGAATTTGTGTTCCGAAGATGAACGAAGGTCTTACGCGGTTGGAACAACATGAGGGTGAGTAATTACTGACAGAATTTTCATTTTTGGGTGAACTAACCCTTTAAGTACTTTTTAAAAAAAAGAGTACTTCTGTACTTATAAAAATAGGTCTTTACAACTTTTACTTGTAACAGAGTAATGTTTGACCCGTATCTGTACTTTCACTCAAGTAAGGAAGTTGTGTACTTTGTCCATCAGTTTTATACCTTATGGTATAAATATAGTTCCCACAACTATCTGCCCACAATGAAACATAATGAATTATCATACTTAAAATAATACCATCAGTGTTGAAGTTCAAAGTTTTATATATCAAGTTCATTCTAACAAAGAAGCAACATTGGAAGCAACAAACAATTTAAAACAATTTTTTTTTTTATCTGATAGTTGAGGTCCACGTCGTGTCAGCACTGGACCCTGAGCTCCTTCATACACTGTGGTCTCATGTATAGCCTACACTTGACACATTCCCACCCTCCTCCTTCTTCCCTTCCAGTCTGCCGTGGTCATGAGACTAGCCCATGTGTGTATTGTACACTGCGTGATAACCAGGAGAAATGTCTAAACCCCTACAGCAGGACAAGACTTGCAGGGTGTTGATGGAGTGTATCATGTTGTTAAAGCTTCACAGGTACTTAGTATTGAGTAATGCAGACAGAATGCATTCCCACCCACACAGGGGGCCGCCAGAGATGCTAAACGGTCACACCAAAACCCGTAGCAAAGCCGTTAGGCGCAGGTATATGAGTCATATCAGGGTTTGGATGTAAGACATCACTCTGTATGGAGATTTGGTATACTGGATAGGTAACTTCCAGCTCCCACGAGATTCTTATATCATTCACAGCAAAAGATCTGCATTACGTAGCACAAATGTGTCGTTAAAGGAAGAGTTCACCCCAAAAAATATTAAATCTGTCCATTTACTCACGATTTTGTAGTTCCAAACTTATATGACTTTATTTCCTCGTCTGTTCTAAATGTTCATGTTAGTTGACAGTGCATTAACTAATGTTAACAGATAGAAAGTTTGGTCATTAACTAAGATTAATAAATGCTGCAGAAGTATGTTAACAAATAAAACCTTATTGTAGAGTGTTACCATATTAATGCTTTTGCAGCTGTGAGTTAGCAATTAACAACGGTATAAATTAACTTTAACCTAGATTAATAAATGCTGAAAAAAATGCTCCTTTATGAGTCCATGATACTTAATGTACTAACTGTTGTTAATAAAATTGAACCTCATTTTAAAGTATTACCGATTCAATTTATGCAAAGTTTATTATGCAATGTCAAAACTTAAGTGGTGTCTTAAGGGAAATCGTTTGCTTTTGAACAACAACCTGGGAGTATTAACACACTTTTTAATAAAAAGGATTTATTTGCCTATATAATTATTGGCTCATCTTTCAGAGCATTTGGAGAGAGGCAGTTTTCGCACCAAGCGCTCTCCGTCCAGAAATATTCACAGTCGAGACAAGGCCTCGTCTCCATGGCACCCGAGCGAGCAGATGGAATGGAGTCTATGCAGCTGAAGTGAAATGCAGAAACTTTCGTCAGTTTCTAATCTGCCCTTGGCACTGAGGTCCACGTAAGATGCGCTGATATTAAGAGATTCTCTATGAGTCACTCAGGTATTAAGAGAAAATACAATGCTCCTGCGAGCACTCTTTTAATGTGGGGTTTCATTGTCAAATGCATTTGCGCGCCAAAGAAAATTTCCACAGTGCCTTTTAATGCCTCGCGCAAAGACGCATCCAGGCGCTCAAACTAATAGCCCCATATAAACGACATGCTTCGGATCCCCTGCTTTGCCTTGTGTTTTATATGTAGCGTTTCCATAATGTATTGTATTACAGTCCAGAATTATAATGCACTACAAGGACCGTGGGAGGTTGAGTGAATATCTATAATGCATTTGAATAGATCCACTCTTGTGTGTGGTGTGAAAAGGTCAGGACTGACTGAGATTAATGTCGCTTTATGACCTTTGCTGGTTATCTGGGTATTACACCACATTTGAATCAACTACAGTACGGTGTGTGTGTGTGTGTGGGCCATGACTTCATATCTGATTCACGGCGAGAGAAAGTAAAATGAGAGGCGTTTAGAGTCCGGAAAACTGCATGCTCGTCATGTAGATATCCTGAACGAATGACGCCAGTGCCGTCGCTCAGCCCTCACCCCACACTGCACCCTTCACCTTTAACCCACTAAAGAGAAGCCGGCTAAACTCACAGTCTGAGGCGAGTCGTCGCAATGACCAAATGAATGCGTGGACGCTTCTCTGCGGTTAATCTGCCCCATCAGTCCTAGCAGTGACCCAAGGGAAGCCCTGACAGAGCATCAATTATCATTCCACACAAGCCCGCCCAACCATGGCCCCGGAGGACCCCCTTTGATGTCATCACACAGCTCTAGATATCAAACGAGCGATTTACTTCCATTACACGCTATTCAGAGGTTTACATTACTGGAATACTTTCACCCTGGCCACTTTCCCCTCTAGAAATAACTGCAACGTCAGAGTTTTAGCTCACGAACAGAAGTGTTCTTGTCTGCGAAGAAGAAAGTGGTGCCCGTTTATGATTTGTGATATTTGTTAATTAGCAGATGCGAAGTTCCTGTAGCGCAACAGGTGTAAGCAATGCCATGGGTTTGATTCAGCGGGGAAACAAAGCGATAAAATGTAAACCCTGAATTCGTCTGCCAAATGCATACATGTAAAGTTAAAAGTGAAGAGCAAAAATAAGCTTTTGTTTAACTGTTTTTTTTTTTTTTAAATAATAGTCATAATTTTAAACTTCAATTAAAATGTAACTGTAAGACATTTAAATCGGCGTGAAATGGTTTCGACCCTCGTCTGTGGGGTGTGAATTTGGCGCTTCATGCGGTCACATGATGGCTGTGTCTGTTGGGGTGAGCAGACAGATGGGAAGTGGCTGTTCCTGGAGCAGCTCGAGTGTGTTCTCCTGTTCCTGTTGTTTTATTGAAGTGATTCCAGTATCCGCTGGCTAGGCATTGGGCCGCAATATAGAGCGCATACAGAGGCTCATGACCACCTGCCTCCATATTCCTGTTGTACAAACAGTAGTGCAAGGGGAAATGGCACCATTGGAAACACCTGTGCCTGAGTCCATAATGACCCGCTGCAGTAAGACCCCCCCCTCCACTTTCATTTCTCTCTTCATTCTTCAGTGCTGCCTAAAAGTCACACTAGGCTTTGAGCATGTGATGTTACACTGTGGTAGATATCAAAAATAGTACTTGAAATTAGGGCTGTTCAATTAAAAAAAAAAAACTCGATAAAATAATAATTAAATGTTTTTATTTAAATATAAAATAAAAACTTTTTCAGAGGCCAGTCTGTGACTTTTAGCTTCTGTATTGGTCAAATAACTTGCACATTTCTAGGTCAGATTTTACCATTTTGAACTTTGGTGTGTGCAACGAAAAGTTGTGCTTGCATGTCAGCTTTCTGACTCACATATGGATGTAAGTGAATGGAGTGTGATTGCTGTGACCTAACCAGGTGCGAAAATGACGTGCGACAGGACATTTTGTTGAACGTGTCATGCTTGGTAGCCTTGTCCACTGTGAAATGTCATTGGTCCAGTATCTCACTCATTTTGATTTACTATTGCACTATAGTTTACTGTTGAAATTTGTCATTGTGAATATGCTTTTGTGCAATACTTTTGTATTATAAATTGTTTGTGGTATTCCTCAAATTGCTTTTGATGAAAGCATTTCCTAAATGTTTAAATGTCATCATAACTACATTAAATAACAAACATCTGATTGGGCAAATTTGCATTCAGTGTAAACAAACAAATTGTTTGTTGCTGGAAACCTGGTGGTTTCAAACACGCAGGGACAACAAAAGGAATTTCAAATGCTCAGGAACTTTTTAAATGTGGTTATTTTTAGAAGCTTATTAGAACCTAATCGTTGGCGCATTACAGATATTTTGTTCTATGAAATGGCATTATCATGCAGTGTCATAAACGCACTGGACTCTGTTACTACTTTTTATATTATGCAGTCATGTGTAAGATGCTGGCAGCGGGTGTTTGCTGCTGTATGAATGCATTAAGAAAAGACACATAACACAAAGTGAGGACTGTGAGAGATGTGCTATAGCGTTCCTGCAAGGCATTTCTGTCAATATTCCAGTCAGATTGTGTGAAGTCTTAATGAACTGAGTTCTCAGAGGGCTTTTTCATTAGTTCTTCTATGCTACGAATCCCCGAAGACATAATGGTACGAAATATATGAAGATGTCAGAATGTGATTTTATATTGCGTGAATGCTGAATTTTTGTGTGTGTGTGTTGTGGGCGGGTGTATTCAGACGCAGATGGGTAATAGTGATAAGAAGCTCTTCTGGGTGTATGGCAGAAATATCTTGGATGCCTTTTTAATCCCTGGTGAAATTTGACAGTCTGTCATTGGATGGAAACTGTGCAGCCCTGTGAATATCAAGCTGAACCCATGGTAAGAATAAACAAGAGAAATAACTGGACACACATAGTTTGTATAATTTCAGTACTTTTATTTTGTTTTATTCTCATACAGTAGTATGAATATGTCTTTTTCAAGCATGCATAATGACTAAACAACTCACCTATTCAATTTCTGAGCAGAGCAGAATTTCTCTACTGGCCTGAAACCCAGCAGACAATGTAGCTGTAGATTGTACCACACAGAAATCTACATTGTATGCCAGGTTCATGACAGCACAATAGAATTCATCCTTCGCTTTCCAAATTTGATGCAATTCGGCATGTCTGCGCATTCAACTCTCATTATTTGTCAGCCTTCAGCAACTCAAAAACATTTGCACAAAGACAACCCCTTGTGACAGGCAAATCACAAAGGGAATGTGACATGTCGCCTTGTCCTTTGTTACCTAATCACTTAAACCGAATCTTCAGCAGTCAAACAAGAAACAATGTCTCATGCCTTCCATTCAAAGACGAATGGCTTCTCGAACTTTTAGCTATGCTGTGAGAGTTTACTCACCTTGATCAAATTGTTTTAAAAAAAAAAAAAAAAAAAAAAAAAAAACAAGACCTGACCGCTCAGAAAAACTGTTATGACATGGGCCCTCTTTAACGTCCATGAAAGAGCGAGTCCTATTCTGACAGGATGAAGCACACATTGTGATAACATACCACACAATCTGAAAGGAATGTGCCAACAGGAAGCAGAAAATGCCATCAGAGACCCAGTAGCCAGATGTAGCTGCTGATTGCAACACAGGATCTACACTGACTACTGAGCACCTCATGAGCACCCTAACAAGCCACTGCCAGCGGTCGTCCACTCGAGCCATCCTCAGCGCCTGAGGAAGACAGAGAAAGAGAAGCCAATGGTTAGACAACCCCAAATCAAAGTGTCTGCAGCTTCGGAGAATGACAACAGCCCTCCTTTTTGCTCACAGCACATAGACAGGCAGCACCGGGGAGGGGGAGCAAATCTCCCGATGGCCATTTTTAAGCATAGCCAGGGCCGGATTTATGCATAGGCATTCTAGGCATGTGCCTATGTTTGCACATCCGTTTTTTAAAATTATTATTATTATTTCACTCTAATGGTAAAACAATGTAAGACAATTCATTTCTAAATTAATACAATTTTAAATATCGGGCAGAAATCTTGTATCTTCACATTTCGTCGTTTTTTCCCCCCAATAAATCATTACTATTGGTCACCCTTTATGTCTGTCTGTGGGTTTTGCAAATGTTTTATGTATTTAAGGAGTGGAGAAGTCTGTTTTTTAGTCTAGCATTTGTCGTCGCGTCGTAGTCAATACTGTCTTAAATAGCCTAGCATACTGTCTTCATCTTTTATGACATGAGATTTTCAACAAATTACAGAAAAGCTGAGCGCCCATAGCTACAATAAACTTTAAAACCTGTAAATTGATAAAAGCGTAATGCAATGCACTTACTGCCTTAGGTGTGTCCGTTTTAATGACGGACAAAACATGTACAGTATCGTCCGACATTCACTGGTCAAAAACTCCATTTGAGCTTAATTTTGGTGGAATGTTAATAATGACACGCAACTGTATGACCATATAAAGACACAATATCAACTTAGACAACACAGTGTTTTAATAATTAAAATAAAAAAAAATAAAAAAGTGTTTTTGGCCATGGCTTGGCACGTTTTAAAGGCACTCATCGCACTATTTTAACTGAACCAGACCTGCATTGTGAATTTTTCTCATAACAAACAGCAACATAAACCTTTGTCAGACCTGTTAATGCGGTTAGATATTATGAAAATGTAAGCCTATTTGCGACTACTCCCTGAATCCACTAAGTGGTTTGGCAAGCATAAGTCCGCCTCAGTCAGAGCACTCAATTCAAGTCTTATTAATTAGAAGTGGGTGCTTGTTAGCTGCCCAAGGTGCTCTTTGATTGGGTCGTCATCTAATTAAATCATCCTCATCTAGATAAACTAAAGAGAGTGACTCACATAGTGCTGAATACGTCCTGTTGACAAGGATGCTGAGAGCGTCAGGCAAATTATGTGAGTTTATTGTATTGGTTAACAATAAAGCATTATCATTTGCTGTTTGACTGACAGGAGCATGCAGAGATTATACTGTATGGCTCTATTTCCACCTTCCTTTAAAGGCTCCAGCTCTGCATACCTGAGACCTTGTGACTATATTGATCAAACATACTTCGACCAGCTGATGGTCACTTGACTCCAATTTTTCTCCATTAGGGAGTTCATTCCTAACCTGAATTCCAATGCTCTGTCCCTGCTTGGTGTCAACGTTTATCCCTCTGTAAGCAGGATGATTAGACCGTGGGACAGTGGCAGCATGAGGTCTGAGAACTACTGACAGTTTTTATCCAACAAGAGACGGTGGATTGACTAACTGTATCTGGTTGATTCCAGAATGGTAAAAGGATGGACATTTGGGGGTAAATCATACAAAAGGGAGCCTTGCCTGCAAAAAATGACCATGCTAATCCATCAAGTTTCTTGGAGTACCATATAAATAGCAAATTAAATTAATGGTAAAGAATACCAATAAGAGTGTCCATGGTAAATAAATATTGGTGTAAAAAAGTAATCATTTCCCCCAAAATTTAAATGCATTATTTTTTTAAATATCGTTTTTTAATTCATAAATATTATCAAGTTTTTTGGGAGTCACACACCACATGACATTTTAGATCCTGAAACAACCCTAAGAATATCAAAATTTATTTTAATTCAAGAAAGAAAAAGAATGCTTTCAATCGGCAAGGATCCGTTAAATTGATACAGCAAGGATGCATTACATCAAATTGACGGTAAAAACTTTTTAAAAAGCATTTTTACAAAAGATTTCTATTTAAATTTCTATTTCTATTATTAATAAATGGTGTATCCTGGAGTATCCTGAAAAAAATTATCACAGTTTACACAATAGCACATCTGTTTACAACAATCTGTTTTTTTGAGCACCAAATCATCACTTCTGAAGGATCATGTGACACTGAAGACTGGAGCAATGGCTGCTGATAAATAATTTGAAAGCTTTGCCATCAAATTACTTTTTAAAATTTATTAAAAATAGAAAACATTTTTTAAAATTGTAATAATATTACACAATATTATGGTTTATTTTATTATTATTATTCTTTTTAAGTTATATTTTTGGCCTTTTGCCTTTATTGGATAGAATAGTGTAGAGGAGACAGGAAGTAATGGGAGGAGAAGGGGGAACAAGATCGCAAAATGATCTTGAGCCGGGACTCAAACTCGGCTTTTTATGGTGAAGTGTCTACTGCGCTATATGTTGGAGCACTGTCCACAAGGCTATGCTCTGACATTACAGTCTATTTGTGATGTAGCCTTGGTGAGAATAAGAGACTTCTTTTAAAAAATATATTTAAAAAAAATCCTAAAGACCACAAACTTTTGAACAGTAGTGTAGATAGACAAAAAAACACCATTGAAGTATCAAAGTATGAGAAGATACTGTCACTGTACCATGGTACGGCCACAGCACTCTTTTGTAAGTGAGTCTTTATGAAACAGTTAAGGCCATTTAGTGAGCAGTGAACTGTCATGTGAGAGTGGCCTTAATAGAATGGTGCTGGTAGAGAATGGATCTCTGTGTTGTTGTGCCTTGTAAACGTGGGCTTAGTTTATGCTAAGCTAAAGTTATGATTACGCGGCTTAAATGAAAAACTGACAGTCTGCCATTTTGACTGTAAAGTGCTTTGGATTCTAGGGTTTAAAAATTCTGTCAAAACTTGCTGTTTCATTTCAAGAGTGACAGCTGATGTTGACAGCTATATTGTTTCATTCAGTTCCATTTATTTTTTATCCACTGATTGTATTTTTGTGTGGCAGCACCAACAACGGGCTATGAAATTAAATGCACTTTGTAAAGATGTGAATCACAAAAAGAAATGCTTTAAGTAAACTAAACAATTCATGTGATGAAGTTACAAATATACATGCATCTACCACCCCATTAAGCCTTCCTAATTTGCTTCGTGCTACAAAAGGGTGGGGGAGCGTGCCGTGAGGCTCTCGAGGGAGGTATGTGCTTCCTGCTGCAACACTATTGTCTGCCCCTAAGGAGAAGCCCCAGCCCGCGACTTCACATGAATGACCTGTAAACATTTGGAGAATTCCGGCACATTCCATTCATAACCTTCCACAGTCACTGCTCAGCCCAAGGCCCTGCTAGTCAGCACATAAGACACGGCTTGTCTTGTAGATACTAAAGTTCTGAGCTGAGGTTCAATTCAAAGTGCTGCGGCAGACATTTCTGCACATTTCAGATTAAATGTGATGGTGTAATAGCTTTGCAGTATGTGGAAGCCCGGTTTTGTACGTAAAATTTCTATTCTTTTCGAACACTTTGTTTTGACACTCTTAAAATGTCTTAGACCGAGTTTGTTATTTTATCACATTTTTTCATTATATATTTATGCATCCTGAAGATACTGAATAAATTGGCAAATTTGCTGCAATATTAAATGATATATAAACAATCAGAAATAAGCATGTGCTCACCTAAATCGAAATGAAGACATGGAGCATCATGTGATCTGAATAGATTGAGCCCATCTGAATAACCCTGTAAGAAAATGAGAGATTATTTTTTTTTAAAAGATTCAGCTGATGACCATGATAATCCAAAAGCAGAAACAATAAATTATTAATTATTTAAACACATATAAACATATCTAAAAGGCCACACAAGTCCTCTGATATCAATAAAAATGGATCTTTAGAGGGACCCGAACTAACATAGGCCCCTTACTGAAAGAGTGAGGCCCACTCTACCCCACACCGGGCTTTTCATTGAGCACACAAACGAAAGGCTTCAACATTTTTTTTCCCAGTGGACTAAACTATGAGATGATACCACCTTTGTTTTCATTGTACATAAAATAAAAAATATGTGAAAGTGTCCCTAAAACCCAGCTGTAGATTGAGCTAAAGACCTCTAAATTATGACTCCTGCTGCGTGGCACCTTATAACAGCAGTTTCCAAGCTTTTGAATTTTTTTGTTAGTGATCAAAGAGAGAAATTCACTGAGCATGACAGGTAAATTCATGATGATTCTTAAAAAGTGAGGGCCTTTAGGTGGCCTTATGAGCAGACATCAAAGTTAGGACTCATCAAAGCCTTGAGGGGAACTCCAGAGCGATATTTCAAGAAGAGAGAGTGATTTCTCTCTCGGCTCCGTAATGAAAACCGAATCAAATAGCAAATGTGATTTATATAGCACCGCTTTTGATGAAAAATGTTCAGCAACATTAATGATAATGATCAATCATCTCTAATGAAGACGTTCACTGCAGGCAGAGCCCAGATCACAGCAGGCTTTGTGTTTATTGACGCGGATCCAGATACCGGGGCAGGTCCAAAACCAGAACTGATGAGCCTCTACTTGTACTACTCACTATTTACAAGACGTGGGCCAGGGCTGTCTTTTAGGGGGAGGCTGAAGATTGGAGGGGAGGAGAAAGGGAAGAGAGGAAGCTGCCAGCGTAACCTCCCTGAGCTGGGCTATTCCTGGAGCACCAGCAAGTTTCAGTTGATGTGGGTTTCCTCCTGGCTGCCTGGGAGATGACTGGCCTGACCACATCCAGATTTTGAGAGGAGCAGCAGCCGAGCCCCTGACCAGAATGCTGTCAACGTGGTCGGTCACCAAACAGGAACTGAATCATTACCCACAGCAGCCCTGAGCGCAGAAGGAAGGAGGGGAACCCAGGCAAGTGTTCAAGAGGGTGTATGTGTGTGTGTTTCTATTAGTACATGCCAATGTATTTGTAGGAGAGCACAAGCAAATCAATATGTGATGAATGATTCATACATCATAGAATCACCATTGTTCTGGTCAGACACCACTGAGGACTACTTTGTTGAACTGGAAATTTCCGAGGTACACGGTATCACTTATAAGACCGTCTAGTCTACTAACAGAACTATTTTCAATCCTTGAGGTGATCTGTCTGACAGCCAGCGCTCATGGCTTAAGTCAAAAAATCAATTTTCTACAGAAGGCTCTGGCTGTGTTTTGTCCTCGCTGCCTTTGACCTCCTACCTACATGGGGCAATGCTTCTAAAGAAGTCTGGACTGCTTTCTTTCAAAACCGGCTGTTTGCTATGAACGTGGTCGTATTGAAAACAAGTAGTGAACGGGCCTCGGCTTCATTCAAAGCAAAAAAGATATCGCTTTCATGAAGTGGTGGTCTCCTGTCACAGAGAAAGCGGGAGAGTTGGTTTTAAAGTCTAATTCGATTTAGAGTAAGTAGTCGTGGCATACCAGGCTTGATTAGGGATTGCATCTGGGTAGCCTAGTGTTGATAATCAACCTCGATAGGGTTTCGGAGATACGATCGTACAGAGAGTTTGGCCCCAGCTCTGTGAAAGGTGTAAGGGAGATTCATTTCATTTCCCCTATGCCCACTTGCCCCTCAAGGAGGGAGGTAAAAATCAGATCACCGCTTTCAACCGACTTTCTACGAATCAACGTGTAATTCCATTAGCCTGACGGATAGATCAGATAAGGGTGCTCGATCTGCCATCAGGAGGGTGAGTGTAATTGGTTCCGACTGGCTTCTAAAACGTCGCTAACCAGCAAGAGACCGGATCAGAGAAAGAGGCTCCATTTCCTTGAAGAGTTCAGGGGAGGTGAGAGGTTTCTGCAATGCTGCCATTGTGCTGGGAGTTCCCCTTTTTGCCAAGACCTGACCGACTCCAGAGCCGGGAAGTCCATTTGCTTTATGGCTTGTAATGTGTGTCCCATTGGATTGAAGCCCTACAGATGGGTCAGGTTTGAAGTGAAAGGCGATCCCATACCACTCTACCATACACACGAAAAGCCGCACGCACTAGCTTTGCTGCCATTCGGAGACCAGCTACTGGAAGCTCTGCACTGGACTCTGGGCTTTTGGTGAGGAGAAGCGAGAGACTATTTCCAGAGGGCTGTATTGATGGGAAAGAGCTGGCACATAACAGAGCCTGTAGTCCCTTTACAAGGCCTTGGCAGAAGCGCAGGCTTGAACGAGAAGGGAGAGAAAGACTGAGAAGAGAATAAAGGAGTCTGGCCCACAGCACACCCACTCACACGCTGGCCTAGAGAGCAAAAGCCTTCTATTCCCCAGCGCGAACAACTCCCAGTGCTGCCCTGGGCTCAGTCCCACTCTCGAAGCACACTGAAGCGTATAGCATTACACCTAAATGAGGGCCGATAAATTCTTCTCCATTAGGGCAACACAACACTCTTAAAATAGCTATAATACTCGCTCTGTTTGAGAGTGCACCAACCCTACTGCTGATATGTGAACCCCGGAGCACAGATCGCAGTAAAGAGTTTGGATGCAGGTCTTCCAGGGCACGAAGCTGGGCTGCTCTGGGTTTCTGCTTTCCATGCTGCAAGTGCTCCAGCTTTTCTAGAAGTTCTGTTATTAAAGCCAATCCAGAATAGGATCAAACAGAAAGTTCAATACTGCCAAAACAATGAACGCATCAAGACTTAAATTTTCCAATGCAGCACCACAAAATGTCCACCACGTTGTTTCCAAAAAAATAAAACTATTGACACCAAATTGCATCTATTATATTTATATATTATATTTCATAATATACTGAAAACATCAAAACAGTCTAGTAAATATGGGCCACTGTGGTCCATAAATTGAAAAGGTATTTAATTTAATATACTGAGATAAATTACATTTCTATAGGTTTCATTTCAAACATTATTTATTAATAACATCTATGTTATGTTATAACGCGTGTATTTATGAGTAATTTATACTGAAAAATGTATGCAACAGGTACATTTTGATACAATTTCTCTTTTAATAAGGTTTTAAAGAAACAATGTGGTGGACATGTTGTGGTGCTGCATGGGAAAGTTACATATAACTATATAAAAAGTATACTATATATAAAGAGATAGATAGTATGCTAAGTATAGTTTGCATGTAACTGTGAGCAATCAGCTACCTGCTTTATAATTTTCTCTGATTGGACACTGGAAATGCAGAACAAGAAAAAGAGAGAGAGGACACATTGTGATCACCACTGATTCTCATTTTCCATGACGTGTTGCCGCACGTACTACACTCGTCGTTTATTGGAATTCATAGCACTGCCTGCACTCTGCCCAGGTGGGGAAACACTGCCCATATATGGGCACAGTTACATTGCATTGGGCGTGTGTGTGTTGTGCCGTTACCTGAGCATGTACGTCACACACACACCTTCTCTCTGTCTGCCTCCCTCTCTACTGCGTTTCCTTGCAACTTTCATTACATCAGGAGTAGGGAGGCATAGACACAAACGCAAGTCTCTTACCTTATGAAGACCAGATTTTGAGCTTGAGACAGAATTGTGCTGTCGTTAAAATAGATAAGCGCAAAAGATGCAGAGTAAGAACGCTTACATAACCTGACAAAACTGACCCTGTGGCACATTTACGGCAGGTATGTTAAGGTAAAGTTGCGCACAATGACATAAATGTTGCCGATACACACCCATGAATACGAAAGCACTCCACATGGGTGGAACGTGCAATGTAACTGTCTCCCCACACCATTCACTCCCACCACTCCCTCTACAGGGAGTGTAAGTCTGACAACTCTTCTTCTAAAAAGCCACCTGATGATTCACAACTGCCACTGAAACTCTGTTTGAAAAAGCATAACCTAGAAATCAGAGCGGCAACATCAAGTGGATTTTAGGCTGGACTTCAGCCTTGATTCCTAAAAAGACAGCATTTGTGTAAAAGGCTGTCATAAACTAACACTTTTATCATCTCATTTAAATACCTTGTGGGCATTGCATTACACTATCATGTGCATTTCAGAGACAACGGAAGCCCTTAATATGATAAACCCGGGTCATTCACGAGGACCACACTGGTGAATATCACAACAAAATTCCTGCCTCGCAACACTATGAAAATAAAGCTTGAAGGGATAGTGCACACAAAAAAAATTCTGTCATCATTTACATTCCAAACTATACGCATTTCTTTCTACTGAGGAAACCAAAAGGCCTGATATATTTAGAAATATTATTTTCTTAAAGGTTTAATTATATGTTTTTAATTATATAACCAAAAAACATTCATCAAAACATTTTCTTTTGTGTTCTTCAGAAAACAACAAAGACATACAAGTTTGGAATGACACGAGGGTGAGTAAATGACAGCATAACTGTCATTTTTGGGTGAATTCTTCTGTATCTCTTTAAGCCAAACTTCCTTGGGTGGGCATGAGAACTCGCACGCTGTGAGCTGGACCTGAGGGAGTGGTAGATATTGTATAGTTTTAGAAACACAAAGACACGGAGGATGCGTGAGCACGTTGGTGGGCGTAGGCTCTACCGCCGCACCCTTCTGCAAGCACGGGGGGTCAATGTGTGACCGGCACATTCCTTCGGCTGTATGAGGCGTCAGTACACGCACACACACCCTCTCCACACCCAACGCCCAACATCCTCCGACTTCACTTCCTGTCAGGGCCTCACATGGTGGCAGGTAGCCTTGAGGTCTAATTTTAGGGTATCTATTGTTTGCAGTAGTTTCCGGAAGGCGCCTGTGTATAGTCGGCAATAAAATAATTAGGTTAGTGTGAGATGACGGTTTAAGGGACTTTAACTGCACCTCCTGTGTCTGCAGCACAATAGGGAGACTGGGTGAGAGAGTTAGTATGCTTTGGAGATCCACAGTATAAAATGAAATTCTTCCCAGATCAAATTATTACAGTCTCCTACTTGTAAACTTGTACTGTTGAAAAATTGTTTTAATAAATTAATATTTTATAATTTACAATTGTATATTGTATTATATAATATATTTTTAACTTCAAAAAGTTTGGGGTCAATAAGATTTTTGAAAGAAGTCTTCTTATTTTATTCTTATTTGATCAAAAATACAGTTAAAAAAAGAAAAAACTTATCTATTTTAATATATTCTATTTTCAGCAGCCATTACGCCAGTTTTCAGTGTCACATGATCCTTTAGAAATCATTCTAATATGCTGATTAGAGCTCAAGAAACATTTCTAAGTATTTTTGTGGAAACCGTGATAATTTGTTTGTTTTCTTGATTATTTGATGAAAGTTCAAAAGAACTGCATTTATTTGAAATGGAAATCTTTTGTAACATTATAAATGTCTTAACTGCCACCTTTGATCAATTTAATGCATAATTGCTGAATAAAAGTATTACTTTATTAAAAATAAATATTACTGACCTCAAACTTTTGAAAGGTAATGTACTTAAATTAATATTTTAAAATAAAAAATTATAATTTTAAACATATGTTTTCCAACAACAACAACAAAAAATCGGACTCAAAGTCAGAAGCTCAACTCAACTTCATTGAAGGTCATTCACGTACAGTAGATCCTGAAGGACAACAGCTGGGCAGAAGGCCGAATCTACTGTGTCTCTATGCGCACATTCTGATTGGCTATTCACTAAGATAAACATATGCAGCCCTGAGCAGTTTTTTTGTTCTATGTACTCACACACAGCCTCACAAATATCACTACAAATATATCTACACACACACACGAACAAACACTCTGCCTTTATTGCCCAATATTGCAGCAACAGCTGGTCAAGAAGACACAGAAGGTAAATCTAAACACCGGTGATTCCACCCACTAGCTGGCCACTAGTGGGCCGGCCGGCAAACCAGAGAATGTGTCCTCTGATTACCCAAGAGCAGCCGGCCAATCAGAAGTGATACTCACACACTCCATTCATAAGAAGCAGCATTGTGTAGGGTAGTCTCTATAAATTCTCCCTCCTTCTGTGCTGGCTAGACGTAGCCGCAACAGACCGCTCTCATTGGTGGAACGTAACAACCGCTCTCCCAGGGGAAACCCCCAAAATATGTTCTCAGCCTCCAAAAGGCACATTGACAATTCTTTCTCAAAAAGGACCTGCATGTTGTATCTGGAGAATATCTTCTAGATTACAACATTAACAGTAACATCGGTGATAAAGCTGAGAAATTTTCCATATCAACTCAGCAATTTGTTTCGGTTAGGTTAAAAACAACAATTTTCCTCAGTTAAGACCCATCATGTGACACAGATAGAAAATGAAAGCACATGTAATAAATGGCAGTTCAATCCACAAACACACACACACACACACACACACACACACACACATAGGCTATACATTCTCAAACACTGTAATTGTAAGAATGCACTGCCTATGTCCCCAATTTCAGCCTATGAATTTCTCTGTCTAGTTATCGAAAACCTGCAAACAATTTCTCCGTTTTAAAGCACACCATATGATATCCATTAGTAGCAAGAGCTCTCTGTCTTTTTTCCCCACTCATTGACTTACTCTGTCTGGGTGAAAAGAGTATTTCCTGATGGCTGCATGTGCGGGGTCCCCGACTTCCCCCTTCGTCCAGCCTCTTCGGGAGAGAGAGAGAGAGCTAAAGAGAGAGGAGTGAGAGCTCCTGTAACGTCTCCGAACTGCTGGAAAAGGAAAATAAAACAAATCTCTACTCAGCTCAATATTATCAGTCTTCTCCATATGAGTTCCAGGCTCCAACGCTCTCGGTCTGTCTCTCCCTGCTGCCTCTGTCCCTTTTTTTTCTCTCTCTCTCTTTCCACTCGCATTCTTTAGCGACTAATCAGTAACACTCTTAAAGCGATAGAGACAGAGGAAGCGTGCCGTAGACTCTGAAAGTATTTCCCCGTTTCAGCGGAGACTGAATAATATCATTATCACTGTCACTGAATTTAAACTCTCTACCGTCCCCTCCCACTCTCTCTCTATCTGCCCGTCTTTCTCTCCCTCTCCCTCTAAACCGTCAGTCATACACTGGAGACGGACTGCCAGAGTACTTATAGTGTCGGGTCGAGGGGCTGAGCGATTTGCCCGCAGCCTATCAGTGTTCAGGGTAGTGTCCTGTTTCAATGCTGCTGTGAATTGAGAGGTTAGAGAGAGGACACCCATTCAGAAAAAAAGAAGGGGGAGAGCGAAAGGGAGGAAGGGAGAGAGAGAAAAGCCGGCAGTCACGGTGAAAAACGCCTAGGCTGTGCCTCGGATCTTTAGGAGCAGGAAACTCCCCTACTTGTGTGACCGAGGAACGTTAGTTAGTGTCTTTCAGGGAAGTATTCGCTCCCGTTCTACCAAGCAGTCAAAACACTTTTCTAAACAGGTCCACCATTGTCAAACACGCACATGCCGTTCATGACGACATAAAACAAACCTCATCTCTTGATAGCCTCAGTAAACTGATATTAGATAAGTACGAGTCATATTAAAATCAATACAACTGGATAAATCTGTTTTTCATTTTAGAAGTTAGTAGGGAAACAATTTTATCACAATTTTAATGTACCTTTTTTTTTTTTTTAAAGGACCTTATATCCCAATATTAGGTCCTTGCTTTCAAATTCAAATGTCTCCCTATTAACTTTTTAAGGATAATTCATGGAAATGTGCTAAAAATGAAATGACTGGTGTTTTTGATCCAGTTCCAGCATCTCAGGAGCGCTGCTAAAACTCATCCCGTCTCATCTTCTTCATAAACCCCTGACTCTCCATCTTGGAGAAAGTACCTGAATTCTCATCAGCTCTGGGAAACCCGACACCACAGAGGGACACTCGGCTGTTTAATATTTCAGAGCGTCACCTTTCCAGTGTAATAAAAGACAGACTTAAAAGAGATATGCAGAGGAGTGGAAGAAATGACAACTCTACCTGCCCATCTCCCTCTCTCCACAGCCATATGGAACTAGGGCACCCCTGAAACTTCTTTTAAAACGGACATATTTTAGTTGTTAGTCACCGAAACAATAGTGAGTCATCTCCGTGTGCCGTGTACCACGCCGCGTGGAAGCTTGTAGAAAGCTCTGTATTTTACCCCCGCCACCTGAGAAACACAGCGCAGCTCTGTCTGTAGAGCCCACCTCACAAAACACAAACAGCGGCCGGTCAGCCAGCACTGACACCCCTCCGATGACCCACCGGCTCTTCAACCACCGCTGATTTTACAGGATGCTCAAATGAGGCTCAGTCATGAGAAGCGAAAAGAGGGATTTGAAGTCTCCTATGTGACTCAGACATTTCTTAGTCATGCTATTCATTGAGATTAAAAGATTGTCACAATATTCTTTATTCTAAAAGTCTGAGAATACAATGGAAATTTGCCATTTAAAATAGAATTTAAACCTGGAAATAAACAGCGAGTTTTAGGATTTAGAAAACTGTAAAATAAAGAAAGCAATTTTGTATTTAAAATATAGAGAGCATTATATTATATTATATTAAAAGATTTCCAAGTCACCAATTAAACAAGCAAACTTGTGACACAGGTGACAAAAGGTCAGATTGTAATTAATATATATATATATATATATATACCATTTTCATAAGCAGTTTCAGACTTTTAACCCCCACTTTATGTTAGATTTAATAAATAGATTTTATGTAAATCTTTTGGAATTACAAATATCTGTGATTTCAGACATTATGTTGGTCACTAAAGTTGTATAAATCATTTGCCTTTAGTTTATGTATCTCCCTCCTATGTTCCCCATCTCTTTCCAGCAATCTGTGTGTTCAAGCTCCCGCTGTTTCAGTCTGCACAGTGAAACTGAGCTTGACCACAGTACAGACAGCATGTGTTCCAATAGAAGGGAGGAGGTGACGATGAATCACACATCGTAGCGTGTCAACATGCCGCTTTGCTGTTTTTATTTTTTATTTTGAAAACGACTTAACTCACTCTCCTACATTTTGTTGTCAGTGGGTTGAGTGCTTATGACTCAGGAACATTACTGTGTAACCACAGGGCAAGCAGGGGGCGATTGTTGTTGCAACCATGTGCTTCCCAGTCCTTTAATTTGGGAGAGGAAATTGAAAATGGTGTTCCTAATCTTAAATTCCACCTTAGATATTAGATACACTTAACTTTTTTTTTTTTTTTTTTTTGCCTCATTCAACATCTGCATAATTGGACAGAATTACATTTTCAAAAATACTTAAATATTGATATATTCAGTATTTATCATATTTAAACAGATCATATTAAAAAGTTTGAAGGATAACAAGTTTAAATTTTAAACAATAATAATGAATTGATAAAACAATAACTAAATGCTCCTAAACCATAAAATGCTGTAATTTTATTCATATTTATTTGTTACTACAGTGTAGTTTGAAGCTTCGAAAACCCACTCTCTTTATGATTTATTCTTTTTCTCCATTTCTTTCTGCTATTGTAGAAATGAACCCAAAACACAATGACATGCTAATACTGAATCAAAAATACAAGTAAACAAATATTAATTTTAAACCAAAGAGTCAACCAATTTTTAAAAAATGAATTAAAAAACGATCGAATTAAACAAAAGACAAATACATTTACATTATACATTTACACAAATGTAAAAAAAAAAAAAAAAAAAAAAATAATGTTTTGTGAATCACAGTCATTTAGCATTACATACATTTGAGTTAAGGGGCATCTATTTATAAGCACATAATGATGACAACAACGACAGCTCCATACCAGAACACAGAAATAGCTTCACATTGCTGTGGTGTAAAAGGTGTGAGCTATAGCTGCCAACACCACCATAAATGTAAAGATGAAAGACTCGTCCAGCCTGCCAAAACTGCCCTCACTGGAACTTGATAAACTACGACCTGAAGCAAGACAGGGGTCAAGACAGATTTAGAAGGAATGCAAGACCGGCATTATTCATGAGCCCAAAGGCTCACGACCCAATCCATTTAGTAACTAATTGCTCCAAAACAACTCACCATTCCCACTTTAAATTGCATGAAACTAAATCAAACTCAAAGAATCTTTGACAGGCTTGTCTCACTGCAAAGAGAATAAGGTTTTCCTCTTTTTCTATGCACAAATAACCATTAAGCATCACCTGCAAAACAAGCTGCTCCATCTCAGCAGGTTAAAAGTGACCCATGCTGTAATCAGACTCATCCAGGTTGGTTTGCACAACAGGTGCAGCAGCTGCAAACATCAGGTCGCCACATTAATCCTAAGGCACATGGTGGATCATATGGTAACAGAGGCAGCAGATATGTGTGTGCCCTCATGTGTGTGAATGAGCTGAAATCACGAGTGTGCTGGGCTCACTTGAGCCACACTGGAATTCGGTTGAGAGACGTCAGGGTGACGTGCTCCCGACTCCAACACCCATCTCCTGGAGCGTAGTTCCGTGGCTTGTGTGCATGCTTGCCGGGTCCTGCCATGCCGGTCTCTGCCAGTCTGGCCCCGGGCACTGGATAGCTATATTAGGTGCCTGCTGGCAGGCAGAAGGGGGAAATGCAGGGACGCAGCTGTGATGTCATTGTCATGCCGCTGAGGTATGACTTCATGCGTCTTATCGGCTGCAGATAGCACTGCATGCTTGTGTTATATTCTGCCACATGCGTTCACACGCTCTTCCTCCATCACCAGCATGCAGACGCAGCTTTTAAAAAGGCACAAGACCGTGCACCCAGATACCTTGTAACCATGCCAACCATCTGTTTGACATACTGTAGCTGACAAGACAATGAGGGATTGAGCCGGTGAGTGGAGGCGAATCTGACCCTGATCCAGGAATGTGAAACATTCCTATTGAGGAAACGAACAGTCTATTAATGATTAGCCTTACAACTGCGGTTATAATTGTCTGACACTTTGTGACTGTTGAAGATGCCTCACAGAACAACGGGACCCTTCTGCATATGTGGAGGATATCTTCATTTTTCACTTCAGTCTGACTGAGCGGCTAATATGAAACACGATGGTTGAGGAAATCTATCATGTGACTGATTTATTTAAGTATGCGATGGAAGTGCTCGTAAACTTCTGTTCTTGGACTGAATCACGAAACTGGGCTGTCCTGAATGTGATGCGATAAAAAGAGTGTGTACTTCAAAATAATGGCAAGAAATGTTTTTACAAAAACAACATATAACACAAGTGTAGTCTGATAAAAACATACAGTGTAACCAGTGTAGTCTGATTCCTGAACGAATTAATCTGGTTGCATAAATGTTTAGAATACACTTACAAGTTAGTCATAAAAAAAAAATGTCTTTGAGAAAGGTCATAACTCTCAGTTTCTTAAAAAGTGTAGATTGGTCTAATTTGAAATAAAAAAAATAAGACTGATTACCCCTTGGCTAACTGCTATTAGTTCTCAGTGTTAACATGGAGGCTGAGTTTATCTAACTGGCCCTGGTTTAAATCAGTCTGACGTATCGTGCTGAACTGATTCGATCCGAGCAGCTACTGAATCAACATCTGACTCACTTACCTTACTGCATGTTATCGTTTTATTCAGCTTAATTTGTCAAAAGAACAGCATTTATTTCAAAATAGAAATCTTTTGTAAAAATAATAGACTATAAATCAATTTAAAGTGTAATATCTAAAAATATCTCTTCATTTATTGCAAAATCAAAATTCTGAAACATTGCTAAGCACTATTCTACTTGTTACAAGACCAATTTCAATTAATGAACTAAGAAACCTGACCCTAAGGAACAAAAAGGAAACCTTTCCTTTTGTGACTGATAAATCAATCTGCTAATAAGTATGATGTTATGCCTTTCCTGTCCCATTTGCAGGGGTTTGGGTGGATGCTAGGTGGGACACTGTGAGATATGGTAAAAGGAGCCTGACCGGCTCCTTCTCCACCCCTTGGCTGGCCCTTTAAAAGTTGTCAGATGAAAAGCAGCGGAGATTGTTGCTTTCCCTCACTCTCTCTCTCTAGCATTCTTCTGTCCTCGCCCCCTCAACACCCACGTCTTTTCTCTCCTCCTCAACTGCCCACACACTCCCTGCTCACGCTCACACTGACACACGCCCAGGACCCTCGTTCCTCCAGCCTGCCGCCTCTGGTTGTCCCTATAAACTCAGGATGCGGGACCCCCGCCTTGCGCCACAGTGACCCCATCCGCTCTGGTCCAAGCTCCCCCTTGCGTATATCCTGTGAGTGGGCTGGCCTGCCAGTGAGAGAGAGAGTGCGAAAGGAGAGGAGAGCCATCGCTTCCCTTTTCCGCCCCCCTATCCTGAGCCAGCGCTTCAAGCGAACGAGAATGACCAGCGGCGCAGCGGCAGACGCCCTTGTCCTGGAAGTTCCGAACACGTTCTTTTGAAACATTCCATTCCACGCCAAGAAGGGTTTCCTGCTCTCACGCCCAGCCCCCACCCTGCTGCGCTCGGCCTCCCCCGGCCCAGACAAGGGCTCTTTCAGGGCTTCCTGGAGTACCACCTTCAATTATCTCAAGGCCGGAGAGAAAGTGCTGATGTTATACAATGCTGATAAAGTTCACCTCAATGCATTCCTCGCAAAGGCAGAGTGGCATAATCAAAGGCGGGACTGATTAATCTGGCTCGGGATCGTACTGGACAATGGCAGGGGTGACAGAGAAAACGAAGACTCCAAGAGAGAGAGAGATAAAGAGATTGAGAATTGGGGAAAGAGAACAACCTTGGACTAGAAGATCCAGCAGAACAAGAGCGCCAACATGAGTGAGTGAGAGAGGAAAGACATGACATTATAAAAGGCACAAGAGAGAGTGAGTCGGGGCTCTTCTCCAGCTATTTACAGGGCTACGGGTCACCAGAGTTCATTTCCTCCAGAGCACACACGTCTTTATCTGGCTCATCTGCCGACGGAGCTGATAGGAGCCTGGGGGACGCTAGGGGTGTCTACCACAGTCCCAGCCTATGTCCCTTTGTCTTTAATTTAAGAGGGGCGCACAGTCCACCATCACACATCCCCTGCAGACTTCCTGGTGCTACTGTATTGTCCGCCTTTGCCCTCGCGTGTGATTCAGGGTAAAATCCGCACTTCTCTGATCCACAGCGAGTCTCTGTCGGTGTTATGACTGCTGACACACAATGGTTTTTACAATCATCTCACAGAATTTACAGTCTCGAGTTCCAGTTCCATGGTTTTGGTAGATAGTCTTGACTTATCTGATAAATGATGATTTTATCTTTTGGATCAAAGATTACCATGGATACACAAACCCCAGGGGGCATAATCAAAATTGGAGTTTTGAGGCTTTTGCTTATGTCTATGAGCATTAAAGCCATCTATATGCAAGCATATTTTTTTCCTGAACTGTTCACAAAATAAATATTTAGTAGATGAATATGCATATAAAATTCACTGTTTCTCACTAGCAATGGACCAAAATACTGTATTTATTGACTCATCTTGCACTAAGCAGTTTTTTCCCAGTCAAATGCTCTATAGAATGAGAAGGTCCCTCCTATTATTTAGAATATACATTATCTACACTTTCATTTTAGGGTAAAAATTAAACAAATAAACAACATATTATTTTTAAGTTGTCCGTGTGTGTGGAAGAAACATTAGCACATATAGCCTATGAAAATACCAGATTTCGATTTCTTCAACAACGATGAGTGAAAAAGCAACAAATTTGTGGTTTGGTGTTGATGGAGGGCTACCTAAGCCTTGCTGATGGAGCTGATAAAAAAAAGTTTTTAGTTGTTCTTTAATTGATTATTGTAGTGAGGCTGATGGTGCACACTGTATGAAGGAATAGGGACTTCACAGCCTTGTCAAGGAAACAAAAGTATTCTATCTAAACAGCAACATATAAATAAGGACTAAAAGAGAGTGAATACAATAATCTTTGACATATGACTCACAGCACTGCATCATTCATGTGTAATACTACTCTCTTGAAAGAGCACAAAAAGATACTAGTCACAGGTTGAGTAGAGGGGATGATGTGTCATCGGTTAGATGAAAATAAACAAGTCAATTGATTATTCAGCTGCATATCATTAATATCCACAGCCAGTTTTACAACACATTAGAGGTAAAGGAGAGGTGGAAGACAAAGGAGAGGAGAGGAGAGGAGAGGAGAGGAGAGGAGAGGAGAGGAGAGGAGAGGAGAGGAGAGGAGAGGAGAGGAGAGGAGAGGAGAGGAGAGGAGAGGAGAGGAGAGGAGAGGAGAGGAGAGGAGAGAAGAGAAGAGGAGAGGAGAGGAGAGGAGTTGCCCTGTGTGGGTCTGAACAAGGATGAGTCACAAGTTTGCTGCCCACTCAAACACCCACACAAACCAGAGAGTGGGTGTAAAAACGCTGGGCTCGGAGCCTACGGGCTTTACACTTAGAGAAAGAAGGAGAGAGATGATCATTCTGTCTCTCTTTTTCACTTTCTCTACTCCTCTGCACACATACACCTCTTCTACCCACGAGCTGAGCCCACATCGAGGGAGCATTTTATGATGTCATCTCCTCAGATCTAAAGAACCACGGCACTCAGGAATATGTGTGGGCTATTATCCTCTATACGTTTGTGCCGTGTGCGTGTAAAACACTAAATCTTTTCAGAGGATACACCAGATTTCTTTCAAACTTTTTTCTTTTTGCACAGATCTGAAACAATTGACCACATTTCTTTTCAACGCCACCTCCTGCCGCGCACTGATCTCACTCTTCGCACAGACCCTGGATCAAGTCTAGCACCTGCCAATTATCACCTTGCAGACCTAAACTTTCAAAAGCAGCACACCATCAGAGTCTGGCGATTTCAAAAAAATCCACTCACTCGCCCTCAGGAAAGGCACTAAGGAGAAAATGTTGAACCTACCAGAGCAGGATGAGTGTGTGATCCAGTTTTAGCAAGCCCGTCCTGAATCGTCATCTGAGGCACTACAGAAAAATGAGAAGGAGAAGAAAGTGTGTTATAATAAGCATCATTATCTTGATCATGCTAACAATAAAAGTGTACATATCACTTTCAAAACCGTTCCAGCCATCATGGACCAAGATTATGTTGTATAACATGTCCAATTCAAATTAAGCCCTTCAGGACTGTGAAGGAACATTCTGTTGAAACGGACCAGCTAGATGACACTCAAGTGAGACAGATTGCTCATTAGAATATTTCACATTTGCGTGTGGGCGATCACCAACAGCCATTCTTCATCACAACTCGAATAATCTCCAGAGATGAGCGCTTCACTTGCAAAACAATCTCAAATCACATAAACAATCACGTCATTTCTTACTTTTAGTAATTATGCATTTTATAATTATTATAACCCCTGTAACAGTGAACTGTACACTATGGATAAAAGGTTTAAAATACTATTGTGTAATTGAACATGAAAATGTGGCAATTATCCAACCGTTGCTATAAAAGGGAAGCTCTTTTAAGGCACTTTGAGGTACTTAACTGAAATATACTGTGGTATGAATCATTCACATCCTTATCATTATGCCAATTGAGGTACTGGATCCATTAACAGCACTTTTGAGGGCGAAAAGAAAAAAATTCCCTGACTTGTCTGACAGCACAAAGAAGACTCTGTTAATGCACTACTTTGTAACTGATCAGACGCACCATTTGTCGAAAACTGAAATTACATTTTGATACAGGTTTACTAAGAAATAATCAAATTTCTCCTGTGCAGCCGTATAGAATTCAACAAATAAGACATTGCAGGTATTGAGGCTTTTAAGTCTAAGCAAAGTAATAACAAATAGACAAAAAATATGTGAACAAGACAAGATCAGGTGCAGAAAAATGCTGCCTGACAGCTTATTGTTACCGATAAGCTGCAGCTATATTTTACAATATCAGGAACAATGTAGATATGGCCAATAGGATGGGATTTATTTGACTGCTTTTGCATAAGGTTTCCTCTTATCACCCTATGCACATTAACATCACAGTGTGTCTCGTGTGTGCCCCCTTATGGAAAATATTTGAAACAAAAAAGTACAAATTCACACTAAACAGGTATTTTAAGATTGTTAAATTAATGATTTGTGGGTGCATGACATCCTTTGCTGACACATATTTAAAAAAATAGTGGCTATACAATCAAATAATTAAGTATTAATTCAATAGTTAAAGATGCAAAAACCATTTTACACTCAGAGCATTAACGGCTCAAAAATGATTTAGTAGTACAATTAGCACCAGTTTAGAACTTGATAATAAATACAAAGTTTTTGCTTCCACCCCTCCAGTTAGGGTGTGCGTAATGGGGGGCGACGAGGGGTGCTGGGGTGAGCGGGTTCCATGTGCATAATATGTCTGTTCAGTCCACTTGCAGGCGTCCGACAACTGCACTTCATCTTCCTAGGCAGTGGTGTTATCCTTGTCATTTGGGGAAAAAAGAGGAAAGGGGAAATGTGTCCCCCCCTTGTTCCCCTCTCTTATTCCCCAACTCAATTCTTTCAGTCCCCCCGGGGCAACAGCATTCCAAAACACACACAAGAATTTCCTTTTCTTCAGTTCACAAACCCTCCCCTCCAACCTCACTTCAAGAAGAGGAAAAAAAATGTACATCACCCTCAACCAAATGGTCCTTTCATTAAATAACAAAAATAAAGAAATAAAACGTCTGTGCAACTTATGACAAGTCATTAAACTACTTTTCACAGTCTCTTTTTCTCTATATAAAATGCAATTGTCAGATAGGCTACCACACACACACACACACACACACAGTAGCTACAGCGTGTTCTATGTGTGCCTCGTGAATGGCAGTGTAAGTTGGATATTGTAGGCACAAAGCAACATGAATGCAGAAGGCAGCAAAAACAAGTATTCTTTTAAATTTAAGTATCACATATGTATCATATTTGTGGCTTTAATGCTATAGTTTGGCCACATGCTACTCGAAAGAAAAATATATGAAGCAAATGCTAAACAATGCATCTGAAGCATACACAATATGCAGCTTATGGCACAATATAATAAAATAGACAGAGGACGCACCTTTTGTTTGACTTCGCTGCATGCTCGCAATCTTCCTCCGCGCTCCATCACCGCTGATAGCGGACAGTCTGTTTCTCTGTGTCCAGAAAAAAGAAAAGAAAAAGAAAAGAAAGAACGGTATGAAAAACGAGCTCAGCTCGACAAAATGAAAGTACGACTCCGTTGCAAATTCAGAAACACTTCATGTTCATCATCGCATGTTTCATTCATCTGCTTGTCATGTCCTTTTTCCTGCTTGTCGTGTCGCCTTTTCACGTTGTGCACTAATACCGAATGGCTTGGAAATAACACTGCTACCCCATTGACATGAACGCTGCTGACTTCACCACTAACCAGCATTCAGTTCAGAAATCCCCCTCTGCCGGGGCCGTCCCTTCGGCGCGGATATAACCTGGATATAACGCACTACATGCAGGCATATGCACACGATTTGAGGAAACTCCTAAGTCAAAAATAGACTTTTGTGCAAAAAGGCGAAAGTTATAAGCTGAGATGACATCATATGTCTACGTTGAACTTGCATGTTGATCGTTTCTGAGAACAGAAAGGGGTAAAACAGCTGCGTCCTCATATTTGTATGCAGAAGATAAAGATTTCAACAGTAAATTCAAAGGGGAATTTGTCAGTAGCCTACATTTTGTTGTTCTTCATGTCGAAAATACTGTGCGTTTAAAAATAAAGCCCGAAGCCACTGGATAAATTTCTAAAATTTCACTACAGAATTTTTTTAAAAACTACAGAACGGCATCTGTGTACGTTACTTACAGTGTACGAATTATTCAGTGACTTTCGGGGATTTGGACTTCCTGTGAGTAATTTTTTGCTGTGCAATCTGCTGAGTTCCGTCTCGCGTCTCTCACGCAGTTATGTCAGCTGTCTTAAATTGTCTACTTTTAAAAACAAATATGTTTGTGATATATAAATGAATGATATAATAAAAAGTAATTGTTTTTGTCGACGTAACGGACGAGTACCGAGCCAAGTCTCTAACTCTACTGTTGCTATGGTTACCAGCTCAGGCGAATGCGACTGTTCGCAAGCGTCTATTTAAGTGCACTTTCACGAACTTGTAACCAAACTTTTGTTGATACTGAAATGTTTATTGAAAATGACGGGATTCCCAACCTTTTTGTCTGGTACCCCATTTATCCCCAGCAGTTCAGCTTCAATGGCAGGGAATCACTGTTTTAAAGAATAATTCAATACACTATTCTGAAGAACCTAAAATCTAACCTCAGGAGTTTTTTCAATCTCCAAAGACCATGCAGACAACACAAAAACCACAGTGAAAATGGAAAATGGAATGGATCAATGGATCTTGATATGAAGAAGTTCCTTTTGTGCTGCAAGGAACCATTAAATAACCTTTATTTTAAGATATTTATGATATTTATGATATTATATTTATAAGGCTACTGTTTGTAAGTTTTTACGTACCACATTGGCATAAGCTGAGGAATGTTTATCTCAGTAAAATTAATTTAGAGACTTTAATCCAATTGAGGAGGAAGTTAACAAGGGCTTTCAACTGATTGATTCACATTTACTGTAGTCAAACTTAATTTGAAATAAACCTTTCATGTGTATTTAGGTGCTTTGTAATAGGCTTACATTTTTGTGGAATCAGAAATTTGAGTTAATAACTCATTAATTGAGTTAACGCTGACTGGTAGTTTAGAAATCAGTTCCTGATCTGGAGTTTTGTCAAGGAAATTGTGTCATTAATTCAGAATTTGAAATATCCTAAAGGATGCAAGATAATTTAAGACCTAAACAATGGCAATGGAAATGTAAAAAGACTTCATTACTTTCCTAACACACAATTTCAACTGCGTGCATGCCAGATGCTCAAAATTTGCATATTGACAAATGAGTAATATGTGCGTTCACTCATTTAAGTAGTTGTTGGTGCATGGGAAACCACTGAGCTTTGTGTACAAGCTGGTTCCCCCTTTGCTTTCCCTCTTTCTCTCTCGGTGCAGAGTTGTTTTTACAGTAGACACCCGGGGTTTCACCAGAGAGTAAGAGCAGGAAAGAAGTACAATGGGAGTTCACCTAACTGACCACATCGTCTCATTCACAACAGACCATGAACTCTCTTCTTCAGCCCTTGTCCCGAATGCAGAAAGGATGCATGGGGGAAATACAACAGCTGTGGGAGGTGCCCAATGATTTACATAAAATTTCCAAAGTGCCAGATTGGCATATATGATGAAATGTCTCGTTTTTTCCATTCTCTTTCACAGCATCTCAGCATCTAAAGCTTTCAAGGGAAGGATGATCAGATGATGAACTTGGGGAAATTTGCACAACTGATCATTTGACAGGGTTTCAGAAACACATTTCTATGATTGTAAGGATAAATTCTTGTCTAATAGATATCCAAATAGCTAACATGCACACAAAATTAAACTTTGAATGAAGAAAGGTGGAATCAAATACACTAATCCATCTTAGAATTAGATCAATCTTCAATAAATAAATCTGTGTTTTGAACTGAGAAGTGTGACAAATTATTATTAGGGAAATGCTTATTGGAAATGAATATTAATTATTTTACACTGAAAAATTAATCTCATTTTATGTGTAGCTAACGTATATTGTTCTGTTCTAATCAGTGTGAGCACATCTGCACACAGAAAAATATGAAAACATAACCTGCGCAGCATGTCTCTTCAGCCCTGCTCACACACACAGCACAGTATGAGCCTTTACTGGTATGGAAACATTTTAAATATCAGTTTCACAGCTGCTTCAGCCAAATAAGACAAGCGACAGACAAAGAGTGAGAACAAAGCTCTTGATAATTTAGTCGCTGTATACTAACGTTAATTAGTGCACTTTCAAATAATACAAGTTATTTTCAAAATCTATATCTGAAAAAATGGGGTTGAAGAAGGATACTTCTTTTTTTCTAACATGTGAATACACATAACCTACTCCAGCTAAATAATTACAAATGTATATTTCTTGTTTGTCACAGACAAATTATTGAGAAGCATCTAATCGTTTTCCAATAATAAAAAATGAAATAAACACCATTTCGCCTCAATATTTCTGTAGTGCATGGTTAGCACGATTTGATTCTTCAGTTCTATCAGGATCAATAATGGCTTGGCAACATTTGTGTTTTCATTTCAGGTTTCAGTTGGTTTCAATTTCAGGACAGACCTCTTAAATGACTGAGTGGTTCAAGAAAAGATATACAGCACCCAGAATGCAAAAATACAGTTGCATGTTTTAACAAAGTCTTCCATTCCTATGGCAAAAAAAAAAAAAAAAAAAATCAAAGAAGCAGAACACCTTTCACTTTAGGAACTTTAAAACCTTTACTTGACCAGTTGACATATATCTATAGCATATTGGGAAAAGCTTTTCTAGTTAATGAGAAGTAAAATTTGGACACAGAATTATGCCAGCTGTAATATTTGGCAGTGAATACACTTGTGGATCAAGTGAAATCCTCTGGCAAATACAATTTTCCCCCCACTTGCAGCACATGATAATGAATAAATGCTATACTGAATAGCATGTTAAGATATGGCAGAATACAGACTTAAAATCAAAGATGCATTTTAAGAACTAGAAATATTGTCTCTGTGGTTGTGTTTGGCTTAAAATGCAGACAATGGGAACAATACCTGAATGCATTCTTTCAGTCTCATCCTGACAAGTAGCTTCAATCATTTGCGGCTTCAGTCGGCTGTGGCTGGAATTTGTTTAACCATAGTCTAAAGGACATGATGCCTTTGTTTAGTTAGACCAGACATATTGTAATGAATAACCACTCCTGTTATATTCAGTTCATATGTTCAGTTCATATAAACCATTTTGCATGTAATTTCTATATTCTTTGATCTTGGATTCTCATGTACATTTAAAAGTCTATGCAGGATGGATTTCCAATACATGTACATACAATAAAAAGGTAGCATTTCCTTGCTAAAAAAAAATCCTGGTGAATTAACAAGGACCCCACGTTCCTAAATGCAATGGCGTTAATTAAAGGAATTCAGGTGAACTTTCACCTCTTTCCTCATTCTGTCAACTATAGAATTGATTTCCAATGTAGACAAACATACTCTTTCTGAATGAATGTTTAGGTCAGTCTTCAAAAAAGGATATGAAATGTTTAGATATGACAGTGCACATATTGTTATTATTGTGAACAATTGATACATAGGATCAACTAATTAAATTCTTTAGTTTGACAGTGATGTTGAAATACCTCAGTCACAGACAGTAAATCAATTCAGAAAGGTTGAATCATTTCAAACCAATCAGCCCTTATCGCTAACTGAATCGATACTAAGTCGGTGTACACGGTTTAAAATAAAGACCAGATTTGGCAATACTTCCATCAGTTTAAAACCTGTCTAAAATTGTTTTATTGCGTCTATAATTGATACATTTGTATGTCTTAAGTTTGCTTTTGCGTTGACGTAGCCTGCAGAGATTTTTCTAGTGAACATCTGTAGTGTGCTAGTGAATGAGTGAATGAGTGAATCTGTACTCACTAAGTCTTATATTCCTCTACGCTCGAGTTAAACGTAAAAGCCGCTCGCAAGCAGCACATCCATAGAAACGTCCCTCTTTGTTTGTCATTTGTAAGGATGGAATGAGACCACCTCTCAGACCACACACCATTTAAATTCATCTGTGCATTAATCAGTGAACTGGAAATGAAAAATATCGCCAACCCCGTGGGGAAACAACAGCAAGACACTTCACGCTCCCAGCAGACAGTGCGATTCTAACAGCACCACAGGTGGGTCTCTTTGTATCCCCACCCGGTTGTGCCCCATTTTGGGAAAGCCCCTTGGCGGCAGGCAGCAACCGTCTCCAGCTGAACCTGAAATACAAGCCCGAGCGCTGGATTTTCCCTCTGCAGTGAGGGGGATTGATTCCCAGGGATCCGTCTGAGCTAAACTCTCTTAAATGTCCCCCTGGCTTTTGTCTTCACGTTTCAGCTGAAATTCACAGCATTCATTGAGCACCGCTTCATAGAGCACAGGAATGCTTGGGGTTTGACAGGCACCTCTGCCTTCTGCAAATGTATGCGCTTGGAGGAATATTTCACATACACACACTTCACTTGTAAACACACGCACTTGGTCACCCACACACATCGAGCTACACCCTCCCACACAAATACCTATATCCAAACACCCACACACACTCATGTGCTCCTCATGTGCACACACACACATATCCACCCACACACATGCTCCAACACAATAAGTTTCTCATGATAGCTCTGATCTGGTTTTGTACGGAATGGGATACAACACAAACAAATACGCCAGATAATGGCATTAGCAAAGCTCCTGCTGGCAAGTTTAAGCAGTTTGGGAAGAAGCAGATAGGTGTGCACGATCCATTTATCTCTCTTTAACTGCGGAGAACAAAGAGAAAAGCTGCATTTCTGTCCATTGCATTCCATTCTAGCAGAGACACTCACTCAGCACAGAGAAAACAATTACAGTTCGTCTTTCAACAGCCCAGAGGATCCACTCTCATTGCAGTGCACAGCAAACAGTGAGGCGCTTCTTTTCTATTCATGAGGAGTTGAAATTGACCACATTTTTAGCATGAAAGAGACTGAGCCAAAACTTTACATAATAGTAGAGACTCCTAATACATCTGAAATTTAGATAATGTCGATAAACTCCAAACATTTACTTGTGCGCAAAAAGTTTAAGTTCATCTTCAAAAGAATCTTACCTGCACACATGGCACAGTGTGATTTGTGTCTTCCTTTTTCTTGTCACTCCATTTCCTCCAGTGCTCATGTGCCTGTTACTGACTGCAGTATCCTGTTAAGATCTGCTGTTCTATGTGTGTGTGTGTGTGTGTGCGTGTGTGTGTGTGTTTGAGGCTGCAGCTTTTGCCGTTCTCTGCGAGTGTCACTCTGGAAGTGTTGTATCCACAGCCTGCCTTGGGTTTAACTACATAGCATCTCTCCACCCCCATGGCTGCATGGTAAGCGTGTGTGAGAAGGGAAGGTTTCCTGCCTACACGGCTCTGTAATTCGGCCCCCAGCACCCCCCACACCACACACACACACTCACGCACTCACATTCACTGCCTACTTTAAAATGCCGTCACCTGACCAGCCTACCACAGTCAGCCCACACATAGTTTAGTTTTTTCCTCTATTTTTCCCAGTTTTTTTTATTTTTTTTTATCAGTTTTTCACATCTCAATTATAGTTATGTAAAAAAACAGTAATGAAAATTACCAAAATAATCAATGAAAAACCCCAAAACAGTTTCTGAAACTCTTCATCGGGCACAATCAGACTGATTACTTTTGTGAAAAACTGACTATTTGTGCTTTTTTTAAAGTGAGAATTCTGTTGCTTAACTTAACATCTTTTCTAAATAAATTTCTATTAATTTTTTTAAATTTCTATTAATAATTAATATAACATTGTTTTTTAACAACACAAATATCTAAAAAAAAAATGATGAAAATGTTTTTAAAAATAAACATTGTGATACTGTTTATAGCTTTTGGCTTTTTTTAAAAAGCAAGCTAGGGCTGGTCTTACCGCCAGATAATCTATTTTGAGACATGATCCGGTGGGGGGGAATTGGATGTGAAATTGTAATTCATGACCTCACAATGCTCACCCTGTTATTGGATTGATTACTCACTCCATTAAATCATAAATAGGTCACCTCAAAATGTGTACTGTTTTCCATGTGCATCTCATCAAACAAGTCCTTTAACACTCATAGACAGTGCACTCTTTTAAGTGTGAGGACTCTATGAAATGTCAGTGTACGGAAAACATATGCCTTTTTTGAGAACGCAATCAGAGATCAAACAGCTGTTGAGGCGACACACAAAAAACTCTGAACAAATATGGATACATGGCCCCAAACATATCAATCAGTATTTCCATCAAATATTACAATGGAGCAGTTTATATTACTCTATGTGGAGGGTAGGAGCTGTGTTTTTTTAAATTCCTATTTCTGGGAAGATACGTTGGAGTCAAACTCTCCATGTCCTCACCCTTTTAAAACTAACTAGCCGCAAAGAGGACATTAAATATGAACTTGTCTATTTGAGAGACCATATAAACAACAAGTGCTCTATTAGAACCGGACACCACCAGTTATACATCTTTACTTTCACTGCTGTGCATTAAGCTGAAGTGGGTGTGTGCGCTTCAATTTATGATTCCTTTTCCGAGCTGTTAATTGGACTATTTTAGAGAGCGAGACTGAAATAATATTCATATGCATTCAGGTAATATGACTATGGACAAGAGGCAGGAATTATATGTTGGAAGACCACACACTCTGTCAATATGCAGATAGAATTTATAGACACTAATGGGGAAAAATGAGGCTTATCCACAATAAATATGTAAAGGATCCACTGCAGGCAAGTGTAAATGAGAACCCAAGTGCAGTTTATTATAACTAAAACAAAACATGAAACAAAAGACTAATGACAAGACAAGGGACACATGTGAACAATGATCAGACAATTAACAAATGACAAGAATCGCAGGGAAAAAACAGGGAATCGCATGACAAGACACAGAAACATGACAAGAACAAACCCAAAATCGTGACAGAAGCCCCCCCTCTAAGGGCGTCTCTCAACACCCAACAAAACCAAAACACAACATAATACCAGGAGGGTGGTGGAGCGGAGGAGGTCTTGGGGGAGGGATGGTGGGCCAGGACCATGCAGGGGGACAGGACATGGGTCGTGGCATGACGTGGGCGGACCTGGGTCATGGCAAGGCGTGGGCAGACCTGGGCCGTGGCATGGCGTGGGCGGACCTGGGCCGTGGCATGGCGTGGGCGGACCTGGGTCGTGGCAAGGCGTGGGCGGACCTGGGTCGTGGCAAGGCGTGGGCGGACCTGGGTCGTGGCATGGCGTGGGCGGACCTGGGCCGTGGCATGGCGTGGGCGGACCTGGGTCGTGGCAAGGCGTGGGCGGACCTGGGCCGTGGCATGGCGTGGGCGGACCTGGGTCGTGGCAAGGCGTGGGCGGACCTGGGCCGTGGCAAGGCGTGGGCGGACCTGGTTCGTGGCATGGCATGGGCGGACCTGGGTCGTGGCAAGGCGTGGGCGGACCTGGGCCGTGGCATGGCGTGGGCGGACCTGGGCCGTGGCAAGGCGTGGGCAGACCTGGGCCATGGCATGGCGTGGGCGGACCTGGGCCGTGGCATGGGCGGACCTGGGCCGTGGCATGGCGTGGGCGGACCTGGGCCGTGGCATGGGCGGACCTGGGCCGTGGCATGGCGTGGGCGGACCTGGGCCATGGCATGGCGTGGGCGGACCTGGGCCGTGGCATGGCGTGGGCGGACCTGGGTCGTGGCAAGGCGTGGGCGGACCTGGGCCGTGGCATGGCGTGGGCGGACCTGGGCCATGGCATGGGCGGACCTGGGTCGTGGCAAGGCGTGGGCGGACCTGGGCCGTGGCATGGGCGGACCTGGGCCGTGGCATGGCGTGGGCGGACCTGGGCCATGGCATGGCGTGGGCGGACCTGGGCCGTGGCATGGCGTGGGCGGACCTGGGTCGTGGCAAGGCGTGGGCGGACCTGGGCCGTGGCATGGCGTGGGCGGACCTGGGCCATGGCATGGGCGGACCTGGGTCGTGGCAAGGCGTGGGCGGACCTGGGCCATGGCATGGCGTGGGCGGACCTGGGCCATGGCATGGCGTGGGCGGACCTGGGCCGTGGCATGGGTGGACCTGGGCCGTGGCATGGTGTGGGCGGACCTGGGCCGTGGCAGGGCGGCCAGGGCGGAGCAGGCTGTGCAGGAGGCCAGGGTGGACCTGACAGTTCAGGGTACCATGGCGGCACGGCCTCCATGGTTCTATCAAGGGACCCACTGCCGTCATTAAAGGTCATTTATGTAGAAGAAATGTGAAATTATTTTTGAATTTGGAGCTTTCTAGACTAAGAAAAGCCAGAAAATGTATTTTTGGCTTATGTGGATGAAAGACAACAACTCCCAGAATGCACTTGCTTCGCTGCCCTAGGAGGCCACTCCCAAGCCACGCCTACCGGTAAGAGAGGGCAGTTGACAACAACAAAGCTAAGCTACTAGCGAGTCTCCGTGATGAGTTTGCCCTGGATTTCGAGATCGCCCAAAATGTCCGGGATTCGGCTTTTGCGTTCTACAGTCGCCATTCATCATGTTTACTGTGGCGAGCAGGACGAGGCTGAGGGGCGCGGGAGAATGGCGCGAGGCCGGTGGCGTCATTACTGAGACGCACCGGTCTCGCATCTCTCACAGAGGAGCGGGAATTTTCTTAGCAATGTTAAAATGCACATCAACCGATCACTTGTTTAGCGTTCATGTAAACACTACATTCAGATTCACCAATCGGAATGAATTCAGCTAGATTGAAACAAAAGGTGTGCATGTAAACAATGAATGGCGACCGCAGAAAGCAAAAGCCGAATCCCGGACATTTTGGACGATCTCGGCGGCTGGACATGTCCGGGAAAAAGAGGATGGCATTGGAAATCAAACGCACTGGCACTGATCTGTGATAGGTCTGTTAGCGCATTAGGTCCAACCCCCTATGGGCGGGTTTGAAAGGGTGGGAACTAGTGCTTGTAGTCTCAACAGAAATCCCCCCCTCTTACACTTCCTCCGACAATGACGCAAAATGACGATTTTTGCGTCATTGTGGGAGGAAGTGTTAAGAGGTAAATACGGATTTCTCCCGTCTCAGGGGAAAATGAGAGAGTGTTGCACGACCATTCAATAGTATGACTGGGTTTCTAACAATGCAAAGCTTAATGCAAATGGGTGGAGTGTTCCTTTAACAAATGACAAGACACATGGCAGGATCACATGACAAACAGGGGATCGCATGACAAGACACAGAAACATGACAAGAACAAACCCAAAATCGTGACAAAATACCTTTGCTGGTGAAGGTGTCTGAAACATTCAATATCAGTTGGGTTTGTATTATAGTTTTAGTGAAAATATCAAACCATCCTTCCTTTCCATTTAAACAAGATTCTTCAAGCTGAGACTCTTAAATGTATGATTGTGTTCAAGTCAATGAGAGAAGGTTTAAAGGTTTAAATATTTAAGAGGTCATGACATGGATTATGTTCAAGTTACTTTTGGTTCACTTACAATGTTAACAAAGATGTTAACTTATAATGTTTTGCACAAAAAAACAAATATATATGGGGAAAAAACCTGTCATTTACAGACAAAGCATTATAAAATTGTTTACTTACCGTTTGGATAGCTGCTGTCAGATTCAAGAGCTGACTGCTTCATCTGTCAACAAAAGTTTCTTTGCAAACTCTCCATTACACTGTGCCTCGTTTACAAAACAATCTGTAGTCAAATTCTCTGAATAAACATAATCATCTGCGATCCAAGACACCATTAAAAATGAATAATCCACATGTTCCTGATGCTATCCTTCTGAAGTCTCTATTTGCAAATGAGCTGTTTAAACAAGATGCGTCAAAGCTAACGTTCCTTTACACTTCCATTTACTCTTGTATTTTTCCTTTAGTTGGCAGACTCAGACGAGTGGAGAACGTCAGAAAGTGAACGGGCAGCATCTTTATACTGAATACAGTGTAGACAGCGTCAGTGATTATAATGGGTTCTAATTGCTTTTGAGCAACTGGCATGGTCAGTCAATTGCCAGCCGTTGAGCGAATGAACGCCAGTGGGCGGGGCCTGTTGCGATGATGTAAAACTACTCCTTGATGCTTGCTCTGGATGCAAATATATTTGTCTGTGTGACGTCACAAATCCTACAATATCAAAACAAGCAGTTTTTGGAGATTGATGAAATAAATGCGTTGTTTATAATGAGAAGGACGTTTTAAGCTATGAAACTTGCAGGATGTTTTAATGGTACAAAAAACATGTCAAAAGATCAAGGCAAATTTGATATATGTAATGACCCCTTTAAGTCAGGCACGTGCCTGACTACTAATGAACTTCATATTAATCACCGATGAGAGCGAAAGTTTACTGAGCTGCCTAATGAACCAATTATATTGGAAAGTCATTCATGCAAACAACAGAGGCTGATATCTGATTTGTTTCCTTGAGTGCCTGTCAATGTTCTTCAATAAAGTTACATTACATTAATGAAATAATGCACAGCCGTAGTAGACTGTCAACAGTTTGTGTTACTTGCAAATTGTGCATTCTATTGTAGCCTACATGAAGGTATACATTCATTAAACAGACCGTGAGATTTGAAAGCTTGTTATCTTTCATAAGTGACTGGACTATTTCAAACACCCATGAAATCTCATTCCTAAATGACAACGATTCTGTCTATTAAACCTTTGACAAGTACGATCACAGTGAAACACAGCGTTGGCGCTGTCGCTGATCCAGAGAGAGCAGTCATGTATGAAACAGCTTCACAAACAGTCTTTTCAACCACACAGGATCATTATTTCTGTCTTACAATAATTCAAATGGTCAGAGAAGTGATAAAAGTTTATAGTTCTGATATAAACACTAATGTCTAATATGGCAGTGATCAAAATAGAGCTAATCACCTTTTGAAAGTAACTTGACGCTTCAAATAAAGATTGTATCAATTAAATCGTTACACCAGTAAGTGGTGACAAGTGACTGTTAAAAAATGAATCAGTCATTGAATCATTCATTCATGAGATTAATTCGAAAGATGCTGATTCATCCAGTAATGGAATAAGAGTTATCTTTATGAGTAAGTCACTGAATCATTCATTCAAACCAAAAAAAAAAAAAAAAAAATCTAATTCATTAAATATTTTTAAATAGACTCCAGCAATTGTCATTTTGTCAGAACCTCTAAAATAACTTGTTATTGTTTAGTTATCGTTTCAGAATAGTGGGAGAATCTCTATTTCTCTATCTCTATTTAAATTTTTTTTTAAATCGTGACTCTTAATTTACCAGAATCCTGAAGCTCTATTGACAGGTGTGGCCTGTTGGAAACAAAAACCCTCACGTATTCAGTTGAGTAAGTTCTCATCACATAAGTAAGCGCAAAGACCCCACCCCTACACCCTCACCACAGTTTCCCGACAATACTTTCCCACCTTAAACCAGATTTTACCCACAGAGAGAGTTCATCAACTAACCCTGTTCTCACAGACACACAGGTCACTGGATTATTTCTCATTCAGGGTGTCCACTCTTGAAATTTCCATCCTGCTGTTAAAAGCGAATTTACCCGGGAACAACACAGATTCATGCTGTGGAAACGTGAGATTCCTGCAAGCACCCATATGCACTTCATAAAATAAAGAGGTGGACCCATGGAATGATAATGACTGGAGTAATTGATTCAATTATTGCTGTGCATGCAGTGAAGATCAAGAGTCATTCACAATCAAGAACTTTTCAAGTGTCTGCATAAGGTTCTTCAGCATGTTACACTTGTGCTGGTTTCCACAGGTTTTTAGAAAACATAGAAACATTTCTCTTTCTTTTTTTCTTGAAAAAGACAATTGCCAGGAAAATGAATTGGTTTTCTTTGCAACACTTTGCAGTCATCTTCAAGTTAGGTACTTTTTCATAGGTGGGATGTGGACAGACACAGTGGGAATACCCTCTGGACTCTCTGCTCAGAAGATGATTACCGTAACAAGGCAGCATAATCTTTACTTTCAAAACATCTTTACTGATTATGAACCTTTAAAGGGATAGTTCTCACAAAAATGAAAATTCTGGCATCATTTACTCACCCTCATGGCGTCCCAAAACTGTATGACTTTCTTTCTTCTCATAAAAGAAGATATTATGAAAAATGTCTCAATGTTTTGTTTTTTGGAAGTCAACAGTTTTCAAAATATCTTCCTTTGTATTCTGCAGAAGAAAGGAAGTCATGTCTGGAACACATGGACTTTCATTTTTGTGTCAACCATCCCTTTAAAATACATTTTATAATTTACAAACAAACAAAATATAGGTTTTAAGTTTTAACATCATTGGAACAGATATTTGTGGTAAATAAGTTTCTTGGACATTTCATGAACCGCATGATGATAAATAATACATCTGAAAAGACAGAAGGCAGATTTTAGTCATGGAATGCATGCCATTTTGTGGAGGTATCTGAATTATTTTTATTCAGAGTCACCAAGGACTGATGAGCTATTTCAAAATAATTCTAACTTACATTCTATTTTTAGTCATTCTTTTTAACCTTATCTTGTCTTTAATGTTTTTTAATGTTATTCCTGCATCTGGAGCCAGTTAGAATTTCTTTGACACTAGTTAAATAATTATAATTCATATCAAGCATTATATATTAAGAAACATTATATTTTCCTTTATAATTAAAGTATAAGAAGATAAAGAAAAAAAGATGTATGGTATGTAAGGTGGAGGAGGACATGCTGGTAAAATACTGTTCTCATTTTGATGTAGAAGGGAGTTCCCCTTGTAATTTCACAGCAATGAAAACAAAAAGAGACATTGGTAATGCACAACAGGGTGATTATTCGTACTTGTATGGAAATTATTCAAATTAATATTAAAACACTAGGGATGTGTTGATTTAGGTTTGAAGTTGCTTTATGATTGATTATTTATGGATGGCTATACCCAAATGAACATGAACATTCAGAGCATATTTGCCTGGTACCAGTAACCGTCATTCCTTTTCGTAGTCACTACGAGTTACGTCGTGACGACGAATGGGGTTTTGCTTAGAAAGCCTCTCACCTTCAAGTATTACAAAACGAGCCAATGGCAAGGAAATGCCAAGGGTCTGCGGAATTTGCATAGCGTAACTCTGCCCCACCTCGTGGGTATATAAGGAAGTACGCTGGCAACATGCAGATATGTTTTCGGTTCGGAGCCAAGATAATTCTTCACTCCACAAGCCATTCTGAGATCTTCATTCTCTTCACTCTTCGAGACGAGCTTCTCTCCAGATGTTGGGTCGGTGGCAATGCCCCTGTCATGCGATTGGAGGTTGCCACCCTACTGGCGAAGAGTGCGATCGAGACTGTCCCTCCAGCCGGAATGAAGTCCAGCTTCTACAGCCCCTACTTCCCCTACTTCATTGTTCCCAAGAAAACCGGTGGGTTATGGCCAATCCTGGACCTGTGCGTCTTGAACCGATCCCTCCACAGGCTTCCGTTCAAGATGCTCACGGCCAAACGCATTTTCGAATGTGTGCGGCCACAGGATTGGTTTGCAGCGATCGACCTGAAGGACGCCTACTTTCATGTCTCCATTCTTCCTCGACACAGACCGTTTCTGCGGTTTGCTTTCGAGGGGCGGGCATATCAGTATGCGGTTCTCCCATTCGGGCTAGCCCTGTCTCCTCGCGTCTTCACGAAAGTCTTCGAGGCAGCCCTTGTGCCGCTACGGCAACACGGGGTTCGCATCCTGAACTATCTCGACGATTGGCTGATCCTAGCTCACTCTCGAGACCAGGTTTGCGAACACAGGGACCTAGTGCTCCGGCACCTAGCCCGTCTGGGCCTTCGGGTCAACTGGGAAAAGAGCAAACTCTCCCCCATGCAGAGGATCTCTTTTCTCGATATGGAAATCAACTCGGTCGCCATGTATGCGCAGCTTACAAGCGAGCACGCGCAGTCACTGCTGACTTGCCTGAGATAGTTCGAGGGCAAGAGTGCGGTTCCACTGAAGTTATTTCAGAGGTTCCTGGGGCATACGGCATCCGCAGCCACGCCACTCGGATTGCTTCATATGAGACCGCTTCAGCTCTGGCTTTGCAATCGAGTCCCGAGGTGGGCATGGCAACACGGCATGCTCCGAGTACCAGTGATTCCGACTTGCCGTCAGACCTTCACCCCTTGGACGAACCTCAGCTTTCTACGGGCCAGAGTGCCCTTAGAACGAGTTTCCAGGCATGTTGCTGTCTCAACAGATGCCTCCACCATGTTGCAACTCGCCCGCCACCTCCTTCTATGGAGTCAGAAGCATCTGAGGTCGCTTCGAGCCATTATATCCCGGGAGACCTGAACCGTGCAGCCGACGAGCTCTCACGGTTTCAGCCTCTTCCTGGAGAATGAAGACTCCATCCCCAGTTGGTTCAGCTGATTTGGGAACAGTAGGGACGCACAGGTAGATCTGTTTGCCTCCCACGACTCTTCCCACTGCAGCCTGTTTTACTCCCTGACCGAGGGCATGCTCGGCACAGACGCACTGGCGCACAGCTGGCCGCAGGGCCTCCGCAAGTGTGCAGACCCTGTGCAAGATCAGGGAGGACGAGGAGCAGGTTATTCTGGTTGCACCTCATTGGCCCACCCGGACCTGGTTCTCCGAACTAGTACCCCTCGCGACAGCACCTCCCTGGCCAATTCCTCTGAGGAAGAACCTCCTTTCTCAGAGACGGGGCACCCTATGGCACCCTTGTCCCGATCTGTGGAACCTCCACGTGTGGCTCCTGGATGGGACGAGGCAGGTTTGAGTACCCTACCACCACCGGTGGTGGCTACCATCACTTCCACTAGAGCATCGTCCACGAGACATGCCTATGCGTTGAAGTGGAACTTCTTCGTCACCTGGTGCTCTTCTCGCTGAGAAGACCCCAGAAAATGCCCGATCAGTTTCGTGCTTTCCTTTCTGCAAGAAGGGTTGGAGCGAAGGCTGTCTCCCTCCACCCTCAAAGTGTATGTTGCCGCTATAGTCGCATATCACAACGCAGTTGAAGGTAAGTCCGTGGGGAAGCACGACCTGGTCATCAGGATCCTGAGAGGAGCGAGGAGACTGAATCCGCCTCGCCCTCCTCTCGTACCCTCTTGGGACCTCTCAGTGGTTCTAAATGCCCTGCAGGGTGCTCCCTTTGAGCCTCTGCAATCAGTGGAGTTTAAGTTCCTGTCAATAAAGACAACACTCCTGGTTGCATTGGCCTCCATTAAGAGGGTAGGGGACCTGCAGGCATTTTCGGTTGACGAAGCGTGCCTGGAGTTCGGGCCGGCCAATTCTAACGTGATTCTGAGACCCCGGCCTGGATACGTGCCCAAGGTTCCCACCACTCCCTTTCGAGACCAGGTGGTGAAACTGCAAGTGCTGCCCTTGGTGGAGGCAGACCCAGCCTTGGCACTGCTCTGTCCAGTATGCGCCCTCCGGGCTTACGTAGACAGAACGCAGTCTTTCAGGACCTCAGACCAGCTCTTTGTTATGGTGGGAAGGTGAAGGGAAAGGCCCTCTCCAAGCAAAGGTTGTCTCACTGGATAGTGGACGCCATTGCTTTGGCATACCAGCAGCAAGGTCGACCATGCCCCCTTGGTGTGAAGGCACACTCCACCCGGAGTGTGGCTTCCTCTCGGGCTCTAGCGCATGGTGCCTCGCTAACAGACATCTGCAGAGCTGCAGGCTGGGCGACACCCAACACATTCGCGAGATTCTACAGTCTCCGAGTGGAGCCAGTGTCCTCTTGTGTACTCGCTTCAACTAGCTGGTACTAGGATTTGCTCAGGTGTCTTTGCTTGCTCGCCATTCCACTCATCGAACTGGATACGTTCGATATTCTCCTCAGGTGAGCTTCTCCGAGAAGCCCTGAGTTCCTCCAGCGCCATTGACGTCAACGCCAGAGTTATGCCACCGGCAGCTTTCGCATTGGCTAGGTGCCTCCATGTGTATGGTTCACCCCTTGGGCGACCCCCACATGTGTATTTCCACTGTAAGCCTCTCTGAGCATTTGTCTTTCTCTTGGCAAGCCACCTTGCCACCCCTGAGGTTGAAACATACATAACCGAGACGTTCATTCAGTAAAGAATACAACTCAATCCATTTCATTTTGGTGTTAACATGCTACTAAGTTGATGTTGTGATAGCATAACAAAATACATAAATATTGGTCTAAATAGTCTATTTTAATTAGATTTAAATATTTGTCAAGAAAGATCAGACCTTAACCATTTGCTGGCACTTTGATGGACCAGGCATATGCTGCCAATGTCACTTTCATGGAATCACAACTTGAAAAGTGAAGTGCCACAAATGCCTCAACGGATGTTGTTGGCTAACAACTGAACATGAAGAAGAATTGACATTCTGTACTTTTTGAAAAGAAGCTCTGCATTCTGGGAAATTAAGTGTTCTATCACACAGTTAATTGATTGGATACTATGAAATATATAAACCAAACAATTTTGTATAGGTAGGCATTTCAAACACCTATCCATCCAATTATCCATCCATCCATCTAATTATCTATCATCCATCCAATCATCCATATATCCATCCATCCATCCATCCGATTATCCATCTAATCATCCATTTATCCGATTATCCATCCGATTATCCATTCATCAGTCCATCTAATTATCCATTTAGCCATCATTCATCCATCCAATTATGCATCCATCCATCCAATCATCCATACATCCAATTATCCATCCATCCATCCATCCATCCATCCACCAGTCCATCCAATTATCCATCCATTTATTCATCAAGATAAGGATCCATCCATCCAATCATCACGCCATCTATCCATCCATCCATCCATCAAATTATTCATCAAATTTTCTATCCATCTATCATTATACATATAAATCTTCAAACTTAACTGTATCCTATTTGCTACTTCAATGCAAAATCAGAAACTGAATTTGAATGGAGCACAACCCATTCAGACCATGCAATCTCATGTCTGAAGACCCATCATGTGTTCTGAAGGCCACTGTTGCATTGGCACCCACTGATAGCCAGCACAGATCTTGTTCCTTCTCTGCCAATGGGTGGTTTGCAGCTGAAAATTTTCCCTGCAAAATTCAAGGAAACAAAGGCCTTTATCAGAACACTTTGTCATTACTATATAGCATCCGATTCTGTACTTCTAAGAATATGCAAATCTAAAATTCTGACTGCAGACTGATTATGACTATTACTGCTATCTGATTATGAGTGCTGCAGAAGCAAAGCACATCAAAATTGAGCCTTAATACTTGGAACGGCTTGAAACTAAATGACTGCTGACCTAACATTTAGCATTTAGACAAGAGGTGTCAACAGGGCACAAAAAGCTGGATTTGCTAAAATGATAAAGTTTACAGCTGACCTTTTTGAACACTTTGACCAAGGTTGAGACATGTCAAGCTCATGTCCACTCCTGGTAAAGTGATTTATTTTGATCTGTAATGAGTGGGCCGGAAGAAATGATCATTTACAGAAATGTATTTCAGTCATAATTATCAATTTTAAATGACTTGCTATGAAGTATGGGAAAAATAACTGCAAAGATATTAATGTAACTCTTCGTAATGTACTGCACTAGCATTAGTACATCAAGGTATCATGTGAAGCATTATGATATTGAAGGTGGAGTGACTTGTTTTACCCTTGTTTGCATAAGTTATTGTTTGTAGCTGTTGGCATCTGGTGGGAGGACCGCACCAAAGCCACTTCCTGAAATGTTTAACGTCTGGCAAAACCAAAGTGAGAATTGTAGATAAGGAACAAATAAACCCACTTCACCTGTTTGAGAAAGGAGACAGTCCAGGTACAAACACTGTGAAGTAGGGGTGGGCTTAGCTGTTCAGGCACTCCCTAAGTAAATGTTCTGTTCCCCCCTCCAAATCCAGTTCCTCTTGCAAAACAATCATTTACACACAAAGGAATTAAAAAAAAAAAAAAACTCGGGGGATTCTCTATTAAGGTAATTCCCAAAATAGCCCACGGGGGCTCTTCAAAGGCTCACTGGACATGCAGACAGGTAATTTGGATCAAGACGTTAAGGAATGTGAGTGGGAGTCACTCTCCAGCAGCGCAATATTCACAAACTGACAATTATGAGCATACCTAGATAGTCAAATATCCCATTTTGCATGCTTGGCTGCATTGCATCGACTACTGCACTTGTCATAACAAGTAAGAACAGGACACCCTGCTGGAGAAACGACTCCTAAGCTTTTAGGTAAGGGTGACTCAGGTGTGAAGGAAGACCATGAATTTACATACCATTCATAGCAAGTGTCAAAGGTCGTTCTGACATAACCTGCATACATAAAACAGAAATAGTTTGATAACATTTATTTTAGAATTTAATAAAAAGAAAGAAACTACTGTTGAAAAGTTTGGGGTCGGAAAGATTTTTAAAATGTTTTTGAAAGAACTTTCTAATGCTCACCAAAGCTGCATTTATTTTGACAAAATTACAGTAAAAACAGTAATATCATAAAATATTATTACAATTTAAAATAACTGTTTTCTATCTTAATATATTGAAAATGTAATTTATTTCTGTGATGGCAAAGCTACATTTGCAGCAGTAATTACTCTGGTCTTCAGTGTCAAATGATCCTTCAGAAATCATTCTAATATGCTGATTTATATGAACATTTCTTATTACACTAAACAAAATTATAAACGCAACACTTTTGTTTTTGCCCCCATTTTTCATGAGCAGAACTCAAAGATCTAAGACTTTTTCTATGTACACAAAAGGCCTATTTCTCTCAAATATTGTTCACAAATCTGTCTAAATCTGTGTTAGTGAGCCCTTCTCCTTTGTCGAGATAATCCATCCACCTCACAGGTGTGGCATATCAAGATGCTGATTAGACAGTATGATTATTGCACAGGGGTGCCTTAGGCTGGCCACAATAAAAGGCCACTCTAAAATGAGCAGTTTTACTGTATTGGGGTCCGGTTCATCTGTAAAGAGATCACCTCTCCAAAGTGCCAGACGCCATCGAATGTGAGCAGTTGCCCACTCAAGTCGGTCACGACGACGAACTGCAGTCAGGTCGAGACCCCGATGAGGACGATGAGCATGCAGATGAGCTTCCCTGTGAAGGTTTCTGACAGTTTGTGCAGAAATTCTTTGGTTATGCAAACCGATTGTTCCAGCAGCTGTCCGGGTGGCTGGTCTCAGACGATCTTGGAGGTGAAGATGCTGGATGTGGAGGTCCTGGGCTGGTGTGGTTACACGTGGTCTGCGGTTGTGAGGCCGGTTGGATGTACTGCCAAATTCTCTGAAACGCCTTTGGAGATGGCTTATGGTAGAGAAATGAACATTCAATTCACAGGCAACAGCTCTGGTGGACATTCCTGCAGTCAGCATGAATGAATGTGTTTGGGATGCTCTGAATCAGCGTATACAACAGCATGTTCCAGGTCCTGCCAATATCCAGCAACTTCGCACAGCCATTGAAGAGGACCCCCCCAATACAGTAAAACTGCACATTTTAGAGTGGCCTTTTATTGTGGCCAGCCTAAGGCACACCTGTGCAATAATCATGCTGTCTAATCAGCATCTTGATATGCCACACCTGTGTGGTGGATGGATTATCTCGGCAAAGGAGAAGGGCTTACTAACACAGATTTAAACAGATTTGTGAACAATATTTGAGAGAAATAGGCCTTTTGTGTACATAGAAAAAGTCTTAGATCTTTGAGTTCAGCTCATGAAAAATGGGGGCAAAAACAAAAGTGTTGTGTTTATAATTTTGTTCAGTGTATTATCAATGTTGAACAGTTGCACTGCTTAATATTTTTGTGGAAACCATGATACCTTTATTTCAGAATTGATGAACAGAAATTTGTTTTAGAGAGAAATCTTTTTGTAACATAAATGTTTTTACTGCCACTTCAATAATAATACAGTACAACTACAATAATACAGTAAAAAGCATTTTGTGTAGCTGTTGTTAGTACAGCAGCAACTGCCTTTCAGATTTTATAAATATAGCCACATTAGTCAAATTCTCAATAAACATGGCAGGTGTTAATTATGGTCACAGACATGGATGTGTATCTTTACTTTCACTGAGCTGAGGTAATCACAATGGTATTGATTTGGACATCAGTATATATATACACACCAGTGCTGTTGTTGGACAGCGTCATTTTAGGAAAAAAAGAACTTTACACACAGTTTGATCTAATATTTTGTAATATTGCTCTAGAGCAAATAAATAAACTATCAAACCTAGCTGAAAAGCAGAATCCATTGCAATATTAAAACAAAAAAACAAAACAGAAAACACACTATAAGAAAATAATATAAGTGGTTTTAAGCTTTAAGCTTGGATTTAGTCTGCCTCAGTTTTTTCTGTTTCTTTATGTAATCCCAGATGGACTCAGATCTCCGTGTGGCCCATACTGACTGTTGTCAGACTCCTTGTGCATACAAAAATCTCACAGGATTATTACAATTAATGGCAAAAGGAATGTTTGGAAATATAAATTGATATTTCATACTGATACACAACAGCCAATGATATAAATAACTGTAAAATAAAGAAATGTGTGTGTGTGTGAAAATACTAACGTGCCTAAGACTTCAATATGGTATTACTGTAGAATTGTAGCAAATTGATGTCTTATTCAGATGTGTATTATGTTAGGTTTTGAACTTAAGTTTGACATTTTTTGGGGGGAAAAAGTATGTAAACATATGCAAATTGGTAATTTAAATTCTATAGGTACAGAGGTTTTGGCGGTAGTTGTGTTTGATTGGGAAAAGAATTCATGCAATTTGAAAGATATAGTCCTTGAATGTATTCTGTGCCAGATCAATGAAAAATTATCCAGAGTCTAACCCACTTCTATCGCTTTTTTTTGCTCACTGTAAGAGAAGTTTTGACTTGAGTATTGAGAAATTGGTTCTAGCGAGTGTTAAAATAAAACTGTATATGAATAGATACATCAATCCATGCCGGCAATTTCAAAATCAGTAAAATAAGGTAGTTTGATTTTGTCTTTCTTTTATTTGGGGTCAGGATGAGGTTACAGATCAAAGACTTTGGAATGCCATTCTCCCACATGAGGACTCATGTGATTGTGTGCTCATGCCCGCTATCTGCCATCCTCTGGATCTTCCTTTCTTATAGCACGCTCTATGACTGTGCCAATTCCACTTTGCCCTATATCATTTACGTGTGATTCCCTGTATCTGCTCTGAAACATCCCACTGTTGAAGCTCACAGCACAGGAAGCTTCATCTGCACTGTCTCCCCCATGTTGCCTCTTCCCAGGGCTGAGTCAGTGCAGATGAAGCTTCCTGTGCTGTGACTCACTGAACATAGTGATCTACACTACTCAAAACACAAGCTTGGCTAGTCCAATCAGCTGAGAAGATCTGGGACAGAAGGAAACACTTCTTTAGAAATGTGGAGACCTTATAATGAGACCATATGGCATGATTGGGTTGCAGGGTTGTTGTATGTGGCTGCCAGTGCATAGAGTATAAACCAGGAACCACACAAGAAACTTATGTTCAGATCCACATGACGCAATCTACTTAAAGTATCTGTTCCATCGTGCTTGTAATGGTCTCATTTTGTTTTGATAGGCTATATCAAGGACATTCCTAAGGAGGAAAGTCAGGGATAATTAAGAAGTGTTTTCACACATCTCAAAAAAAACCCGGCATTGATAATGAGAAATGGGATATCAAGTTTCATAGTAATACAAATATTGTCATTTCATTTTCCGCAGCCAATGGCAGAAGAAATGTGTAAACCAAAGGCCATGGGATTTAATGAGAACAGCAAAACAATGTGAGAACATGGTCATTCTGACATGCCGTTTTACACATTCATCAAGACTCTGAAACCAGCATGTATGGTGTGAAATGCAGGAACACTGGGTACGGTCCAAGTGTCTTGTGCACTGTGAAGTGGACTTCACAAGGTGTTCAGCCATCTTAAGTGAGATTCCAAATCACAAAGAGCGTGTTTGCTCAGTCCAATGGGCATTATGTTTAATTCACCTCTGAAATATCAAAGAGGCATCAAATTTGATTTTTTTTAAATACAATTTATAAAAAGCTTTGTTAACATTAGTTAATGCATTACACTGCATGCTGGGTACCTTAGTACATTTGCAATGTAGAAATACAGTATTGTGTTTTCCAATACTGTAAACTCACAGTAAAACCATGGTTTTTTTTTTACAACTGCACTTTTTTAGTTTAAGAAAAGTCCTATGAAATTAACCTGGAATAAACTGTAATTTCAAACTAAAATGTTTAACAGTGTATATAGTTTGTGTAAAACATTTTTTGTGTAAAAAATATTTGTGCTATTTGGTGAGTCTGGTTTTCACCCAGTATTTTTATTGAGTCTTTATTAATATTAATATTGATGCAAAATCATATCCAAAGCAATATGATTTGTTCTAAAAACATATAGTTTTTTTTATTTTTTTTTATTAAAAAGATTCTGGAAATATAATTAGATTAATCATAGTTAGTTATATAACTAATCAGTATATTAATATGTAATAGTAATAGTAAAGCTTTGCAAAATGCAAAAAGAATAATGGTATCACAAACTATCCATTTTTTTATTGGTTAATGTTAATTTGTATATAGGCTACTGTATCATTGTTTATGTGTGCATGAAAATTAAAACTAATTTTTAGAACATTTATTAATTAACCTAGATTACTAAATGGTGTAAAATACCTAATGATACCTATCAAGTATTGATGTCTGTGCATCATTAGGTGATGATTATAAGATGACGTCACATCTTTCAAAGATGAATCTCAGCTGTTGCTTCACTATTGTGGAAGGTCCATCTACAAACAATTATGAATTTGAAATAAGTTATTGGTAAATCTTCATGCTTCAATAATACTAAAACAAAATCTTCCTATTCATACTAACAATAGTTTGACTAAACTATTTCATATTCTAGCTTGTCATCATTTTATCAAATGTTTTTTATTTGTCAAATTTCTGACATAAATTTGAATATTAACAGAGGGTCCAAGACCCCAAGCAAATGGAACACTAATCACCATTATGTTGACTTCAAACCAATTACAGTAGTAAATAATTACATTTATTACAGTGGCATGGTTAAAGACAACATTATAATGTGAAATCGCAGTAAAACAAGAGCAGTAAGTTACTGTGATGTCAGCATCATCCTGCTATTGATTCCCAGTCATTTGTAAGAAAATGACCCAGCATGCATTGATTTCACAGTAAATTTCTGACTACAGTATTTTATTGTAAAATAATACATTTTAATCCTGTAAATTCCTGGCAATTTATATATATATATATATATATATATATATATATATATATATATATATATATATACACACACACATATAAACTATATTTTACATTAGAATACAATACACTTTATTCTATGCATTGCACAAATGAATGTATTAAATATATATTAATAAATATTAATAACTCATTATCATGAGGCAAACTTCTGCAGATATCCCCTACTCAGTAGAGCAGCGAACATTATGTAGGGAGTTTGTGAATTGGATCACAGCTACTTTAAATACACAAACCTCCCTCCATCTGTGGCTGAGGAGCATTACAGCCGGGACAATCTGTGTCAGCCCTCGTGCCTGATTATGAACATGTGCCATTGTTATTGAGGAGAGGTTGCACCAGGGGTGACCTTTCCCTTCGATGTTCGTGTGTGTTTGTGAGTGGGGGTTTGCAGGGTTGTTAGGTGGGCTGTCAGTCACAGAGGGGAAGTGAAGAGAGGGATGTGGGTGGATGGGGGCGGGTAAGTAGGTGGTGGCAGCAGGAAGCCACTGAAAATGTGTATGTTTACGCTTGAACACGCCTGCATGTTTGTTTGGGGTCAAAGAGAATCCGTGATACGCATGTGGAACAATTAATGCAACGCCAGTGATGGAGTGGGCATGGCCTGCATTTACGCCCACAGAAGACCACTTATAGCCACAGAGTTGTATATTAAATTTGCGAGAATCTCTGCAAATCTGCATTAGAACTCAACAGTTATAAATGTTATCATTTATTTACCAACACAACATTAAGATTCTTCACCAAAATCTAGTGAGCTGGCTTGATGTCTACAGATAAGTTGCTGCTTTCAAAGGCAACTTCTAAACGTTTATGGAATCTCATAAGTGACTGATTCATGGACAGCAGTTTAATATAAAAAAAACACATGAAGCACATACGACTTGACTCAAAAGTGAATTGAGTTCAATTAGCAAGGTGTTGAACTGTAAATTTTACTACTAAACATATTGAATAGTAAAAAAAAATGTTTTTTTAAATCAGCACAACTGTTTTTAACATTGATAACAACCTGAAATGTTTCTTCAAATTCAGCATATTAGAATGATTTCTGAAAGATCGTGTGACACTGAAGAATGAAGTAATGGAAAGTCAGCTTGGCCATCAAAGGAATACTAAAATATATTAAAACATTACATAGATGTTTTAATTTGTTAAAACTGTTTTTAGTATATTTTTTAATCAAATAAATGCAGCCTTGTTGTGCATAAAATATTGAAAATCTTACCGATCCCCCAAAAAATTTAGCATAAAAACTTTAGAACAGTAGTGTGTATTAAAGTGGTGGTTGATTATGATTATGCCGGTTTGAACATAAAAGGCTAAAAGTGTTTGAAATTTTCAGTGCATGTCTGTGTGAGGTAAAAGGACACAAGCTGTTGAAGCTCCGCCCTCTGTGCTGGGAGCAGCAGCTCATTTGCATTTAAAGGGACAGACACAAAAACGGTGTGTTTTTGTTCACCCTCAAAAAGTGACAACTTTAAAATGCTATATAATTTAAAATAATTAAAATATCTGTGTGGTATTTTGAGCTAAAACTTCACATACACACTCTGGGGACATCAGAGATTTATTTTACATCTTGTGAAAAGGGCATTATATCACCCCTTTAATACCTTCAGCCATGGAAACCAGGTAACTGACAAACAAGTTTACATGCAAACACAGATATGGCATGTTACTAAGATAAAGATCCTATCTTAATATGATTTAGTAAACAAGAGACCGAACAAAAGCTTAAACCAGATAATTAGTCTTCAAACATTTTGTGATAGACAAATTAAATGTCATCACATATTGGCCTTAAGTATCATGGAGTTTCTTGCCTATAGCTTGCTCTCCCTGATACTCCACCCAAAACTCATCCCATGTACCAGATAAGAGAGACCACAGTCTGACAGTGCCTCATCTGCTCAGTGGGAGTGCTGGTGGTAAGTAAATGACAGAGGAGGAGGTAGCATTGACAGAGGCCACCCCACACAGCCCACAAACTAGCAGAGTGCCATGGCCTTTCAGCCGTGGCTCCAGAGATGCAAAACCTCACAGTACAGCCCAACACTCTGTAGGATGAAAGTCAGTGGAACTTCTGGTACATGCCAATGTGACACCCACGTGCAGACTGGAAACCACAACTTATTACACTGAAAAATTCAAAAAAAGAAAGAAAGAAATGGTTTTGACGTGGGGTAGCCAGAAAAGTAAAAAAGCAGTAGACAGCGGAGACAGTCCTGCCTTTATTTAGAGAGAAATGTTAGTTTGTGTTGTCAGCATTTCAGATGATATATTTTAACGCTGGATACTATAGGGTGCTATAAAACAAGCAGGTGGCTGACAAATGTCCCACACTAATGAGGCAAGGCTCTCTGGTGCTCACAAGCTTAGACTGCAGCAGCGTCACAACGGCACAGTAGGACAATTGAACGAGCTGGCAAAACTCACCTGGCACCCTGTGGCCCATTGCTAGCTCTGTCATTGAGAGGTCACCAAATAGTAAAGAGTGCCAAAGGACACTGTAAGAGTCTGGCCCCCTCGCTTGTGGCTTTTAATGTCTCCTGGTGGAAAAAAATACTGATGTCAGTGAAAATTTAGCCTAGTTGTACCAAGAAAGCATATGAAAATGCACAATTCAGCCAATATGATGATGGATAAGAGCTTTATATGATGATGGATAAGAGCAACATATTCTTCACCATTTTAAGTTTCTGTGTAATTAGTAAACAGTGCTGTGCATGTAAAAGAGCATTAAAGGAAAAGTAAACATGCACTTTCCAAAAAAAAAAAAAAAAAACAGGGCCTGGAACTCTCTAAAAAACAAATGGTCAGTAAAACATAGGCTACTCAATATTTAAAAAATAATGATATGAAAATATATAAAATAAAGAAGGTAATTTAATTTTCTATAATTGTCATAGACATAATTTGAGTCTAAATACAGCTTAAAACTGATTTTTCTAGCAATAAACATAAAAAACAAACAAATAAACAAACAGTGCTGCAGATTTGGCCAACCAACTCAGTAGGGTGTGTAATTACTGATAAACTTATTTTTCTCATAAAAAAAAGAAAAGAAAAAAAAAGAAAGTATATTTGGTTGATCATTCTTACAATAACGTGGGTAACTTGTTTGCAAAAACTGAGGAAACAGAATGAGAATATTTACTTGTCCTTCCTCCATTCTATAGAAAGAGTCCACATAATGGTGCTTCTTGGGTGTCATTATTTTAAGGAATTTAAGGAATTTTTTCAATGGGAGGGGATTGAGGGTGGTGATATGTGGTTACAAGGTTGCACATTGTTCAACACATTGTCCAAAAACAGATTTGTACATTTAAATGGTTTAAGAAGTCATGTGTACCATACTGGTGGAATGTCACACCACACAATGTCAAAGGATGGATGAAACCCAAGAGACGAATTGGAAAGAAACCTTCAGCCTGAGTGAAACCTTCAGGTTTTGATGTGTTCTCTTATATTTCAAGGTAAAAAAAAAAAACTGTTGGTCGTGTAAACACACACAAAAAAAGATGTTTCTTACATTAATAGGTCTATTAGCAGTAATAGGTCACTTTCATTTTCAACCGAAGAGAGTTTTATAGGCTAAGATTCCGAAATAATTGCATCCTTGTTTTTGTCGCTTAAGTACTACAAATGTCTTATTACTGCATTACGTTTACTGCAAATCATGGCTAATACAGATAGCATGGAATTAAAACGATTCATTTAAGTTCTCCCTGATTTCCCTCTCTGAAAACAGTGAAATTCCACAGCTTTGGTGGAATGTTCTCAGTGCCCCTTTGGAGCAGGGGTTTGGCAGGAGGGACTCTAATGGCTAACAGTGGATTTACATTCTTTGTTGAACATAATGGGGGAGCCAGAGGGGCCGTGAGCCAGGAGGGAGCTGCCCCACTGCGATTCCTCCTGTGAAAACAGCAACCCCGTCACTCACTGCACAAGTACCTCATTATCATCCACAGTCAGTTGTAAGTAAATCACTCCAATGCGCTGCAGCAGAGGCAAGCGCCCAGACCGACATGTTCAATGCAAATCATACATACAAACATTTCAGCAGCAGAGGTTTCAGAGCGGGTAGGACATAATACAAAACATAAGACAAACACTTCTGGTTTCCAAGCAACAGAGCCACTCTGAACGAACCCTGAGGGAGGTTTTTCAATGTTTCGGGGTTCATCTCGAGGAGATTTCCTTGTGGTATTTGACTCCTCTGACCTCTCTCAAAAGATCTGGATTTGCGTACCTTGGGAAAGCAGAATTTTTTCACCTGAGGTTCATTTAAAGTACCATCAAACTTGTTATCTGTTGCAATGATTTATTGCGGCATCTGTCTTTGTCATAGAACCGTGAGTGTTGACCTAATGGCTCTTTCATAAACATGGCTCTCATTTGATGTGATTTATTCATCTCACAGGCACCACAAGCAAGTTTGTGTTAATGCTGCGCTGCTGTGCTACTGACCGAGTTTATAATAAACATCTAGACTGCTTAATATTTTACAGGAGGGAGACAGTTTGAGTAATTTGTGCAAAAGAACAGGATGTCATTGTCTAATAGCTTCTGAAGTCGGCCATAAAAGTCACTTTTTCATTGGCCTGTTATGATTGTCATTCTGGGAAAACAAATCTACACACACACACACACACACACACACACACACACACACACACACACACACACACACACACACACACACAAATAATTACTTGAAATTGTTACATGAGTCATTTGGTATATTAAACTTTTCAAGATTTTCCTACACTGAAAAGGATTCAAACACTTCTCATATTAGCAAAAAGATATGGATAAGTTCAAGTTAAGAAAGCGGACAGTACAGGTCAAACTGCAGGACAAAAATATGTTCACATATTTGTTTACATATTTTCTCAAGATTGTTTCAGACATAAGTATTTAAAATACATTTATTTTATGCTAAGTATACTGCAAATGTATTTACATATTTATGTACTTAATATAAATACCCTGCAATTATACTTTTGGTATACTAAATTGATATACTTAAAGTCTGCTAAATTGGAACAACTAATTTTGTACTTAATATACTTTAGTTATCCAGAAATCAGTGCTGAGGTCCAACTAAAGATATTATAAAGTCCATATAAAGTATATTAGAATGTGCTAAAATGGAACTTTTACAAGTATACTTTAGGTACACTTAATATATATTGCATTTAAAGACAGAGATCATATCCTTACTAATAGTGATATTAAACACATGGGCTTAATATTAAGAAATGTGCTTTGTGCAATAAAGAAGTAACTCCAAATAAAGTTGAATTATAATATTTATATCAGTAAGTCTCAAGCGATATGTCAGTGCATATGTTAATGGATTTTTAGTATACTTAGAATGAAATAAATGTATTTTAAATGCATTTTGGTATAGGTTTCTTTTCACTAGGGGTGCACAGAAAAAATATATGTTGAGGCATCACACTACAGGACTGAAGAAATGACAAATAAGCATAAAAAAAGTTCCAAAAACACATTACTAATAAAAAGAGGTAAAACTATGATGAACTTTCAAGCTTGAAAAATGTCCTCAGTATCTCCTGTTGTGGTCCTTATTAGCACTTCAAGGATCCAAGAGACTGCCTGTTAAAAAAAAAAAAAAATTGTCACGCCAAGGAACTATATAATAATTGGAATAATTGGAGTTTTTTTAATGCACATTTATAACTGGACTCATTTGTGAAAGCAGCAGTATTTTTGTATCCTTAGATCTCTGATATATGGTTTTGTACTGTATATCTAGCAGGAAGATATTTGACATACAATTTGAACAGATTGTTTTATGTTTGTAAATCTGTTTGCTGTCCAACCAAATGCTAAATATCTAAGAGTTGCCAGCTGCCTGTCCCCTGAACACACTGTAAAAAAACGCAGTCTCTGTAGACAGCCCAGGCTCCACAAACGGCAACAAAAACAAACTGGCCCAGCCTGGACCACGAAACATAACAAACAGTGTTCCAGCCAATAACCGACAAGAATGATGGGGAGTGGAGGAGAGAGAAGCTTGAAGAGGGAAGTTAGTTAGAGGAGAGATGTCCTATAAACAACGACAACAACTAACGTAAAAAATTTATATTCTTGAGAATTTTGATATGGCCAACACACGACCAAAGAGACAACGTTCCGATGAACAAATAACAAAGAATTGGGAAAAGGAGAAGGAACACGCAAAGTCCCGAATTTACATCAGGAAAATTCAGGTGGCTCTGTTTTTGCTGGACAGGTGGGTAAATCCAGTTTGTTTTTTCTAAATGGTTCATGACTGTTTCAGGAAGCATGGAAGGGAGGGGGGTGGGGGGACGGGATGAGGAGGAGAGAGGGTCGAGCTAGCCTCCATTTTGTTTGACAGTACTTTGAACGTCAACAAGAAGTGACGTCACCCAACATCGCTTAGATCACCTTTAAGTGCTAATAAATTGCATTGTGCCACCTCAAATAATAATATGTCTAGATATACCGAACTTGTGACAGTAGTGAAATACGACAGGGTGGAATGTCACACAACAAAATGCCTGCAAAATGTCTACTTGTTTTTAAGGTTATGGCATCCTGTAATTTGCATTTAATAACATGACTTTTCTATGAATAGGTGTTGATATGTTATGCTTAAAGGAACCGTATGTAAGACTGTGGCCAAAACTGGTACTGCAATCACTTTCAAATTACTGTAGAGCGGTGTATCCCCTCCCCCTCCCCCCTGACTCGAGGTTGCCAGTTAAGCTGCAGGATCCAGCAGGAACATAGGCTGCTACAAGGAGCTTCCAATGGCAAGTGACGAGTCCTACACAGTAAGTTTTTTTTCTGTTAATTATGTTTATGCTTCATGAGAGATGTTTTGCGTATTTCGGATTCATAACGAGGTCTTTTAGGTTTCGTAACGTTAGACATTTTTTATCCGACACGTTTGTAGCTGGAGCTGTGGTAACTAGAGCAGAGCTGGCAACCCGGATGCCGAAACACTACTGACTTCGTGATTAGTAGATAGGTGGAGGGTGGGGCATCAGGCCAAAACACAACATGACAACATCAACATCAGTTGAGGGCTGCAACTTCACTTTTAAATGACAATATCCTGGCCGGACTACTGTTGTCAGTGATATAAGTATTTGAAATGAACATGATTTCTTAATGTCTAGTGACATATCAGGGCCATTTTATGATTAATTGAAATACATTTCTTACATACGGTTCCTTTAACATTCACATGAAAGATATACTTAAAAAAATAAAAAAATAAATATTATTGTATAGTCTTTGTATACTCTTTTTTCATAAATTCAAATACTAAAGCCAGCAAAACATTTAGTAGCAAATGTGTGTATTATATTTCTATAAATGTGGGGAAGATGGCAGTGGCTCTAGGTCATGTATCCAGCTTCACCTTCGTCTTTAGGTGAAATATTTCTTTAAAGAATTTAAATTACCAAAGTATAGTTCAACTCAATGCCACAGCCAGACTATGGGTAACAGCAACTCAGCTTTAGAAAAACTAAGAGATTAATTTGATGGATCTTTCAGCAGAGCACTTTAGTCTATAGTACCCTGACACACGTCTCCTCCCTCCAGCCAAGTGTTCTTCGCACATTTCCTTTTATTTCATGATTGAGGCCGCCCTCCTGCACTCAGTCCCCCTACCTGTCACACGTTCAATTATCGCCAGCCACCCCGAACATTAGATCTGCTCTTTGCCTTAAATATAATAAAAAACTAATTTATGTCACATTTACTTTTGCTCGAACACCAGAGAGTGGCTGCACGTGGAGAGCAAATGTAAGCTTTGGAAGGCAGCTCCAAGTACGTCAAACAATTCATGAAACGACACTTCGAAATTTGCTCTTTTCTCATCTGAAATTTCAGTTTCAAAAAGTATGTGCAACATAACCAGCTTGTGGCTGTTTCGCTCCTGATTTTCGGCGAGCGTGTGATGCTCTCGCACACATACACACGCGCATCGCGGGGGTGTTCACTGAATCGCTGAGTACCGAATTGAAATGCACTCAGTGGATTAGTGCTATTTGAGAGAGGAGTGCCTCTCCGAGGGGCTGAATGTGCCGCAGGAAAACTGACCTGCGCCCATATCACGATTAAAGCCGCCCAGTTTGTTATGCAACAGCGCTACAAGTGCAGTCAGACAACTCCTACAGCTGTTTCATGCAGGAGTCACGACTCAAATGTGTAGGCTCTCCATTACCTTTTGTCCGCTACTGGCGATGCTTTTTCACAGACTGCCGCTGCGACCCATTGTAGCCCTCCTCCACCCCCACACACTGGATTGTGAGCCCCCGTTTTGTAGTGTTTCAAATGGAGATGGAGGTGGTGGGGTGACCCCTCGACAGAGTGTGGGAAGCCCGTTTGGGCACCGAAGGGCTGATTAAGCCTTCCATATCCCCTGTTGTGCTCCACTGTGATGTAACACCTTCTCCTAGACGAATGTGTTGCACAAAAGCTTCAGAAACCCTGATGGATATAATAGGAGAAAACATCAGTATGTGAGTGTTTGAGACGAGAAATTAAGGGTGATGAATAAATATGAAGCCAGTCGCTCAATTCATCCCCATCTGGTTGGACCAGGAAAGAGACATTCGAAGGCTCCCAGTTCCATTCGTCTCTTTGTCTTTGCACTCTGCGCCAATGATCGAGTGTATACTGGCGTCTATGTATGCATGTGTGGGTGTTTGGTAATGTGATTCTGCAGCACTATCCTAACACTCACTCTTACAGAGCGAGCCTATGGCGTCACCTGTCTAATGATCCAGAAGGTTCTGTGGCATACATGATTTGTCCTTGATGGTACCTCAAATTCTTATTAAAGAGAATATTGAGAGAATAAGAATTCAGCCTAACAAAGTTCTTCTTTTTGGAGTCTTTATTCCGAAATGTTATTGCATTCCATTCCAGAATATTATTCCTGGTTCTTTATGATTTAATATCTATGGGCAGCATTCAAATTTGTTTATTTGATCTGCTTAGGAAATGCATTTGAAAAAACACTGGGGAAAAAAGTCATCCATTTTGAAACGACCCTAATGCAGCACTCAAAAATCAGTACAACTTGGAATATTTAGATTATTTAAACATAGGGATCCACCAATATTAAAATTCGAAACAAATAAGATAACTATTTTCATGTAATGGCTGATAACTAATAAATGGCATATTAAAGTTCTATACTATTTTGTCTAAATGTATAATAAAAAATAAAAAGGAAAAACCAACTGTTTTAAATGCTACAAGAAAGTTTTGTCATCACAATGTTAAAATGTACAGTGTGAAAATGTCTATTCATTTTGAGATTGGCTAAAGATTACTTTTACAGTGATAATACATTTTATTTAAAAAGATTCAATTGAGTGTTAGATGACGACCAAGGTTATCTTATTTAAAGGTAAAAATGAACATGCACAATCAAATATTGATAAATTAAAAAAATCTCTAATATCGGCTCATAAGCGATATGATACAGATATTGTGTATCCTTATTTAAATGTTCTGGTCATAATGGTATGGTAGAATTACTCACTATTTGTCCTTGTTTTAATCACATTCTTTTGTTCACCAGTTTTTCCACTTCCAGCTGGTGCAGGGAGCTCATGAAGGGGATGCGTCTGAAACATCTCTCTTATCAGTCTCACAGTGGCTCAATCTCTTCAAGTCAGCAGGCCAGGAAACTGCAACAAGATACCAGAGTTCCTCTTAATTATTTTTAATGTCTTGTTTCGTACCCTTTCAAAGGTAGCTGCTTGATTTTTTGTGCAACCCACTAGCAACACACTTCCATACTCAAGGCATGTCTTATTATTAGAGAACAATATAGTCTGAACAATAGCATCTTACTGTTGATTACCACACAAAATAGTTTTGACATCCCTCAGTGTGTAGAATTGAATAGAAAACCTCAGTTTGTAAAAATGAACAGAAAACTAGTTTACAGTGGGAGCCTTGTGAGCAATTTGGAATGGAATTATAAAAACATTTCTGTTAAAGCACGACAATTATTTGTTTTATTTAAAAATAGTTTATTTGATTTGTGAAGTTCTGTCAAATTGTTCTTACCCTGTGCTTACTTCATTATTATGTGTACTACTAAATAACAACAGACAATGTTGGTAAGTAGTTCCTGGCAGCAGGTTTCATGCTAACATGTGTAATGTTTTATGGTTATATACTTTCAAACAGTGTTGTAGTTGCAGATTCAACATTAATTCAACATGCTGCCCGCTTTGGTGCTAGTGTTCTATTGTAAAGCGCATTACTGTGAACATCCATTGTTTCACAGAATGAGGGACAAGACTAAATTACTGTAATCAACAATATGCCACAGATGCTGTCCATAGCCATTCAGTTGTAAACAATCAAGAATATCCCTTTTTGTACATCAAGCTACCATCAAGTACTATGACTTTACTAACTAACTAACTAACTAACTAAATGTTGGGTTGTGACATGGTGGGCTGTGCACATTCTCAGAACATATACATTGTATACAACATATACACAGAACATTGTTCCGATCTAAGTCATGTAAAGGCGAAAAAGATTAAAAAAAAAAATATATATATAACCAACACATGAATTATTGGATTATAAAAATCAATTAGATGATCAATTAACATTCCTTGTGTGTATAAGCATTAGTGTTAAAGTCCCCTGACAAAAGCAATTCTATTTATATATTTTATGTTTTATAAATACTAACATGGCAACACTAATCCTCATAGCAAGGCAACCGGCTCTTCAGACTAACTTAACATTTTATGTTCATTAATCACATTAAAGGCTGCTTCCCACTGAGCCAACAGTAGCAGTATTAAGAGATAATGCAAATTAATTAAGTTAGAGAACAGTATCTGTTTATCGTCAATTATTAATAAAAGAATTTTAAGTGTTCTGTCCAGCAACATGACAGCATCTTTATTTAAACCAGCCAGGTCTATTAAATCTTGAAAAGATGTGCACACTATATATCACTGGTATTTCGCCATGAACATATACTGACACAGGAACATGAACCAACAGGATTGTTATCATTTTTGTACTGTTTGCCTTGAATGAACTTGTGGGTTGATATGATTTAGTCTCACATGCTTAAGGGGCTGGAAGATTCGTTGAATGACAGTGAAAGGGAACAATAAGACTTAAAGCTAAAGCAAATAAACATGTGCATATGTTTAGAATAAATGTAACAGATTGTGCAGGAAAAAAGGTTTTTGGGGGCGGTGTTAACGTAAAGAATATTAAACCGATAAAGCAGCAAGGAAGTCTCACTGTAAAAGTTTACAATAATACAAATTGTAAACTTTTACAGTGACACTTCCTCGCTGCCTTATCGGTTTAACATTCTTAGCTCATCTTCACACACAGATTAGTGGCTTCAAACAAGATCAACCTGGGGGGCCTCTCTAGATCAGGTGTCTCTGAGGCCATTTCCTAAGGGTCAAGTAGAACTTTAAATAAAAGCATTCTGGAGCCTAATGTAGACACCTCAGCCCTGCGCAGTGTTGTACACACATCGCTTCACACGTAAATTACACAAAGGCACGATCACCCTCTCACTTCCTCTGTTTACCCAGCACTTAGTGATGAATGACCATTAGTCTGCTTCCTTTCAAAGACCCTGCGGGGAATTTTGCCGATCAGGGTCAGAGGAGATTGACACATTATCGGATCAATGCTCCGAGTCCTGAAAGCGATAATCTACCTTCACTCTTCACATAGACGTTTAATTAATTCCACACAATGCATCAAATTTATACCTTTCATTAATAAATCATTAAACATTATATAATGCTTAACATATCATTAGTTCATATATAGCCTATTCAAATAGCTTGAAATATAAGATAATGTGCTTGTTCATGTTTACTAATGAACTTTATATGAAACATTATTTAATGATTATCAGATCATTATTTAATGTAAATTGAAATGCTTAATGTCATTAAACTTCAGTTCACTATAACATAATGCACTGTTTTACATTTAAAAATGTAGAAATGCAAAAAGGTGTTTGTTAGCAACGAGTCATCTGGATGTTAAACAGAAAATTGAACAATAACAACTACTTGTGTCAAAAAAATTGTTAGGTGTACTTGTGTTCAGGTTCTATTGCAAAACACTTTTGCTGCAATTGAGGTGTGATACAGGTTAGGGACAGGTTTTCTGAGAGAGGTTTTAAGGCTTGTTACAACAGTGTACAGGGGGCAGTTTCATTACTATATGGGAACACTGTTCAAACTTACATTGTTTTGAGAAAGTTACAGCAAAGTTACTTATTGTCAGTAGAATGTCTGTTGGGGAGCATCAAAATAAAGAGATATTTAGAAGACAGTCTACTAATAATTTAATGTGAGTAGACATAGACATAGTATAGTCAACAGACTGTTCTGAAGGGACCATCAAATTAAAGTGTAACCATCCCTAAAAAAGTAGTAGGCTATACTTAAGCACAATTTATCCATAAGTACTTTAGTATAACTAAATTTGTGCACACTATAAATTGGTATACTTAAAGTATGTTAAATTGGAACAACTAATTTTGTACTAAATGCATTTTAGTTGTCCAAAAGGAGTGCTGAAGTTCAACTAAAGTTGTATTAAATATACTTGTTTGTGGAATTCCAAGTATAATTAAGTACACTTTAAATATACTCTTGTAGCACATTGAAGTGTGCTAATGGCCTCATTATTGTGTGCTTCTACAATAAAGTAATCTTTATAAATAATGGCACAGCTTAAGAATTTGCCTTTTACTGACACTATAGTAGGCCTATGTAATGAGTTTCTAGACTCTAAAGGTTTCTTTCTGACAAATGTGCCAAATCTGCAACACAGATTCCCGATAGTGTGCACTCTAGCGAGTTCGGTTGTTAAGCAAAAGCAAAACCTATTGTTGGTGAGTGTGATGACATTGGCTTTATGGCGTGTTCGAACCATAGATCAAGCATAGTAGTCTGACGAGTCACCTTCTGGTTCAACCAATGGTAGGACGTTGGGGCAGGCCAATGGGGGTTAAGGTTTCTGCTTTGGCAGTTATGGTGTTTTCAAGTCATGTCAGAAAGAATGTATTTATGAGTTAAAATGCACATAAACATCAGCACAACTCGTAATTATTTTTTGGTAACTGGATTTTTTGGTAATTATGTTTTGGTAACTGGATTTTCTTAAAGTGCCCCTATTATGCTATTTTAAAGTTTCCTAATGTTGTTTTGGAGTCTCCTACAACAGGTTTACATTTCCTCATAATATACATTTGCACATCACCACATTTTTCAATGATTCTCAAACGACTCGTCAAATGAACCAATCTCTCTAAATCCCTCCTTTCAGCAAGCTACTCTGCTCTGATTGGCCAGACAGCTCAGTCTGTTGTGATTGGTCTACCACATACAGCGGATATATCTATTTTTTTACAGTCTATGAGATATATGCGTGTCGAAAACAAAAACGCCCATTGCCATAACAACGTCAGCTAAACTAAACACAGTAACGAACAATGACGTCGATTTTACCATATCAATGGGAGCGCGAGTCCGATGATGAAACACTGGATGAACTAGTTATTCAACCCGAACCTCCATCGTAGGGATGACTCGAGCAGGACTGTTTCTGAGTGATACACTAACGTTACTCAGTTTGAGGTACATTATGAGATGTTGCAACTGTAATTCCTCACCATCAGCATTAAACAAGTGCATGTCCATCAACAAACCGATTATTTTACTTGTAAGTTACTAATTTATTTACCGAGTATTTTTGTAATATATTGAGGTGAACACGTGGAAACTGTATCAATAACAGTGCATGTATGCAATGTATACATTAGCTGAGGTCTAGCGTGAATGACTAATGTAACATAAACGTTGGTAAACAAATCTTGCTCCATGCTTAATCTTTCCTCAAAGTAGTGAGAACGACAGACAATCTGCATTAAAGGTCCCATTGCATGGATTATTTTATTATTTTAGAATGTTTCCTGGGGTGCCCTTATAATGTTAGTATGTTTTTTAGATCAAAATTTGTTATAATTTAGAAATAAAAGGCATTTTTCCTAGCCTGATTTTAGCCTCTGATTTGAATGCTCTGTTTGAAGGGGCGTGTCTGCTGTGAGACTTCAGTGTAAACGCCCACTGCTGTGATTGGCTGCTGTGAGACTTCAGTGTAAGCCTGTTGATCACGTGAATGAAGATTTTATCATTGCAACCATAGACTGTAACGCAGTTTCTGCACTCTCACTAATGATTTCACCAATGCAAACATGATGTATGTACAGTAAGAGCTTGGTTGTGCAGTGTAACAGCGTGATTGATTTCATAACGAGTTTTGGCAAGTGTCCAGATAAACTCGCGCTGTGTGATTGACAGCTTGGGCGACTGGAAAGGGATTGTTCTTTGATCGCTATCTGTATATTAATCACAGTTTAAGTAAGATTATTGTCATCCTACTAAGAGAAACGACGTGAAGTTGATCGTTTAGTCACTGGCTTGATTTACTGATGCTTAAACAGTATTGAACGACTTTGAGAGAAAGATTATCTGTCTGAACTTGAACAATTACACTTCAGACATTCACATAACCCACTGGTTCTTCAGAGGCTCGGATGAAGAAACTAAAAAAATACCTTTGTGTTCATTTGTACATCCAAACACTGAGCAACTGCCATGCTTCGCTCGTTTGCAAGCCATGATGTCTCTCAAAGAAAAATGATTCGGACGATGATTCGGCTGCGCAGTTCCGCCTGGTCTTGAACATGGGCTGGCAGCAAATTTTTGGAGGCGTACATATTAATGATCCCGACTGTTGCGTCACACTCTGTGTTATGTGGAGATTCGCCTATTTTTCAGGGGTGTTTTTCAAAAACGGGATTTAAATAAGAAGGAGAAAACAATGGTGTTTGAGACTCACTGTATGTCATGTCCATGTACTTAACTCTTGTTATTTAACTATGCCAAGATAAATTCAATTTCAAATTCTAGGGCACCTTTAATAGACAGAGTTTCATGTAATAGTGGCCCTCAAACTGATTAGCAGAAGTAACTTATTTCAGTAAGACAGTGATAACGTGAGTTAGCCAGTTAGCAGGAGACCTACACTAAAACTCAAAACTAAGTATTTTGAACACCATCTTTCAAGAGCAAGCGGTTTGCGAAGCATTGAACTCCAAGATTTGAGAATCAGTCATCAGTGAAATAAAGGGAACACAGCAAAAGTTTAGGATTATACTGCTGTGATATCATGGTAAAGATGAATTTTAACCACTGATTCTTCACATGCTCCTCCTTGGGCAGTGAAAAAAAATAATACTGGCTTTACCTTCACATTGCAGAGCACAGCGTCTTCTCGACATGATGCTATCCAGTATCCACAGGAATCAGCTGTCGGTTTGAGGTTCAAGTTTTCCCTGGTGTCTGGCGCACAATAAGTGGGCGGGCAATATGCTAATGTTTCGTCTTGACGTCACAACGAAACGGCTTATGACTCGTTTGAAAAACAATAGGCTCTATGCACGATCGCTTCCGCGTTTTGTCTCAGCCCACCCAGTTACATCCGGTGTGGTGAACAAATTAACAAATGAGTCCCACTGAAGAGATGGGTCCCAGCTTAGGACCCATTAGTATGCCAGTAGTATGCCTGATCAGCACACCGGTGCTGCGTCGGAAGCCGTTTTTGCATTAGGTGGAGATAATGGCAAATTACACTCGCTGTTTACAAGAACTTCCAGTGGTTAACGTGAATGATGTTAACATTTTTGTGAGGCAGTTAGCTGTCACACCTAAGAGTAAGAAAGAGAAGGGCTTTAAATTATATATTTCGAGCTACATCGACATCTTTGAGGGTGAACATTCTCTCATATCATGTAAAATCCGACTAGCGAATCAGTTTCTAAAATCGTTGTCTCTGTTTTTGAGAAAATTAATTTTCTGAAAGTGTTGCCGCTAGTACACTTTGCTATAGAACGCCCTATGCGGAAGTAAAGACGCTGGCTGAGATTCACCGGAAATACGCCAGCAGCGTTCGTGCATAGAGCGTATTCATTTCATTGACCCAGAGTAGACTCTTGAAAAGAGTCTAGACTTTTGAAAGACAATAACTTTATATACGGTGCACTTTCAGATTTGAAACTTTGCAGGATGTTTTCATTCAATGTTACACACTACATGAAAGGTCATTTTCAAAAATCCATAATAGGGGCCCTTTAAGAGTTTCAGAGTTAGGTGAGTGATGGTGAGAAAACATATCAGAGTCAATGGATGCAGAGTCTGCCCTAATGAAAAAAAACCTTTGCCAAAATGTATTTAAAATAGGCCTGTTGTTGGTTGTTTAAAAGAAGGTACTTTACTTAAAGCAGACAAAGACCACTTATAAATATAATGACCACATTATTAAGCTTTTTAGATGTTTAAAAGAAGACTTTGTAATTTTCAGCAGAGACCACTCAATGTAGTATGATACTGTGAAGATCTTATGTAAACAACGTCAAGATATGAGATTTAGGAAAGCAAAAGATATGAATTTATGGGATAAAATCCATTATAAATTAAGAGGATAAAATTATGTTCATTGTGTGTTATAAATCATCATACTCTTAATTGTTATAACCACAAATACGCAAGTATTTTTACTATTGTTACAATTATTCATGAGATGATACAACACATTATTAGGTTGTTTATAAGGCATTGTGCGTGCATTATAATGCATTAAGAATACCCTTATGATGCATTATAAATCTGGTGTTATAATGCATTGTACTCTTAAAAGTTATAACCACAAATAAGTATTATAATGTATGGTAACTGTTGTTATGATTATTTATCAGATGATATAATGCAATGCATTATAAATACAAGCTTCATAGAAAGTGTTTCCATATAAAAATTATTTTGTTTTCTTGTGTTGATGCATGATTCAAGGAACATGTTTAAGGATATAAGTGTTGAGGCAATAAAAACATGTTTTGCACCCAAATTACAATTGCGTAATGGTCTTAAGCAAGCATTTAGCTAAACTTTCCACAAGCTTCACTACAGTAGCTAAAAGTCAAATGCCCATTAATGTACTAAATGATTAATAGTATTTAATAAATTATTAATAATGATATTTTATATTAAATTTATAATAAATTTATAAATTTATAAATAATGTATAGTTTTAACTTTAGACTTGGTACTGCAAAAACATTAACAAATAATTAATAAATGATTTGTAAAAATGTGTACAATATATAGTAGAAATCTGTATACACACCACAACAAACGAAGACCAAACATGTGACCCTTACAGACTGTGGTTATGAGTTAATGAATAAAACTTTAACATGAATAGTTTGTGTGAACTGCTTAAAGTGACTAATTAAGCTTAATTTGTAAATGTAAAAATGGTCATTAGGTAATGTGAAGTTTAAAGAAATTTAGCATTCAAAACAAATGTAACAAAAAAGTGCATATGAATTGAAAGCATTTTAATTTATATTAAACAATGATCTGTTAATCATTATGTAACGTTTATCACGTTTAACATGCATATTATCTCATAGCTATTTAAATATATATCAACTGATCTATTAGGCTTATAATGTTTCTTAATGATTTATTAATTTATAATTTTTTTATTCAATGTAAACCATCTGTCAAAATCATTTGTACATTTTTAAAAAGTGCATGATCATATGAATTGAAAGTTGAATGACATTTGCAAGCATTTCAATTTACATGAAATAATTTTCTGCTAATCATAATGTAATGTTCAATACATTAATTAGTAAACATGAACAACCACATTATCTCATATTTGTGTGAATATATATACGAACTAATGATATGTTAGGCATTATATGTTTGTTAATGGTTTATTAATGAAAGTTATTATAAAGTGTTACCCAATATAATGTGCATATTAAAGTTATTTAGCATAGTTGTAGTTAGTATATATTTGGCACTTTCCACAAAACTGGGCAATAAGACCTGAAACACTTGTCAATACATATTTTTTATTTATTTCTCAACAAATTGTCAGTGAAAGGAGGTGCTTAAACTTTAGAACATGTTAATGTCAGCCTTAGGAGGTTGTAAATACTGTATGACCCGTTTTATTTTTTATTCATTTTATAGGAAATGCATCCATTTCCCAAAAATTTAGGACATTTATAAATACAGTTGAAAAGTTCCCAGAAATGTTTAAGTTGTAAAACATTAAGTAAACATTGAAAGGAAAAAAATATTAAAATAAAAGCTAAAACAAAACTATGCCAAAACCAGCAAGCTTTGGTTTGTAGTTACTTTTCTCATAAATTAAAGAAAAAACGTTTGCTTGATTATTAAAAACTAACCGTGTTGAATTTGAGCTTGACTAATATGGTCAAAACAACATTTGAAAAAAATTATATAAAACTGGATGATTTACTTGTCTTTCTTTCATACTGAAGAAAGGGACCAAATATTGTTTGTCGCACTTTTAAGAAATGTAAAGATGAAAATGAAAAGACATTTGACAGATGATAGGTTTACAATTAACTGTTAGATAATAGCTAATCCAACAGTTCTCACAACAATAAACATGGGATTTGTGCTTTTAACCGTAAAAAAAAGTAGTGCCATATTCTTCGAAAGTGCCACACATAATACGTACATTAAAATAATTATGTAAAAAAATAGTAATGATGCTGAATCGAAACTACAGGTGCATTAATCTATCAGTGAATTTAGTTGCCTGGACTACGGACATTTGGATGTAACTTGGCAAAGAATGAGAGAGAGAGAAAGAGATAGAACGAGCTAGAGAGAGGCGTCATCTCTCTGCCTCTTCACCAGCTGCTCGGTGCAGCCCGGCTCTCCTCTCCAGGACTCGCAGAAGTGGGCTGTATTGGCGCAGATAGGCTGAGGAGGGTCAGGGGGGTCCTCTCCTGGGACAGCTGTGGGGGGTGGGGGCTGTGGAGTGGGCTAGAGTGCTTGAAGCAAGGTGGGAAGTTCAACCGCAGAAAAGTAATTCCACTGAGACAGGCAGAAAAAACAAAGAGACAATAGATTTGTTTTATTTTTTACACTTTCTCTCTCTTTTGCAATATCCCTCTCTCTCTCTCTCTCTCTCTCTCTCTCTCTCTCTCTCTCTCAGAATCTTTTTATTTCAGAAGTTAACATGCTAATGTAATCCTTAAGTGCAATGACAGTAAACAGATTTGGCTTGCAATGGATGAGACTCGACTCAAGCTCTTAATTCCCCTCTGACTTCTTAATTAATTAGTGGAAATTAATGAATGTGTAATTAAAATATTAGACATGGTGGAGTTTGAACTGCATAGGAGTCACAGAAGGGAATAAAACGGCTGCTTGTATATCTTCACACTGTGATACTCAGGATTAGATAAACATCCTCACAAAATGTCATTTAGAAGTAAGTGAAGGGGGAAAAGGGGGAAATATTGCAAGCCAAATTCGAACTCACACCACCCAGAAGCCCTTACCACTATGCAAAAACACCAACCACTCTCATTCTGTTTTTGTAACTTCATCTATTGTTCAGCTCACGTCACTATTCTTATTCTAACATACACTACCATTCAAAAATGAAACAAAATGTATGATTTGATAAAATGTAATAGTAAAGACATTTATATTGCTATGAAAAATATTTCAAATAAATGCTTCTTATTTTTAAGAACTTTAAAAGGTTCTTTTGACCTTTCTATTCATCAAAAAATCCTGAAAAAATGTATCACTGTTTCCACAAAAAAATAAAGCAGCACAACTGTTTCGACAATGTTGCACAACATTGAAAATAAGAAGAAATGTTTCTTGAGTATACCAAATCAGAATTATTTCTGAAGGATCATGACTGAAGACTGGAGTAAAGCTTTGGTTCTTGATTTTAAAATATATCAAAATAGAAAAAAATGATATCAAATTGTAACAATATTCATTTTTACTGTAGTTCTGATCTGTAAATCCTATGAGCTTTTTGGCCTATATTCGTGTGCGGATCTTTGCTCAGATTTTTGAGTTCCTTTTGGATCTACGCACCGCAAGATGATATTACTCATCAGTTTGGGACTAATGTTTGGCGCTACGCCTTTCCATCCCACTGTAGTTCTGATCAAATATGCAGTCTTGTCAACAAGATTTGAACGCTAGTGTATATAGCATGACTATCAAAAAAATAGTTATAAAAGTAGTTATTCATATCTTGTTAAGACACATCAGAAACAGGTTCTGAAATATGCTCATAAAACAATTTTTTTTTATCTTAAATGCCCCATAAATTATGGATTATACATGGTTCTGAATGTTATCTGAAGCTTGTGTGTGAACTGTGAACTGTGGATGTATCAAACTCATACAGTGGGACGTAAATTAGTCGATGACAGGGTCTTTCTCTGGTGAGTCCCTTGGTCCTATGTAATCTGTGGATGGGGAACTCATTTCATGACCCATGTTGTCGTGTCATCTGTATGTTTGTGACAAAGTGGAGGACGATGCAAGTGTTTTAAACCTCAGAGGAGACAGACTATACTCGAATGCTGAGGGAACATGATATCACAAGTTTGCTATGATACTGGAGAACATTTGACGGTTGGGGAAAAAAGTAACAGCTGAACCTCAGCATGAAAAACCAGAAAGAACGAAACGATCCCCCATGAGGCGAGATGGTTTGCACTTCCTACAGTGGGTAAAAAGGGCTTTCCTTTTTCTGAAAGATCCTGCTAATTTGTCTTGGAGGATTATACAGACGTGACAGAGTGCTGACAGACATTTTTCGCCTGCATCCCGCTTTTTTTTCTCTTTGCTCGTGGCCTTGATGACAGGAGGTCTGTCTGTCTGCGGGAGGTTTCTAGGCTGTGACAAACAGGGCTCCCTGTTAATTCAATCATTCAATAACAGCAAATCTACAGCACATATACACCTGCGCAACCTGAGACAGGGAGTCTTTTGAGACGAGGCATCAAACTCAGCCTCACGCTCTGTCTTATTGCATTCCAGTGGGAATGAGAGGCTTTGTCTGGCTAAAGAGGGACACTCGTTTTCAATGTAGCTGAAGGCAGCGGCAGCCGAGGAGATAAAAAGCTCGCTCGTGCATCACAGACGCGAGTTGCTTGATTAAAGTAGGATTGGACCTTGAATGTCCCATTTTGCAAAAAATAAAAGTGGTAGTGGAAGTCGACTTTTATATTTAAAATTACATGCAACAAGCATCAGTCAATGCAAATAGGGGGGGAAAGTCCAAGTCTCTCCCAGCATGTAAAAATACATCAATGCCGTTGACATATTCTAAATTCTGGGGGCAACATGTAGCAACAAAGAACACCTGGGTGAATCATACAGAGAGAAATTGGTCTGACATTTCACAATGATGAGCTAACAGCTCTTGATAAGTGAAAAGCTTTCGCATACATTAGCGCTCGTGTCAACCCTTCCTACTTCAGACACCGCTGAGGGCGATGAGTCACACCGAGACCCTTATGCGAGTCTGCCTCGATAATGTGTAGAGGCCAGACCATCATGACCATTTTCTACTGTTTACTAAAGGCCACCAACTTCTCCAGTCAGGTGTTACAGCCTGAAGCAGGAATCAGAATCACTTTTTGTATTGTTCTTCAAAGGGGAAAAATAAATATTTATTGCTCTGAACTACAAAAAAGAATAAACTATTAAAAATAACATTTGACAAAAATTGACACTTTTTTACTGTCTTTACGCAGTTTTCTAGTGTACGATTCATTGGTGCACATTAAAAATGTTGCCTTCATATCCTTGTAATCATTTAAAATAAGGAATAAGTATTTATATACACATATACATATATACTTACCCACATACACTTTGGGGGTTTGGGGTCAGTAAGAATTTATTTATTAATTTTTTTTGAAAGAAAATAATATTTTTATTCAACAAGGATGCATTAACTGACAGTAAAGATATTGATAATGTAACAAATAAAAAAAATGCTGTTCTTTTTGACTTTCTTCAAAGGATCTTAAAAAATGCATCATGGTGTCCAATTAAATATAAATATTAAGCAACAAATATAGCAGTCTGTTAAGCATAAGAGATTTTTTCATAAACATTTTAAAATTTTACCGATCCAAAACCTTTTGAACGAATAGTGTATTCAGTAAACTACCATTCATTTCTGGCTCCTTCCATTATGCAATGCCCACTTTTCATGATCGAAACAATTACGGATAAATCCTCAAGCCCATCCTACATTTTTGCTCATTTAATCACTCAGAAATATGACAGATTAAAGGAGCAAAATTGGTTGTGAATGACTCTTCAAGCTAATTTTAATACCAACATATATGCCTTTAGGATTTTCATACTGTACACATACTATCAATATACTATCTATCTAATCTTTTTCTTTCATTCTAACTATTCTTTCTTTCTTACTAATCTTTCTTTCTTTTTCTTTCTTTCTAACTAATCTTTCTTTTTCTTTCTTTCTTTCTTTCTTATCCATCTATCTATCTATCTAATCTTTTTCTTTCATTCTAACTATTCTTTCTTTCTTACTAATCTTTCTTTCTTTTTCTTTCTTTCTAACTAATCTTTCTTTCTTACTAATCTTTCTTTTTCTTTCTTTCTTTCTTACTTATCCATCCATCTATCAATCTATCTAATCTTTTTATTTCTTTCTAACTATTCTTTCTTTCTAATGAATCTTTATATTATTTCTAATCTATCTTTCTATCTATCTAATCTTCTCTTTCTTTCTAACTATTCTTTCTTTCTAACGAATCTTTCTTTTTTAACTAATCTTTCTTTCTTTCTAACTAATCTTTCTTTCTTTCTAACTAACCTTTCTTTATTACTTTATCTATCTATCTATCTATCTATCTATCTATCTATCTATCTATCTATCTAATCTTTTTCTTTCATTCTAACTATTCTTTCTTTCTAACAAACCTTTCTTTCTTTCTAACTAATCTTTCTTTCTTACTAATCTTTCTTTCTTTTTCTTTCTTACTTATCCATCTATCTATCCATCTATCAATTTATTTATCTGTCTGTCTATCTAATCTTTCTTTCGTGGAAAACTAATCAATTATTATCTTTCTAACTAATCTTTCTTTTATTCTAACTAATCTTTTTCTTTCTAACTAACTATTCATTATTTCTAATCTATCTATCAAACTTCAAACTACTTTAAACTTCAAACTACTTTAAACTTCTTCAAACTCTCTGGTCCGGCTTTCTCAAGCCAACTTAAAGTTTGTCTCAACAAGACTACATTTACATTTATTAATTTAGTAGACACTACAAAGCAACTTGTAGTGCATTCAAGGTATGCATGTTTCAATTAGCATGTGCATTGGGACTTGATCTCCTGCTCTACCAACTGAGCAACAGGAAATATAATGTATATCTGTGTTTGACAGATGCATATCTCATATATCCTATAAATATTTTACTGGTTTTCACAAAAGACTGTTTAAGACTGCAAAACACAGAAAAAAAAAAAGAAAAAGAAAAAAAACATTTAACCTGAAATCCCCATTTTATGGAAAATATGATTAAACAAACTGAGTGATAGACAAAGTAGGCATATTTCCTTTTAGCATTGTTTAGCATCGGAGGTCAGCCTCACATCAGTTCACTTCAGCCACAGTCATTTTCCCATCACTCACACATAAAAAACTGAAAGTGCTCATCTCTGGACATCCCAGAGTGGCCCCAGAGAAGTAGTACATCATTTCTCATCTGCACCATGTGGGTGAAGGGACAGAACAGACAATCTCTCTTTCCTGGAAACTAAGACATTATTGATGTCATACTTCTGTGGCAAGTATGCTATAAAAACAGAGCATAAAACACAAACGTATGATACATTTTTTGGGTTTCTCTGATTAAACAAAGGACATTCAGCATCACACAAAAAAAGTACCATGGGTCTCTATATAATATCATGATGGCAATACCATTGTATATGAATATAGCACAGTATCATACAGAACCATGGTGTGTGTGTATGTATGTATATATATGTGTATATGTATGTATATATATATATATATATATATATATATATATACACACACACACACACACACATATATATATTTTATATAAAGTACCAGCTCAGTAAGGGTTGTTTGTCCATTTAAAAAGAAACAAAACTGTACTAATTCTTCAAATAAGCATCCTGTTTTAAGAAGTATTTCTGTACTTTTTCCAAAGGTTCAAGGCCTGTTAGAGCCTACACATTGAGATTTTAAAAAAGGTCAAAGTGATCTGAGGTTTAACCTTTGCTGGTGTTTTGATGTGATTGCAGTTTAAGTTGCATGTGGGATTGGGAAATTCTGAGTGTGGATTTTTTTTTTTTTTTTTTTTACAAACACTTATCCTCTCACTCTCTCTCTCTCTCTCTCTCTCTATTCAGAAACAGTCAAATGCAGTGAAAGCCCATTGGGAGACAAGGCACCCTAGTAACCATGGCCGTTGCTAGGGTAACAGCGGAGAATGGGAGGGTGGCGAGTAGGTGTCCAAATTGAGTCTGCAACAGAAACATGATGGGCTCAATAAGACAGAATGACATAATCTCAGCTTTTTCATTGAAACATTACTCTAAAATAAACAACAAAGTAAACTAACATATTATATTGTTGTTAAAATATTATTTCATTATCATATAAAATAATATTTAAAGCAATACCATAGTCACAATCATGTAGTGTCAGCTGTAAACAAATAGTCTTTTATACGACAATTGTATAAACAAGAAGTAAATATAAACTTGCATTCTGTAAGGGAGAAGTAAATAGAAGTATTGGTCTCATTCAATATTTGAATGATAGCAATCCACAATCTGTTTTCTGACTTGTGATGCAAACTGGAATCAAACCACACCAATGTTCGTTCATTGGCCAGAGGAGAACTGTCCCCCCGACTGAGCCTGGTTTCTCCCAATGTTTTTTTTTTTTCTCCATTTACATTTAATCATTTAACAGACACTTTTATCCAAAGCAGCTTACAAATGAGGAGAATAGAAGCAATCAAACTAACAATAGGGCAACAATATGCAAGTGACATGACCAGTCCCAGTTAGCACAGTACACATAGCAATTTTTTTTTTTTTTTATAGATATAGAATAATAAGTGTTAGTATTAATGGGTCAAGTGTTGCTGAAAACTATGAGACCACAAGCAGTTCTGTCTTTGCAAGGTTTAGTTGAAGGTGGCGGTCCTTCATCCAGCAGTAAATGTCTGTCAGGCAGGCCGAGATGTGAGCCTCAACCGCCGGATCATCTGGTTGTTGTTTTTTTTTATAAAGAATGTGGCAAAGTCGTCAGCTGTTATGGTTGATGAAAGAAGGAGGAGGGTTAAGAAGAGAGGAGAGGTTTTGAAAAGCGTGTGAAAGTCAGAAGAATTGTTCATTTTGATGTGGTAATAAGTCATTTTAGCAGTAGAGACATCAGCAGAGAAGGAAGAGAAGGGGGATTGATACAAAACAAGGTCAGTGGGATCTTACGATTTATGCTACTTCCTCTCTGCAGCCGTGAATTCAGAATGATGCTTGCAGAGAACATCAGATAACCAGGGGGCAGAGGGGGTGGCGCGGGTTGGCCTGGATGAAAAGGGTCAGAAGTTGTCTATGCAAGAAGTGGAGAAAAGAGTATCAGTTGCACTGTTAGTATCTAGTGATGAGAGCTGATTAGGGGGAGGAAGTGTGGATGAGACCAAATAGGATAGGCAGGAGGGGGAGGGGGAGAGTGAACGTAGGTTATGCCAAAATGTGACCTGTGGAGGAGTGTTTGTTGTATCCTGAGTCAGGTTAAGGTTAAGAATGAGGAGGAAGTGATCTGAGGTTTACAGTGTAGTGACCAGTGTATGGTCAGTGGAGTAGTAGCACATGTAAAGAAGGTCCAGTTGGTTACCTGATTTGTGAGTAGCCGTAGTACATATTCACTTGGGGCCAAACGAGGCAAGCAGAGTGTGGAAATCAACAGGCTGAGGTTTTTTAGGTGGATGTTGAAGTCTCCTTTAACTACCAGAGGAGTACCATCCTCAGAGAAGGATGAGAGTAACACATCAAACTCCTCCAGGTTTGTGGGGAGGGCTGCAGGTGTGGCAGTGTTCTCTGGTCTGATCCAGGTCTCAGTCAGGGCCATGAGGTTGAGACCTGAATGACAAGTAATAGATGTAATGAAGTCTGCTTTGTTTACAGCAGACTGGCAGTTTTGTCATTACTTACTTAATTCTGTCACCTGATGGAGTTCCTTGCCACTACCGCCTTTTGGCTTGGCCCATTGACTCACTGACACTGTTGGATGAGAACTGAACTGAGCTGGACGACGACATCACTGTTTTCTGCAGAGCTGCTTTACAGCCGAATTGAACTAATTTAATAATTGATGATCTTCTGAACCAACACTGAACTGACAATGACTTTTTCTTTGGTTCCACTTTATTTCGATAGTCCACTTTAGACATTCTATAAGTAACTTTGCAACTACATGTAAACTAACTGTCATTAGAGTATTAGTATACTGTAGTAGACTGTTAGGTTATGGTGTTAGGGTTCGGGTTAGTATAATAAATTGACTTGTAGTTGCCAAGTTACTTAAAGTCAGAAGAATTTCTGTTGGGGGACCATCAAAATAAAGTGTTAGCAGATATTAAGCATACAGTCTACTAATACTCTAATGACGGTTAGTTGACATGTAGAAGGAAAGTTACTTATAGTTAGTAGAATGTCTAAAGTGGACTATCGAAATAAAGTGTTACCTTTTCTTTTTTTTAACTCTGTTTGTATCACTGAATCATTATTTTCCTGTTGATCACCATAAAGCTGCTTTGAAACAATCTGTATTGTTTAAAGATCTATAAAAAAAGTAAAACATTTACCAATCAGAATCAATTATTCCACTTGAGCCACTTAATAATGCCAGCAAAATTTTTGCTCTACCAATAAAAAAATATATATAATATAATATAATATAATATAATATAATATAATATAATATAATATAATATAATATAATATAATATAATATAATACATTTACCTGAGAAGCAAAACTGCCATAAGCTTCAAGAGAATAAATCAGTGTTTTTTTCTTGGTACATTTGTCACTGGTTAAACATGAAACTCACTAAATTTATCACTTTACCTCTTATTTTCATACAGACATTCCTGGCAGTATGCACACGTTTACATACAGATTTGGTGTACATGTATCTCACCTCACTGTGCACTGCTATAAAGGACTCCATCATGCGAGTGTGAAAGGATCTGAGGACCCGAGTATAGCCCTGTGCTTTTTACATGATGAATATTGAAAGGCTGTACGACTCCTCTAAGAGTAGAGTGACAGGGAGGTGAGAGGCATATCTACATGTGTCGGTGTGTCTAAGTGTGTCACTCTTTAATAGCGGTTGTGTGGGCTGCCGTGCATTCTTCTAGCCTTATTCACAGGACTCGTGTAGGCGGTAAATTCGTGTTTGTGTTCCGCAGGTTTACCTTAGGGGGGAAACGTTTTATTATACACTCTCTTTGAAATCGATGACTAATTGCTTTCTTTTTTTTCCCTCTCCCTCTCTCAGCCATGGTCCATTTCTAGATTGCACATTTTCTTGGGTGTGGGGGTGAGAAAAGGTGGGGGGTGGACGTCTCAAGGTGACTAGAGCAGATGGTGAATTGGGCTGGTGAAGAGGTGCCTGAGCAGATCTTTGTTTCTTTGTGTGGATTCTTCCAGTTCTTCGCTTTTGGAGAGAAGACAGGCAAGAGGCTAGAGCTCCAAAGTGATATGCAAACACAGGGGTTCAGTCATTGCGAGCATTTGCATACAAGTGCATGGAAATAAACTGACAATTCACAGAAATATGTGGCCAAATATGTAGTAATGACAATCAGAGGTCCAATAATGAATCAAACAATGAATGGAATTAGTGTTAGCATCTGACATCATCAAGATAAAAAAAAAAAACTGGACTTTAACCCAATTACTTAATGCTATTCCTGGTACTGTTAACAGAACAGTTCACCCAAAAACAAAATTCTGTCGTCATTTACTCACTCTCATGTCGTTGCAAACCTGTAGTATGACTTTCTTTTGTGGAAACAAATTTTTGAATAATATCCTGGTTTTTTTGTTTTTTTTCAATTGAATGTAACTGACTGTGGACTGGGACTATGGGAGGCCACATAATTACAAATAAAAGTATCATAAAAGTGGTTAATACTACTTGTGCACTATATTCTAAGTCTTCTGAAGTTATAAGACAAGCTCTTTGTGAGGAAAAGACCATAAAGCCCACTGATGATCTTGACACCTGGCCTGGTTCTCCTTGGTATGTTCAGAAAAGTCCAAAATAATAATTGAACAAATCACTATTCATTGAAAAGACTGTGAAATTGGTGAAAGAATTGGTCATTTGAGTCAGATCTTCAGTGATTCATTCAAAGGATTCTTTCAAAGTCTCAATGATAGTCACAGCATGCAGTTAACTACTAACTGGAAGAGAACATGATCAGTGAACTCTAAGAAAGCTATATGGCTTCAGAAAATGTAAATCTAACACAACTTTACTAATACTTTAATAGTGTGTGTTGTGTCATTTTGGTCAGTCCTCATTCCTCCTTTTTATTGTTTCCAAAAATTCACCTTTTGTGTTTTACAGAAGAAAGATGAGGAAAAAATTGTCACATTTAATTGGGTGAACTATTCCTTTTTCAAGATTGTCATGACAACACTTATTAACATATCACAATTTTTGATAAAAAGGAATCTGCTTTTCTATGTGAGACAATGAATAGCATCCTTCCAGTACATAGAAACAAACAAACAGTAAGAGTCCATACATAAGAGCTTTTCCTATGAGTAACACCAAACAAAATGAAGCTTAACATGCTGCAGGAAATTACAAGATGCCTTCATCCAAGGCAAATAATCTAGAATCATTTAAAATGCATTGACAAAGTCCAAATGAATCGTGCATATCAAAGTTGTCAAAATGTATGAATGATTGTGCCTATAATTATGCTCTTGCTGCATGAGTTTCCCTGCTCCTTATTTCAAATGATTGCACTGGCAAAATAAAAACATTTTAAATGTGACAGAGTAAAAGCTGAATTTGGCAGAGAAATGTGTCTATCATAACCCAAGAATTGGTTAAATGTTCCTCATATTTGGCACTTAAAAACAGAGCTTTTTCCCTCAAGAATTACAAAATATTAAATAATTATATCTAATCTTTTTCAATTGTGTAATAGTATCCCTAACTTGCACAAAAAAATAAATAATAATAATTATGTCCTACTAACTGAAGATGCATTTTTCTTATTCTTACTGAGTCTTAAATTTCACTATAGGTGAAAAACAGTATGTGACAAAAGAAGTATGTCCGAATTCACAGTACTCACGAAAGATTAGTAAAAAACAGCAACCCCATCTTTTAATTTATGGACATTATTGCTTGGCTTAACTTTGCATTAAACAGACCACGTACATCTTACTACTTATGCTGACTTTCTAAACACTGCTAATATTTGGAAGTCATTACTGAGCTACAAACAGGGTCCGAATTTGTTGAAGACCCAGACAAATATCAATTTTAAAAGATTTGTCAATGCGTAAAAACATATCTAGATGGGATATTTGACACACTCACAAATAAACGAAAACTCAAAGTCTGTGCCAAAGGCTAGAGGCCAAAACTAAACCCACAAGTGTTTTGGTCTTTGATGGCAGGCTGGCATGTGAATGACTCTGTAGTTTCAAAGGTGACAGTGATGTATGACGTACATTTGTCAGTAACCTAGAGGTCAGCGAATCAGCCTCTGTGTTTGTTTATGTAAAGGGGCAGGGGGGATACCACACAAATATTAGACCATTGCCCTCACATGACTAAAGTCTCTCTCGAAGACAAGCCAGCAGCGTCATAGGCTTCTATAACTAATCAACAGCAGTGAACAAACAACACAGTGTAAGCTAGGAGTCATGCAGGTTTAGCACACTGTGAATAAGGAAGCAAAAACGAAGTGGTGTGTGAGAGAGAGACGGCCAAATGAAAGAGGGAAGGAGTGGTTTCTTCATAGCGGTTCAACCACAGTCCATCGCTGCCGAAGATAATATGACCTATACTCCAAGAGGGACGTCAAAGGCCTTTGACACGTTCAGATCTGTTTGCTTTGTGTGGGCTGAGTGACGTCCAGTGTTATCGAGCCTTTTTTCCCCCATCAATTAAACCGCTTCAGCTGACGGTCAACTGCCTCATCGTACGCCTCCTGTAAAGGTCTCATATTGCCTTCCCCATGCTGGTTTTTGTATCACAAATGGTACAAACTATTTTCAAACATGCCACAACATTTGGGTAGTTTTACAAGGCAAAAATAAATGTCTGCATGACATAGTTGTGGTGGCTTTTTCCTGAGACATGGCATGCTAAACACATGCAGAGGGTAGAAAATTGGGTGTGCAGAGTACGGAACTGACGACAGAAAACTCTGCTGGCAAGTCACGAAACACACCATTATACACATTTTATCATTAAATACAACTGCAGAATGATAACGCAGGTGCAGGTTATATTTTGCACAAAATGAACGGGTCACTGCTAAACAACGAACAATTAATTGAAAAGCTGAAAACAGTTCGACGCACTCAGTTAAAGGCTTTAAACAGAATATTACATTTAATAACCACTGTGGTCTCTGGAACCATATCTGGTAGGTGAAAATACTGCTGTAACAGAACAAAGCGATTCCACTCACTTCAGGATGCCAGACTGTCAAAATAAGCACATCTTCCTTGAGAAGCAGCTAGCATCCAACTAATAAGCGGAAGTCTTAAGGTGCGGTCACCGCAGACTTTGAGCTCGGTTCACTCACAACACGCGTGCAAATGTGGGAGAGCAGAAACACAAGCACGTGAAGTTGTTTCATCTTCCACTGTGTAGCAAAGTTCAAGTTTGCTAATCTCTAACCTAATGAAAAGACATTTGACAAATAGAGCATGTAAACATCATATATCTTGGCTCGATACCCAGAATACAAGTACGATTTTTTATATTCAGCAGCAAGGATGCATTAAATTAGGCAAAACTGACAGTAAAGACATTTATAATGTTACAAAAGATTTCTATTTCAAATAAATGCTGTTCTTTTGAAATTTCTATTCATCAAAGAATCCTAAAAAAAAAAAAAAAAAAAACGCATCACGGTTTCCACAAACACATTGAGAAGCTGTTTTAAGCATTGATGATAAGAAATGTTTCTTGTGCACCAAATCAGCATATTAGAATGTTTTCTGTAGGATCATGTGACACTGAAGACTGGAGCAATGGCTGCTGAATATTCCAGTGATAGCAAAGCTGAATTAATTATATAAAGCGTTTAATTATATAAATTATATAATCACGTTTTGCATTTGGATTTAAATAGGCTAATGCTTAAGAGTATATGACTGGATCATTATTTCAGTGATTATTATGTTTCTAGCATGTTATATGTTTGGCAACAGTTCTTCTAACCCTAATTGATGGAGTGTGTAACTTTTTATTTCTTTAACAACCATGCATGGCCATATTCCAAGATTCATCAGACTCAAATTGTGAAAGAATGGTTGGTAGGGAGCATGAAGAATCATTCTCACACATGAATTAGCACCTCTGACACTCCTGCATTGTCAATACAAGATTGACAATACAAGAGTCGAGCACTCTGTAAAGTCTCCTCCAGCACATCCCAAAGACTTTCAATGAATTTAAGGTCTGGACTCAGAGGTGCTAATTCATGTGTGAGAATGATTCTTCATGCTCCCTCCCAACCATCTTTCACAATTTGAGACTTGATGCATCTTGGCTTAGTCTTCCTGGAATATGGCCATGATGTGTCTTCCTACATGGTTGTTTAAGAAATGAAAACTACACACTCCATCAATTAGGGTTAGAAGAACTGTTGCCAAACATATACTGTAACATGCTACAAACATAATAATCACTGCAATAATGATCTTAAGGATTTGCCTATTTAAATCCATAAAGCGACTTTTTTTTTTTTTTGGCCAGGCAGTGTATATTATTTGTTGTTGTTTAGAGAGTGACATCATATCCTGTTGCCCATATTCATTGCCATTTCTGAAGTATTTAAGTATGTTTATGTCAGTACTGTGTGTTTCTGATCAATGGATATGTGCTGTAAAACCGACACCTTCTACACATAAATATATCTAGGGAGAGAATAAACATCTGATTTGCTCAGATAAATTCCTAAAGCATACCTGAACTGGCAGTAGCGTTAATAAGTGATTAGATACTTTTTTAATCAATAACTTTATTTAAATTATCACAGAATTCCACAGGCTCTAAATACTTTATTCTCACAATTGTAACTGACTGTATATAAGACAATGAGTGAGTCTAAAACCTTCCTGACCTAATTTAAGAAGATAAGATAACAATTAATAGAACATTGTCATCCGTAGTACAGATATCTTCAACACAAGGGGAAAAAAAAGCAGAACACTGGTCAAAAACTGAATAAAAAATGGCCTGATTGTTTCAGCTACTATAGCTTATCATAGTCATGAAATTAATTTTTGGAAGCCAAATTATTTGCATCATTATGCATAAATGTAACATACCATTAGCAGAAGTAATTTCATTATAAAAAAAGAGGAAAAAAAACTGTACATTAAAGTCTTTCCTCCTCAAATTAAATAACGTTACATCATCTGTGATACAACAGCTTAGAATTGAACACTGAGCAGAATGTGTGAAGATGCAAAATGAAAGAAATAATAAATAAATAAATCACGGCCAACATCACACCTGCCATGTTGGCCGTGGTTTTATTCCCTGCCTACAAGTCAGCAAGAATTCTTTCTAAATACCAGCTGAGGCCTTCGATGGTAAAGGGATACTTGTATAACATGTGACGTTTGCTACTCACTGCACAGTTTCTAGGCTATTCTCTGCACAGTTCTGTAATCTCGTCACACCACCAATGGCGTGTGAGGGCTGCTGGGATCCCAGCTGATCAGATCAAGGCAAACCGATAAAACGATGCCACATTTAGTCAGAAAAGGAGAAATGATTTCACAAGTGTTTCATGTGCCCATAATCAAATGGTTTCGAAGGGCATGAAGGAAAACATAACTCAGATAAGACCATCCCCTGCCCTTTTATTTGGCTAGTCAGGAGGTTGCTTTATCAGGTCGGCCCACTTTGAAACACTTTACAAGGCCATAAATGTGTAAAAAAAAAGGTATCTGAATATTGAAGAAGCCAGCCCACGCACTCACACCTTTCTTATATTGGTTTTGGATTCTTCGACTGAAGTCTCAAAAGTTTCTGAAACCTACATTTAAAAAGTAATACTGACTTGAATTTGTATGAAACAGGTACTTTTTTACACAGGAGGGTTGATTGTTTGTAAAACCCATGATTTTACAGATGATAAAAGAGATCAAATGGGATAAGGTTACCTGAGTGCCTAGCAACAATGTTCAGTACACAATTAAAGAAATTCAGAGAAGCGAACTGTTTTGTTGCCGCACCGTTGACATCAGTGGGCTTTCACAAGCTGATGTGACATAATCAGACTGTAAACTGGAAAGGGCACAAAATGTCATTGACCCCTTAGAAAAACCACTGCACAGAGCCAAAACAAAGAAAATGCCAACAGTGCAAAGCATAGTTCAAACCAACATGATAAGAGCATTGTATGTAAAAGATCACTCTCAAGGGCTCATTTAATTTGAACGCTTTCATAACCATTTTCTTACACATACAGTCAGTAGGCCTAAATTTTCCAATGTAAGGAAAATGTGAGGAGAGTAAACCTAATGCTTTTTTCAGACACGGAAATTAGCCTACTTGAAAAATGTTTCTTGAAATCGGTGGCCTTCTTAGCATGGCTGTCCTGCACTCGTCTCCTCTCACCTGGCCTTACTCATCATCACTAAAGTCGAGGGCTTTATGTAAAACACTGTGACATCTTAACGGCATCAATCATCCGAGGGAACGGAGAGGGTGGCTAAAGTAGATGCTCTTGACCTGAGGTAGGCAGTGTGTGGGCTTGTCTAATAAGCACACACTCCTGGCCCCTCAAAGGATGTCATCCACACAGGTCTGAGTCGAGAATACGGCAGGTTAATGAGGACTGGATTATGCACCGTTTTGACTGTATTGGCTGATGCCTGCTCGTAGTCGCAGAGTCTGAGTTTAGGTCTCGCACGGGGGTTTGACAAAATGACAGAAAGAATCACGTGGATCTATCAAACTTAGTCTCAGACAACGCACCCACGGTGGCCATCTGATGCATACCGCAGTGCACACAGAAGGGGCTGAAATTGCCACTTCTGATTGGCTGATCACCTCGCCACATGCATCACGTGACAAATTACTTGGGAGCAGCAGAAAAGCAACGACAGACAAAAAAATTCACACTTCTAAGAGCCCTCAAAATGTTTTTTTTTATTAAAAATCCATCAATCAAACAGTCATCATGTACAACAACATCTACTACAATATATTGACATGTACTTTTGAATGGCTGTCAAAGAAGAAAGAGAAGACGCAGGGCACTTAATAGCAAGTAAATACATATCTGCAAGCATACATGTATACTTTGAGTTGCATCTGTATAATAATTCTGATCACACATTTTACAGATCTTTCTCTTCAACCTTTACAGTTAACTTATAGTTTATTTATAGACTTGTAATTTAAAGATTAACTTATAGTTTATTGTTTGTCACCATTAATTTATAGTTTAAAGGGGTCACGACATGGATTTTAATGTTCTTAAACATGTAATATGTTCAGCTGCTGTCAGATCTAATACAGTTGGCTGCTTCATCTTGCCACAAAAGTTTCTTTGCGAACTCTACATTACACTGTGCCTCGTTAACAAAACCAAATGCTCCAAACAAACATATAATCCTAGGAAGTGATCCGGGATTCCATTAAAATAAACCACTCATTTGTTTCTGAAGCTGGGAACCTACTGAAGTCTGTACAGAGATGCAAACAAGCTGTTAAACTGGACACGTCAAAGCGAACATTCTTTCACTCTTCCATTTGTCCTCTTGTCGACAGACTCAAGAGGTCTGAGTACATCAGAAACTGAATGGGCATTATACTGTATCCCGTGTGGACAACCTCAGTGATTTATAAAGGGTTCTATTTGCTTTTGACATGACAAGACCCTTGCATCCGTTGGAGGCAAATATCAGCCATTAAGGGGCTGAACACCAGTGTGCGATGTGATGTGCGATCAGTGATGATATAAAACTATTCGATTCTATTCATATGCATATGTATTAGCCTGTGTGACATCACAGATCCTGCAAAATATATATATAAAAAAACTGTTTTTGAAGCTTTTTCTTCCAATAAAAAAAGCTGTTTTTGGAGCTTCATTAAATAAATGCTTTGTTTATAATGAGGATGATGTTTTAAGTTATGAAACATGAACTTACAGAAATGAAATTGCAGAATAGAAGAAATTCTATTTGAATATATTCTTATAAGATATATAAGAGCTATATAAGAACATATACTATGAGAATTATCAGTATTAACAATAGATTTAATCGAGTTGTTTTATATCAGCTTATTAGTGTGGAATCATCAATTTAAGATTCACTTGTCCATAAATGATAAAAACAAAAACTGTGGTTGGTCGTTTTACGTCGTTTCCTGTCTAACAGTATCTTCCTGTCTAAGGGGGTGATTTTTGGCCACAACAAACTACAAAGTGAACCAAACATCATGTCATTAGTAGAAAGGCTGGCTGAGCACCATCAAACAGATGTGTGATAGCTTTTTGTATCTTTAAATAGCATAAGACAGGGAATTTTCTGTGTACAGGTGTATTATAAAGTCACTTTTTTGTGTGGCAAAGGAAGTAGTGTACGCTGCATACCGCATGTGCACAGATATGTGCGTGCATGTGTGTGTTTAAGTATGTGAGAGTACTGGGCACGAAGTTACGCCCCACAGTCCTGTTCCCACAGCTGGGTTGGGCCAGGCAGGGAGGATAAAACAAGAACCACAAAAGCCCTTAGGAATGCACTTCCACTGGGAAACAAATCTGTTTCGTTCAGGCATCAGAGTGAAATGTGCATTTATTTGAATGCATGCATTTGGATGTAAGAAATACACTGAGGATGCAAATCATCCCAGAAAAAAAAACAAAAATGTTGTTGACAGGTTGCAATGCAACTTATTGTACAATATAAAAGCAAGAATTTAAGAATGAATTTTCTTATTGAATCTTCTCAGCTGCCTGCAATAACCTAACACAAGGTACTTACTGAAAATTGTAAAAAATAGAACATTTTAAGGCAGCAGCGAATAGAAATCATCTAAATCTGTTTGCCAGTGGTGCCTAAAAAAAAAAATATATATATATATATATATATATATACACATATAAAAGAAATCCAAGCATATCCTGGCAACCGCAGAACACAGAATGAAGAGAAGACCTTGGCATTTCTCTTCACATACCACATTTCAAAGATGTCCATCTCCATCCCTTATCTGGGAAGGAATTAGCTTCCAAGAGCGTTTCATTGTTTCCCACACAAGCATTGTGAGCTTAATAACGCGTGGGTGTAGTTTCGATCAGTCAGGTAGGTCAGGTTTCTGTTAACGTGACTGCATACCTTTGAGCCATATCGGCATACACAATGATCTGTGGAATTCTTGGCATGCCTGCCATGGTCGCAAAGACAGCAGTTTAGTGAGCAAACAGTGTTGACCCCCTTGTTTCAATCTGGTTTCTGCATTTGTGCAGCGAGTCACAGGTCAAAGCGTTCAGAATTCACACACTGCTGAAGCACTCAATATTCAATCAGTTATTTCATTCATTATCTCTTGAATTTGTACAAACACGAGAACATATGGAGCAACTGATCTGACGTTCTCTAGATGAATGTGTATGTGTGCAGGCTATACCTGATACCTGATGAGACCACCTGATATTCTTCCAGTCTTTGATAAGACAGTGAAAGCAGTTCTGCAGATGCTCAGTTCTTGATGTTAAATAATTACGCAAATAATATCGATCATACAAAGCTTGGTTAATTAGTAATCAAGCTGCTGCCATTGCTTTATAAAACATTTCTGAAATTCTGTCCATTTAAAATGTGGTCCCATTTAGCTAGAAATAAACTGTAATTGCAACATCTGTATAAAGAGCTAATCTGATTGATGCCACTATGACTTAAACCACAGACAATAGACCCAAAGTCATTCGTTTCCAATTAAGACCCAGACTGCAGATGCAGATTTTCATATTCAATATTGCCACATTAAACTATTTCAACTTGTGTGACTACACAAAATGCAACCAACCAGATGTGATGCATTCTAATCTTGTTTTAAATCCCAAACAAACTACTTGCAACTTCTGTAGAATGTAACTTTATAAATATTTACGCCATTTAACACTGCCGCCTTGGGCAAAAGTATTGGCGGTCATTTCTTTTATTGCATTTCATGCATAAATAATTCATTCCACCATGGTCAATAAGAGGAAGGCAAATACTCCTACTTGTCCTGATTCTGTACAGGAGACGAAAAGAGAAATATCACAGTTTGTTTGGATAAAATTCGACTTCACAAATAAATTAATAGTTCATTAAGAACAGCATAAGGGGCGAATTGCAAAAGTCGCATTCTGAGGTAACAGATATTGAAGTACTGGAAACTTTGACTTCTCCAGCAATAGCTGCCAATTTTTTAGGGGTTTTCAATTCCTGTGTTACAGGGTTTGTCTACAATAAATTGATTTTACAAAAGCTAATTCATCTAACTAATACCAGAGAAATAAAAGCTAGTGAAATCTAATCAACTCTCATTAAAGCAGAATCAGTCTGAATGTGTGCAGAGCTTTTCTACAGCTGCTGATGTCCCTGACACAGAGGAATAGATAGAATGCCCTTTATGCTAACAATACACACCTATATGCCTGTTCTCTTTCACTACGAGCGTGGAGATGTCACACACTTCTCATAAAGACACAGCTGAGGGAGATGGTCAGCATCCAGCAGCTCTCATTTCATGCCACACTCTGGCAGCAATGCTGACTTTCACCGTCATGCTGTCATCCACCTGAAGCAGGAATATCTTTTACAGAGGGAAGAAATAAATAGAGGTTTGGAAAATAATATGCAGAATAAAATGTCCTGCACTCTCTTGTACTGCATGAATTGGAATGAGAAGGAATGAATAAGATGGGAAGAGCTGCAGGCAGTGAAATTTACTGATGAAAATGTTGATACATGTTTAACCTAGAAGAATGCATAAAGTGGGTCAAATTGACCTGACATACTATGATTTTTATTTATTTATATTTTATCAGTGAAGATGTTTATTTATTTGATACCACTACCCCATGCATAAAGGAGGTCAAATTGTCCTGTATTCATTTATGGAATTTTTTGTACAGTGTTTTTTGGATACCTCCTTACTATATAGTAGGTGAAAATCAGTATGTGAAATGAGTAGTATGTCTGAATACACAGTATTCATAAAACAGTAGGCAAAAAAAGATAACCTACTACTTCTGCCATGATTCTCAGGTGCTCATCCAATGGGCATTTTACTATCCATAAACCTTGAGAGATGAATGGAAAGGATACTATGCATCAAACTCTATATTTCACATGACAATGCTGACAAGGTACATTCAGATTACACTCATACAACACACATTCATGCTTGATAATCCAGCCTGGCCTCATTGTTAATACGTAGGTATTAATACGTAATTTTCAAAGATAGAAAACGTACTTATTTGTACGTTTTTATATATGCTGAAACGTATAATATGGACGTATCTGCAACGTTTAAACGTAACATTATTACGTTTTTTCAGCTAAAAAACGTAAACTATTTACGAATATTTCATATCATAAAGATATCTGTATAATTTCCCTTTTACCATTTTATAGATTATAAATGTAAAGTAATCCCTCAACCCTACTCCCACACCTAAACATACCCATTTTATAGACAAAATTAAAAGGATAGGCTAAAACGTAATGGACCTATGTAAGGAAATGGCAGTTTTATTAACAATATAGCATTAAAATATAGTTTGAGCCACTAATCCTACCCCTACCCCTAAACCTAACAGTTTCTTAAAACTACGTAATGTTAGGCTAATGTTACAATTATAAAGAAAACCAACAGACAGACACGTATAATCACAATAATTTATTTTTGAGAAAATGTCAAAACCGGTACCAAAAGTCGTTCACATGACGATGTGTCGCAGTCCTCTCTGGCAGTATATAATAGTTTTGTATGAGGTAACGTTACAGAGCAGAATTTAAATTATTAATCCATGAAAATGTTAATCCGCTTTCGGTTCGCTGTTCGCTGTGTGAAGGCGTGCGCGCTTCTCCATCAAATGTAGCACACCAATTTAAACACGGCATGTCGAAATCTGTGACGAAGCATGCGAGAGCCAATGAGCGTTTGATATCACTGCCGTAAAACATGTCGTAACGCTTAGGGCGCAATTTTTGAATTTGAATTCACTACGAGCGCGGGATTTGATGTTTAAGGTCTCTGCTGAGAATGGAGATGAAGATCACTGGATTTGGATCTGTTTCTTGCAAACGAATGGATTCTAAAGATTTGGATTACATCAAGCTAATAAAATTGATGTCTTTTGTGAATTTATGTTGTGTTTTAGTGTATTATGGGTCTAGGAGGGTCTAGCCTTTTGTGTCTCACGATAAATAAACCAAATATTACAAAATGTTTAAACGATTAAAGAAGGTATTTTAAGGTTATAAAGTGTATTCTTGTTTAACACCATGTAGGCTAATCCTCCGAAACGAGTTTACAGCAGAAGGCACGAACAGAGCGAAATGTTATTATTTATGAGTAATGCGTTATATGAGTAACGTTAACGTTAAAGGCTCCTTTTCTGCTCCTTTTCACAAGATGTATTATGCTCCTTTTCACAAGATGTAAAATAAGTCTCTGATGTCCCCAGAGTGTGTATGTGAAGTTTCAGCTCAAAATACCCAACAGATCATTTTTTACAGCATGTTTAAATTGTCATTTTTTGGGGCACAGAAAAACGCGCTGTTTTAGTGTGTGCCCTTTAAATGCAAATAAGCTGCTGCTGGACGACCCAGGGGGCGGAGCTTCATGAGCTCGCGCTCAGTCTCTCAGGAAAATTTCATCTCACGGAATGATGATAATATCAGAAACTCTCAGTAACGGTGTTCATTTCGAGTCGGACAATAATGCCTACAGAGTCAGAGTGCTGTATAGAGATGAAACAGGTATAGTTTAGTAGTTTAATTACGGTTATTATAACGTATTTGTCATCTGCTTGTATGTATCCATTATTTATTAATAGCCTACAAGTCTGCTGTCTGAATGATGATCAAACATATAGCTACTGATGAGTTTAATAAAGTTTATTGTACATCACACAAAAGATGAAGCGTCAGTTTTACTTAAGAAAATCACCGTAAGAGCTGAGTAAACACAGTAAGTTATAAGAAGTGCGCAAGTACATAAACGAATTTCGGTAGAGTTGACGGAGCATTCCTGTGGGCGGAGGTTAGTCAAAAAACGGTTCTAGTGACGTCATTAAAGAAGGAAGTAGAGGGATGTAGTCCAAACGGGCCGTTCGATGTAGGCGACTTCTGTTAAATAAAATATCTCGCTTGGCATTGAACTTTGAGCTTTAATTTTACAGATATTATTTATGCTCTAACAGCAACATTACACACTAACTAAAGTTTGAAACATGGGATCACGAAGAACGGGACCTTTAAACTGTATTAATAAATGCGACTGAAATTTTAATTGATAAGACAATTGAATGCAATAGAGTCGAAACATTAATGCCACGATTTTAATATGCATAAGTTAAGGAATACGTACAAATTTGTACGTCGGTAAAGTTGTTTATACGTAAATAAATTACGTTTTTGTGCTGTCAATACGCAAATATTATACGTTTTAGTGCTGTAAATACGTCAGTATTACACGTTTCTGTGTGTATAAAACGTAAATAAATGTACGTATGGTAGAACTACACTTTACGTAAAAATACAAACGTATTCTCATGAGATCACGTTGGATAATCCTTTTCATACTGTATTCATTCTGTACACATGCACACTTTTTTAATGAAATTAAGTTCTCAGTATGCGATTTCAGATCTAGTATGAGTAAAGGCCACAGGAAAGGACAGCTGAAGGCCAAAACAAAGGAAGAGGGGTAAACTCTGCCCAAAAGTTATGCTTAGAAAGGTTCAAATCTTAAGTGAAATGTTCTGTCTCTCTCTGCAAAGATCATTTTTACATGGTCTGTGAGAAAAGTGGGGAGCAAAGGTTCAGATCAAAATACATTTTACAATAGATCATTATTAGTTTAGAGTTTCTTTAGAATAAGAACGACTGCATTTTAAAAAGAATTACTACTTTTGTAATGCATATACAAGGAAAGTGGACAAATAAACATGTTTGATATATTAAAACATTTGTGTATCATAAATTTTTTTAATTATTTCATTAATTTTGTTCCTACATGTGAAGGGGAATGGGGTGGATTTAGCTTTAATCCATTCTAGCGAATGACTTGTGCTCAAAATGATCGTGTTACCATTAATTAGCAATTGATTGCACATTGTGCCCTTTTGCTTGACTCTGAAGATGTTCATTATTAACCTCCTATACAGGTGGCTCACATCCCTCACCCCCTAACTGTGAAATCTTGAAGCAATGTTAACTTCAATTGTGATTCACATCATCACACTCCAGGCTAATGTAGTATATTTAATAATAATACGACTCTTGATATTCCACCTGAATTAAGTCTGTACTCCAGTATCAAATGGCGCTCCATTAAGATTAGCTGAAAGCATTTTTACATTTATGTCTCTTTAAGTGGGTTTATCAAGAAAGCACACAAAAACTGCGAGCTCTGTCTTGGTGAAGCAATCTCATCATTGTTTGCTGCACAAAAAGCTTCCAGACCCAAGTCGCCTCTTCTCTCCCTCTCCCACTCTCGCGCTCAGCCTAACTATCTGTGGGAGTGATTGAATCGCTCTGTCCTTTGCTGCGAGGGCCCTACCTTATTTAATCCTTTACGTAGCAGGTCACTCTGTGAGCGGATGCTGTGTAAACAGTGCAGGCCCTTGATGTGGGGGCTCTGGGGTAAGAGAGCAGGGGCCGAGGGTTATGGAGTCTCCCGGCTCTTGGGAACAATGGTCCTTTAGAATGTGGGGGCAATGGTGCACTGACCCTTAGCAAATAAGAATCATGTTCTGGCATTCCAGCCTTGATTGGCACTTTGAGCTTGAAAAAAATCTCAAAGGAACACAGGAAATGCTCCTTGTGTAATTGGTTATATATTAGTGCTGCATTCTCCTCATTTAAAGGATGGCAAATTCCTGGGTGACACATGGAAGAGACTGTGGCATTTCACAGGTTGAAGTTAGCCGGAGAAGAAGGCAAGATCAAACCTGGGGGCCATGGCGAGGAGATAACTACCTTAACACCACTTGCAAATAAATTATCTTCCTGGCTTGTTCTCTTTCCGTCTGTCATTGTTTTATCTCTCTTGCTTCAGAGTCTCAACTGAAATCGTTTGACTCACAAGTATGGATCAGTAATTGCACAAGCAACATATCAGATGGGCAAGAGATCACACCAATGAACGGTCAACTTGAAATTCATACAACTGTACTTGAACGTGTCAAAAATGGGCCAATATTTTACTTTTGAAATTGGTAACGGCAATGCATTGCTTCAAACAACTATATGAAGCATAAAGGTACGGTAGCATGTACCATTGCTCTTCAAAAATTTGCAAGCGAAAGAAAGTGGAACCACATATGACAAAATATGATGAATGACATAGACATAATGACAACAAACATCCCAAGGTATTCTGCTGGCTAGCAAATGGCCCAAAATAACTTTTCCAAATGCCTCTTTTTGATGGATCATTTTATAGTGTTGAAGTCTAATGTGATTCAAAAATGGCACCAGGATGAATGCCTCTTCCAGTGTGGATCTTCAATTTTGTTATGAATCTCCACCCACAGAGACCACTGCCTAACTGAGAGGCTTGCTAATAAGTCATAAATGTGTTACCAGAAGAACAAGGCAAAATTCTTCATCGCACCAATTACCATTGAAATTGCTGGATTTCGCTCGTGGAATTTTGCCAAATAATGGCAAATTTGACTGAAGGTAATATTAACATTTTGAATAAATAAATAAATAAATGCTACAAGTGAATTTAGGCATCACAATTTTATAATGTACAAAAATTAATTTAGAAATTTGGTAAATATTACATTTAACTGTTACACTTATCTAATGTAGAGGAAATGAGTACAATAAAATATCTGATATTGACTGATATGATAAATCTAAAAAAAATCTATTGTCGACCAACCAATACAGATACTGTGCATCCCTAGAGTAGATCTGTCGAGTACTTGAGTGCACACAGGATGGCAAAACTGAAGTCAAACATGAAACAGGATGAATTTTGTATTCTATTTTTCTATCTAGCTAGGGTAGTATGGATTTACCAATGAAATTACAACTTAATTTCTTAACTTAAAAACTTCACCACAAACTCATGTGCTACTTAACTTTAAATTATTTTATATAAATTTAAACGTCTGAAACATACAGACGTAGATGGCAAGGTTCAAATCATAGATGCGAGTGGACATAACCAACTATATGAATTCCATATCAGAGGCAGGCCACCAAGCAATTTCTTTCAAGATATCATCTTTGTTGAACACAAACCTCAGGATAGATAGGGCAGATAACACAACACAAGAAGCCAAGCCAGCTTAACAACAGTGAGACCATTGCTAGGCAATGGAAACGTGAGACCAATCTGTGCATGCAAAAACACACACACTCTCTCTCACACACACACACACAATCCTTGGTATGTGACCTGGGGAGAAACTACAAAAACAGGCCCATCTTCTCATAAATTAAACAAAACTTGTCAGATTCCCACTGTCTCAGCCCATTAAATTCTAAACAAGACATGGGAACCGACTCGGACAGGACCAACCGCCAGCCATCCCTCCTTCACTCCTCATTCCTGTTTTTCCAGTGGAGAGCTGATCAGCCAGGAAGAGTTCGCCTATCACCTGCTCCATGTCCGACACCACAGTGTAGGCCCAAAAATGAGTCACAGAGGAGGGATCAGAATGAGGGCAATGTAAAACATGTGAAATCAGCTCAGGAATTTCAATAGCTCCACGGCATACCGCCACCCCCCGACAGCACCCCACCCCAAGCCAGAGGGAAATCTGATCAAGATAAAGTGTAGAGGTTAAGGAGATGACCTGCTTTCACTGTAACAACCCGTTTCTGCTCTTGGGTGGGAAACCTGGAAGGGAGATTCGGAAAAGGCACGATAGTTCGATTCGCAAATTTTGGTTGACACTATAAGATGGCAATTATTTTCATGTAATTGCTGATAACCAATAACTGGCAGATATTTATATTCTACACTATTTTGACTAAAACCAAAAATCATCAAGCACAACTTGATCTATTTGGGTTGTATTGATTCATTGATATGGATCAATGCCTCGATTAATTACTTACAATAAAAATTCAGATTTTAAAAAATTCTAATTTATATTATTTAAAAAACAAACTTTTTTTTGTGTGTGTAATTCCCAATTGGGATATAGCATTTGCAATTTTCAGAGAGTTGAATTAAATTGTCATGTTTTTGGTTACATTTGTGAGTTACTAAAAATGTAACTGGTTGTGTATTTATCACAATATCGTAATATTGGTCACAGGCTTCTGGATCTAATTCTAATCAAATCACAATTATATCGCAGCATTTTTTGAGGTATATCAGCAACTATAGTATAGCTGGTTAAGATAATCAGTGTCAAATAGTATCATGATGAAACGTCCGATATACATTCTTAATATCTATGGACAGCATTCAAGTTTATTTGGTCTGCTTACAAAAAATGTCTTTGAAAAAACACTGGGGGAAAAAGTCATCCATTTTAAAATGATACTGTAATGCAACCCTCAAAAAACCAGCACAACTTTAAAACACAAGTAAAATATCCAGAATATTTAAATATAGGGCTGATACGGATTAAGCTGATAATTATTTTCGTGTTATGTCTGATAAGCAGATATTGAAAATTGATAATACTTTGTCTACATAAATACATTAATAAAATAGTAAAAACTTAAACCAATCATTTTAAAACACAAAGTTCTGTCATGAAATTCTAGATGGCACAGACTGATAGGTCCTTCAATCAGTCTGCTTGCAATCACATCATTCTCTATAGGGAACAGCTGATTGGTTCCTGCTGTATCAGTAGCTAATGACTGATTGGTCAGCATTTGCTATAGCAGTGCAGCATGCTTTAAGAAACCCTCCACCTTCCCCAGCTCCACCTGTGTAGATCTGCAACAGGTAACTTGTGTATGCTATTCTGTACAGCAGCAGCATGTCTTACTTGCTCACAGCCGTGTGTTTTGTATATTGGCAGTCGCAAGTCCCTTACTTGCTCTGCAGCAGCAATAACAGCAGCAGCAGCAGTGTACAAATCTATTCCGCCAATACCAAACATATCAACAAGGTCTTATCTATTTCCATGCCAAACACTCCAAGAGATGTCATGACCTAAATAAAAAAATGAGCATGCACAATTCGATATGCAATATTAACCAACATTTCTCTAATATTTGTTCTTATAATATATGGGCCCCATGCAGGTACGGCCTCTTTTCACATCTTGTCTACTTAACGGGTGCTAATACCTTCCACATTGGAAAAGGATGTACACTAGGAAGATCATGGGTAAAATTAGGTTTAACATTGCAGCTTCACAGAAACATGTTCCAGACATGACCTATATTCCCAAGCCTCACCGAAAGGCATTCTGACTGATGTCTTTTGGTATTATAAATAAACATACATACACATTCACTCTCATATCTTCTGGACAAACTATCCTCGTCTCTGCAGTGAAAAAGAAAGAATTGTTTCAGCTTTATTTCTGCCAGTCACATCTGATGTTCTCCCATCTAAAGAGTAGGATCAGGAGGGTTCACTCCCGGCATTCCCAAGCAGGGCAGAATTTACCAGTTTCTATCCAGTTATAGACTCTTTAAAGAGCCATAAGTGAACTCTGACATCCTGCGAGAGCTTTTAAAATGCCTCTGTAATCCCTTGTTTGAGCAGTCTGGAAACGTCTTGTCAATGCCTATCAGTGCGCCGTGACTGATGGCATGGGCAATGGCTATAAAACACGCTTATGGGTGGCATACGGTTTTGAGCGACTGCAAAAACAAATGGGTTACGAACACATCCCTGTTTTGAATAATCGTAGATATGGTGCCAGTTAGCCTGCATGGTATTTTGAATGTATGCTAAAGGCATTCCCTCTTAAAACAAACCAAGCTGCTGTGCAGTCTACAGCCACATGAACCTGGGAATGATCTGTTAAACATGGCTGATGGAAGACAGACCGATCAACTCTAGCTCCCCCAGATCACCACTATGCCTGTTTCTAAGTGCCGTTACTTGACCCTTATGTTCATCTTTAAAGGAAACGCCAAGGAATGCACGGGTTTGGGAGAAAAACGAGATAACGGGATGTGAATCAACATGTCCTGTTTACACCACAATAACAATCTGAGCGAACGCTGCGGAGAACAAGCTTCAGGCATGCCGGTTATGCACTGCACCACACTGGAGGTGTGTGGGCAGCGCTGGAGGAAAAAATATGAACACAATAGAATGAAAATATGTTTATGTAAGTGAGGAGGGGTCAGGAGTAACAGTGTGCAAAGTATTTAAACGCTGGAAGGTGCAACATATATTGTTTGAGATCTGGCACCTAAAATTTGTTGATGCTGCATCTGCGTGAAAACAATTAACTGTTTGTTGGGCAAATAGACTATTAGTAAAAAGATAAGAGAGTCTGTGAAGATTGAATCTTTGCACAAAACACTTTGTATAATGACTGAATCATACGAAAATGTAAATAGGCTACTGAAAACTCAAGTACGAGGCTGAACATTGACCACACACATACTGACATGCCATCCATCCACTTTTTTACAGCCACTAAGTAGCTCTCAAACATCCAAGTGACTTTTCTTGCAGAGCAAACCATTCAGTATGCAATATCGCCATCATCTGGTGGTTTATTGTTTAAATGTACATTAGTGTTTGACTAAATCAAACTGAATGTAACAAATGTTTTCGCTCTCATCCATGCAGAAGATTACACACCCTATTGCTCTGTCCAACCTCTCACCTAAATAGCAAGATGTTGAGTCGGAGCACCATAAGAGCAGGCAAGTTTGAACAAGGAGGAGGCAATTTGTGGTTTTGGGAGACCATTAAAAAGATGATAGGTGCGGTGTTCAAAGCATAGCATTTACTTAATCATCACCACAAACTCATGTGCTAGTTATGAAAACAGTCTTAGGCATTTAAACTATATTACACAGACCAACAGCATTGCAAGTGTGATATGCTTTCTATACAGTATTTCAAAAGTATATCGTATAAGTATACAAAACTTCATGTACAGTAGATTAACGTACATTTTAAACAAAATGTAGTTAGCTTGTATATTTTTGACGCCAAAAAAAAAGTTCTTAAAAAAGTCAAAGTATTCTGCCACTTTGCATTGATTTTGGCATTGTATTATGTTGTGGTGTATCACACGCATAACTGCAACTTTACTAGCCTAATTAAAAACAACTGTATTTGTTGCTTGTATTTTTAGTAGTATTTTTTTTATTTTTATGCATAACTGCATAATGTTCAATATTTGCATTTGAATTAAAGTTTATTGAATGAAATGCTATTTAAACAAACAGGTATTTCAAACTCACAGAACCACCGGAACTATTCATGAGTTGAGTGGATCACAGCTTCCACTCTGGGTTTTCCATTTCTGCGCCCCACTTCAAGTGAACTTGGATTGATGGAAGACGCTTATAGCCTGTTGACACCAAGAACGATAAAGTTACTTAAATATATTAGCGTGCACGCTAACGTTTAGCTTACTATAAGCACACGCTGCAGTTATGTCATCTGCCGCTTAAAATGCTCGAGCTCTTTAAAGTCTGTTGGTTTCTGATTTGCTGTCAATGTTTTATCGTTCATGTGATTTTTAACGATATCGCTCCGCTGTGCCGTTATCGTTGTAGTAGTGATGTGGACCATGTCATTCCTTATATGTTTGGAACGATTGTCGATATCTCTATTGTTATCATCCTTGGTGTGAATGGGCCTTTAGCAGAGCTCCAAAGACTATTCTAAACTCTAAGTTCATGCAACTCTACACTGTTCACATAGCCTACTCTGGTGGTCTGAAACGCCTTTAACACAGAGGGACGGAGTGATACATGGACATCTTGCTGTTGCACTAGATACCAGAATATTAAAAAAAATGGAACTAACAGCAACAGAGTTTATTACATGGCTCTATGAAATAGCGGTCATCCAGCGGTAAATTATTCCCAGATAACAACCACTCAAAAAAACAGATAATGCAGGCTCATCAGGGTTACTGAAGTCAGCATTGCTATTGGCCTACGCTTGCTAGGAACGGTTTTTCTTTCATGGACGTTTTGCACTTGATGAGCTAATAGAATATTAAAACTTAGTCAAATCAATATTTTGTATACAGTTATTTAATTGTGACATCCAGTATCTCTCTTGTTTCATACAAACGCAGCCGCCATTTTGTGACTATTGTTTTGTACACTGTGGATTATAAAATACAAACATTGGTACGATTTTAAAACAGTTTAATCTGAAATCAATATCTCTTATCTCTATAATTACTTATTTGGCGAAATGCTGTTTAATAAGTGGTATGATTAAACCACATCTCTTGAATGTCCGTCTAGTTTGAACTTGCCGCGCTGCAACTGCTCTCTCCGCGAAGCTTTGCGTTTAAAGAGCTAATAAAATATTTCAACTCAGATCAATATTTCGTGTCTAATTATTTACTTATGTGGTAATTACCATAGACTGTAAAAAATAGGTAATTACCCTGTCTGGGGTTTATTTTGAGAGAACAACCGGCTGGATGTACATTATCCCTTACATAATTTGGAATTAAATGGGCATCAAAAGTGGATAAACAGTGACATCTACCGGAGTTATTAGCCTATTGCAATGACTTATTAACAACGACAGTTTGAACTCTCAGAATGGCACTTTGTAAAATATTGTAGCAATGTTTAAATGTTAAATAAGAGTAATAACCATGGATGCACCTGGCCCCCATCATCGGAGCCAAAATTAATTATTTACATTAGGGGTGTAACAATATATCGAGTCACAATAGGCTATATCACTATACAAAAATGCAACAATATGTAGGCTATCGTGGATAGTGACAATATGTATTGTGTATAGTTCACCCAAAATGAGTTTTTTTTGTGTGTGTGTGTGTGTGTGTGTGTGTCAGTACTAGGCTACATTAAACTAGCTACATTAAACTACTAGCCTTTAATGTTGAATATAATGCCTAATAATGCAGTGGGGGAATATTTGTGGGTCCCAGTAATGCCAAATGTCTTATGTTACCAGTAAAAAGTGGCCTATACATTATTTTAAATATATCTAGTCAGTGAAAGAGTGCAAGCTGTACTTTCAGCTTCAGAATCATGAATATTTTTTATTCTGGTGTCACCATTGTCCTGTGCATTGGGTTACCAGCACCAAGCCCAAGCCTATTTCCACACTCAAAGTAATACCAAATTTAGCATTTTCATCAACACTTTATTTTTGTGAACCTTTTACCGTATGACTTGGAGTATTCTAATAATTTTTGTTTTGTTTGCTTCTTTACACGTGCAGTAATATGTAAAATCCAGCAGGTGGTGTCGCTACAGTGATTCATTAGTATTGCTGCTATTCGACTTCCTTCGTCCATATGATGGTGAATATTTAAAGGGTTAGTTCACAAAAAAAGAAGAAAAAAAAGATAATTCTGTCATCATTTACTCACCCTTATGTCGTTCCAAACCCGTAAGACTTTCGTTCAATCTGAGCAATTTCTGTCCCTCCAAAGACAGATACTCACTTTACCGCTTCAAAAAGTTCATAAAGAGATCCTAAAACTAATCCATATGAATCGAGCGGTTTAGTTTTCTGAAGAGACGGGATTGCTTTATATGAAAAGATTAAATTTAGGCTTTTATTCACATATAAACATTGATCAGCGAACATAAACAGAAGCTCAACCGAAAAGCTTGAAGCACGAGAACAAACCTCATTGGTTCTTGCAGAAGCTCAAGCGCGCTGTGTAATACACGAGAAAAAACCTTATTGGTTCTCTCATGTCAAGCGAACATGCTTGAGCATGCTTGATCAGAACTGATGTGTGCATAGATGAATGTTTAGTTTTACAATCTCATTACTAACTTTTTGAAGCATCAAAGTGGTAGTTGCATAGCTGTCAATGGAGAGTAGGGCCTACAGAACTGGCTCAGATTTTAAAATATATTCATTTGTGTTCCGAAGATGAACAAAAGTCTTACAAATTTGGAACAACACAAGGGTGAGTAAATGATGACAGAATGAAACATTTTTGGTGAACTAAGCAAATTGGGTGGTTGGGAATAACCAAAGTGATGCTTGACACAAGCTACCAGTAGGAGGCATTACCGCCACATCTTATTGATGTAATGTCTTGAAAAAGTCCAGTCCTGTGCAGCAGACCTTCCTCATCAGCTAGACAGTCAAACATTTGCTTGCCAGTTCTTGTACCTTTTTTCCAGCATAAATGCTCAGTCATCCTCCATTATTGTTCATAGAGATATGAGATGCAAAAGCTCCATGTGTATACCATTTCTGATTTAGTTTTGTGGTAAAACGCATACCAATGCAATACATTTTCCAACACTGATCCCATTTCTCTGGCAGAGGAAACAGACTTTCTGATGCTTGTGTTAATTCTGTGTAAAGATGTTCTGCATCAGGACACCCAATTCAAGACAGCCAACTGTTTCAAGTATATTTTATGAGCTGCCAGCTTAATCCATGGGACAAGAGGACATATTTTAGAGGCTTCCGTGAGAGTGTGACAAACTGAAATAAACAGCCACTAAACTAGTGGGCCACATCACCATTTGAACGTGTGCAATAGTCACTGGATTTTTAAATAGCCTATGTTGCTCATGATGAGTGCAAAATACAGCGCTAAGCTTATCAACCTTCACCAACAGTCTTTTTCTGAAAATATCAATATGATAGAAAAATGTATTGACCACAGAAGGTAAAATGTACCACAAATTTTTTTTATTAACTTTCAATGGTCCAGGTCACAGCATACTTGTACTTGTGGAGTCAAGCAATACAAAACTAATCAAATGTTTTCAGTTTCACAGTTTCTATCAAAATTAATAATATAAAAATTATAATAAATCTTAGTATTTTTGATTATTCGTTTTTACTCATTAATTGTTCTCTGGAATTTATTAACAAGCTTATTTTATATTTTAAATTATTTAAAAAAAGAAATCTGTGGTGCTTCTTGGTACTAAAAGTGTTAGCACACACTTGATTTAGTGAGACATTTAAATTAAAATCAGCACATATTTTGGCAAACATACTCTTTAATATGGGATCCATTTACTGAAGTTAGCATTATTTTCATTTTATCCATGCCAAGAGCACAAATGCATCAGTAGTTGACTGTTTCTGTATGTGAGAAATGGTTTGCCTGTACATTTTACTCCAGCTGACAGTGGACTCCTGAAGCACTTAAGGGAGCATTAGTGGTTTCTGACACCTGTGCATGGAATTGGTTGTAACTTATTTTTATGTCTTCCTGCATTCTTCAATATTATTTACCCGAGGGCCTCATTAATTTACGTGTGACAAAATATGTCCCTCTTGCTAAAACCACCTTATTATAATTATTCCCCCCACATTCCTCTCTTTGAAGTAACGACAACCAAAACACAACTTTTATTTGTGTTAGAGACCTCTACATATCATTTAAAGTGGAAATTCTCATACTTTCCCTGATTCACAAAGAAACGTGTGATGGTCTAAGTGAATCACAGCCTTTTCCTTGCTTCAGTTTTTAGTTATTGGAAAGAATGTTCTAGTTGGATGATTCAGTTCCCTTTTTGTCACTGCTAGCTTTAACTGCCAGTGAGTTGACCTTATGAAGTTTCCATAGAAGAGGTCTGTTAGATCAATTAGCCTCTGTCATCCTTTCATTATGCATTCGTGCAAGGTTTGTTCAAGCTCTTCAACGGTGCCATAAAAAGTGAGCTTTACAAATTAGCGTAACACATCAAATTATTTTATACCAAGGGCATTGGATGAAGAATGTTCTAGAATGAATTGTTTAAAAATTGTTAAAGGAGTAAAACAAGAATGATGTAAATTCTATGCATAGGTTTTGTTGAATCATTAGCTGCAAGACACATTAGTTAAGACTGACACCCTGTCTCTACACCGGACCTGAGCGGCACGATGCGACATGTCATAGAACCCCTAAAAACATGCAGTCTACAATGGATGCGGCGCAGTGCGATGCGAGTGGCTTCATTAGCAGTCACATTAGTGAAATTTCACTGGCAAAAAGGTCCATTGTATATTGTCAGTGGTGCGATGTATGAAGGACAGTTCACAAAGAAGTCACTTTAAAACCAAACAGCTTTCTGTTGGTCAGCACTTGGTCCTGCATTTCTACTCAATTCACTGTAAAAAACAAGGTAAATGGATAGCCTATGTCGTTCTATTTCTGACGTACTCCATGCGCTTGCTGTAATTTTGAGGACAAATGATTTGGAACGTTCGCTTTGAGTGTCCAGTGTTGACAAAAACATTTTGTAACATTCAAATGTGAATTGCATGAACACCCTAAAAACGCTAAAGTGTTCACAAACCATCTTCAATTATCACAGAACAAGATGTTCAGTAATTGCAGTCAAGAGGTTTTCAAAAAATGTGAACTTTAACACACTCCATCTGCAGCAGAACCAATCAAACATGTCCTGACTCCACAAGAAGAGGTTATGGAAAAGTACTGGAAAAGGGATTTTTGGACACAAGCCCATCCAAATTTACAAGAGCAAAGAATGTGTCTCACATTTGAACTGTGTTGATTCAACACATATAGCATATGCTTTATTTACTCTGGCATATAACAGTCAAATTTAGCCCGTGCAGATTTAGTTGTTGTGTTTATACATGTCAAAGTCAAAAGGGATTTATTTTAATTTTTTTTACTTTTATAGAGCGCATATTAAATGGCAGAAGTATCCTAATGTTAACATAATTTATTTTGGTAGAGTGTCTCTGCTTAAATTTTCAGACACATTCTGTACAATATAATGGAATAACATTAATTGATAAGAAATGCTCAGTATGGTGAGGTCAGCATTGGGAATAAACCACTGCATGGTAGCAAGAAAACTCAGCATCATCTACAGTTATTCTCGTGATTGTGGGAAATGGCAGGCACTGAAAAAAGAAAAAAAGAAAAGAGGGCTGGCAATGTGGTATTTGAGCACTTGGAGAGAAACCTTGAACTTGCACTGAAACACTGTTCATTCACCGAAGTACTTTATAGGTCTTTTTTCTCTAAACTAGAAAACTTTTCTCTAAAAACTAGGTGGAAAAAGGTAAGTGGATAGATAGTTGATAAAGTAAATTGCATATACAATGTATTTTTTTCCATTTATTCTGATATCGAATGATGTTAGGGTCTGTTTGTCTTGAATATGGAGCTTAATTCAGAGCTGTAATCCAGATATCACACACAATTCACTATCATTACGATTCTGAGGAAATAAAGAACAGATGTTCCTCAAGGTTTTGTCCATAAGAAATCAATTACACTGGCCCTCAGTAAACTTTTCATTGCCTCAAAAATCAATAGATTGTAAAAGAAAAGTAAAAGATTATAAATACTAATGTGACTGTCTAAATTGACGACATTCTTAATTGGCCCTTAAAAGTCCCTCCCAGTGGTGATGTTCAGAAGACCACCATCATAAACATAATTTTTCCTGCAACCAAACATTTCTCTTTGTCAAGTATAGTCTTCAAATTATTTACAGCTAAACAGAAAGTACAACAAAGGTCACATATTTTGTCATAGCACAAAAGAGTCATGTAACCCACCAGATCTGCTTTTCTTTATGGGTGTGTCACCACAAACGTGAAAAGCTCTGGTCCGCTGCATACACGCATACACACAGACACACACACACAGAGAGAGAGAACAAATGTCCACAGGAAACCCGCGAGACTAAACCACCACTGATGGTTCTTATTAGAGAACTACAACAGACCATCCTGGCTTTTACAGTCAAAGACACATGTCTGAGTGCTTTCTTCTCATAAAGGAATTCCTCTGAAGAGTAAATGTGTTTTTAAAGTGCTATCATGAAGAGAAACAGAAGAGGGTGAAAAACTATTAAGATATACTGATGATTATGAGTACTACTAGTGCAGCAATTGCTTATTCATTTCTGTATTATGTATATTTGCTTTGAATAAAATCTTCTGCTAAATAAATAGGAATAATAACAATGGCGGTGACATTCAAAGTGTTTTGGGCACTCAAAAAACAATTAAGTTAAATAAATATGGTACTGTACAAGCTGTACAAATCTGTTTAATTTCTATTCAAGCCTGCAGAAAGGTGTCGTAGAAGTGGGTACAGAAATAACATGCCACAGCATTCCATCACTATTGGCTGAATATTTTGCTTTATATCATAAACACATAGGCTATAACATTAAATCATCACTCATAAGTAAAAGTCATCAAGAGGCTGGTTTGTTTTAAAGGGATAGTTCACCCAAAAATTAAAATTCTGTAATAATTGACTCACCCTCATGTTGTTCCAAAGCTATATGAGTTTGAACTATCCCTTTAATTTGACTTAATGGCAGAAGCAGGTCTTCAGAATGATGGATTCAGCCTTTTTATTTTAATTGAATTGAATTTGAAGTTTAATGTTAAACGCCATTTTTTCATGTCATTCCCAACCTGTATGAATGAATGGAGACTGAAACACAAAAGCACCTTTAAGTAAGTCTTTGGGATGCATCACTATTTCTGTATTTGGGATGCATCACTATTAACAGTAGAACATGGGGGTTCGATTCTCAGGGAATGCATGAATTAATGAAATGACTTAGTAAATGTTAGTTACTTTGAATAAAAGTGTCTGCCAAATGAATGAGCATATGATAGCTTTGTGTTCAAAAGTTAAGTTGTGATGCACTTGCCTTGCCCTGCAATTTACAGCGTATAATGGATGAAAGGAAATAATGTCAATTGTGAATTTAAACATGTCTTAAATTATTATTTGACTGGACTGCCAAATCAGGGTTGCCAAGTCGGCGATTTTCCCCAAGGAATTGGGCTGCTTTTAAAATGTTGTTGCCGGTTAAAGGTTTGACATATTGCATAAATGATATTTGACTAAAATGCTTATATTGAAAAATGTTATATTTTACCCATGATAAAACTGTGCTAGATTTTGTGAAGGAGGGCCACTGGTGAAATACAGCCTTTGAGCTGTATTTATGATCACTATCATATAGTGGTTTTCATAACAGTGACTGTAAAATATGTATTTTAAGTACGGGAGTGGCATATTTAGAGTTTTGATATTTGGAATATAGTCATATAGGGTTACTTTTAGGCTATTTTTGATTGGCCATCGGGCTAGTTTTGTTAAGCATACCTGTGCCAAATGTTAAGACTTTTTTTAAGACAAAATTTGTTTTACAGATACAAAATACCCATTTATTTCCATTATGGACTGGATTCACTGAATTAAACATGCAACTCGATTAAGTTATTTTATATAGTGGGATCATTTGACGTGGCGTTCTAATTTATTTAAAAGATCTATGATAAAAATCCAAGACAGCAGTCAGAAAATCTGCCAACTGCTAACATACACATGTACATCATGTACACATAACAGCAAATTAAAAATGTTTAGACACAGCCGATTAATTGCTAACATTACAACTCTAGACTGACTGGACCTTATACTATGGACACAAGTAACCTTGGCCTTTTCTGTGTGTGTGTGTGTGTGTGTGTGTGTGTGTGTGTGTGTGTGTGTGTGTGTGTGTGTGTGTGTGTGTGTGTGTGTGTGTGTGTGTGTGTGTGTGTGTGTGTGTGTGTGTGTGTGTGTGTGTGTGTTGCAAAAAGGAAGTGGAAACTGGGAGAGAGGTGAATGTGTGGGGGCGAGGAGTGGGAAAGGTGGGTGAGTCCTGCCTGGAGCTGAGCACAGAATGTTGTTCTAATGCCTGAATGTGGAATGCCTTATTCAAACACTGAAGTCAGAGCTGGCTCCTTAAAGGTTTAATATAAAATAGCTGGCTATCCTTCTTCAAACATAATTCCGAGGGACGCATTTGATGTTGTGGGCTGACTGAAAGGTACATCAAATAAACAACAAATAATGAGGTCTTTGAATTCTAATTTTTTAAGAGAGGGAGGCAAGTAAACATTTTCAAACGAGTTAAGAATGAAATGAAAGCATAAAACCCCCCAGTAAGTTGAAACATTCTCATAACGAATGACATCTGAAATGACATACAATTGTTAATTTTTTTCTCAATAAACAAAGTAGATTCATTTGTTTGAACTAGGATTTTTGACATGCTCTCTGTGAGATGTCCATTTAAAACGCTACGTTGTTAATACAAACTCTATTTATTATAACAAAAAACAGGTGCTTTATCTGGTAAAATTCAAGATGGTCTGGATCTTATTATGAATAACCCTATACTAAGAACTAACTATGAAGACTGAAAATGTGGCAGCAGATTCATGATTAAACACACTAAAACTCCAATAATAATGTGTTTCCAGGGAATCGAACCAATCATTTTATCATTGACAGTACCATACTTAAGCAGTTGAGCTTCAGAAACATCAATCACTTTGCTAAAACAATCACCACGATTATATTTTAATAAATGCATTTAACAACATGTTTTAGTGAGAGCTGTGTCGTCCTGAACCCATTCCAATTAAGACATAAAATAATATCCCAACAATGGAAGTCAATGAGCCCCAAAAGAGAAGAAAGTCATACGGGTTTGGAATGACATGAGGTTGAGTAAATAATGATCGAATTTTCTAAATAAAAACAAAATGTTTTGGTCATGGTTATTATTACTAAAACCAAAACCATAAAAAAAAATTAAAAATTAAAATAAATCATTACTTGAAATAAAATGCACATTAACTGAAATAAAACAAAATAAAATAAATGTATTTAGTTTAAGTTGAAGTACTAAAATAACTAAAATTAAATCAAACTAAAACTTAATAAAACCTACAGTATATGGGTATAATTAAATCATTTAGAAAAAAATAGCAAAACACAAAGCAAAAACTATAATAGTTTATCAACGATAATAAAATAATGTTTTAGGTGAGCTTTCCCTATAATACATAGCTTTTACATGTCCATTTGACATATAACCTATTCTGGGTCATTACATGGTCAAGCTCTACACCTGACAAAGACTGACGGCACTCTGCTGTAATGTTTGCGAGGTCATATGTGCACACTGTTGCAAGTGGTCCAGGTACACAAACAGTGAGAAGGAAATGTATGACTTGTCCTAAGGGTTTAATTTCACATGGAGCACAGACTACACTTCATGCTCTTCCTGTACAGTCTGTTTGACAGAAGTCTGAGCTGGAAATACCCTCGGAGAGATTATGGGTTTTACCTAGTTTTTATGGGCTGTTGAGGTCATTTCAACTGGAAGCAGGATGGGACAACAAATGTTTGAGATGCCTTCATTTGATCTGTGTAAAACAGAAAGGAACAAGAGTTGAAAATATTAGCACAAATCATTGTTAACAGGCAACTTATGAAAACCAGAGATGTACAATATCAGTTCATTTTATCATAAGTAAATATTTTGCTCGGATACAGTGACATTGAAACTTACATTAAACACTGTATTTTACTTACTATGGTGCCTTGTATTTGTGTGGGTAGATTTCAGACATTTTTTTAATATACAGGTAGGTACTCATGCATGCAGCGTGAAAGTGACATAGTGTGCCAAAAACTATAAATGGAATGATTTAATGGCACATTTGATCTGAAGCATTGGTCAGGCCATTTATTTTAATACAAACAAACTAAATAGCTAGTTTTAATTCTGTTCTCAGCTATTCAACATGTGCCAACACATTGGTCTGTTTCCTGGCTCATTCACCAGTAGTTTTTGCTCTTTACTCAGTGAGGTCCTTACAGTCTTGTTGTGTATAATATGGAAGGCATTTTCTGCCAAATTTAAATAAATAAATTAAACGATTAAAATGAAAATTAAAACCAGATTAACGATTTCATTACAGAAAACAGTACGCAAAATATGGGACAAAATTGAGAATGAAATTAAATGATTTCATTTTCACAGCATTATCCCTGTCAAATTGAAAAATAAAATGCAATTGGTGATTTCACATTTCATTTTCACTACAGTCTCGAGGCAAGACTGCCAATATTAAAATGAAAAGCCAAACGTGAAAAAGAAAGTACAAATACAGTTTTTACAATGCTCTTTAGTAACGCTCACGCAATAATAGTGACACAATTCAAATACAAATGTAAATTTTCGTTTTCATTTTAATTCCTCTTTTATTTCACAGTTTTCATTTTCGTTTTCATTTTCAAAGACAACCTGCATGCAAATTCTATGTTAATGAGTGGGTGTGGCTTATTCTAGTAACGGCGCTAGAGGCACGCCTTCTGTAAAGCGAAGTCGTCGACGTCCCGTGTGCATGAGTTGAATGTGTGAAACGAAATTATTTAAATAATATAGTAATCGAGACGACGAGATATGGCGAAATCTGTTAGTGAGCTTTTGCGGGAAGCTGCCGCAGCATTAGAACATGGAAACAACCAGCCTGACCATGTTAGTTATGATGTTAGACTCAGACTAGACCATAATCGACGATGAGGTTCATTCATGTATTAGGCTGTTTTGGAAATTCAACTATTTGGGTGTACAAAGGTCTTAGTGACACAGTTTCTACAACAATTATAACCAGACATTAATACCCACTGGCTTTAACCGAGAACCTCGGACAATGTTTCATATTCGCGTCGTGCCTAACAACGCCCTTCAGCCGTGACTTATTCAGATGCAGCACTGTCTTAAGTCTAACATCATAACTAGGTTATGAATTCTAGCTTTACAGAAGGCGTGTCTCAGCGCCGTTACTAGAATAAGCCACACCCACTCATTAACATAGAATTTGCATGCAGGTTGTCTTTGAAAATGAAAACGAAAATGAAAACTGTGAAATAAAAGAGGAATTAAAATGAAAACGAAAATTTACATTTGTATTTGAATTGTGTCACTATTATTGCGTGAGCGTTACTATAAAGAGCATTGTAAAAACTGTATTTGTACTTTCTTTTTCACGTTTGGCTTTTCATTTTAATATTGGCAGTCTTGCCTCGAGACTGTAGTGAAAATGAAATGTGAAATCACCAATTGCATTTTATTTTTCAATTTGACAGGGATAATGCTGTGAAAATTAAATCATTTAATTTCATTCTCAATTTTGTCACATTTTTTGCGTACAGTTTTCTGTAATGAAATCGTTAATCTGGTTTTAATCATTTAATTTATTTATTTAAATTTGGCAGAAAATGCCTTCCATAGTATAAAAGGTTCCAAACATTATTAAGAGTGAAAATATGGCTCTGTCCTTAAAATTTAATTTGATGACATATATTAGCCTACCTGCTTTCACCTCTAAGTTTACAATGAAGACTTAACATTCGGAAACAAGAGCAGCTGTGTATTCGATTGAAAGAGGACTGTGACGTTCGTGAGTAAAGGTTTGAGCAATGAATTAGGCATTCTGTAGAGGTCTGTGTCCATATATAAACTTTTTATTGTTGGCATAAATAGACTTTATGCGCCAGAGAAAAAAGCGCGCGGCCATTTTTAGAATTTTGTGTTTGAACTTCCGTTTTAGCAGTAGCTCTGTTACGTTAATATATGGCATCGCTTAGCTGATGAAGTGGATCATTTACACATTGTAGGGTTAACGGAAGTTATCGTGAGAATTGTAGGCCTATTGTATTGTTTGAAGCGAATGTCAAAACTAATGTCAGTAGACCGAGAAGGTTTTAAAACGAGCAGTTCATTCATAAACCTGTAAGATCTTACCTTAATGCTATAGAACAGGGATCTTCAACTAAAATTGCTTGAGGTCCAGTAAATGAACCCTCCTCACCAGCCGAGGTCCGGACAATTATATACCTAAAAATATGAATTGATGGGTTTTACCAGACTAAAGAAATGAGTGTAGATAACATTTTTTTTTTTATTATTGGACAAAATATAATGTTATGGATAAACATGTCTTTTCATATGTATAAGCAGCCATAAGTAATCCTTCACAAAACTGATTTCATTTTAATGCTGTTCTGTTATGTCCTTTAAATTGATTTGGTACAAAATATCTGAATTCAACCAGTAACAATGTCTGACAAAAATATGATAAAGGAAACTGTGCAAAATGCCTTCATCTCTAAATTTGCACTAAACATACATTAATTTCAACATGAACAACTTAAAAGGAAAACTAAAGTGCTTTTTTCGGCTGTAGCCTACTGAGATTAACAATCACAATCAACGCAAACCTCCTTGTATTGTCTCTACTTAACTAAATGTATCTAATGTTGAACACTGCTGTGCTCTCTTCTGTGCTTCAAGTTGCATTGGTAAAGATAATCAGCAATATCATTCAGAAACACATGCAAAAAATAGTGCCACCAGTGTTGGAAAAATGAAAAAGTGCAAGAAACCCTTTATCTCTTATTTTGTACAGTCCATAAAAATGTAAATAACCTCTTATGAAATTTAAATAAAATTGTCTAAAATTCACTGTATTCTCACAGTGACCACTCATATGCTCGATGTTGGGCGGCGAATGAGTGAGAGAGGACGACCCATGTAGATCGCTCATACTGGGCTTTGAGCTCATTTATTTTCTGCGCCCTTACTTTACTAATTTTTGAAAATGCCATTGTTTTTCACTCACTGAAAGTACCTTCCAGATGTTACAAAGAGAAAAGTTGGAGTCTTTAGAGTTTATCATTTATTTCAAACATCTGTTTTTCAATTTGATTCTAATCATAATATAACATCATTGAAAAACAGATTTTTTATTTTTCAGTACAAAAAATGCCTGAACTTTGTCAAAAATGAACTTGTATTGTTATAATTGTGATTTCATAATGTAGATATGAATACAACTGGAAGAACTTGTGAAAAGGTGTCTTTCAGTTAGTCAAATAGCAAATAGTGGAGCTCTGCAGCCATCTAATGGTAAAAGTGATAATTTGTTACTTTTAAAACTGCATTTTCCAAAAGATGGGCAAAAATCTTACACTAAACCATGTCAAATTATCCATGTTATCCATGAATGAAATTTAGAAATGTGGGTCAAAAAAACAAAAACAGCGCACAAGGGTTAAAACAAATGGATCTGTTGTGTTTTCATATTCAAGAGATTATAAGCTAGATGCAGCTTCGCATCAAATGTTCTTCAACTTTTATACATAATAAATTTGTTTATGAATAAAGATTGATCTGTTGAAAGCAGTTATTTTGAGATAGATGCCAAATGTTCTCCTCCTATTCATATTTAACATTGAGGGGGTGCATACAACATATTTGCCCACCGGCAACTAGTCGCCGCACATTCAAATACGATTTTCAAGAAGAAGAAAAAAAACCTGGGGAAAATAAATGCAGAACATGTTCACATAGGACACTATTAACACATGACTATATGCATGAAACCATTCAGAAAAAATTGGGCACAAATGGGTTAATGGCCGATTAAATTAAATTAATAATAGCCTACAATAAAATATTACATTAGAAAATGTTGTCATAATTGAAGAAGATCTGCATACTGAAGTGAATCCCATGCTTCAGAGGGTTCATTTAATGGATTTTATCCAGGCTGTTTTCATCTCTTCTATATATCAAACCTAATAACAGGGGACTCTGAGGTGGACACCATTACGTCAATTTTCAATTACAGCTCTGTAAAATTAAGGGAATATTGCCAGTGTCTCCTTGTATCATGGTTGGATGTGTGATGAATTTTAGCTTCCAATCCTCATATCCCTCATTTTTGTTTTCTGCTATTTAGTTATTTTCATTACCTTGTTGTAAAAGGCATTCAGTTATATCATGTTTCCCCACTTTTTAAAGCAAAAGTCTATTTTTATTCTTATATATTTATGCCTCAGCTCTGCTCAGATGAATGCTTAAGTATAGTGTAGAGAGCCCACACACAATTTCTGTCCGCAGAACTCCTCAAAATGTTCCAAAGATAAAAAAATAAAAAAAGGACATCATTTACAAAGTTCTACACATCCTCTACCCATTGAATGTTTGTTATTAAATATCATGCTATATTAAATATTTTTTTTCTTTTCTTTTTTTTAAGCATTTTGACATTTCTCAAAATTCCACAGATTAGCAAAGAAAATGTGTGAAAAGTCAGATTCCATTTTGGCCTAATTAGTAATATGTCTTATATTGGCACAAAGATGTAAAGTGTAAGTGTTATTAGTTTAATTGCACATTTCTGAGATTCACATCATTTAAAAGGCTTTGTTTGTATGATGTGATGATCTTAGCTGTTTACACAAATGTTTTTTGTTACAAACTGATGCACTGTATTAAGAGCCACATGTGTCAGGAAGCGAGCATGAAGGGTAATAGTGGATTAAGCTAAAAAAAGCCTTGAGCATGTGCTGCTCACATTGGGCTCTCTGCTAAGAGAGTAAAACCCAAAAATAGGTAAGAAAGGTAAGAAAGACACTGGGCTTATAAGCAGTAGAAAATGTCAGTAAAAAAAGCCTGATATCAGATGATATTAAATTAGAGGAGAGTGGAAAATAATGGAATAGAATGTGTGCACTGTATAGACCTTCCTCTAGAAGATGTATGGGACCTTTCCCTCTCATAAAATAATAATAGGCCTCATAATAATTATTTCACCTTTGCAATATTTCAGAAATCTGTGTTTTGAGTTCAGAGACATAATGTAACAACTGCTCAGAAGAATCTGCGTGTTTAGTGTACTGGTATATATATTTTTTATCATGTAGCTGGTATATTATGGTGATATACTCATACCCTCTTTTAAAGGGTATACAATACCACCATTATATACCCCCTGGATTCTCCTCAGCAGCTGTAATCCAGTTACATCATCCAGGCCTGATATTTCTGGGGCTGTTTTAAGGCACAGAGCCAAATATGTGCTGAGTATACATGTGCACGTGACTTTAATTTCATATTGCACATCTCAATTGTTGAGATTGTTTAGTTAAAGTATTTTGACCTGTTAGTTTGATACTTAAAAAAAACAAAAACATTAAGCCATATGTTACTTAAGACTAATTAAAAAGTTATGTTACTGTTACTCTTCTGACAAAAATATTTAATATAATTTATATAATTATGTTGTGATAACAAAAACGTGCTGTATTAGTCTGAACAGGCTCCAGTCTCAAGATTATGAATGTAAAATCTGTATAATGTGAAATATTCTAAAATATGATCCCATCCCAATCCTCTAGAGACTTGCATTTAAAGCTATTTTCTTTACTCTGAATGAAATATGACCCTATCATAGATTACCAGAGTTACATGCTTTTCATGATATTTTCTATGGGTTGCCAGTTGTTGAATATCTGTGCAATGTATCAATCCAAAATAAACGACCTTGAAAATGAGCAATGACATGATAATATTTTAGATTCAACATCTATGTCCATGTCTTGGCATAATCATATCCATATTCTCGCCATTGTCACCTTTAGTTTGCTCATTGGGCACTATTTTCTTGAAACAATATTTATTGAAAATGTTTCCTTCAGATTTATAATTAACATTAGGCTACAATAGTGGGAAGGGCAAAATATAGCCAACTTTTAATCAAAACTATTTTCCAGATACTATTTTAAGAACTTGCTTAATTTGGCTTTAGAACAGTGACAAAATAAGACATTTATTTAGATGCTATAGGCCTATTTCTCACACAGTATAAATGGACCCTTATACATACCTTTTTAAGAAATGTTCACTCGCAAAAGGATCATCATATATTTAGAATTTGAGAGCCAGTTTTAAGGCAGAGGTTCATTCTGATTGCATTTACAGGAGTAAATCTTTGCGCACTGGCACCCCTCAGCTGCATGGGTTGGTCCCGTGCGCTCGTCAGAGGATACGGAGGCTGCTGTGCTGTTACTTTTTGACATGTCTGGCAAAGCTTCCAGTGATAAGGAGCCGCACAGAGCGTTTTCCATACTTTTGGAAGTGTTTCTGACTGAATTTTTCGCGACGTGCATTGTGTTGAAGTGGCGCGTGTCAAACTTATCAAGACTGACTTGAGGACCGGAGCTTGACTTCATGGAAACTATTTTCAGTTGGTTAAAGGATTATATGTATTTCAATATAGGAACAATGAGATGAGAAAATTTGGCGCTGGGCAGCAGTAAATGCCCCTTTCCTTTGAATCAGCCATACCTCGCGCAGAATGTTCAAATGTTTCCTAAACGCACTTACAGGTAAACAAAGATCGATATAACTTTTCTCTTTATTAAATAAATTATTGTATTGGTTTGTTAAGTATCTAAAGATGGTTTTAATGAACTTTTGCACTGTTTTGCACTGAGCATCAGAATTATAAACTCTATAAGAATACATCGGATCTTATGACTATTTACTGGATTGTATCTCTCTACTGACTTAAGTGTTTCTGAAGTTTTCAAACATGAGGGGAAGGTACATGCTTGGTTTCGGTGTTTTGTGTCTGTTTGCATGGGCTGTTTACGTGTCAGAGAGCAGCCCGACCGATAAACAAGCAAAACTCAGACTGCTGTCGATAAGACGAGCAAGACAAAACAAATCACGACAGGGGCAGATTATCAGAACACGTACTTCTTCATGGAACAATGATAAACGCCAGCAGTTGCAGGGAGATGAAGGTATAAACGTTACCAGGAATGTCCAATCCAGAAAAATCTTGGTACAAAGGAGACCAGCACAGGGTGGGACTATGAATCCAATCCAGCAAGATGATGGAACACCTGGAGCCAGGGCCAGAGTATCCCGCATGCCAAACAGTGCCGGTTCTCCAAACTTATTGGCGTCATTTGCGGGAAAAAATCGCCTGCTGGTTATTTCCGCACCCCACGACTCTGATGGTTACTACAGATTGATGATGAGTCTTCTTAAACCAGAGGTTTACTGTGAGTTGGCAGAACGGCACGTGCATCAGATTGTCATTTTTCACCAGGAAGGGGAGTTGGGTGGGAAAATCAGACGCATTACTAATGAAGGCAAAGTGATGGAAGAGCCGTTGGATACGACTCTTATTCCCAGGCTCATGAACGTTCTTAAATTAGAGAAAGGAAAGTTTGGGATGGTCCTTCTTAAGAAGACGCTTCAGGTAGAGGAGCGCTACCCATACCCTGTCAGACTGGAAGCGATGTATGAAGTTATCGACCAGTCGCCTATGCGAAAAATGGAGAAAGTCAGGCAGAAAGGCTTTGTGCAGAAGTGTAAAGGGGCTGGGGTGGAGGGTCAGGTGGTCGAGGGTGTCCCCAGCACTGACTCCCATATGGATCCACCAACAGAGAGGAGAAGAGAGGAGCGGAAACCCATGCGAAGACCGACCACAACAACAACTCCAACTCCAACAAGACCAACAACCACTACCACCACTACCAAAGGAACTACCACCACCACACGTCCCCCAACTACAACTCGATCCACCACCACAACAACGACAACAACGCGGCCAACCACAACGCGGGCCACCACCACTCCAAGGACGACCAGAGCTCATACTACCCCACAATGGATCCCAGCCCACAAGACCACCGCCGAGCCCTACTATTACAACGGAAGGGACAGATTCCAGACAACCTCACCCACGACACTTCCCGTCTACACCAAGGCTGACACAGCAAAATACAGGGACAACCGCACTGATAAAAAAGAAAACAACCACAGACATACCAACATTATACTTACACAACACAAACCACCTAAAGTTAAGCCTACGAAGAAAAAGAATGGCGATAAGGAAATTAGCAATGCTTACGTGGAGAAATATGATGTAGACGGGCCCACCGACGGCTATCCTGAAGAGAAGGAGGAAGAGATTGTGCCCATCAAGAAAGGCAAGGGCAAGACAGATAAAAAGAAGAAAAAGTTGTCCAAGACAGGCAAGGCGGAGAGGAGGGGAAAGGATGGAAAGGGCAGTAAGAAAAATGGAAAGAAAGTTTCAAAGATCCCCGAGAAAGAAGAGTATCAGAAACCAACAAAGAGACCACCGCCGCCGCCTCCACCACCTAAAGGAGCTCTGGCAACCTTTTTGGACTATTTTGAAAGCAGAAGGAGACTAATTGTGAGTAGCTTTGCAAGTAGTCTGATTTAGAAATGTGGATTTCTTTATTATAATATTATTTACTGTTCTTCTGTTTTAAACTCTTTACTTCAGTTGATCACCTCTCCAACAGAGGAGAACAACATGTATGTTCAGCAGAGGGATGAATACTTGGAACATGTGTGTGAGATGGCAATCAGAAAGGTCTCCATCATCACCATCTTTGGCACACTTACAAACAGCACCATGAAGATAGATCATTATCAACTTGGTAAGCCACTTTTGCCAATTTTTTACATATTTTTCAAACCACCAACCATCATTTCAGTTAGCATAACTCTTACAAAATGATAGGAGTGATGATTTTCATCACTGCATGCATTTTTCCTGTTATCTTTTTCTATTGTTTTACTTTCTTCATTCTTAAACAGTAACTGCTGAGAATCCATGTCATGGTTGACATATGGACATTTAAGCACAGGTTATGTAAGTTCCTGTCAAAGCATTCTATCCATTCCCACTGAGCCACCCATCATAAAATCCTGCAACGTTCATGAAAAAAGAACAACTGTTTCCTGTTCTTTGAGAGCTTTACTAGCTGTGACATGCAGCTATGAATGATTAGGCCGAAGATGGATATGATAAACACAAGCCATTTTCTTATGCTGGAGATTTAGAGCTATTAATTGTATGGCAAACAAAAAGGGCCTTTTATCCAACAGTTGGCACTCACTTGTAAGTTAGGGAAGCACTTTTCCAGATTATGACCTCATATGACACAAAACTTCACAGCAAAGGAACTTGAAGGTTGGTCTGGGAATGGAGTGAATGGTGCTTGTTCAAGTGCCACGGAATGCTGCTAGATGAATCAAATGGAAGATTGGGAGCAGAGTCTGCCATGGCACGTTATTCTCTCTTGTTCATTATCCAAGACATGGGAAAATGTATGTTTCCTTTGTAGCTGATATTCTGACTGGAGAGTTTTAGCTCAGCAACAGCAGTCAGTTCTTGGCTGGCAAGACAGTTTTGTAGGGATTACTCTACTCTTTCAATTTCTTCATTCGACATTTTTGATGCACTACTCCAAAAGTTAATACACCAGAGTTTTATCTGAAAATTCGCTCTGAATTCTACCTGCGCCATTCAGAATTAAATTGAGAATGCCATTTAAATTCCAATTCGATTCCTGTTTTTGTTGCAGAATTGCATCCAGAATTTGAATTGGAAAGTAGATTTGAAATGAATTGAAATTCGTATAGTTTTTATTTGAACTCTTTTTAAAAAGCCTAGTTTTAAAAAAACATTTCAGAATCAAGCCAATTCTTCAATCCCAGATTTTGCGCAGCCCTGGTTGTCACTGTTATTGATAATTCTCCAGACGTCACACAATTAGATTCTACAAGCATTAAGACAAAATGCTGTGAAATAATAATGAAATCATCATAATCTGGACTGCCTTTGAATGAGTCACTGCTTTGACTTTTGTTCCATATACTCATCAGTCTGGACTGTGTCACATGGTTCTGTGTGAGGGGTCACTTTCGCTGCCACATGATGGACAAATAGAAGCAAAGCAGGTGCTCATAATCATCTTTCTAAAGTGAACACAAGGCTCTCTGTGATCGCATATCTGTCTGGCACGTTCTGAGCATTTATAGCCTGCCAGCTCACTGTGACTGGTTCCAGTGCAGCATCAGAGGTACTAGAAAGGAAACATGACTGACTGTATGATCAGCGGTTCCTGAACCACAATTAAAGGTTCTCTGCTGTGGCTATGGTCGGTATATATAATTAGGAGCACTGCTGAGGCTAAACCAAATCTTTCATTTTCCGTTTGTAATTTCTATGATGTAACTCTCCAGAAAGGCTGTTTCGTTTTATCATTATTATTTAAAAATTATAGTTATTTATATTTTATATTAAGATTGCTAGTTGTTGTTTATCTAGTGTCGTTGAGTAGGGAATTATTTATTTTATTTTTGCCCTGAGAGATAAATAAAGACCATATTTAATGAAAACCCAATGTTTATAGGAAGAAATACCATTTTGCCTCCGCTTTGATTCGTTTTTGATTGTAGTTCACCTCCCGTGCTGAAAGTGGAGTGCCTTAAACCATCTGTTTTGTTGTCCGCTAGAAATCAGAGTGAGAAATTCTTTGGATTTTGTGGAAAGGAAAACAAATATTTTGGGTTGGCCGCATCCTCCCGTGCTGTTTAATGCACCCGCAGAGTTTCCACAGACTAAAGAGGGTCTTTCACATGAGTTGCTCTGTTTTTATCTGTCTCTTTTAGAGCAAAGGAAGCCATGTTCCCAGAATAAACACACAGAGCAACCATCCCTAAGGCCTGCAGCAATTCATTAAAAGACTGCATGTCTGGTGATTTTCCGTTTAGATAAACAGCAGAACAGCATTGGGCTACTCATATAGCAGAGGGCCTCAGTGTCCCGAGTTCTACCGGCGTTGACCCCGTACTGTATGTTATGAAAGACACGCATGTCTCTTTGAACTGCAGTCAAAACAAAACTAGCAGACTGTGGAGCCATCTGTAATCTTCTGTATTTATCTCTCTGGTTGGTTGATCAGTCTGTGAGATTTTGTGTGGCGTCTTTGCAGAGAATGACAAGCCCATGAAAGGTTTGAGACAGGAGGATTTGGAGAACCAGGATCTTATCACAGAGCTGAGGAAAGAGTATGGAATGACCTACAACGATTTCTACATGGTCCTCACAGATCTGGACATGAAAGCGAAGGTGAAAGACACGTAACATGACACGCAGTACATTTTCACAGCTTTAAAGCTCTCTTCTTCCACAGCGCTTTTCAGCGGTACGTGAGGTGTGCCAGCGCAAAGCTGAGTTCTGTTTGCAGACAGCTGGAATAAACAAAGAAGCCACTGTGCAGTCAGGAGGTGGATAGAAAGTAAAATGTATTGAAAATCCTCAGAGACACCCACAAATGCTGATTTAATTCTGGGCATGGAGAGTTTAGATAGAGTTGTGAGTGCTGAATGTTGACATAACTGACTATACATAAATTACCCACAAATAAAAACGGATCATCGCGGCCCTTGTAAATGAGTTGTACTCTTTGTTATGAGAACATGTTTTAACATCCAAAGTAATTTAATTCAGTGCCTTTATGAGCTGTATTTGATGTAATGGTCAATATAAAACAAATAAAATAATGTAGCATTTGCATTACATGTAGGTGTTTACATAATAAATAAGTATAAATATTAGTGTTATAATAAATATTAAATATAAATTATATTAAAAAATAATAATACAAAGTATAATAATAAAATTAAATAATACAGTTTAAACACAATAATAAAATGGGTGTCTGTATAAGTTCCACAGAAGAAATGTGATATTGGATGTTGAGTTTTGCATTGCATTCTTGCTTGAACAGCATGTTTGTTGTGGTTTGCAGAAAAATGTCAAGAATTCTTCACAGCTCTGTCAATTTGACACATAATTTTAGGTTCGGCATTCTTGGCCGCTCAGAACCTATTGAGAAAATCCCCTTACTAGTAAAGGTATTCGGTTTCTAACCCTCTATGAGCCTGCATATTTCTCTAAGTTGTATATCTCTTTTTATTATTTCCAGCAATACTATGAAGTGCCAATTGCAATGAAGGCTGTTTTTGATTATATCGACACGTTTTCCTCGCGCATCAGAGAGATGGAACAACAGAAACGTGATGGGGTGACGTGTAAAAAAGAAGACAAGCCAAGATCATTGGAGAACTTCCTTTCCAGGTAAAGCTTTTTCCATTGAAATTGTGTTGTGCTGGAGCCAGGGCTCACAGGGGGATCTCCAAAAGAATTAAATCTGTGCTTTTATGCCATCACAAGCTGTCTTAGATGTCATTATATACTGAATACAATTCATAGCATTTCACACACATATTTGTAAATATTTTTTTTTCTATTTATTTATATATTTTTATACAGACAAAGAGGAAAAACACATGTAAAAATATTAACAATAATCTATTTGTCAGATGGTGTAGTTACAAAAATCTACCAAGAGTTAACCAGACCATGCCAACCCTCAACACCAGACATATAATTTTATTAAAGCTGTTCAAACATGTTTGGTTTCACTTTTTTTATCTGTTAGGTAAGATCTAAAATGTTCAATATATGATTACATTTAATCTGTCAAGTACATCTCACAGAAATCTGGTCTGTGGTCTCTCCCCCTGTTTGAAAATCTCTGCATTGCAAATCAATCAGCAATTGACGAATTCAGATTCAAGTAGCGTTATTGGCATGGTAAAAAGGCTTTACATTGCCAAAGCATTGACAGGGCTCTGATCCAACTGTGTTGAGAATTGTCAAATTTTGCATGTGCGCTGTGTGCTCATCAATTGCCTGTTATTTTAAAACCTCCATCCAGTAACTCTACGAATTACTTGTAATGTAGAACTAGATCAGAAAATATTTGCAAAAACCGCTGAACAGAGGCCGCCTGACCAGGTGGGCCCATTGCTACAACCTAGATTTGCCTATGCGTTAATCCGCACCTGCATTGATCTAATGATTTTGTTCTATCATCGCATAGGTTTCGCTGGAGACGTAGGTTGTTTGTCATATCTGCACCAAATGATGAGGAATGGGCCTATCAGCAACAACTCTATGCACTGACCAGTCAGGCGTGCAACCTGGGTAAGCATGATAATCACTGAACTATATGATGTCATTGAAGGAGAATTTCGATAAAATTACCAGATCACATTTTTGCAGCGGTAGTTATTCTTTAGGGACTCTTACTACAAATTTATCTTTTTACCTGCAGGGTTTGCATATGTTTCTTTCTCATGTCTCAAGTTTGCCAAGATAATATCTCACATTGATTTTCTCTTGTCACTCAGCGAAGATTGAAAACAGATCGTTGTTACTGTAGTTCAGACCAAGCCAGTTCTTATAAATTCCACTGAGTTATGGATTTGAAATTTTTCTTGGTATTATTCCCAAGAACAATGTGTATTCCCGCTGATACTTAGTCAGAAATGTTTCCCACTAAATAAGCTTGACACAACAGCAGTGAATGTTTGCCATTTTGTATCTTGTCCTAGAAATCTTGACAAGCATATAACTCATGTAATTAGCTAAGCATTTATCCATCATTGCAGCAAGCTCTTGAGTACCTCCTTTTTATATTATAACTTTGCATAGACTAGGTGGATTTGACTTATTTTCAAGAATATATATTTTAGTAGTTGTTTTCTAGCCAGTTCCAAGTGTTGACCAAGGCCAGTGACCACACCTGGAACAGCTAATAGTGAGGTGTAACCTCATGTTCTTAGTCCAGAAGAAGCCCATTCCACATGAAATGAGTGTGGAAATCATAGAGATGTTCCTAGTTGTAAATAAAATAGTAAATAATAGCAATTTAACAACTTGTTAGCAACTTACATAAAAAAAACAGCTGCTTCATATTTCACATGACGTATGATTTGTGTCACCTGTAAATAATAATGTGTATAATTTAGGTGGTGTGAAAGTGTCTTCAAATAATGTTAACCACATGCCTTATTTTATTATACATTTTAAACTGCTATTTAAAAAACAGTATTAAAAATACCATAGGGAACCCATGTAAGATAAGATTACAAACTGACCTCACAATAACTTATGTAGCTCTGTAAAAAAAAAATTATGTGGCAGAATGTGACCTGGAAAAGATCTTAGAATGATGTTTGACAAGACATGAACAAAAAAAAAAAGATTCTCTTCCATTCCAAGATTCTCTTCCATTTAAACTGACATCGGTTACCACAGAGGATTTGAATTTGGCAATCAATTCAAACATAAATGACTTGAGAAATATTTCTGTGTATTAATACATCACCCACATATTCCATTAGCAACAGTTAAGCAACAGACATGCCATTAAACAGCCTAAATGTCAACAGGGGAACATTTGAAGACTCAGAGGGGTGTTTAGATTTTAGTCTGTTACACTTTAACCTTACAATTCCTTTTGTGTTGGTCGATTTGCAGGTCTTCGCCATGTATCAATACTGAAGCTGGTTGGGACAGATCTGATAGACATGGGAGGAGTGTTAGAGCTTTACCCCATCAATGGTAAGACCACTGCCGCTGAAACACTAACAAAAAAAGATTTGAACTTCCGTCTACACTCTTTAAAATGAAAGGTTCTTTAGTGGCCTCATTTGTTCCACTGCACAAAAGGTTATTTATTGTGGGAAAAGGTTCTTGAGATTAGTAAAATGTTCTTTACACTAAGAAAGAAAAGGTTATTTTAAGTACTGTTCACTTAAAGGTTATTTGGGGAACCCAAAATGGATCTTCTACCTCCTTTAGTAATCTTTATTTTTAAGAGTGCTCCTAAAATGTTATATGTAGACTTTGTGGTGCGAAAAGCTCTATTAACGTGAATGTAAACATTTGTAGAAATGGTTTAAAAAGCAGTTTAAAATATCAGCTGACCCAGATGCTTATTTATTGTGGTCACTTGTATGAAAATATGAAAAGCATACCTGTAGCTGTCACAGCAGCCAGGTGCTTAGTAAGTGTGTTAAGGGTTAATCAGCACATTAGATGAGAGCAGTGGTGTTGTGTTGACATTGGCTGCTTTTTTGTCAGTCAAAAGTAGCCAGTAGCCTCTGGTTTCAGGCGCCTCCCTGCATGAGTCAGCCTCTCCAGCTCCGGCCGGGCTCAGAAATGTCCAAACAGTTCCCACAGGAATTATATTTTGCAGGACAGAAATGAAAGAGGGCTCAGGTGTTTACATATTTTCCATCATTGTTGAAACTACAGACAGCTTTGCCTTCATTGGCACCCAGGCCCCTGTGCATCAGCAGTCTGTCTGATACATTAAGATCAAACAGTGATTCTGTGAGCTGTATTTAAAGTGCTGGAACTCAAGTCTTCTATGTAAGATAAAAGCTATATCTGATGAAAAACATGTTGGTTTTATCAAATGAAATCTGGTTTCTATTTGAAAATGTTTTGTCAAAGATTTGTATTACTATATTAAAAAGCTCTTCATTTAGAGACGGTCAGTGTTATTTAGTTTTGAAAAAAGATGAATAAATGGAAGGAAAGTTGGTAGACCAATATATCTTATTTATTTATTTTATCATTTCAAAAGGTTACTAAACATCCAAGAAATCATATTTTCTCCATTTTGAAGGACCTCCCCACCACATTATATGGTGGATATATATATATATAGGATAAAAAATCAATGTTTCTTGAGCACCAAATTAGCATATTAGAATGATTTCTGAAGGATCATGTGACACTAAAAACTGGAGTAGTGATGCTGAAAGTTCAGGTTTGCCATCACAGAAATTACACTTTAAAATATCATGAAATAGAAAACGGTTGTTTGAAATTGTAATATTTCACAATATTACTGTTTTTACTGTATTTTTGATCAAATAAATGTTTCCTTGGGGAGTATAAAAGATTTGTTTCAAAAACAAAAAAAATAAAATCTCACTGACCCCAAACTTTTGAACGGCAGTGTAGTTTCAAATACATTTTTAAATAAACTTGTTTTGCATTAAACACCAAACTCGAATCTATCAAATATTTTGAAGTTCAGTATCCTATTAAGTAATTTGTGGTGCACAAATGGCAGAACTTCCTGTATCTCCACCATATTTTGTTTATCTGCATGCATGGTGCACACCTGTTTCTGACACCCACGACACGTGTCTCTGTTTCAGGAAGTGCAACGGTGGAGCGTGAGGGGATATCTGCCAGTCTAGTGCGGGACATTAGAAACTATTTCCAGATCAGCCCTGAATACTTCTCCATGCTGCTGGTGGGAAAAGATGGAAATGTCAAGTCCTGGTACCCGTCTCCCATGTGGTCCATGGCCATCATCTACGACTTGATCGACTCCATGCAGCTCCGCAGACAGGAAATGGCCATCCAGCAGTCTCTAGGCATGCGCTGCCCAGAAGATGAGTACGGTGGCTACGGTTACCACCACGGCTATCAGGATGGCTATCATCAGGGTTATGGATATTAGGGTTTATAACATTCATAAGACAGTGTCATGGTAAGAAATAACTGAAAACTTCCTTTCTGAACTGGTTTTATAATTATCGTATACAGCTGATATATTTATATTTAAAGATGCATCTTATCTGCTATACATCTGTCCCTATGGACATAATCTTTTGTAGATAAAAGACGTTGACGAAACATTTGTATTTATTGAATGTATTCACTATACGAAGTGATCATTTTTAAAGGTCACAACCTGCTTTTTCTTGTTGAACTATGTATTGTTACTCTATTTTTAAAGAGCACTGTCTTATTTATAAACGTATAAATTGTGCTTTAATTTCAATAAAAAATATATATATATTGAAATGCCTTTGGTCATAATACATTCTAAACATTGCAGACCATTTTTAGCTGAACTGGTGTACACTACAGTTGGGAATTATGTGCTTATGTGATGATTGAATTTCCCTCCCTTATTTTATGAAGGCCCTGTGCTGATACAGCCTACTTATCCTACTTGAGCACTATGTCAAACTATGACTTTGACTTTTTCTTTGCTTTATTTCCCTCTGCTGGTCAGTGATATGTTGGCAGTTGCAACAAAATATCAGTATTAAGCAATTATTTGCGCATATATGATTAAAATGTGGAATTTATTATTCCAAAAACCCAAATATTTCATATTTCATTAAATACAACATGCATCCACAGTATGGCACATTATACATGATGCTTTGAAATGTGATTGTTCCCATTAGAGTTGTTTATTAAAATGAGTTCCTCTTACCTTAATACCTTCATTGTAACCTTGTGACATACAGTCAACTACTTTATGAAGAAACAAATAACTTAACAAATAACCAAAATGAAAGCAATAATTTCACAAAACCTCCTGAGGTTGTAACATGCTCATAATGGTTATACAAACAATTTGTAAGAGAGGACAATATACAGTATTAAACACTAGACATTCCACGCAATTGAAACACTCGTCATTCATTATACATATACACAGGCTGATTCCAGAATATTTACATGATAATTAAAGAGATTCAAAACTGACTTAAAAAGATTCTTCTTCCGATTCACTCTCTGTGTTAGCCTTGGTAAGCCTCTCCAACTCTTCCCCATCCTAGAATAAAAACATGACACACAATCATGAAATACAACATGCATCATTTTTTAGACCACTGTAGTTGTACAGAAAAACTTTACAGCTTTTAGTGATTTTATAGATGATACAGTAGATCCAATGAAAAAGGTTCATACAGTACTATATGTTCTGGAAATAATGGGGTCGTTCATACAGAATACGATTTTGCATTTAAAGTCGGCATGCACCTGAAGTTGCGATACTCTTTTCTTTCCTATTGTGACGTATACCGGCTTCTCGAACAAGAAAGAATGGAGGGTGGGACTTGATTTTGTCAATGGGGAAATGATTGGATCGTTGGATTGTTGCAAACACGTCATTAGAGAAGAGAAGAGACGTTGTTGCAAGAGGAAGGGAAGTTATTTTGATAAAAGATTATGAAGGCACATGGATTTTAATAAATAATTTATAAAAAATACTGCAATATTACACACAAAAAATAAGAATTGTAAAAAAAAAAAAAAAATTATATTATATTTTTATTATAGATTACCTTTTTTTTAACCTGACAGCATTTAAAATAAATGGCAGTCAAGTGAGACACCAAAAAGGCAATGAGAAGCAAAGGACCAGTCAAATACTTCCATCTAGCAAATGTCTATATTAAAAAAGACCTGAAAAACACACACAAATGCGTTCTGTGTAAACCGGCCCCTACTAAATGGACAACACAAACTCGTTTGGAACTTTGTAGCTTGTTGAAACAAGCAGGGCTGGTTCTCACGTTGCTTTTTAGTCATTTTTCTAGGTAAACATGTGTTAGACGGGGGTCTTAATTTGAACGTTGCGCAGTCTCACGGCTATTTTAAATGCTATCAAATTAGAAAGAAGTTAAAGTGAACTTTTAAAAAACGGGTCTTTTCCACTCGGCAGCGTCTCAGAAGAATGCGTTCTATAAGAAGTGCCAACAAGCCACTAATAGAATTCCCCGCTGCATGATATATTTGATCTAAATAATGCAATAATCTAAGGTAGGGCTTTGCTCCTCCAAATTACGTTTTCTTTATAAGGATTCCGGTTTCTTACTCTTCCACACTTAATCAGATTATAGTTTGCCAGATCTCCTCTACAAAGAGCCCCTTGTTTAAACTGTCAGTGTGTACTTCAAAAATTAAGGTGGAAACGAACAGGTCGAATTAAACAAATGATTAGCTTAGCTGTAAGTGACCAACGTTTTAAAATGAAGCAAGTCTATATCTGACCCTTACCCCTCTTGACCTCTCAAACACCTCTCCATTGATGACCCTGAGCCTCTCCTGCAGCAGAGTGTACTCTGGATCTTTCAGTCTGCTGCTGTGGTAGATAAAGATGGCTAGCAGTACTATAGGCGCCTGCAGGAAGAAATCCATCGATGGGCGAAAGTCAAATAGGAAGAGAGAGAGCGCAGTGACGACGACCGTGGTGATCTGACCCGTCAGAACGTGGAACATGTTATCACGGAATTTGAGAATGAAAGCCACCGACAGGCCTAGAGCGGCTGTGACGAAGACCAGGGCGATGGAGAAGATGTTGTGGCCGTAGAGGAGTCCGCAGTGCAGCGTCAATTCACGATAGTCAGAGTGCAGGAGCAGCGTGAGGCTGTTGAAGATCAAACCGAACACATACAGCTTGCTGTTCTGGATGAAGATGCTCTCCACGAGCTGCTCCCCCTCTTTGAGGATCTTCTCGTTGTAGATGTTGGCCAGCGCAGAGATGAAGCACTGCAGCAGCAGTAGGACGTAACCCAGGCCGAAGCTGTTCAGCTTGTGGATGAGCTGACTGTCCCACAGCTCACGCCAGTACGTTTCATTATGGTTTTGATGCTTTAGCTCGGGATGGGCGTATTTCAGACAGCTGTTGGAAGGGGTGGAAATGTTGGCTGGGTGGAGGCCATGTATGGCGATGGCATGCTGGTCACCACTGCCAGTGGTCAACGACACAATGGACAGAAACAAAATGAACAGAGATGCCCACTGCACCCAAGACAAGCGCCTCCTGTAGGCCAAAGGATGAACAGTCAGCAACGGATATATTTCAAGGATAGAATAACAGATAGATAACAAGAAATGCCAGTACTTACTTCAGAACAACTCGGAAGAGAAGGGCTGTTGTAAAAATAACAATGTTGGAAAACATTACCGCCATAGCCTATTAAAACATGAGAAAAAATGATTCATTAAATTCATCGCTGATTAAAAGTAACAGTAAAGACATTTATAATGTTAATGTTATTTATATTTTAAATAAATGCTGTTTTTTATTCATCAAAGATTCCTAAAAAAATGTAACACGGTTTACACAAAAAATTGTAAATAATATTGATAATACTCCCAAATAAATGTTACTTGAGCAGCAAATTAGAATGATTTTTGAAGGATCATGTGACACTGAAGACTTGAGTAATGATTGCTAAAAATTCACCTTTGCCATCACAGGAATAAATTACATTTTAAAACATATTCAAAAAGAAAACATTTGAATTGTAATAATATTTCTCAATATTACTGATTTAACTGTATTTTTAATCAAATAAATACATAAACTTCTACCCAAACCATTTAAAAAAATATATCACTGACTATATATCAAACTATATTGTGTTACGAACATCAGAACAATCAATATCGAATATGCAAAATCTCACTGACCCCAAACTATTGAACGGTAGTGTAAATAAATAAATGTATTTTTTTTTAAATTAATTTAATTACACTAATGTCAGAAGATTTTTTTTATTATTATTCTTTATATAGGTAAAACGTAAATGTAATGAAATTTGTTATTTCACTACTAACATATTATAAATCACTAAAAGTTTTTAATAATCCAACATACAGGTTGCAGATAGGTCATCACATAGAAGATTATAAGGTTGTCAAGGAAGTAGAGGAATGCAGGAACAGACCACTTCAGGTAGCTGAGAAAAGAGGCACCAGATGAACATCCCAAATCTTTATAAGAGCGGCCCTCTGGAAAACAAAAGCAATAGTTCTAGTCCCATAACAAATCACTCATATGCTGAAATAATGACATACATCACAATCCAACAGACTGTATATACAGTATAGCTTAGTATATTAATGAGTATGGTATGGGAATGGTATTTTAGGACAACAAATCTGACTCACCTTGAATGATCACCCTTACTGACATCACTAAACAAAATACTAGTTTGATGGCCTCTGCCATTAAATTCACAGATGCAGGAAGAAAGTCATATTTGTTTTCTGTAATTTAGAAAAAGACAGATTTAACAATATTTAAAATTCTCTACATTGCAAAAAGTAAAGTTATCTATTGATGGTATTATGGTAAGGAATCATACATCGAGTTGCTCCATGGTGGTGTAATATGTTACCTTCATTGGCTGAGAATTTTAGTAATAGGATACGACTGGTTCCCAAGGTGACAAAACCCAGACCCAGAGCCAAAGTGTAGGCTGAAGATCTTGAGCACAGCCGCGAGCAGGGACAGCAGCAGCGGCATGAAGAAGAGGAGGAGGAGGAAGAGGACCGGGCCATTATGGAGAACGTGAGCTGAGGCTGGTCATAGGAGGATGAACAGGATCACTGAGAAAACATCAGACAATCATATTAACCACACTCATAACACTGAAAAATGATATATGTTTTCATGAAATATTAAATCAGATTGGTCTCTAATTTATCAAATTTGTCAAGACCTGCCGCCTTCTGTATCTAGTGCTTTATTTTCAACATGATTCACAAGCAAAATTATGAGTCAACCATCAAAACATGCAGCGATGAAATCATGGAACATTGTGGTTTAGTGTTTACAGATGGTTCAGAATGGAAGGAACATGAACATTGTGTCTTATGTGAAGGCAAAGACATTCAAATCTTTCAGTACAGCACTGTTTATAAACATCAAAATACAAAATGAATAATAACTATAGACGATAATGACTTGCTATGATCTTAGAAACACAGAAATATACATTCTTTGTAAAACTATTTAAATAAATAAAACTACATTATTATAACGCACATTAATAATAGGATTTGCAATGATGTGGATCATCACATTTCCAACATTGTGCAATTCGATATTGATTGTTCTGATGTTCGTAACGCAATAAAAAAAGTAGTGCAGCGTCCAGTTACAAGAGAGAATATTTACAATGTGTCTATTATAATGTGAATGTCGTGATGAAGCACAAACAGATTCATATTCGGTGCTTTATTTACCTGTCCATATGTTCTCACTCCAACAAACAACCTGCCCCCGACTTCCGCATCTCTGCGCATGCGTACATCAAAAGCTACGTCATCGTTTTATTTGACGTTGCAGGGCAACAGGCTTTGCTTATTAATATTAATATGATCACACTGGCTTTCAACGGCGAAGGCTCGGTTAGCTGATGAATATTAAAATGATCCTTAGCCACGGTTTTTCCGCTAAAGAGGATTTTAGGATTGATTTTAATCACTGAATGTAATTTTTAAAAAAATTTATTTAGGCTATTGGTTGGATAATGAATAAAGTGTTAAAATGTTTCTAGAAAAATGATCTTCTAAAGTTTTAGTGTATTTTTGTTAGTTTACTTTAGGATTGAAAGTAGTATATGTTGGCTATACAGTAGGCTAGGCTATGTAAGACTGAATAATTGAGTGCTTTTTCTTCAGATGACAAAACCTAGACATTTCCCCATCACTTTTAGCATGCAGTTCAATGCTGTTGTACATTTTAAAGTGTATTAAATGTTGTAGAGTATTTAAGGTTTAATAAATAAGTTGTATTATTTTAACATGTTTTCCATACTTGTGTTCAGTGTTTCTCAGCTTCTGTCTGGAAAATTTAAAAGGTTAGTTTGTTTTGTTACCCTTAAAAGGGTAGTTTGTTAGGAAATTTAAAGTAGCCATATGTCTTCACCCAACAGGCACTTCTTAGGGAAATGTGGTCATGTGTGAGTCATGCGCCAAATCACATAAAGTTTGGTTTGTAATAATTTTCTTTATTATTGTTATTATTATATGACATGATGCTCATAGAGTTGGAGGTAAGTGTTAAACAAAGTCCAGACAGTAATCTTCAGATGCATGACTCATTTTACTCACACTCACGCAACTTGTACACTGTAAACAAACAATGTATTAAGAAACTATTCAAGGGAACTCAAAGGGATTATGAGTAAATCCTTATAATGGAATTGGTGTCTGGGGCGGAAAAGTGTTACGATGGTATTTCACGGAAATTGAAGCCCACATTCATTTACTTCTGATTTCATGATTACGGTGTAGAAGTAGAACCTCTTCATTTTGTGCAGATAGTAGTTAGTTGGTTGCATTATGAAAATGTGCAATATTTTTGCATATGTGTAATCTATGCCTGCATGCACAAATTATAAGATTATATAGGCTACTAAGTAACATTTGTTCCCAAAGGGAGGGATTCAAATGGCACTGACAAACACACTCAGAAAAGAAGATCAGGTCACTGGGCAATACGCTAAGGTACAAAAGCAAAAAGGTACATCTTCGTACCTTATTTACCTGTAAATGGTACATACTTTAAAACTACGTATTAGTATCTTAAGTGTACATATTGGTACCTTTTAGCTTTTGTACCTTAGGGCACAACCCCAGTGACAGCTTTGTACCTTTTTTTTCTGAGAGTGAATATGTTCATGGAAACTGTTTTCCATTATTGTCAACATAACATTTGCTTACAAAAATAAAATAGTTTTACATGTTCAAAAAGCCTCAGAGTACTACAGATGACTAAACAAAAACAAGAAGTTTCAGTTTTTTTTAATAATGATAGGCTAGCGTGCTGCCCTTGAACGTGCAAGTGAAAGTGTGTGTCTCTGTGTGTGTGTGTGTGTGTTTGTGCATGTGTCTGTGTGTGTTCAACAAAGGGGTGGGGGGATATAAAGCTCACTGTCATTTCCCTGAAAGTTCAGACTTTCCTAAACTCCGGAACAGACCGTTTCTACCTGGAGTTTCATTGTCAGATATGAAACTCCACTCCTGGCCAGGGGCCCTGTGTGGTTTGGCCCTTCTGGCATTCCTGTGTCATTGTGCAACAGCTGTGGAGAGACGCTATTACATTGCAGCTGTTAATATTAACTGGGACTACACATCTGCCGGACACCAAAGGTATGAAAAATAACATTATTTGTTGGGGTTCAAATTGATTCTTATATTTTTCTAAGCAGTTATATTAAATGTTTGTCTTTTATTTGTTGGGTTTCTAGTATTTCAGAGATAAAGTAACTCACTGTTGTAAAACTGTATCAAATAATTACATATCTGTCCTGAGACAGTTTATTATCTGACAAGAAGTAGCATTCAAACTAAATATTTTAAATATCATTTTTACATGCAAGGCAAACAAGGACATTTTTATATATATAAAAAAAACCCCACAAAATGTTAAACCAGCATATATATATATATATATATATATATATATAGCTGGTTTAACATTTATGTCTATTTTTTTTCATATAAAAATTCATGTTAGCAATATATTTATTGTTGTTGTACACAGGACTGGACCATCGTATAAAAAAGTAGTATACAGGGAGTACAATGAGGGATTCACACAGCCTAAATCACATCCCTTGTCTTCAGGTACCTGTTTTCGAACACCTATTGACTTTGTTTCAACATTAAAATCCATTTAGTAATGCATGAAAATACATGCTTATGCATAAGTCATTTACACTACTGTTACATTAAGTTTTAAATTATGATTGTTCAAAACGAATGTTCTAGGGTTACTTGGGCCTACATTACGCGGACAAGAGGGCGACACAATCATTGTCACATTCAAGAACATGGCTGATCATCCCTGCAGCATTCACCCACACGGCATTGCTTACGAGAAGCAGTCAGAGGGTGTGTTCTGATGTGTTTGCGGTAACAGTATGATTGACGCAATAGTGTTGTAATGTAGAGCACGTTAGAAACAAGTAGACATGGTGCTATGAAATAATAGAGATGATACATTTCAAGAGGAATGCTGTTTAAAGGACATTATGGATTATTTTAGTAGTCATCATTTAGTTGAGTAAACACCTTGAGCAACACAAACATCTGTGTTTGATTTCTTTGGAAATATTAACCCAGGATACAAATTAACCACAGGCTGTACCTAAGTCCAAAGCATTGAGTCATAAATAAATATTTACCTATACAATATCTCCATGTTTTTAAGTACAATTTGTTAACCAAGATACATGGTTTAGTTTCATTTGTATATACATCATCATTAGTTTCATTCATATCATCATTAGTTTCATTTGTGTATGATGAAGCTGCATCCTTTTTGCACTGCTAATGTTTCCATATAGGATCTTCATACTTTGACAACACGTCACTTCTTGAGAAAAAGGATGACATCATTCTCCCCGGCCAAGAGCACACATACTATTGGGAGGTGACATCTGAGGTGACCCCGACAGCTGCGGACCCCCCATGCCTCACCTACACATACCTTTCCCATTATGACATTGTCAAGGACTACAACACAGGGTTAATAGGCACTATGCTGATCTGCAAGAAAGGTATGTGAGAGAAAAAAAACAAGATCCTGGATTTAAAATGTGATGTTTATTATGACATTTGTGCTTAGATGGGTTAAGACTCCCCTTTATCTTTTTCCTTTTGACCACTAAATCTAATCTCAACACATTTGCTAAATAGCTATGCTGTTATTTCCTTGACTGCTAAATATATTAGATCTGAACAGTTATGAGATTAAATTATATATTTTTGACAAGGATTATAGTGATCTGTAAATGTATTCTATGTTAGATATTAAAAGTGTTGTGGACATAATTCATTTAGATTTGTACAATACCCTTCTTTTTTAATTTTATTTAAGTGAAAAGCTCAAGTGAAACTCTTGGGACAAGATGCTTTAAAAAGCTGCTATATTTCAAATATAAGATTTAAAATGGAAACGTTGATTTACTGTCAATTGTAGGTAAAAACCCTCTATATAGTGAAACCAATAATGGAATATTTTATTATAGCAATAATATAACTAATAATAGGCCTAATACTAGTGCTACCATTGTACTGTAAAATAAAAAATAGCATTTAATAATAATAATTATTTTATTTTACAGAACAACAGTTTCTTAAATCCATACATAATGTCTTTCAAATGTTAAACCAGAGATTTCATTTTGGTTAAAACTGTGATTATATTTTCATTGCCCATGAATCCTTGCAGACCTGTTATGGATTTTAAATGGTGATTTTTGTAGAAACCGAATCATTCAGGCTACATTCACACTGTCAGTCTTGAAGATTGACAACCGCATTTACTTACTGATGTGCATCTCGGAATGTCTCATTCGCACATCTTACAGTAACGTCTCGAATAGGCCTACTGTCTGTATGAACGTGTAAGTCGAGTTTATCTGTCAAATCTTCATTAACCAACAACAGCAGCTTTTATAGAGTAGAACACCAAACTAGCATGAGCCCCATTGGAGAACAGTGACTGGATGTATTGGGATCTAAAACGTTCAGATATCACACAGCTGCGTTTTTTCCTAGAATATGGTTGAAAGTCCTGAAAATTGATGGGAGTTCAGATATAGAATGTGGCCTCAGTCAAATGTCTTCATTTATTTCCATTAATAATGTAATACATTGAATGATGCATCATCATCCTGTAGGCTACATGCTGAACTCATTTTCAAATGTTCAACAATGCATGACTAGTGTTTTTAAGGGGGACATCTTTCCCCTAGCTTATCATTTTGACTTTCCCAGAAATTACACAACTATAAACAGCTCTGTTTGTTTAGAAGAATATGTCCTTGTCCCACAGGCACCCTAGACAGCTCCGGAAATCAGATTCATTTCCATCAGGAGGCTGTGCTGTTGTTCGGGGTGTTTGATGAGAGCAAGAGCTGGTACAGCACAGGGGACCCTCCGCGGGCACAGGATGTCAAATACACTATAAATGGCTACACAAATGGCACTGTACCAGGTTGGTTTGATGTATTTTACACATAGCATGTTCATTTCTGCAAATCTACTTACGCATAAAACTTCTTGTCATCCTCCAGATCTGGACATCTGTGCTCACTCCAAAGTCAGCTGGCACCTGCTGGGAATGAGCTCTGAGCCAGAGCTCTTCTCTGTACACTTCAATGGGCAAGTCCTTCTGCATGATGGGCACAAAACCTCAACTGTTGGCATCATTAGTGGAACTGGCACTAGTGCCAGTATGACTGGTGTCCACCCCGGCCGCTGGCTCTTTTCCTCTCACATTAGCAGGCACTTGGAAGGTAAGACCTGCCAGAGAAACCACAAAACATGAATTATTCATTAAAACACTAACATATACAGTCTCTATTTCATAGCTTTGTAGAATAACTATTAATTCTGACAGTTTGTACTTTATAAAAGTGATTACAGTGCCATACACTGTAAATGTGATGTCATATTTGCAGCTGGCTTGCATGGATATCTAAATATCAGGACGTGTGATGAGTACACAGCACCAAAAAGACAAATTACTATCCAGCAGAAACAAGAAAGCCAAGAGTGGACTTACTATATAGCAGCAGAAGAGATCATTTGGGATTATGCTCCAAATATGCCAGACAACATTGATGGGTATGTGTGTGTCATGATTCATCAACAGGACATGCTCTTGTGTGAGCTCCATTCTAATGTTTTTTTTCTCACTTTATTCCACTCAGGGATTTCCGGATAAAATATTTAAGGCAGGGGTCTCAGCGGATAGGTAAACAATACAAAAAAGCTGTGTTCACCCAGTATAAAGATAGCATGTTTAAAGAGAGAGCGGAAGAAAGGCAGAGAAAGAAGGAGCTTGGGATTCTCGGGCCAGTGATAAGAGCCCAAATCAGAGATGTCATAAAGGTACAGCTTCTCACATAATCACAGCTCTAATCATTATTATATTATTTTATTTTGTGATTAAAGGTAAACAGTAGAATATTTCCAATGTTTCTGGTCAGGATGCATGATGATTGTGATGTTGTCTCTATAGATTGTCTTTAAAAACAAAGCATCACGTCCGTATAGTATCTATCCTCATGGACTGACCATTGATAAAGCAGCAGAAGGAGCCAGTTATCCTGAGGGAGGTTCGTCTAATATCTATGAATCTGCACCACACGCATGCAATTCATCAATGTATCTCTATTTAAATAAGCATACAACATTAGGAGATGTTCTGATATCTCTAATATAGGGTTGCACAATTCATCTAAATAAAATCTAAATAGCGATATGGCTTAGTGTGATCATTTAATTAAATAAATATATGCGCTGCTTGTTTCAGAGGTAAGTGCGCCACTGTGCTCATGATCCAGTTTTTGTTTCAGTGAAGCACACGAAAAAAAGGAGTAGATAACAAAAAGAGTCTTTATTAAATCTACACAGAAATCTCAGGAGATCGCAGGAGGAAACAATGACAACCATGTATAACACTGATGATACAAGACAATAAACTGAACAAAACAGGGAATACAGAGAAGCAAACAAGGGAGCTAAATGATACACGTGTAATTCAACAGAAACCTATGTAATTATGAATAAAACCACAGGAAATCAGGAAACATGGAAAACCAAACTAAAACAAAAAAAAATAAACATAACTGTGACTCAGAGCAGCTCGGTTCATTTACTGTGAACTGAGCTGCTCCGACACACTGAAAACACAATTATCACACGTGTAAATGAACAGTGAACCAGCTTCACTCTGAAACAAACAATGCATATTTATTTAAATCACAGCCTTTGATAATCATCTGGTTTTTTTTTCCCCAGTATCATGCAGCTCTGATCTATAAACTTATTTATCCATGGCAAAGATACATGTAAAATCGTAAAATAAAAGCTTAAGTGTGACTGAACCGAGAAAAGTTATTTAAACAAACCTGCTGTTTATTTGAAAGGGAACCAGACACATGGCATTCAGCCAGGAGAGACCTACACCTATACATGGAGTGTGTCTGAGGAAGATGTACCAATGGACAGTGACCCCAGATGTCTGACCAGGATGTACCACAGTGCAGTGGACATTCCTCGAGACATTGCGTCTGGTCTTGTGGGTCCTCTTCTCATCTGTAAGAGCCAGTCTCTCACCAAAAAGAATATACAGGTAAGTGTTCTATTTGCGAAATATTAAGTCACTGAATCAGATGCTCAAATAATTCAAATTAATCCATTCTATATAATGGATATAAGGCATCATAGGAGCACCTTGTATGGGACGACTGTTCCAACCAGTAGGCAGCAAAGTAAGATACTTTTTTTTTTTAACCTAAAATACGTATAGGGCGACATGTGTACCATTTACAGATAAGACGATATCAGAATGTGGTGATAATTACAGCTATACTTATTTTTTTCATTTACATTTTATCCAAAGCGACTTACATTGCATTTCAAGGTACACATTTTTACATTCTTATCAGGTCTTACTTTCCCTGGGAATTGAACCCATAACCTTGGCGTTGCAAGCGCCAACGCTCTACTGTTTGAGCTACAGGAAGCTACATTACATTTTTCAAAAATGCAAAATAGGTCTATCTATAAGTTGTATATATATATATATATATATATCGGCTTGTGCATAGAGTTCCACATTTTTACCTTAGTGACAAGCTAACATCAAATGTGAGTAATGCTTTATGGAGTTGCTGCTTATGTAGAGTGTTTTGAAGTTATGAGGTTCTATTATGGTTGACATGCTAAGTAAGATGGACGCAAAGCAGCTCACTCAAAAGAAATTCTTCTCTTTTTCAGCTAAAAGCCGACAAAGAACAGCATGCCATGTTTATAGTTTTTGATGAGAACAAGAGCTGGTACCATGATGAGAACATTAACACATACTGCAGTGACCCCAAAAGAGTTAAAATAGATGATCCAGAGTTTTACATATCAAATGTTATGCACAGTGAGTGATTTTCTGATGTAATCATGTCAGTGTTGTTGATTCATACATGGTATGATATGGTACATAATGTATTTATTGCATCAACTCTTACAGCAATCAATGGTTATGTTTATGAAAGTGGCCAAGAACTGGGATTTTGTCATGGTGAAATTGTGACCTGGCATGTGTCGAATGTTGGCGAACAAGATTACATCCAGACTGCCACTTTTTATGGCCATACATTTGAACTAAAAAACAGAGAAGAGGATGTACTCAGTCTGTTTCCCATGACTGGCGAAACTATCTCTATGAACATGGTTAATATAGGTGAGTATCCAAATTATTTATAATTTTTATTTTATTTTAAGATTTAAATATTGACTATACACATTCTCCACATTCATATATGACACTCTCCACTTTATAGGTATTTGGCTTTTAGCATCACTGAACTCTCATGATTCCACTAAAGGCATGAGGGTGAAATTCAACGACTTTGAATGCTTCAGAGATTATGTAATGGAATATGATTATGAGCCAGAGTCAGATAAATTCACTGTATGGAAACCTGTGTCCATCACTGACATCAAAAAAGAGGCACCAAAACGAGTAAACCCTGGCATGGTTGACGAGGATACTGATAACTATGCAGACTACTTAGGCTTGAGGACATTCAAAAACTTAGCAGATGATGTTGAGCAAATCGATTTTTCAATGCTAGATAAAGATGATGGTTTATTGCCGACTGTTGAGGCACAAAGTCCGGCCAACTTAGCAGATGAAGTTGAGCAAATTGGCCTTTCGATGCCAGACCATCATGATGATGATTTATTGCCGACTGTTGAGACAAAAAGTCCGGCCCTAAGTAACGAGTTGGACAAATACAAATCACACAATGTTACTTTAGGAACTTTCAATCAAACTCAGACTCATGGTTTATCAGCTGAGGCGGCTGGTTTGGACAAGATACAATCTTCATATAAAGTCTTGAATAAGAGCACAGAAGAGGCATTGCTAGACATGGTGAGCATTTTTGATTCCAATTCAGAGGACATGTCAAACAATGAAACAGACAGTATTATCTCACATTTTTCGGTTGTAGAAAGAAAGGTTCGCAGTCTACCAACAAAGCCAGTGAATGAAACGGAAAGTGTCTCCACAAACGACACTCTGGATATTCAAATGAATGCAAACATAGCAGAAAACGGCAATTCATCATTAGAGACAGAAAGTGTCCCTGCTAATACTACTCATGCTCCAATAATTGAAACAAACATTACCAACACAATGAATGAAACACACAGTTTCCCCACTAATACAAGTATCACTTCATCTGATGCTCCAAATGGTGAAAGAAACATCTCCATGGAGGATGAAAATGCATCTTTAAATTCATCTGCGTTGAAGCCCCTGCTATCAAACCAAACCTTAGTAAACAAAACAGTTCTTCAAGAAGAGCTAAACGCTAAAAATAGCACTGACGTAGCAGATGGTGACCGGGATAGTTCGGGTCACGTCTTCATATACAACGTGCCTAGTCCTGACTCTCTGTCCAATATTTCAGAGACACCAGATGAGGAGAAATTTGTCCTTCTGGACATTGATTATCCCTTAGAAATTTCAACAGATTTAAAGACTAGGTTGGAATATGATGTCTCACTATTGGACACACTAGAGGACATTGGTGAACTAACTGAAAACACAACAAGGATTCTGGTACTCAACAGCACAAAAGGGAATAACACCAGTGAGATGTTTTTGCAGATAAATTCTGAAACTGATAGCATTTTTAATCTCAATTTGTCTTCGCCTTTGAGAAACAGCACCTCACAGAGCAATGAGTCTGAATCTTCAAATGAAACCTTGCCTGGCTTCAACCTCCACCTTGAACCTGAAATAACAGAGAACATAACATCATCCACTAATGATTCAATGCAATCTCACAGTGAAATTTCAAGGAATGCATCACAGTTCTTCCCTTTAGACAGTAAAGAGAATACATCCTTTTCTCTTGGCCCTTTCAATGTTTCACCGAAGAAAAACGGCTCAGAAAGCGAAAGTGAAGAGGAAGTGGTCATCTATCTGAAGAACAATCACAGCGAGGCCATACTCACATCTCATATCGACCCAAAAGAAGAGCACTGGGGTTATGAGGGCAAACACGAACTTGTTCATATGGAGATCCCAGATCACATGAAAAAATACATGACAGACACAGCAAATTCAAGTAAGCCAAAGAGTGAAAAGAAAAAAAAAGTAGTTCACCAAAGGGTAAAGCCGAGAAAAGGACATGGCATGAAGACAAAGAAAAGGAAAGAGTATAAGCCTCAGCCACGTTCTGCTTTTTCTCCAAGGGGTATTTCTCCAAGAGGTTTTGGACCTTCTGTGTTTAGCCCAAGGGGAACCAAGCCTGTCACGAGTGAGGACGACTTGATGGGGAAGGCCATCGTCATAGGAGTGCCAAGACAGGATTTCAATGATTATGATTTATATGTTCCAAAACAAGGGCAGGAAACAGATTTTGATGGTATGTTTGATCCCCCAGAAGAATATGAATATGTAGAGTACAAAGACCCTTACAGCAAAACGGCAGATTTTCAAAGCCCAGTTCTTGATACAACATCCCAGCATTTCTTAAAAATGGCTGGAGACAAGAATACCAGGACTTATTTCATCTCAGTTGAAGAGGAAGAATGGGATTATGCTGGTTATGGGCAGAGGTACTGTCGGCATCATGCATTTAAAATAATAATAATTTTTTTCATTTCTAGAAATAAAAATAAAGAGTGTAATTAATTTGTGAAATTACTTTGTTTTATGTTTCCAAAGGAGGCATGATAAAACATCTCAAAACGAGAGGCCCACAGCTTTCAAAAAAGTGGTGTTCAGAAAGTACCTGGACATGGCCTTTAGTATCCAAGACATCCGAGGGGAAATGGATGAACACCTGGGAATTCTGGGTCCGGTTATTAAAGCTGAAGTTGATCAGACTGTTCTGGTACACCATTAAATATATGAACATGCTTGTGCAGAAATGAGAATTAGAAGCAAATCGAAATAAACACTAATAATTACATTCCTGTTTTCTGTGCTAGGTATTTTTCAGGAACCGTGCCAGTCGTCCTTACTCTTTGCATGCAAAAGGAGTAAAATACTTAAAACAAATGGAAGGCCTGAGTTATGATGACAAGTCACCGTACTGGTTCAAACAGGACGATGCAGTTCAACCCAACAGCACCTTTACCTACATGTGGACTATAAATTCCAAATCTGGACCTCAAAATAATGAATCTGACTGTCGAACATGGGCCTACTACTCTGCAGTGAATCCTGTAAGCATGAATGTTCCTTCATATTCCTTCAAGGAGCAAGCACTTTACCCAAGATTGCTCCAGGGAGCTATCCATTTAATGAATGTACTGTAAGTTAATTTGGATAAAAACGAGTGCAAAATGACTATTATTCATTTTCACTTAAACTGAATTACTTTCGTGCATAGGAGAGAGATATGAACTCTGGGCTGATCGGGCCACTTCTGGTGTGTAGGAAGGGTACACTGGCTAAAAAGCCTGTGGACAGAAGAGAGTTTGTCCTGCTCTTTATGACGTTTGATGAGAATAAGAGCTGGTACTACGAGGAGAATAGGGAGAGGATTGAAAGGAAAAACAGAAGAGCAATCATGGATCCAAACTTTCATGATAATTTAAAGTTTGATGGTAAGAAAGTTATTTTCAGCTATTATTTTGTGCAAGTATTGAGATAAAAAAAATAGTTTTGCATAAAATGACTTAATATTTATTTATACTATCTTATTTGTACATTTTATTTCATCAGCTATCAATGGAATTATCTACAGTCTCAAAGGACTTAGAATGTACACAAATCAGCTAGTGAAGTGGCATCTGATCAACATGGGCTCTCCCAAAGACCTCCACAGTGTCCATTTCCATGGTCAAACATTCATAAATAAGGAATTAAAGGACCACCGTCAGGGTGTTTACCCACTTTTACCAGGTTTGTAGTGGTGTTAGAAGATATCTACTTACCTAGATGACCTAAAAAAGCCATTCACTCAGCCCCCATAATTTAGGTGGATTTGCCACATTGGAAATGCTGCCTTCAAAGCCTGGTCTCTGGCAGCTGGAGTCTGAAGTTGGACTTTCACAGCAGAGAGGAATGCAGACCCTATTCCTTGTGTTAGATAACGGTATGACATAGACATATGGTAATTTATCATGCTGATCTTATTACACGAAAACAACAGATTTTGTCAGATCTTAAAATCTAACCTGGTCTGTTTTGCAGTCTGTGATCACCCTCTTGGTCTCATGTCTGGAACTGTGCAAGATGAACACATAACAGCATCAGACTATAAAGGTAGGATCTGAAAGCATAGCTTTTTATGTACTGTAGTCATGGTTGGTCATACTATTAACACATTTAACTCTGTGTTTAAGAACCATGGTATCCTCATTTGGCCAGACTACATAATACAGGGAAATACAATGCATGGAGTACAACAAAGACAGGACAGCATATTCAGGTAACCAATCATAATGATGTGTAGACAATTAGCCCATAAATAAAGAATGCTAATGACTAGTAACTTAAGGTGGCTGTATCCTGCTTTCCAGGTGGACTTTCAGAGGCCGGTAGCGATTAGTAAAGTTGTCACACAGGGAGCCAAGCATTACTTTGCACATCATTTTGTGCAGAACTACACCATTTCCTACAGTACAGACAAAAAGAAGTGGATCTTCTACAAGGGAGACAGTGATACTGTCAGAAAGGCAAGTGACTATTTCTGTGTGGTTGTACACTAAATGTACATTTCAGCAAACTAGCCTGTTCACACTAAACACGTTTTCCATTCCACTTCGCTGCTTTTTAGTTGTTTTTCTATGTAAAAACATAGAAAACACTATAGGGCAGGGACGGTCCTGGAGGGCTATGCTCCTGCAGAGTTTTGCTCCAATCCTGATAAATCTCACCTGCCTCAGCTTTCTAGTAATCCTGAAGACATTGATTAACAGTGTTGGGGGTAACGCAAGTAATCGGATTACTTTTTTCAAGTAACTAGCAAAGTAACACATTACTTTTAAATTTACAACAAAATATCTCAGTAACTTTTTTTGTAGAGTTTTCCCATTTATTGATCGACACTTTGTAAACATGATGGTTATTGATTGTAGTTCTAGACTAAGTGTGAGCATGCATTTACTCATCTCACTTGCACAAAAGCAGATTCAGTATTCCTCCTCAAAATGAATAAAACCTTAAAATATTACACCAACCTCATTAATTATGTTAAATAAAACAAATATACTTTATGTATTTAAGCTCACTTTATTGCTACTGACCTTTGATGATCCAGTTCAACCATACTAAGTAAAAGGGGTTTGTTATTAAAAAACAAACAAGCAAGTCCACCTCAGGTTAGGAAAAAAAAAGTCATGTAAATCAATTAGTTACTTTTTTAGGGAGTAAAGCAATATTGTAACGCATTACATTTTAAATTAACTTTTCCCCAAAGTGTTGTTTAGCTTGTTCAGGTGTGTTTGATTAGGGTTGGAGCTAAACACAGTGGCCCTCCAGGACTGAAGTTGCCTATCCCAGCACTAGGGGGCCTAAGCAAACTTCCAAGGTGGCCTTAATGATTTAAAATGAGATAAAACAAGCTAAAACAACTAAAATATATTTATTATTTTAATTAACCTCCTCAGCAGCTGTTTGCTTTCTTTGAGGAACCAGGGTTCCCACTGTCTTAGAAAACCTGGATAGCCTATATAATGAAAAGTCATGTAAAACATTCAGTTACAAAAATCTGGAATGCTGAAATTGTATAGTTTATATGGAATGATTGTAGTTTGTTTTACAGAAACTAGAAGTGGCCATTGATTAAAATAGGCTGAAAACAAAACTAGTGCTAGGGGGACCTTTGAATTTTGTTGCAGACATTAGAGGGCCTTGGAGTCACTTGGAACCACTGCAATAGACGGATGGCTTTGGCCTTGAAGTTGCTTCTCACTGCTTTTTTAGCACCACATTTTTAAGATGCTGTGTCAAGTTAATCATTTAAATGCATCTCAATACCCATGTTCTTTTTCATTCCACTACATCTAATCTGAATGTGTTCGGTGTGAAAGGAGCGGCCCATAGGATGTGAGCAATAAACCTTGTTTTTCAATGCCGACAGACTATCGAAGGGAACAGTGATGCATCCGATACGAAGGAGAATATATTTTTCCCACCTCTGATTGGTCGATACGTGAGGCTGCATCCTTCACATTCTTACAACAACCCAACTGTCCGTTTGGAGTACTATGGTTGTGAGCTTGATGGTATGGACTAAATCAAACAGATTTTGTTTCCCTATATGGTTCAGATATATTACACCAAACCTCCTCAATGTGTTGGCAGGTTGTTCTCTGCCATTGGGAATGGAAAGTGGCCTCATTGAAGACACTCAAATCACTGCCAGTTCTGTGGCCTCCAGCTGGTACTCTGGACAGTGGCATCCTTGGTATGCACGCTTAAATAAGCAAGGCACCGTCAATGCATGGCAAGCCAAGGTAGCTAAGACATACCTCATAAATTAAACCTTTAATGGCTCTATTACACTGCAAACAAACCTCAAGCCTCACTAAACTGTCTGCAATTTACAGAACAATGGCATTCAGCCATGGATCCAAGTGGAACTCAAGGATATAACGAAAATAACTGGGATTATAACACAGGGGGCCAAAATGTTACGCAATGAGATGTTTGTGACAGCATATACTCTGGAGTACAGTGAAGATGGAAGAAGATGGACAAAGTACACAGATGATGAGGATTATGAACAAAAGGTAAGCAACCTCACTTTTTGGGATTACATTTGTGGAAAAAACAACAGTGTTTTATGTCTTCAGAATGACAGAGTGACTTCTTTTATTTCCAGACATTTCAAGGCAACACAGATAACAATGGCCAAGTAAAGAACTACATCTACCCACCAATATATTCCAGATTCATCCGAATTATTCCAAAACGATGGCAGAAATGCATTACTATGAGGATTGAGCTGCTTGGTTGTGATTTTAAATAAACACATGCACTATCTTTCACTAATATGACAACACGTGTTTTATATATATATATATATATATGTGTATGTGTGTGTGTGTGTTAGTATTAATTGTATTATGCTAAAACTCTGAATAAATTAAAGGATCATTTCCCAAAAAGTGAGGTGGATGAACGCAGAAATTTGTTAATGTGTTCCCACATTTATAATGGCTATAATTTCTTATCAGAATCAGAAAGAGCTTTATTGCCAAGTATGTTTACACACTTAATGAATTTGTCTTGGTGACAGGAGCTTCCAGTGCAGAAGTAAAGTAAAGACATAGTGCAGACAAAAGAAATATAACACAATCATTATGATCACAGCATGCATACGCCACCTAGTGTTGCATAAATGTCTTCTCGCTCTTTCTCTCACACAAACACACACACACACACACACACACACACGTGTTTGCAACACAATGCCTATATGTGGTCTTGGCCAAAAGAAATCAGGTTTAACCACTGTATAAAAACACTGAAATGTTAAAGAGTTTGTCCTTTCTCATAATCAGCCACAATATTTGAATCTATGTTATGAAACTTAATTCATTTTCAGATTTCTCATTCAGACTAAGTAAATAAAACATTTTGTTTAAATTTGTATTCATAGACTACATTTAGCCTATTCACAGAATGTCAGCATCCGAGCAGTACTTCTTAACTATGGGGGCCACAAGATGATTTAAAGTTATTTAATTCATGTAATTTCACCCTTTAATTTTATTTACCAGTACTTTTTATTTATTTGATGTGCTATGCATTTCAATAGGCAGGCCTATGCATTGGCAATATTGTAAATGTTAATAAGCATGGCAATTGATGCAGTTTTATTGAAGTCAAATATAGGAAAATGCCCTCCCCACTCTCCAAGAACTGTACTCATCCAGAGTGAGATATGGGTTGGCAAAATCATTCTGGAGTCTGGACCCCTCACACCCAGGCCACTTCTTCTTAGAACTTTTGCTGTCTGGTCAGCGCTCCAGAGTACTGAACACCAGAACAGCCAGGCATAGGAACAGTTTCTTCCCTAAGGCAATCCATCTCATGAACAGTTAATGCTCCCACTTGGCAATAAACGTGCAATACACAACACTATTTATACATTTGTTTATTTATACTTATTTACATTTCCTTGCATTTGTATAACATACCATACCTGTATATACATATAACGTCTATTGTCTATTTTTGTATATTGTGTTTTTCCTGTTTACTTATTCTATTTTTATTCTTTTTATTATCTCTGTCCTGTCACTGTCATTCTATTTGTGCTGTGGAAGCTTCTGTCACCAAAACAAATTCCTTATGTGTAAACATATCTGGCAATAAAGCTCTTTCTGATAGATAGATAGATAGATAGATAGATGTGGCTATGTGTTGTTGCTCTAAGATTGAACATGTTTAGATATTTTTAGTGGAAAACAGACATAAATACCGATTTAACAAAATAATTTGTAGTGTGTATACTATACATATTATACCCCATGAGAAGACAGTAGAGCACATTGTGTGGTCGATGAGAGTGAGACCCTCTGGATTGTCTGCCGTAGAGACGGAGGGAACTTTTCAAGACGAGGGTTTTCGACGCCATTGTGACGTCAGCAGCGCCTCTTTATTCACCGCCGACCGCAACAGCCGCAACAAATGAACATCCCTTAATCGTTTGATACTTTGTAATTGCGTTGAAACTTCGAGCATGCGTCTCCGAAAAGCTTTTTTGTTCCGCGTGAGCGTGAGAAAACCCAGCATCTTGCAGAAGAGGATAAAGTTTTGGGATTAAAGTTAGTAGTCGCCGCTCACTAACAAAGCCAGCCGGAGCAAGTTACCAACCAGCACTGCACTATAGCGGGATATCGCCTGGCCCGGGGAGCTGGTACGTTTTCTATAGGCTACATCTATCATTTAATTGGGATTAACTATGCATTTTAAATCTAAAGAATCAGGAGCACATTTTTTGAGCAATGCAAAATATAAATTTGAGAAAGAAATCTGCTTGCGGTTCACTCTCTCGGCTAGCTGATCACATTGCTGTGCTGTGGTTGTTCATTGAATGGGCATCATGGTGAACGATTTATTGAAGAGGCATGACAGATCCACATGCAGTGGCCCCAAACACATTAGGATACTTAAGTCACACATAAACTGTAAAAAACTTAAACATATATGTTATGGTTTGATATTTTGTTATCTAATGCAGTGATTATTATGTGCAATGTGTCCAACTATATATACATATATGTATTTTTTTTATTTGATTTTGTTGTCATTGTTTTTTATAAAAGGATTTCTGATTATCTTAATCTCAGTTGTAAACGTATTGTTATCATTAGTCAGCCGCCTACAGTAAGCCTGCTAACCTTGTAAAGCTTGCATATTTTTTGTAGCCCATAGTACACAAATTATGTAAAATTGTGTGCATTTAGTTGAATAAATGTGATGTTCTCTGAATTCTTCTCAGCTCAGTTATATGATTTCTCATTATCTTAAATCTAATTATTTTAAACTTATTGTTATTTTTTGTCAGCCATCTGCTGAAAGCCTGCTTACCTGATGTAAATATTGCATATTTTTGTGTGCATATAGTTGAATAAATGTGACTTTTATTTTCTTAACATGCTGTGATTCTGGTAGGAGTCTTATTTATACTTAAAATCTGAGATCAAATGGTCTCTGAATTCTTCACAGCACAGCTCAGTTCTTAACAAAAAGCACATTGTGAGAGTGCGTAATCCACTTTTGTACAATGTTTTGCATTGTACAACTTTACTCAGTACACCCTTGAATTAACTCACCACACCAGATTATTTCTCAAGTTCCAGACAGCTTTAACCAGGCTGCTTTTTCTCTCATATGTTGTAGTTTGTCAACATGTCTGTCCAGTCCTGGGTAGCCAGCAGCCTCCCATAATGAACAGCTCTAAGAATGGGACAGCGGTGGCCAACTCCACTAATGGCCTGGACGACGGTGGGCTCGTGGTCTTGGAGTCTGTCTCTATCATCATCATAGCCATATTGGCATGTCTGGGGAATCTGGTTATTGTGGTGACGCTATATAAGAAGCCCTACTTGCTGACACCCAGTAACAAGTTTGTCTTCAGCCTGACTTTGTCCAATTTGCTGCTGTCTGTACTAACGCTGCCCTTCGTTGCGGCCAGCTCTGTGCGTCGGGATTGGATGTTTGGGGTGGTGTGGTGCAACTTCACAGCACTCCTCCATCTTCTCGTCAGCTCGTCTAGCATGCTTACACTGGGAGCCATCGCCATTGACAGGTCAGTCGTTGTGTTATTATATCCTGTAGTTTGAGGAATCCTTGGGGATAAGGGCCAATAAAAGTGTTCACGATAAAGAAAAGGAACGAACTTTGGTTACATATGGTTTCAAGGAAAATGTAATGACTCTAAAAAAGGCCTTGTGGTGTAACCATCATGTAAAAACATATTTTCCTTATACCTGTGAGTGTACAGAATTTTACATAATCTGTTAGGCTAAACATTATTATATACACTTTTTTTTTTTTTTTTTTAAATGTGAAAATATTTCTCAGCATAAAAGTATTTTTATTTTATTTTTTACAAACATCATGATTAATACATAAATATAATTCATTTTAAAAGTAACCCCACATGGCATTTTACAGCTTGAACCATGTCATAAAAATGTCAAATTATTTTATATTTTAAAAGATTAATTGACCTTGACACAAGGTCATAAGGGTTTGCAGGGGTCCTCTCTATGATATCATTTCCTGTTTTATGTTTGTTTCAGCATGGTGGTGTTAGTTAGATTTGGTATTAAATATTAATGAGCACTTTTTGTTTTTCATTTCATCCAAAGAAATAATAATAAAATATTTTGCCGAACTACTTATTAATATTTTTGACATTGTACGGCAGAAATCAAACACAGAAATTCATTACAGAAGTTAAAAACATGCTCATTCAAGTCATTGTATTTATGAATTGCATTTTTAATGTATTTTTTAATAAATAAATTGTACAGATTGAAACAAAAAAATAATGTAATGCTATTGACCCATAAGTAAATGCATATGAATGTTCAATCACACGTATTATTATAAAAGCTCTAATTCAAGTTAATTCAAGAACAGTTCTTGGCGAAACATGCTTTTTGACTGCTGTAGTCAATAATCATAATGTAATTCTTTAATTCTGCAGTTCACTATGACACTGAAGTCTAGTCTTGCTTGAACAGTTCCTCTGTTTTTAAGAACAAGATACGCATTGAAAAATATCTGACCTATTCAACTCTATCAATACACAAACCCTCGTGCCCATCTGAGAAACTTAAAGACCATACTTTATTTCTGACAGTTTGAGAGTCTTAGAGAAAGACCCCCTTGTCGTTTCATTGGCTAGTCATGTGTATCTATCTCATGAGGAACTGATTGCATTTTATCTGTTTTATTTCAATGTCTAGGTACTATGCCGTATTATATCCCATGATCTACCCCATGAAAATCACGGGAAACCGAGCTGTGCTCGTTATTGTTTACGTGTGGCTCCACTCCCTGGTCGGATGCCTTCCACCACTTTTCGGTTGGTCCGCTTTCGAGTTTGACCGCTTCAAGTGGACCTGCACGGTGGCTTGGCACAAGGAGATCAGCTATACCGCCTTCTGGGTTACGTGGTGCTGCCTTCTTCCACTGGTGGCCATGCTGGTCTGCTATGGCGTCATCTTCCGCGTGGCCCGCGTCAAAGCTCGCAAGGTTTACTGCGGTAGCGTGGTGGTGGCTCAGGAGGAGTACAGCTCTCAGAAGAACGGCCGCAAGAACTCCAATACGTCCACATCTTCTAGTAGTAGCCGCAAGAGCCTGATCTATTCTGGGAGCCAATGCAAGGCGTTCGTCACCATTCTGGTGGTGCTTGGGACGTTTCTGACAACTTGGGGTCCATATGTGGTAGTTATCAGCACCGAAGCACTGTGGGGTAAATACAGTGTTTCTCCACAGATGGAGACGCTAGTGTCCTGGCTGTCTTTTACCAGCGCCGTGTGCCTTCCACTTATTTATGGGCTGTGGAACAAGACGGTACGTAAGGAGCTGTTGGGCATGTGCTACGGCGACCGCTACTACAGAGAATCTTTTGTTATTCGGCACCGTACCTCTCGTCTCTTTAGCATCTCTAACCGGATAACGGGTGAGCCTGCTACTGTTATCTTTATTTCCTGGGGTTCTTCATAACCTAATGTTTGGATGAGATGTCTGAGAGTCTTTGTTGTTTAACAGATCTGGGGATGTCTCCTCACCTGACGGCCATGTTTGTGGGTGGTGGGCAGCTCGTGGGCCGTGGCAGTAGCACGGGAGACACTGGCTTCAGCTATACACAAGACTCAGGTAGACCTTCTACTGTTGATCACACAAGCTTTTAAAGGAATAGTTCATCCTGAAATTAAAGTTCTGTCATAATTACCGCACCCTCGTGTTCCAAACCTGTATGACTTTCTTTCTTCTGGGGAACAAAAAAGAAGGGTATTAAGCTAAATGTTCTGGGTACTTTTTTCTCATAGAATAAAAGTAAATGGAGGCAATTGCTTTCAGTTTCAAAAAAGCATGTGAGCATCGTAAAAAATAGTCCATGCTACTCATGCTGTGTTTCAAGTCATCTGAAGCCATACTAGATACATTTTCTATAAGGAAAAGGCCAAAATTCATGTTGCTGTTCACTGAAAATCTTCTCTTCTGCTGTAGCTCTTGAATCTCATTCACACTTCTTCATAAACGTACATATTACATTCAGTCACATGGTATGCAACAAATACAGTTAGACATAAGAGAACTAGCGCAACACATTGCACCACTTTTGAATATATATGGAAACCGAATCAGATTTGAGAGCTACAACAAACTAGAAGGTTTTCAGTGAATAGCAACTTAAATTCCAGTCTGTTAGTCACACAAAATCAAATGGCTTTAGATGACTTGGATAACTGATGAATGGTAGACTACTTTTATGATACTTTAACGATTCTTTTTTGTCATTTTTGGAACTCCGCACCATCCGTCACCTTTGAATTCCATTGAGTGGAAAAGAGCTGCGCAAACTTTATGCATAATATCTCTTTTTTCCTTTTCCATGAAAGATTTTAAAATGGATGAGTACATTGAAAAAACTGTTAATTTTTGAGGAAACTGTCTTTAAAGAAGTTTGTGAAGATTATGATAGGTTAAATACCTTTTTGGTTTTGTGATGATATCCTTTTTTTGTATGGATCCACAATATACAGTAGTCAACATTTGAAGTGGATCAAAGCCTTTCATCAATTTTGAACAATACCAGTTCTTGATCCACTTTTTTGGTGACTTGAAACTTTTTTGATCCACTTCAAATGTTGACTACTATAGTTGTACCACATTGTCCGATATTAGAGATTTTTCTTTATTTTGTCCGAATCAGCCAATATTGTATAATCATTTATGCATGCTATTTTTACATCTAGATTACCTTTGTCTTCATCTAATGTAGTGGTTCTCAACGGGGGTGTTGGAAGCAAGATTTTTGAAAGGGGGGCGTTCAGGTGTTCATGGGGGGTGTTCACGAGTTTACACCAAAGTTCCAGGCAAGACCAGATTAAACATGTAATTACTTGCAAAATAATTGCCTACAACATTCTAAAATCTGCCAGTTTAATGCGACATGTAAGCTATGTATCGTTTCTTTTGCAACGACTCTATTATTTTTCCAGTCAGAGACCAGCGCTCAAGCACTGACTAGAATCCAGCGCTGACAAGAATTAGCATTCACATGCTCAAAAATGTGTTTCACGCTGACAACAATCCGGTGGTGGCTAGAATCCAGTGCTGACTGGAATCACGCAGCGGAGGAATGGAAAGTTGACAAGCCATTAAAAAAGTATTGACTTAAGACCCACTTATATATCTTCAAATATTTTCAATAAATAATGCTCCCATTCACTCCGGCGACAAATTTAAAAATTAATTAAACTAAATTGTATTCATATGGTAAAACTTTTACATTTTTAGGCATTAACTAATGCCAGTGCCTAATGCCAAAATGTTTTCTTTGTTCACTAAGTAATTTACTGGTCAGGCATTATTGTTAACTCGCAAGACTGTAAGGAGAAAATGACAATTTGATGGATAATTTAAATATATTCTTTAATCACATTTTGGTAATGTATTAATTCCGCCGTCACATTCACTGTCACTGAGCACGAAACGCTGCTTGGATAGTTTCAAGATAGTTAAAAATAATTATTAATACAATAATAAGTGAATTGTTCATATGTGTTTAATCTTGTTAGAATATATATATTTTTTTTTATTGATTATGAACACAAATTAATCATGACAAACTAAATTAATTGTAATTTAATTGTATTAATTATACCATTGATGAAAACAAGCTGATACCAAGGTATTTTAGGTATTTTATTTTTCATGAAAAATCATGATTGTATTTTTTTTTTTTTTTTGAAAGTAAGGTTAATGTAAGCTGCTTCTTGCAATACTCTCCTAAATGCGTAACAAAACCTAAGTGCAAACATTACCGTTTTAATGACGTATAGCCTACGGTCATTTTTACTGTCCAATGACAGCCCATCTTATATCTACTTTGAGTGGCATGGGAGAGAGTCGGAAGTTCATTTGTTGCCCCTACGAGTTTATAATAGCATATTTTAACAAGATTTTCAAATGGATAACGAAAAAAAAAGAAAAAAAGTAAAATTATGTTTTAAATACAGTGAGGAAAATAAGTATTTGAACACCCTGCTATTTTGCAAGTTCTCCCACTTGGAAATCATGGAGGGGTCTGAAATTGTCATCGTAGGTGCATGTCCTCACTTATTTATTTTCCTCACTGTATGTGAATAAACAGTCTCATATGTCTATTTATTTTTAATATAGACCTACTGTTTATTAATTTATTGTTCTATTTTATTTAACATTTTTACATTTAACATGAATAATCAAACCTGGATAAGGGACCTGGTTTGAGAACCACTGATCTAATGCTTATGTTAGTCTTTAAAAACACTGTTAAATGTAATATAAAAATAAATGTTTTGTCACATATGTCACACATATTATTGTGATGCCTAAATTCACTTTTCAAAATTCTAATTCAAAATGTATTTTAAAAAATAAAATAAAATTTAATTTCATCATTTATCAGTATCAGCCAGAATTTTGATATCGCGGCATCCTTACCTCTTTGAGTACTAGAAAACCAAACAGCAGCAACCCCCACAGCTCTGAGCAGTCAGCAGAGGTGGTTTGTTGGCCTGCAGACTGCTGTTATCAGGGTATGCCATTTGAGGAACACAGAGCCCATGAGTATCGCATAACAGACAGACGGCGATGCTCAGCGGCTCTCCCACAGTGTCCAGACTGGTGTAGGTGGGTGGTGGGGAGCAGTGTTAAAACTGATATTTGATTGAAACATGCCTGCTGTGATTTACCCGCTAGCTACAGACGTCATGCTGTTGGACAGCTACACCTCAGAGCCCTCCCACTCAGCCCTCTGTGTTGCCAATAAGAGAAGAAGTTCTGTCACATTCGAGGACCAAGTGGATCAGATTCCTAAAGGTGTCTATCATGGTGTTATTTTACATCTGACTAATGCAAAAAAAAAAATTTTTTTAGTTATCATCAGTACAAAACCAAGCAAGTAGATCCTTGTGAACAGTTGTAGTTTACAAAATTTTGATTGGCACCAATACAATTGGGTTTATTCTGAATGGGGTCGGTAAGATTGTTTTTTTAATGTTTATGAAAGTGTCTTATGCTCACCAAGGCTGCATTTATTTGTCAAAAATACTGCTTAAAATAACTGTTTTCTATTTTAAAATGTAAATTATTCCTGTGATGCCAAATTAGAATTTTCAGCATCATTGCTCCAGTGTCACATGATCCTTCAGAAATCTTTCTAATATGCTGATTTGGTGCTCAAGAAACATTTTTTTTTATCATTATCAATGATGAAAATGGTTGTTTTATAAATTTTGTGGAAAGTTATACATTTCTTCAGGATTCTTTAACGAATAGAAAGTTCAAAAGAACAGCATTTATTTTAAATATAATATGTTTACATATTTTTTATTTTTATACAATAACAATGTAAAAGTATTTTCTGAGTTTTGATCAATTTAATGCATCCTTCGTGAATAAAAGTATTCATTTATTTTTAAAATATTATTGACCCACGCTTTTGAACAGTATTGTGTATATATAAGTGTACATACACACCGTTTAGAAAGTATAGTCATAGGACTTTATACGCGTTTACTTGAGACTAATGCAGTAAAGCACTTTGCAAAAGTTATATCCAGTCTGTGGACTGTTATGTCCATGTTAATCCATTAAAATGGGTTATTTTCACCTGATACATTTATGGAAATGTAGACTTGCAAAATAATGTTTGTGCATACTTGGTTTAACTGTTTAGAACTAGTCCCACCTCAAAAGTTTGAATTAAATAACTTTCATCTCAAATTTTTATGCAGCAGAAGCTTCAATTTTTAAACCTTTTCACAAACTGATAGAAAACACTCATTAATTAACAAAGCAGCATCTGAAAGTGTCAGATATTTAAACTTTCTTCCATTTCTTTTTCTCAAGGTGACCCCTCAATAGAACAAGTGACAGCAGACGTCCATAACTCTTTGGACAGCTTTGCGTCCTCTCTGGCTAAGGCTATAGAGAATGATGCCAAGCTACAACTCTTTGGGGAATGGACTCAAATTCACACAAGTCTGTTTACAGTACGAAACACACAGAGAGCTCCCCGTTCCCTGGATGGACAGAGACTCAGGATGGAAAGCATCGATGAAGGAATAGTTAAAGATGATGATGAGGAGGAGGAGGAGCATGAGGAAAAAATAGGTGACAGTTCCATGTAGTTCTTTCACTCAGTGAACCACTTAAACAACCAGAACCTTGTGTAATCTTTAGCTTTTAAAGGTACAGAACATTCAACAAACACATTGGCAAATGTTTACAAATATACAGTGGTTTATGTGTAATTTACATACTAGGTAACGAACTTATACTTGATTATTTTAGAAGCAACTGCTGCTACTTGGCTTGGTGAGACCAAAGACCTACAATGATGGCTGTACCTGTAAGGTATCAGGTACTACAAGCCCTACTGTCACTCACCAGAACAAGTTATGTTTTTATAACATACAAGATATTGTAAAATCATGTACAGCCCTCATATATTGTCAGGTATTTTGCCTCTTTCGGGTACTGTATGTATTATGTTTACTCTTTTCTTACAAGGAAACTGTAACCACTCTGTTTTATATGTACTGACTGTTTGTAAGAATGAATATCCTAGAGAAAGTCTTCTCTCAACTTTTCAAGTTCATTATTAATATATTCAATTATTTTTTTAGTGCCACAAGGTTTAAAGAAAATATACCAAATCTCTTGGGGGTTATATTGATGTGAACAAAGAAAAAGAACCTATTTTCAGGCCCTTACAGTGAAAGGGCCTGTATTTTTCCAGGCATTGAATTGGCATTGGAGAATCATGTAAAGGACAGGAAGATACTGGGCATAATGTAAGGTAGAATGTCTCTTAAAATGCATATTATTTTATCCATAGTTTCCGGTGGAAAATCTGATTAAAATGCTTTGGCTGAATGTAATGGTGTGAGAAAGCAAGAACAATATAGTTGCTGTCTACCGTGTCATTAGTCAATGGTACAATTGCACTTGAAGATTTTACGTTTGATCAGTGACTGATCACATTTGTGTTTTCACTCCTACCTTGTTCGGTTAGTATACTCTGAAAATGTGTTCGGAAATAAGGATAAATCATTCCTGTGGAATCTTCTTTTTTTTTGCATTGTGCCAGTCATTTACAGTTGTGGTCAGAATTATTTGCACCCCCGGTAAATATGATCAAAGATGGCTGTAAAAATAAATTTCTTTATTGTTTATCCTTTTGATGTTTCGTTCAATTTTTTTTTGTTGACAAAATCTAACCTTTCATTGAAGTAAAATAATTCAAAGTGTGGGGTAAATAACATTATGAAATAAATGCTTTTCTCCAAAACACGTTGGCAATAATTAGTCACCCTTTTATTGAATGCTTTTTGCAACCTCCTTTTGCCAAGATAACAGCTCTGAGTTTTCTCCTACAATGCCTGATGAGTTTAGAGAATCCTTAAGATTCCCAGATCCATGTTGGTGCTTTTCTTCAGTTGACCCCACTCATTTTCTATAGGGTCAGGGGCAGTGGCGTAGGTTTGATTTTGAAATTGGTGGGGACGGGGACATCAATATAAATATATTTTAAGTTTTGATCGAAATTATTGCTAAGGATATATCAGTGTCACTGGATATTGGTAGGGACACGTCCCTAGCGTCCCTACTAAATTCTACGCCCCTGGTCAGGGGACTGGAATGGCCATGGCAGAAACTTCATTTTGTGTTCAGTAACACATTTTTTGTCTTGATTTTGATGTTTGTTTTGGATCATTGTGTGGGGTTTCTCAAACTCGGTCCTGGAGGGCCACTGTCCTGCACAGTTTAGCTCCAACCCTGATCAAACACACCCGAGCAAGCTAATCAATGTCTTCAGGATCACTAGAAACTCACAGCTAGTGTGTTTGATCAGGGTTGGAGCTAAACTGTGCAGGACAGTGGCCCTCCAGGACCGAGTTTGAGAAACCCTGGTCTAATGGAAGATCCAACCACAGACCATTATACGATTTCTAGCAGAGGCTGTCAGGTTTTGATTTTTTATCTGTTGGTATTTGATAGAATCCATGATGCCATATCTGAACAAGATGTCCAGGACCTCCAGCAAAAAAATAGGCCAACAACATTAAAGATCCAGCAGTATATTTAACCGTGGACTGTATATATAAACCTATCTGGTGGGTTTACTTCCAAAAAGCTCTTCTTTTAGTTTCATCTGACCATAGAATCCAGTCCCGTGTCTGACAACTGAACATGCTGGAGTTTGTTTTTGGAGTGAGAAGAATTTTTTTGAACCGTCCCAAACAACATGTGGTGATGTAGGAGTTGTTTTTTAATAAAACGGATAGTTCCAGTCCTTGATTCTGATTGGTTGAGCCTCGTTCGAAGCCGTTGTAAATTACTCAACAAACATACAACTGTGACCGCATTACATTAGTATAACTGCGCAACTGCAGTTTGTGATTCTTTGTGGTTGCTGCATGTGTTGCTTAGCAACCTCTTTGGAACTACATTGCTTGGCGGAGGAATAAATGTGTTATAACGTTATATTTTTTGTTGCTGGTGTTTATTTTATGAATAAAATTAATATTTGTATGGAGTAACCGTTTTATCCGCTCTGCGTCGTGCCTAACAACGCCCCTTAGCTGTTCTAAATCCACTGTAAAACACGGCTTCGCGGGGCTTATTGCTTAATTTTAAGGCTTTCTGACCCCAAGACTAAACTAATCTCTGCAATTCTCCATCTGTGATCCTTGGAGAGTATTTGGCCACTCAAACCTTTTACACCTCGCAGTGCATGAAGAAAATATAGACACACGTACTCCATCCAGGCAGATTCGTAATATTTTTAGGTGACTGGAACTTCTTAATTGTTGCCCTGATGGTGGAAATGTGGATTTTCAATGTTTTAGCTATTTTATTACAGCCACTTTCTATTTTGTTAAGCTCAACAATCTTTTGCAGCACATCAGAACTATATTCTTTGGTTTTACTCGTGATGGATGATTAAGGGAATTTGGCCTTTGTGTTTCCTCATATTTATACTCCTGTGAAACAAGAAGTCATAGTTAGACAATTTCATGTTCCTAGTCGCCCTGGTGTGCTTAAAAAATAATAAAAAATTAGATATAAATATAAATAGGAATATGCTTCAAAAATATATTCTGGCAGTTTTTTTTTTTTTTTTTCATAATGTGATTTTTCTCCCACTTTAATTTCTTTTATTTCAATGAAAGGTTATTATTATTATTATATTATTTTATATATATATATATATTTTATGAAAGATTAAAGGATAATGCAAATTTATTTGTATAGCCATCTTTGATCAAATTTACCAGGGGTGTTGATAAATCTGACCACAACTGCATATACCAATATAAATAGTTTTTTTGGTTTTTTTGTCAATGGTGGCACTGTGTTATTAAATTCTTTATGCGTACTCAAGCTTTCAGTCATGTTTTGTTTAAAATCATAACACATTTAATATTTAAACTATCCTCTGGTACATTGTTTGAAAAGGAACTGGAACTTAATCTGAAAATCTGTAGACAAACATTTAAAAAGATGGCTTGCATTCCTCCTTAACAGTGCTGAATGAGGTTAGCACAGCATGGCACACTGGATTCATCGCTTCTCCCAATGATCGCTAGTCACTTAGCAGAATGCTCAAGCCAACAGCTGCCACAACAAAAGGCCATCTGTGCTGTTAGGAGAGAGAAACACGACCTGCTAACTAATGCTAGAACCATTTGGCTAAACAGCAGTGGGTTGTATGTATAGACAGAGTCAAAAATGGTTCTCATTTTAATAAACTTTCATAAACATTCCGCAGTGTAACAATGTATAGTGCCTGTTTTGGATAGTGAAATATTGCAAGTAGTACCTGTAATTGGTGTTAGGCAGAAGATGTCTGTGCAACGCAAGATTTAGTGATGACAAAAAGAAGATCCATTTTTATACACAACATTGTTAGAGACTAAGAGAACATGTTTTCAGCAAACTCATGTTTGACATGCATAATTCGTGGTATACAAACATCTGAGTTCTTCATTTGAGGCTACAATAAGATTTCACACTTAACACCGTTCAAAGCTCAACCGTTTGATTTAACAAATTAATATTGCACTTAAATACTCTCAAGCACCAGCCGTCTAGTCCCGTCTTTTGATTTCTTACATATCTTATTTGCATGAACTCCCCAGACGCAGTTTACTCTCATATAGAGTAATTAGTTAGAAAAGTCTCATTAAAAAATAACAATGCCAAAAACTGAACTAATAAGGAAATACTCTATTTTGTAACTTGTACAAATCTCAAATGCTCAAGTGCACTGTAGCAAAAAACCATTCACTTTTAGCAGGAGGACTACTGTTCATCCTCGTTCTCTTGTCCAGAGCCTTCCGAACGGTCACCCTCCACACGGTCTGAGGAAGAAAGATCAGTCAGTTAGACACCCGTTCAAGGTGGTAAAACCAAATGGTAGTACAAGTATCCACTGACAAACACTGCAGGTGCAAAAAACATTGATAAATAAGACTTCTTTTAAAAGATAATTAGACAAAAATTCTTAGTGTTGGGAGTGCTTTTGCTTTAATGACAGCAGAACTCAATCTGCATGAACTCCACAGGTTTGTGTAAAAGTTGACGATTATGTTTTCTTGATATGAGAATGATTCAAAGAGCATCTTAGACTTCAATGTAAGCTGGAAATCACATGATCAATGTAAAAAATATACAATATCATTCAAAAGTTTGAGGTCAGTAAGATTTTTTTAATACTTTTATTCAGCAGGGATGCATTCAATTGATCAAAAGTGTAAGCAAGGACTTTTACATTGATAGAATTTTTTTTTCTAAAGACTGGAGTAATGATGCTGAAAATTCATCTTTGCCATCACAGGAATAAATTACATTTAAAAATAAATTATAATAGAAATAGTTACTTTAAATGTTCTACTGTATTTTTGATCAAATAAATGCAGCCTTGGTGAGCATAAGATACTTCTTTTTCAAAATCCTGCCATCTCCGAACTCCTGAACAGTAGTGTACATTTTTGATTATAGACCTAGAAATAGTGCAGAATCATAAATATGTTTTGAATTTTTGGTCATTAACAAATTTTGATTTCATTTCTTTTTCTTCGAATTTTCAATGTGGTTTAAGGCTTTTAGACCTCACTACAAATCTGCTACATGAATATATGTGAATGTGACGGATCAAATCAAGAGATATTCAAAAAGGAACAGGAAGAAGTTCACCTGTTCTAATGTGATTTAATGATGCCAGCATTCGGAGCATGAAGGAAGCAGGGACGGTGATGGTGTTTCTCGTCTCTTCCAGCATCAACTCATTACGAGCAATCACCTACAACACAGAAACAGAATTAAATCCATATGTACATTTATATAAACGGTCACTTTACTCCTATAGTTATAGGCATTGGCAGAGATATACATATAAAACTGCCTTTAAAAACCTCTATTTAATAGATTTGCCTGCCTGTAAATCAGAAACAGCTCCTTAGACAACCTAAGAGCTCTGGTGCTCTCTAGTGGGGATTTTAATTACTTCTCAAAGCAAACAGCAGGCCTGTGTTACTGCATGCACTTTATATACAGTGAGGAAAATAAGTATTTGAACACCCTGCTATTTTGCAAGTTCTCCCACTTGGAAATCATGGAGGGGTCTGAAATTGTCATCGTAGGTGCATGTCCACTGTGAGAGACATAAACTAAAAAAAAAAATCCAGAAATCACAATATATGATTTTTTAACTATTTATTTGTATGATACAGCTGCAAATACGTATTTGAACACCTGTCTATCAGCTAGAATTCTGACCCTCAAAGACCTGTTAGTCTGTCTTTAAAATGTCCACCTCCACTCCATTTATTATCCTAAATTAGATGCACCTGTTTGAGGTCGTTAGCTGCATAAAGACACCTGTCCACCCCATACAATCAGTAAGAATCCAACTACTAACATGGCCAAGACCAAAGAGCTGTCCAAAGACACTAGAGACAAAATTGTACACCTCCACAAGGCTGGAAAGGGCTACGGGGAAATTGCCAAGCAGCTTGGTGAAAAAAGGTCCACTGTTGGAGCAATCATTAGAAAATGGAAGAAGCTAAACATGACTGTCAATCTCCCTCGGACTGGGGCTCCATGCAAGATCTCACCTCGTGGGGTCTCAATGATCCTAAGAAAGGTGAGAAATCAGCCCAGAACTACATGGGAGGAGCTGGTCAATGACCTGAAAAGAGCTGGGACCACCGTTTCCAAGGTTACTGTTGGTAATACACTAAGACGTCATGGTTTGAAATCATGCATGGCATGGAAGGTTCCCCTGCTTAAACCAGCACATGTCAAGGCCCGTCTTAAGTTTGCCAATGACCATTTGGATGATCCAGAGGAGTCATGGGAGAAAGTCATGTGGTCAGATGAGACCAACATAGAACTTTTTGGTCATAATTCCACTAAACGTGTTTGGAGGAAGAAGAATGATGAGTACCATCCCTACTGTGAAGCATGGGGGTGGTAGCATCATGCTTTGGGGGTGTTTTTCTGCACATGGGACAGGGCGACTGCACTGTATTAAGGAGAGGATGACCGGGGCCATGTATTGCGAGATTTTGGGGAACAACCTCCTTCCCTCAGTTAGAGCATTGAAGATGGGTCGAGGCTGGGTCTTCCAACATAACAATGACCCGAAGCACACAGCCAGGATAACCAAGGAGTGGCTCTGTAAGAAGCATTATCAAGGTTCTGGCGTGGCCTAGCCAGTCTCCAGACCTAAACCCAATAGAGAATATTTGGAGGGAGCTCAAACTCCGTGTTTCTCAGCGACAGCCCAGAAACCTGACTGATCTAGAGAAGATCTGTGTGGAGGAGTGGGCCAAAATCCCTCCTGCAGTGTGTGCAAACCTGGTGAAAAACTACAGGAAACGTTTGACCTCTGTAATTGCAAACAAAGGCTACTGTACCAAATATTAACATTGATTTTCTCAGGTGTTCAAATACTTATTTGCAGCTGTATCATACAAATAAATAGTTAAAAAATCATACATTGTGATTTCTGGATTTTTTTTTTAGATTATGTCTCTCACAGTGGACATGCACCTACGATGACAATTTCAGACCCCTCCATGATTTCTAAGTGGGAGATACTTAGAAACATTTCAAATACTTATTTTCCTCACTGTACACATCAAAACATAACTTTATTCAAACAGAAAACATTGTCCATACCTCATCAGCAAGGACTCTGTTAAATGACGGTGACTGTTCTAAAGGCGACCACAGCTTAATGTCATAGTCAATTCCAGATGAAGCAAGAACTGCAAAAAAACAAATTATGAGATCCAAATCATCTAAAATAAAGCCTTTAATGCTTGCTCAATCTATCGTTTTTAGGTGTTTTTTTTGCTCACTGGGGTCAAAAGGGTGAGGCTGCAGGCAGTTGACCACATGGTTGTCGGCCTCCAGCAGCATCAGGTGCTCTCCTGTGTGTCTGTCCCAGATGAAGATGTGGCCACAATCCGAGCCGCTCATCACAAAGTTATTCCCCCAGAAACAAGACTCCTTAATCTACATGCACAGCCAGGTCAATAAAGCCAAATGTCTGTGAATGGTTCTTTACAAAACATGATTGTTTATGTACTAGAACTAATAATGAAGTAAAAGCAAGTTGCTATTTGTGTTCAATATGCATCAGACTGTGAACAGACTCTAATACACTGCCAGCGTACCATGGTCCTGGAGTTGCGGTGGCCCTTATACATCATCTTGACAGAGGGTCTCCTGATGTTCTGAGTCTCACTCTCCTCCATCTCACGTCTTTCTTTTCTCCTGCGGAACAGCTCCTGGATGCGGGCTGCGGCGGAGCGTCTATAAAAATGGAGCACATAGAATATCGCTCATGAAATGCACAAAAACACACTACAAATCAACAGCATCTCAATGCAATATTAGTCCAGGATGGTCAAATTTTCACAAGCTTAAACAGTTTAGACATACATCTTTCAGCATTGAACTAGAGAGACAATATTTTATCTGAATTGATTTCTACATTTTCTGCAGAAAATATAAGTGTCGCATGACCGTGCAAAACTCAACACGATTCTAGGGTGTTGTGGGTCAGTCCTCAAGTGTTTTTTCTATATCCTGGTCACTAGAAATAGCTCAAATCTGTCCTTTAATGCAAGACTATGACCCGTTTTATCATCCACCCATATCATGATCTAATAATAATAATAACACAGTATTAACTTCTATGTGTATGTTAATATTATGAATTGTTTTGTTGATATTTCACTTACTACAAATGTGTTTTCAATGGATATACTGTGGGACTTTGTATTTTTGGTTAATGTCTCTTTAAGAGAACATTTTTGAAGTTAAATCAACTTTTAGTAGAGAGCTGTGAAAGCATGGAAACTGTGGAAAACATACACTACCATTGAACTTGCAGCACAACTGTTTTCAACAATAACAAATGTTTCTTGAGCAACAACTCACTCAGAATATTAAAAAATATAATTTTTGAAGGATCATGTGACACTGAAGACTGGAGTAATGGATGGTGAAAATTCAGCTTTGCCATCACAGGAATAAATTACATTTTAAAATAAATAAAAAAAATTAGAAGAATATTTCACAATATTAGTGACTTTATTGTGTTTTTGATCAAATAAATGAAGCCTTGGTATAATTTTTTGCTAGTTTTTGTGGAAATTTGAATACAGGTTTTGAACTCCAAACAATTATACCCAAGGTAACTTGTAAATTCATGCATGAAATTAATTAGCTAGGTTATTAACTAACCAAAAGGTTCATTGCTCACACATTTTGTTCAGTCTCAAGTTAATAGGAAATTTTCATTACATACATTATATAGTGAATAACATTTTACACAGCCACACAATATAAATGTCAGGTTAATGACAAGTAAATAAAATCAACACTCCTTGCAATTAGATCATATTAGTGGCTGTCTTTGAAACATCACAGTACCTTATCATCCTATCACCTACAGCTGATCCTCTGAAATTAAATCTAATGAGAAGAGTAGAATTTTACTACCAAAAGATAAACACTGTTTAACACAAACATGCTCATATTTTATGGGACTTCCCGTCTGTCATTACATTTGGCTACACATCGTGAGGATTTGCATCATTATACATCTTGACATGACGAGAGTCCATACCTCTGTCCCTGACCTCCTCTGTACCTGGCAGAAGGGATAAGGATGGGGTCGTCGTCACTGTCATCAGAGTCCTGATTATTTCGGGAGGGTTGAGTCGAACCCTGACCGCCCGTTCCTGCGGTCTCGCTCCTCCTGCAGTCCTCCGAACCAGCAGCCTGGAGCTCCTCCGAGGGACGGGGTGCGCTGGGACGAGCGGTGTCTTCAGTAGACAGGCCCTCTAGTGGAGCCACCGCTGGCGTGCTGTTTTGAGAGCTGATGGAGGGCTTTTCATTGCCAGTGTCTGCAGTTTGCGCCCCATCGGGTGTGGGTTGATTCTCTGAGGGTGGGCTTGACCCTGGTTAAGTGAAGTTAAGATAACCCACAAAAATAAGCCACACATCCTACACAACTTTTGTAGCAATGGGCATGTGGTTGTTGACTCACTCTGCACTGAGGTTTGTCCCGTGGGCTCCTCTTTGGTCTGGCTCTCACGCACCTCCACAGGTTTGTGTCCTCCACAGCTGCCCTTGGCACTGGACGCTGGGCTGCTCCTGTACACAGATGCCGACAAAAGTTAGTCATCTGTTTCTTACAAAAAGCTATTCTTAAAAATGACACTCAAAATAAACAAAAGGAGGAAGCCAGGGATAATTTCAGACAGACATTTGCAGTTCGTACGAATGGGTCTTTGTGAACTTGTTTTATATGCATATATTTGACGTCTGGCTGGCTTGAGAAAACTTAAGTGTCCAAGTATTATTAATATACAATAGTATTAATTAACTTTTTGGATTAGATTTTATTCCTATATTTTAAATTAGAATTGTTTGTAATTTTGTAATATGCTTTTTTTAATTTCTATTAGTTATTTTTTTATATTTATTTTTATTTTTAATTTAATTCATTTCAGTTTTAGTTTTAGTAATTTTAATACTTTAACTTATATTAAGTTTAATTTTTTTCATCTAAAATTTGTTTTATTTTATTTCAGATATATTTCAATAAAAAAAATGTATAGTTTAAAATAACAATAACAATACTTCATTTTATTTTATTTTATTCTAATCTATTTTTCTTTTTAGTTTTAGCAATTCAACCTATTTTATTTCACTTAGTTGCCAAGGCATTATTTATTTTTCTTTCTTTTTTTTTTTTAGGTTTTTCATCTAATATTTATGCTTTATTTATTTCAGCTTTATTTCAACTAACAAAAAATTGTTTTTATTAGTTTTAATTTTAGTTAACAATTCGCAGAGAATGCAAGAACAGATTACCCTGGTAATCCAGAGCTCTCGCGAGAGCACAAGTTGAATTTGCTCAGCGAGTTACTCTGGTGTCGAGTAATGATGCTCATTAAATATGCCCCTCTATCTGAGCTGCACCAATCACATCGGGTTATCTGATATAGGCGGGCCAGAGGCGAGATGACGACAGCGCTGCGACGTCGAAGTCATTAGTAAACATTGCAAGATGGCTATGGATGAACACCATTTGTTTGAAACGGCTTTGGCCGCTACTTTTTCTCTAAAAGAGGAACAGAAGACAGGCGCTCGAATATTTCCTTTGCAAGAAGGGCGTTTTGGCTGTTTTGCCGACCGGACACGGTAAGAGTCTAATCTACTAGTTAGCTCCGTTGGAAGCTAAGCGATAACTTGTTGTGATTGGTCGTAGTGTTATCCAATTGTGTGCAGTGAGATTTTCAAATGCATGCTTGGTGCCGCCCCTCGAGCTGGCCGATTTTCATTAGTCGACGCCAGACCATTAATCTTTTAGATTTAGGTCTGGATTTCCAGGCTAAGAACAGATACAAATTTATGCAAGTACACAATGCTTCATTTTGAGTTGAATGAAAGTAAAGACTCGTGCTTCAGTAGATGAGTCACATGTTGATTCAGTAACCACTCTTGCAGACTCAGTGAAGGATTTATCAGACTGATTCAAAGTAATATATTGTGAATTTGTGAGCCTTTATGAGTGATTTATTAAAGAACCAGTTCCTCAGAGTAATTATTTGCTTATGAATCGGATTGCACAAGTTGCACAGTATGTTTGCTGTTTGAACAGCGCAAAAGAAAGACATATCTTGGCATTATTTTTGTACACTATTTTTTTTATTCGAGATATGGCGATCGGCTACCATGTGCAAACTAGGCATTTGACAGCGAGCCTTGTGTGAGTGATTTGTGTGCGGTGGTCAAGGCTGATTCTCTGGCCACTCACCACTCATCGGTGAAGTCCAGTTTGATGGTGCTAGTGGTGGTGCCTTCAGTGCTGTAGTGTAGACTAAGGACCGGTTCTGCCGTGCCCGTCCGGCCAGGCCCTGGAGGAGTGCTGCTAGTGCCAAGTGAAGGCGCTGATGTGGATGGCACGGTTTCTGTAGTCTCTCGGGAAACTTCACTGATACTTGCACTCCGATCACCGATTACATGTCCTGCTGCTTCTGCACCTCCTGGAAAGAAGACAGAGGAAACATGAGGGCTTTCCTTAGGAACATTACATTCGTCATAATTACAGCTAATGATGCTGCTGTTCTGAAATATTTTCTTGTGATTGTCGTGCCTAGTGCAGTTGTGAAAAGTACCGCTACAAAGTTGATACTAAAATAAACATTTTTTATAATAATAATTGAGAAACACCTCAATTCAGTACACACACGTAGCAGCTTTAGATGCTAAGATTTCATTAAGAAATATTAGCTTTTTTTAAATTTGTTAATATTTACATGAATGTTTATTGTTTTAAAAAAAGGATTGTAACAGCACTTTCATTTTGATTTGTATCGTGGCAGCCCTAGTGCCTAGCATAGTCTCAAAAAAAAATGTTTTCTTTGCTGCAAAACTGTAGTACACATATATAAACAATATATGTGGTGGGAAAGTGAGATGCATACATGGACTTCATGCTCTAAAGAATTAGATTAGAGTTTGTTAAAGTTCAACAACTGCAAGCAGTTAACTCAAAGCAAAGAGATTTAGTACAAAGAAAGTGAAAGCAATCAAAGGAGTTTAAGCTTTCTTTGAACAGCTTGTTCTGAAGGGGAATATGTGCAGACACCTGTATGGAGTAAAGAGACTGCCATAAAGAGGAACTATTTCCAAAATCTGTGTTTCCACAGTTCCTAGGAAACATTCCATATTCCAAAGCAGAATAGCAAGATCATTTTAAAGGAGTCATATCATACTTTTTAAAATCGTTTTATTCATTTAGTTTTTTCACTTATAAATGGACCATAAACAAACATCATTTAAAATATTATAATTGAAAAACATCAACAAAAAATGCAAAAACTGAAAGTCTGCAATCTCTCTCCTTATTACTTCACCAACAGGCCTGCACCATTGCATGGGTGTTGTTGACATACACTACCGTTCAAAAGTTTGTGTGTGTATATATGTGTTTTTAAAAGAAATTAACACTTTTATTCAGCAAGGATATATTAAATTGATCAAAAGTGACAGTAAATACATTTATAATGTTACAAAAGATATCGATTTCAAATAAATGAAATATTTATCAAAGAATTCTGGTTTCCATAAAAATATTAAGCTGCACAACTGTTTTCAACATTGATAATAATAATAAATGTTTCTTGAGCACCAAATCAGCCTATTTCTTAAGGATCATGTGACACTGAAGACTGGAGTAATAATGCTGAAAATTCAGCGTTGCCATCACAGAAATGAATTACGTTTTTAAATTGTAATAGTATTCCACAATTTTAATGTTTTTACAGTAATGTTAATCAAATAAATGCAACCTTGGTGAGCATAAAAGACTTTTCAAAAACATTTGAAAAAATCTTATCGACTCCAAACTTTTGAATAGTAGTGTAAATGTCGGAAAGTCCTTTGTTAATATTGTTAATATGACATTGCCCTTTTTTTCTAGCTTAGTTTCAGTAAATACTATTTTGAACTGGGAAGGAAGTTCTGTGATTCTGGAATTTCCAGAATGTTTTTATAGCACAAAAATACAATTCTCGTGATATGACTCCTTTATAAGATTCTGATAAATTCTGATGTTGCAAGCCCACATCAGTCTCACGGAGGGTGAACTCAATAACTAAAGAATGAGAAACAAAAAATAATCGTGTGCCTGTCTAAAGGAGATTATTTGAAAGATGAGGTTTATATGAACCCAAAGAAGGGGAGAAAAAGTGGTACAGTTGTGAGAATTATTGACTTAAGCGTATGTCCATTAACTGATGATGCTTCACAGAAAGCCTCTGTATCTTTCTGAAGTTTCTCTGTTCACTGAAAGAGTCTTCTTAAGATGACTGAGGACAAAGACAGCTCCAATCACAGAAGCACAGAGCTCAGGCGCAAGGGAGTCAAAGAAAATCAGGAAAAGGGAAGGAAAAAGAGGAAAGGACGCACCCTGCTCCTCATCCAGAGTCATGGATCCGAGCTGTTTGTTTACCACAGATGAGGGAGAATCTGAAACAAAAATAAAACGTACTGAAAAACTGAAACAACAACAGAGCCGGTACAAACATAAAAGTGCAGCCCTAAATCCTCAGGAAACACACTGCAGCACAGGTAGGATAAAAAAAACCTTCCCACAGCAAACTCCAAAGCCACAAACTCTGTAAAGATGAGTCTAAGAGGCTTAATTCTGAGTTAAAGACACAAAGCCAAGGGTTAAAGATTGTGTAGGCGGTTCCTAAAAAACATTCAGGAGGTCAGCAAATAAAGGAGCACAGTTTATAAAGAACAAACTGATGCACAGCCTTCTTTAATGCAGTATTCACTTCCAAGCAGAATAAGTCATACAGCAATCCGTAGTTCAGAGGTTGAGGATGACGGTGACAGAAACGTTTATTCAGATGCCAGACCTGCGTTCACACTGACAGTGACTTGCAGCAACAAAGCAACCAGAAGTCATTCGTTTTTGTTATAGGTTTGCGAATGATGTGATGTCAGGATGTTGTTAAGCTAACAGCGCAATACTTTATGCCCCCAAATACATAGCGCACACTAGGGCCATCAAATAAAATGAACTATTCCTGAAGTGCCTGGCTTCAAAGAAAACAAATATGTTCAGTTTGCCTCTAACCATTTCATATTTTTCTTCAAAGGGAAGAAGAACAAGAGAAGGTTTGAAAAGAACAAGATAAATGTGTATCAGTGTTGAAAGTTTAAATTGGAGGGAAAAAATGCCAAACAGCACCAACCAACTCTCTATATATTTGTGTGTTTGCATTCCAAATGAATTAATCAACAGATGGCATACACATGTTTGACATCTGACCTCTGCGCCAAAATCTAGTAAATTACCTCACTGTCTACTATCCACACAAGCGCTGCTAATATTCAGCAAAGATGCATTAAATTGATCAAAAATGATCGAGGAATTCATCGAGGAATCCCGAAAAAATATTAATAATAAATGTTTCTTGAGCAGCAAATCAGCATATTTGAATGATTTCTGAAGGATCATGTGACCGTGAAGGATCATGTGACCCTGAAGACTAGGATCATGTGATCACAGAAGAGTAACTGCTGCTGAAAATTCAGCTTTGCCATCACAGGAATACATATATAACATTAAAATATATTAAAATAGAAAATTGCAAATATATTTCACAATATTATAGTTTTTACTAAATTTGTGCAGCCTTGCTAAGCCAAAAAAAATCCAACCAAACCCAAAATTTTTAACACTAGAGTATGTAACATTACAACAAAAACTAAGGGGCTGCTTTTTGCTTTAAGATGTCACTAGGTTTTGAAACAGAGCTCTGCTGTTGGTGAATGTAAGTGTGAATGAGCAGAAGTTAGATGTGTGCGCGTCAGAGGAAGAGGAACACACTTGATAGCCAGAGGTGCAGCAGCAAATCAGGACAGCCATGAGACAGGCAGCCAGAGGGGTCAGGAGGTTAAAGGAGAGCGGGGATGCGGGCTATGAGGGGACGGTAACCTGCAGGAGGGCCTGTGTCAGAAGCAGCAGCAGCAGCAGCAGCCGTGTGGGCTGAGCTCCGTGGTCTGGAGGTCACGGGTATAGAAGGGATTGTGCGTCTGCCCTGTCCAGGGGGGTCGGACAAGAGAAGCAGTCTCTGCAAACGTCTACACACTAAACTTACCGGCAGCCGGTGAGGACCATATTCTGACAATGTGGGGTCAGAGGGAGAGAGAAGGGCAGGATGGGAAAATTGATGGGAAGGGGGGGGAAAGAAGAGAGTCAAATCATAGATAAGGAGGAATGATGGGTAAAAGTGCAAATTAAAGATTGAAGCTGTAGGCTGAGTGATGACAGAAATGACTGCAGGGTTTCATCACCCACCGCTAAAAAAAGAAAGAAAAGTGCTTTAAACTCATGTTCTAATGGAAACGCACACATAAAAATGCCTGCAATGACACCATGAGCAAATAGGAAGGATTTATCATTCCATAAATAAGAGAAGGCAAATGACATCTACATGTTTCATCCTGCTTCTGTTTGTGGGATTGTTGATGCAGGCCTTAACGGCACTCAATGTTCAAGAAAGAAACCCCACCTGAGGACAATAAATCGGTAAACACAAAGGCCTTAAAAAAGGAAGCACATAGAGATGGATGATTGAAAGCTGATAAATGGACCCATTATAAAAACTGAATGAGATGAATTTGATTAGAAAGTTCATAATAACCACATCATATTTATGGAGCAGAGATACAACGACTGCATTTACATGCACAAGAAAATTCTGATTGCGCCAGTGTCTAATGTAATTTAGGGAGCTGCATGGGGAAAACAACCAAGCCATCGAAGAAACATTGGTGTTTTTTCCTCCCCAAAACATTAAAAGAAATGAACATAAAACAATATACAACACAGTTTAAAAGTTTGGGGTCTGTAAATGTTTTAAGTGTTTTTGAAAGAGGTCTCATTCTCGCTGCATTTATATGACCAAAAAATACAGTAAAACAGAATTACTGTGATCACAAATAACTCTTTTAATATGTTGTTCTGTTTTATTATTTTTGTGGAATCCGTGATACATTTATTTCAGAATTCCATGGACAGAAAGTTCAAAAGAACAGCATTTAATTGAAATAGACATCTTTTGTATCATTATAAATCTTTTTAATGTCACTTTTCAATAGAAAATCTTACTGACACCAAACTTTTGAATGGCATAGTATATGCTTGCTGATTAATATGTATCGAGGAATATTTTAATAGAGAATGTAAATATAACTGAATAAAACCATAATAAGTACTTTAAATGGCAAATGATGTGCATGTAAACATGCTCATTGTCTCATAACATGTAAATGCAATCTAAAAGACACGTGACTTTTGTCAATTGTGTCATCTTACCAGATAAAGCTGCCTCTCTAGATGGGGTGGGTGTGGCTGAAGGAGTGGGTGTGGCCGAGGGAGTGGGCGTAACCTCATCCTGGCTCTTCTGCTCTGTGTCTGGGGAGGAGAGGAGAGAGGAGGATGCACCGCTCTCCATGGAGGAGGAGCTAGATGGGGGAGGAGCTGTCACTGTGGAGGAGGAGCCTGAGGAGGAAGAGGAGGAGACAGACTTGGGGAGAGGCTCTGCAGGTGCAGTAGGAGCAGCAGGTGCGAGTACAGCATCAGTGGCAGGCGTCTCCACCTCCATCACTCTCTCAGCCGACACCACAGCAGGCTCCTGTGCCTGAGTGTGCGTCTCCGAGGTCGCAAACGTCCCTTCTGGTCGAGCGGCTGTACCTGAAGCCAAATCATTAAACCTCGAGCTTAACTTTTTAAGTAGAGGACATTTAATTACAGACTTTACACCCTTTCCTGTGCAAATGATTCAATGCACCATTCAATGGATGATGTTAATTAACAAATAGATCAAAGTTGAAATTGTCTCCATAGAGTTCAATGCATTGTGGACCTGACCTGTTACACCTCTGGGTCGAGTTTGAGGACGCGCTCTGCTGCTCTGGGCCTCGCTGGCCTCTTCGAACCAGCGTGACAACATGTCCGACATCCTCTGCATGAGCGATACATTTGGACTCTGCTCTCCTGCAAAGACAACATATCTCTTCATAATCAATATCAAACCAGATCAGAACCTCAAATCTTTCCACTCACAGAAAGCAGAAGCACTGGAAGCCTGCTGTTCGCTTCAAGAGCTCGCTGCAATACACCGGGAAGTAGTGAAGTGAAGCAGTCTTTGGACTAAAACCCTGTGAAAAGCTAACAAGCTCCCCGGACTGTGAGTGCTGTTGATATTCATAGTCGGAGGTACTGAGAGAGATTAAAGATGTATTGAGAGACACCGGAGACTGAGGGCCTCAGATTGTTAAAATAATGGAGGAGAATGCCAGTGCGGATAACAGTTCTGTTCATAGAAGAGACAGCTGGAGATGAAGTGGATGTGCAAATGAGTTGTGGTAAATCAGGACTTTCTACTCTGATACATTCTTCGGCAAAGATGGTCTTTAACGTTTGAACTTTTCAAAAAATAAAATAAAAATGATACAATATAAAATAAAATAATAATATACAAAATTAAATATAAAAATAAAATAAGAACACAATAATAATATTTTGGAGTAACTATGATATTTAGAAATAAACCTAACCTTGTTTTTGATGATTACAGTGGTTTACAACGAAGTACTACAAAAAGCCATGAGCATGAAGCTTATCGGTATTAAACACGAGGCGGGACTGGTTACACTTATCAGGTTTTATAAACTTCATTATTGATGTGGTGCGGCTGTGACTAGGGAGTGCTGATTCTCATATAAAAACATGCTGCTTTATGGCATTTTGGACAGACAGATGTTGTATAACTGATAAAACATAAAATAAAACTGAAATAAAAATATTAAAATTAACTTTGATATTTTGATAAACCTTTATAACTGTTTTTTTTGGTGATTACAGTGGAGTAATTTACAATGCTTAACTACAAAGCACCACAAAAAGCCATGAGCAAGGGGATTATAGGTATCTTAGGTATTTTAATGTTATATGTGTTTATTGTTTCACCATGTTTATTATAAATAATATCTAATTTCTGTCTACAATATATGCATTGCAGCTACAATCTTAGCACTTAAACCCAGATGATATGACTCGTATAACATGATCAACCCAGTTATTTTTGAATAATCAACTTTGGAAATATTTATACAGTAGCTTACGCGTTCTCCTTTCGATCATGGAATAAAATGCGTCGGAATAACATTTTTCTTTGTTTCATCATACAAGATTAATGTTGGGAAACTGGTAGATTAAGTACCCTATTTGAGATTGTATATGAACAAATCACAAAAATCACTGCAATTGATAAAAGTGAAAATTGTAAATTGTAAATAAAGCGAAAATTGTTTTATGCTCAATGACAAAGGCCTATTACAGACCTAATTTAAATATTGTGCAGGTAACAGAAATCCAATCAGTTCTCCAGATATAGGTCTGTGAACAAATGTAAACGTGCTTATTGGCTGATGATCAGATCTGCTTGTTTGGATCACGGTGATCGCATGTTAATGCCAAGTGTAAACGCAGCCTTAAGAATTTGTGACATCGATAGGGCATGTCTGCGTGTTCTCATCTTACCATCACGCTCCCTCTCGCTCTCAGGCCGAGCGCGCGGTCCAGTGTCTGACCAGTCCCCTCTCAGACGCAAGCGCTTCACCGGCGGCTGCCTCAGCTGTGGGAACACACATCAACAAGCTGCCAATCACAGCCAAAACCTCTCAGACGCCCTAAAAATAACACTCTCTACCCCGAGCCTTGACATCACTTATCTAGACTGGCACGTTTGCAGGAATAATGACCAACAGACATTTATATGAGGGCAAGTCTAATAATGGTAAAGGAGGGTTTAGATGCCCAAGCCTACAAAGTGAAACAGAACATCAACATGGTTTTCAATTACAATATTAAGTTCACTTCAACCAAAGCTCAACATGAGAAGTTAAAGTAATGTCTACTTGTTTCACCAATTACAATGTAGTAATGTGATGACTCTGTACATCAATATCGCTTATTTTAATGGCTTCAGCATAATAAAGTTTGTAAATACATTAATACTGTACAATACATATGCTTTTATAGACTAGCCCTAAAAGGGATAGTACACTAACAAAATATTCTGTCATTATTCAATCATATTCATGTCTTTCAAAATTAAAAGACGATATTTTGAAAGTCAGTGGAGTCCAAACAACATTGGATATCATTGATTTTCATTGTATGGCAAAAAAAAAAAAAAAAACTTTGTTCAACAGAATAAAGTAGGTAAATGAAGACAGAATTTTATTTTGGGGTGATCTATCCCTTTAAAATTCAACACTAAATTTGATACATTGTGTAACAGTATCCAATCCAACAAGGGGTCCGTGGTCTGAAAAAATGTAAGACCTTGAGATGGTGATAGGATAAACTATTGAGGCCACCTTTCCACGTGCCTCACTCCTCACACAACTTTCACCATCTCAGTCAGTCAGGACACTCTATTTTGGGTGTCCGGGTGTATTAACAAGACAAGCACCAGCTCTAACACAGCCACATTAGACTAAACAGAGCACATCAGAGACCAATGTGTTCATTCTAAAAATAATATAATAATGAGCACTGCAGCTTCTCCCCACTTCACATGAAGGGATAAAATGAGCTAATCTTTTTTTACTTTGTTAAGAGGCTGGAGAGGACACATGCAGACTGTCAAGGTGCTTGTGGTTAAAGTGCTGTTTATTTTGAGTAAAACTTGCAGAATGGCTCTGTTACAAGACCATTTATAAATAAACATTATACTTAAAATGTAAATTTGAATACTTGATTGATTTAACCTAGTTTATCAGCAGTTAACCTCCATTCTGTTTGGACACCATTCATAAGTAAACCATACTCAGCCCTCAACAATCTGAAACCACACCAGCTCCACATTCACTGATCGCAAAACAATTGATTAAAATCTTGGTGTTGTAGCAAAGATTTATTGAAGTCAACGGAACCTCCTTCGCTCTCGCTGGCAATCATTGTACACTAGGTGCCTATTTCTGTCTCGGCAGTGGAGCTCTGCATGTTTCTGCACCTCTATTTGGAAAGGAATGTAATCGCGGGGGATCCGGACACAGCTGATCACACCGTACGACAGCTGAAAGGACCAGAGCGGTGACCCAGCACATTTCACCACTACTCTCCCAACACAACACAAGTCTGTAAGAGACTTGATTAAGTAATAGTAAAGCAATTAATAATGTTCTATTCTATTTTACCAAATCAGCATATTAGAATGATCTTAAGGATCATGTGTCATTAAAGACTGGAGTAATGGCTGCTGAAAATTCAGTGTTCAATCACAGGAATAAACTACATTTTAAATTATATTAAAATAGAAAGCAGTTATTTTAAATTGTAATAATATTTCACAATATTACTGTTTTTATTTTACTATTGATAAATGTAGCCTCGGTGAGCATAAGAGAAAAATACTTTTTTTCTTTCTTTTTTTTAAATCAAGGGGCACGTCATGCTTCTGGCTGATTGGCTGATATTGTCTTTTCTGGTTGCGAAAAATTGAACTCATTGTGACAGAGAAATTACTTGTTGCTGGAAACGTGTTGCATCAAGCCTGGTTAGTACATGGTATACCAATCACAAAGCCTGTCTAACTTTCTTTGCTATTTCATTCCCTTAAAGGTGCACTCAGTCATTTATTTCCTCAAACATTTTTACACATAAAATAAAGGAATGGCCACGGAAACTGCACAATTTCACTTGCAGAATAAATCAATTAAACCATTAATATGGTTTTTAATATATAAAGATCCCTATATAATTTTTTTCATTCCCTGGCCACAATTAGTCTCAGAAGTGTAGCAAGCAGTGATCCACATCCTAAACCAAAGCAGCAATGTCTTTTGATCCATCCTCTCTGACACTTCTCTAAAAAACTAATTTCAAACTGCATCACTGAAGCACAATACTGCTGAGGATTACACAGAGTACATGAGACAAGTGCGCAGAGAACTTCAAAAGTCCTTTATTTAGTTTTTGCCTTAGGCAAGAACAGTAACTGCACACACTTGCCCCCAGACCAGTCGCTCTTGACTTTCAGATGTCTGGCTCCATTTCCATTAGGGCTTCACATCTCATGGAATTAAAATCGAAAGTGCGATTTGATCTTGTGCGATTAATAAACCGCGAAAGGTCGCAATTTGATTACATAATATATAGTCTGAATGCTTTAAAGTTAAGAAGTGGCACTCTGGTGTCTGCAGTCGAGTACACGTACTGAGAGGGTGTAGGGGGATGCTTTCATATACTAATTCAGTTCACTTTAAATTCGTATTGTGCTCGTTCACAATGTGCACAGAAAGCCGTAAATTTAATTTATTAATTTGACAAGTTTAGTTTAAAATCAGCACGAAATGTCAGTTAATATAGTCTTTTCTTCCCTATTGTGATGTATATCCGAATTAAACTGCTTCTTGAACAAGACAAAATGTTGATTTTGTCCATCAGGAATTGATTAGATTAATGGATCGTTATGGTTTGCTATTGCATACTGCAATATTTAATAAAAAAATATAAAAACTGTCAATTTGGATTTCATGGTGACTTTAAATCATTGTATAACAGACCACGAGTTAACCATCTCACTGTTAAATACTGAAATGTCTGGTATTTGTAATGTGACTAATATCACAAGAACTTCTGTGGCAAGAGATATATTTCAGTCTAATCAAGCTCTGTGTTGTGGGTTTTTGAGAATTTCCTTTTTGTTCTGCTCTCACAATGTGAAAAACACAAGAGACACTGTATTCTTGTGATCTTCTTATCCGATTTAAATATTTTCCATAAATTATTCCACTAGTCAGCACTTGGAATCTATTGTATCTTTCCACAAATTCTCCCTCACATCTTTCTCTCTGCCTATTTTCACAGGGTGCTTTAAACCCCTACTTTTCTTCACTTCTGATCCCTATTAGCATCCCGTACTGAGGGAGATTTTCTGAAGTAGGGAAACGCAACAGACAAAATATTTTAATTTTTATCTTTCTAAAATGATATGTGATATCGGCTTACCTCCTCTCGCCGCTCTTCAGAAGGGCCCTTGAGCTCTCTGGCCTGGTCATCTTTGGGGTCAAACAGGTAGATGTAGTCAGAGGAGTAACTGACCAGCACTTCTTGTCCATCTTCACTGTAACACAGAGAGGTGACGCGACAGGATTTGGTGGACAGGTGGGCTGGGACAAAACGCACACACATGCCGGTCGTCCCTCTGCCCATGTAGTTACCTAGCGAAACAGAAAAACATTTATAAGACAACATGATGCAACATTCAAAACTTAGCTTAATATTTTAAACAAGCTTAAAGTAGGAACTGAATTTTTCGGTGATTCAGAGAATGTGAAGTCATCTTTAGGACAACTTAAAAATATAAGCTATCCTTCTCAAATGAGCTCTGAGAGTTCAAGACCTCTCGTTGTGGTATAAATCACAGATCCATATCTGGCTCCTAATGCTAAATATAAAAGATTGTGAAATCATGTGGTAGGTGTTTGTTCCTCTCTAAACATGATTTAAAGAAAGGCTGAAATGATGAACATGAACCATTTCTCACCCGTAGCTCTTGTTCCCAGCATTCTTCTGTCGTAGATCCTCACTGAGCTATCTGAACAGCCCACAGCAAGATAGTAGGGGACTAGGGGGCAAATGGATATTGAGGTAGCGGCTCTCCGGCAATTAATCAAAATGTCCTGATAAGGTACAGCAGAGAGAGAGAGAGAGAGAGAGAAAGTGGGGAATGACGTCAAATAGACAAACATGTAGCATGTAACATTTGAAAAGCACAGCACAGGTTATCGGGACATCTTTAAATAAACATTAGTGAATCAAACACAAAGGGTAAATAGAGCAATCTTTTTTTCAGATTGACAGAGTATCATTTGGAATATAACCAATAATGTTGGTTGACTTTCAAAAGTGCGTGATTTTTTTTAATGTTTTGTTTTTAAAACAAGTCTCTTATGCACACCAAGGCTGCATTTACTTGATCAAAAATACAGTAAAAACAGTAATAATGTGAAATATTATTACAATTTAAAATACCCATTTTTATATACCCAAAATACCCATACCTTGCAGTATCTTCACAGATGAAGGCATCAGATAACAAAATACCGAACCATATGGCATTTATTTCATTTTTATAGCACAAGCACACCTTTTAAGCATATAATATAGTCCCGCCCACAAAAAAATCTCATTGGTTCAAATCCCACTTCACATGTACTGTATATTAAATCTATTTGATTCAACTACTGGCAGAACACAAGCAGAGTACAAACAGTGTGTTGTCTCTGTCTTACAAACAAATGCCTTCTGATAGAAACAGAAAGCAATCATGCCTTCAGGCCAATACCGTCCTCACAGCACACGCTCTGTGGGTTGAGAAATGGAGGTTGCAGGCTGCTTCCTGAGAAATATATCTGAGGTGCAGTGCTATCAGTGTTATTCACCAGCGGGAATGGTGACATTGAGGGATGTGGGAGGGGAGCCTGATCTCAGATCAGTACAGCAGCCCCTCCCTAGAGCACTACCAGGAAGAAACTTGCTGAGCCTTTGGGTATATTTGGTGATGTATGGATCTACAACATGTTCAAAGCATTCTTACATCTTTACAGTCCTCCTTTGTGCAGCTCGTCTTCATCCGCAAGTCAAACCACCTCACTGTACCATCTTCTCCACAGGACAAGAAGGTATAGGGGTCATTTGGCACCGTCATTATCTTTAGACAGAAACAGAAAGTAAGAAATATGTGAGACGTCAACCTCCACCTCACCACACATCGGCTACAAACAAAGACACTTTGAGAAGCACACTTCGTGGATTTTATTTCCTCTAACACCTTTACCTCATAAGCAGTGCCATAGTGGCATGTGAACTGGCACTGTCTGTTGATTTCTTGGCTCTTTTCTGTGTGTGTGTAGAAAATGATGCCGTCTCCTGAGCAGGACACAATCTGTTGATCGTTAGTGTGGGGCATGAACTTTGCGCTGAAGATGTTGGCCCGATGTCCTGAACGAATAGTCGTCTTGACCTAAAGGAAAAAGCACAACGATTTTAAATGGAACAAACATGTCAATAAATACGCCACGGTTTAGCACAAGTTTGGTTTAATAAAGCTTTGATATTTTAAAATGATCAGCATTCAACGCATCAACCTTTCTAGAAAGCTTAGAAAAATTCTGGCTGGTACAAATACAGATAATAATTTTCATGTTATGGCCAATAACTAATAAATGGCTGATATTAAAAACTCTATATTCTGTGTTGTGTATAATTTTATCCAAAAAGTGTTTTATCTAAATGCTAAAAACTCAAATCAATCATTAAAATAACTAAACTTTAAGTGAGCATTGGAGCTAAAATAGAGGTAATCTTATACAATATCGACTGATACCGATAAATCAAAAAACTTTAATATAGTCCGATAACCAACATGGTACTGATAGTACGCCGGTGATTCAAAATAATCCATTATTGTAATAAAATGCATACAGTAGCATGCATAACAAAAGTGAAATGCAGTTTTATTTGTAGCAGTTTTGTCTTTAACTTACCTTTCTGTTGTAAGGGTTTGTGATAACCAAGTTAGTGTCATCGGAACCTGATAAGATGTATTCTCCTGTTTCATTCCAGGATATGGTGTTAACCTTTAAAGAAACACGAAAACCAGCTGCTATGAACACCAACATTGATCGTTCTAAAAAAGAAAAGCTTAATTCTTCTGTTCCATAAACTGTGCCATTATTTAGCATAGTCCCCATCATTTTCTTTAAAGAAATATTTCACCATAAATGAAAACTCTGTCATCACTGACACAAAAACCCATATCATTTCTTCTTTGGAACACAATTTTGAAGAATTATTCTTTTACGTTCCACTAATTTCTATTTGATGACATCATTAATTGAGCTCCACTGATAACACCATTATTTTAACCATCACTTTAACATTTTAGAGCTGAGGTAGAGTGTGCTGCCTGTGCCTTTAAGAGAAAGCAATCAATATTTCATTAACTCAAGGTTGATACGCTCTTTTCCTCGCCTTTCTAGAGCAGCTCAAACATCATCACACAGGGTCCATTTCCTTTGACCTCTGCCTTTCAAAAATAACATCATTGGGAGGGATTAAGCATTTATCCCTCATTCTGCTCTTCCGCTTTTCACTCTACTGCGCTGCTTTGTGTAGTGGGGAGATGGAATTAGATTGTGTTAGATTTAGTAAGATGCATTGCATGCTAAAATAACAAGTGTTGAAAGCTGTCTGAACTGTGTCATTAGGGAATGCGGGGAGTCTGCTTTATAATGAGGCAACACTGGAACAGAACCTGAAACGTAACCCCAAAGTCAGGTGATAAAAGACATCTATCTCTTCTTGAAGTTAAAAATGCACAGTGTGCATTTGTCCTGGTTTTATACACCAGCTGACACAGTTTAAAAAGAGTGAAAACGGAAGGCCATAGAGAAAGGCCATCTGATCAAATGGAATAAACAAACTGTTTATAAACTGAATCTGTTAATAATTTATTTTTACGAATAGGGATAGCTTTTATAAAGCAAAAAAAGAGACAAATTCAATGTTCTTTTTAGGGAGAGAAATATATGTATGATAGGCAGTTTATGGTCAAACACATATTTTTCTTTAATTTATGAGAAATATTTAGCCCCAACAAAGAGAGAGATAGACTAGATCACCAGTTATCATTATACATTGTTAGTTGCAACCCTATTACACATTCATTCATTCATTCATTCATTCAATAAATTATACTTTTATAAAGGTTTGCTTATTTAATGTTTATAACAAAAAACAAAACAAAAACGGATCCGTCATTTAGGTCTTTATACAACCTGGATAATCTGTTAGTACTCTATTTGGCTCAATGGATTTATTCTGAACTATGATGTGAAAGGAAGCAGACAATAAAAATATAAGTCAATTTCACACATTTTAGAGCCCTCCAGAACAGATCTGGCACTTACTACTGACTACCAGATGCGGCCTTACCTATGTTTCACCCGTTTCAATTGAAACAGGCCCTGCCCTCCAAGGGGGACCCCAACAGACCAGCAAAATCCCATTCATTTTCTCCGTAGGATATTGATTTTCAGCCATAATGTCTAAACCATCCAAGGTAGATTGATCACGAGCTACGAGGTTGTGAAACGAAAGTTTCTGCTCCTATAAAAGCCACAATTTTTTTCTGTTTTTTTTTCGCAAGTCAAAGTTGCCCTGCGTGAAAGGGTGAGGCTTATTCCAACGTAAAACGCTGTATAATTGTATATAGTTTTAATCAAATAAAGTTGGATTATTTCTATGTTGAGCTGCCTGTTCATGAAGCTGAAAGTGCACGTAATAAAATAATATACCAATAGAGCTTTTTCTGCTCTATTATGTGTATGTTTTATGTGGGTAGGGCCCCATATTAGTTATTGAAACGGGCCCCCAGATGCTTAAGGCTGCCACTGCTGACTACTATAATATAATGAAATATTTAATATCTAAATGTTGCTTGCAAAAAACCTATACTACTGTTCAAAGATTTTTTTAAATGATTTTTTTAAAAAGCTGCATTTATTTGATTAAAAAAAAAAAAGTAAAAACATTAAAATATGATTACAATTTAAAATAAACATGTTATATGTTTTAAAAAGTAATTAATTCCTGTGATGGCCAAGCTGAATTTTCAGCATCATTATTCCAGTCTTGTCACATGATCCTTCAGAAATCATTGTAATATGCTGATCTGAGGCTCAAGAAACATTTCTTATCATTATCAATGTTAAAAACAGTTGTGCTGCTTAACGTTTTTTGTGGAAATCATAATAATTTTTTTCAAGATTCTTAGATGAATAGAAAGTTTTAAAGAACAGCATTTATTTAAAAAGAGAAATCTTTTGTAACACTGTAAATGTCTTCACAGTCACGTTTGATCAATTCAGAGCATCTTTGCTCAATAACAGTATCAATTTCTTTAAAAGAAAAAATTCTGAACCCAAGCTTTTTAATGGTAGTGTATTTCATCAGAATACAATATCTTTTTTTTTTTCTTTTTTTTTAATGGCTGTCAATTGAGAAAGATGCTCATTGCAGCCAAATGGTGTAGTTATGACATTTAGCAGCAGGGGTTTTACAAATGTGATGTGTTGTATCTGCTTATTGTGAACAATCCTTGGTAGACCATATTAAACTGCTGCATTCTGTTCCTGCCCATGTTCAGGCCTCAAATCCTCATGGTACTGTAGTAAAATACAGAATCCTTTTCACTGATACAAACAAATTGAAAACTTGCGCCAGTTTGGTACTGCAAGTTTTTTAAAGCCCGTTGACGGATATTAGACTTGAAATTAAAATAGAGTACATGTCCCAGCAGTAAAGAAACATTGACAAAATGACGTCCCTGGTGGCTGTCTGACGCCTATCAGCTTTTGAGTTTAAATCACTGACAGATAAAGAACAGGAGCCACAGATAAGTGGGTGGAAAGAGACGCACACACAACACTCACACTCAATACAAGCACAACGATTCATTCCCCTGAGATAAAATAACCCAGACAGACACATTCTCCTACAGGCACATTTGTCAAGGAAAAAAATTAATCAACAAAGAAAGACTGCTGGGGGGCAAGAGCATCAGACACAAATGGAGACTTGAGTACAGGTGAAACAAAGGGTTTAGTGACTTACACATCCATCGTGCACACTGAGAACGGCTTCAAGCTTCAGTCGCTGCACAAACTCTTTTCTCCCTACAGAAAAAGAAATAACACATTTTATTGAGGCATCTCCTTTCACTTACAAACTCAGTCATTTGTATGGTCTGTTAAACCACACAAAAGAGTATTCACAAGGACATACAACTGAAGTGTGCCCACATTAAATACACATTTAATTCAGCCCTTTAAAGCTGTAATTTATGTGCTATTAGCAGCACCAATTGCACAATTGACTGTTTCCAAACAGGTTTCTTCCCATCATCAGAATTTTGAAAGAAATTTATTTAGCAAGAATGAGACAATAAAGGCCTTTATATTGTTACAAATAAAAATGCTGTTCTTTTGAATTGTCCATTCATCAATGAATTCTGAAAAAAGATGTATCAGTTTGTATCAACAACTGTTTTCAACACTGATAATAATAAGAAATGTTTCTTGAGCAGCAATTCAGCATGATTTCTGAAGGATCATGTGACACTGAAGACTAGAGTAATGACTTTCATCTTGGCAATAACAAGATTAAATTACATTTTAAAATGTAAATTTTAAATTCTATTTAAATTCTATTTTTAAAATGACAATATTATGTCACAATATTTGTTTTTACTGTATATTTGATCAAATAAATGCGGCCTAAAGAATGGTAGTGCAAGTAGATCCAATGCTGAAACATCAGGCCACTCAAACAAACAACAGCAATGTGTTGATAGCACCACAGTGTTAACAGTTTTTGGTTGGAAGTTGGAAGTCAACCACTATTGCCAAAATGACACCTTTACAAGTAATTTACAAGACAAGGTTCTATGTCAAGAGAGAGAGAAAAAAAAAGAACTTGCACTTGAAGAACTTGAGTATAGGAGAAACAAAGGATAAGAATATGAATTATTATATGAATAACATGCACACTAATCTAAGGTTGAAAGCGCATTTATGTTGTAAATCAAAGCTGGAGTGTGTATAAAACTATATTATGTGCCTGAGGAGGCTGGAATGATTGTTAATGGCTGCTGATATATCTTCACTGCTTTGGAGAAATGCCAAAACGCTATTACGTTACCTCCTGTATTTGCTGAGTCGCTGTACAAAGATGGAAAACATCCTGTCATACGCTGATGTGGTAATCTCAAGTTTGTGGATGTTGTTTTGCTTTTGTTTGTCTAATCTCTTATAAAATACCATAGATTTATTTGTCATGCAAATACTGTAGTTTAGACCCAACAATGCTGGTGCAATACAACGACAATAGCAAGCCACAACTGGCACTTCTTGCATTAAGAAACATTTACATAATTTATGTTTTTATTCCTGACAAGCAGATAACTGCGTGTGGTTGGTAAATGACAGATCTTTCCATGGCTGTATTTTCAGCCTGTGTAATAAGGAGCTACAAATAGCAAGAGGCAAACTTAGGCCAAACATGTTCAATGGTGCAAGCCTGGAGAAGAGCAACAGCCTGAGATGACATTGCTCTATGCATTGATAGTACAACCTCCATACTGGCAGATCACACATGCCAAAATAAAGCAAAAGCTGGTATTCACTTATAAAATGCAAAATCTCAGCATTTTGGACTGGGTTGGGATTTGCAGACTAAAATTTGAGAACATTTGTAGGGATGTAAATCTACTCTCACTCCATTCACAAATGCATAAAACAGATACTCTGTTGTATTTTTGGCTGATCTTTGTTTCTAACAGTTAGCGCTGGCAGGTTTCATAATATGAACAAGAGCCGAGCTAAATTTGGCACACTCTGAATGATATGCTATCATCACTATCTGAATGTGAGATCCAGAGCAAAACAGCTCACTGACACAAAACACTGAACATATTGGAGCAAGTCATTAACCAAACAGAATTCAGCACCCGATTTTTAGGGTACAGAGAAGAAATGAGCTGAGCTGGTCTTGTTTAAAATACATATTTGGGTCAGACCAGGTGGATTCTATTACATAAGCGTGCTTTGAAGTCTGCCAAGACTGGCTGACACTTCTCTCAGGTCTCTCAGCTCAAGTGTAATGTTGCAGAGAGGGATGTCTGACTACACAACAGAGCTACATATTATTCACCAGTGAAGTAAAATATTCTTTTGCCTGATTTGAGTGAAAATGACTTTTAGAGGTCAGATAATGTCAGATTCTCTTCGCTGTCAAGCCATGAGCACAATTCCTATTTATTCCTATAATAAATGTTCAGTTTATGGAGGCACAGTGACAGGGTAATACTGAATCAAAATATGATTGTGAATTGAAAATATGAAGTGAAAGAAATTCTGTCTACCATTTCAATTCAATTCAATTCACATTTATTTGTATAGCGCTTTTCACAATATTGTTTCAAAGCAGCTTTACAGAAAATGCATGTCTACATTACAATTTAGAGTGATCTGTTTCAAACCCTAACCCTTACACAAGGCGATAATATGGCTTTACAAGACTAGTGCTAACATCATATCATGGACTAGGTTTGTGGTACTTTTTATAATGTTTTTTGTCATTTTGGATCTTAACGGCCTCTGTGCCTCTTCACTTTCATTATATGGAAAAATACAGCATGGAAATCCATGATTTAACTAATTTTGTGTTTTACAAAAGAAAAAAAATCAATAATGTGAGGGTGAGTAAATGACAAAATTGACATTTTTTGTGTGAACTATGAACTTGTTTGGAAACATTTTTCAATCCTGATTTGGTAACACTGAGGTTCTCGATCTAAAAATAAATAAGAGCTAAACTATTTATGGCAATAAATAAAATATATCTGCAAGCCATATTAATCTGTAACTGAAAATCAAAACAACAATACATGTTTTGTGTCAAAATCAAAAGCGCTTGTTAGTCAATGACTAACAAGTGAAATTTTGTGGAAAAACAAGCTTGCTAATGTAAAGTGGCAGTGTTGTGTTTTGCATGTTTTGATGGATTATTACAACCTCTTCACACTATGATTCCCTTCAATAATATAAAGACTGACAGTCAATTACGCAAATTTGCATGCATAAAAAAGTAAAAACAGAAACCTAATAATATCTCATGTTTCATAACAGATAGATCCTTCTTCGTATGCTTCTTAAATTATATTGTTCTTAATTGTTAGAGCGATTTTTGAAGAAAAGAAAAAAACGTTTTTGGCACTTAGTCTATACATATATATACATAAATGTTTTCTTCGATATTTTGGAACATAAACAACCTTTTGAAACAAAGGATTTATGAATCATTGATACCTAATGAATCATTGGTCTATTTCATTTTTGATATAATATGCAATTGTGAGATATGCATAATTTAAATGGGTATAATTAAAAAGGAAAAAAGGAGGAAGAAAATTGTAGCCAAAATACAAGTAGCCTACTTCCCCTTAAATCTGAAAATCTGAAACAGAGCTCTTTCCAGACCAATCAGTTTGACATTTCATTATTTATTTATTTTATTTTTCTATTCTTAACCAAAATGTTAACAGTGGTACGATTCCATTATGCCGTTCTGAAAACAGATCAGCATCAGAGTAACAGGTCAGATGATCTTTAACCAGTCCCTGTCCTGTGTGCAAGCTCAAATGACAGCTGTCACCTAAAAAGGTCTTCGTAAACAAGTCTGATTTTTAAGTGTGTCATACATACTGGTCGTAGTTTCTTACCTAAATATTTTGTCCTGACCGCAAATGGATCTGTGCATCCAATGGTGCGCTTTCTTACATCCCAAATGAGGTTGCCAGAGCAGGACATGTTGTTTAAACCTTTAACGTTGAGACATGCATGGATGAAAAGGGGAGAGCAGACGCTTTTCTCTGTTTGTCTTCCTTCCGTGTCGTTTGATTATTATTGTTTCCCTACACAAAGCCTAATATAGTCGATCATATAAGTTCATCGACAACTGATACTGGATGAATGAGAGAATATTACTCCTCGATATCGACACCCCCGCGGCGATCCGTTTCCGACACTACGTCCATGATTGCTTTAAGGTGTAGTAAAAATATTGTGCTTCTTGTTTGGCTATCCGCTTTAGCCTCTGCTGCTCTGGTACGTCAAATCCATCTCGAGCCCAAAGCCAATGAAGGGAGAGAGGCGCAGTATGTTGACTGTAATGAGCGGCCCGCTCTCGAGAGCGTCAAGTGTGCGCACAAGTTACGCCGAATCGCTGACTGGATAAATCTCAAGAATATTTTTTTTTAGGTATTTGTACACTAATATATATATATATATATATATATATATATATAAATAGGATAAATCTGTTAGATACACAGATTGACATACAAATAAAAACTCGAAATAGTACTGTCTTTAATAAAATAAAATAGGTTAATAGTGATTGGTTCATACTTAAAAGCGTTTATATATGATATCTATGCTTAAAAGCGTTGAGAAAAGTAACGTACCATTTTTTTTCTCTTAAAACAAAACAAGACAATACACAAACAAGAAAACAAGAAAAAGAAAAGAGAAAAAAATTAAGAGGGATTTAAAAACGCTACAATAGTCTAGAAGAAAATAATGACACATTAATGACACACACACACACATATTTTCATGCACTGTATTATATTAAACAAAACAAATCCAAGCACGCTATTCTCGTGCTCTTCACTACAAAGGATACTGTGAAGGATTCTTTTTTTCTTTTATTTTTATGAATTGCATGGAAACTTTTAACTTCCACGCCCAGTAGGCCTATTCCACAATCAACTTCGTGGAATATTTATATTCTAAACATGACCGCGAAAACAGCTTCATTTCTCAAAGTGCTTTGACTTCTTGGAATTGTATTAAGCTTAGTCTTTTTTTTTTTTTTTTTTGATTTGTTTGGATCTTGTATGTTTTTCAAGCAATAAAAAAAAGAAGAAAAACAAAATAAAATCAAATGTTACCTTCTGAATCCTGTTAAACAGTTCTACCTTTCTTAAGTATCTCATTAATGTATTATTCTATCATGATTCAGTCCATTATGCAGCAGTAATTTAAGTGTAATATCTCCTATCCCCATTTCTCATTCTTCCAACAGGAATACCCTTTCGTTTTCATAAGCAGTACAATATATTAGTACATGCTCTAACGTTTCTGCTGGTCCACATGAACTACGATTAACAGACTCATGTTTGTTAATTCCATATAGGAAATAATTTAGAGCCGTGTGCACAAGGCTAAGTCTAATAATGATTGTGTCTTCTCTTCTACAACCAAAATTCCCTCTTTCAACCCCCTACTTGATTTTAAATGATATGTCCTCCTCTTTCCTCCACATTCGAAATTTCTTGCTATTTTCCTTTTATAGCTGTTCTGATTTTGACCTTAACTTCTGTACTTAGTGGAATATTCATATCTATGTGTGATACTTTCAGCGCCTGCTTTGCTAAATAATCAACTTCCTTATTACAGCACTAACTTCTTCTTCTTCTTCTTCTTCTTCTTGTTTTTTTACGGCGGATCGCAGACATACACACAGTACTGACTTATCAAAGGTCCCGCCCTTTGAGGGCGCACGAGCGCCTTCCAGCCAATCACACAAAGAGGCTTGACCATGTCAACCAATCCTATACCACAGTACATCATGACGCAATTAGCTTTGCGACGCGTCCCCACTGACACTTCCCAACGAAAACAAACTGCATTAGCAAGGTCGAGAGTAGGACAATAACGTAGACTTGGTACTTTATGCTCGTCCAAAGGTCCTGTTTTCTTGACTACGGGCTCTTGCCTTTTGGAAACACCACGGTTCAATAGCATTAGAGTGTTCTGCACGTCCTAAGCTGTATTTTCGTGCGTGCAGTGGTAGCATTTAGCTTGTTTAGAAGTCATCATGGCTATGGTGGGGCTGAGAGCTTCTTACCACAGAATCCTCGGCAGGATCGAGCATATGCTGCCGGCTAAACTGAGACCTGTGTATAACCACCCCGCAGGTAACACAAATGCTGTTAGTGTGACCTTTTTTTTTGTCACTGACACTGATCCTGTTAACCTCTTGAAGTGGCGGCATACACTGATGTGCGTCATATGACGGTGCAGCCATAGAGACTGCTACCTGAGCAGGTATTTTGTCTTATTGGTCAAAAAACAGTAACTCCGATATTTAAAATAAAGGTAATAATGAGCTTGGAACAGAATGAATCTCCTTTGATGAAGATGTAGCTTAGAATATAATATATTCTTAGATATAGAAAATGTTGATTATATTAGGAAAGTGTTAGACGTGTATCTACATGGTAATGAATTATAGGCGCTGTATAATATGTAGAATTAAATTTGATCTTGCATGGAACCATGGTGCATTGTTGACACTTTTCCGGATTTTTGTTATGTTTGTATGAGTGTTTTTGGCACTTTCAATGATACTGTATTTGTGCAAATTGCCCTTTGCAGACAGATATCATTCTCAGTAATATATTCGTTACTGAATAACTCAATGTATGTTCTGTTAAAATAACCTCACGTGATTTATCTTCAGTATGTATTTCTGTTCAGTATGTCAGTATGTTTATAGTTCTACCAGTTTTTGGTGGTAGAATAAATAGAGATCAAATGATGCGTGTTGATAAACAGAGGTTGACTGACAAGACATAAACTAAAAAAAGATTAAACAAAAGAACTGTGTTGGCATATAGCACAGCAGATTTTGACCTTAGCTTCACCTTTGCCAGAGGGAGGGGGTCATATTAAGCGATAGAGATGACTGATTTTTTTATTAAATGATATTACTTTTTTTTAATGCAGATTGTTTTCTCAATGTTCTGAAACAAATCTGTTGTATTATGTAGATCACTGATGGCACGAACTCCAATGTAAGCTGATTAATGCATTTTAGTCTCACTGATTGGTCAAATATTCAGTGTTTACATATAATAGTCCATAATTGTATGATCAGCCATTGTACATTTGATTTCTTATTGAAAATCACTTTAAGTTCACAACACAGAGCCACAGGGATTCAGGTTCGATCCCAGTCCTCCTATCCCTTCCTCCACGCACTATCCTGTCCTGTAAAAAAAAAAAAAAAAAAAAAAAAAATCTGTTTACATTTACCTTTATGTTTTGGAAGGATAATGGGTAATGGAAAAAGTGCCAGTATGTAAAGATCAAGTATTGGTTCCTTTTGTTTTGTATGTTGAAACGCATCTGAAACCTGTCGCAATTACACACATTTTACCTGTGAACCATGAGTTTAACTGAATTGATTAATTGATTTGCTCTTTGTTTAGGTCCAAAGACTGTGTTTTTCTGGGCACCAATGTTTAAATGGGTAAGATTAACAACATACCGCGTCTGGATGTTCTTTGTATTTGTAAAAAAATGTCTTCTTTTTATTTCTCACTTATTTGTGATTTCACATAGGGTCTGGTCTTAGCTGGTTTAGCAGACATGGCACGTCCAGCAGAGAAACTCAGTACCTCCCAATCTGCTGTGCTGACAGCCACAGGTATATATCACGACTCTTTTTAAAAATGTGCACATTTAGAAGTTCCAAATCTCGTTCACTTTATGTTTTTCAGGTCTTATTTGGTCCAGGTATTCCCTGGTTATTATACCGAAGAACTGGAATCTATTTGCTGTAAACTTCTTTGTTGGAGGTGCAGGAGGATCACAGCTCTACAGAATATGGCAGTGAGTACATTCACTCCTATAGAATACATTCAGGAGTGTGCTTGATTTTAGACTATTTTTCAACTATTTTAGACTGTCTTGCATAGTAGCCATCTGATGTCATGTCGTTCACAACAGCTGCATGTGGTTCTGGATCAGTCGATGGCTGTGACAGATCAACAGAGGGAAACTTAAACATCAGCTATGTAGATGTATATAATAAAAAAGCTTATAAAAGGAATCAACTGTACGGTCTAATTTAATGTCTGACAATACCTAAAATGGTTCAAAATGGTAATTTAAAGGGGTTATATAATTTTTCCTCCCTCGAGGTGTACTTGTTTTTTTCCCCACCCAAACACTTTTGTTAGGCCACTTTAAATTAAGTGGGATGCTTTGTTGCTGCTGTGTCTTTAAAAAAACAAACATTCTGTTCTAAAACTCTTCCCACATTTTATCAGCTGTGAACTCAAAGCTTGTTTTTTGGTTATCTACACTTTATCAAGATTTTCAATAGTAGCAATAAAGCAGACAGGGTCTTCCAGCATATTGTGCAATTTAGGTGCGTGACTAAGTGTGGGGGATTTTCAATATATGTGCTCTTTAATCCCCACAGGCATAACAGGGAACAGAAGGCAAAGGATAAAGAAGCACAGGCTTGATACCAGTGCTGTGTAAAGTGCATCTAGAGGACCGAAAGGGACTCTCCTTAACTGGTACCCCAGAAACTTCCCCTCCATCATCAGTCATCCAGTAGAGCCTCCAGACACTTTCTTCGTGAACAGAGATCATCTGATTTTTTTTAATCTGAGTTCAGGTCATTGTCCCGTGCCACTAGTACCTATAGCAACAATTATTACGGTTGTTAAAAACGCACAAAATGTTACATATTCATATTAGTATGATTGTGCATTCTTTAAAATGCTTGTGTTTGAAATGCCTCAGCCTCGGCCTCTGTTATGCTATTAACGGAATGTCTCCAAATAAATTTTAGGAAAGTCTTTCGTTATTTGTATTTCTTAGGAAATATTTATTAAACAGCTGTAATATTATAATTTTTTTATTCCACAGTCATATTCATAACATGAAATAGTTTGTCAAAACTCATACATTACAAAATATTAACTGAACTGTATTGTAATATTTGAAATTTTTAATTCAAATCAAAATAAAGTAACATTAAAGTCAGATTTACTATCTAGTGTGCTGTTACATGTTCACATGTGCATTAATCTCACTAGTTATTCACCTATCTTGCATTTTAAATAAAGTATACACTTTTTAAGTTACTCATTATTGGCAACAAATAAGGAGTATCAGAATATCATACTGCTTATACAATTTCTGCTCATATTATGCAAATTTTGTGTATGCTTGAAATATAAGATCCTACTACATTTTGCCAGAATATGCAGCAAACAATCCAAGCACATAAATCCTACAATACAAGCACGCAGCTTGTCCATTTCATGTCTCTCTCTTCTTTTTTTTAATAAACGATTTCCTGGATGAAGCACCACTTCCGAATTAAGGATGACGGTAATGTCACATTTGACAACAGTCTCACATACTACTATTTGAAATGTTTGCTGTTTCACATATGTAAAAAGTAAAATAGAAGGGATTATATCTTTTTGTGACAGTACACTGCTGACCCCGTGTGGTGGTACTAACTGCACTGTGCTCAGTGGAGTGAGAATGAGACTTTGTGATCTACATCCACATAGTAAAACAATGCCTAGTTTACGTTTTGTTTTCAGGTATATAACATTGCAACAATGCACTATATTTATCGCTAGTTTTAATGCCCGTGGTCATCATAAATAAAACGCAGATCCCTACAGAACTGTAGTAAAATAATTATTCAACCCCTATACCCTCAAATAGGACGTTATTTGAGGAGACAGCCATTTGTTGTGGTGTCCGAAACCACAGTGGACGTTATTGAGTCCACTCATTCAATCCTACATTGCACCACAATAACGATTGTACAACCGATGTACGCTCTATGGCTGTCCGAATTCACTCACTCCTTCAAATGAACAGTATTAGTGGACTAACGTAAGGAATAGTGAATGAGGGTTAGGGGGCGATTTCGGATTCTTTTTCTTCTTTTTTATTGCAATAACAATAGGGGAATACAGAGTCATACAAAACACAAGATCACAATTCTGCATTTTGTATTAAAAAAAAATCAATCATACATCTAATAAATCAAGTATCCTTTTCAACAGCTGAGATGTCTTAACAGCTTTACGATTGTTCTGTATTGGAAGTCACAGAGTCGTAAAAAAAACTTTAAGTCAGTGGAAAATAGTCTACCATTTGGTACAGTTAACATACATTTTGCTGGCTATTTCCCAAATAAAATTAAATTTTTAGTTATATTATCCATTTCCAATAAATTAACCGACATCACAATCCATAAACAAGACCATTATATCAGTTATAGTGATACATTTGTAAAACACCTCAAAAATAAACAGAGAAACTTTGGACCAAAATAATTTGGTATAATTACAACTAAAAAATAAATGCACAATTGTTTCTGTTTCCTCTTTACAAAAACAGGAAACACTGTTTTTGTAAAGAGGAAACATAAACAATTGTACATTTATTTTTTAGTTGTAATTATACCAAATTGGAGAAATCCCTTCTTTAAACTTACTGATAAAATAATCACATGGATACTATCTGTTTATTATTTTAAAGTGAGTTTCTTTTACTCTATTAGGAATTACATATTTATTAATATGTGACCACAGATTCTGAAAAAAGGTAGGCCTAATGAAAATCCTGTTTCCATTTTACCAATGCCTTAGGTGAAACATTTTCTTCTTTACGATTTGCCTAATATAGGCTAATTATTATTATTATTATTATCCCTAATAGAAAGGATTATACATATTTTCAATTTTGATAAGGTGAAGTAGTTCTAAATATTGCGATTTCGGATTCAGCCAGCAATGTCTGGATTGGCGCCTAGTATGAATGTCATCAAGGTGACGTCAGCGCATTCGACCAATCAGAGACATCTATAGAGGCAATGGTTCCTCACTGCAGTGCAGAACATTAACATTATCATTAAATAAATATTGTTTTCATTGAAACTACATTCTTTATAATTACCGAACAACACTTTATTGTTTTTGGTCTTGGTCAGTAAAGTAAAATAAAAATAAATCCCACCACCAGCAGTTCATCTGTGGATTGGCGCATGCACAATTGCGAAACAAAACGACGAATTTGGGATTAAATTGCAAACATGTCACATTTGGATTGCTGTCCAATCAAACCGGGAAGTTTTAATACGGATCAGCCTCAATGACGTATGCAGTCGACAAATGCGACCTCAGTCATGGAGGTAAAACATTATGAACGTCCTTTGATGCAACGTAAAAAATGTAAAATGATTTCTCATTATTTCCTATTGAAGCGCAAAATGTGACCACACGAAATCATATTACTATTATCTGTTTCCCGTTTTTTCCTGTTTACAACTGGGGCGGAAACGATGATGCGATGCGTGATTTGTGTTAGCAAACGCTTCTCGAGTCTCGATGCGCAGCCACTTCTGGTTGTCCTCTGATCTAGTCTGCTTCAGTGACTCGGTTATTTCTTTAATTTTTGACTGACTGTTGGTCATTATGTTGTGTTCATAATGGATAAAACAAAGCAGTCAGCATCAGCAGCACGTCAGGACTGGAGCATCAGTAAAGTAGGTGAGTTAATGATTGATGCTACATTCGTTCACAGCCTTGAGAATGTGCAGTTACATGAATTCCCAATCTTTACGTCATTGTATGTATGTTTTAACATCCCCGGCATCTAAACAGCATCCACTCATGCACCGAAATAGTTGTTTTGATATTCGGCGTTTCAGACTCTAAAACCTAACTTGTGTGGAAAAAATGGGTTTGTTTTGCAATTCCCTAGAATGTTTATGCATACATTTTCTGTAAAATTGTACTGTTCTCTGTACCATTGCAAAAGTATTTTATTTTCATATTTGGAGAAAAAAAGGAGAAATGAGTTGAAATTGAATGCTATTAATAAGTAAATAAAACATTAGTATGTAGCCTGCAAATAGTTCCGTTAAGTAAACATTGTGTTAAAAGTTAAAGTGAAAATAGTCATGAAATGAAAAGCAAAGAAACAGTACATTTGACATCCCTGCATTCCAAATATAGTTTGAAAGTAATAGATTGTATAAAAATTTAATTAATGATTTAAGTAATATTTTCTGTGCTTTACTAGACAATTTTGAAGTAGAAGTAGTCAGTTTTGATTTATTTATAAATCTTTATAACTATTGCTAAAAATAGGACAAAAACTTGAGATTTAGGCCACAGCCGAGACAGTCTCCCACGTTGGCGTCACGGGAGGGAGACGACCGGAGACGACAATGATGTGGTGGGAGCCCGAAGAGCCGATGCAGCGACCGGACTCCGATGACCTAGGCGGCCGCGCCAGAGCCGAAGTGACAACCCACCGAGATGGCAGCAGGAATCCAGAGGGCTGAGGTTGAGTTGGAATGACCGAGGGCAGAGGCGGAGCCTGAGGAAGGGCAGAGCTAGCTGAAGGAGTGGAGGGCTGGAGAGCAGCAGGCGGCCCGCAAGTCTGCAGCGAAGCATGGTGATGTTCGACCCAGGTGAAGCCGACGTTCCGAGGGAGCCCGGCGAGGCCGAAAAATCCAATGGTCACTGCTGACATTGAGGAAGGAGCACAGGAGCCAGGGCGACAGGTCGAGGAGCTCCCCACATCCAGGCATAGATGGCTCCCAGCAGGCCCGATGTGTTGCCACTCCACTGAAAGGAGGCAGAGGTGTTGCTGAGGGAGGTTGCGATGACTGGGTGGCAGGAGTGGCTGGGGACTTAAGACATGCACAGATAATGATGAAACAAAGTCATTAGAGGTGGTGGAGGGAGGCTGGCGGACCAGGACAGAACAGACAGATTCATGTGGAAGCAATGGGGGCAGGGTATCATCCTCTCGAAAGACACCGAGTTCCAGTGCAGTGGGCAGGGCTCACTTCTATCCCCTCAAACACCACTAGCACTCCCTTGGCGATTAATAAAGCAGCCGGCTCACACACCTGGTCAGACATGCGTTACTCGGGCTCCGTGGCAGTGTTTCGCTGACTCTAACGTCATGGTGGAGATGCTCTCGCTGCCGACGGTGAGCGGTGATTTGCAGGCCGCCAGGACCCATTCCACGAAGTCGATGAAGCGAGCTCTAGGACCTTCCCTGGACAGTTGCGCTCTGGCGGCAGTGTTCAGGCCTGCAAGCAGGAAGGAACAGAGGCAGTTGTCCAGGTACGATGTTAAATAGGAGAGGTTAAGGTTCTCTTCCAAGTGTTCCTCGAGGGACTATCCCCCTGCTCAAGGGAGTGCAGGGAGGTCCAAACATAAAAAACAAAACCAAACTACAAAAAACACACCGCTACAATCTTATCTTGGCCAGGTCTTCTGTCACAACTTGGCTGTATATAGATGCACAAAGATGACGGAATCAAAAACAAAAGTCTTTAATAAGACTTGCCATCCTAGTCATTATTTTCTTTTGTGTTATGTGGTGATGATGTTTTGAATTTCACTGCTTTATTTTTTATTTATCATTTTCCTATATACATTAGGGTACCACTCAATTTTTTTTTTCTTTCTATTTTTCATCCTCTCACCCCCCAAATGTGTTAGTAATGTGAAAAGAAAAAAGCTGACAAAATTTGGATGTATTCTAATGATTATTACTGGTAGCTCAACGCGGACAAAGTTTTACAATATGCGGCAGTTTCCAATACTATCATGTAATATTAACTTTGACATCACAAATCAGAATATTGCAAAAATCCTCAAAAAGTAGACTAAACTGTTACTTCAGCAGTTAATAATCAACAGTACAGCACAATCAGTTGAACACAAACGATGTCAAATAGTGACCAAAATGTCAGCAAGTAATGTCTGCAGATGTGGATGTTGCGGCAGCAACCACTTCCCTAACTGCTGTAAAGGTGGACTTGTTAGGATTTGGAAAGTCATGGCGGTGTTTCTCCACGACTTGCAATAGAAACTGCTTCTGTTCCTCTTGATTCGTAATTGAATGCCTGAATCATGGCCACTCCTCACTCGGCTGCATCGTTGACAACTTTCAAGCTTCTCACTTTCCGTTGGCCATCAATGTAGTCGTTGTCACTGTCCCATGTATCTGGACTGTTGGTCAGGAAATGTTGTGGAATTTTCAATGCTGTGAAAAGCGATACAAAGTCAGACAGCTGCTTTTGAGGTAGTGTGCTGTTGAACGCAATGCATCGAGGATGATCTGTTGTCTTGTTGTCGAGCGCTGTAACCATGGCTGACTTCAGCTCAGCTGACACTGCAGAGTCGAAGAACGCTAAACCCTTCAGGATTTCACTTAGGTACCATATATGTCCAGAGAATGACTTCATTGCAGCTTTAGCAACAGCTTTGTGAGTTTCCTTGTAGCTCTCCAACTCACAGAGTAGCTGCAGATCATTTTGTGGAGCAGACGAAGCACATGCACATGTAAACCAGGCCTTCAAATAGATCTTCAGTACGAAAGTGTTGAAGTGGCCAAGAGATGACAGTTTGCGTGCAGTCAATCGGAATTGGGAGCGAAACAGGAAAATCTTCAGACTGTATATCAGCTTTGCCATCCACCGAGCTCGATGAAAAGCTCCAGGTGCCTGAATGTGTACGTTCGCACTGCACTCTGCTCGAGTAGTAGAAGCGATAACTGCAGAAGCTGCAGGCTGAAACCCTGTTAGTTGCTGCCGAATGAAGTGAATGAGGTCATCCCAAACTGGATTGAGAGCCGACGCGATGGAGTCTACATCCAGTCCACTTTTGTAGCTAGACTGGTCAATTGAACCCCAATATTCACCAAATCTCTGGAACAACTTTATGTTTGGTCCACTAGATGGTCCCATCAGTGTAGCAAAAACCTTTGCCATTATTAGTTTCGTGATGTGATGCTTGCATGCTAAGCTGATGAGATCCCTTCCAAGCTTTTCTTCCAAAAGTACACAGGAACCGGCATGAAGTCCTGTCTTGCTGGCTGTTGTGTCAATTGTGGAAAAGATTAGATTACAAATTGACCATAATGGTAAGAACCCTTATTATTACTCAGTCAATTGTGCACAATATAGCAAATAAATTAAATTAACAATGCAATAATCATCTTCCGTTCTCTTCTCAATGAATAAGATGATGCACAAAGTTAACTGTACTACTGACTAATGAGCTAAAGTGATAAATAGCCGAACAGTCTAACACAACAATATTATTATAATTGGTGATTGATGAGAGATGACAGATGACATGTTATTCATTCCAAAGAATATCTCAATTCTAAAATCATAAAATAATTTAAACATGAACACCACAGTTAAATGAAAAAAATAACAATACTCACCCTCAAGGATTCATTTACTTTGGTGAACAAAACTGGAAATAAAATGAAATAAAATGGATTTTTTTTTACAATAAATGTAGCTATTACATATGCAACATTTGAGCTCATTGAGCTACCAGTAAATAAAAATATATCTGAATGAAACTTGGCACTGCTACTATGCATCATAAAAGGAACAAAATGAGGGGGTTTTACATTTTAACACATTAACATTTAAAAAAAAAAATTGTGTTGATGCGCTCAACTTTGAAATCCACAACATGTTTTACGTGATCCTTATGTTATGAAGAGGAGCGATTTTTCTACTTAATTGAAATGCTTGCCTTGCCTTGCCTGCCATCGAGGTGGTAGATATAGAGAATGTGAAGCTGAGGTCTGGTTTTATATCACGCTGCCTTTCTGCTAGTGAGCTTAGGGCAGTATTTTGACTTTCTGTCGTGATTGTGAAAATTCGTGCTGAATGGAGAATTGCCATAGGAACTCACATCATCATTCAGGGAGAAAACTGGGCAATGTAATACGCTTTTTTTGCATTTTCTACATGTAAAAACACTTAGGGAGGTGACGGGAAGATGCCGGATCTAATAATAATGTCAGTGATTAAACCCACTGCATATCACTCAATAAAATAATCAATTTAGCCTATACGTGTTTTATTTTTTTTATTTTAAGTTTTGTATTTTGTTTGGTTTAATAATTAACATTACATTTGCGAGTATGACTCTCACTCGGCTTGTGAATTAGCAGAACTTGCACGCAACCACTTCAAAACCGTTTACAAAGCTTCAATGGATGTGATTTTGGTTGTCATTTGTTGAAATAAATACAAAAAATACAGTGTGTCGGCGTCTGTCAACTGAACGTGACCCTCTTCGTGGCCATATGGGAAAGTGAATATTTACAAAGACAACAATACAACTTCACTTAGCCTACATTTCACCTTTCCAAAAAAAGAAATGGATCAACTTCTGTCAACTTGTTGAACAAATTTTTTTATTTGGACCTTTCTACCATATGATGGCTGAAGCTTAAGAAAATTAACCATGGTTTTATTATGGTGTGTAGCAGTGGCACCTATGCACGTTGGATGGGTTTATACAAGCGCATTCGCTCTCTAGACAGGGTGTTATCTTCTCCGTTGCTTAATCTCGTGACACATGGCAACACAGCTAAAAGTTTCCTATGACCATCTACTGAAAGTAGTGGATGCATTCATAACAGGGGCGGAGCTACGAGTGGGCCGATTTGACAGTTTGCCCACCCAGTCAGATCCAGGGAAATACATTTTTTTTTAATATATATATATTTCAAAATTGTATTATATATATATATATATATATATATATATATATATATATATATATATAAAATACAATTTTCTGACGTTAAACTTATTTTTCAATAAGTATTGTAAATGTGATTTGTTTTTTAATACATTAAACATTAAAATGGAGACTTTTGTGTTTGAAAAGAGAACTAACAGATTGGCTAATTAGTTAATTACAATATCAACATCTTCAATTCAAAACCCAGCCGACTCTGACTTGTTTAACGTTAGAACAAACATCAGCCACACAAGGTAAAGCTATGGGTTTTTAGTCTGGCCCACTGTCCACTTATGCAATATATAAAAGTAAAATGAGTATTCAATGCGATAAAATAGCTTATTTTCCCTGCAAACGATACCATGAAGAATGTGAATATTTAACTAAATCAAAAGGTAAGCAGGTGTCCATATTCATTTCAGTTTCAGCTGACGCAAAACACCATTAAAGGCGACAACTTTTAAAGTAAAAAATTATAAAATTTACGCGATAAAAGCTCCTTGTGGTTTGATCGATTTGAGCAACAATAAACGACGCAAAACAGGCATTTTGAGTTTGTGACAGTACTATGTAGAAAATTTCTTACTGCCCTCCATCTGCTTTTCGCGCCACAGCGTGACGTCATGTGCAAGCAGCCAACAGACACTTCTCGCACGCTTTCACGCCACAGACGCATCCGTTTCTCACGCAGAGAAAAACCGCGAAGCAAAGAGGACACCTACAGACAAGAAAGAGCAGGTTAATTTATAATTTTGATATGAAACAAATTCGCAGTTCTCAGATTCTGTCAATTTTATTACGAAATTCAAACACCGTTTGGCGCTTATTAATGTGACGTAACCGACGTGACAGATCTCTGTAGCGCCTCATTTTAAGCGACACATGAACCGATCATTAACGTTACTCTTTACTAAGTTACTAACTTAGTTAACGTTAATACTTAATGAGCACGTATGAAAAATAGGTAACAAAAAAACAACAACCTTGCATCAAAATACGTGTATTGTGATTGTCATAACATTTGGTAACTTGACAGAGTTTAGTGACATGTTACAGTATTTACATGGTACAATGACTGGTACGTTAGGCTAACGTTACACATATTTCACTATTTCAATTCAATTCTTGTGATTTGATTCCAATCGTGATTCAATATCGATTCATTTGGATAAATATTAGGTACAGTAAATATACATGTTAATTTTTCTTCATCAGGGCCATAAGCCCCCAAAGAACCTCCCCCTGCTGCTTACATGCTATTTTGGTTTGTCTTATTTGCTTAGCATGCAAAAATGGCCAGCCATGACCCACTCTAGTGTCGGACAGAAGGATGACAGAGAGAGGAAACCATGGAGAAATACCTTCCCAAATATGTTCCGGTCTTTACTCTGCTGGCACTGTCAGGACTTCTATTCCTGCTGTGGAATATCACCTCGTTGGAAGTAAGTGGAAGCCTCATCTTGTGTTATATTTTGTTATAATGGTTTATAAGTACACTACAGTATATTGATCAGATTCTGGCCGCTTACATAAACCTCTAAAACTAGTCTTACAAGTTAGACATCAATTTCTTTTCTTTAAGATGGTTAATTTTTTTTAAATCAGTAACATAACGGTGTAGATTGGCCTAATTTGATACAGAAAAGTAAGACCGACTGCCCCTGACTAACTGCTAGTGGGTCATACTAGAATTCAAGACACTATCTTACCATATTGGCTATGTTTATGCAACTGGCTCAGGATTTAAAAAATAAATGAAGTTGTTAGGAAGAGGATCTAGTTCAACTATTGTCTAGTTACAGAATAACACAGTAACTATTCAGCTTATTTTGCAGTGTGGAAGCACGTAGTAGTTCATGTTTCCATTCTTTGTGTAATACTTTTTTTATCTGCTAGCTAACTACCTAGGTGCTAGAAGAAGATAATACTATAATTTAGCTCTTTGTGGTCACACAACAGGATGTACGGCAACACAATTTATGTTATTTAGTACACAGCAGTGAAGTATAAATAGATCATTCACTTATTGCCATGTTACAGTTTTGTTTGTGCAGAAACATTACTGTTAAAATAAGGTCTCCATTACTTTTAAAGGCAGGGTAAAAAGCAGGTTTTGTCGAATACATGCATTCTTTTAAATTCCCGTGATGATGCACTTATTTTCGAAGGTCAACAATAAGCCAAAACAATTTAATTTTGGCTCTAAACTCTCAAAGACTTTTCCATGCTTCTCTGTATTGAAATATCACATTGGTGATTTTGTCTCCTGCAGAGCTGGAACTGTCAGACAGCTTCTACCTTCTATCAGCTTCAAAACAGCATCCAGTCAGTCTTGAAGACCTCTGAATTTCTTCTACCTGTGGAGTTCAACTACTCATTCTGTGCCCACCTCGGCCAGGAGCCCTCCGCAGAGGAAGCCAGGGAGGAGAGCTATCTTCTCAAATCCATTGCCTGGCCAGAGCCATCAATGCTAGGGCTGCCGTTGCGTCAAAGTAGCGATCCTGCACAGAGCTATTATACTATTCAAGACCCTGGAGATCTGCAGGTTGGTGGGCAGTTTGTAGTGAAGGTACAGATGCAAAACTTTTTGGGCCAGCCCAAAAAACACGGAGGAGACTTCCTAGTAGCACGACTTCACACACCAGAGCTGGCGGCAGGTGTGGCGGGGCAGGTACTCGACCACAACAATGGAAACTACACTGTATTTTTCCCACTGCTTTGGGCAGGCGTTGTGCAGGTGGAACTGACCATGATTCACTCCAGCGAGGCCGTGATGATCCTCAGGCGACTGAGAGAGGAGCAATCGGATCGAGTGTTCTTCAAGAGCCTCTTCCGCTCAGGGTACCTCTCTGAGACCACTTTGTGTAATTTGTGCCTGCCACTCAAACAGCAGCCGCTTTGCAACTACACAGACCCACAGACCGGAGAACCCTGGTTCTGTTATAAGCCCAAGATGTTGGACTGTGATACACGGATCAACCACTCAAAAGGGGGGTATAAGAAACACCTTCTCACTGTTTACGAGTCACAGTTCTTCCACAGGTGAGTGAGAAGTTAACTACAGCAATACTGTTTTTGTTGGCCTATGTTGCTGAGAATGCTGATATATAAATACTTCAATTTAATGATAAAAGAGCACCTTTTTTCTGCATTCTTCATGAATGACACTTCAATTTTGTTTTGATTTAGTGGAGTAAATCTCAAAATCCCAATACATTCTGCAGGGGTGGACAATGTGACTGTTCTACCTGCTTCTAAAGGTAATGATTGAAATATACATGAAATATATACACTACCATTCAAAAGTTCTGTCGGTCAGATTTTTCAAACGCATTTTGAAATAAGTCTTTTTTTTTTGTACTCAGCAAGTCTGCATTTATTTGAATCAAGAGATCAGTCAGGACCACTCTGGCAATAATTATTATTTTTTTTATTTTTTTTGTGGATTCAGTATTGTCTTTGGCAGTATGGTTCCTTATTGGGGTTCTGCATAGCAGTACATTAAATATAGCTGAACCTGTGATTAACCTCCCAAGAAAGTTAATCACAGAACACACACCCATGGAAAGTGCATAATCCAATTTGTCCTAAACATGAGACATGCTTTTACGGTGGCACATTGCTGCCACAGACATATTATTTTTAATTTTCAATTATGTCGTAATTATGTCATTTTAACGTCATCTTTTCAAGAAATAACGAGATGTTATGTCGTTTTAACAACATCTTTTCTTGCAATAATGAGATGTTATGTTGTTAAAACTTAATTTTTCTTGTTAAAATGACATATTTTCTCGTAATAAGGACATATGTTGTATAGTGACGTGAAATATGCCTTTATTCACATTAGAGGATTTATATCAGTCGCATTTTATTACATTAAAAAACAATGTAAAAAATCCTGGTAAAAAGTAAATGTTTACAAACAATATCAACATGTATTTTACATATCCACAACAAGTCCTTTCAATTTAACGGTATTCAATGCAAAACAAGAATGAAAAATGTAAGTGTAAAATATACATAAATTATAGTGCCATTCATTAGCCTACAAACAATATTTATTTTAAAGCCTAAATGAATTTAGGCTAGCCTTTTTAAACTGAACTGAAACCGGCACTGGGCTCCTCTCTCATTTGGCATATATATATATATATATACACTTTAGGTTGTGGAATCATGGTATTTGGAGAAGGTGGAACAGCTGATAGTCTGCCTACATGGCCTAAAACTTGAGCTTGATTAATAACAGTAATTTTGTGAAATATTAGTACAATTTGAAATTACTGTTTTTTTATTTTAATACATTTTAAAAAGTAGTTTATTCCTGTGATGGCAAAGCTGAATTTTTGCAGCCATTACTTCAGTCTTCTCTTCAGAAATCATTGTAATATGCTGTTTTGTTACTCAAGAAACTTCAAACACTCGCAACAAGCAATCGAATGCAGCAAAAGTAGGTGTTTATTTAGACAAAAGAGTTCATTGAGGGAAAGTAACTAAAAACCTTTGGGAGGGAGACAGGCCAAAATAACAAACAGAAAACCTCTAGCTCTGGTTATACATCTTTCCTATATCAAAACAAAAAGCAAAATAAACGACATGTCCCTGCTATTTTGTAAACAGGAGAAAATTGGATTGTAATTGTTGATTCTGAGTTCTCATCTTCTTTTTTTTCTTTTTTTTTTTTTTTTTGCTCAGTTTGGAATAAATCAACATTTCCTCATTGTCACTTCTTTCTTTCCTTTATTAAACCTTAATATTTCTGTTTCCTTCCAGTACGAACCAAAGGGAAGCACCTTAAATTCACTCCTTCCGGTTACTACTACCAGGGATCATGGAAGCCGTTGAGTGGTGTCGCCATGCGTCAGTTTAATGGTTCTTCAGTCATAACCCAGTGTCTTAGAGGGAAAATGGTGTACATGTATGGAGACTCCACTGTGCGACAGTGGTACGAGTATCTCATTGCCCATGTTCCAGGTCTGTAATATTTTTGGAAATCTTTTTAAAGGTGATTTTTGTGGTTTTGATCACATCTTCAGATTTTCTTTAGCCAATCCAATGTCAACAAACCAGAGCACACAAAAATGATTGGTTGTCAGTGATGCAAATTTTTCACACCTTTCGGCAGAAAGTTTTGGATACAAAATAGGTCATTTGTGTAGATCTGTACATGCCAAACGCTGTGAGTTTGGGTTGCCTATAATGTGCATTTAAAAAACGTAATATACAACCATCTTTCCAAATCTGTAATGACAATCATTTATAAATCTATTTTCAACAAAAAAGAAGCTTTAAGGTTTTCTTGTGTTTTATAGTAAAATAAAAGCTCTCTATGGTTTAAGTTTGAAAGCAAAGAAATTAAGACAGCCATGAATAATAGTGTTAGCATTTCTGTTATTCTGTAAAATACCTGTAATCCTGTAAAATATAAATATTTTAATAATAATATTACTATTATCATATTTTTATTTTATTCATAATAAATAAAAAATATTTTATTATTATTATTATAGTATAGACACATTGAATAGGTTCCATTAAAAACAACAGTGTAAATGTTTCCTGAGACAACTGAAGTAGAGAGATTTGTTGTTTGTGGTCTGTGGTGAGTTTTTCCATATATCCTCATCCTAAAGAAGTATTTTAAACATTTTCTTTTTGGGTGGGCATCAATTCTTTTTCTTTTCCTGATTCATATCTACATCTCACCCTCTTTTTTCCCTCAACATTTTAGAGCTTAAAGAATTCAACTTTCATAGCCCGAAGAATGTTGGCCCGTACATGGCAATCGACAGCAACCACAACATACTGTTGAGATACCGCTGCCACGGGCCGCCGATCCGCTTCACGTCCGTGTTCTCGGCTGAGATGCACTATATCTCAAATGAGCTGGACGGCTTACGAGGGGGCTCGGACACGGTGGTCGTGATTAGCATCTGGTCACATTTCAGCACTTTCCCAGTGCAGGTTTACATACGGCGCCTGCGCCACATCCGCAGGGCGGTGATCCGACTGCTGAACCGAGAACCAGCGACTTCGGTCCTGATCCGCACAGCCAATCTCCAGAAACTGGACCCGGAGTCCAGCATGTTCAACAGCGACTGGTACTCTCAACAGCTTGACGCAGTGCTCCGAGCCATGTTTAAAGGTCTGAACGTCCAGCTGGTGGATGCCTGGGAGATGACACTGGCCCACCACCACCCTCATCAGCTACACCCTCCACCTGACATTATATCAAACATGCTTAACTTTGTCCTTTCCCACATCTGTCCAGTAAGGAAAAAGAGAAGGCATGGCTAATGCAAGGCTAAACTTCTCTAGCAGTATTTGAGGAATATTTATTTTAAGTTGTATTTTTAGCCTTTTTAGAGAGGGGAACAGGATCGGCGCTGGGAATTGAACTCAGGTCACTAGATGTGCAGTTGCACTATATGTCGGAGCGTTGCCCATGAGGATAACGGTTCTGGCATTTGTTGGCAATCTTGAGGAACTGGTGAGCGTACTACTCTTCCAAACCTCTACGTTTGGGATCAGCCCTTTTGCTATCTGTTTGGGCTTGCAAATGTTCAGAATAATTTTGTTGATTAGACATACAAAAGCAAACAGTTAATGTAGCCCTTTATACTTTAATGGCAATATTCGGAGGTATGCAGAATCCGTTTTTAAAAATTAAGAATTAAAATATTTATTTATAAATCAGTTTGTAAATAACATTTATTGAAATGAGTTGACAATTACAGAAGGTATATAAGAGTATTCTAAACTATAAGTGCAAGAACATCTGTTTTTGTGCCTTGGTAAACTGTGATTGCATTAGTTGGTCATAATCTGTCTGTCCAGCTGACATAAATGCCATACGTCACGTGATTTTTGTATTTGACACAAACTATGAAGAGCATGCAGAGATACAGTAGTCAACGTTTGAAGTGGATCAAAACCTTTCATCAAAATTATACATGAATTTTGAACAATACCCGTTCTTGTCTTAGGACAACTTTGATGAACTTTTTCGACCCACTTCAAATGTTAACTACTGTATAAATGAAATTATACTTTGACGCCTATCTAAGTGTACATTTAACCATAATTATTGGCTTTAATATTTATTTTGCCCGTCATGCCTTTGATAAACATTAATATAATTTCTCCCAATTTGCATTTACCTCTGAATGATCCAAAAATGTATATAGTTATATCATGTTGTACGTCTGTTGTATTTTTAAGTATTCATTTTTTTTTTTTTTTTTTTTTTTTTGGAAGAGTTGTTTACAGTCAGTTAATGTGCCTTATTTAACACTTCCCTTTTTTGTGTTCATTTGTCCCATTCCATTCCATTTTTTATGTTATTTACAGCTGAAAAAATATTCCACTCTGAGCCTACTATGGTGGTACTACACCCTTTAGGGTGACATAACATGACAAGTTAGCATGAAAAAGAAGTTCTTATAATCTTTTCTTCCCTATTGTGATATATAAGTGAAATAGCATCACTATTGAGAAAAATAAATGTAGGGCAGGACTTTATTTTGTCCTTCTGGAATTGATTGAATTATTTGCTATTGCTGCGATCTCATGTGAGAGACAGGTTATTTTCCCACCATCTCACTGGTGAACACATCATCAGAGCAGAGATGCCGTTGCAAGAGAGAGAAAATTATTTTGATTAAGGATTGAAGCTCTTAACATTCCTCATCCATCATCTAGTGTTGCTCATGACTAAACAAAATAAATTCCTGAAGCATCCATTGTGTTTTTGTCTAAAAATCTGTTGAATAATCTTTGGAACTGCAGATTAGTAATTATTTTAACTAGTTAAAAATTATAAGTGTGTTTGAGTATATTTACTCGTGTAGAAGCTAATCTCCCATCGTGGACTGTTCTTTATAAAAATTGTTTTAATGGATGCCAATCCATCAAGGAAACATAAGGGTTAACCCTAACTGAAACTGAGCATAGAGGAAGTTTGAGAAATGGGAAAAAAATGTAACTGGCTTTTTAGTCCAGTCATTTTAAGCCAAAATGGGGGTCGACCTTGAACAAATTGCAACAGAAGCAAACTCAACTGATTTTGTATCCTCAATATGTCAACTCAAAATCAACTCAGTAATTTTCATGGTGATATCTAAAGGTTAAATTTTTTACCCTATTCACGTGAGAAAAAGAATGAATAGGCGTATGAATAGGATATATTTGGGTCTTTTTCGAAACTTTCCCCTAATGGGATTCTTCGGGACTTTTTTTTTCCTTACTCAGGACATATTGAGGATACAAAATCAGTTGAGTTTGCTTCTGTTGCAATTTGTTCAACCTTTTTTCATAAAATGACTGGACTATTTTGAGAAGTGAGAGTTGTACATGTGGATAAGAAGTCTAAATTGAGAGGCTGCTCACTGCAGAGCCATGGGTGGAGTGTGAAGTCCAGCTCCCCCTCTCTGAATGTAATTTGGGCCTAATGGGTGGAGCCAGAATATCAAACCATCAAGTGGTGCTCACTGCAGTCAAATGATGTCCAGCTTCTCCTCTCTGGACATCTAGCGAAGAGGAGCTAGATGTAAGCTCCACCCATTTGCTCTACAGTGATTATTTGTCCATCCATTTGCTCCACACCCCAACCCTACCCATAACTCTAACCCTCAACCCATTAGACGTCCAGAGAGGTGAAGCTGGACATCAGTCCAAAGCCTAGGACCAAGACGTCAGCTCAATCTCATAAACTAAACCCATTTGGTTTTTTTTATTTGTTTATTTAAAAGTCACTGTTCCTTTAAAATCTTGAATTTCTTAAAATATAATTCCATAGTTGAGCATTACTAATAATAAGCAGAGCATATTCCAAAATGAGGAGAGACATTAAAAACAATTCCACATGCTGCAATGAACAGAGACGAATAGCTCGCTTCTCAGGTGGACACTTAAACAGATATGATCAATCTAACAACTTCCAGTATTCATTGCATGACAATTATATGTTACATGACAATTATATGTTTAAAATGAGACAAACTTTGGTGTAGACAACAGGATTAACTTGTAAAAAAAAAAAAAAAAAAAAACATTTCAATGTGCAATTCACACAGCAGCTCATTAGATGACTACTTTACCTACCTGATAAAAAATACCTTCACATACAAACATTCAACCCAGGCAGTCTGTCATTTCCCAGTGGGAGTCAAAAGTCTCTCCCTGCACTGACATTTGCATTTGCAGGAGTACTAAATAGTTGGAGCGGATAACTGTTTAGAAATAAATGAAAGAGCTGAAAGAACAATAATGAAGAACTAATATACTGGAGAGGAGGACCACTGAGAAACAAGCCTGATTAAGTGGGAAAAAGCTTGCAACTTCTTTAAACAGAGCTGCATTTCTTCCCTTTGAACTGAGCCACTGATCTAAAGACATTCTGAGCTTGAATGAACACTGCATTCTTTTATCTCTTTTACCCCACAGCAGATACAGCTCATCTCGTGCCAAATCAGTGGGAACAGCTAGTGTTTTAGGATTGGGTGGACTGGAGCTGGAGTGTATATCGTCATGATTATGAACTGAGAAAAAAGGTATGTGACTGATATAAGTATATCCCTTTTATAGAGGATGATGGTCAAATAATCTACACGTTCTGAACCTTCATGGCATCCTTGGGCCAGCTGTATGAATCCAGAATGAAGGAGTCATAGTCAGCGTTGTAGACATGGGATAAAACAAAGGCCTCTTTATCTTTGGGTTCAGGGTACGAAGAGGCAATGCCCTGCTTGTAGGCATAGTCCACAATCTAAAGAAAAAAAAGAGTGAGTGAACAAAATTATTGCTTTATTGCAGAGTACAGTGACAGACTTGCTCAGTTTTGCAAGTTAATTAAAACTTATGCAAAGACAAAATTAATCTATTTGTGATAACTTTGATGCATGCTAGTGTATTATATTATTGTGTGTGTGATCATAAATTTTTGATTTTGCACCGATTTCAGCTCACTGGCATTAGTGCTAACATCTGAAAAAGCTTATCAAGGCTGCATTTATTTGGATAAAAATACAGTAAACGCAGTAATATTGTAAAATATTACTACAATTTAAAATAGCTTTTTAAATATATATTTTAAAATATAATTTATTCCTGTGATGGTAAAGCTGAATTTTCAGCAGCCATCACTCCAGTCTTCAGTGTCACATGATCCCTCAGAAATCATTCTGCTGATTTTATCAATGTTTAAAATAGTTGGGCTGCTTAATATTTTGTGGATACATTTTTTTTTCAGGATTCTCTGGTGAATAAAAAGTATTTCACTGAAATCTTTTGTAACATTAGTAATACCACTTTTGAATCCTTGCCGAGTAAAAGTAATTTAGTTTTACTGACCTTAAACTTTTAAACAGTAGTGTACTTTGCTATATTAATAAATCTATTAAATTTAGCAAGATCTCATTCCATATTTCTTATGGGTGCCAAAATCAATCTCTGAATTGAACAACAACCTTTGTTCTGTGTGCTAATACATTTTTAATTTTGTTTACTAGCACTAGTGCTAACATCTAAAAAAGTAACTGTACAGCACCGATTTACTGTGAAATCTGTCCCGACAGCTCTTACAACCTACTTTGCTATATTAATAAATCTCTTAATTTAGCATGGTCTCATTCCATATTTGTTATGGGTGCCGAAATGTAGAGTTGGCTAATGAGACCTGTTCTTGAAGTATTCATCATCATCATCATCTGCATATGGGAACACTTACTGACCTTAACAGCAATTTTGAAGGACACTTCTCGGATGGTATTCAGAGGAGGGTACAGTCTACCCTCAGCCAGATGCTCCTCAGTAACCATGTCAGATATCGCCTAAAAGATAAATCAAATCCTTCATTTTAGCTTTCACATTGAATAAATTTGAAAATCAATGCGTTTTGTACTGAAGCACAAATTCACGTTTACTATTGTTGCATCTCTTCATGTGCATTTACCTCTGCTGTAGTAAGGAAAATGTCATCTGAGATGTGGCGAACACCACAGGCAATGACTCCCAATGCGACTCCAGGGAACACATAAGCATTGTTTCCCTGGCCAGGGATGAAGCTGCGCCCATCTGCCAAAGTGACCTTTTTAAAGGGGCTTCCGCTGGCAAATATGCCCCTTCCCTGTGACACACACACACACATGCCATTAAAGCATTTGGTCTGACTGCTATTTGGGATGCTATAATAAGAGACCATTAGTTAACATCCCTCTCACCAGTTTTATTCATTTGATTTCAGAGAAGATTACCTCAGTAAGCGTGTAACACTGCTCTGCTGTGCATTCAGCTTTGCTTGTGGGATTGCTGAGGGCAAAAATAATTGGACGTTCGTTGTAAGTAGCCATGTTCTTGATGATCTTCTCAGTGAAAGCACCAGTTATAGCAGCCACACCTGTAGATAGATGGGATTACAAACAACAAACTTGACATTTTCAAACAGTAAAAGTATTATGCATTTAGCATTATAAACAGAAATACATTCGACTTTTGTAAAAATATAAACGTTTATGCCCCCTAATGGCTTCAATATGCCATTGCAATTATTATAGTATAAATAAAAACTATTAAGATTCGCCAAGCACCATTATAAGTGTCACCACATGAGACAAATAATACTAAAATAACACTGGTATAGAAGAGGATCAAACACTCCTTACCAATTATAGCTGTGGGCTTAATAGTTTCCACCACTTCCTCTAGAGTCTTGATGTGCGGGTGATCATGTGCAAATTCTTCCTTCTCATGGTTCAGATGACTTCTGCCCTAAATGGCCAAATGACGCCAAATAACAGTTTTGGTATAACGTTTAATTTTGGAAGCATTCAAATGCAGTTTATTGCTGTAATTGATGCATTTGCATTTTCAATTAAGCCTACATACTTTTTCTATATTCAGATGTTGAGGAGGAGGAAAAATATAGCTTTAATGAAAGAAATGACAAGCTGGTGTGGGTTTGATTGTTACCTTGACAATTAGACCTTTAGAATCCACCATCCAAATCTTCTTGGCAGCCTCAGCATGAGATACACCTTCCTTGGCCATGGCCATTATCAGTAAGTGAGCAATGCCCAAGGCAGCCTGGTCATGTGACAAACACATCTGATCATCCTGAAATAACTATTGCAAAGGCCCGTTCATACTTCACACCAAGAAAGATAACTATAACTATATAAGCGTCCACTCCAGCGGACGATATGTTCTGTTTATTTTGTCGTTGCCGCTTTAAATGCTTGAGCTCTTAAAGCAGAATGGATTCTGATTGGCTGTCAATGTTTTTATTGTTCATCAGCTGGGAAAAAAAATTATTCTGAAAGTGACTCCAATGATATCTTTTCTCTGTGCCTTAATCGTTATAGTTGTGGTGTGGACTCTGCTAAACGATTTTTAGAACAACATCCTTATCGTTATAGTTATTGTCCTTGGTGTGAACGGGCCTTAAGCTTGTAATGGCGCGTTTCCACCGAGCGGTACGGTACGGTACGGTACGGGTCGGTACCCTTTTATTTGCGTTTCCACTGCCAAAAGTTGAGAATGGTACCAAAAAGCCGAACCGTACCGTACCACTTTTTGGGTACCCTTCCGTTGGGGTACCTAGCACAGTGGTACGGTACTAAAAGGTGGAGCTAGACTCACTGCAGGACGTTGATTGGTTGACAGAGAATCGTCACTTGCGCGTGCTACGAGGGGAATGACAACATAAGAAGCGCCATTTTTTTATATACAGTTTAATATAATATACTGTTACTGTGTCACGAAATGTAATTTTAAGAGTTTTTCAGGTGAGAATGTAGTTGTTTAAAGCTCTAATCTGTGGTTTATTTATAAAGATGATTTGTTTTTCCCCGGTTGTGAGATCCATGCGATCAGCGGGCGCTCGGCGCTCATGTTTCCCGGCTGGATGAGCCTTTCCTCGGCTAAGTTAGTTCTTCTGACGTTCGCCGATGACTCCGACGGTAGTGGTTAAACATGAGATATAATTCGTCTTGTGCAGACCTAACGGGCGATCTTTGGTCTCGTGAATATATAATTCGTTCCCTGTCAATCGTTTTGACTGAGGGCTAAGTTTAGTTTCATATTATAGGCTATTTGTATTTAACTTTACTGTTGTAATGTTAGACTAGCGCAGCATTTGGACATTTGACTGAATTGTTTGCTTTATTTCTTATTGTATAGCTTCTTGTACCTTTTACTTAAACTTTTATATTGGCTATTATTGATAAAACTGAAATTTTACAAAAAGAAATATGGTTTCTTGTCATTTTCTTATTACAAGATTATCACTGATGTTTATTGCAACATTTGTACAAATGCATATATTGCCTGTAATGTGTAATTTTTTTTATTATTTAAACGAAAAGAGGTAACGTTAGGGTTGTGTTTTAAATCGTTTTGTTATAAATAGAATAACGTATAACGTGCAGTGAATAATCAATATGCGTTGCGCATGAACCACATTTGTGTCCCTATAATGTTTAATTTATTTAAATGAAAACGAAAAGAGGCAGAGTAGTGTTTTATAACATATTTCGTTTTATTGTTGCTTAAATTTGTACATACAGAGTAACAGAGATAACCGGAGTAGCAGAGCGAGCTGAGTGACGCTTTTAAGAACGCGCTGTACCATGTGCATGTAGGAGTGAGTCGCACATGGCAAGTACAAACTTTGCGTACTTAATATTGAGAAAAGCCTAATGTCGGCGCTTGTCTTCTTGTGACAAACATGTCGAGGAGCAAGAACAAGATCTGCTGTATGTCATCCATTGTAGTTTACTATGTTCTTCTTCGCGCGAAAATTACGTCGATCGAAACACCACGCCTATCAAGTAAGGGTACTGTTGGCAGTGGAAACGCTAGCCAGATCATGGTTAACAGACCCGAACCGTACCGTACTGTACCGTACCGTACTGTACTGCTCAGTGGAAACGAGCCATAAGTGCTTTGTAATAGGTCTTGTATTTGCTATTTCTCAGTAAAATTTTGTAGCTTCTTTCAGTTGAATGCACATTACCTCTCCTGCTCCCTGAAATACGAACTTGTGGTCAGAGAGTTTATTCTTTGTGATCTTAAGAGCAGCAAGGATCCCAGCAACAGCAACCGAAGCTGTGCCTGAAAAAGGCGGAGAAAGAGATAAGTAAACAGTTTTATGGCTCTTGATAAAAGTCAAGCTCTTGATAAAAGTTTTCCATTATAAAGAATACAAATCATTATAGTAATATGTAATATATTAGATTTTACAGTGTGCATACTTACCCTGGATATCATCATTAAAGGTGCAATAACGGTTGCGGTATTTATTGAGAATACGAAAGGCATTGTTGTTCGCAAAATCCTCAAACTGAATTAGACAATTCATCCCATACCTGAAACAAAATATGGCATGTCTTTACAGTCAGCAAGTATTTCACACACATAATCTTACCCTCTAGTTAACTTGAGAACAACCTAACCGAATTGAGTCAGTGAGTTGAAAGCATGAATCAGATAATATCTGATTCATGAACAAATCATTCAAACCAGATTTGTGAACTTGATCCACTGATTCAGTGAAAATATCAGCTCAAAACAATGACTTGAACAACATGATGGTGAGTAAATCATCTTTCATTTCAGAATTTTAGTTTCAAACATACCTGTCAGTGACGGCTTGCATGAACTCATCAATGAGGTCATCGTATTCTTTGCCCCTCACTCTTTTGTGCTTTAAGCCGATGTACAAGGGATCATCCAAGAGGGTCTGAACAAAAACAAACAGAAATGGGTTAAAAGAAGACAACAGGACAACCATGTTTGTAAATCCAATGAAACCTATGAACAACAGAGTACAGTTTTACAGTATACACTACCATGTTTGGGGACAGTAAGATTTTTTTTTGACTTCTATTTGAAATAAATGCTGTTCTTTTGAACTTTCTATTCATCAAAGAATCCTGAACAACATATTACACAAAAATATTAAGCAGCACAACTGTTTTTTATCATTGATAATAATAAGAATTGTTTCTTGAGCACCAAATGAGCATATTAGAATGACTTCTGATAAATGTGACACAGAAGACTGTAATGGCTACATACAAATGGCTGCTTTAAAAAAAATCTGCGTTGCCATCACAGGAATAAAATGCATTTTAAAACAGATTAAAATAGAAAAGTGTTATTTAAATATTAATAATATTTTACAATATTACTGTTTTATTTTTGATCAAATAAATGCTACCTTTGTGCACATAAGAGACTTCAAAAACACAAAATCTTGCCGACCCCAAACCTTTTGTTTGACAGTAGTGTAATTATGCTAATCTCATTTTACCTGATTATCAGTGCCAACATCTAGCAGCACAGGCAGGCACTGCTGAGGTGGCACTCCTCCACATGCTGTATACAGAGCTAGTTTGCCCACTGGGATGCCCATTCCATAGCCACCCAGGTCTCCTAAGCCAAGGATTCGTTCTCCATCCGTCACAACTATGGCCTATTAATACACATACAATGAAACGTCCATCTACTGGCACTGAATGACACTTTATCACTCTGCACATACCTTAATGTCCTCCTCCGGCCATGAGTTCAGCATGGTGGCAATATGCCCCTTGTCATGGATGGTGATAAACAGCCCTCTAGAGGGAAAAAAAGTCAAAACCACGTGTTCCTTATATGTTCGTTTTTTCACCCCATGCAGCTAAGAAAAACTGGTTGGACTGGTCTGAGTGTTTATAAGCATTTGATTCAGAATTGGTCTGGCTAAACCAGTCGTTCCAGGTCTAGATAATGTATATACCTCACCTTGGTCTTCTGAATGCAAGGCCATACTGTTGGCAGGCCAGGCCCACAGTAGGAGTATAGACAATTGGCATGAATTCTTCAATGTCAGAGGTCAACACACGATAGAAAAGCTTCTCATTCCTGTCCTGCAGGGTCATCAGCAATATGTATCTGTAGAGTTAGAATGGTTATTTTGAGTATGAATGGGAAATGGACCAACAAAAGTATCATCACTGTGCTTTTCATTGGCATGGATCAGGCTGAGTTAATCCTGAATGTTTCAATGAAGTTTGGTTACTTGTCGAGAGGGTTACTGCGCGTCTCGTAGCTCTTCATGACACGAAGCACTTGGACATCCTGAGAGAGGAAACAGGGAGGAAGAAGGCCGTGGATTCCCAGCTGTAACCTCTCCTCCAGGGTGAACGCCATGCCCTGTTAACAGCACCATAACTTCATTAACAACATGTGACAGCTGCAAATTTAAAAGAAAAAGGCACACTCCTCCTACAGTTTGGTTGGAATACAAATTATCACCCTGCAAGTGTGTCTGCGCATGGCAAACTTCCAGCTTAGGGTAGAAGCATCACATGTTGGATCTATTTATTTCTGACCAATGGGAAGTAAGCATGGCCACCCTCCCCTGTTAGATTCTCCACTCACTGTTTACGTCTAACAGTTTCCATTTGCCATGGCTTTTAAGTTCTACACTTTTTAATCATACCCATTCCTCATCCTGTATCTCATTCTGACTTGAAAATCTTTGCAAACAGGATACAGAATGCAAAAGAAACATTTACATAGACACATTTCTATGACCCACGCAAAAGTGCTTTGCAAAACTCCTGAGTCATATCCTGAACTGATTTTAAGAAGCATTTTCAGACCATCCCCTCTTAATGCTTCATAATGCTTGTTGGTAGGGGCCAAAATCAGACTCTGCCCTTCAGATTAAAGATCTCATAATGCCACTTTCATTCTTTCTTATCTCTGGGGACTTTAGCAGTACTAAATGTTATAAAATCACATCAAAGCACCGGCTGCAGACAATCTAATGCCTGCTTTGTCACGTAGATCACGTTTGCGCCCTAAAGATGCTTACTTTGTTCAAGTGGGGGTTCCTGGTGATATCATAGCCTCGTTTTTTGGTGTAGACTGTGCCCTTGGAGTTCACACCTGTGTGACAGACCCTCACTGTCCCTACGATAGCAGGACGGAGTGACACGGGACTGGAGAAAACCTTGCACAGCGCCAGCACACTTTTGCCCGAGAGAGAGTTCATGATTCCTGCAAAATGAGAGAATTCAGGTTCAGAGAGAATTCTTTTGGAAATTTCATTATGGTATAATCATGGTTTCCAACAAAAAAACAGGGGCCAGTTGCATAAACATAGCTATGTTAAGACAGACTGTATCTTAAGAACTAGTCTGAACAACATGCAGTTAACCAAGTAATCAGTATTTTCAGATTCAAATTAGACTAATCAACCCGTTTTACTAAGGCCACCTTAGAGCTCAACAAACCAGCTTTTAGATGTTCAAGCTGGTTTTTGTAACGTTAGTTAATCATCCAACTAATGACCAGCTACTGTACCAAATTAAGATGGGTTTTCCAACAAAATGATTTTACAGTAATAACTGTCATAGCAATCATTAACTGTGGTCAATATGGTATTTTTAAAAAATATTTGTATTATTATTATTATTATAAAGGGTTGCATTGCTGAAAAGAATAAATCACTACCGCAATAGGCTAACGTTACACATTTTGGCAGGTTCAGCAACTTCGTCCTCTACCATTGTAAACAAGGCCTTTAGTAGAACACATAGCCACACAAATGCTTTATGTATTGTATTATGATCTGTAGATGTTCACCATGCTTCTTCAGTTGAACAACAGTAATGTTTGAGGCCAAATGCACATTACAGCGAGGTTCAGAATAAGCATTGGCATTGTTCTGTAAGACATTTGTTTCCAAGCAAAGCCGCGTAACTTACCTGAGAACAGCCAGTCCACCGGCACCTCTGCGTCACTAGGTTTAATTGAAACGCTGACCTCCTGCTGCTGCCTGTCTCCACTGACCAGCCTTATCTGTAGATGATGTTGGAATCAACTGATAACGATCCAGGTTTGTTTAACATTGACACTTTTGCTTCCCAACGCCTTCGCATTGGGCCCGCCCCCATTTGGACAGAAGTGGCCAATAGGATGAGGCGATGCGAATGACGGAGCTATAAACGGAAAATTTGTTGGCTTGTCTAGTCGCTCCCCCGCCCATCGTTTTGTTTGTTCAAACCTTTTTTTACAGTCTATACTTCAAACGTTTGCATATAGAATATGCAGAATAAAAAGACAAATAAACGGAATTGATTCAAACATGATCAACTGAGGTAGCACAACATTCAAACGTATGTTAAGTTGTATGGTCAATCCAAAAAAACAAAACACAAAATACTCCATAAACCGCGTATTCTCCGCAGTAATATAATTAAGCATTTTGATATTATTAACAAACAATTTAATTGACAATGAAAAGTGCAAATTTCTGCATAAATGGCATGTTGGAAAGTATTCAAAGGATCAAAAATCTCTGTTTAAAACATACAAAAGTAACTTTATTGTTTGCAGTTTACCAACAGTGTCTACGTCAATTCTCAGCAAGACAATACAAAGAGGTTTTTTATATATATTGGAAACCGTAGGTAATGTTCTTTTGAGTACGTGTTAAAGAATGTTACTGCTCTTCTTTTAAATGCAACTAATAACAATACATATGTAGCCTACTCATACATACTCAAATATAAAACAGAAATCTTCCCAAGGATTGCATTTGGATAACTGCACCATGAAAGAGAACAAACAAAGCAACTAAACCAATATTAAAACTACTCCAGACAAAGACTATCTAAAAGTAAACAGAAAACCTAAATGAAACAGAGGTTTTTTTATGTACAACCTTCACTGAAGTGCCAGAGTCTCATCTGTAAATTGTATTGATCAAATACCGAAAGCCTCGCTGTGGTTACAGTGAAAACAGTAAAAAGTATGAAAATGTTTTCAAGTGATCACATAACATCTAAAATCAATTTAAAATACATAAAATGTGTAAGTAAAAAAAAAAGTAGTAGTAGAAGATGTACAGTGCATTTACTGTCTTTCAGGGGGTCTATTGCAGGCCATCTATGATCACTGGTTAAAGGCAGGGTAGGCAATTTGTTCCAGAATTTTTTTTTTTAATGCTGGTTGAAAGTCTCTTCACATCCTGATAGCAATCACTAAGTTAAGTGGTCTAAATATATTTATATGTATATATATATATATATATCTTCTGTGGAAGATGTAGGACCATAAAATGTTCGCCCAATCATTGTATTCGGTCCGAATGTAATGATACAATGTCCTAACTATTGCCTGTCAACGTATCTATTTCCATACCTCCACGCACATCACATCATCAGTGTGTTTCATGCTCTTTAAGTTGTTTATGTTCATTATTATTGTAATGTTATGTTTGAGACATGAGGTAGTTTAACGCCGTCTCTCATCTCGTGACACTTGCAAATTCTGCTGTACTTTGTGTAAATCATCAGTGCAAAACACTGTTCATGTGTTTTGAAGGAGGCATGGCTTTAGAGATGCTCTGAAGTAAAGGTGGAATCTTATGCTTTCAAAGCTAGCTTGCTATTGCTAGCCGCTCGGAAAATTGCCTACCCTTCCTTTAATTCTTGTTCTAAAGTGCAACATTAGTCCCAATGACAGTAGTCCAGTAGACATTCATTTGTAGATAGTGGGTAATGACAGGATCAGGCTGGAAACGAAGGACGAGGACTCAGATCACAACGCTCGTGCCACTGCGAGAGCTCTTTTCCTGTAAGAGAGAGATTATTTATGATGAGAAAAACAATAACAATTATTTATATGCACTTTAATTCATTTAGAAGACACGTTTTATAGAAAGTGACTTAGAAATACTAAATATGTTGTTATATTTTTGTTCAAATCACATGTCCTCTCTTCATGTCAGCAAACCCAATGGATAGTTTTATATTTTAGAGTTCACCCATAAATTAAACTTCTGTCATCATTTACCCTCATTTCATTCACCTGTATGACTTACTTTCTTCTGAGGAACACAAAAGATGACATTTTGAAGAAAAGTTTTTTTCATACAATGAAGGTCAAACAAACTAAGACACTTTTAAAAAATACCTTCTTTTGTGTTAGCAGAAGAAAGAAAGTCATACAGGTTTGGAATAACATGAGGGTGAGTAAATGATGACAGAATTTTCCTTTTTAAGTGAACTATCCCTTTAAGTATGTCCTTTTATTTGGGAGAACAGTATATAATCACAGCCTCTTAGTGATGAACAAATCATAAATCTACATTCTTACCGAGAGGTGGTCGCTCCTCCTGTTGCGGCTAGACACAATGTCAATGGAAGAGTAAGCTGGCGGGTTCTCAGTCAATCTCCCTTGAGATCGCTTTCCCTTTCTATAACTGTCGTCCTCGTCTGAACTCCAGGAGCCCCTACGTGGTGAAGGCGAATAGCTCCTGTCTCTAGGGTTTGTCGCACGCTCCAACTCCTCCAGCAGCTCCGCTTTACTGCGAACACGTGGATTAGACCTATCTGAACCTCCCCTGCGTCCTGCTGAACCTTGACCTCCACGCCTATTATCCAAGTCTGACTCATCGCTGTAGCTGCGTCGGATCCCTCTCCGTGAAGATGCTGGCTCCCTCCAGGAATTATCACGATGATGACCATTGCGGTTAGAGATACTGCTGGACTGACTAGATTGCCGGGGTCTTCCACCATCATTGGGCCGTCGAGAGCTTTGTTTTGCTCGGCCCACGATGGGAGGCAGCTGGATGACCCTGCGCTCTACACCTTGGACACCCATCTCGTCTAGGGCTGAGAGCATGCTGGGTGGCCTGGCTGAAAAAGACACAGCTTGTTGTGTGGGTTGAGGTGGTGGCATTACATATTGGGGTTGTGGGGCTGCATATTGATGTTGAAGGTTTTGGTGCGGGACTCCTGTGTAGTGATGTTGAGGTTGGAGCATCGGGACGGCCATATCCATCCCTCTTACTTGGGTCTCCAGAAAATCTAACACCTGGTTATTGCCACGTACACTTCCATTAATGCTGTCATTGGCCTGGTATCCATGCTGAGGTACGAATGGTGGGACAGGTTGAGGGGCATAATTAACCATCGGGGCCATTTTAAGTTTGTGTTTAGATGAAGATTCAGAAAAAGACCCTGTAGAGAACATATTATTAGCGTCACTCTATTACTGTTCTTTGATTCAGCTACAATGTTATCAGCAGATATTAGCAGGGTTCCCACACCTTGGTTAACTTCAAATTCAAGGACCTTTCAAGGACTTTCCAGGTCCAATACCCTCAAATTCAAGGACTTAATGTGGGGACACATTTGTTGTGTCCAACAACAAACGTTGAGGTACCATCGTAGTTTCTTGCGCGTGTGAACGTCATGGCAACGTACAACACAAAGTACCTCATGCAGGAAACACTTAACGTAACACGTAAATGCGCATAACTAACGTAAATCAAGCAAGCTAGTATGCATAGGCCATGAAGTGTTGGCGAAATAACACATTAGAGGACCGGAGTAAATGTGGAATTTTTTTTCTTGCACAAAATAAATTCAAGCACTTTCAAGGACCTGTATCTATGTATGTTTATTTTCAAAAACTTTCCAGGGCCTTGAAAACATTTGTTCAGATTCACAAACTTTCAAGGATTCATGGGAACCCTGTATTAGTAAGATAAGATAGCAGTTATTAGTAAGAAAGTAAAACTGACCTGAATAAAGTAAAGGGTTCGCCTGAGATGCATTTGAGGAAATGGGGGCATAGATGGGCTGGCCATGGAGCCATGGTACCATTGCTTTTTGAGCGTCGCGCATCATTTTGTGGCGCATCATCGCTAAAAAGAAATATTTTACTGCATTTAAATACAATACAACTTTATAGGATTGGCTGTTTAATATTAATATTTAATATTATTAATATTAATCATATTAATAATAATAATAATAATAATAACATATCTTATTATTTAAAAGAATACATATACTTATTATCATAGTCTACCGGTTGTATAAAATGTATGTGTGAGTATATACTGTATATGTACATATATATAAAATCGACAAACTAATCAATTATTATGTGGAGTCAGTCATCAGTAGACATTTATATTAAGAAACTGATAATCAGTAGAATTAGGACACTGTAATATATGTAATATTGCCTAGTGTGATAGATGGACAGACAAAGACACTTCAATGCGGGTGAATACCTTCTTCTGGGCAGCAGCAAGTACGAGGACAGCAGGGACAACGGACATAGCAGCAGCAGTTCTGAGGACAGCACTGGCAGCAGCAGATACAAAGCAGCATGATCAGGAGCAACGCCCCAAGGATGATAAGCAGCACAGTCAGCCAGTCTGGGAGGAAGAGGGCATGTGACCTCAACAGTATCTATAAACGTTTTTTGGTTAAAAGCAAGTCTTCCGTGTGTTAATACTTACGATACACAATGAGTCTGATTTCCTTGTCGGAGTCTCCCACAACATCACCCGCTGCATCGATGGAGCAGAAATACATGCCGTTGTCCCACCACATGACCTCATTGATAACCAGGTCTGCATCTGTTAAACACACATACAAAAAGAAGAATTAGAAAACATATGATTATAATGAATTGTATTGTATAATGAAACATTGTATAAATGAATTGATTATAATGAATATATATATATATATATATATATATATATATATATATATATATATATATATATATATATATATATATATATATATAAAATTCATTATATAGCACTTTTCTCGGCACTCAAAGCGCTAAACATAGAAGGGGAATCTCCTCAACCACCACTAATGTGCAGCATCCTCCTGGATGATGCGACGGCAGCTGTATTGCGCCAGAACGCCCACCACCCACCAGCTTATTGGTGGAGAGGAGACAGAGTTATGAAGCCAATGAGTATATAGGGATGATTAGGAGGCCATGATGGACAGAGGCCACTGGGCAAATTTGGTATTTTTTGTGACCACAGAGCCGGACCTCGGTTTAACGTCTCACCCGAAGGACGGTGCTTTTTAACAGTATATTGCTCCCTTCACTATACTAGGGCGTTAGGACCCACACAGTCCACGGGGTGAGCATCAAATATGCAAACTTATTTTTTAATTTATCTAAAAGTTCAATAAACTGTTCCATTTTTTTAAAGAGCCCAGCAAGCAATTTTGCGTTTAAAAGACGTCTAATAGCCGTCCAAAACACAGCCCAGACATCTAGGCTAAAACTAAATCTAAATAGACGCAAGGTTATTTTCATAAACGAAAACTGAAACTAAGACTAAAACTATTGCTCAAAAAACATTTTCGTAAACTGAAATAAAATAGAAATTTCAAAACTAAAACTAAACGAAACTAACAACAGTTACTGAAAAACTAACTGAAACAAAATAATAATTAGCAAAAATAAATAATCGTTTTCGTAATTAATAAGCTCTCATCCTCTAGCCTACCAGAAAACCACTTTTTTTTCAATTCCACTGCGCTACTTTATTTTTCAATGTATAACCGTTGCGCTCGAGTCTCGCGTCTTCTGCAGCATCACGTGCATGACACGACGCTCTAAAAACACGGCACTCAAGTTAAAATAAGTTAAACTTTTAAAAGACGCGTATCGAGACCTTGCGCTTTTGCCCATTCCACTGTGCCCGGGTCTTTTTTCCGTTTCTGTGTGAACCAGCCTAAGAAGCAGAAATGGTCAAATAAGTTTTTCCATCATGTCTAGACCTTATGCAAATACAGCTGTACCTTAATTCCAGATAAGATAACCATCTCATGTGAAACTAGCCTAAACAAGGTAGGCCTACCACCCATAATAGAAAAGATAGCCTACCACACTGAGCAGAAAACGGAAAAAACAAATAGCATGTCTATAGCCCAGAAATAGACATATATTTGTCAGAGTAGAAGTATACTAAATGTCTGGTCTGAATAGGACATTTGAAGATGAGCATAACTATGAGTATATGATTTTAAACGATGCAATAGACAAAAAGCATAAATGGATCTATACAAGAATAATATTTGAAAGGATTAATCATAGAAATAACCTTAAAGAATAATCATAATAATCATACGCATATCTTTTTCTTTTACACCACGTTTAACAAGATTTAATTTTTAATATGAATGAGTATGAATGAATAATTTTTACCTTTTAGTTGTCTTTGTTTGGTTCTTTGTTCATCCTCAAACAATTATTTTATTTGTATTATTAAGAGGTTTTCACAAGAGTTAACTGTAAACTGCAAACATTAAACTTTGCTGAAATTAAATGTCTTTAACTGGAAGTATTATGTTAACTCTGCTAAACTATAATTACTAAAACTAAAACTGAAACTAAATATATAAAAACTAAACAGAAATGTGTTCACAAAATAAAAACTAAACTAAAACTAACAAAACCATTAATGAAACTAACTAAAACTAAACTGAAATTTATAGGAGATTTGAAAATGATATTAAAATAAAAACTAATTTAAAAATGCAAAACTATAATAACCTTGAATAGACGTCTAAACCATAGCCCAAGAATAGACTTGTCATCAATTAGATAACAAAGAAATGAAATAACTGGTATATCATACATCTCGCAAGTTATTTTGGCAAAAACGACATGCAACCAAATTCAAGGTTATTTTGGCTAGAAGTAGGTTACTCATAGCCGGACTATTTCGGGTTATAGTTAACCTAGACGATGAAATGACGACTATTGCTTGCTGGGAGTTTTCTTACTATTATTTAATATATCAGGCTTTACAGGGTTAAAACATCTTGTTCACAGTTTTAAGCTCCAGTAGGTCAAGACTCACTGTTGTTTATGGAGATCTTGCGCTGTCGATACTCTGGCCCCAGAGTAGCTTCGCTCATGCCTCTTTTCTGAATCACTATGCGGACAGTGCGCTGACTGTCTGGACAATCATTGGCTGGGTCTTGCTTAAGACCCAGAGCTGCTTGATATGCTGAAGAAACAGAGAACCGTACAGGGTCACATCAATCACCACGTCACTCTCAACTATTCGGACAATAAAAGCTTTGCACACAACAGTTTTGCAGCACTCGAGCCTTCTATATTCAGTTCACCCTCACCAGATGAGTAGTATTCCAGCACTGGATCCAAACAGAAGGACTTGTATCGCCATGTGACCAGGACATCTTGTGTGTTTGCAGAGGTGGAATAGTCACAGCGCAGAGTGACAGAAGCAAACAGCATTGTGGATCTCTGTGTCTCAGGAACATTAACCTGGATAGACAACAACTCTGGGAGAAGAGGAAGAGAGATCAATAAACACTGCTTGCATCAGGGTTCCCACAACTTTTGGTCAACGATTTTCCATTATTTTCCCAGTCATTATTATTTTTTATTATTATTTTACTCACAAAGAACGATTTTTAACCAATGAAATATTTTAGAGCTGAGCATAACAAAAAGGAATCGTATACTATATAATTTTGAAAGATTGCATTAATTTCTGTGACTGCCCTATGGCTGAAAAAAAGCACTATTTTCATATATAAAAATAATTAATGTTCAATAAAACATAATATTAAAATATTAGCTGGCATTAAGCTTGTAAATCACGTGATCGGGTTTATCGGCCTGTCATGTTTACACTTGCTGATCATTAACCTCGCCACTGAACTTAAAGAATTTACAGAAAATATTTGAAAAGCGGTATAACCGTGATGGTAAACATCCCCTAATATTCCAGTTTAACGACTGTCAGTTATTTTGAATGACAACTTACCTGTTGGAAATACGCAGAGCACGAGCGCGAGCACCTTGAGCTTCAGTGTTTCTTTCATGTTTCTCGGTTACACGGAAGTTTTTTCCTCTACTGTATTTTTCCAGAACACAGCCACGTACATATTATATGTGCGACTCAATCAAATACAGATAATACAAAGACAATCGCCATCACGAGTACATCCAGAAATGTTCTTATTTACCTATATTCTCTCGAGTAATGTAAACACCTTTGCTCTTTGGTAGTTCGATTACCCTCCCCCATTCCATGATGACGTCACAAACTCCACCCATCAACAGGTGCATAAACACCGAGAAAGGCCATTAGGCCATTTTATTAAATTAATGGTGATTCATTAGTGATTATTGTTGATTACAAAATCAAATTCTTGTTTTTCACATTGATATTATTCTTAATATGTGTGTCATCGCTCAAAATGAAAGGTCTGTTTCATCGTTTACTAATGAAAAAAATATTTGTTGGTATCATTTGTCACATTTAACCACCAGGGGGCGTAACTTGATGGAAGATAAGACTGTTTTCCCAATGTCTTATTTTTGTAGTGACGAACCAGCTGAAAAGTACACTTATCCCTGTGAAACCAGCCAACAGACAAGCCTGTCTATATGTGGAGGAGACCAGCAAACCAGCTCAGACCAGTTTAGACTGGGTGATTAAAGGTAAACTAATTCCAGCTCTAAGATCTGAATAAGTTGTTCATTCAACTACTGTAAAATGCCACACATTTATTATTAATATGGCGATTTGCGACGTTTTTGGTAACTATAAACGGCCTAAACATCTTATTGACAGTGAATTTTTTAAAATTATTAATCGTTAATAATAATTAATACATATAACTTTTAACTATCAACTATAGCACAATGTATGAGTGTTGGAAAAGATACTGAGATCTGAGCATAAAGTTTGACCACTAAACACCTGTGAGTGGTCGTGTCAGATTGTTTCCTGGTATTGTATTCTCATCCTGTAAAGAAGCATCCTTTCCTTTACTGTGTCCTGTCTAGTTTCCTGCTTGGCCTTGATTTTGTATTAGTGAGGAAAATGTCTTATTTGTTTTCCTATGTATGTTGAACCAAGAGCAAAGAAGTAAGTGTCCATGCCCTGATATAGATGAAAAGGAACAGGGATATTTTCTCAAGGAAGGTTATCTTAATAATAATAATAATAATAATAATAATAATAAAATAAAAATAAAAACAGAGACCCCACTATTTTGGTGTCCACATCAAATAAAATGTTATACATAAAAAACATATTAAATTCAAATAAAGTGTCTACTTTCATGTTTTAATTAACTTTTGCGAAAATAAAATGTCCAAATACAGGTGAACTAATGTTCCAAAGTGTAAAAATGTAATTTAGTGTAATGGTCCGCACTTTGACTTTACCACTACGTCTTTTATTAAACGTTGAATACCATACATTTGTTTTCTAAGCATTTTCAAATAAGTGTTGGCTGTGTTATTTTAAAAGGACTATGTCTATTTGGGTTTTATTTTAAGTTATGAAATAACCAGGGGAATTTTTTCCCAAATATGTTGTTTGTTAGAGCAGTGTAAAAGGATCAAGAAGCCATTCTGAAATAATAATTTAAAAAATGTATAGTCAACAGGCTGACATCATCAAAAGACACCCTGAAGATCCTTTGGCACTGCTGAAAAGTGAGTTTATTGCTCTTAAATATTTGATACTTTCACCTTTTCATTGTGTCAACCTAAACCACTTGTCATTCAGTGAAATTCCAAGAAAAGCAAAACAAAAAACATTTTCATTCGGTGTATTGCAAATTCTCTCTTACACCACAGTGTCATCCATTACACTGAATGACAATATCACTGTATAGATGATTTTAGCATCTTATTTATATTACAGATGAATGAGGAATATTAGGCACTGACAAATATGCGTTCAATCTAATTATTATTTAATGGTATTTTTGTATTGTTTAATTTCTGTTATTGATTTATTTTAGATGCCCATTATAAGAGAGAGAGCTGTAAAAAGCCAAAAAGTAAATGCAGACCCAGTAGTTTGGGCAGCAATTTTAGTAAGAAAATGAGAAAGGTATTGAGGATTGCAACTGTCAGAATAATAGCTTACTAATATTTCTGGAGAGAGTTATTTCTAAAAGTTCAAGAGAGGCCATTTAGGGGATTCTCCACCCAAAATACCATCCTGGTAATGTTATTTATTGGCAAACAGAAAGTATTCATAAATATAGCTGCAAGGAGTAATTTTTGGAGCTAAGCAAGTCAGAAACAAAGTCACAAGCTAAGCATGGAAGGGAGCATCAGAACAGTAGAATAAAATGCTTATTGTTTTTCAACAGTGGCTTCTGACATCATTTACTCGTGAATATTATTAAAACTAATTTAATGATGCAGACTATTACTAACAACATTGCAATTATAGGAACAATGACAATATTCTCTTCCTTTTTGGCAAAATGTCATTAAGAGTAACAAACCGTGATAATTCAGCGTAACATATATATTTATGTAAAAATGAAACAATATACTTATTCTGACCTGAACTTTTTAAAATATACAAAACAATATAAATTGTATTATATTTTAAATGATTTTTACTTCCTTACAAAAACTTCTTGCTGACAAGTGGGTAAAACCTAGTGGTTTGAAGGATAGTGGCAGTGTAAAGATATATATATAAAAAAAAATACAATTAATTAGTATTAGTATTTGGGGCTGCACTGTGATCCTAAAATAAGTATTTTAATTTGTCATCAAATTATTTTTGTTTGAATAAAAATGTAATATTTTTTGGCATATAAACTATTGTTTACTCTGAATAACATTTGGTGTCTTCTGTAAAATCATGGTAAAAAATGTACGAGTAAGTTTCTTTTGCTCAGAAAAATATAAAAAAATAAACAGGTCACATTCAAATGTATGGGGGGGGGGGGGGGGGGGGGGGGGTTTGGGGGGTGACAAAATTTAAAGTGGTATTACACTTATTTTTTTAATGCTTTAGTTTTTGACCCTCATATCAAAATTATTTTAAAACCATGGAATACGAATAAATGGCACATTATAAAAAGCACAAACATACATGCTTCCCTTGAGAGTCAGCCAACTGATGAACAATGACACAAATGTATAGTACAGTGCAAAAAAACAGCATATTGAAATGTCAGAGACAGTGTCCCATTACAGTACTGAAGATATACAAAATACAAAGGAATGTTTAGAACACTTGAATATCATCTTAACCATTTTAAAGTCCTTTTTAACATAACTTTAGTGCAGCGGCAGTCTCGAGGACTAATGAAGAAAGTAGGTCATAATTAAGCAATATAGAAAAACAGACACACACACACACACACACACGTTCATGCCCGTGACCAGCAAAAGTTCTTAATCTCTTCATGTCTGTATGATCCTGCATAAAATGTGTCTTGCTGACTGATTGATGCTTAGTGTCTGGGGCATTTCTCTTCAGCTTGATGGTGATGTTATTAGTATGATGTCAGCTCAGTCTGAAGACGTCACACAATTAGAGAGTCTCTGCTTAGATGAGTGGTCTGTTAAAAACACCAAGAGCCACACATTAGACACCCATTAGCATGGCGCGTTTGCAGATGCGTTGTTAGTGTGCCAGTGTAATGCAGTACTTACAGCCCATTAGAGTTAGTGACGCCATTTATGGCACATGCAGGCAAACAGAACAAACACATAAACCCTGCCCTTAGAAATCAAACTTTTTGATGATTCAAAGCAGACTTGCATACATTCTTGTAAAGAATATGATTTACATTTCAGCATACACAACATAACATACTGTACAATTAAAATCATTTCATATTCAGATCTCTCTGAGACACTCTTTGGAAAATAAATGACATAAAAAAATTTGCAAAAGGTAATTGTGAGATAAAAAAAGAAATAGTCACATTGTGAGATATAAAGTCATGATTTTTAAATATAGCCTAGTCACAATTGCAAGAAATAAAGTTTTATTTCTTAATTCTTTTATTATATACACTACTGTTCAAAAGTTTTGTTCGGTAAGATTTTTTTTATGTTTTTGAAAGAAGTCTCTTAGGCTCGCCAAGGCTACATTTATTTGATAAAAAAAACACAGTGTAAACTGTAATATTGTGAAATATTATTGCAATTAAAAATAACTGTTTTCTATTTTAATATAGTTTAAAATGTAATTTATTCCTGAGGTGGCAACGCTGAATTTTCAGCAGCCATTACTCCAGCTCTTTTTAACAGTAATTCAAAACTTTAAGTCTGAAATAGAAAATTCTGGTAGCTACAAAATAAACATCATAATTTTACCCGTCAGTCTAGTAGCTCCCTAAAATATGAAACTGTAAGAACTAGTCTAATATGTAAATGTAATTTTTGCCCTTTTATTGCAGGGAATTGGATTGAGAGATGTTGCATGATTTTCTGAAACTGATGTTGGGACTCATAGAATTTTCAGATTATGTATATGAATGAATCATTCATGGCTGGTGAGCTGAGATGTTTTTTTGACAATATACAGCTTGTTTTCAAGGATAGAACACTTATTTGTGCTCTTTAACATTTGGGACTTTACATTTCATATTAATGGAATCTCAAACATCTCTTCTTTTTAGGCTTGGAGAAAGTTTATTCCACCCTTTAATGTACAGAAACCAGGGCAGACCGTTATAAGTAACTCACCAGTTTCCTGGGTTTGTCCCTGTCCTCCCTGCGCTCCTGTAGCGTATGGGACAGTCCTTGAGCCGGGCGTGTGTATGAAAAAGGGCGCGTGCCGGGATCAGCAGTCCTGTACCGTTCTCTCCCTATAAGCTCTTCAGTTCTAAACCTCTCCACCTCCATCTCAGAGTACGGTGGTAAAGGTTCATCCTCCTCAGGGCGGTTGCTAGGTGATCTGCTTTGGTAACAGTCACTGCTCTTCTTGGAACTGCCTTTTGAGGGAGTGTCGCTGTCATCATCGGCCCTCCCACCCCGCTCTCCGTGGCCCCTAGCCTTGCGCTCCAGTAGAGTGTTCAGGTAGGCATCGTCATACAACCTCTGACGAGCAACATAGCGCTCACTGCCGCCTGCGTCACGTCTTTTTGGTGGGGAAGGTGGCGAGCCTCGACGACGCCAGTTGTTATCGTCATCTTCACGAGAATATCGTGGCCCGTCTCTGTATGACGTGGGATGGTCTCGCGACCTTGGAGCCATTTCAAAGTCTCGCTGAGGTCCACGAAAATCACCTCTTCGTCGACCGTGTGGGCCATACGAAATGGCAAACTCTTCCAGCTCATCTAGTGACCCCGTGCGCCCCCTGCCGTCAAAGGCTTTGCGTGGCAGGTGTTCAGAGCGACAGTTCCACCTGCACAAACAATCATGATATTATTTGTGCACGCATATACAGTAAAGACCCGATATACTCACGGCGAAGTTCTTTTTCGTACTTCGCTTAGGGGTAAATAAGGGAACAATTCTGAGAGCGGCATTTAAATGAATATGTAAATATGTGCTGCGCACTTTCAACAATAAAATAAACAACACAGATGACAGCGGGGAGAAAACAGCTGTTAAGCAAGCGTCTGATCATAGTGATGAGGATAAGTTTGCACAAGCTCTGCAGTTTGGCACTCCAGTCAAGTTAGTTCACTTTATATACCACTTTATACTATGTATTGCTTAGTAAGTAAGCAGATTATTAACAGTATTGAAAATGAGAAAAAAAAAAAAATTCAATTAGAATTACAACTTCATTTTCTACTATAAAACGGCTCTCCAATGTGTTCATGTTTTTACTCGCGGACGTCTGACTTCGACAGACTGAACAGAAGAAATGAACCCCGAGAAGATTACCACGTCAAAGAAGGCGGAGTCTCAGCGCACACCTACCTATTACGTAATCGCCATAGACCAATGGTAGCTTGAGGGTGTTTACCAGCCGAAGCGAACTTTTCTGGCAAGCTGTTTCGAACTCCCAAAACGAACTCCAAACAAACTTATTTTTGCCATGATTTTGTTCAAAATGACGTCACAACAGTTCGATTTCACTCAAAGTATTTCGGGGCCTTAAAAATTCAAAAGTTTGAGGTTGCTACGATTTTTGAAAGAAGTATTGTACCCTCATCAACGCTGAATATATTTGATTAAAAATACAGTAAAAATAGTAATATTGTAACAATTTAAAATATTTTCATTTTTAAAATGTAATTTATTCCTGCGATGGTAGAGCTGAATTTTCAGCATCATTGCTCCAGTCTTCAGCGTCACATGATCCTTCTAATCATTCTAATAGGCTGATTTGGAGCTCAAGAAACATTTCTTTTTATTATCAGTGTTGAAAACGGTTGTGCTGCTTAATATTTTTGTGGAATCCTAAAAAAAAAAAAAATCAGGATTCTTTGATGAATGGAAAGTAAAAAAAAAATGCTTTTATTTGAAATAGAAATCTTTTGTAACACTGAAAATGTCTTTACTGTCACTTTTGATCATTTTAATGTGTCCACATACCACTTAACACCCTCTTGTGTCTCCAGTTTGAAAATCCCTGTGCTAAATTAGGTCACTCACACACACACACACACACACACACACACACACACACACACACACACACACACACACACACACACACACACACACACACACACACTCACAAATTGTACCTGTTGTCATGCTCATCCAGTGAGTGATTGCTCTGATAATGTGAGGGACGGAGCCCATGGCCAATCGATGCTGTTCGGAGACGCGCCTCATCCATGTGGTCACTGATGGGTGGTAGAGCCTTCCTCTGGACCTGCCGATAGGTCTGTCTGAAGTCTACGTCACCATCATGCAGAGAGCTCAGTTCTGATAGGCTGCCAGCTGTTGACACAATGACATCATTATGTTCTGCTTTTCTTTTACGATAACACTCACATAAACAACACAAATCTATTGCCATTGTCTATAGCCTGTGGCGGAAGATCTTTATACGGCAGAAATGATGTACTTGGTTAGAATATTATGAATTTTGATCAAGAAGCATGCACAATCACAGATATATTTTAAAGGGATGGTTCATCTAAAAATGAAAAATATGCCATTACTTACTAATTCTCATGCCGTTCAAATCGTATGACTTTCTTTCTTCTATGGAACACACAAAAAAAGTGTTTTGATGTTTTGATTTTATTTATTTTTTTCATTTTAGTGTGACATCTTTTAAGATATCTTCTCTTGTGTTCCACAGTAGATAAAAAATCGTACAGGTTTGTAAATGATTTTTTTCATATTTTCCATTTTTTGGGTGAACTATCCCATGAATGTAAAAGGCAGGTCCATGGGTGAGTTTAGATGGGAAACGATCATTATTTTTGCACTTCGATTTAGTGCCGCTAATGTTGCATAAACTACACATATGACCTTTAAAAGGACAGTGATAATGACATGAATATGTCATAAGGTGTGTCAGGTGACCACAGTTACATAGCTTTTCACTGACTCAACTTTAAAATGAAAATTCAGCCTTCCTTTTTCACACACAAACACAGAAACATGCTGACTGCATACAGGCTTACATGGATGACAGGCCCCCTTGGTAGGGTGGAAATGCGCCAGGTCCCTCTCTACGTAGTACACAACCTTCATAGCATCCTGACACTGACTGGCCTGTAGTCGATAGCCACTGCGCTCTGTGGACACACACATGACCTGTGTGTTGCTACTGTGTCCATATTATCACACATACTGTGCATAATTTAAGGTTAAAACACGCACGTAACACTCACACGATACTTAGTTAAGCCTTTACAGGAGCAAGCAAACAATTTTAGAATATTGCGTATGCGTACTGTATTTATGCAATTATTGGATTTCGGGGGAAGTTCATTAAACTGATCCATTTGAGCCTGCTGTAGCACAAAACCCTGTCTTATTCACGTACCACCTGCAATCCAACTCATATAACTTCATAAATTGAAGGAATTAAAAAGTAAAACTGTAAATAAATAAATAATTTAAATTGAGAAATAAACTGAATAAAAATGTTTTCCTATCCATAAAATTAAATGTTAAACCGATTAACAATAATTTTATATATTAGTAAAAACCTTTAAATTCAACTTCTTAACTATAAACCATTTGCGACCAAGTTTAAAATGCTATCCACACATGAGAAGAACTATAGACTTTTACTGATCCAATTCCCCTTCAGTGTTTGCCACTCAGCTGAGGAGAAAATGTTTTACTTGTTGATACTACACACACACACAGTGTGAAACCATTCACCAATCCCATAGACAAAACAACTACTTCCTTCGCAATGCCAGCTAGCTTGTTCCACTGTCAGCATCTTCAAAACTTAAGATTCTACTTCCAAGTCTTTGTCTACTGTTGTTAGCTCATGTTCACTCATACACAATACAGCAAACACTCACATCTCATCCAACCACAATTCCTTCCCATTTTAAATACCGTAGCCTGTTTTTTAACATGAAGATGAAAGTTACAGTACCAACTGAAGAGGATGTTAGTTGAGTTTGATTTGAGTTAGATGATGCAGACTAAAGTTGTTCAATCAAATGTAGATGCATTTTCACTAGACAGGCATTGGAGAGATGTGTTTAAAGAAAAAGCAAAGACTTTACACATGCTGTTGCATTTTCACTTACGTCCAGCTATATTGTTTTGTACTGAAGAAGGCACTATAGACAACTTGGGTTCAATGATGGATGGAGCGGCTGGAGGGACCACAGGAACACCAGGAACGTAGTAAGGTTGATACATAGCAATCTGAGGAGGTTGGCCACTCTTTGCCATCTTCCCTGCTTCATATACTGAGAAGGCAAAAGTGATTTTTTTTTTTTTTTCAGGTTGTGAATATGAACAATGCATGTAGTATGCATGTGTGTGTTTGTGTACTCACAGTGTTTTGGACAGCAACATGTATCAGGACAGCAGCAACAGCGTACATAACAACAGCAGGAGTGAGGGCAACACTGGCACCAGCAGATCCCAACCAACAACAGGAAGAGAACGCTACCAAGGACGACAGCTCCCACAAACACCCACTCTATAAGGGAGACAAGAAAGACTCATCAGGAAACTTGGTTTCCGTGGCACAAGCAGATCCTGAAGGAAGTGCTGTCCTAAAATCATTTTTGCCCACAGGATGTGAAGTCTCTGATCATGACCAACCACAAGGGAGAGTGTGAATGATGCAGAACCTCTTATCTGGACTGTCTACAGGGCTAATGATGAATTTCCTCTGGGTGTGGTGTTAAAATTCCAACGGCATACATTCCAACGGCATACATTACAGACCTTTTTCTCAACACAGATACTTTACGTTCTCAAGAATGTTCATATTTATGTCTCTGAGCACTTACGGCATTTTGGGGGATCAAGACATTAAATAAAATAAAAGAGCAAAGTAACATTTTTGGTTGTTTATGAATTTACACCATAATACCAGAGCTGGGTATCAATACAAAAATTCTCAATTAGATTTGATATTTAAGTTATAATATCTATTTTGCTTACACATTTATTACTAAAGTGAAACTTGATGTTTCTGATCTCTGGGGTATCCATCAGACTGATTCAAACGGTAACCCCTTTCAACAGAGTTCATGAGTCTTTTTGAATGGTCCATTAAAAGGAATGGCTCATAAGAGTCATTTGTTTGTGAATCGGAAAAATAACAATCATGTGATTAAGTTACTTAAAGGTATGCAGTAATATAATGCATTACGTCATGCATATACGTATAATGTACCGTAATGTCATGCTAAACTGATTGTGTCCGGAAATTTGGAATTATCATTTGTTGTTTTCAGAGGGAACAGATCAGGCATTATGGAGTTTGGTGATTGTAGCAGAGGATAAAGCAGATTAACTGAAAAGGACCTGTGTGAGAGCACCCACTGAAAAGGAAAGGGGGAGAAAGAGGTATGGCAGGCGTACCTGGCATAATCTCCAAATCAAACTCAGGCAAGATGTCATCCAGCACACCTGTCCTACCTGGAGAAGGGAGAAGATCAGATATGAACAGCAGCAGTGGGCAGCAGGTGAAAGTTCAAAGTTTAGAGTCGTGGGTAAAGCCTTGTGTGTGTGTTATTATGGAAAAAGTTACACTGTTAATGGCTGTGGATTAATCAAAAGTGTAAGTTGAAAGCTGATTTGATAACTTTGATCTGTGGTTTTAAACATGATTGGCCTTTTAGTCAGATCAGACTAAATCAAGAACAATGTCTGATATTTTAGTCAAGAATACAAAAGTTTAAGTCTGCATGTATATGTACCAGTCAAAAGTTTGGACACAATTCACTGAATTTATATTAATTGGATACCAATTTTGGTCACTACAAAATCTCTATAAATCCAATTTTGTTACTTCATACCTTTGATGACTACTATTATTCTGTAATATTAAAAAGATACTAATAAAGAATGTGTAGCTGTGTCCAAACGTTTGATTGGTAGTGTATGTGCATAGGTGTGTGTGTGTGTGTGTTTGTTTGCAGGAAAGGGTTTGCCAAGGAAAAGGTGAAAGGTCAACATCCTCTGTGGATGAGTAACTAACTTTAGGCCAGTGCTGTGTTTCTGTAGTGGTTACTGGCTGTAATGATATGTTGACATGTTTCTGGTTCCCAGGGCTTATGCTAATGTAGATGTGTACTTTCGTTCAGTATTTATATTTGGCCTGAGCACAGATCAGGTTCACTAATGTGCACGAATGGAGAGTGGGAAAGAGATGAGGTAGAGGGGGGCTTCAGTGGGGGAGACAGTGGAGGAATATGGGAGACTAATTAATCACACAGCCTCATTAACCATCTTGAAAGGGGGCAAGTGTACGTCATCACCATGGAGACAGTGTTGGCATTGTATGGAATTAAAAGGTGTCCCAGAGCACTGTCCAATTACCTTCAACAAAGATCTTCCCTGAGAGCGAAATGAAGGGGTGGCTTTACATGTACTGTCGATTTTACACTGAGAATACTTTTTCAATGGCTGGCACACTGCCAACAATAAAGAGCATTCTCACCATCTAAACTGGCCTCAATGTTTAGCGTAAAACCTGAAATGTTATGTCTGAATGCAATTCATAATGCAACAAGTGTGCAGGAGACCGGATCTTTTCTGTTAAAGTTAGCATGAAATGAAAATTCACCCTATCTATTTTCTAAATGCATGTTATTAATATGTTTAATTTCTTTTTTATTTTGACCTTGTGATTTTTTTTTTTAATCAAAATGTCCTAACTTACAAATCTCCATCTTCTCTCTGGTGACATATTCTGGACGTCTCCAATCATTTTTTTCCCCCAATAATCCATTTCGCTTGTACGTCACAATACGGAAGAAAAGATCTGTCGCTATTTCATCACGACTTTAAATTTCGTGAACACAGACGTATTTTTAAGTCTTAACAAAAAGCTGCAAGTCTTTAAACTGAATGTGTTGGTGTTGTAAACAAATCTGCCCACTGTCAGAGCAGATTTATCCCTGAGTGACAGGAAGTGCTTAGCTGGCAGACAGGAAGAGGAAAAATAATATCCACCTCCATCTCCTCTACTTCTCCGTTACAGTCATTAAACCAAGCGTAACTTGAGAGTAAAGGGGACCTCATGAAGAGACGTAAAAACATGAAGAGAGAGACAGGCAAGCTCTGTGTAGTATAGATTGCAAGTTATTATCAGACTTAAAGGGATAGTTCACCCAAAAATGAAAATTCTGTTATTGTTTCAAATCTGTATGACTTTTTGTTCTGTGGAACACAAAACAGGATATTTTATTTTGGTCCATAAAATGGAAGTCCATGGGGCCCAAAACAACATTGATCCCCAATGAATTAGTATGGACAAAAAAACACTGAGATATTTTTCAAAATGTCATCTTTTGTGATTTACAGAAGAAAGGTGAACTATCCCTTTTTTGAAATACACCCTACAACCAATTGTGTTCTGCAACACTTTTATGTCGACTGGGAGAAAATGAATTAAGAGCAAGTTTGGTCCAAGGGAATACTTAACTCCAAGGGCCAGATTTACTAACAGCTTGCGCCAGCACAAACCCGTTAAAAAACTACTGTCAGGATTTACTGAAGACATGCAGTGAAACATTAGCACTGAAAAGGTGTTGACACAGTTATTTTTGAGGCTGACCTTATTGCATATGTATTTGTAGGAGTTTCCTTTTCCTTTTCCTTTCCACTCCCATCGACGCTTTTATGGGATTGCGCCCTGTTTGGTAAATTTGGCCCCAAAATGTCAAATGAAACTCAATGGTTTAGATTAACCAAATTTGTTTTTTCACAGTAATTTGTTGTATTACCTATAAAAAATTAGGGCATTTGCTTAGGTAAGCTAACAAATTTCTGTGGTAAAAAGTGAGTTATTATTGTAAACAGCAGAGTTTTCACAGTAAAACTGTATTGATTAATTTCACCTGTATTGATAGCACAGTAAATCTCTGAATATAGTATTGTAATAAATTACTGGTAATTACAGTGCACTTCCTAATTCTAAGTAGTGTTGCTTTTCTTAGCATGCATCACTAAGAACCAAGAGCTAAACAGTAAGGAAAATCTGAAATTGGGAGTGTCTGGTTCAAAGTCAAACATTATACTCTTCATTTTATAAACCAATTAAATCTTGATTACTCAGAGGGCAGGAGAGACTTCCTCCACTTCTTAGCGCCTACATAACACTCTCGTTGATCCTCCTGTGTAAGCTCTAACCCTCTCATGTTATTTTTCTCTTCACCGAACAGGACTGTTCTGGAGGCCCTGGCGTCCTCTGGCCCCTGAAACCCCCTTCGTTCCCATGGAAACGGCTTAAGAAGTGGCTTATATTGCTCATGTCGATAACGGTCAGTTATTTACTCTTTGTCTGGCATGAGGCGTCTGACTTTGCTTTGTCCAGCTGAAACAGAAATAACTTATTCTGTTGGGGTCCGTCCCACAGCACCAAACAAATTGTTTCTCTCCGCAGTGATCCTGTCCAGGACGTGTAAAATATGTGAGGTTGTCCTGATCTGCCAGGGCACAAATGAACAATAGCTTCTCTTATTAAGGATCTGAGCCATGTTGAGAAGCATGCACCGTTCAGTTGTTGCCATGGTAGCGCTTGTAAGTGCACTCAGGAATTCAGTGAGGGATTGGCATTACCAATTATTTAGATACAACAACCAAGCATCCACACACAAAAGTAAACACTTTTGGAAAGCAAGGTCTTAGAGAGCATGCCACTTTTTCATTGAGAATTCTATAAATAAATCACATATATTGGGAGTCCCTAAAGCACAGCGTTAACCATTTAATTTAGGGTACAATTTTCACTATTAACTAGTTGCTTATTAGCATGGATATTACTTAGATATTGGCTATTTATTAAGCACATATTAATGCCTTATTGACCATATTTTACATCACTTAATCCTACCCAATACCTAAACTTAACAACTTACTAACTATTAATAAGCAGTAATTAGGAGTTTATTGAGGCAAAAGTCTTAGTTAATAATTAGTTAATAGTGAGAATTGGACCCTAATCTAAAGTGTGACCAGCATTCACTGACACTATTTCAAGCATTTGTAACAGTTCAGACTTTTTGAAAACCATGTTATACCCATCTAACAAAATATGTTCCCATTAAGTTCCCAAAAAACTTTATTTCTGAACTTTTTTTCTTGGTTATGCGAAAGTTAAGGGAACATTTCATGTTATTGTTATTGTAATGCTAGCGGGAACAAAACAGATCGAGCAGATCTATGTATGTGCAGGATTTACAGAATTCTGAACAAACAAACAAAACATAAACTGAGACTAAGAACTAAGGAACACAACAAGCGAGGAAACACGAGGAACAGAATGCAAACCATCTACATGTAACAGCAAACATCGACTAACAAGGGTAGCAAGCTAACAAGACACACCTGGGAACAATTATGGAATTAATCAACATTAATCAAGTCCTGACAGTTACTTTTGAATGTTCTCTTAATTTTTTTCTAAAAAGTAGTACCATTTAAAAAAGCGTTAAGCGAACATATAAATGTTTTTGAGCTAAATCTCTGAGAACATTGCATGAAAGATCATGCAGATAACTTTGAATAAATGTTTTATTAACATTACTGGAAAAGTATGAATGTGTACGTATGTATGTGTGTCTATAAGCATGTATAGGTACATATGTTTACATGATAACCTGTTGACTTCCCTGGACTCAAGGATCTCTTTAATATAGTGCTAGTACTAACCGCTTATGGAAACAGGTTTTATTTTTTCTTAAATGTGATTTTGAAAACATTTCCATGTAAATACCCTGTGTTGACTGTTACTGTTTGTCTTAGTTCTAAAAAGTTATATAAAAAAAGTATAAAAACAACATTACTGGAAGAGCGTTTCTTCACAACTTCAAGAGAATCTAGCTAAAGTACTCATGAGACTCACCCTGCACCAGTAGCTCCACCTGGTCTTCATTTTTCCCTTCCAGATCATCAGAAATGGTCACCTTACAGAAATACACACCGCTGTCGCCCCACTGCAGCTGTCCGATGTGCAGATCTGCTTCTGAAAAGGTCAGAAAATATTACACTCATGTTATTAAACCAAAGTTCAAAAATGTATTTAGTTTTAATATTTTTCGGTTTTGGTTTACATCGTAACATTGTCAGTTGCGCAGTTTGTTTGATCTGAATTACATCGGTCACTTTTAGCACTTTTTATTCAGTGAGAACAACACATCATTCATACACATTATCTATCTGTTATATTTTGTCAGAACAATCATAGTCTTTGTTGGAGAGGTGACTGGAGGAGGGAGAGCTTTAAAGTCTAAAATCAGACGAGAGGGTGTTTGCGTTTGATAAGGAAAGCCGTGGGGGTGTTTTGTGAGGCCTTTATGAGGTCCACCCCCCTGACCATTGTGCGACCTAGAAAAAAACCCAGCCCTATTTAAGGAACAGGAAAACACAGCACAATCGGCTGGGCTTCCTAGGGAGAGAGAGGGTTTACACACAAAATTGCAGACTTGAGCGTATATAGGAGGCTCAAAATGTAATAATAATATAACAATGATTTTATTACACAGTGGCCCCATGAAGTATTTGGACCATTAAGCCACAAGTATCATTTTATGAAGCCATTGCATTAAAAAGAACTGATGTCATTTTTCTGAGTCATTTTGCAATTACTTTTAACCAACTGATCCCAAGGCCATGTTTGTAGATGTATGATGTCAGTTCCCCTTAAGTTCACACTGGTGCCCAAGAAGAGTAACCCCATGTGTAGTTTATCACATCAACTACACTACCACAAACTGTTTTCAACATTGATAATACCTTATATAGCATATTAGAATCACTTCTGAAGGATCATGTGACAGTAAAGACATTTTAAAATATATCAAAATAAATTGTTTAAATTGTAATAATATTTCACAATATTACTACTTTTACTTATTTGTATTAAAATAAATGGAGCCTTGGTGAGTATAAGATAATTCTTTGAACAACATTTGTACCCAACCCAAACTTTCGAACAGCAGTGTTTCTATCAAACTTAACTATCAAGCATGCTTGAGCTGTCTTCTTTTAAATAAATTCCACTTAGTTTTTTTTTTCTAATGCAATGAAATGTATACATTTTTAAGTGAAACTTAGATTTGTATATGTAATTATGCCAGCATTGCTTCATAAATCCCTCTAATCATGATGTTATTTAATTGACTATTAAGGTTGCCAACCTGTTTTACCATTTTGTGTTTGACACTAACCTGTTGAATTGTCTAGTTAATAAATGACCATGGAAGTCCCCTTTGTGAGTCATTAAGTTTGAAATTTCACTTTCCAACTGACTAATGCTGTCATTTTAATGAGCCACTTATTGATCTATAAGGTTATGATCATATTCATGACAATATTCTGCCTTATATTTGACAGAACTTAACCTCTAATCAAGCTAAACAACTTCCATCAAAAAAGTGCAGTTATAAGACAACAAATACATTACTGTTAATGATGGAGATATCTCTTCCTTTGTAGTGTTCTGCTAAGGTCATGGAAGCTCCCTGTCCTGAGGCCACGACGCGGACCGTGCGGCCCTTGTCAGAGCAGTCCAGATGAGACGTAGCTCCCAGATCAGATACGCGGACCCCCAGGGACTCGGGAAAGGTGAAGGAATCCCGAGTGCGGTCTGTACAGTAAGACTTGTACCACCACTGTACCACTGCGTTTTGAGTGGAGTGAGTGGTGTAATGACACGGAAGAACAATGGAGGAGAACAGCATGGCGAACTTCTTCTCATCTTTCACAATCACCTGTACACCATTACACCTTTGCACTGTGCCAAAAAGAGAGAGAAAGAAGTTTATAGTGAGGAAAAAAACATTGTTATTGAATGACAGCAACACAATTACTTTTAAGGCTATACACTAAACACCCTTTGCCTAGATTTTTGCCCTGGTTTGGAGTATGGACGCTAGTAGTCAAAGCTAGTTAATGAAAGTCCAGTCTGCACATTTCACAGAAAACCATGTGCATAATGGGCATAGACTTTAATGTTTTAGCTTCAAAAGAGAATATCAAACATTTGTTATTTTGAGCCAGTTTATATAACACTTTTTTTCTCCGTTTGTCGTGCATGTCATAATAACAAGGTGCATGTGTGAGTTTGTATTGTTCAGAATGACTTAAAAAGATCCTCAGTGTATAATGGCAGGTTTATTTCTGAAACCATTTATAATGTCAGCATATTTGTTTTGCAAATAGAACTGTTGCGACAGTTAGAATTAAGAAAAAAAATATATACAATAACAACATTTTTGGTACATCTAAATGCAATGCAGAACCCTGTTTTGTGTGATTTTTAATAAAGACAAAAACTATGCCAGAACTATGTAAATGTTAGTTACTGATAAATATTATATTTGTTTTGTAATAACTTGGGTAACAGTACTGAAGGTTGAGCTTGATGAAAATAAAGTCAACACTACAATTTGGGTAAAACATTGAGAAACTTAATATTAATTAATTACTTAATTAAAATGATTTTCTTGTCTTCCTTCGTGTACAGTCATTTTATTCAATTGGTGTCACAATTATAATACATTTCTATGTTTTGTATATTAAAATTAGCTAATTGTTACAAAAAAGTTTTGGAATGAAAATAATTTGAACAAAATTATTACACTTTTTCATTTTCATTGTTGCATACAGTCAAAAATGAGATGATAAAATCACATCAAGTGGTTGAAAATGGGTGTTTAAAAGAAGCTACTTTTGTTCTAGGTTAATTTTGTACTAGGGTAATATTTCTAATTTATCAACAACAAAATGTGTTTTTGGTGCCTCTAATGCATAAAAAATGAGAGCCAAAACTGCATCCTTTCCTTTTTGTGGAATTTAGTGGATCAGCAAACACACCCATGAGCAAAGAGAGTAATGCAAATTCCAAGATACAGTAAGCTTTCAGCGGCAACTGTAATGACTACTGACCTGTTCATGATTAGTATTATGGTGTTTGAGTCTAATGGTACGTTTCATAGTGTCAGAGACAGGCATGTGTTCATTACCCAAAGCCCTTTTTTAGACTAGGCCTAACTAACCAGTGCATCAAAAAAAACTGATTTCGCTCACTGCCTCTTTTCGAGAATGCTTAGTCACTCCATTCCAAAGGGAATCAGCTAGAAGATTACAAGGTGAGGTGACCTGAAAACAACCCTAAAAACATCTGGATCCAGTCAGTCAGCATTTGTGTGTGTGTGTGTGTGTGTGTGTGTGTGTGTGTGTGTGTGTGTGTGTGTGTGTCTAAGCATGAAAGAGTGTATTTGTCCAGCCGTGTGTGGGAGATTATGGAACAGAAAGCTGGACAAAATCCGAGAAGTGCCCGAGAGGAGGATCTGCTAGTGTGAAAAACAGAGAGAAAGAGAGAGAGAGAATGAAAGAGAAGTGTGAGTAAAGAAAGTTAAATTCCATGCTATGCAGGGGGCGCAGACGTGGGGGGCTGTAGCTTTTTGTAGAGACATCACAGTCTGTAGCTCTGACTGTTTGGGGTGGAACCTAAATATTCTGAGAAAACTCTTATGAAAGATCAAGTTTAGTGCAAGTAGAGCAGAGGTCTCTCCCACAAACACAGAGACACCCTAATTCTCGTCAAAGGGTGGAGCACACTGCATAAAAATATATAACTGTCATCACAGATGTCTGGATGAGATCTACACTCATTCATTGTTGTCTTAGAGGAAACAGAGCAACTTCCTGAGCATTTTCCAGCTGTACTTTAGAATGATCATGTTGCTGAGAGAAATGTTGGCGAGAATTCTTGATTACATTCATTAATACTCAGTTCAGGGTAGATAGGGTCCTCCTTTTGTCCTCCCTTTTGCCTGTTTGACTCATTGTTTGGCATTATGGTGAACCCCCACCCACTAAGACTCAGTGCAGGAGGGGGATGTTGAGTTCCCACCAATAAGATAAATTCATTGACTCAGTCTTCCATGAACACCCAATTAGGTTACAGAGATTTAAACCAAGCCGTTAGTAGCAGGAAACTTTACTTGATTGTATGTTAATGAGCTGCTGATGCTAACTAAACCATTATAGGGAGGTGTATATGTATTACATTTTATTGCAAGTATAGTATTCAACAGTTCAACAGCTCAAAACAACTTTTCTCTACAATGTTTATGCAAATTCACACATAGCCTACACTGTCTACTGAGAGGGATTTTTAAAAGTAGTTTTAGTTCACATCAGTTCACAAAGTTGGCCACTAACCTGCTCATAAAACCATCATAAATTGTGTTGTCTCAGTTGCATCCACCCTTCAAGAACTGATACAATGCAGCTGCACTCCCTGACACACATTCCAGCAGCACTTCCCACAATTCTTCTCTCCCACAACAACAACAACTTTGGGATGTTAAAAAGTTTCAAATGTTCATCACACTATCTGGGCTGGTACAATCTTGAGCTGTGAAGTCTTTTACATTTATATACTTTTATTTACTTATATAAAATCATACGTGTATGTATGTATGCATGTATGTATGTATATATACATACAGCCATTCTATAATCATCAGTAATCAATATAATAAAGATTATTGTTGAGCAAATGTAGGCTACATTTTTTATTTATTTAAATCAGAGTCATTTAGGCTATTTTATTTAGTTTTTTGCTTTTAGTTTTGAATATAACACTTATTTTACATAAAAAGTGCCCAACAGACTGTCATTTAAATTTTTTTTTTTTTTTTTTAAATAAAATTAGCAAATTATAAAATGTTTTGTCAGGTGTAAATGTAAATGGATTATAGTAAAAACCGTCGCGAGGACCCGTGACCAATCTAAAAATAAAGCCGGGCTCAAGGTTCTCTAAGCTCTCAACCTGTTGCTTTAGTTGTCTGTCTCAGTTTTCTATTTCTATATCATGACCAAAAGGAAAACATATTAAAAACTTACGTGAAAATAGTATGAATAGAATCCAGGAACCGTTTAACAAAACCATGATCCAGTTTAGTGCGGTTTATATTGCAGCTATCTAGTCCATCTTCTCCCGGACTGTTATTCGCTTGCTTCATCTCTGTCTGCTCTGCGCTGGTTAGAATGAGCGGACTGAACCACTTTACTAAAGGGGGAATAAACTGTGAAAATTGTAACTAAAACCAATATATGCTAAACGGCTGTTGAGATGAAAATGTAATTTGATTAACATATATATATATATATATTTAAGTTGTCAAAGAACTATCAGAAACTACTTTAAATAACACCCACCGACACGGTCTCCCCATCTTCTAAAGTGGATGCGTCTTTCAGAAAAATACTGCAATAGGCCTATATTGCATTCAACGTAAAAAGTATATGGCTGTAACTTAAGGAGACTTCAAGTGTGATTTGTTTGGGGGAAAACGCTTCTTATTTGTAAGCTGAAATAATTTAGAGTTATTTCTTGTTACAAAGACACATATTAACATAATAAATTAACAGTCTACATTCAATATTTTAAAATCATTTATTTATTTAGAATGTGACAAGCAGGTGTGTAACATTAATTAGTTCTAGACATTTTTATAAATTCCAACATTGTGCCGTAAAATTACAGAAAAATAAGTCATAATCAGCTCATAAAAATGATGCAGAATTATAAGGAATGCAAATTATGATTATAATTAAGAAGGGCCTATTTTATTGGATTAAAAAAACATAAACATATACATAACATGCCAGGTTAAAAAGCTTTTTCCATTCTTATAACAATATAGAAATGTACAAAAAAGTGGAGAGATGTCACCGACCGTCTTTAAGCACAATTCTGAACACCTGCCGAAAAAATTACTGAACAAATGCATGATTCAGAAGAATAAAAATATAATTTTGCCTAATTACTTTAGCTGATAGATAGAACAAAAAAACAAACAAAAAAAAACTATATGCTGTATATAAAATACTATTACAATCCTGTAAAATAAAACAAAAAAGTAAAGAAAAAAGGATAATTCGTTGAGGTCAGAAGAATCAGATGCATTAGCCACTGCAGGGATAAAGCACAATTTTATTTGATTATCAACACAGGAAAATTTTTTAGAGGCCTTGGCTCACTGCCATCCTCCTTGTTCCAAAATTTTGATGGCTGTCATAATTATTCAGTGGTTCCTCACATACTGATTATCATACTGAGCTTAATGATTTTATCTATAGCGATCTCTATTGTCATCATACCGATCTCTGCGATCATCATACCTATCTCTGAGGTCATCACGGCTACCTCTGCGATCATCATAGCGATCTCTGAGGTCATCGCGATCTCTGAGGTCATCACGGCTACCTCTGCGATCATCATAGCGATCTCTGAGGTCATCACGGCTACCTTTGCGATCATCATAACGATCTCTGAGGTCATCACGGCTACCTCTGCGATCATCATAGCGATCTCTGAGGTCATCACGGCTACCTTTGCGATCATCATAGCGATCTCTGAGGTCATCACGGCTACCTTTGCGATCATCATTGCGATCTCTGAGGTCATCACGGCTACCTTTGCGATCATCATTGCGATCTCTGAGGTCATCACGGCTACCTTTGCGATCATCATAGCGATCCCTGAGGTCATCACGGCTACCTTTGCGGTCATCATAGCGGTCTCTGAGGTCATCACGGCTACCTTTGCGATTATCATAGCGAACGCTGAGGTCATCAGGGCTACCTTTGCGGTCATCATGGCGGTCACTGAGGTCATCACGGCCACCTCCATTGTCATAACTTCGAGCTTTGTCAGTTCTCTCTTCAGTGATGTGCGCATTCCCTTCCTCAATATATTCCATTTGTGGTGTTTCATGGTATTCCAGCACTGGAGTTCTGAGGCAATAAATAAACACAGATTAATAATAATAAAAAAAAACGTAATAAAAACCTAATTAATAAAAGCTTAATAAAACCCTCCAGAGGATAAATGGCGACCTATTCCACTTGACTCTTACTCTTTTGATTTCTGTTTCTGTTTGCGGACACAGCAGATGATGATTATTATAAGCACTGCAGCTCCAGCAATACAACCAGCAACAATGCCTATTGTGGCAAGATTCATAGAGGCTGTAAAAACAGAAAGATATGGAAATTACAATTTAGCAAATTAAGCTGAAAGTCTCTGAGGTCAATATTTCATGCATTAAAGGTGGCATATCATGAAAATCTGATTTTTTTTTTTTTTTTTCGTGTTTAAGAGCTATAATTGGTTCCCCGGTGCATCTACCAATCCAGAAAACGTGAAAAGTGACAACCCAGCGACTTTGTTTTGGTAAGCCTTTCTCTGCAAGCATGTAAAAAAAATAGGCCAATCAGATTTCGCTCCCCTTCTGAGGTAGAAAGGGGATATTATAATAAACGACAATTAATCTGCAAGTTTCCACCTACGGCGCCGCCATTTGGTTTTCGCAAGTAAGAACAGTGTAACCAGTTCTAATGCAATGGGAAAAGTTCGAGCAAAGCATGCAAACTGTTCTGTCGTTGGCTGCACAGACGAGCACAGAACACTATTTAGAGTCCCAGCTTCAGAGGAGACAAGAGAGCAGTTGATTTATTTTATTTTCAACGGAAATCCCCCAGAAACAGATGAATCAACTCCACAACAACTACATAAATGTATCCACATTCAGAAAGGTCCAGGTGCAGTCTAAAAGTTGCAACCTCTTACTGAGTCTCTCTCTTCCTAAGGCTGCACTCCACTACTGGTTATTTCTGAGATTTTGGATGACTGAGATTTGCATGTTTTGTTATTGTATCCGAACTAAGCTAATGTAAAGGATCGGCCGTCTTCTTCATTTGCATTTAAAGGGACACACACAAAAACAGCGCTTTTTTTGCTCACACCCAAAAATTAGCAATTTTGACAAGCTATAATAAATGATCTGGAGGGTATTTTGAGCTGAATCAATCTGGGGACACCATAGATTTATATTAAATCTTGTGAAAAGGGGCATACTATGTCACCTTTAATCTCAGTAAATTACCATAAAACTGTCGGATTGACTTTTCTGATCAACCTTATTGATCAGAAACAGCGTTTTATTTTTTACTGTAAAAGAGTTAGTTCACACAAAAATAAGAGTTTTGTCATTAATTACTCACCTTCATGTCGTTCCAAACATAAAACTTTCGTTCATCTTTTTTTAGGCTATCAGCGAACAGAAACAGAAACTCAGCCGAACCTGCTTGATGTGCAAGAACAAACCTCATTGGTTCTTGCGGAAACTCAAACGTGCTGCGTAACACTCGAGAATAAACTTTATTGGTTCTTGCACATCAAGCGGAGATGCATGAGCTTCCATTTACCAGAACTGATGTGCGAGTTGATGAAGGTTTATATGTGCATAAAAGGAATGGAAAAGAAAGAAGGGTCTGCAGACGGGTTTTTAGAAATGCACCGCTCATGCACTAGACACCGAAAAAAACAGTGACACACAGTGCAATGGACAAAGATGTCCATCTAATGTAGAAAAACTATTCAAAAGCAATCACATAATTTCTGTCAAAACTTCTTACATCAGTGTACTTGCGCAACACATTTTGGAATGCAAAGTCAAGCTTAAGTAGCTAGAAACATCAGCGTACTTCCATGTTTCAGACCTCAGAATAACTAACCCGATGAGAAAATTTTACAATTTTTACAATGTGACAATTTTGTATGAATTTGTACAATGTGAATTGTATAGAAATATATGATTTTTAAGAAAAACATAAGCGTGAAGGTCCGCCTCTAACCCCACCCATAAACCTAACCATCAAGCTGGGCCGCAATAAGATTGTACGAAAGTGTACAAATTTGACCAAACAAAGTTACAAATTTTCATGAGAGTGTGTTGGAATAACATAACAATGAGGAGTGTAGTCTATACATAACAGATTAGGTCAATTGTCAATGTCATGTTGACAATCAGATAATTGGATCATTATTGCTGTGATTATTATGTTTCTAGCATGTTATATGTTTGACAACAGTTCTTCTAACCCTAACTGATGCAGTGTGTAGCTTTTCATTTCTTAAACAACCGAAGACACATCATGGCCATATTCCAGGAAGACTAAGCCAAGATGCATCAGTCTCAAATTGTGAAAGATGGTTGGGAAGGGAGCATGAAGAATCATTCTCACACATGAATTGGCACCTCTGAGTCCAGACCTTAAATTCATTGAAAGTCTTTGGGATGTGCTGAAGGAGACTTTACAGAGTGGTCGACTCTTGCATTGTCGATACAAGATCTTGTATTGTGTGAATTCTTGCATCTCTTACACCAAAATATTGATGCACCTCTTAATGAAATAAATGTTGTTTGATCACACAATACAAGATCTTGTATTGACAATGCAAGAGTCAAGCACTCTGTAAAGTCTACTCCAGCACATGGTACAGTAATCTTGTACAATAATCAAAACATGGTAAAATAATCTGAATAAAATTAATCTGGAAAGTAAACACTCATATAAATGTAAAAAGAAAGCAGGTAAATGTGGCAATACTCACATGGCACTACAGACAACGTCATGTTACATTTGGTAGATCCAACCTTATTGGTTGACAGGCAGATATAGTAACCTGATGTCTCCAAGGATACATTGAACAAAGCCAGAACTCCATCCTCTGTTACACAAAATCATGTGTAAACTTTAGCGTTTAATGACAAAAAAAGTTATTAATCTAATCCACTGAAAGTGGGACAAAACTTACTTTCAGTGGTTTTAAGAGGAATTTGTTTTGGGGCATTTTTGACATCATATCTCTCCCATTTGTATGTGGGTGATGGCGAGCCCTCCTCAGAAACACAGGTTAGGCTAATATTCTGTCCATATTCTGCTGTGCCTACTACCTTACAAACAGGTTGTGATGGTGCAACTATAAGACAAATGTAGATATTCATTCAACGTTTTTAAAAAGGATTCCACTTGCCATGTATAGTTATATGGCATTTTCATTTTGAGATGTTATTAAGTTTGACAAAGTGCCAGAGATCTTACCCTGAACCAAAAGAAAAGTAGAGTCAGCTGGTTTTCCATCAATGTCTCCAGGACTCTGAACAAAACATTGAATTCTTCTGCTTTCTTTAAGAGTGACTTGTTTTAGTGTCAGTTTTGATGTTTTTGCTTCAAGGTCTAAGTCTATTGTGGCTTTGCCTTTATACTGTTCTCCAATGTCTACTCTGTGAGTATCGGAGTAATAGGTACCAAAAATTACCTATTAGGGCCGAAACAAAGAACCAATTATTCATTAATAAACAGACATTATTTTTACACTTATCATGGTTAGTGGTGTTTTGGTAGACAGTTGAAGTTTATCAATACTGTCAATTTTTTAGGCTTACCTTTTCTTCAGATGTTTTATCAGAATGACCACTCCATGTTATAATGACAAGGTTTCTTTCTTGATTTTTAGGTTTAAAATTACATGTAAGGGTGACATCATCACCCCTGGCAACCTCCACAGAAGCTTGACTCATTGTCACTTCCAGTCCAAAAGTAGTCGACATCACTATGAGGCAAAAAAGAGAACTTTGTGAATATCACACAATGAAATTATTAAGTCATTTAAAAAACTCAGAATTCAATCGTGGAATAATGTTTAAAATGCAGAATTCCCAAATAATATTTCACTAAACTCTAAGAAACATGAAACAGAATTCAAAACTGTTTTTATAATAAGAGAGAATGATCTGAAAATATTTTGTAAAATTCCTTGTATTTCTACATTTGAAAATCAATCTCATTTACAGTATCACAAATCTACATCACAACTTAAGTTTATCAGTAAACTTCATCAGCTATACATTTGGTGTGATTATATTACTATACATTCTGCTAAAATAGGAACTTATTATTAATACAATTTCTTCATTTAATTATTTAATATGAAATCATTACAGATTTTAAGACTGCATAAATCCATCTTATTGGCAAACTTGTAATACTTATTTGTATTGTGTCTTGAATGAATGAAACAAGTAGCTAAAAATAATTCGCCATTTTGTAGCCCTGGTGAAAACCTTAACAACATTACTACTTGAAAACATATTTTAAATGAAATTTAAGTGTCACATGTTGAACAACGCACAATAAAATAAATCATTTTTTGACCCACACTGTTAATCTAACATATAATGTCATTGTACTCAATGTAAACGTCATGAAATTGACCACCTCACCTGATATTAAATATAGGCTGCAAAAAATCAACTTCCAGTTGGTCATTTTGTCGATGTCCAGCCACACTGCGCCTGCAATAGATGGTGTTTTGGGGAATTTGAGAAATATATATATTGTAGGCCTATATTTCTCATATATCCTTATCTCATGGCTTCCTGTGAACTCCTGAAACAGTTTTACTTCGGAAATCTGCACCTGTGTCGACCACACCTTTATTGCACTTTGGACCCTTTCCTCTCACTCAAAGTTTTACAAGTTAGGTTGCAACAAAATGGCAGATGTGATGTCAGAACAGTCATATTAGTAAATAGTGGAAGTCATTGCTGGGAAATGAACTGACATACGTGGTGTATGGGGTTGTTAAATAGCTGCCAGTAAGGGACAAATCAAATTGAACGAATTAAATATTAGTTCTTGAATTTTATTCTGGATGATTTGTATACAATATCATTTATAAAACGTAAGTTTTACATACACAGGGCACACTCATTAACAAGCTTTACTTGTGTTCATGTCAGTATAATATTAATAACATCGTAATGTTTCTTTCTTTCGAAAAAACAATCTAATATTGTTGGTCTAACCTAAAAAAAACTGGATGTGCATTTCAGCTGTGTTGCCATATCTGACCAGCAGATGGTAGTAAATGAAGCATAATTGAAATTACAAGCACATTTACAAGAACTATTGATCTTTACCAGACGCCATGCCGACAAAAACTGCTTATCTGTGCTAGTTAACAGACTTGTTCTCACTCTTTCCATATAGACTATTCCATTTAAGAACTTTATTGTTTTTGGGTAATTTTTTGTAAGACTGTTTTCAGTAAAAAAAAAAAAAAAAACGTTACATATTATTTTTGTAATTGCAATCGGGATTTGTAACATTGAGAAGAATATCTAAAAAAATGTTAAAAAATAATTAAACCTAAAACTGCACAGAAACCTGTTTTTTTACAGTCAAAGGGTCTGTTATATTTGGCATATATTTGAAGTGGCCATTGCATCTTTTGGTCTTTCAGTATGTTATACAGAACTTTATTTGTTATTATATTATTGTATTATATATTAACTTACAACATGTACACAGTCTATTTACAAATAGTTGAATAATACAGTTTTTATAAAATATCTGAGTTTTTTTTTTAAGCTGGAATTGAATTTCCAGTTATCATCAATGAAACTGAACTGAGCTGAATAATGACACTATTATCTTGCAACAGCAGCATTACAGCAGAATTATAACTTGTCTAATCAAATTACTGAAGTTTGCATCATTAATTCTGTTACTTTCATGTTTTTGCCAATATATATACAGTATACCGTTTGTCACATGTCTAAAGTAATACAAACATCTTTTCCCTATAGACAAATTTCAATTTTTTAATATTTATTTATTCATTATTTTAATTTCACTTAAATGTTCACATAACAAATATTTTATAAATTTTTCCTGTTTGTTTGCTTTTTGCACAACACAACGCATACATATGTCTACATGTGTAATTATGGTTGATTACAGTGATGATGTCAGTGAGTTTTTTGGAGGTGGTTCTGGGTTCAAACGCACAGATGGGAACTCTCTGATCTGCCATGCTGATGCTGTGGGTGAGTGCATCGGTGAGCCGCTGTATTGTGTTTTGAGGATTTGGGCTTAAATATTCAAAATGGCGGACGGAGGAGCAGCGAGTCAAGATGAGAGTTCAGGACCAGGTAATCATTACTGCATTTTACATATTCATATTCATATTCAAACACTCTTTCTCTCAACCCAGAAAAGCGCGGGAGAGAAAGCGTAAACAAAATACTCAAGCCCGATGTTGCAGTCATATGCACCCTTTAAATATACGTATCGGGCAATAATTCTCTGTCTGTGCGACGGTGAAACTGGCGATGCAGTGCTACGGCAAATTAAAGGAAAAATGCCTCCTTTGTGTGATTAGAGCAGTCGCGTTACATATTCATACCGCCGCCGAGCAAACGCCGCTTTGCATATTTTATTAGTCATAATCGGCGACAGCTCGCGTGGTTTTTCACTGTCCCCGGTCAGAGGTTGTAAGAATTTTACAGTTAATCTTAACTAAAGGCTGCTGTGTGCATGCTAGGCGGCTAATGCTACTCCAGCGGCTTTGTGTTGCTGTATAGTGCCGTGAGCCAATCCCACATATAAAGCTTTGAATATTCATTCGCTCGCAATCAGCCGGCGTCTGCGCAACGTGTTTACGGTGAAAATATGAAAGAACAGAGCAGCGGGTTCTTGCTTGGTGTACAGTTAGGACACGGCGTGAATTTTTTTAATGCCCATTCTCTTGTCTTTTGTGCCCATTGCAGGCGTGTAGCCCTGTTATGTTATTCATGTGGGCCTTCTAGAGATCAGAATGCGCTGTTCAGCGTATTCTATCAGAATGAATCCATTTCATTGTCGAAGGATGGGGGAACGTGCCAAAATGGAACTCTGACGGCAATTGATACAATGTTACAGTACGGTTGTGACAAATTGATACTTTTGTAGCACAGCCAGTGTCTCTGTAACATTGTATCAGTCGGGCTGCTCAAAGAGATGTATGCAGGCATTATGCCAGCTTTATTTGCTAGTCTAATAGGTAATCCTCATATAGAGCCCAGCTTCTCCACTATTGTTCCAGCAGCTGTATGCTTGTGTATTTAGTTTATTATGCTCGTGTGTATTTACTTTATTGTATTATATTGTCCGTGAACAGGGGGGAAAATCAGTTTTTCTCTCTTATGACAAATAATATTTAGTGCTATAGTTGTCAAATTAATAAAGGCTTACATTAATAAAGGTAACACTCTCAATCCAATCATAATGTAGTTCTATCTGTGAATCTATGCAGATACAAGGGCACAAGTAATCACAGTCGAGATGATATTCAAAACCAATGCACAGTTGGGAGTGTCAAGTCAGTTTTGTTTGTATAGCACTTTTCACAATACTTTACAGAACCGCTTTACTGAACATGTTTGTGATATCTTACAGTCCACATTTAGCAGTTTAAAGCTGGGCTATAGAGGCAAGTTTATGTTTGCTGACGATATAAAAGATCAACCAGATTTGCTATAGTAAATATCACTTTATATGGGTAAAGTTGAATATATGTATAATAGTTGTCAATTGAAGTTAGCAATTTGTTTTTTGTTGATATTAAGGATTATGAAGTCTAAAAGATTTTATTTTCAGTTTTAAACATTTTGGTGTAGTGATAACTTAATTACTGTTAGGTATTGTTGCCATGATTAAAATAACCCCATTGTTATATTAGTATTATTATACTATTTTTTTGAAGTATTTTTTAATATCTGAATTAGATTTTTTTTTATTTATTTATATATATAATTTAGCCCTAATGTGTTCATTTCACTTTTATTCCTTTGGCTTTATTTTTCCATCACATTTTGTAATTTTGTAAATTTGTAATATTTTATTTCAGCTTATTTTCATTAATTTTTTAATAGTTCTAGTTAACAATAACAACACTGGATGGTGCATATCTGGTTTATTTTGGACATAAGTCCACCCAGTAATATTGCTTTTATGCAGTTGTTGTCCCATTAATCAACACAGAGCATTTAAGGCAAAAATTGTCTCGGCCAAACAAGATGAAATCATTTTAAAACTTGCATCACTCTGGTGGTGTCTCACAATAAGAGAAGCTTAAGAGAAACAAATTTACCGCATGGTTTCATATTTTGTTGAATCTGCTTTGAAATCCTTTGCATCAGTCTAAATTATCTTTTAACATGAATTCTCTGATACATGGGAATTATATGGTTAACAATTTAAATTCACATATAATTGTCTGCTTTTGGACATTTCATTGAGTCAGGTGTATCAGACCCTGCTTTTTATCTGATAACAGTTTCACTTTATGTGTAGTGCCTAGAGAAGCAATGTCATGCCATAACTTGTTTGTTTCCTGTGTCCACAGCTCATGCCTAAGGTGTGAATTACCCACATAAATTCTTACTTTTAATTTAGCAGTAGCTGACACTTTTCAAATGTAGTAGTGAAACTTCAAGGCATTTTGCATCTCTTTTTGACCATCTGTCTCTATATATTTTTTCTTGTTCTTGTGCTTTTCTTCATGCTCTGATAATGTGAACATGGAGAAACACTGCAGGCTAACAGTTAATTAAAAGGATTATAGACCTAAAATCAAGTGAGAGTTTGTGTTTTTTTTTTGCCCGATTTGTCAAACAGTCCTCTTTGTATTTATTTGCGGTTTCATGCTTTTTGTGTCTTGTTGTCTAGTTAAATGGTTTTAGGTTTCAATACATGTGTGAAAATTGTGGCCTGTGAATAGCAACCTACCACACAGATCACACTATCAAGCATCTTGTTCCTCTCTGAAACTCAAATGGAATGTTTTCAAATATATAATTAGAATATGAATGATATTATAAATTTTTCATGCTTTCTCATAATGAAATATTGAATTTAGTGTATCCTCGTGCTGCGTTCAGTCATCTTTTTCATAAAATGCTTCAAACGCCTGTTTTAAAAGTATAATATTTGCATAATTTTTTTCTGCTAATTTGAATATAGCTCTCCAGGTTTAGTTTTGCCTTTCAACTAAATTTTCGCATGGTTTCCATGCAAGTGTGCCTTTGGATACGAAGTTGTCTGCTAAAGGAAAATTAAGAAATATAACCTATGAAAGGATCTGTTTTGTTGGATAATGCTAGTCTTGTCAGTCGTTATCCTCCTTTTGTTTGAGTTGATTTTAGCGCTCTGAAAAAGTATTTTAAGTGTCTGCAAAAGTTCCTTTTGGATAGGCTGATTTCTTTATGCTTACTCCGTCAGATCTTTGTTCTAATATGTAAATCTCTGTTGTAATTAGGCCGAGCTCTGAAAATATCAGTTAATGAGGTGCACAGTTAATCTGGATATGCAAAGCAGACTTCGTGTTCTTTTCCAGACAATACGGCTACAGAAGTCACGGAATTTGATCCATGAAGTGTTTGGGTCACAGGGGGCTGTGTGAATAGGATGGTGGAGAATGGCAAGTCATTTACTTCCCGAACGGCTCCATCCTCAACCTCTGGTGCTTAGAAATGTGTAAGAAACACTAAACGCAACCTGCTGTCTTTATGTCCAGATACAGACCTCGCCGTTTCTTTGTGCGCTTTGATCGCATTGACAGAAAGCTCACCTGTTTCACCTAATTTAACCAGCACTCCGTAGGTAATTGGGCTTGTGCATTGACACTCCGGATGTATTTTCCATTCCTCTTTTTTCCCTCCAAAGCGATCCAATTAATATGCTAATGAGATGATAAATATTTATGAACATTTAAATTAGGGAGAAAGCTCTCAGAGCGCCGTGCGAAATGAATTGCTTGCAGGACTTCAAAGTGTTGCTCGTCTAATGAAGTGAGGGAGATTTGCATATGGCTTTAATCAGCTGCATACTGATTATGCTTTATTACGGCGCTGGCAGCCGCTCCGCTTCTGTTTCGTTCCAGAATGAAAACGAACTTCTTCACACTCTAGTTGTTATGACAATCATGGCACAGGGAGAGTGAGAGAGAGCAAATCAAGCAAGCCGGAGAGACTGAGAGAAAGGCAGCCACAGTTTCAGCGAAGCTTAGCTGTGCTCTGCACGTGTGTTGTTTTTCCACTCCAAACCGTTTAGTTAAACAGAGACTTCATTGCTTTTGAGTGTTGTCAGCGAAAGGGGTGCTAAGTTTGTTGTGATGCTCGTAGAGACGCTTGAGAAGGCAAGTGCAGCAGCTGCTGGTGAGTGATGTTTGCAGTCAGCAACAACATTTTAAGGTCTGTTCGATTGTATAGTGATGCTGTTAATATCTAGGGTTGAGTAGTGGACATGTTTGGCTTGTAAATCCAAATGGTGTAATTAACAAACCAAACATGCCCACTAATCAAACCAAGGGATTTTTTTAAGTGTTCACTTAAAAAAAAAAATGTTTAGGTCATATGGTTTGAAATCCAAAATTGGAATGGATTTTTTTTTTTTTAATGATGTTGAGGATGCTGTCACACTTTCGAAAGTCACTGAATGATTGTTCTTTGAAGAGAAACTGAAAGTCCGGTCTTCCTCTGTCTGTTGTAGATTCTAGAATGAGTAATCCATCGGAAACAAGTAAATGTGCAATGGAGAGCGGGGACGAAAACACTGGTAAGTTACCCAAGGAACCGTTGGCTCTTTGGAGATGTCTGGGTTGCATGTTGTGCCTTTCATGTATTTTTCCCCATAGATTGCTCAGATCATTTGGCCTGATCCTTCCAACACAGCTTTCTTTTACATTTTCATAAGTGAGTTAAAGACTATTAGTTCACAGTTCAAGTTCTAAAGGGTCGCTTGTGCAGCTTTCACTGAGGTAGAGCAATCAGGACAATGTCTCTCAATATATATCACCGTCAGAAGTTTTTTTTAAAAATAAGAAAGGCCATGGAGCTGAATAACTTGGCTGAAAAGACCTTTTTGTGTGTCCCTTATCTATTGTGGCATTGCCTGCTTTTCTTCTTCCAGGTGCCCAAACAAATGGACTGGACTTTCAGAGGCAGACTGTGCAAACAACAAGCGCAATCACCAACGCACACGCACAGGCCTTGCTCCAACAGGTATGATCTTTTTCTCTGAGCTCACACACACATTTGTGGTCTGTGTCATGGATGAAAGAGCTATAGGAATTTAAAGATGTCCCCAGGGACATAGTTCTCCTGTGTCTGAGTCACTAAACCGCCACTGTCTTGAACTGTGTGATTATCATGTCTCGGAGTGACTGCTGAGGCTTTCCACCTGATGTCATGCATTGTTTTGTCTATTTGAATATAATGTGTGAGATTTGTCACAACTCTGAAGATTAAAGATTAAAAGCACAACGTTTTATCTCCTGGTTACAGGGGAAATTATTGGGCCCCATATGCTAATTAGCTGCTCTGCAGTTGCTCGGAAACAGATGGTTGAGAATATGCAAATCTATGCAGAATTTACATGTACTGCATAACCGTTTCGTTAATTAGCATACCCGCTCTGCTCTCCGCTTGAAGTCTCAGAAGGCTGCGATATATTTATATCACCATACACGAGCATCAAACAAAAACGTATTTTTGCAAATATAATTTTGGGATGGTCTTAATCTAGATCTGCATTCTCAGACCCCACTTCCACAATGATTGAAAAAGGGAAAAAAACACTCTTTATTAGTCCTTATTTGCTTCTACTACCAAAACTGGAACATTTAAACCAGCAAAAAAACATTACCCACATTGTGCAATAGAGTGCAACAGTGCTCTATCCGCTTTTTGTCAGCAGCCTTTGTTCCGGAAGTATATTTCCCACTCATTTTTTCCCCATAGGGATTTAAAAAAAGTCTTTGTTAAAGAGTTATAAGCCCTAAATCAATCAAACCAACCAACCAGCTACGAGGTGAATCAAAACATTACAAATTATGATTTAATGCAAAACAGTTTAATACATTTTATTTACAAATCAGACAAAAATACAGTTACAAGACTGTGTGCTTAACGACTTTAATGAGGTGAAAGATGTACAATCCCATGAAGCATCGCGAATGACGAAATTTAATTAAAATCTATGGAGAGCAAAGGGAGACTATTACGCCATTCACAGTACTTCATGTGCTAATATTAAAAAATAAGTTGAAATAATGTGGGCCGACGTCTTCAACAAAAGCATATACCATCGTAGCTCACAATAGGTCTGTTTTTTAAGGTTGATAAGTTATCGTTAAAAATCTATTCCTGTGTGGTGAAAATGTATCAGATTTTTACTTCTGGAACCTGACTTGCACTTTCAAAAATAATTAATTATGGGCCACAAATTGACCTCACCCAGTGTTTTGTCCCTAGTCTAAATTTGTGCTGTCCTAGACATTTCTTTTCCTTTTTTTGAAGTGGTAGAGACCATGTTTGTGTCATGAACAATCACCTTTTGGTTGAAACTTACTAGTCAATAGCACAAAATATATATTATATATCAGACATGTTAAGATCACATGATCAGCCAAATACTACATACTTTATCTATGTGACCCATATTATCATACACGTTAATAATTGTATTAACTATAAACAAGAAGTATATTATTAATAGGGATGTCAATTTAGCACATTCATTTGTTGCGATTAACTATGGGAGATAAACGCGTTAAAATTATTAATGCTTTTTACGCACCCCAGCCCAGATCTTGTTTTACAGAAATTTAGTTACGAACATGATGCAGGGCAGCGGGTGACTGCGTGATGAAGCCTATAAGAATGCTTTTTTTGTTGTTGCTTAATTTCACCAATAAAAATTGTTCCAAACAAAGCTACAGCAGAACTGTTGTTCTGCTTTTCAACACAGCAGTGTTTCATTACTGAATGAATCTGTGGTTTTAACAAAATTGAGGGAGCCAATGATTCATTCACCCATTGATAAAGACGGCCATTTGCTTTGTTCCTGAATGAATCAGCCGTTTGAATAAATCTGTTGAATGAAAGACTGAATGACTCAATCATTAAGACAGCGACTTGCCACCAACTACTGGCGATTTAAGATTCATATTTAGAGTATCATTAAATTTTTCATTCATATGCATGCCACCTCTGAGCTTCATTAAACAGTCTGTGTAAATATACCTAAATGGCCACATTGTAATAAATTCTATGTTGAATCAAAATGTTTAGTTCTAAAGCTAGTTTTTGTAATGTGTATTCAGTGCTCATCTAACACAATAATGACTTTACATAATCTTTTGGGGGCTAATTTCTCAGCCATAATTGATGTGCTATTAATTAGATTAATTAATCTGCGTATGTAATTAGATGATAAAAATGTAATCGCTTGACAGCCCTAATTATAAATCGTGGTTAACTGTAAATATCACATTTCAACAATGGCAACTGAAAAAACCTGCAACTGCCTGAAATGACTGCTTATGCCTTTTAGTAAAATAAATTGTGAATAATGGATTAATTTACACCTTAGGAATTCCATGGAAATCTGTAAAATTTTGTGTGGGCCTTGTGAAAAATGTGGTCATAATAGATAAAATGAGTTCCTGTCTTTCTCTTTGTGTCCAGTTGACTTTGACTCCAGCGCAGCAGCAGTTATTGATACAGCAGGCTCAGGCTCAGCTCCTGGCAGCAGCGGTGCAGCATTCAGCCGGCCAGCAGAGTAGCACTACAGGAGCCAGCATCTCTGCCTCCGCTGCCACCCCCATCACCCTCTCTCAACCCATCCAGATCACACCTGTAAGAGAGACACACTTTCATTCACTCCTAAAAGGGGCTTGTTGTATTTGAAACTATAATGACGTTTAATGTAAATTATCCAGTGATTTATTCAGTGCTTTTGCTTGGGGCTGAATTTTCTAGTGCTGTTGTTTTTAATGAAGAAGCCCCATTCTTTCATTATAATGTTTTCATTTGAATAAATGGCATTTCAGTAAAGGCAAAACAAATTGATTACAGACGTTAACGAAAAAGCTTTTGAAATGTAATCACTAATGAATTTAATTACGTTACGTTTAATTCACTTAATTACTAATAAATAATTCAAACTAACTGTAATTCACAGAGCTCAACAATAAGGATTTGCCCTGGCAGTTTTTTCACCTGTCCTGGGGATGTCTCAAGTGTTAAAGTGAAGTGTATTTTTAATTAACATTAATAACAAATGAAGTTTGAAAGATTTGGCTTTTATAAGGATTCATAATTTGCAGGAACAAAATCCATGTCCCCCAGCTCTTCAGCTATTTACACGAAGAAAGCTGCATCTAAAGTATTTGGAGAATCATTGTACCCAAAATATGTAAATACTTGTAAATTTGTGAAGAGGAGGAATTTACAAGGGATAAAAGATTTCAGAAAACAGTATATCATATGCTTAAATGATATACTTTGCTGGTTTTAATGGCAACAGCAATTTCTTTTTCAAACAAAATTTAAAACGTCTTTACTGTCAAATTCATTGTAATTGATGAGGTTGTCATGGCAGTCACAGCTGCACTCTGGAAAAGTGGCGCACACTAACATTCTTCTTACTATGTGTGTTTGTGTGAATCAATGCAGCAGTTACAGCAGCTGCAACAGCAGCAGAACCTCAACCTGCAGCAGTTCGTGCTGGTCCAACCGGGCCACCACATCGCAACACAGCTGCAGCCCACGCAGTTTATCATCTCGCAGACGCCACAGGGCCAGCAGAGTGAGTCCGGTGTCCTCTTAACCTCCTCAGATCTCTTTTGTCCCTCAGTATGATCTGATTGTTTTGTCCTTCCTCTTGCACTAAACAGGTCTCCTGCAAGCCCAGAACCTTCTAACTCAACTACCTCAAAGCCAAGCCAACCTCCTGCATACCCAGCCAAGCATCACACTTGCCACACAGGTCAGGGATATCCCATTTACCCACTGGATCCATTTTTATTCAGTCCAATCAGAGAGAGTGCACAATCCATTGCAGACTGTTATTTATTCTATTTTACTGGTCTTATTTGTTAAAATACGCTTCACAGCCTGCGACACCCACACGCACGATAGCAGCGACCCCCATCCAATCCCTCGCTCACAGCCAGACGACACCAAAGCACATCGACACACCCAGCCTGGAGGAGCCCAGCGACCTGGAGGAGCTCGAGCAGTTTGCCAAGACCTTTAAACAGAGACGCATCAAACTGGGCTTCACGCAGGTAAACCAGGCTTCACTAGTCTCACAGTTTGTGTTGTCTGTTGTTGATTTCACTATTCAAAAGTCTCTGCTGTTTAGCCATCCAGGTCATTGCAGAAATCGTGACTTATTTTTAATTATTTAACTGGGACTCATTAGGTGACTCGAGTAAATTCTGCCTGACGTTTTCACTGTTAAAACGTTATTTTATGCTGTTGTGTTTGCATGTTCCAGGGGGATGTTGGCCTTGCCATGGGAAAACTTTATGGAAATGACTTTAGCCAAACCACCATTTCTCGCTTTGAGGCCTTGAACCTGAGCTTTAAAAACATGTGCAAACTGAAGCCTCTGCTTGAAAAATGGCTCAATGATGCAGGTATGCATTTTCTCTGCTCTGAGCCATCTCTCTCCTTTTCCCTCCTCTCTCAAAATAACATTACATACCATGAAGAATGTTAGAAAGGATATGAAGATTCCTGTCGCATTCCTCTTTAGTTTTGGAGCTCCTCTCAGGATACTGCAGCTCTCAGCTCTCTTTTCTGAATCCGTCGGTGGTTTGTTATATAAAGCAAATCTTTAACTTGAATAATGTTGCTAAGTAGTACAGCTGATGCTCTGAGGCATGTCTGCATTGCTGTTTGCCACAGGTGCTTATATCAGTCTCTCTTTGTGTTTTTGTGTGCGCTGTTTGTGCAGAGAACCAGACTTCTGAACAGGCCTTGTCCAGTCCCAGCTCTCTTGGCTCGCCTGGGCTGGGCATAGAGGGCTTGAACCGGCGCCGCAAGAAGAGGACCAGCATCGAGACCAACATCAGAGTGGCCTTAGAAAAGAGCTTTCTGGAGGTGAGCGACATCTCGCATCAGAGCTTATTCTGAGACCGTGATTTAAGTTTTGATGGCACAAAATCATCCTTCGGTTTTCATTGTCAATGAAGACTCGAGGGTTTAACCCGACCACATGGCAATGATAATTAAAATCGTGAGACACAATTTTTCTTATTATTAAACAATAATAAATTATTTAATAATAATAATAATAATAATAATAAACTATTTTCTCTAATTCAGTTTACACAGATTTATATTGCATTTAATTCTTATTATTATTAATAACTATATTTTTGTAATTCAGTCTCATATTGTATTTCTTACAATTTCTTATTATTTATATTACTTATTTAATACAAAATAATAATTTATGGTTTACACTATTATTGACAATAATAATTATGTATTTATAAACAGATCTATATTACATGGTTGGTATTGTTTATTATTATTATTATTATTATTATTAATATTATTAATATTATTTTAATAATAATAATAATAATAATAATAATTAGTATTTCTGTGCAGTAATTCAGCTTACACAGATTTATTTTACATTGCTTATTATTATTATTATTAGTAGTAGTATTAGTAGTAGTATTAGTAGTGTACTTTTATTACTACTGTTTAATAATGTTACTGTAAAATAATCATTTCTATAATTTAGTTTTTCACAGGTTTAAATTATTTTTTATTATTTTCTATTAGTAGTATAGTTGTTGTAGTAGTGTACTTTAAAATAATTATTACCATTTTATAATAATAATAATAATACAGTGTTTTATAACTGTGTAAATATGAAAAGCCTCCTCTTTAACTGAAAGATATGTAGTGTGACAATATTTGTGTACTGTTGTTTAAACATTTGATTAGGGGTGTGACGGTTAGTATATAACCGTGAGACCGACGGTTATAGTTGAACACCGTCATTACAACTCTATAACCGCCAAAACCGTGTTATTAAAATATTTTTTACAAACATTTTTTATCATAGAGAATGTTTAAATACTAATTAAAAACAATTGTTAACAGTCTGTGTTATTAATGGTCTACGTCGTTTCCAACTGTATTTGATTCTTTGCCAAGTACCCCCTGACCGACCGACCTCCAATCATTTGAGATAGAAATAAAAGCTATGATATAGTGATGTGCCATCATTATGAGATTTATTAAACAAATGAAAAACATTTGCAATAATAAACATTAGCAATGAACATTTGCAATTGGGAGACATGGTTTTTACCACTTAATGAAGTTTTGTTTTGTAAATCGTCAGACATGATTTTTACCACTTCATTAAGTTTTGCTTTGTAGAAAACCTTTCTTTAAAGCGAATTTCGTTTTGTACAAATTGTATCTTAATTTTAATAAATGTTTCATCAACCAATTGCATGTATTTAATAAATAAAAAGGAGACAAATATAGGAGACAATATAATAACCGTGACATTGAGGCGACGGCGCGCCGCGTTCACTTGCATTGCATTGTGAAGTAGAGCGCATCTCATCGTAAATGAATGAAACTCAGCGTATGCCTATGGCTCATACATTAGCATTAAATATCTTTGCTGCATCCTTTCTAGAACAGACAAGGGCTTTCTTGCGGCTCGCATCAGCAGAGCATTGCATCGTCCATAGACCGCAAAACAATCAGCGGATGGCGGGCGGGTGCGGCTTTGAAATCTGGTTAAAGAACGTTGGTGCGGATGATGAGTTTTGTGACGCGGTTGCGGAAGAACTAATACCCCATCCGCGTATCTCTATTGATAACAACATTGAACACTACACAAATATTCATTTTATTCAAACTAAGTTGTCCTATAACAGACGAACGTCGCAACCCCCCCCCCCCCCCGACGGTTATGTTACAAACCGTCACATTTGACTCACGTCATAACCGTCATCACCAATTCTGAAACCGGCACACCCCTACATTTGATATTGTCCCAACCTCAAATTTTCCTGCTGAATTGTTACCTACTAAAACTGTGGACTGCAGACTTGTAGGACTTTGTGAATTGTTTTTGCCGTAAGGGCGTTTCTTGTGCATTTGCCCTTTTCAAGCAGAACCAAAAACCTACCTCTGAGGAGATCACCATGATCGCGGACCAGCTCAACATGGAGAAAGAGGTGATCCGAGTATGGTTCTGTAACCGCAGGCAGAAAGAGAAGAGGATCAACCCGCCCAGCAGTGGCAGCATCTGCAGCACCCCTATCAAAGCAATCTTTCCTCACACCACAACTCTGGTACGTGACATGCAAACTGCCCCCCCTTCATTCAGACCAACAGGTCTGACTGCTTAAAATAGTGCTAAACCTCTTCCTTCTATCCCCTGTTTCAGGTACCGAGTACAGCCAGTCTTGTGACCAGTAACACACCGACTACGATGACTGTCAACCCAATTATGTCTCTCACCAGCACTAGCGTCGGTTTCACTGGTAAGCAAGACTGAAATGATGAAACTTTCCTATTGTTCACCTTACAATCTTTAAAAGATGATTTTCTTTCTACAGGCACAACTATTGGCTCGGCCACCACTAACACGGCATCGGTCATCTCCACTGCACCTGTGGTCACCACCGCAGCATCCTCTCCTTCGCTCAGCCCTTCCCCCAGCGCAGTGCAGACGTCCTCAGAGCAGGCTTCAGCTCAGGAGATAGTAGCGGCAGTAAGTCAGGCATCTTCCTCTCTGGCAAACACTCTGGGCACTGGGCAGGTGATGGTGGCATCACCCAGCCTCACGGCTGCTCTGCAAGGAGCCGCCCAGCTGCCCACCAGCGCCAGCCTCGCCGCCATGGCTGCAGCCGCTGGCCTCAACCCTGGGCTCATGGCATCCTCGCAGTTCAATCCTGGGTAAGTGTATTTTTATTTTTAAGCTTGTAATGGGATATCTTTGTGTTTAATGATAATTCCATCTTTTTTCTGGTGTTTCATGTGCAGCGGGGCTCTTCTTAGTTTGGCGCCAGGTGGTCTCGGAAGCGCGTTGAGTCCAGCACTGATGAGCAACAGCACCTTGGCCACAATCCAAGGTGTGTGGAGCGGCAAGTACACTTGTATTTACATTATGGCTCTGCATGCGCTTGTTAGTCTTGGTGTCACCAGCTTGTTTTAAATAAACTACTGTTCAAACATTTGAGGTCTTTGATTAATAGAAAGTTCAAAAAACAGCATTTTGTTGAAATAGAAATCTTTTGTAACATTATGAATTTGTTTTTTCAACTGATTCTGTCCTTGCTGAAGGATTAATTTATAAAAAAAAACAAAAAAACTAAAGCCACTGGAAGGCAAGCCTGCAACCTTTAGCCAAAAAATGTCTAACACTTTGGCGGTACACAGGGAAGGAGACAAGGCTGTTTTTTTTTTGTTTTTTTTTTAATGGATGTCAATGGAGGAGAGGCTTCACTACGATGAATGAATCGCTAAAATGTTTGCTAAAATCTTGATAACATGTTTTACACTAAAAAATACTTTCATTGGGAACTATATGTAGATTTTACCTTGATAAAAATATAATTTTTTAAGAGAAGGCAGAGTAGGGAATGTTGCGACAGTTAGGATTCGTTTAAGGCATTACCACCAGCAAATGTGTCTAGGCATTGTTATATATTGTATTATATTAAGAAAAATATTTGCTCTCTCTATGGCTTCCAGGGTTCAACAAATAAATTAAACTCGAATTGTAATGATTTATGACTGCAGTGCATTCCTAATAGTGATACAACGCTTTTAATGAATGAAGGTAAACAAAACATAAAAATTTGAATAAATAAATGTAGTCTTTATAGCTTCCAGATTTCAACAATTAAATTACAATTACAATTTTAGTGACTAGTATCACTACTATATATGCCCAATAAAGTTGTTTTTTTAATGAACAGATTCAAATCTAATCTTATGTGTTTATATGCGTGACCAGAAATCTGGTTAGCAGTTACACTTTTTACAATGATAAAGAGTTACATACCCTTCCATCTCACAATAATAAGACAATCTCTGAAAAAACTTACTGACGCCAAACTTTAGAATGGCAGTAAAATGATCTGTTTGTAAAACAAACATGATTTTAGTGGCACTGGTGTCAGTCTACACACTCAAAAGCTTTCTGCATGCAACATATTTGCATACAATTCAAACATTGTAAATGACTTATTTGCATACAATGCAAACCACCTAGGTGCATTTGTTATGCCATTTTGTAGTTGTTTTTTTGGAAAAAATGACTTTTTTGTGGGGCTGTTGATTTAACATGTTAATTTGGTGTGATTTAATTAGGGAAAAAAATTATGTGTTAAAATTCTTAGCGTTTACCATGCAATGTAAGAATACTTTACCTTTGTCTGTAGTTAAAAAACATATATACAAATTAGCTAAAATATTTCATAAATGAACATGCAAGGAATCTGAAGAACTGTAAAAATATGTGTGAACCATCTTATCAGTCAAAATTCCTATATTGCTGCATCTCTGTTCTAGTAATTTATTTAGTTTGTTTAGGCAACTGCTCTGTTTCGAACACCAAGTTCTAATGTTGTTCTTTGTCTTCCTCTTTAGCTCTGGCATCTAGTGGCACTCTGCCCATTACATCACTGGACGGGAGCGGGAACTTTCTGTTTGCCAACACCAGCGCTGGCAGTACCCCTAACCTCATGACGACACCGCTCTTCCTGAACCCTCAGAACTTGTCACTGCTTGCCAGTAACCCGGTCAGCTTAATGTCTGCGGGAGGGGCTGGGGGTGCTGCCGGAGCCCTCAATCTGCACATCACCGCTGATGCCCACCAGAGCGCTGTTACCACGGCAACTATGCCCGCCTCCACCATCACCACGGCCTCTAAGGCCCAGTGAAAGCTTAACCCACTCCTCTCCTCTTCTAGACCCCTTTCTTTAATCTCTTGCTACCACCAAAAACAAACCCACTAAAAAGGATTTGATGTTGTTTTAATGTTATTTTACCGTTTAAGTTTGTATGTTCTAACTTTACAGATATCTTTTTCACACATTAATCTACGATGTTTGGACCTCATTGTCGGGTTGACCTCAACCAAATCAACAATAAGCGAATGTTGGCGTCACCACAGAGCTTGCATCAGGAGAGCAGAAACCTCCCTGGACATTGTTGCAAGTCTCTGTGCGACGCAAAAGCATATTCGTTTCAGCAAATCCACTCTCTCCCATTTTCACATTATACCTCTTCTTCAGAGGTACTTCTGAAATGCTTTTAACCAAAAAACTTTGTTTACTCTGTGTTGAATGATACCTTCTTACTGCTGACAGTAACCTCTTCTTCACCGTAGAAAAAGGACACCTTATATTCTTCTGTCTATGATCTCTTCTCTTTCCACTGGAGATCCTGCTTTACAGATGTTCCTGTCCTCCTGGAACATCTCCTTTTAGATGCACATCATTTATTTTTGTCAAACAGTGGGTTAGCTTTATGTCCTATATCTTACTAACTTGTGGTTACAAGGCTTTAAATGGAGTAATAAGCGGCTGTGATGCGGTTTCATTGCTTTAAGGAATCGTTCGACTGGCCTTTCTTTCTAGTGAATATTGTTTTCGTATAATTTCGTAGTTTACTCAGTAGCAGAAGACTAGTCTGGGTCTGAATTCTGACCCAGTCACAGGCTTATTTAATACTAAAAGCTTTAACGAATTATGAGATGATTCGTCAAGGAGGAGTTGTTCAGCGTGGGCAACAGTGACTGAGCAGTGCCGTCTACTTTGGAGCTTCAGTAACTCAGAGCTCACAACTCTTACGTTAGCGTCAGGACTGTGTAACCACGTAAGGTAAGCCTTACATGGGATGTACTTTTGGTATCACCACCTGATTGTGAAGGTGTAAGTCAAGCGAGTTGGGGTGGATGATATTCAAGTTTGTTTTTGTTTTTTAGGGTCTTTGATTTTCTACTTGTGCACAGTATCTGTACCAAAAAACTGGATTTGAGAACAGAAGTTCTGCTAAAAACCGAGCAGACTGCAGTCACGCTTTAAGAGGTCTTTATTTCGGAGGTCTTTGTATTGCCTCCATTTCAAGATATACCAAAAATCTTTGTTATACCTGTTGCTGTATATTGCTACTGTAGCGTAGTTTAAGCCTAAATATTTATGAGCAAAGGCTCTCGGTAGACCACAGGAAATATAATGCAATATTTTGATCTTTTCCAAAGACGAAAACAGTTATTTTCTTTCTTTCTTTTTTGTTGTTGAGATGGCTGTCCCTCCTGTTTTGTAGTATCAGTGCAACTAACCAAATAGATTTGAGTCGAGGTGAGAGTAGGGCGTGATACTACAGCAAAGTACCAGTTTGAGGTTTGGGATTGTCACTTCTGCCAGTAATTCATGAGGACTTTGAGTGAGAAAAATGGGGGAGTCTTCTTCCCATTGTTTCAGATAATTGAAAATTGTAAACGTGCGTGTGTTGGAAGTAATGCAAGTGTGTTCTTACCTGACAGGCTTTTTGAATATTTCCCTTTTTTGTAGTTACAAGGTGCCAGATTCAGTCCTCTGTAAAATACACAGAGACTTCTCGTCCCCCAGGCCCAATGTGCTGGCTATACCATAGAGCAGTGGTTTTCAAACTAGGTCCTGGGGACCCACGGCTCTGCACATTTTGTATGTCTGTCTTATTTGACGCAGTCAGTTGAGTTATCCTAATGATCTGAATCAGGTGTGTTATATAAGGTACATGTACAAAATGTGCAGAGCGATGGGTCCCCAGGACCATGATTGAAAGCCATTGCCATAGGTTTTTAGTTCCCAACCCTGGTCCTGGAGTACCCCCAGCGCTGCACATTTTAGATGTCTTCCTAATCAAACACGCCTGATTCAACTCATCAGCTTGTTAGTAAAGACTCCAAGACCTGAGATGCATCAAAAATGTGCAGTGATGGGGGTACTCCAGGCTCAGGGTTGGCAACCACAGCCATATAGGACAGTAGTGGGCCTGAAATATCCGTTATAAAGGGGCGAGAACATAATTGGGGGGTTTAGCCGGATGGTCTGTTTTGTTTTTTCCTACCAATGTAATGCAGCCATGATGTAAAGCTTGAACCAAAGTCGATTTCTCACTAGCTGCTGTGCCTGTGTGGGCCAGTGCAATGCTGACCACACTTTCACTACTCACTACTGACATACTTTACCATTTATTAGTCTTCTTTTAAACCCTATTCTTTCATCTCGCATTGACCAACAAATCGTGTTTGGCTTGATGAAGAAATATAGCCTCTCTAGCGCAGCGCTAACTTGAGAACACGATTTTTAGCTCTCGATATTGAAGCATTTAACGATCCAAAGAGAATCTTAAGGGCCTTGTGTTTAAGTGCTGTTGAGATTTTGGGAGTCTGTGTCCTTCGTTTCATTCATTCACCTACTCGGTGAGTCTTTGTTTTGGATGTGATCTCTTCGGTCTCAACACTGATGCTGTGTTTCAACAAATGAATAGCAATAGAAATATCACCAAGATAATTTAATTTAAAATCCAGAAAAACCCGTGGAAGTGCAAAAAGGCCCTGAAATTGCTCCATGGGACAAGGTAGATTTTTTTGTCTAGGCTTGGATTTTATTTCTTAAATGACCAATAAATACAGGCATTCTGGGAGAATTACAGTAGTATTTCATTTCTGTAGCATTGCTTTTAACTCTGTCACATTTTTAATTCTGTCACAAAGAGACAAGAGTCTCCCCTTATTGTCCCTTTTGTGGTTTGTTACTGTGTCCCTTTCTGTATTTTTTTTTTTATGACTCTCTTTTTGTTAGCATCGCTATTTGTTTTATTGTAATATGATTTGAAATACCTCAGCAGCACTTACATGAAAGGTTCACTTTAGGCAAAACACCAGAAGTCAACTCCAGAATGTACAAAAGCTGTTTATAACAGTCCATTTTTAAATGACCAACATGTAAAACAAAACTACAAAGTATAACAGGAAAATCTGTAATAATAATGTCACATAAGTCTACTACTGCTATTTCAAGTACTACTACTTAAAGGGTTTGTCCAGGTTAACTTGTAATATTTTGTTATCCTACTTGCCAAAGTAAAAAAAAAAAAAAGCCTTTGTCTTTGCGGCTGGGTCTTGTTGCTGCTCATTCCGCTGGTTCTGTCCGGAAATGTCAACGTAGCCTCTCTGGATGTGTAGATTTATGTGTTGTTTTGCGCATTAGTGTCATTACCCGGTGGTCGCCGGGACTGTGGGGAGTTACTGATATATTTATCTGAGGAATGACTCAAGATTAGAGAACTTCTTTTCTAAATTCTATATATATTCACTTATGTAAGATGCTCATATTTTATATTTGAACTTATATCTAGTTTGAATGTAGTGTTTTTGTCATGCTTATTCACTAAAAGGAAAAAAATAACAAAAAATTACTTCATTTATATGATAGCTATTCTAAGAAAAAAAGTCAAGACCAAAAATCGCAACCACACCCTTGTGATGTGGGAGTGGCTGTTGTGTGCCCCGCCCACATTAACATTTGTTTGTTTGAGTGGGTGGGGCTTGTGATGGTGCTCTAAAGGAAAGCCCCCAGCTTTAGTTGATGCAACAGACTTGATAGCACCAAACTACTCTTAATTTCTTTTCTTTATTTTACATTTGGTTGTTGTTTTTGCTTTTTATGGATTTCATTTGCCATGTTGCTTTTTAACAATCTTTTACAATCATTTGAATTTAATTACTTTATGCCTTTTTTGTATATCATGAGGGAGCAACGTCACTGGCTTTCTTTGTTTGACAAACTTGCGTTTATCATTTATGCCTTACTATTATTTCAGAGTTTGACACGTTGTAGCAAACTGTAATATGTTGATGTTACAGATGATTTTGTTTGGTTGTGAATCTGTGTGTGTGTGCATGAGTGAAAGATGATGCAACAGGGCATGCACCAATGTCAAAACTCACACGGTGCATATCAACCATGAAAATAACGCTGTGAGTTTTATTTGTGTTTTGTGATATTTTGGAAGTGTTGCTACCTATTATGTAGGTATAATTCAAGGCTGTTGGATACCTGTTGAAAGCTTTACTAATAACTCAACTCCAGCTGATATGTAGGGGGCGCTAGTGGTGCATTACTTTGAAAGATGACATTTTAGAGAGGTTCTGTCCGAGTCCGTATCTCAAGTGACTCATTTTTCGGAAATACAGGATTTTTTTCTTAAAGTGGATATAAGGAAGCATCATACATCATTTGATGCAATTGACCACTTGGCTGTAAATGAAATCCTTTTGAACCTGTGTGCACATGAGATGTTTCAGATGTGATTTATCCAAGGATGTTGAACCTGGCAACAGCTCTGTACATTTGAAGTTGTTGCGGATCCTTTTTTTTTGGCACTTGATTTTGGCGTGTGTGGATGCTCTGACTTGTGATTTGGATAGTTTCTTGATTGTAGCAGGGTTTGCCACTGTAGACCCTTAGTCTAGTAACAAAATAGGATAGTTGCAGAAGAGGTCATGCACCAGAGAGCCGAGCGAGAGCTGGTCCGAGTAAAGGAGCTGTTGTATACCTCATTTATAACTCGAAACTGAGTAAAAACTAGCTTTAATCTACTTCAAAAGATGAAATAAAATAAAAAATAAAAAACAAAGATCTGTCCTAGAACAGAAGCCTGCAGATGTCTGTCTAAAGTTTAGAGTGAGGAACCGGATGATACCTAGAAGGCTCCACAAGCTCATGCATATAGGAAGCCCATCCCACTTATTTATATTTAACTTTTCTAGAAATTTAAGTTCACATTTATAGCTCCTTTTTATGATTTGACAATCGTCGTCTTATGAAACCCCAAAAACTATTCGGAAACTTTCGCATGGCGTGCGCTGTTCATTCTGGGTTTGCTTGTTCCTCACCTTCTCAGTGGTAACCAAAGACTTTCAAAGTGATTGTATGGACTAAACTCTCTCCTAGTTCCCTGCCTCAACCATTAGCTTGGGGTTTGAGATCATCGATCGAAGCATGTGGCTGAGTGGGCGGGGTTTAGCAGAAACAGCTCTGCCGGCTTCTGGAAAGGACTTAAAGCAACCCCTCACGGGCTGGGTGATGTTTATTAATATACGCTGAAGGATGTCCTGGGCTCACTGCAACCTGCTCAGGATAAACTGTCCTCTGGAGTTCCACTCTGTGGCTGCAGCAAGGCAAAACTGTTTCTATGATTGTCTACAGAAAACACGCAACGTCTCTCCATAGTCTTTTAGGTGCCGTCGTCCCGTGGTTTCGCTGTTCTGTCGATGTCTTTATCTAGCTTTGCTGTATCCACTATCATGATTTCAATTGGTTTGATCAGCTGTGCATCAACTATGCATCGTTGTCCTCCATCCTGCAAGGGCGGCGTCTGTGTGACGTGGTCCTTTTCAGATGGATTTTGATCTTTTTATTGCAAGTGGAGGGTCGAAAGCAACTATAAGCTCTATCCCAAAGCAAAAATATCCAAATATGAAATGTTTTACAAATGCAGATACCAAAGATTCCTCTTCCTTCCCAAACCCTTCAGCTTGTGTATTAAGAAACAGAACCCAGCTCTGACAGTAGTCCTAACCTCAGTAATTCCAAAGCGTAGATGTATATTTTGGTATTTTCCTGAGATGCTTATGGGGGAAAAAAAAGTTTGTCTTGTTTTTAATTTTCTTGTTCGTTGGATCTGTTGCTCTTTTTCTGTCACAGCATGGAATTTAACTGCAAAACTGTCTTACTGTAGGTTAAAGAAATAGTATTTTTGTATGTTTTTGGATGTGTCAATGTATGTGATATCAGTTTCACTGCCCAACTTATCATTGTTTTTAAAACAAAAGACAGAAAAAAGGTTAAGTTAAAAAAAAAAAAAAAGACAATGTACATAATACTTTAGTCATTGATTTCAAAAGAAATCTCTCTCTATACTCTCATTTCCATATTTCCTATGGCTAAAGCTCAAGGAATGTTCCATTTTTCACTCTGTCTCATACTGTAGATTGTACTTCTATATCTCCCTTCAGAACGCTGTAACTCACTGTTGTAATAGTGACGATTGGTTGGGTTCTGAGTATCACTACAGACCTGAACTCTAGTGCCACTCGTGGCCTGCTATCAAGCAAACACACACCCAAGACTGAACGCTAAATGGCTACATCGCTGTAGCTTAGAACTGAATGATTGTGTAGAATATAAGTATGTGAATCAGGATACATGGTAGATTTGATGCATTTGTCTGCTGTATTTTGTTTGTTTTTTTATATATATATATATAAAGATAATCTTTTACTGTAACTGTACAGTTCTCTTTTGTTGTAAACATCATTAAACCATTTTCCAAGTGTTTTAATATTCTAATAAGTCTTTGGTCTTTTAATATTGTTGATATACATTTTATTTCATTTTACCCTTATGTTTTACAGTAATCAGTCAAATGGACTATTTTACGCACATAACGTAGAAAATAAGAGCACTGTCTCCTACCTCTCCAGACAGAGGTCTAGTTCCTAAATTGCCTTGTAAAATTGGTTTGAAATGATCTTTTCCTGCCATTAACATACAAGATCCTCTATTGCAACCAAAAATTGCATATATACTATATATACACATACATACATACATACATCATCACATACATCACACACTGCCGTTCAAACGTTTGGGGTCGGTAAGATTATTTAAAATGTTTTTGAAAAGTCTCAAAGCTTGTTTGATTCATTTTTATTGTGTTACATGGTAATTCTATTTTAATATCTTTTAAAGTGTAATTTATTCCTGGGTTGGAAAAGCTGAAGCCATTACTCCAGTCTTCAGTGTCACATGATTCTTTAGAAATCATACTAATATGCTGATTTGGTGCACAAGAAACATTTCTTATCAATGTTGAAAACCGTTGTGCTGCTTAATGTTTTTGTGGAAACCGTGATACATTTTTTCAGGATTATTTAAAGAATAGAAAGTTAAAAAAAAACAAAAACATTTTGAAATAAATCCGTTGTCTTTACCGTCACATTTTTAAAAAATCAATTCAGTGCATCCATGCTGAATTATAGTATTTATTTCTATATATAAAAGTATAAAATCTTACTGACCCCAAACTTTTGAGGATATGTATAAAGCAAGACACATAAATGCATCCAACAAAGATACACAATTTTTCTGTTGGTTGGAAGATATAAAAATTGCTCCTGAGGTTGTGCTGTGTGTTAATTGTGTGTTGTGGGAAAAGTTTCCATCTCCACAGCCTCGGCTGCATCCCTTTTTCTCCCTGTTCGAGCCTTTAAAGGAATAAACCAATAACATGAACTGATGAATTTTGGCTTTTAACAAAACTGCAGTCTGTTTAAAAACCTACCAAGCAGTGCAATGTTTTGATTACCTAGAACACTGATAACAGATGCTTAAGTAAATATAAGGGAAGAGAAACTAGCTAAAAAAAAAAAATAAAAAAAAAAATTATGATTTGAAAATACATTGTGATTTCTGGATATTTTTTTTTAGATTATGTCTCTCACAGTGGACATGCACCTACGATGACAATTTCAGACCCCTCCATGATTTCTAAGTGGGAGAACTTGCAAAATAGCAGGGTGTTCAAATACTTATTTTCCTCACTGTATATTGTAATATCCAAAGTGGCCATAAAAAGGATATTTTTATGTAAAACATTTTTTTTATGAATGCCATTTAAGTATAGGCCTATATCAAATCAAGAGTTTAAAACGAATTGTTACATTACCTCATCAGGTTTGCTCTTGGCTTTGCGAGCCTGCAGAAATAGAAAATAATAAGCTATTTATGCTGATTTGCCAACTGAGCATAGTAAGGATATTATGCCTCATCATTGGGTGAAATGATTCATTATCCGGTACAACAACCTACACACTTTTCTCATATCCGCGCACTTACTTTGGCTCCTTTTGGTCTTATTTCCTGGTATTCATCATTTCTTGCTCCTTTTAGTTCCTAGAAAATACACCAACCACCATTGAGGAATGATCAAAAAAAGTAAGTGCACTACTGTAAACAACCACAGGAGGGCAGCAGGGATTACAGCTGTCGCTTTGGTTTAGTCTACCATGAGAAGAAACTTGTATCTGGTTAAATTTATCTGTTACTCAGATCTCATCCACATCCTTTCTGACAAATAAGTGGTTCAACTTCTTACCTGATAATGTGTCTCTGGCTCCCGTCTTCTAATCTGAAATATGTTGATATTGATTAGATGAAGGTAGGCATCTAAAAACAATTTTTACTTTCAAAATTGCAATTTCACGTTTATAGCCGGCAGGATTTTTTCATATTACAAACATGATTGGATATCATGACATGAAGTGGGCCTAAAGTCTGTGTACAATAGGCTACATTTGCAGTTAACTCACTTATGATATATTTATGAATTTAAATAGGCTATACTTAAATTAAATGAAAACATAAATAATCTCACCGGTCTGTCCAGTTGCTGATAATCGGAACTCATCTGAGGCAGATCCAAGTCCTAAGAAATACAGCACGCACATTTTGTATAAAGTCTTTATTAATCGGGTCATTCCTGTTAGGTAGTGCTTTTTGAATTTTGTCACGTTAAAAATAAATATGATTCTGTTGTAATTTAACTAGATATTTTAATATAGGGTTAAACCATACTTTTAGAAGCTCTGTCCAAGCTCCTACCCTCGAAATGAATGTTTAATGTGTGTGTGCAAAAATGAAAATGATACTTATCCTCAAGTTGTTCCAAACATGTATGAATTTCTTTCTTCTGCTGAACAAAAAATGAAGATATTTTGAAAAATATGGTAACCAAACAAAGTTGATGGCCCCCCCTGACTGAAACATATTGAAGTCAATGGGGCCCACCAACTGTTTGGTTACCCGTATTCTTCAAAATATCTTCTTTTTTGGAAGGTAGGGGGGCTAAATGTAGGCCTACTATCTATTAGTTTTTTTACATTTAAGTATTTGTGTAATTTTTCCCCCAACCATTTCTTTAACCACAAATGTTAGATTTAAAGTTAGTCAGGGGCCACAGGGCTCATATTTTCACTTGGCGATAAAGATCCTAGCGAACAGATATCGCCAGAGCCGCTGAACGCTGTTATTGAGGTAATAGTTCAGCGCTCGGCACTCTAATGTTTTATGTTAGGATCAAAACAACTCGACAAAACATTAAAACTGCCATTATTTATCACTTTATTATGTCTTTACATATTAAAAATACACCACATCACTTAAAAACAGCTAACTGTAAGCTGTTCTAGGGGTGCCAAAAAGACAATTTATGTTGCTTGAGATGAAACTCAACAGATAGTGAAAGTAACACTTAATGTTAAAAAGGTTTTTGATTATAGAAAGGTAAAAGGAAGTAACTTAGCCTAATAAATACATTTATATGTTCAGAAGTGCATAGCAACAATGCACATCACAAATATAGCAACATCCATCCAAACAAAATTGTTTAAAACTCCTACCTATGAATAATGTGACTTTGAATAATAAAACTAATAAATATTATTTTCATATTTAAAATTGAGTTTAATGTTTTATTAAATATAAAGCACTTTCATAGTAGGAATGACTCATTCAATGCAATACATGTCGACACATGAAGTATATTTTGAACCTTGAACATGATCTGTGAGATATGTATTAATGATAGATAACTCACTGTATAGACGGGCTCATTGGGGTTATTGGCCGGGGTTGCAGGCTCCGGAGGAACAGGCCCTTCCTTTGTAAACTAAGCCATACAAGGCAGTACTCAAGTTAGCGATTAAAACCGTGAGGGAAATTTCTTCACTTGGAACAAAACTGTGCATGCTAGAGCTCAACTTACCTTCTCTCGGAAGTAGAGAGCAGTAAAAATGATAGAATACAGCAGGAGAAAAACATCTAAAATATAGCAATTTGTTGGGTCGCTCAAGGAGGCCTCTGCGAACAGAACAAACAATTTTAAAAGACTTTAATTAAGCAAGTACACCACAAAAATTTGGTGGCTCTTCTTATTTATCGAGGTTTTGAATTATTTGTCTCCTTTCCCAGCGTAGTTGGTTTTGCAATGTTAAAAAAACAAGAAAGAATAAAAAAATGGACAAATGAGAAAGACAGTAAAGACTCTAGAACATAAACCGCCAGATTTTTAATAAAATGTTCTATATTTAGATTACAGTACATTAAGAGGTTAATTTAATTTTGAGGCAACTAAGAGTTTCTGTATCCCAAGGCTTTTCGTGTCTAGTTCTGGAATCACTGTTTACAAAGACTTTCTCTCATGTTCATTCTTGCAAAACATATTTTAAGTGTGAGTTTAATCCGAGGCAGCCAAATGATCTGCTAGATAATGTCTAACACTTTAACTCATTAATTATCAGATTGCATGAATAGAATGCAAACTGGCTTTACAAAAATAAACCACTGAGACCAGTTTAAACTTCTTGAAATTAATTGAGGAATCGATCAAAGCTGAATGTATCGCATTTTACAGTATTTTAGATGGTGACTTAACAGTGCACACTTATAGAACATTTAATCGGATGATACTGCTCAACATGCCATTGACTCTCTTATAAACAAGGCGAAATAAATCTACAGACAATGTTTGAGATTATTAGATGTTTCCTGAAGCCCGTAAATGTCTTGATCGGGCACACAAGTATAAATTCCTTTTTTAATAAAACATAATTATTAGCAAGTGTGGTTTGAAATAACTGTGTATATGAAAATCTAACCATATGGCAAAAATTCAACTAAACAGACAAAACTGGAGATACAATGCCTTCGAATTTAAATTCATGAAATTTTCATGCGCAAAATATCCTGCATTCATTATTATCCCTCTTAAAAATGAAAAAAGAGGCCACATCCTAAAACTTTACGAATGGGCTATTGCATTGCAATCTATTAATTTAGCAAGGTTTTGTGGATAAACTTCAATATCTAACTTTAATCAATTACTTTTAACTGTAATCAGTTCTTAAAGATGTCGAGACATTCTTGCACTAATGATACTTACCTATCATTAGGACAAATAAAAAAACAACATTCAAATAATTAGACAAAGATAATGCAGGACTCTCCTACCAAATAAACATTGCTCTAGTCAACCCACCACGCCACTACTTTTGAAATATATAAATAATGTTTCGGATAGGTAGATAAAAGAAAGTAACTAAAACTAACGTGCAACTATGTACACAGCTTTGTCGACACACGATGATTTGGCACATCGCGTTATGTGCATGTACTGGAATCTTAAACGGCTTGTTTGTTTGGTAGCCTACTGAAATATGGTCCAGTAATATTTTTAGATAATTCTTGCATACATTCCTCACTCTCGTCTGTCATGTACATCCACATTAAGAACATTGAGTGGGTCACAAAACAGTCCTTTATGAAAAAAAAAAAAAAAACCTGCACTCATGCCTTCCTGTTAGAGGCAACAGGGGCCCAAGCTCCTCTACCTGTCTCTCTGTGATCTCTGTGTAAATGTGTGTGTGTAATCTAGTTTGGTGGTTTCTGCATGAGTCTAGTTAAGTGCAAGAACGAGCACAAAAAAGTGAAGGACCAGTTGCATCACTGCAGATCAAATAGGTGTTAATGAGGGCCGGTGGATGATGGTTAGAAAACTGACCACACACATTTCACATGCCAAACTCATTTTTTCTGCAAGGGCATTGCATACAGAAACAAGGACTTATTAACAATCAAAATAAAGTATATAGGTCTAGTCATATCAAATCAAATCTTTACTCATTTATCACTAATGCATTCCTGATCATAAGCTGTGTTTAGTTGCTTTATATAAAATAATGATAAACACAAGAATGTGCTTTAGATAGATTAGAAACTTAAAATCGGTAGTAACAAAGATTCTAGGCTTTTATCATGTTAAGACCCTAATTACATTGAAGAAGCTATTAATGCTAAAATAAAGTTGTTTATGAGTTATCAAAACTGATGAATTAAGAAAAATAGGCATAGTTTTATAAATTAGGCTGTACTGACTGTTAAGAGAGGATTATTGTACACATCAGATTCAATGATTTTTGCAATTCTTTCCAAATGCCAGAAATATCTAGTAGATGTGGATTTGTAAATTCAAAACATGTAAAGGGTTACGCCGTCTATCTAATTGCCTAATTACTGAATACATAATCGGCTTGAGCATGTTTTGTTGCTGTATCTGTTTTAGTATAACTTTTAAAATAATAATTGCAACCACCACTACACATATAATAATAATAACATTAACAATATTATAACAATTCCTTGCTAATTATTATTAATTTTAAATTCAATATGGGAAATAAAAAGTATCCTATACTTTGTGTGTCTACGCGGTCGTTAATGTTGTTGACTTTTGAAAAGCCGCCATTTACTGATCTTTCAATTTTGGCTTCAGGTTTCGCAAAAGTAGAGTGTAGGTTTTCGAGTTGCTTTTGTTGGATCCTCGTTTTTTTAATCTCAGGAAACAACATTTAAACATAAAGATGACAGTTGCGCACCATCATAGCACTGCTGAAAAGCCTTCATCTTTTTAGACATTATGTTGCAAACGAGTGTATTGCACTTAAAACTATTGTTACATGCCATGCTACAAGTCTTGCTGGTTGTGCATGGAAACTAAAATGGCCACATGAAGAGGTGTATGACCCCAATCTTTCTTTACATGAGATAATGCGCGCACACACACACAGGCACAAAAACATAATAAAAAATGTCTAATATTCAATTTCTCCATTTACATTTACTCCAATGACAAGTACATATTTCACAATGACCGAGACCCATTTAAACCAATCAAAACTCTGCGCTGAATGTTATAGGTATTTGACACCCTGTGCAACAAATATGTAAAGAGCAAGATAAATGATTTTACCTGCAGCAGACACATGTGTGGCCAAGAACAATAGAGTGGTTGTCCTGCTCATTTCCATAACATTCCTTGAAACTTTATTTCTGTAGATGCCGTTCCTTCCTGTTGCTTGGCCTGTAAGTGATGTGCAGCAGTTTTTAGCCTTTCTGTTTTGATTGCTTCTACTGTCAACTTTTACCTAACAGGAAGTGGCCCTAGCCCTAGGTTTTCTGTTCTAGTGAATGACAACCACTGCCTCCACCAGAGAGTTGTCCTCTCATCTCAAAAAAGTCTCACCATTTCCTGTATATTTTTAGACCCTCACGCTAACAGTTATGTCTTTCACCGGTGTTGCAGGATACTCCACAGCCACTGTCTGCTGAAATTGTTGTTTCCTTTTTAACAACTTTGGACTGTAAACAAATTTGAATAAAACTTTTTCCCTGCAGGAAATTATACACAATTTTTGTTCAAACAGCTAAGGAAAAACATAACCAGGCAACATTTTCAGAACAGAGATCATACACTTTCACCTGTAGCCTAATTCATAAAAAATAAATATTTTTATTAAAAATAGGCCTACATAGCAAGTTCCAGTTGACAGGGTAGTTTGTATGTTGTGCCCCCTGCTGTTTTGCATTTGCCATTGGTGTGGTTTTATATGTTGGTTTTGTAAGACTAGTTCAAATTAGAATGTTTTTAGCAAGGTTCGACTATATGATGATGGCAGATTTTAACCTAAATGTTGAAGTACTTCATAAATGTCAGATCAAGCAAATTCAATAAACTAGCATTTTCATTGTAAAATGTGTAAATGTATGCTATAGTTTTTTTTATTTATTAATTACAATATTTGTTGTAGCCTACATTACCTTTGTTTTTTGCTGATTTTTAAAAAATCTTTTTGATAATAATGTGACCCTGGACCACAAAACCAGTCACATGGGTCAACTTTTTGAAATCGAGATTTATACATCAATGGAAAACTTTATTCAGCTTTCAGATGATGTATGGATATTTAGGATAGGACAATATTTGGCCGAGACCCAACTATTGAAAATCTGGAATCTGAGGCAAAAAAATATATATATATATAAATTAGACATAAATTAACTTTCCAAAATAAACCTACCTTGAGAGATATTTACTGGAGTAAAAAGTAAAAAGGGAGGCCCCAGTCTCCCTTATAATTGCTGCCATAAACAGTGTTCGATTCATTTCATCAGATCAACATATCAGGCTCTTAAAAGTACACCATTGCAAGCAACATAGTAAAAGGCCAAAAGATCAGGTATCACACTTCTGTGATGGCATTCTGGAATGGTCCTAAAATCTTTAGCCTCCTTGTAAATTGTCTCTGTAATGTGGCACTTCAGTCACATGCATCCTCATTCCGATATAGGCCTATCTTATGTGTGCTGTTAAATCTATGTAGCATCTATATGTTTTCAACATTTTTCAATACAGCTTAATGGCATAACCACAGGAAACATACAATAAGCAATAACTAATTTGTTCATTATTGTCAACATGACCATTGCAAAAACCGTCAAAATAAAATGCAAAAAGCAGTCGTTTTTCTTGTGCAGTAGTTTTATGTTGCACATTGTAGGGCTATTTGTTCAATCACACAATGAGATGATTTAAGTAAATTATTTTATGACTCACTGACTATCCTGAAAAAAATAAAAGTATATTATGTATAATAAAAGTATTTTTATTATTTAGTTTATTTATTATCATTATTAATCTAAGCAACATTTGTCTTCTTTTTGTTCAAAAACAAGACATAAATTGAAATAAATTAAAAACGAGAAAAACATGCGCATGCGCGTTGATACTGTTGCGTGATTCTAGAAGTCGCTCACATGACATGACGGTGGCGTTTCCTACTGCGGTTACGAGAAACTAAACAAAGCTGACCTACTGCGTTTTTTAGATGTAGATTTGGCACAGCGGCAGCTCAAACCGACCGTATACGTCTCTGCACCATAACGACAGTTACCTGAAGAGCCCCTTTGAAGACGCAGTTTGCACAGTCTGGTATCATCTGTTTTTGTATCGAGTGTGTTTTGATTTACGTTACTTTGGCAAGAAACATGATCCCCATCATCCGCAAACAAAACATGCCCGCCGGGGAAATTTTTTGCCTACTGTTAGGTAAGTTTGATTTTAATGTAGTGTATTTTGAGCAGCAGGAATATTTGGTCTGGTTATACTTAATTAAATAATTGCTTAATTAATAAGAATAAACAAGCCCATGTATGGAGGACGCTTTGTTTCTTGTTAAATAATAATGTTTATTCCTGCAATACCTTGGCCTAAGTAGGCCTGCGGTGTAAGGAAAGCTGAGAATTAAAAATATTTTTTACTTATTAACAGACTTGACTTCTAAAACAATTCATTATTTTCGTTACTGAAAACCACTAACGTTACCATGTATTTGACTACGGTGCTACCTGCTTCTACACGTTTAAAGGTGGACCCAGAAATGTTTTGCTTATTAAAAAAACTTTTACATATTAAGAAATATAATTGAAATTTTTGTATACATAAGATGAAGACTCCGTATTATATCAGTGAACGGGTGGGTCGCCCCCTCATGGGCGCCACCATGTTGACGTCAAAATAGCATAATAATGATAATAACAGTAATAATCATGTTAATAAAAACGATGAATAAAACAGGTTTGGTGTGAAGCAGCAGCAGTTAGTAAACAAACATCATGCATCCAGGCTGATAGTGGTCAGTATTATTCCAAAACCTCTTTTACTATTGGAATTAATAAATGAAGTATAACAACAACTTACTGAGTACACCTTTAACTCTAACCAGTGCTACAACTCATCTAGAACCTTTTAAAATAATAATGTTTTCATTACAGCTCTAACTATACATCAGACTTTGGCCACTGATGTATCGCCCACTGTGGTCGCCCCTGAAACCAGCTCTCCTCCGACCTCTCCTGCACCCCCCGGCCCCCCTGAGCGGGGCAACTACAATGTCACCAACGCCACTGACACTGTCTGTCTCTTGGCACGGATGGGCCTGCAGCTCAACATAAGCTTTATTTCAAGCTCTCATGGCACGGTACTATATGGCACATATACTGTAACTCTCACTTTCATGGGACAAAAGTAGCTTGGAATATTCTGCTAATTATCTACTTTTCTCTTTGGTGGGTAACAAGCGTATTTTAAATGACATGAGTGTGAGTAGATAATCACAGAATTTTAATTTTTGGTTGAACCATTCCTTTTTCCAGCTTATTACTGGAACCTGAAATGGCTCATAGAAAAAGGACACCCGTATGCTTTAGTTCTATGACAAATACCATTATATATTACTGCTATTAAAATTCCTTGGGTTGTTATGTAAATAAAGGGATTTGCTGGGATAAAGGGATTTGTATGCAAGTAATTCAGAGTAATGAAGGTTTGGTCCTCATTTCTAAATGTAATCTAAATGTAAACATACTTTGCTTTTCAGACTGTCCAGGAGGTCTTGAACCTGCATCCGAACCTGATTAAATTCTCCGGATCCTGCGCGCCAGACTTTGCAACTCTCAAACTGACCGAGGACAACATTACTTTGACTTTCAGCTTCTCTTTAGTAAGTTTTGAATCTCCTCCTAATATTTCTAGGGATGCACTGATCATGACTTTTCATGGCCAATTCATATTCCGTGTTCCGAGCAAATTGGCAGATTTTGATAACAGTTGCAAACTTTTTCCCTCTTTGTTTAACCCAAAAAGGGCAGAAATAGGACACAAATAATACAATTTCATGATTTGTTTTAAAAAATTTATTTTATACTTTTTATTTTTTATTTTAATGTTTGTATCCCCCAGGATAAGTTGCCTCTTTGGGGATATAAATTCATTGAAAACAGAAAGCTTGTTTGGCAATGCTTATAACAACATTTTAGCCACATTTTTAAAACATTTTATTCTCTCATAACTTACAGTGAAGATTCTTTATAACATTTAGTCAAACAATCAGGATAATGCATATTATATATTAGCCTACTACTGTACATTTGCACTCATAAACACTATTATACAGAATATTACATTAACCAGTTTTAATAAAACAATATTATACATTATACAGAGATAAGAAGAAAAGAAAATACCATCGAGACTTTTTTCTGAAGATAGTCAGTTCCCTTTAGAGATACTTTTATAAAAATAATTTTTGTATTATTTATATTTTTCTTCCATTATTTTGAGCATCGCAAACGGTGAACTTGTGCCTTTTTCAGTATCTGCTTGCACGTCTGCTCTTCTTTTTGCGTCTGTCTTCAGCGTGTCCCATCTCTGGCCTGTGTTAACGCTCTGTATTTCTGCACAATTTACATTTTGCGCAAGTACGGAATAGAGATCGGCCAAAATAAAATGGAACCGTTCCGATTTATGGCCGGCCGACCAGTGCATCTCTAATCATTTCCCCTAATGTCCCCTCAAATTACCCAGACCACACTGATGTCATCATCACATATGGAATATACTTAATTGCTTTTCAGAATTCCACATCAAACAAATATCATCTTAGTGGTTTGGACCTGTCAGCTGCATTGCCTGATATGGCTAGTAAGTCAGTTTTAAATAGCCCATGTATGATAGAAGTTGTAGTTTTTTAGTTAAGTTTTCTGAAAAGCTAAGCCTTTTTGTTTTATTTTTGCTTAGAGCGCCTTGTTGTCGCTAACACCTCTCTGAACTACATGGTGGGAACACTGGGCTACTCTTACATGTGTCAGAAGGAGAAAACCTTGAGCGTTACACAGGATTTCTCTCTCAACACTTTCCAGCTTCAAGTGCAACCTTTCAGCGTCAATGGAGATTTTGGAGCAGGTATTTTTTTTTTTTTCCTCTCTCTTACCCTTTCTCAGTTTTGTCCTTTCATTCTTCAAGGAATGTTCCGGGTTCAACGCACAAAAGGCAACATGAAAATCTCAGTTGTCATAACATTGTGAAGCTGATAAAGCCAAGTAACTTTGTCCACACAAGTATACAGAGTCTTTTATCCACTAAGAACAGTAGTCCCATCCAGGGTTTTTATAGTTAACTAAAACCATTTGTGTTACTTGACAACAACTTGTTGCTTCTCAGCTCCAACTGCAGTGTTTGAGGGCGGGTCAAAGTAGATGTTGTTCATTGGCAGGCAATGAAAACCATAGGCTGCCATTATGCAAAATTGTTACAAACCTACGTCGTTATGTTATGGAAGTGAGACTGGAATTGACCGTTTGCAAAGACCCGCCCCCTTTAGTTACTGTTGCTATGTCCGACAAGCCACGCAGCTCTCACGCCCCACCATGTTCTCACGCAGTAAAAAATACATCGCGGAGCAGAGAGGACACTGACAACGCGCTGACAGACAGGACAGACCAGGTTACTTTTGATATGAAACAAAGTCTAACCTTTCAAATATGAATATCAATAATATCAAATAGTAATTTTTTAACAAAATTTAAACAATTTGACAGATCCCTGTAGAGCCTCAGTTAAAGCTGCTCGTGTATTTTCTCTGATAATCAACATTATATAAAAACTGCTGTCTTTGTGTAGGTACACACATTATGATCATTAATTTAGATCCTGAAATACTGATATGATTGATTGATTGATTGAGTGAATAGGTTGTTTTGCTTAACTATTTCTAATTTTTCTTCTTTTGCCACCCTCTCCCCTCCCTCCTCTTGCTCTGTCACTGTTCTAGCTGAGGAGTGTGAGTTAGATGAGGACGACATGTTGATTCCCATCATTGTGGGTGCTGCCTTGGCTGTTCTAGTGCTGATAGTGATCCTGGCCTACCTTATTGGCAGGAGCAGAAGTCATGCAGGCTACCAGACCATCTAAACCCTCCTCATGTAATCTTTAAGCCAGGATGTGTCGACACCACCAACCAATTTTTGCTCTAATTTGGACTCAACAACACTACTACAACTGCAGATACCTAGTTTTTAACCTGCCCTGCCCTCTGCTGGTGTCTCACGCTGCCACTGCTCAGGTGGATCTGAGTTTCCTGGACTTTCTGTTGGATTATGTTAAACATAATATAATTAATGCACACGTAAGGGTACAGGGCAAAACGTGTCTAGGTCATGCTAATGTATTGTCTCCAGGAACCAGATTATGCTTACCTAGAGGAATCTCTTTTGTTTGTTGTCATTTAGGCTTAATCTGGGTCTTGGAAAACATACAATCTTTTTGGTACCTCATATTGTTAATTTAATGTTATGCATTTATTTATATAAATAGGAGGATTTAGGGAAGCTGATAATGTTATACTGTTACATGCTCAGTCTAAAAGGGACTACATATTTAACACTACCTTCTAATCTTGATCCTGACTACCTTTTGTGATTTTTAGCTAAAAATTCACTTTTGGAGTTAAACACTGTAAAATACAGGTCAGCTTTTGGGATTCACAAGATTGGAGAAAAAAACACTTATTGCTGTCAACAAAGCCTTGCATAATAGGTTTGAGTCAGATGTTAATTTGGTACTACATTTTAATGAAGAACAATTCCACATCTTTCCAAATCTGCTAAACTGATGTTAAATGGAATATCCACTTTCTAGAGTAGAATACCCTTCAATAACACAAAATAGTCCAGTTTTTCCCTCATGCTACATATTAAAACTATATAGCCTGCTTGCATCCATTTAGCATTGTATTTGCATTCATTCAGAAGCGTTAAAAGGGAAATTCTGCTAGGAAAGGTGAGGAAATATGGTTTTGCACTACTGGATGGGCAAAGGGTACATTTGACACTAACACAGCAGGAAGTTCTGCTTAACTTGAAGTAGGTTTAGACTATTATAGACCTAGGTAAATGGTTAACTGTTACAAACTCGAGGAGTGAACTGAGAGAAACATGCTTTATCATATAGTGGATAAATCTCTCCTTTCTGACAGGCCTTCATATGGAAGGACTGCATGTGTATATTGAAGTGTTGCCTTGATTGCTATGATGTTCATGTTGTTTTAAGGGAATGCGATTCTAAGTTTCTAAATAAAATGAAAAATAAAACACAAGAAAATGAGTTTGCCTCCTAAATATTTATTAGTTAAACATTGCATTTCATCAACAGTATGTATATCTGAACAGAAAACCGATTGTTATAGTAACACAAAAAAGCAATAGGCAAAAAAAACAGTTAAAATGCATTCCAGTTAAAGAAGGTAAATCACACAGGTTTGGAATAACATGCCTCCACAGTTCAAAAGTTTCGGGTAAACTATTTTTTTTAAAAGAAATTATTACTTTTATTCAGCAAAGAGGCATTAAATTAATAAGAAATGACATCAAAGACATTTAAAAAGTTACAAAATAAATGTTGTACTTTTGAACTTCCTATTCATCAAAGAATCCTGAAAAAAATTAAGCTGTTTTCAACAAAATAAGAAATGTTTTGTTTTTCACCAAATCAGACTGGAGTTATGGCTGCTGAAAATTTAACTTTGCCATCACATGAATACATTTTAAAACATTAAATTGTAATATTGCACATTATTAGTATTTTATGGTATTTTTAATCAAACAGCCATAGGCACTTCTTTTAAAAACATTAAAACATTTTACCGACCCTAAACTTTTGAACAGTATTGTATCCCTTCACACTTTTTTCTTAAACATTCATATAGTTATTTATTGACATACAATTGTTATTTTTTTCCACACGGTAAATAATAGATCTTGCACGCAGTCAGAACTTTATGTCCATGTTCACCATTTATTGTGAAGGAGGGTTTTATGCAGAAGTAATGCGATTTCTACACATCTTCCTGAGTTTAGTGATTGTTTCCGTGGAAAGACCTCCAGGCTCCATAAAGATTTTCTGAAGTTAGAGGACAAATAAACATCATTCAGAGCAAAATTATCATTAGTATTAGCTTAGTTTGTGAATAAATAGCATCCACAGAATGTACCTGCATGAATGAATGGCAGTCTTCTACGTACTCCCCATGAGTGATCTGTTTGAAGCGTTCGCAGATTTCTGGGAGACTCTGTGCCTGTGAGATGAGGTTCTGATGGTGACCAATCAGCGTCAAAGCCACACGGAACAGGATCTTGGATCCCTCGTAGAAAAGGCAGTCCCATATTCTCAGCACTGTCTGAGAGAAGCACACAGTTACCGATCATTACATTCAATATTGGCGTCAAAAACTCTACTAACTGGCTAAAAAAGGACTGGAAATTGTTGAATGACTGCACAGCTTAACCTTTGACTTTCATCCTCACCTCTACAGGAAGGATGTCAATGTATAGGCAGATGAACCAGCGCGAGACCACCAGGGTCCACATTACATTGTGCCGATTCATGGCCTGCCAGACAGCAGGAACCTTCATCCTGACAAGCTCCCCAAGCACCTCTTGATCCATTTTAAGACCCAGCATAGTTGAGGTGTAATAGTCTAAAAATATATATATATATATATATATATATATCAATTTGCATAATAATTATGCACACACTATATATATATTAGTGATTGTTTTTTAACCGTATGGACTGGTTTTGTGATAAAAAATACAGAAAAAAATTTAATATTGTGATATATTATTACAATTTAAAATAATTGGTTTTCAATTTATTATACTTTAAATTATCATTTATTTCTGTGATGCAAAGCTGAATTTTCAGGATCATTACTCCAGTCTATCACATGATCCTTTAGAAATCATTCTAATATGATGATTCATTATCAAAGTTGGAAACAGTTCTGCTGCTTAATATTTTTTCATAACCTGTGATACTTTTTTAGGATACTTTGATGAATAAAAAGTAAAAAAAAGAAAAAAAAGCAAATTTTTTAAAAATAGAAATCTTTTGTAACAACAATATACACTACTGGTCAGTAATTTGGGGTCAGTAATTTTTTTTCTTTCTTTTTTTGAAATAAATCAATACTTTTATTCGGCAAGGATGTGTTAAATTGATAAAAAGTGATAGTAAAGAAGATTTATATTATTAGAAAATATTTTTTTATTTTGAATAAATGCAGTTCTTTTTAACCTTTTATTCATCAAATATATTAGGCAGCAGAACTGTTTCCAACACTCATAATAAATCAGAATATTAGAATGATTTCTAAAGGATCATGTGATAGACTTGATGTCACATGTGACACTGAAGACTGGAGTAATGATCCTTAAAATTCAGCTTTGCATCACAGGATAAAATAATAGTTTTCTATTTGAATATACTTTAAAAAATAATTTATTATTTTTTAAAGTATATTCAAATAGAAAACTATTATTTTAAGTTGTAATAATATTTCACAATATTACTGTTTTTTTTTTTTTCTGTATTTTTGATCAAATAAACGCAGTCTTGATAAGCATTAGAGACTTCTTTCAAAAACATTAAAAATAATAATGTTTCCAAACTTTTGACCTGTACTGTATATATATGGAACATGATACAGAATGGAATTACGATGAATTCATAATTTCTGAGTTTTTACTAGTTAAACAGGACATTCAGATGTCACATATGTGACCCTGGACCACAAAACCAGTCACATGGGTCAATTTTTTGAAATTGAGATGTATAAATCATCTCAAAGTTGAATAAATAAGCTTGCCATTGATGTATGGTTTGTTAGGAAAGGACAATATTTGGCCGAGATACAACTATTTGAAAATCTGGAATCTGAGGGTGCAAAAAAATAAAAACATTGAGAAAATCGCCTTTAAATTTGTTCGTATCCATATATGTTCGCGATTGTGCTGCATCCACTCACAAAAATAAATGTTTTATATATTTACGGTAGGAAATGTACAAAATATCTTCATGGAACATGATCTTTACTTAATATCCTAATGATTTTTGTCATAAAAGAAAAATCGATAATTTTGACCCATACAATGTATTGTTGGCTATTGCCACAAATATACCCGTGCGACATGTGACTGGTTTTCTGATCCAGTGTCACATATGTATGTGGCGGGGTGATTTGAGCACAAAATTATTAACTTAGCAGAGCATTCATTACATTAACGTTAATTTTAACCAATATTAATCAAAAAGGGATAATTTACCCAAACTGAAAATTCTGTCATCATTTACCTTCGTGCCATTCCAAACCTGTATGTCTTTCTTTCTTCTACAGAACACAAAATATTTTGAAGAATGTTGGTAACCAGACAGTTTTGGTGACCATTGAATTCAACCGTATGGACAAAAAACACTGAGCAATTTTTTTCATTTCAGGAGAAAGAAAGTCGTACAGGTTTGGAATGACATGAGGGTGAGTAAATGATGACAGCATTTTCATTATTGGGTGAACTATCTCTTTAAGTAAAGGTAAGATTTTGGGTTAAATGACCTACAACAATAGCCTAAAACAATGACTAAATTGCTTTTTGGCTATTGGTTATTTTATATATAACATTATTGTCCTCACTCACAAGGTCTAGGTGATGTCACTCCAAAAACAAAGTCGTTTCAAAGGTGGAACAAGTTATTACATTTTGATTAACCTATGCATGATGTTTTGAAGAAGTCCTGGTTATAGTGTATACAACAGTGGGTAAAAGTGACAGACCTGGTAAGATCTTGCCAAGTAAAGCATCCATTAACCAGAACGACTTCTCCTCATCTTTGGTGATGATGAGGAGATATCCAGCGATAAAGTTCATTCCCTAAAAAGGCAACAAGGGATACATTTCAGTAGCCTACTGATTTGAATGCAGACGGGTTAAACACGTTCTGTCATAATATTGACAGGGTAAATAACGCAAAATTACAACAGTGTCTTACTTCCTCACTTTTTATAATTGACTATTCACTAGTATCCTTACACAACAATAGTTTTAGATATAGGAAGTTCAATACATCCTGGATTCAAGTGACACTTAAGTGATAATGTGTAAAAGGGCATGTGTATATGACATTATAGTACCTGACAGTAACCAACATCCTTATTGTGGTGTCCATAACCCAGAAGTACATTAAACAGAGCTTTTTGTAAACATGATTGGGAGGAGTCACGGAACTGAATGTTATCAGGGAAGGTTCTGTGCATATCTGGGGAAAAAAATGTAATCTCAGAAGTATTTTATTTCCAATATGACCAGTTCAATCTCTATTCAGGATTGAATTAGTATAAAATTTTCAAATGAAATATGGTTTCATGAGAAGTAACTTGCCGGCAAGTATGGTCTCCTCTATTTTAGGGTCATGCTCAGCCTTTAATAGAGAATGATAGTACCCAGGATTCCTCTCCATCTGGTCCTGGGCTCCACTAGCTGCCATCCAGATCTGAGTGCGATGTTCACACGGAACCCCCTTCCTCACATATCGCTTCACTGCAAACCCACACGACAGCTTCACAAATGTCAACCTTTCTGTCTTAGTAATAATAAAAATATAGTAATAATAAAATTATTACAAATAAAATAGAAATGCCCACCTTTCAGATTCTTCTCCACTTTCACGGTGCCCTGCAAAAGTTTCGACCACTTCTTTGACCTCCTAGTGAGAACAGCTAAATACTCGGCCATTAGCTCCTCATTGGATTCATAGCTGAAATCCTCTGATCTCTCAAATCCATATTGGTCTACCCTACAGACACATTTACAGACTTGGTTCACATGTGGGAATTCTTTGAAAAAAGAATAACAGAAACTTTAATAAAAAAAATAAAACATAAAAACGTAAAATTACGAAGTTATGAGTTCAGTATTATTTTCTTTACATTTAAAAAAACAACAACAACAACACTTAAACTTTAAGTGTTTATATAGCCTAGGCTAAATGACATTGACGCAAACATCACCTGACGCACAGGTGTTTTGGACCACATCTCATGGCGACCTTCACACTATCAATAACAAAGCGAATGTTTGCCTATATCACGTCATCATAGGAATATAAAGTTACGTTCATACCTCTTGCAGTCGTTGTTGTCTGAACTGGCAGAACATTCCCTGCTTTGATCATTAAAGTGATTCTCCATGTAGAGTTTAGCGCGTCTCTTGCAGCGGGCACTACCTGAGACGAGCTGTTAACATAAACTCCTCCTCTACAGAAACCTGTCATATGCACAGGTTATATATTTATAGACTAGGCTATAGGCTATATATTGAGTTTTACCTACTTGGTTTATAGTGTGCATTGCAATTTAACAAGTAAGTATATAATTGGCTAGTCCATTTTAAATAATTTAAATAATTTATATTATATTTTCAATAATTAATGTTGGAAATCATGTTCCAAATAATCTTCGCATTTAATCGACCGACTGCTGATCGACCAGCAAATGATTGGATGGTTGAAAAGCTATAAACATATTAGGCTAATACCAAACCTGTTAGAAATATTATTATATTAGTTTTTTTAATTAATAATATAATAAATATAATACTTTGGCCCATACCCAATATTATTTATTTAGTAATGAACTGCACTTTTTGCGTCAGTAACCAATAGGCTACAATTGCATGCAAATATCCCACACAAAACATTTAAAACATTTGAATAAATGTAGTTTGTGTTTATAATATCATTATTTTGGCAAAGTATTTCATCCATGTTTTTTTTCTCAAATCACCCCTCTATAATATTTAGAAAGGAATTAAGTTTTCAGAAGTCAAAATGAAAAATGAAAAGCACTGAAGTTGTTTGATTTGTTAGTAAAAAAAAACAACCCCCCCCCCCCCCCCCAAAAAAAACCATACACTTCATAAAATTAATTAATTTTATTTTGTCATGCTTGCTGTATTAAAAGAAAAAAAAACAATTACATTCCAAAACGGATATTCTTTTTGTCAGTTTGCTTTGGCAAAATAAAGGTCCCCATGCTCTCCTATTTCAAGCAGCTAATGTTACTTAAAATGTTTTTGGACTCCTTAGATAGACGAAATGTATTTTTAAAAATTAAGTTATTTTTCCATTTGTATTTACTGTGAAAGACATAAAGAGAAATAAAAACAAATGTAATCCTTTTAAAAGTCACATTTTTGGCTTTCAGACTTTTATTTTAAATAATTTATCCAGCGCCATTTAGGAAAGAAGAGTTTTGTTTCCTGCTTCAGCTCCAGTGGGTGATGGCGGAGCTCCATCTCTCCACATCTTACAGGCTCATTTCTTCTTTTCTCCATGGGTTGAAATCGTTTCAGCAGGATATAAACATTAGGACGTACGCGTAAAAATATTCCCTCGGCCTAGTTTGCGGTAAACGCGAGTAAAAGAAAGGGTCGGACCCGTAACCATACATTGCTCCCGCTGTATTTAAAATGGCTCCAGTTCAGATCGGTTCGGACGGGCAGCTGGTCCCCGCCGGGGGTCCGACCTCAGCCCCGCAGCCTCCGCCGGGAGCCCCGGCCACTCAAGGAGTTCGACTGAGCGTCCTGATCGAGTTTCTGCTGCAGCGAACCTACCATGAAATCACTCTGTTGGCTGAGCTGTGAGTTCATGAGAGAGAGGCTGGTTGTTTTGAATGGTCATTAGTCAGGCATGGTTAAATAAAGTTAGATTTAGTTTAGCGTTGGTCCATATGTTTACTTTACAACAGTCTTGCATGTAAATTGGTAGTAAATAATATGGAAGTGTTGCTGCATTCTATTACTGACACATATGTGACTTCTTATTTGGTTAACCATGGCAAAGTGATATAATATATTTTAACATGACACTAGTATATTTGACTTTAGCTCCAGAAGTTATTCTCTGCTTTTTGCAGCCTAGATGAATTTGAAAAATGGCAGGTGACCCAGGCATGAACTTTTATCTTGTAATATTCTGTTGGTATATTGCCATCCCAGTATATTACATTGCTTTAATCAGAGCAAATATGTAGATTTGTACACTTTTATTTTTGTTCTGAGGCAGAGGATCTTTGTTACGTCTCCGAAGTTGTCTAGATGTAAGATATAAAATGCTTTGTGCTGTCATTTGATATTTTTAACCATATCTTTATGATTTTCACAGACTTCCACGAAAAACAGACATGGAAAGGTAAGAAACTGCCCTGCAGTTTCCATTTATGTTCTCCAATAAACATTATTGTAATATTGGTTACATCAGTTTCCAATGTATATCGGTTTTCAATGTAGAATCCTCTTGCAACTAGGGGAGGGAGTTTAAATTAATATAAATTATTAAAGAAAATACATAAATAATACATCTAACAGTACTGTACTATGAGTTGAAAAAAAAAAAACATAATATAACTTAATATAAATATAACAAATAATATTTTAGACATTTATAATAATATTTTTTCATAGCATAAACTGGGTCTTTATACTAGAAACTATATCTATATGATCTATATTCTGTCTTTGATTGAAAACCCCTGGCGTACATTATGCATGCATATAAACGTAACTGATTTAACCCGTCTCTTACAGGAAAATTGAAATTGTTCAGTTTGCCAGTCGGACACGGCAGCTCTTTGTACGTCTGCTTGCTCTTGTGAAATGGGCAAGTAATGCCGGGAAGGTGGAGAAATGTGCGGTACGTGATTCATTTCCCACCTCCAATCATTCGTTATTTTCATTCTTGTTGATGTAGTATTCATTCTTAGCTCTGTTTACAGATGATCTCCTCATTTCTGGATCAACAAGCATATTTATTTGTTGACACGGCTGACCGACTGGCATCACTGGCCAGGGACGCCTTGGTACATGCGCGTTTGCCTAGTTTTGCCATCCCTTTTGCCATTGATGTACTAACCACCGGGTCTTATCCGCGTCTGCCCACATGCATCCGAGTGAGTAGTCAAATGTAGTGTTTAGCAGCATCTAAGTGGATGTAGAGAACCGGAAATAATGGGATTATTTGTTTTCAGGACAAAATTATTCCTCCTGACCCTATAACCAAAACAGAGAAGCAGACCACACTAAATCAGCTGAATCAAATCCTGAGACACAGACTAGTCACCACTGACTTGCCCCCACAGCTGGCCAACTTAACTGTGGGTAAGTTCCAACTTCTACACATCTACAGGGAAAGACTTATTCTGCACTGTAATAAGTAGGTTATATATTTCCAATTTTTTTTTTATCCATACATTTTTATCCTTTCGCTGTGTTTTGTTCTCACAACATATTATCTTACTTGTTTTTATGAACTCTTTGCATGTCAAGCCAACGGGCGAGTGAAGTTTCGAGTTGAGGGAGAATTTGAAGCCACACTGACAGTGATGGGGGATGATCCTGATATCCCTTGGAGACTTCTTAAACTAGAGATTCTGGTTGAAGACAAGGAAACTGGAGGTAATACGTTCTCAATGTGTAGGCTAATAAGGCATCAGAAATAAGATATCATGCAACCCATCTGAATGTAAATTTTTCACAACTTTTTATATAAATATATTTTTACTGTACAGTTCAAATGTTTGGGGTTGGTAAAGTAATTTTTAATGTTTTTTTAAAGTCCTTTATGTTCACCAATAATTATAGAATAATATTCTGTAATATTGTGAAATGTTATTACAATTTTAAATAATAGTTTTTTTTTTGTTTAAAAAACGTAATTGATTTCTGTGACGACAGCTGAATTTTCAGCATCCATTACTCCAGTCTTCAGTGTCTCATGATCCTTTAGAAATCATTCTAATATGCTGATTTGGTGCTCAAGTAACATTTCTTATCAGCAGTTGTGCTGCTTAATATTTTTGTTGAAACCGTGCTAAAAAAAAAAATTCTGAATGCTTTGATCCATAGAAAGTTTAAAAGAACAGCATTTATTTGAAACAAATCTTTTATGAGAAACTAAAAGTCTTTACTGTCAGTTTTGTTTAAATAAAAATATTATTAGTGTGTATTTATTTATGTTCATAACTTATTTATTAATAACATCTCTATATGTTATTTATTTAGATGGACGGGCATTGGTTCACAGCATGCAGGTGAATTATATCCATGAATTGGTACAGTCCCGCCTGTTTGGAGATGACAAGCCTCTTCAGGACATGTACAGCTGCCTCCGTATCCTTTCAGCTCAAGACTAAAGATTGTTGTGTTTTAGTAGAGCATTTGTTTGGTTGCTTAAAGGGTTACTTTACCACCTGCAAAATGGGCTTTCAATAAAACGTGGCTGCTTATGCAGTAAAAAAAGAGAAAGAAATCTGTGCTACCCGACCATAGAAAACAGAGAAAAAATACTTATTTCTCCCAGTCTGCTATGACTACGCTCAACCAGAGTCAAAAAGTGCCGTGCTTTAGTAGGAAATACTCAGCAAACTTTGTAGCCATAATGGCGTCAGCTAGTATTGTTCCCAGGTTCAAGAATTCAAAACTTTCACTCACCTAGCCTATCACTTGAAGCAAAAAAAACATTTTTCTGTCCTTTTAAATGTCTGTGTTAAAAGTACGTACGGCCGTTTAGTGAAGCTGATTCATGTAGTATATACAGCATATACAGCGTGAGGTCTTCCTTCCTTTTTAATTTGTAGCTGCTGTTCGAATGGCAGCTTCGTAAATTTGTTTGCAATCAAATATTCAATATCTCTACTCTCCATGCTTAGTTGGTACATCAGTGGTAGCAGGTCAGACTAATTTTCATCTCAAATACTCAATGATTATTGGCTAATTTTTTTACCAATGGATGCACAAGTCTCTGGTGATGGATTTGCCCCTCCCCTTCTTGATCCCCTTAGACTCACCTTAGCACAGTTTTCCAAACGTTTGTAATTACATCGGCAGATAAGGCACTTTCGGGGAAGAACTTGGTGGTTACACTTACCGTGGTCAAATTACAAACAAGAAATACACATTCTGAAACATGAAATTAAATGAATAACTGGGAATTTTTATTAACATCAAATCGTCCTTCTCCCATTTTCACCTCTAAAATTTGGGTTGGCTTTGCCTCCCCTGATGAGCCACCACTGGAGTTAAAGAGTATTATGGGAACTGTTTTCTTAATAACCCTCTGTCGATCCAACATTTCGTGGCCTGGATACAAAAATGCCTAAGTATAATTCGTTTTCATGAAAGCCCTGAAGCTGTCAAAACACAAAAGTCTACCGGATGACGCGTTTAGCGGAAATGTATAGCTTGGTGGAAATGTATAGCTTTTGTTTTACCTGCCCAGACAAAGTGTTAAATCAAAAAGGTTTCCTTGATGACTTGTATCAGACTCGTTTTGCCTATCACTACAGCTGGAGGTGTTGCATTCGCAGACTCTGATGTTGATCAGAGAGCGATGGGGTGATCTAGTGCAGGTGGAGCGCTATTTCCCTGCCAAGTGCCTCACGTTGTCAGTCTGGAAGTAAGTTTCAAAATTCACTACAGAGTTTTTGTCATTTTACTCTTTTGTTTTTGCATCTCTTGATTTTTGCCATGCAGTCAACAGGTCCTGGGTAGAAAGACTGGCACAGCACCTGTGCACAAGGTCACCATTAAAATTGATGAGACGGATGGTTCCAAGCCATTACAGATTTCCCATGAGCCTCCACTGCCTGCCTGTGATTCCAGATTAATGGAAAGAGCCATGAAGGTGAGTGTCACTGGTTAAACTAATATCCTTCTTATAAATATATTTATGTATATGTAATGATATTGATAATAGGGCTGGAACGACGCATCGACATAATTGTTTAAGTCAATCACGCTCTATTTTAATCCCTAATCCACTGTTATGTTTCACACAAAACAACTCTAGAGCAGATGCTAATAGAGCTAGCTAATGGCTAGTATGGCAGCGCCGCTTAATACAAGCCTGCACATTTTCAGGGCCCACAACCACATTCAGCGACAGTATCAAAAATGGCAATATCCATAACATCGGGAAGTTTTATCACAATTGACAGCTTATTAAATTAATGAGTCTAATCAAGGCGTGAGTTCATCCATCAGATATTTGAAAAAACAAACAACAAGGACTTTAAATGCTTAGTAACCGAGTGCAGAGAGTATGTTTGAGCCTCGCAGCTCGCACACGCTGTAGCTCTGGTGGATCTACGGATGAATGCTTCATTTCTTCATTCAATCATTTCTTCGTCTCCGTGAGTAAACTAAACCCTTCATGTTTATGCAGTTCACTGTGGCTCTCACATTATATGACGTGGCAGACAAATAGTTCCAATGTGGTTGTGAGTCCTGAAAATGTGTAGTTGTCACTCGCGTAAAAATAAAATGCTGTATTAACGCAACCGTATTGTTGGCAGTTAACCATACCATAACCATACCTAAGCCATGTTAGCCATTAGCATCTGCTCTAGAGTTAAGTTATGTGTGAAACATAAGATTAGGGATGAACAGTGTGTAATTGAATTGACGACTGAAAATTCAGCTTTACAATCACAGGAATAAATTTTTTTTTTTTTAAATATATTAAAATAGTAAACAGTTATTTAAAAGAGTAATATTACTGTTTTTTCTGAATATTTAAACAAATAAATGCAGCCTTAAGCATAGGAGACTTCTTTCAAAAACATGTTTTTTTTACCAAACCCAAACTTTGTAAAGTTTGTGTATAATAACAGTAGTGATGCACCGAAATGAAAATTCTGGGCTGAAACCGAAACCGAAAATTTAGGATGCTCTTGGCCGAAAACCGAAACTGAAGCCGAAAATGGCTTCTTTTAAAAACGTATATATACTGCTTGAATTTAATGGATCTGAAATGAAAAATCACAATATAATAATCAAATTTTATTAACAGTTACATAACAAAACATAAAATATTTTTAACAATAAATATAAATAATAATACCAAATAATATTATTCTTCAAGTTTTATGTTCCATCAAATAAAATAGTTTTTTAAAAGTTGTGCAAAAAAAATCCACAATTTTGGAGATTTTTGCAGAACAAATGTTACATATTGCAACTTTGGTGTCCTCTCGTATAGGGCTGTCACTTTTGTGAAAAATAAATCCTGTTCGATTTTTGAGACATAGGCTAAGTGTTCATTGAATCGTTAGTAAATTGCCTATATTTGGCGTTGATCCGTTTTCAACGCCAAATATAGGCAAATCCACGGACAACTAAACAGGCATTAGGACGACCGTAAAGAGGGCGCACAAGTCAGCAATGTGGACTGCCATAACATCAATGAAAAGCATTACTGAAGGCTACATATTATGCACTATATTATGCAGAAATAGGCTATGTGTGTGTGTGTGTGTGTGTGTGTGTCAGAACCTGCTGTGTGACGCGCGTTCGCTGCGAGCGTATACTGTAGTGACGAGCTGGACGCGCTCCGAGAGAAGGCCGTTAAAATCGATTCCCTATTTTCGTTTTTGAAACTTGTGTTGGTTGGTCCGATCGATTGTGCAGTAAGTGACAACCCTTTGACATGCTTAATCTTTGATAGGCAGACGCGTGATAACAGCTCGACCGTGAGTGAAACCTAAAGGCTGATTTATACTTCTGCATCGGACCTACGCCGGAGCCTCTACGCTGTAGGCAACGCGTTGGTTTTCATTTATACTTCTGCGTCGTTGTCCGCGTTCACGCGCGCAGAGGGAGCGGTCCTAGCAGACCAATCACAGCGCTTGCGTCCGCGTAGAGTTGATGCGTTGTTACATTTTTGGAGAGGTGCACGTCAGGGTACGCCGAAGGGTACGCGCGCTACACACAGCCTACGACGTAGCTACGGCGTAAGTTCGACGCAGAAGTATAAATTGGGCTTAAGCGCTTGCGCACGGATGGGAGGGGCGGGTGACATTCATTTTCGGTTAAACGTTTTCGGCAGTTTTTTTTTTATTTCGGTCCGAAACCGATAATGCCATTTCGGCCGAAAATTTTCGGCGGCCGAAATTTCGGTGCACCCCTAAATAACATTAATGAGGATAAAAGCTTATTAGGGCTGTTTGTGGGCTGTTCTTTCAGATCGATCATCTCTCTGTGGAAAAGCTTTTGATCGATAGTGTGCATGCCCGCTCGCATCAGAAACTGCAAGAACTCAAAGCCATCCTGAAAAGTAGCAACCCTAGTGATAACTGTGAGTATTTTACACCACAGAGATTTTCACCCTGCTTGATTTACCAGAGGCTGTGCTTTATTGTGTAGGGAAGCAAATATCTAAATTAATAATATCAATTTTCATACTGTTAATACTGATGATAAAATAATGTTCATTTTTTTTTAATCTGCCATCTTTCAACTAGAAATCAGTCCCTGACATGGAAAGGTTAATAGTTATAAAACAGATGAAGGTTAGATCTATTATAAGTTATGCATGCATAACGCACATGTGCATTGTGTTTTTATTTTTCAGCTTTCATAGAGACTGCACTGCCCACACTAGTAATACCAATACTGGAGCCCTGCGGGCGATCTGAGTGCCTCCACATATTTGTCGATTTGCATTCAGGAATGTTTCAGCCAATGCTCTACGGAGTCGGTTAGTCGCATATCTATTGGATTCGGCCCACATCTGATCATTTGAACTACTTAACCTACCTTGCTGGTTTCTTTCCAGATCAGTCCATGTTGGACGAAATTGAAAAGAGTATCAACGATGACATGAAGCGCATCGTCACCTGGTTACAACAGCTAAAGTAATCAGTCAAGCTACCTGTTCTAAGTGCGTTTCATATTATGACAGTGGCTGTTGTTAATCTATTATGTTTTAAACAGATTCTGGTTGGGCGAGCAGAGATGTCGACAGTCTGTGAAACACCTTCCCACGCTGTGTGCAGACACTCTCCATCTATCTAACTTAACCACGCATCCTGTGGGCAACCTGTCAAAACATCGCCTCTTCATCAAACTCACCCGCCTCCCACAATACTATATTGTAAATACTTCTATATTTTATTTACTTATCTCACCGATAAAGATTTTTGTACATAATAAACATTTTAATTAACTCTTGTCTTTACTCAGGTGGTCGAGATGTTTGATGTGTCCAGCAATTCGACAGAGCTTCAGTATAAGTACTACTTCCTGTCTGTGAGTCAGATGGAGAGTGAGGATGGGCTGCCTGCTGCTCAGCTGCTACAACAGTTTAAGCCCAACCTCGAGGAGCTTGTGCAGGACATTTCATCTGGTCGAATGACTCGTCCTGGGTCCAAGAGGAAGGTGGGATACTCAACGAAATATTCTGAACTGAATACTTAATGCAGAATCTAAAATATTTCTTATCTTTTTCTTTAACATCTTAAACCACTTTGTGTTGTATTTGAAGAGGTGAGGCGGGTGCCCCTTTAAAGTCGGCATGAAATGGAAATTCACCCTACCTATATTCTAAAGGCATGTTATTGATCTTATTGTCAACAATTCATACATGCATGTTTAATTAAAAAAAAATAAAAAATGTTTTGACCTTGTAATTTTAAATGAAATGATCATAAATCGATCTTCCGGTTAAAGGCACACTATGCAAGATTTGTACCTTAATATAACAGCTTCAAAATCATTTCGATGGTAAACAAACTCGTAGTAGTGCGAATTATCCCGATAGCAAAGCAGCGGGTTAGTTGACTTGCTTTACGGCACAACGTCAAATACATCAACAACATATGAATCAGCCTCTATGGAAGACAGTAGCACGCATTTCAGACGTGAATCATGGCAGAGTCGACGAAGAAAGCGCGGTCGGAAGAGTGCAGAGACGGCTCTGCGTGAGTGGTATTTACGACAGTAACGTAAAATACAAGTATTCCGCTGTTCGAGAAAAACGGAAACTGCATAGTGTGACTTGGAGAGACTTGGAGACTTGCCGGACACTTCTCCAATCATTTAGTCCGCTTAAACCTTAAACCACTTTCTTACAATAATCTGCAAGCTTGCATTCAGATCTGCATCCATTCAATAAACAACCGATTGTCCCCGCCCCTAAGATGTATGTCCCAATACAGAAAAAAAAGTTACTGTCTATTGTGTTGTTCAGTTTTATATTGTATGTGATTAATATTCTTGTTTTTGTCACTACATAGTTGTCTGGAGAGCAAAGTGCCATTGAACCGAAGAAACCCAAGAGGTCAGGAGAAATGTGTGCCTTCAATAAGGAGCTTGCCCACCTAGTGGCTATGTGTGACACTAACATGCCCCTCATCGGATTACGCTGTGAGGTACTGTATATCCTTTAGATGGCAATGGCAATTTTGTATTATCTGAAGCTATTTCTCATAAACGTCACATTTTGTGTTTACTGAATGGTCTTTTACTCTCGCAGTTGTCGAATATGGAGATTCCTCATCAGGGAGTTCAGGTCGAAGGAGACGGTTGTAGCCACGCTATACGTGTTCTGAAGTAAGATTTGTATTTGGCTGTCAGTTCAGCGTCTCTGAAGTTAATAAACCAGACTGGCACATGTGGTAGATGTGCATATAGGTCTTTGTCCCATGTACACTGCCATTCAAAAGTTTGGAGTTGGTATGATTTTTGTTTTGTAAAGAAATCAATACTTGTATTCAAAGGATGCATTAATAAATAAATAAAGATGCATTAATTTCAAATAAATGCTGTTCTTTTTAACTTTCTATTAAGCAAGGAATCCTGACATTTTCCATAAAAATAACTACATATAGAAATAATTCAACATTGATAATAACAATAATAAATGTTTCTTGAGTGGCAAATCAGCATATTAGAATGATTTCTGAGGTAATGGCTGCTGTAAATTTAGATTTCCATCACAAGTGACTTTACTGATAAAAATTTACTGACCCCAAACTTATGAAGAGTTGTTACTAATTGCTTTCCTCCTTTCTCAGAATTCCACCTTGTAAGGGAGTGAGTGAGGAAACGAGAAAAACTCTGGAGCGTTCCCTGCTGGACTGCACGTTCAGACTACAGGGCCGCAATAATCGCACCTGGGTGGCAGAATTGGTTTTCTCCAGTTGCCCACTAAACGGCACATCCAACAAAGAGCAAGGTAAAGAGAGTTCCTTGTTTGGTAACGGCTTTCAAAACAATACAGTGATCATATTTTTAATATTTTATTTTAATATTTTCTATTTCAATTCAGCTTCCATGCGGCATGTCTACCTGACGTATGAGAATCCCCTCTCAGAGCCAGTAGGTGGCAGGAAAGTGGTGGAGATGTTCTTGAATGATTGGAACAGCGTTAGTCAGCTTTATGAATGTGTGCTGGAGTTCTCACGCTCTTTACCTGGTATGTAACTAACTGTTCTAATCACGTAAATCACTAGTAATTTTTGTCATAAGCAGCTATAACGTGTATTCCTTTTATGTCATAGTACATTTATTTGCTTTCATTTGATAATTTACTGTTGTTTTATAATTTAGCTGACAAATTGGTAATTTTGTATTGATTGAGACATTGACCTGCACTACCTTTCAAAAGTTTGGGGGCAGTAAGATTTTTTTCCACAAAAAAGTACTAAGCAGCACAACTGTTTTCAGCATTGGATATTACAAATAAGTATATTAGAATTATTTCTGAAGGATTATGTGACACTGGCTACATTTACATGGACACATTTACTGATTGATGAATCTGAATTCAGTGTTTACATGAACGCTTAATAAATTGATCGGGTTGATGTGCACATTTATATGTCAGAAGCTTCAAATCGGAATAGATTTTTTGACATGCGCACACTGCACGAATATACATAGTTTGCCCCGCATACTATTCTTCTACATTTTCGTTGGTTTAAAGAGCATACTTAATATTTATCTATTTCGGGTCCTAATAGGAGATGATGAGCACATGAACCGTTGTGCTGTGCCGCTTATATATATCATGCAGTAAAAACGTCCCTTCACACGCCCTACAAAATTGCACTTTATTCAACAACAACAACAGCAGCAGCAGCAGCCCGTTCCACTCGTAAAACGCCATCTTTGTTATTGCACATGCACAGTACTTTCCAGTTTCGGTTCTCAGTCCGATCAAGTGTTTACATGTCCTCTCAATCGGATTAGAAAATGTTTAAACCACCCCTTACAATTCGGATTTGGCCGATTTCATTCTGATTGATTGTGATTACATGTGACTTTATTTTTTATTTATTTTTTTATTCTGACTGTGCTACTAGTCTGATCACAGTCGGATTATTAGAGTCCATGTAAACACAGCTGCTGAAGACTGGAGTAATGGCTGTTGAAAATTCAGCGTTGCCATCACAGGAGTAAATGACATTTTAAAATATATTAAAATAGAAAACAGTTATTTACATTTTTTTTTTAAATTCCACAATATTGCTTTATCACAGTTTTTAGCAAATAAAGCCTTTGCAAGCATAAGAGACTTATTTCATAAACATTTAAAAAAAAATCTCACCATCTCCAAACTTTTGAACAGTAAAGTAGGTATGGGAAAATACATGATGACTTCAAATGCTTAAAATTAAAAATTCATTTTCTACATTTTCCAGAGATGCCCTCATATTTGAGCCTTTTCTCAGAGATACGACTGTATAATTATCGGAAGCTGGTTCTATGTTATGGCAGTACCAAAGGCAGCTCGGTAAAAACCTTCTCAACTTGTTAAAATGCATGTTGAATCTTTATTTTGTGATTTAGTTTAAATCAGACTTGTTTTATTTACTACAAGATCCACCCTGTTTCTTTTAGGTGACGATACAGTGGAATTCAGCAACCCAGCGTTTCCATTTGGCCCTGGGGACTGTTGGGCCCAATTCAGGCTGTAGCAACTGTCACAACATAATTCTCCACCAACTTCAAGAGATGTTCAACAAGACACCCAATGTAGTACAACTTCTACAGGTATCTAGAGCCTTGGGACTATAAAGCTTTATTTACTTTATTCACTTACTAAAATCTAAGCAGTCACTGGTCGATGACCCGTAATTTGTAGTTTTATTAATTATGTTGGTAAATATAAATACGCTGTCGGTATGTTTTCAAAACAAAATTCAAAACTGACCAGTTTGAAGTGCTATTTATTAGTAGCTGCTGGTAATATTTGCACATACTTGTCTGTTCTTAGATCCTCTCAGACACTCTAGCTCCTCTAAATGCCATCAACAAGCTACCCACAGTGCCTATGTTGGGACTCACCCAAAGGACCAATACAGCGTACCAGTGCTTCTCCATTCTGCCCCAGTCACCAACTCACATCCGACTGGCCTTCCGCAACATGTACTGCATCGACATCTACTGCCGTAGCAGAGGTGTGGTTGCTATCCGTGACGGGGCCTACAGTTTGTTTGACAACACCAAGATAGTTGATGGTTTCTACCCTGCCCCTGGACTGAAGGTGGGTGGAGCAAATCATGTTATTAAATTGATAGTCCACCCCAAAAATTCTGTCATCATATACTCACCCTCATGTCAATCCAAACATGTATGACTTTCTTTTTTCTGCACACAAAATAATATATTTTGAAGACTGTTGGTAACCAACATTTTTTTTGTCCATACAATTGAAGTCAATGGGAACCTAAACTATTTGGTGACCAACATTCTTGAAAATGTCTTTTCTGTTCTGCTGAAAAAGAAACTCATACATGTTTGGAACTACCTGAGAATGAGTAAATGACAGAATTTAATTTACGGGTGCATTATCCCTTTATCCAGTTGAGGACTAGTAGAGGCGTGCATGGGTGTAATTGTCACTCTTCCATTATTTTCCACAGACGTTCTTGAACATGTTTGTGGATAGTAATCAGGACGCACGCAGACGCTCAGTCAATGAGGATGACAATCCTCCGTCCCCGATAAGCATGGATGACACCTTCATGCCCCATACCCAGACACAGCCTCCAGGCAGAGGGGTGTACCCACCCCTCACATCGCCCCCCAACCCGTACCACGTGCCTCCCTCACCTTCCATGATGACAACGCAGTCTCCAGGTATATATGTGTGTCTTTTCTCGTGTCAAATTCTGTCAATTTGCTGTCTGTGCCGTGCTGGTCATGCCACCATGGATTTGGGGAATCAAAAGGAGAGGAAACATTTTCTCATTGGTGTCCCACTCATTGCAAAACCGTCCCACGAGCTCTTCTTGTCTGTGGACATGCATGCTTTTATTGGTCAGTCTGTGCTTTATGACACCATCACCGTGCATCATGGTAGAGAAGCATGCCCACAGCCATAGACGTGTCCACCCATCTCCATTCGGGGCCTGCAGCTCCTGTCACGCTTTAGCTGCAGCGTGTGTGAAAGGGAACTCTTGTCAGATGTTGATAAGGCCACTGATTGGTTAATTTTGTGCAGGGAACATCCACGCAGCCAATTCCCCTAGTGGAGCTCTGCGGGCCCCTTCTCCCTTTGGGCCGATCCCTTCTCCCTCCTCTTTGGGCATTTCTATGGGGCAGACCTCCAACTTTGCCAGCCCACATGGTAAGTGTATGGAAGGTCTGGATCTAGGGCTTTGTTGATTAGCCTTCCTCCTTACCTCTGCGGTCCAGGGCTTTCAATCTTTGATGGGCTGGTGAAAGACTTCTGATTTGTTGCTACCACTTGACCTTCCGCATGGAGGATTTAGTTGGCTTAAATGAGCACTTTCTTGACACTTATTGTATTATTTCCTGCTTCTTTCTGTTTTTTTTTTTTGACTGGTGGGACTGGGAAGACAAAACATCTGATTTCCAAATCATACATATATATATATATATATATATATATATATATATATATATATATATATAAATATATATATAAAAATAAATAAATAAATAAATAAATATATATATATATATATATATATATATATATATATATATATATATATATATATAAATCAGCCTGATTGATTGGGCGATTTCTCTTTTTTTGTGTGGAATTTTTAATAAATGTTTTATAATATTTGTACACTTCCAGTCAAGTTTGGGGTCTGTAAGATTTGTTTAAAGAATTATCTAATGCTCACCAAGGCTGTATTTATTTGGTAAAAAATACAGTAAAAACGGTAATATTGTGAAAATATTATTACAATTAAAAAAATATATATTTTTATTTTAATATCACATTTTTTCCTGTGATGACAAATTTTTGTGGAAACTACAATACATTTTTTCAGATTCTCAAATAAATAGAAAGTTTAAAAGAACAACATTTATTTGAAATAGAAATATTTTGTAACATTGTCAAAGTCTTTACTGTCACTTTTGATCAATTTAACGCACACACTGACCCCAAACTTTTGAATGATAGTGTATTTTTTTGTAAATTAGGGCTGGGTATTGTCTACTACTTCAAATTAGTCGCAATATGCCTCTATGCAATACATTTTGATGTGTCAGAAAATGTCATAAATGGTCTGCTGTTGAAACTGTGAAAGAAAGTGAATCAGCTGCATTAGTTTTTGCCTTGTTCGCATCATTGTATGGTGCTTCATAGAAGCATCTCTGATTTCACAGAGGAATACTGGTTTCAGAGTTCCCCCTATTCAGTAGGGATGTGCATTTTTGGGGGCTGTGTGGAGCACCGTTACTGCTCTGGACTAAAATCACTGTCTACATTGTCGATGGAAATCGCTACCCACCTCAAGATGTTGAATTATGGTCTAAATCCTTTTCTTGTCTTTTTTTTTTGCAGGAACTCTTGACCCCAGTTCACCATACACAATTTTGTCCACCAGCCCAAGAGTTGCCCCCTGGCCAGGTTCCCCGCAGGTTTCCGGACCCTCCCCCGGTGCACGAATCACTGGCATGTCACCAGGCAACCCTTCTTTGCACTCACCCATTCCAGACCCATCCCACTCCCCTCGAGCTGGTACCAGTAAGTCCATAGAGATAGATCTGTCACATCAAAACATGTTTAAAGCCAGCATTTTACTTAATACTTATGCATACACTACCGTTCAAAAGTTTGGAGACCGAAAGTTTTTTTTGAAAGAAATTAATGAAATTTCTGTCATCATTTACTCACCTTCAAGTTGTTTCAAACTTGAATAAATGTCTTTCTTCTGCTGGACACAAAAGAAGATATTTTGAAGAATATGGGTAACTAAACAGTTTATTGACTTCCACAGTATTGAAAAAAAATTCTTCAAAATATCTTCTTTTGTGTTTAGCAGAAGAAAGAAATTCAAACTATACCTTTAATACTTTTTTATTCAGCAAGGACATATTAACTTGTGACAGTAAAGACATTTTATAATGTTACAATTTTTTTTTAATCATGATTCCCACAGAAATATTAAGCAGCACAACTGTTTTCAACATGGATAATAAGAAATTATAATGATAATGCATTTTTTTTTTTCTTAATTGTCTTGAAAGTTATGCTACAATGCAAAATATCTTGATGGTTTTAAAATTTCTTATGAAAGAGAGAATTCTTATGTTTTTATTCTGGGGTAAAATATTACCTAGACATTTTCCTGACAGTGTATGTGAGATTAACCCAATAATTACTATTATTCACTAGGTTTGATGTAAATAAAATAATTTAAATTCATTTACATTTGAGTATTTCTTCAAACAATATGCAGTAGCTGATATCACACTGTGTGTGTGTGCAGGTTCACAGGCAATGCCCCCTCCTCGAAAACTGCCACAACGGTCCTGGGCCGCTTCTATTCCAACCATCCTCACCCACAGCAAACTACATGTGCTGCTTCTGCCTTCACCCATGCCGTGCCCGGTGCCAGGGCTGGCGGGTAGCTACCTGTGCTCACCTCTCGAGCGCTTCCTTGGCTCTGTCATCATGAGGCGACACCTACAGAGAATCATCCAGATAGAACCCAACGTGAGTCAGAAACCGTTAACATATTGCTATTATCACCACATCATTTGACACATCAGAATGTTGATTCTGCTTGTATAGTCTATTTGAATTACACATGACTACTTTCTCTTTGCAGCTTACTATTGTGAACTCCAATGAACCAGGCGTCATCATGTTTAAGACGGATGTGCTTAAATGTAGAGTGGCACTCAACCCCAAATCCTACCAAACTCTGCAGCTAAAAGTCACACCAGAAAACACTGGACCCTGGTCGCAGGAGGAGCTGCAGGTCCTGGAGAAGTTCTTTGAGACCAGGGTAGGAAATGAACTCCTTGCATCAACTAACTAACTATCATTTGATGTGATGTTCAGTGAAGCTCAAATTTCCTCTTTTTCATTACGTTTTGGAAAGTGGCAGCAGACAGAATTGCAATCTTTTTGTTTGAGTGTCCTGATGAGCTTATTTTGATACCATTGGCTCAACCAATGTCACGAGTTTGGAAATACCTGCTTAAAGGTATTAGGGTCCAATCCTAACCGCCCTGCTCAGATTCGGTCTCGAACGCCGATCGCTGGCATGTGAGGCGGGTGCACTAACAAGGACGCTAAACTGTAAACACCACGTTCTCTAGCAGTCATCAGCCTGCACAACTCTCACTAGCTGGCCTCCGTTACACGCAATGCAAGAGTGGATGTCTATTTATCGTAGCAGAAGTACAACAAAGTAATGCTTCAAGAAAAATAAAGCGAAGATGATGAACGAACGTCAAGGAATACACGATTAAATACAAACAAGAGTTCGCTGTTAGTTACCAACAGCACAGCAGCTCCAGACAAACAATGACACTCAAACCCAGTGTTACTCACGTATGGAGTGGAATCAAAGCAACCCCTGTGTCTGTTTTCAGGCCTTCCCGCTTAGCTCTCTTCAGCGCTGGAAAGCTTTTCTAATATTAACGCTGGGCCTAAAGCTCTTTCCTGATCATAACCCTTCATTTTCCAGTGATATTCTTAAGAGCTTTTCTCTTTTGTTATGTCTCTCAGCCATCTCTCTTTCTATAGTCTTTCTTGAAATCTCCCTCTTGCTCGTTCTCTCTCCTCCACCGTCATACGACCCGTCGCCCCCTAATGCTGATTGGCTAGACGTTTGTTGTTGTGTCTGGTTGTCGGTCCAGCCAACTTTTTTAAACAGCGTTTTTCAAATATTGCTTACCCCACATTTAACTAGTTTGAAAACACTTATTTTTGCTATTCTGTTTGGTGCAATTAGTGGGGTTTTTTTTTTTAACCTTTTAAAATCAGTTCACTCAGCCAAGTGAACTGAGCCAAGTGAAATCAAACCAGGTATTGTCCAGTCATGCAAGTGCAAGTCATTCTCTTTCACTTTCACCTTAGGTTGCAGGACCACCCTTTAAATACAACACACTAAATGCCTTCACAAAGCTGTTGGGAGCTCCTACCAACATACTCAGAGACTGTGTTCGCATCATGAAATTGGAGTTGGTAAGCACAAATTGTTTATTTGAAAAAATGTTGTCTTTTTTTTGTGCAAGCATACACTACTTTTCGAACCGATCAGTACGATTTTTTTTTATTCAGCAAGGAAGCATTAAATTGATCAAAATTGACAGTCATTTAAACTGTAAAAAAAATAAAAAAATAAATGCTGTTTTTTTCATGTTTTAATTAATCAAAGAATCCTGAAAAAATTTATAAGGATTTTATGAAGCAAAACAACTATTTTTAACATTCATAATAATAAGAAATGTTTCTTGAGCATGTGACACTAGCCACGTTTACATGAACACTTTATGTTCGGATTCATTAATCGGAATGATTTCATTCTGATTGAAACAAAGCGTTTACATGAATGCTAAATAAAGTGATCGGGTTGATGTGCGCGTTTATGGCCTGGTTTCACAAACATGGCTTAGATTAAGCCAGGATTAGGCCTTAGTTCATTTAGGAGATTTAAGTAGCTTTTATAAACGTGCCTTAGAAAAAACACGTTACTGGTGTGAATCTTGAGACAAAACAATGGAACTGAAATATTTTAAGATATGTCAGTGCAAGTTGCTTTCAGTTAAAACGGCTCAAACATGCATTTTAATCTGGGACTAGGTTTAAACCTTGTCTGTGAAACCAGGGGAATAGGTCTCAAGAATATTATATATAATTTTTTTTTTTTTATCCGACCCCAAACGTAACCCCTAATCGGTTTATCGTTTTTCTCTAGTTCCCAGACCAAGCGGCCCAGCTGAATTGGAATGTGCAGTTTTGTCTGACCATCCCACCCAGCGCTCCTCCCATTGCCCCACCAGGAACCATTGCTGTGGTGCTGAAGACCAAGATGCTCTTCTTTGTAAGTTATTTGAATCACTCCTTCACACTTTCACTATACAACCAATTCTCAATGGATAAAATCAACTACTTCTCTACTGCTGATCTTTTGAATTATGATTTATTTCCTGGCCACTGTACACCCAGCAGGTCTGTTTGTTCTGCGTTTTGAATTTACTGTTGATTCCCGACATATATTAACTTGAAGAGATGCTCTTCTACAGCTCCAGCTGACCCAAAGGATACCGGTACCCCAGGAGCCCATCAGCATCATAGTGCCCATTGTGTACGACATGGCTACTGGACTGACCCAACAGGCCGATATCCCCCGCCAGCACAGCTCCTCGGGAGCCGCGGCCTTGATGGTCAGCTCCATCCTCAGGAGGTTCAATGAGCACCATCCACCACGATCAGGTTCGCACGTCATTCTAATGTAGATCAGTGCTTTTTGAATGTTTGAATATGCATCTTTTATTTGTTTATTTAATGTGAATTTTTAAAACTTGGGTACATTTTATTTTCCTTCATTAACATTTCAATATTAACTCTAACCTTTTTCTAACAGGGGAGTGCACAATATTTGCAGCAGTTCATGAGCTTATGGCTAATCTCACGCTGAACCCTGGACGGCCATAACTTGGTGTCTCTCAGGAAACTTCTCAGTCAGTCAATAAATTTGTCCCTAACTCTGGGGAGATTCAGGTTTTCTGCTGCAGCCAATGGACTCTTCTGAATGGTGTATCATATTGTCAAAAAAGGGAGCAGAAATATGATGGAACATTTTTTTATTGTATAATGAAGCATGTAAATTAAAAATTGTAACAAAAGCAGGACTCCTTTTTTAAAAAAATAGCTTGGCGAAGTTCTGCTAACGCATTTATTTTTTTTTCAGATGCACTTCTTATGGAAATGATTGTGATAGAAAAAATGTTTAACTACAGCTGTATTTTTTTTATTTGAGACTTCAATTCTTGTCAAATTCTTGTCTTTTTTTGTAATACAAGATATCAGTACTGTGTGAGTATTGATGTTTTCTTTATCAGCACACTATTTAAAAGTTTATTTTGTTTGCATTACTTTGATTTCTTATGTCACTTGAAATAGGAGTGACACATTTAAATAAGCCGTGTTTTATTGTAATTCATTGGAATCATGGAAGAGCTCTAAAACATTTTCTTGTCTGTGTTTATTACTATTTAATAAATATAGGAAATAACTCCACCCTTTCATTAACAATTCCTTATTTTTTGTTAAAGTTAAATTAAATATATTTAGAAAACAAAATGATGTCATCCTTATGTCACTGCAGACATTTCTGGCATTTGGGTGTGATTGATATACATCATAATTATGCATTCTTTTTGTGTGTTTTTTTCAGAATTGTGTATGAAAACATGTATAATTAATATAAAAAGTATAAAAAAATTATAATTATTAAATATATTATCTTATGACAAAGATAAATGTAACGCAAAAAGGTAAGTTAAATAATTTACCAGAGGGGTTTATCTTCGTCATTTAACTAATGTAGATGACGTTTCATTACATTTATTTAGGAGCCTAGATCTAAAGTGACTAATGAATGAGAAATTAACCATGACGGTTAAAAAATTAAGCGGTGCAAAACAATGCTCAAAATACCGGTCACCACCCGGAAAATATCTATTTAAAAAAAAAAAGATTAAACCACAAACCATGCCACAAACGTCAACCAAACCACAAACGACTGTAATTGGTCCATCTTGAACAGCGCAAAGAAAAGTTACCGGTTCCTCGTGACAATTCGATAAACGTGCTGCTTCACTAGCGGTATATAGAAATGTGAATCTTCCTAAATAATACAACTGATAAACATTAAAGCATAACTGAAAATACACAACAATTGAACTGAATATATATATATATATATATATATATATATATATATATATATATATATATATATATATATATATATGAAGAGTTCAGATGCAAAAGCCTCTAAGTGCCATCTGAAATTTTCTTCTAGAATGATCATTTTTATAAAGCTTGTATATTTAAGTTAAGAAATTTCACTTAAATATACGAGCTTGATAAAAAATGATCATTCTATAAGAAAATTTCAGATGGCACTCAGAGGCTTTTGCATCTGAACTCTTCATATATATATATATATATATATATATATATATATAATTATTATTTATTTTTTTATTTTTTTATTTCGACTCAGCCTGGGCCACTAAGCCCGCCCATTCCGACACTTGTGTCATAAACTGGTTATAGCGACTTTATTCTATTTCTACGGCAGGTTGACAGAACGCCGGCACATTTCTGTGGTTTCTCGTCGTTTTGACCACGCCTTTTATTTACATCTCATGCCGCGGGGTGAATGAATGAACACAATGGAGAGGAGGAGGACCGCTGAAATGCGCCTTTGCAACGAGAGTGACAAACGCCCTTAATGGATAAATAAACGAATAAATTCAGTATTAATCATATAAATCTGTGTCACTGGTGCGATTATTACGGTGACAATGGCAGCTGTGAGTCTGACGGATCCGCTTTGCAAACCTTGTTCTTATCGTTCACATTTCAAAGGTAATGTAATGCCGATCTCTCCAATAACAGTTGCTTTTTTTTAATGAAATGATCATCTGATTGAATATGAACACATTCATGCTTTATTTCTCGTTGTTTACAGTTGAGGTGTGTGTGAGGAAGCCCTTGATGCCCATTCACCTGAGCAGTGATCAGGTGGCACTGGAGATGCTGTGTCTCTGCAGCCAGCTGGATCTGTTGATAAGAGCTCAGGTCCATCAGGTGAGACACTTACACTGATGCTGAATATACCTGTGTGTTTCTCTCAACATTCAAACAAGCTAATCTACATTAGCAGTTTCAGGAGAACCTTAAACAGGACTCTAGTCCTGAGGAGTCTGAAAGTTTTAAGAGACATGGTAAGCTTAAGACTATAATGATGACAATAATAACTTTACTGTATTAGTATAATTGCTATCATACAACCTCTGAATCTGGTTGTGTCAATAGGGGCTGAGATAATAAATCAGATGAACCAATGCCTTGAACATTCGTCTGAACCGGTGCTTCAGCTTGAGGTATAGGCTAACTAATCACCAATTAACCATACGTCTTAACTCAGTTATAATTTTTGGATAATGTGTTCCCATTTATTTCCATTTCTTTAGGAACATTTGGAAGTTATGAATTTATTTGCTCTATTTCCTCGAGTGGAAGTTTATATGATACACGGAAGGCCTATTGACATGCTGGAAAAATCTCTTGCAGATGGTGAGACCACAGAAGTAGAATATTTGGCTAGAATGGTAATTATTTTGGAATGCGGTACTGTAACATTCACCACCCAATGGTTGAGACCATACCTGGGTAATATTAATAATTAACTTTATTTGTATTTCACATTTTATACAAGAAATGCAGCTTATGTTGTTCTACAATAAAAAAGCATTACAATAAACACAAAGTACTTCACATGAAAAAAGTACAAATACAATAATAAAAAATAAAAATAATATCCATTTCAAGAAAATAAATAAATAGTTGGCCTATACATAAAATGCAAAAAAAAAAAAAAAAAAAAATTAAAACATAATAATAATACTAATAAGACAACATAATACATAGAATGCTTCAGAAAAGTAATTTGCTAGTTTTTAGCATTCTTTTACAAACTGGATTCCTTAATACACGTATACTACATTTATATTAAAATGAACAAACATACATATTTAAAAAGTGCTAGAATCTCACATTTTAAGTGGAGGAAGATTTTATTTATTTACACATATAAAATAGTGTTCTTTAATGAAATGAAGCAAAGCCCAGTAATCAGGTTGATTTAAAATGTTTCTACTTTCCAGCTTATTTTCCTTATATTGGGAGGCTGAACCAGCTGCTGGTTCTCAGTCAGCAGGTAAATGAAGATGTGAAGCATCTGGGGAGTCATAAGTACATCGCACATCAGCTATCAGCAATTTATGTGAGTTTGTTCGACTTAATCTTCCTTCACTTAATATTATCTATCCATAAAAAGCATAAAAAAAGCTTGATTCTGTACAACATTACATTTTTTTTGTCTCTGTTACAGCAAGTGCTAAAGTCTTTCAAAGACATCTTGCCATTATCCATCATAAGAAAGGATATTGAGGCCAATTTCAAGCAGTTGAAAATGTCTCTTTCGAAAGAGGACGGGTCCAAGCTGGATCCTCAGTTGCCAGCACATCTCTTGAGCTGGTGAGAGTGGTTTTGATTCCATTTGTTAGAATCAGAAGAAAGTAATCGTGCATAAATAATGGATTTACTTTTCACAGGGTGTCAGAGTTAACACAAAACATTATATCAACGGTACTGACACTCTCAGAAGAGCTCTGAAAGAGAATCTGTCTCTAACCTCTCCTGACAGCTGGATCCACAGTGCCTCAAGTGGATGGCGAGAAAATGTCACAGAATAAAAGTGATTCTCTCGAAAAATGATCATTTAGAGCGTCACTTGATTTTGTTCATCTGTATAAGACTATGATAATGTTATACCTATCTATTTTTAAGACCTTGAAACATTGTTGTCATAAAGAAAAAAGTTTACATTCTGAGTACCACCACTTATGAGTAATTTATTTTAGCCTTCTTAGATATTTATTTTGCATTGTTTGCACATGATTTCTGAGTTTTCATACATATAGAGGATTCTTTCTTTAAAAAAATGCAATAATGTTTTTTTATAATGCATATGTATACTTGACTGTTGCACATCTTCTTCCCATTGATGAGTGCTAGCAGTGATCATCAGCATTACGTGTGTGATTTCATATCTCCACCCTTCTAATGTATAGTGTATAGCCTGGTCATTGTCACAAAATAAACTCAAGCAAGGTGATCAGGAGAAGTGGATATGTTAGTTAACAGTAAAAAAAGAAAGAAAAAGAAAGAATATATATATATATATATATATATATATAAGTTTATTAATACAATAATAATATATTTGTAATATATATATATATATATATATATATATATAATTGAATCCAGAATGCTGCAGAATCAATCAGCTGTAAATCAAACTAGCTGTGAACCTTCTGAATCTCTTCATTTATTATATATTAGACTGTTTTATTACATATTAAAGTTCATTTTATTTGTCATAGTTAATGATTATACAGTAGCCTATACTTTCATAATATTATCACTTTAAAATACTGTATAAATAATATACGTCTTTATATACATTTAAGCAGTTTATGAAAAAAATGTTGTTTAAATCAAGTTATTGCTAAAATTATATGATGAAGTTATGTTTTTCTTTATGCTGAAGTTATGTAATATATAGCCTACCTCCCATGGGCTGACGTCAGACGTACAGCGCGCTCTCGTTGACGTGCACGCGGCTATGATGAACTGGAAGTAGCCTAATCTATACGTGCAGACAGTTTGCATTAATCTCCCAATCCAGATGACGACTGTCACTGGTAAGATTCATCAAGCTGTATTTGCGTTTTTGCATAATTGTCGTGATATATAGGCTATATATATACATAATAAACAGAGAGGTCAACAGACGCTTATATCCCGATTATCTTTTCGTTGCTTATTGGATTAAATAATAAACCTAATGGCATGCAAGGTGTGTTCTTAACCTGACAGCAAACCGTTCAAACATTCAGATGAATGAAAATGCAGGCTCTTCTCATTTGAGGCTTTTGTTATAAAATGACACAGTAACAGAGGAATGAGAGATTTTTGATTGACACTCAAACTAGCGAATCAGTTTTTTAGTTTTGTTTTGTTGACGTGCATCTCAGCCAATAGCATCCAAGAAGAGGTTACTTTGTCACTTCATGCTTTTTTTGATGTGTTTTCCGAGTTTATGTTCATGTCTGTATCAATGAAATTCGAAGTGAAACGTTTTTGAAATATTTTGACAAACATGTTGAACGTTTGCATTTACTAATGTAAATGAAGGGGTTTCTGTTGGTTGTTGTAAAAATCACGGAAATCGCTGCAAGAGCTCGTGTTTAATCTTTTTATCTAGCTTCTGTGAATATAAAACATATGAAAGCAGTTAGCTTTGTCATCATTAACAGTAATAGATTGTACTATCGTATCTTACATAGGGGCTTTCAAATATTGCCTTATATTAATAATGGTAGTCAAAAGGTTGAGATCCACTCCGTTACATAGTATTAACACTGAAACTTTTATCCTGAAAAGTAGCCTAACTCTTTTAAATGTATTAAAAGAGAGTATTTAAGTGATAATAACACTGTTAAACTATAGTGTATATAATCATTAAATATAATAAGTAAAATAAATTGTAATATGTAATACATTTACAAATTCAGAAGGTTCACAGCTAGTTGTATTTGTATTTAATTCTGTTGTATGTACTGTAATTGCATATAATCTCATTTGTTATATATAAATAGTAAAATAATAAATACAAAACTGAACTGTGTAAATAAAATGCAAAGATATGTGATCTCTTTCTAGATGCATGATGTTGCATTTTATTACAAATTGCATATAACAACATTTTTGTTCTTATATTTGATGATTGGTGTGTAACAAATATTACCAACATTATTGTCAGCGAAATAGGAACATTGAAGTACTCACATGATACTCACTTTTATAATTATTTTTCGTTTATTGTAATTCAGAAGAGCATCAGTTCCTAGTCCAACTATGATCTAAGAGGAGATGATAGCAGAGCCAACTTTACTGTCCAGATCGGTGCAAAAGTGAGACACATGAAAACTACCTCTGCATTCTTTTTAAAATTACATTATATATTTATGGTGTGCTATGTGTACATAGAAACAACTGCCTGTGCATCCTGTTTTCAGAGAGAACTCAGTAGTCGACGTCTCTTCCTGTGCATCGGTGCATCACGTCTCAAGTGAGAGAAATGAAAACAGACAGAAGACTGTGGTAAGAGCTACCACTCCTTTCTCTTAAAAACTAAAACACACACACAAAAAACAACAACCTTACAACAGGTTACATCTCATAGACTTTGAGATATACTGTAAGATCAGTTGTAATCTGGTAGTATTTTTTTTGTGTTCAGAGAGGAAAGAGGAAAGCACGGGAATGCTCTGAAAATGCCAAGCGAAAGCGTTCAAAGAGCAGTAATGGCAGCCTGGGCAGAGCAGAGAACGAACAGCTCAAAAATGGAGATGTGGAAGCTGTCACCCTGTTTGAGGTGGTCAGCATGGGCAGGAGCGCCATGCAGGTACATCCATCTAGATCAGCCCTGTTACAGATAAATATTTGGGAGGTCACAACATTCTATTTAGGTCATATAAGTTTAAACAAATCTATATTATATGGATGTTTGGTCTGTTTTGTGCAAGGCTGTGGTGGATGACTGGATTGATGCGTACACCGTCGACAGAGACACAGCACTGCTCGATCTCATCAGCTTCTTTATCCAGTGTTCAGGATGCAAAGGCAACTGTGCTCTCTTTCATAATAGTATATCTTTTTAAAATAGTGGATAATTTTGATGGTCTTGGTTCATTTTTAGTGGTTTAGTTTTTTTTGTGGCTTGTATCTAACAAATAGTTCAGGATGTGAATGCTATGTGTGTTTTGTAGGGATGGTCACAGCAGAGATGTTTCAGAGCAAACAGGGTACTGACGTCATGAGTAAAATGGTGGAAGATCTGGATGAGGTTCGACATTCAGCATACTCATCATTGAATGCTTTGCCATGTTCTTTGCTCTTACTGATGACTTATTTGCCTTTATTTTAATCACAGGACACGGGTTTACAATTTAAGAAGTTCCTTGCATTTCCGTGGATTTTAACTGTCACGTGGCCTCTTGACATGGTACGGTTTAAGAGTATTCATTTCTTTAAAAAACATCTTACTGACCCCAAACTTTTGAATGGTAGAGTGTATATTACAATTTAAATCGAAAGGTATTTTTCCATCTCTGTCGTCTCTCCATCCTCCTCAGGACAGTGGCGAGTATCCCCTCATCATGTCCGGCCTGTACTGGAAGAGATTTCGTTCACACTTCTGTGAGTTCGTATCGGTGCTAGTGGCCCAGTGTCAGAACTCTGTCATCTTTGATGGCTACCTCTTGAACACACTCATTTCACTGCTGACAGAGCTCTCCGATTCCAGAGTTCGCGCTTTCAGGCACACATGTACGCTAGCAGGTAAGTTCCCCTCTGAACATTAATTCCCCTTGACCTGAACCACACGCATATCCCGAATGCTGATGTTTTGCCACTGTTGTGTGTGTCTCTGCAGCAGTGAAGCTTCTCAGCGCTTTGGTGAATGTGGCTCTCAACCTCAGTGTCAGTGTCGATAACAGTCAGCGGCTGTATGAGGTTGAGCTGGCTAAGATGGCCAGCAAACGGGCTTCTCAGCGGCTGGACAGGATCCAGAGAAAGATCAGTGAGGTTAGACTGTGACAACAAGAGTTCAACATTTCTATACATAGTTCTTTCTGAAGTATAGTCAGGGTCCAAAACTGACACCAAGTCCCAAGTGTGAGTAAAATTTTGGTTTGGTGAGTAAATAAAACTATAGATATACATAATACATGTTATGAATCACATTGTATATGATACTCTGACACTCAGTGATGTGACATGCACAATTCAAACAGTCATACAGATGTCTGCTAACGACAGTACATGACTTGCACTTCCAATAACTTTTAAGATACCCAAGGTTTTTTTTCAATCACCAGACTTCTGGTGACTTATACTGTAGGTGGAATATTATAATATGCAAATGATATAGACTACCATTCAGAAGTTTGGGGTTGGTAGGATTTTTAAATGTGTTTGAAAGAAGTCTCTTATGCTCACCAAGGCTGCATTTATTTGATCAAATAACAGTAAATCCTTTTATTCAGAATCCTTGGTGAATAAAAGCAAAGAAAGTCCTACTGACCCCAAATGTTTGAATGGTAGTGTTGATGTACAGGAAACAATATATGATTACACAATATGTGAATAACCAACAAATTACTTTCATTCCTCAGTTACAGGACAGGAAATTTGAAATTGAGAACATGATGGATGCCATTTTCAAAGGAGTCTTCCTGAAGAGATACAGGTAATCTTTAATTCAACCCCACTTATAGCCCTTACTTCCTTGAAAAAAATAAAAACCTTGTACCATTATCACTGTGTGGTGAATTTCAGAGACGTGATTCCTGAAATCAGGGCGATCTGTATGGAGGAACTGATGGTGTGGATGAAACTGTATAGTTCTGTGTTTCTGAACGACAGCTACCTGAAGTATGTGGGATGGATGATGCATGACAAGGTGGGTGACCCAGTAGTCTAGTGTTTAAAGAACAGTTTAATTTTCCGATTGTTGTTGATGAGTTGAGTTGATTTTTGACCACGTTTTATTTGTTGTATATTCTGCAGCAACCTGATGTGCGTCTGAAATGCGTGCTGGGTCTACAGGGACTTTATCAGGACCAAAGTAGTTCCAAAATGGACCTTTTTACGATACGGTTTAAGGTAACAACGGCTTCCACATTCTTACACTAGCTGTGTCACAATTAATACTCTATACACTATGTAACCGTGTAGTGCATGCATTTTTTATGGTTATTTTGTCATGGAAGTCTGATAGCTCCTGCTCCTCCTCTATGCACTGAAAGCTGTGACAGCTGAGTGAATGAAGTGTCCAACATTCCACACTTCATTATTTCAGTTTATTAAGTGCATCATCTGGGTATTAGAAGTGCACTTTTAGAATGTTAACACACTACTCACACTGTTTATACTACAAAATGGCATAGACTAGTGTGTAAGTGCAACAATTTGAATACATCTCATGTCCTAACGAGGCACAATAACATAAAGTTTCTAGCTAATTTGTCTGTGAACTCTACACAAAAATGCTGTACACCACGCCACAATCACAGCCAATTAGAACATAATTGATTTATGATATACAGTTTTGTGCAGCACAGCTGAATGGATCAGGGATATTGGTGTGGAGTTACTCAGCATGATGCTACAGAAACCAAGCAACTTACAAAAGTTCAGCTTGTTGCTGTTGCCCGTGATTAGGACAAAATCTCAAATGAACATGACTGTATTGTGATTTTATCACATACCCGGTTAAGACACCGTGACCGTTTTAAGCTCAAATCGTTTCTGAGAGTAACTTCTGTAAAAAAAATAAAGTTGGAGAGTTGTTTACTGGCTGTAAGTTTGCCCTCAAACTCTTGCAGTCATGCTGTTTTGCCCAAACTTCTCACATGGACGCAGTCTGTAAGCTTTTTTGGCAGTATGTAAGTTCAGGTCCAGTGAAGCTATAGTGGGACAGCAGGAGGGCAGGACTGCTGATTGACAGGCTGGAAAGCCCCTCAGGTTTTGCCTTGGGCTCACTGGCCTGATGGCTTCCCACAGGACCCCACCCTCACCATAGCCTCAATAACGACAGCGAGTACATTAGCACAACCGTAATTTAAAGAGCTGTTTAAGTGCATCGTGGGTCTCTAACTCAAGTCCTATTGTAGGTTTTTGAGAGATTGCTCTCATAGCGGGTAGTTAAAGTGTTTACATGAGCGATTGACTGCTGTTTCTGTTGAAGGAGAGGATGATCTCTTTGACTCTGGATAAAGACCATGAAGTGGCCATACAGGCCGTGAGATTGCTCATGGTCATGTCCCAGTAAGTATCTCCCCCTTGCTCCTCATGCTGACTATTCCTCATAAAGTGTGATCATCCAAACTTTGACTTCTCCTCTGCAAAGCATATTCGTGACTGTTCCTCAGTTTCCTCAGCTTTCCTGTAGCTCAAACAGTAGAGCGTTGACGCTTGCAACGCCAGGGTCATGGGCTTGATTCCCAGGGAAAGCAAGAACTGATAAGAATGTGAAAATGTGTACCTTGAAATGCAATGTAAGTCGCTTTGGATAAAAGCGTCTGCCAAATGCGTAAATGTAAAATGTAAGTAATTGCTGAAATTATTCCCTTTTGTGCCAGATCCTGTGAGGATGTTCTGAGTCCTGATGACCATAAGAACGTCTTCCAGTTTGTGTACTGCTCTCACAGACCTCTAGCTATCACTGCGGGAGAATTCCTCTACAATAGGTATGTGTTGATTGTCTTTGACTGCTTATGAGTCGTTCTACAAAAGCCCATTCCCATTTGTCTCCCTTATGTACATATGTGTACATTTTGGTGTAACATGGTGTAATTTCTTTGCTCTTAGGCTGCTAAGTAACCCTGAATTATCAAGGCCCAGAGAAGGAGCCTCCGATCAGGATAGACACCGAGAGTTAGTCTTAGCCAGAGTGCGATCCCTTATCCACTTCCACACTGAGAGCAAGGTTTGTTAACTCCAAGTGTGTTTTTGATTGTGTTTTTAACTTAAAAATAGCATATTGTGAGTAGTGAATGGACACAAGCAGGTGCTTGTGTGGGCAATAAACATTTAAAACAAAATAAACTTAAAATAAAAAATTTAATGAAAAAAATAATATATATAACCTTTTTTATGGTGCAATCAAATAAAAAATAAATATGAATACTAAATATGAAAATAAAAAATAATACCCTGCTGTCTTTTTTAAACATTGGGATTATCACAAAAATCTTTATGATACATGTGGACATTGACCATTCATCTAACTCAAGAATGTGTCCTGTGTTTACTGTAAGTGGCCTTAGCTATCATTAACACATCCAGCATGTTTTTGTTGTTGTGTCATTGAGAGAAAGGACAGGAAACGATTGAAGAAGAGAGAAAAGTGGGATATGGAAATAACCCCAGCCATAATCAAACATGGGTCAGAGTTTTGTGATTTTAAAATAATGATTTTAGTTCTCTCCCTTGTGTTATAGCTGCACCAGCATGTGCTGTACCTCGTTGATAGCCTGTGGGACAGTGCTGGAACTCTGCTGAAGGACTGGACCGGTCTTACCTCACTGCTCTTACCTCACACGTCCTGTCAAGAACAAGGCTAGTACGCTTTAATAGCTTACCTGCTTATTACACCATAGCAGAAATGTTTTTCCTTTAACTAATGTCTACAATTAAATATAAAGCTACTCTATTTTTAATATTCAAACTACACTGTAGAAATAAATAATAGAAATAAAAATAATTGATTGCTATCCAGAATGATCTCCGCTGGTTGAAACCCACTGTTAGAAAACAAACTGCCACTTTTTTTGTGCGGTGCCTGTATATTTGAGTGTGTATGTATATGAACCGCAGCTCTGAGCAGTGCTGAGGAAGCCTTTGTGATTGAGCTCATGTTGGCATCAGTCAGGCAGGCTGCAGAGGGTCCACCTTTGTCGGGGAGAGGAGCAGGTAAAAAGGTGAGACTTTCTTTTGAATCTCTCATTTAGATACTTTCATTAGATTGTGCTGATTTAACAGGGCTGTCAGATATATTTTAGTGTTTTTTTTTATACTCCAGCCATTCACTTTCTTACAGATTGGTTTTAAGTAATTGCTAGCTGCATATCTATGTTTGTTTTTAGGTGATAAGTACTAAAGAGAAAAAGTTACAAACTGATGCCTGCGCTACACTCACTGAACACTTCATTAAAGTGCTGCCTGAGCTGTTATCCAAGGTAAAAGAAAAATAAGTGCACTGTTCATTTTACCATGACTGCTTCCCCATAAATTGAGCACATCTGATCACCTGATGTCTAATCACATACTCTAGTACTCAGAGGATGCTGAAAAGCTGACCTCCTTCCTAAGAATACCTCAGTTTTTCCAAACGGACACCTGTGATCTTGAAAACTCACAGGTGAGTGTTTGTGTGTCATCTGATGCACTGATGACTTCACTACATAAAATAATAAATCTAACATAATAAATCTGTATAAAAACAGTATTGTTGTGAAATATTATTTGTGATAATTTTTTTCAGGATTTGAATAGAAACTACAGCATTGATTTGATAAATACTTATTTTTATAACATTACAAATGTCTTTAATGTCAGTTTTGATCAATTTAATGTCCTTGCTGAATTTATTGATTAATTTCTTTCAAAAGAAATCTTACTGACCCCAAACTTTTGAACAGTAGAACAATATAACTGTATCTAGAGCACTTCTCTTTTACTTTTAATGTGCATTTTGGTGTAGTATGTGCAGGCATTGCTGGCTGAGTTGGAGGCTGTGGTGGACAGACACACAGACACAGGACTGCTGGAGACGGCTGCTCGCTCTTACCAGAGCCTCTGTGCTCAGGATTCTCCCTGGCACTCCCTGGCCCGACCCACCTTTGACCGCCTCATCCAGCACTGGACAAACACACTGGGAACATGGTTAGGAGAATCACTGAGTGTGAGTATACTAAAGAACCGTAAACTATGATAGCCAGGGGTAGATGCTCTTTTACAAGCTTTTACCAGATACATAAATGGATTTTATCTGGATCTTGACATGAAAAAACCCCTCCAAAAAAATTATGACATTGATTTATTGTGACTGTACCTTTTTGTGACTGTATCTACAGAGCGGTTGTTTCACTGCAAGCGAGGACAACACTTTGGAAATTCTGTCCACACTGAAGAAACTTACTGCGTTCAACATGTAAGCAGTTTCTGTTAGTTTATTCTATCCACATGCACACTGCAACATTTGCGATAATCACATTCTATTGTAAAATCTAACCCACTCATTCTGTTCTATGTATTTTACATACCCTGCTAACAATGCTATGTTCTAAGAATGTTTTCCTAACGTTCCCATTAGGTTATGAAAACGTTACTTTCTACGTTCTGCAAACATTCAAAAAAGTATTTTTTCCCCCTGGTTTCACAGACAAGGCTTAAGCCTAGTCCCAGACTAAAATGCATGTTTGAGCTGTTTTAACGGAACGCAACTTGCACTGATATCTTAAAATATGTCACTGCCAATGTTTTGTCTCAAGATGCAGACAAGTAATGTCTTAATTAAGATAAGGCCTAATCCTGGCTTAATCTAAGCCCTGTCTATGAAACCAGGCCTTTATGTTTTAAGAACTTTTTTTTGGTAATATGAATGTTCTGGAAATGTTACCAGGATGTGCTTTTAATTCCACCATTAACAAGTTCAGTTAAGAACTATACACAGAATTATTCAAAATACGCTCTGTTTCTCAATGTGACTTATTGTCTGTTGCTTTATCAAATCTGTCTAGTGCTCAGGATCTGTCTAAATGGAGCCTTTATGAGCTGGGGACCAAACTACTGGAGGTGGAGATAAAACATGGCGGTCTTCCCATGGAGGTGACATTATTAGCCCTGTACCGAACCACCTAGCACCTAAATCATTATTTTTTCCTGGTTCGTCTTTCTAATTTGTAATTCTCGTAGGTGACGGTTGAGGCTCTGCGCTGTATGTGTAGCTGCGTTCTGTGGAAGCTCAACACCTTTGGAGAAGGTGTGACCTCCAGGGTGAGCCATACACCTTTCTCTTCCACTCTGACTGGAGCGTGACTGCTGTCATAGATGGCCAATATCATGCTTAGAATGGTAATATCTACATGTACAGATACGCACAGAGTTTTCCCTTGGGCGATTAATTAATCAAGCGTTTTTAAGCATGCGAGACTGTCTGTCTACAGAGTTGCCATATGATCCATCACGAAGATCCGTGTCCTTTAAACCTGCCACATTACATTTCAGATATCAACACAGAGGCTCTATGGGTATGTCTAGCGGATTTTAATAAGTGATAGAAAGCGATTGATCGCGAGTCTTTAGGAAAAGTAGATGCTGGTGATGGATTGTAGGGGGCGTAATGGTTCGCTGTTGTGTGAACATTTCAACGCTAATAGCAGGGCCTTTTATTAGACCTATATTTCCATGCAGTGCACGGGGTAATCATATCTCCCCAACTCTAACCTTTATGCAGTGAAATATTGGTGGCCAATAAGACTGCTGTAGGTAAGAGGTGCTCAATGCTGGCTCAGGAATGGCCGCTTGCTCCTCTGGCCTCGTCATCAATAACTGACAGCGCAGGCGGCAATTTTTTGGGCCCAGGCGGCAGCTCGACTCAATCTGCAATTCTAATATCAATGGCGACCCGAGGTAAGGGGGCGGGGGAAGACGTGTTCAGCATAAAATTGGGATGTATGTCGGTTTCAAAAAGAGTCATTTAGCTGAATTGACATTACGACTACGTGGGATGGAGGAACCGATCCGGCACGTCCACCTCGGAGCTCCACGTGCACATAATTATGAAAGAATATTTTACACACGAGTCTGGCGGCGCTGCTCGCAATGACGCTTTCATCAGTCTACATCAGTTAGAGCCCGCTGTGCTTCTTTCCGTTTCTGCTATTTTGCGTAATTATACTCTGCTCATTCCTGTCGCTCAAAATTCATGACTTTTCCCCCTAAATGTCAAAGCTTTGTGTACTTTCTCAATCAATATGGTCATAAAAACTGCATGCATAATAATTAAATAAAAAAGAATGTCATTGTTATGGATGTGTGTGTTTGTGTGTGGTTTTAGGAGTCCTCCCTCCAGCAGAGAAACCAGCTACGTGCGTTCTGTGAGAAATGCCACCGCTGTCTCTCGCACGCTGAGCAGCTTGTACGAGAGCAAGTGAGCATCACGTTTCTCTCTCTGTTCATGGCACGCCACTCGGTTCAGCCTTTTCTTCAAAGTGGATTATTCCAAACACATCAGAGCGTATTGTCTGTGTGTTAAGCAGTAGCGTGTGTGCCAGTGGGCCGATGCGCTGGCATTGTTTGAATCCTATTTGTTTTGACTTTAATTTCTTGCGGAGTGCCCTTGGCACCTGCGTTGTGTTTTAATGAATCCTCACTCCATGCCAGGGCAAGCTGACAGCAGAAAAACACGCTGATTGAAACTAAACCTAATGAAAGTTCCTGGCAATCTGTTTATTTTAAGACTGCTTCGACCTGTCAATGTTCTCAGGGAATTGATGTCGCATTTTTATAGCTGTCATTTTAATCAAAAATAATTAATCACATCAATTATTTATGTCAATTATAGTAGAATTATAGTAGATTTTAGATAAGATGTCTACTTCATATCACATCTGTTGATCAGGCACTGTCTGTTTTATGTTGTTTTTCACAAAGGCCTTCATGTGTCTGAGTGACGTTCTCATAGCTCATAATTACCAGCTTCAGATGTGGGATTCGTCTGCAGGCACTCCATTGCTGTACACCCCTGATCCCAAACTCCAGAAAGCTCTTCTTTCCTTCGTCCTGGAGCATGTCTTCACCAGCCCTGAGCTGGACACCCACAGCAGTAAAGGTTCTCTTCCCTTTTCATTTACTGTAAATCATAAGGGTCCTTGTTTGGCCTGTGCTCTGCTGTGGGCTGACATGAGGACGGCCTCAACAGATCCAGCGTTGCCTTTTAGATCCGATCTTGAGGTTTCTTTGAAAATATGCACAAAACAGAAAACTTTCATGTTGTTGGAACTCAATGACGCATTCAACGTGGGGGTTTGCTCACAGGATGGTTTTCAGGAAGGGCCCAGAATTAACACTTAAACACTGCTAAATACAAGTAAAAATGGCTGTGGGAAGTCAATGAAATGGTGAAATTACTTCCCAATTGGCCATTTACTTTATGAGCTACAGTATCTGACTAGTGTGGAGTTCAAATCAAACGTCTTTTAAAAAAAAACATCTGATGCCTATTTTTTTTTTATCTTTTTTTTTTTTTTGGTAGAAAAATGTATCCCTATAAGATTATCTAGATTAGAATACCTAAGGTATCATAAAATTCTGCCACTAAAATTCACTGGGCCCGGGACAAACTTTTAATGTGTGGGTGTGGGCCCCCCTCTCCCCTGGGCCCAATTAAGCCACCGAGACGAAAACATGAGGAACAAAATCACAACGGCTCTTGATGCTTTTGTGACAGACGTAGTTTCCCTGAGAGACAGAGACTGTCTCATTCTATATATGATGCTCTGAGTGACACAGTGACATGTGCTGTTTGTCAGAAATATGTAAGGAAAAACAGCTACATAATTCATGTTTCATAATGTTATATATTCATATGTTGTTTTGTAAGAAAAATAAAAATAATTATACGTTGTAAAAAAATATATAAAATAGCAAAATATAGTTATATAATATTATGCTGCACAACTGTTTCAACATTAATATTAATAATAAGAAAAGTTACTTGAGCACCAAATCTGCATATTAGAATGATTTCTGAAGGATCACATGACACTGAAGACTGTAGTAATGGATGCTGAAAATTCAGCTTACCATCACAGAAATAAATTTCAAAATATATTCAAATTGCAAACAGTTATTTCTATAATTGTAATTTCACCGTAGTACTGTCTCGTTTTAATTATATTTTTGATCAAATACATGCAGCCTTTATGAGCATAAGAGACTTCTTACCAACTGCACACTTTTGACACACACACACACACACACACTTGAAAGAACATACAAAGGTGTCCTGATAGATCAGAATAGTCTCAAGTTCACCAGCAGATGGCAGTCAGTCACTACACCAGCCTATGTCAGGCACAAATAATCACATAAAAACTCCATCAGCCTCATTCTCCCTCTATTACTCTTGCAGAACACAGTATTTGTTCGTGGTTAGTTAATCTAATTGCACCCGTACCTTCTCACTGACCTATCAAACATGCCTCTGAATAAAGGAGTGTAAGTCCAACAGATAATGCATTATGATAATAATTCATTATGATATTATTACTTGAGATCTTACAGAAGTTGCGCTTGTAAATGAACGGGTAATTAGATCTGAACAGAGCCTTGTGGAATTATATTTAGAAGTCCACACGAAATACAAGAAGCTTTGGTAGGCATATACAGAATGACTACATCTACTGAAAAATCAATATTATGTCTCCTAAACTAGTTTTTTATGTTGTTTTTGGTCTTTGTGCTGCTTTAAGACAAACACTAGCAGCATATGAGATAACACCAGAATTTGTGGTATTTGATTAGAAATCAAGTATGACTGAAGCAAATCAGATCAATTCTATAAATATTTCAGAGAGTCGTCGATTCGCGCTGGCACAAATTCTTTACCGCTTGAAAAATGCAATATAAGCTTTTGCTGGTAACATGTAATAAAAAGCAATTTAGTTATTGGATTTTCTTCACGTCACTAATGCTGTTATGAAACCTCTCTATTAAGTGATGGCTTCAGGACCAGGAAGGACGACGATAGACACATTCTGTTTCCAGAGCAGAAAATGTTGTTAACTTTAGCTCACCTCAGGAAAGCATTTCATTTATAAGATTTGAGTATCATAATTGTACCGCTCTCTTATTGAATCTGCTCCTCTCTGTTTCCCCCTGTCTCTCTCTCTCTCTCTCTCTCTCTCTCTCTCTCTCTCTCTCTCTCTCTCTCTCTCTCTCTCTCTGTCTGCGCAGTCACAGTCAGTGAGAGTGAGTGTGGAGAGGGACGGCTGGAAGACTTGCACCGGAGGAGAAATCTTCTGGCATCATACTGCAAGCTGATAGTGCACAGTGTACTAGAGATGAGCATGGCGGCTGAGGTTTTCAAGCAGTATGTGAAGGTACACATGACACTTCACTCATCATTCAAGTTTCCTGCCTCTCTCGCTTTAAAGTAAACTCTGCCCACGGTAAACACCAGCTCTTAACCAAAGAGATGAGCAGAGATCTGTTAATCAATTAGATCAATATTTTTATACTAATCTGTAGTTTTTACCTCACTATAAGGTCTACAGAAAAGCACAGTAATTTGGTGGGCCTCTAAAACATAGCACCACAAGGTGCATTCAACTCATAACATTGTAGCTAAAATAAATGATAATTGATATCAATTATAATGTATTGATATATTGATATCAATGTATATATATATATTTATTTTTTATTATCATTATTATAATACATTTATTTACTTTAATATAAAAACTCAGAGCTGTTATCTTGGAAAAAGGAGGTTGCAAAAAGTATTTAATAAAAGGGGGCAAATAATTGTTCCCAGCGTGTTTTGGAGAAAAACATTTATTTCATAATGTGATTTTCCCCCCCACTTTCAATTCTTTTACTTCAATGAAAGGTTAGATTTTTGCTATTTTTTTTAATAAAATATCAAAAGGATTAACAATGCAGATTTATTTTTTACAGCTATCTTTGATCATATTTACCAAGGGGGCAAATAATTCTGACCAGCACTGTACATATTTTAATATTGTTATTAAAAATATATTAATTATTTTATAGTATTATATATTAAAATACTATAGTATATATATTTAAAATATTTATAATGCATTTTATTTACTTTATTATACATATTTTAATATTATTTAATATATATTACTTATTTTTATATGACTAAATATATTAAATACTATATATACGTTATACTATATATACATTTAAATATATAAAATATATATAAATAAGTACTACTTATTTTATATTATTTTATGCATATTAAATGCTATATTTTTTATTTTGTAAAAACTAAAATAAATGTAAAAAAATCTATTTAGCATAATAATAATTGGATTAGGCTGAGTATTTTCCTTTACATATATGGTGTGAAGTTATTCAAGTATTATATGTAGGTGATCTATTCATTTGACTGTGTTCATAACTGGAGCTCTTAGGCTTTGGATTTACGAGCTAATATGCAGAATTCACAGTGCTGTGTGTTTGTGTGTTTGTGTGTGTTTGACACGCTGACATGTTTGGAATGCCAGCATGCCTCGGCCAGGACAGAGCAGCCAACGTTCTCTTAGCAACATTCTTCCTGATGAGGCGTTCAGAGTGAAAACTACGACTAACACACACACATTCTTACTCTGAATAACAGCTTTCAGAGGCAAATAACGTAAAGTTGGTGTGCGTCACAAACCCCTAATTTGAATAGCTTCATATCAGTAATAAGCAGTCACTTCTTTTAACTGTCTGACATTGCCAACTTTCACGACCAATTAGAGCGTCTTAAATGAATGTTTTAAAGCAAATAGAGGGTAATAAATGGAGGTTGATGTTTGGCAATAGGGGTTCCACAAGCCTTAAAACCTGGAAACTGTGTAACATTGAATGGAAAGATTCAACATGTCATATATACTACCGTTCAAAAGTTTGGGTGATCAATAATACTTTTATTCTGCAAGCACACATTACATTGATCAAAAGTGCCATTTACTGTATATACTATAGACATTTAGAATATTACAAAATATTTCTTTTTCAAATAAATGCTGTTATTTCGAACATTCTATTCAGCAAAGAATCAATGAAAAAATGTATCATGGTTTCCATAATAAAGGCAAAAACACCAAAAATAAACCTTGAAAAAAGAAGTGTTCCTTGAGCACCAGATCAGCATAGAGTGATTTCTGAATGATCATGTGACACTGAAGACTGGAGTAATGATGCTGAAGATTCAGCTTTGCATCACAGGAATAAATTACATTTCACAATATATTTAAATAGAAAACAGCTATTTTAAATTGTAACAATATTTCACAATATAACAAATCAAATAAATGCAGCCTTGGTGAGCACAAGCGACTTCTTTTACAAACATTTAACGATCTTACTGACCCAAAACTTTTGAACAGTAGTGTGTAATGAACTAAAACCCCAACCCCATAGACGAGACTTTGACTCGTCATTTCAGAAGTCCTGGAGTTATGTCAGTAATGCATAACAAGAAGTTCAACTACCTTGAAAAGTAGTCCCACCTCAACAGGGATCAATAGACAACTACCTTAACTCTTTATGTAGCTCAGTTATTTTCAAAAAAAGATTCATGTAATTGCTTTAACAAAAAATACAACCCAGAGGGTCTGGTCAACTTTCCCCATAGACGTTCATTGCATAAGTGCATTACTGTAAGTTTTGAGGGACAAACTGAGGGACTAGTAAAAAATATATGTGTGTGTGGTAATTGATATCTCAAAATAGTTTATAACCCTGAAGATTCCTCAAATAATTTCATGGAGTATGATACGATACATGAAACAACCTCTCGTGACTTATAGGCTACACTAGACCAGAGTCTTTTCTTGAGAGCCAGACAGACTTATGGGTAATGTGCACTCAGTATGCCACAGGCTTGCATTGCTAGTCGTGAAGCCATATGGCAGACATGGAGCCACATCGAGCGTTCCTCACAGCCCGTATCGCTCACTGCTGTCATTTCTCCCCTGCAGTACTACAACGACTTCGGCGACATCATCAAAGAGACCCTGAACAGGACCCGGCAGATGGACAAGATCGAAAGCGCGCGCACGCTGGTGCAGTGCCTTCAGCAGGTATGGAGGGTTCTCTGTCATGTGACGTGCCTCTGTGTGCCACATCTGCTCAGCCGACTGTCCCAGGCCCCTGTGCTCTCTGCTCCCTGCAGCTGTCGACACCTCTGAGACACAATGAATCCACTCTCCCACCGTCCCATCATGCTCTGTGTGGAATGTTCTAGCAGCTCTTCCTCTCCTTGAATAGCTTTATAGTAGGTTGTGTGCTGACGGAGGAATTTTTTTATTTAAAAATTGCACACATTGTTGTGCTGCTTTTATATGATAAAAAAAAATCTGTACAAACTGTTTTATTTTAAATAATATTATAATGTAAGATAATACATATTTCAATATATAATATCTAAAAAAAACCCAACTTTATTTCTTTGATGGCAAAGCTGCATTTTCAGCATCATTACTCCTGTCAGCGTCACATGATCTTTCAAAAATCATTCATATATAATTATTTGCTGCTAAAGAAACATTTCTTATTATTATCAATGTTGAAAACAGTTGTGCTGCTGAATATTTTGGAATATTCAAAGATTCTTTGAAGATTAGAAAGTTCAAAGGAACAGCATTAATTTGAGAACAGAATTTTTTTGTATTAGTTTTTTCAGTCTTGACTCTTAACTGTCACTTTTGATCAATTTAATGCAGTTATGTAATGTGTAAAAAGTGCATTTTAGACAACAATGAAACTTGGACTCTTTAAAAATATTTTATTTGGACCATAGTATCTTATAATATAACTCTAGCAATAGCAACGTCTATGCTGCTCCATGATTTAAAAATTATTAAATAATGTTATTTATTAAATAATTTTGTTTATTAGTATTGCCCATAACTTGTGTAATTAAAACTATAAAGTAAAAATGTATCTTGTATCATTAATTATTATTTAATTAATACTTGATCTGACCAATGTCTTGTGACTAGTGAAATTAACCATTATATATCAGAATTATATCAGATGTCTCATGCTCGAGTCCAAGTGTCCAG